>NC_056537.1:31269102-32741602 GCF_910596095.1 Thunnus maccoyii | reverse complement strand
CTTTTTTCTCCCTGCTGGTGCTGCATAATGTCCTGAAAAAGATGTTTCTATGTTAGTTTGGGTGCTAATTCCATGCTCAGTGTTTTAGTTGTAGTGATAGCCTTGGTATCTTTCAGTGTGGCAGCTTGCGAGGAAATATTAACTGTCAGCTTTGTTTTAACCGCCATAACAGCTGCTAAATGAATTTATTTCATTGTCAGTTGTCAACATGAGCAGCTTTAGTTATCCTCCATGCTAGACAAAGGCAACAGCAGAACTACCTGGTGCAGTTTGGAGGAGCTACATTACTGACTGTCTCGGAGTCTGGATCTTATCCAGCTTTATTGTAGAGGTGGGAGAAGTATCCAGATCCTTTACTGAAGTAAAAATACCAACACAGCAATGTCAAATTACTCCATTACAAGCAAAGTTCCTGCATTCAAGTAAAAGTACATAAGTATTATCAGCATAATGTAGTTTAAGTATGAAAGTAAAAGTAGTGGTTTGGTCCCTCTGACTGATATATTAATATATATGACATCATTAGAGTACACTAAACCACTATTTGTTCTTACAGTTGGCTTTAATTGCTGTATAGTTGTACAATGCACTTACTTGCACATGATCCCTTTGGACAGAGATTACGTTGATTTACTTGTTTTGAAACTTGTTAAAGTAGGTCAAATTTGCCCTGGTTGTTGCTACTGTCAGGATTGTCTCAGGGAGAGCATCATCCAAGCCTGTTAAAGTAGGATTAATCTTACAGTTTCGTTTGAACATACTACATAAAAATGAACATGGCATGTTTTACATGCAACCTAAGTTGAAGTAGTTTTCTTATTTTACCCAGTAAATGTGTACATTTTGGAAAGCACTGTATTTTATGTCTGCATCTGCCAGTGGGCCATCATAATACCAGTACAATAATTATAGTTGTAGGTGTATATCTAGTGTATAATATTTAATTAAAAGGTGTATTTATCCCTGAATGACAATTAAACTACTTAGTGCTTTACTTGGGGCACTTGAAAAAAAACCCTGAAATATATAATAAGTACAACAGCTCCCCCTGCTGTAGAACAACTGATACATTTGACAATATACAGATAATAATAAACTATATCCTACCCAACAGCATACTTTGTGCTCATGTGTATCAAAACACAACACAAGTCATGCCTGTTATATTTACTTTTACCATTGTCGAGCTTATCTGGAATGGAAAAAGTGTTCTGAACCATTATATTCTATAGTGAAATACAACTCACGCTTCCAAAATATGTCTTTCAGTTCAAGAGTGCATGCATTTTAAATAGCTGAGGATCATGCAGGCTGCGTTTCCCAGACGTAACTGTTTGTATGGTGAACATACTTCAAGCTGGTGAATGTTATCACCATCTCAGCTATTTAAAGAGCAGTGAAATGCAAGAAACCAGAGGATTTTTACTCCTGTGTTGTTCCTGTATGTAACCAAGTGGTGCTGTTCTGTTTAGCTGGCTAGCTTCATGCTGCTGGACACATGTTTGGGGCTATAGCTGCAAGGCGAAGGGGAAAAGGGTTTAATGGTTGAAATTAAACTGCAAGATTAATCTAGTAAAGGTCCTGCATTCAAGTAAAAGTACATCAGTATTATCAGCATGATGTAGTTTAAGTATGAAAGTAAAAGTAGTGGTTTGGTCCCTCTGTGCTCATGTGTATCAAAACACAACACAAGTCATGCCTGTTATATTTACTTTTACCATTGTCAAGCTTATCTAGAATGGAAAAACTGTTCTGAACCATTATATTCTTTAGTAAAATACAACTCCCGCTTCCAAAATATGTCTTTCAGTTCAAGTGTGCATGCAATTTAAATAGCTGAGGTTCATGCAGGCTGTGTTTCCAAGACGTAACTGTTTGTCTGATGAACACGCTTCATGCTGGTGAATGTTATCACCATCTCGGCTATTTAAAGAGCAGTGAAATGCAGTCACCCAAAGGATTTTTACTCCTGTGTTGTTCATGTATGTAACCAAGTGGTGCTGTTCTGTTTAGCTGGCTAGCTTCATGCTGCTGCACACATGTTGTCTTTCAATTCAAATGTGCATGCAATTTAAATAGCTATACACAAAATGTGTGTTAAGTAGCAGCACCATCACACTCTGCAAGTCTGGGAGGCCCCAGTTTTGAAAAAGAGTGCCAGTGGTGTCACATCTGTAGCAGTCTATAAACCAGACTGAGTAAAAACCAGCAAACAATTCATTACTTTAAGATTAGATTTAAGAAATTTTACTGGGGTAGATTACACAGATGTAACTAGTATCAAGTATTTGTCAGGCATTTATGTCACTGGATCAGCCAGAATAAATATCCACGTCTGGTTTCTTTATCTAAAAACTGTCCTATACTGAATTTCAAGAACTGAACCATAATATATGTTAATATTGCAGCTCAAAATGTTTATATCTATTTTTTGATTAAATGATGAATCAGAGCACAAGATGTTGTCTTGCAATTGTTTTTTTTTTTGTTTGTTTTTCTGTTTGAGAAATCCAAAGGATTTCAGTTTATAATGATAAGAAAGAAAAATAATGAAATGAAATGAAATGAAATGGTATGATACAATATATGATATGAGGACCAAAGTGCAAGTCACATTAAAATGTACTTAGTTACACTGATGAAACAGTCAGTCTTTGGTGCAGCATCAGTTTCAAAAGCCTTTACACTAAGAGAGGGCAACAATGGTTTTAACATTAACATTTCCTATAAGAATCCATTCAATGTGGTTCTTAAATAATTGGGACTAATATGTACTGAATAGGACAATTTGCTGTTGAAAAAGTTAGATTATGGAGACACCTTTTCCTAAAATTACACCAAAGATATTTTTGCCATTTCTGTCCTGCAGTTTTCTGTTACTTAGTAGTTAGTTGTCACAAACTAATATGCCATAAGCAGCTGTCAGTTGAGCTCTATTCTAGGATCTGCTGTTACCTACCTTTGATGAAGAACCTGCAGATAGGACGTGGTCTGATCTTCCTGTCTGAGGGATCTTTGACCTCCCCCTCCTCCAGGTCATCATCCTGGGCACACATTCACATGGGACATCATTACAGAATATTCTTTCATCTACCTTCACATCATACAGAACTACATTCAGGGACGGAAATTAGCACTGGCCCCTGGCCAAATGCTGGTGAATTTGTGAAGTGGCTGGTAAATTTGCTCAACCTACCAGCCACGCTGGCTGACATGCTGTGATGTTACCAGTTGATGGCGATTCTCTGCTGTAGTTCATATCATTTAGTTTTATCGTGTGTGACTGTACCATTACTGTCTGTACCACTGTGTGCACGATGTGAACCATCCGGAAGAAACATCCATTATGAGACTGATCGAAGCTGGTCACCGGTCATGGCCAAACAGCTGAAAACTGGCAGATTTCGATCGGTGGCTGATCAGTCCGTGCATAACTACAAACAGCAGCTTTATTGTGGGCACAAAAAAATTAAAAATTGGAGGCTATCAAGGACCACAAATCCTCCAACTGCCACAGGGAGGTGATCTGCATCATACAAGGAAAGTCTGCTCCAGAGAAAACGACTGTAATGAGTGTTTGTTTGGTAGATTGTAGGGATGCCACATTGAGGAAATTTTCCCACCAACTAATAATCTCGTGACAACACCGGTGTTACCGTTTACACCGGATATTTTACAAAATAAGATATTATATATAAGAGCGCTTACTTTGATCTTTAACACTATATTTTTAGTTTAGATCTTCCCCTTATTTAAGAGTTAGTAACGGCGGGCTTCAGGCTGCTGCCATTGGGTTGTCCTCCGTGTACAGCCGGGCTGCGACACACACAGACGAGGACGAGCCAGAGGACGACTGCTGCTTAGAACCAGCACCGGTGCAACTCGCCTGCCATCCAGAGAGCAGGCTGAGCAGGCAGAGAGCGGGAGAGTTGCTGCCGAAAACAAGCACTGAGACCCAGGGAGACATGAGAGCAGCTGCTTGCTAACAGCTAGCGTTTCGTTTGTTTACAGGCAGCAGGACAAAGAACAGATGTCTCACTCTGCTACTTTTTGCTGCAACTCTGCTGCTGCCACAGACACCCCGGAGGAGACCCTGTCAGTTTATAATTGCAGCGTAACTCAACGGGTGCTGGAGACGGGAGACTGTCATGTCCTTACACAGACAGCTGCTCTAATGACTGCCCCCTGTCCTGTGCACAAGCATGAACGACCCCTGCTGCTGACTGGCCAGAGTTGTGTTGTGTGGTTCACTCCGAGCCACTGTGTTTACATGCCCATTTACAGAGCCAGGGCTGTGTATGAACACAGCGCGCACAGACATACAGACACACAGACACACAGACACACAGACACACACACACACAGCTAGCGGACCGTGAGTAGATATTCACTGAATTTGAAAAAAGCGGATCGGTTTAGAATTGCTGGCTTTACCTTTAATTACAGAACTCCTGATCTAAGAGAGAAAGCCGCCTGTAAATAGGTATCCTTCAATGTCTGATGCTTGACTGCTTAAGCCTTACACTGGTGTTTCTCTGTTCTTAAAGGCTGCATTACACAGTAGCTAAATACAATTTTCTGAGCTTATTAGCCTGTGTTAGCACAGTGAGTAGGCTAATGAAACAATAAACTCCAATTGATGGGGCTATTTCCAAAAAATGTATTTGGTGTAAACATCATCTCAAACCATCAAATCATTGCCTAATTATCATGCTATTATAGTGTCATACTGTATGTCCTGTATATCTAACAACTGGCCAAAACAATTGTCAAATGATTTTGTAAATAATGTCCAGTTATAACTTCAATACACATTTGAAAAAGCTGATGCATTCAATATATTATTTAAGACTATAGGACATCTTGTATACTGAAAACCTGCAACCAGCCAAGCTCATACATACTGACATGTAACTACCAATCAAACAATGATCACTTACATCAATCTCTCCTTCATCGATCTCGCCGTCATCCTCTTCCTTCTTCTTGTCTCTGAAGGAATCTCTGCGCACCCTCTCAGGCCCTTTGGAGTCGTCCGTCCTCCTAGGTTCACCGTCTTTGGGAGATGGCGGGAGGATTGGTTTCTTCTCCTTCCTCTTACTAGTCTTGTCCTCACTATCCTCCTCTTCCTCTCCCTCAGCTTTTGCGTCTTCCTCATCTTCCTCCTCCTCGTGTGTGGGGATGCTGGGCTCCTCTGGGACCTCCTCATCATAATCCAGCTCATGCTCGTCCAGCTCCCGAGAAACAGACGCTGAGTCGTCCTTCATCTCCCTCACCGCGGCGGCTCTTCTCCTCTCCTCAGCTCTCTTCCTCTCGTCCTCTTCTTCCTCCTCGGCCTTGCTTCTGTCTTCCTCCTCCTCCTCATCATCCACCTCAGCTGTCTCGGCACCAGGCTCTGCTGAGGCGTCCCTTCTGTAGTCTCCATATTCGTCCTCCCGATCTTCTCCATCCTCCTCAACATTGAAGCTCCTGCCCTGCTCTGAGTCTGGAGACTGTGGGGTGTCAATGACTTTATCCTCTCCTTCCTCCTCCTCCTCCTCCTCTCCATCCAACTGACCTCGCTGTGGACCATCATCATCCCCCTCCATCAGCAGAATGGTCTCATCCTCCTGTCCCATCCCTCCTCTTTCTCCTACAGGCTCCTCATCCTCTGGATCAGACACGAAGTCAGGGATCACCTCATCCTCTTCTTCCCCCTCCTCTTCTAATCCCAAACCTCTTCCTCGGCTTTCCACTGCCTCTTCCTCTTCATACTCCTCTGCCAGCCCCCCGTTCTCCTCTTCATGGAATATCTCACTGTCTGAGTTGACCCTGTCCTCCTCTTCATCAGCAGAATCCAGCAGCTCACTGTCAGAAAGGCCCTTTTCCTCCTCCTCCTCCGGAGACTGAGGGGACTGGGTAGGGCTTTCAGGAGTATCCATTAGAGAATTTTCTGCAGAAAACAGAACAACAATAATCTATCAAGTAATATACAGCAAGCAAGTAAGTGCAAACAGAGCCTGCACTTTAATAGTACATTTAAAAAGAACATCATGCCAAGCTTCATTAAAAAACCCATCAATTTAACATCTTCACTGCTGTCATGTCAGCCAGGTTACATACCAGGTAGAATAGAATTTGACAATTAACTAACCATCAAAGTTATCTTTTGTCTAATGACAAAACATAACTAGTGTCCAGAGGAAAAATATTCTAATGAACTGCTTTATAAGTTTCCCACAGCAAACTATCTCAACCCAGTTTGCTTTATTGGAAAAGTACCAGTAAATACAACTAACAAACTACTGTACTTAACCAAATGAACAAGGAAGCACTGCATTGCCAGAACTTCAAATTGAGTATGGCATGTTGGACTCTCTATAATACGCGGTACAGCATACACTGAACTAAATAAAACTAAATGACAGCAAACTTCATGTTTTTTTTTCCGGGTGATTTGGACTTTGTCTGTGCAAAGAAAAACTGGCTAACTTGCTTACAAACTGCCTACCTGAAAAAAGAAGAGCAGAAGACAATTAACTGAAGAAGCACTAATAGTTATTTTGATGCGGCAGTGTGATTATAATACACAGGTTTTTCTTAATTTAAGTTCTCTCCGACGCTAATTCAATGAAAAACTTTGCATTAGCAACCTGGCTAATAACTGTCTACCTATAGTTGGGAATAAAAGCTTCATATACTTAAAATGTCTCGCAAGGGTTCCAAGTTACCTACTTGTGCACATAGTTAGACAACAATTCCAAGTTTGTAAATACTACATAGTTCCCCTGCGGTGTAACATGACTGCTAACAGCTAACGTTAATAGCTGGGACGCGCTAGTTGGCAACAAGGCCGTAACTTGACAATGCGAAGAGCTGGTTAACCCGCGAGCACGCAACTAAGCTCCATCTCGAACAGAAACTAATAAACCGGCTATCCTAACGGCGAACACCGCTGTAACACCGGGCGGACCCTCCGGTACTCTCGCCCGTCTTTCAATTAACAATGCAGCCTCTCCTGAAGCTAAGCTAACAGCACTGCCACTCTCTGCTAGCTGCTAACAGTCACACGTTTTAATTCACCTTGCCGACCCGGAGCTCTTTAAAGACGGCACTGCTGCGTTAAGAATTGTCCTCCCCCGCTGATATTGTTATTTCTGGTCTGCAATAAATATTATAAGGTTTAATTTAACCGCTATGGTGGAGAAAATAAAAAAAACCGCACGGCACAGCGAGAGCGGCCATTACCTTTACGTCATCAACATAGGACAGCCAGTGGGAAAAGCCGCGCTGAAAGTGAATGAGAACAGATCTGAGATCTGTACGTGATTCAGGTTGTTGAATACTGTCATGTAGTCACAAGAGCCAAATCTGATTTACGCTCAGTAAGAGCAGGCCAGCTGAAGCAAAGCACCCTCAATGAAGAACACTTCAGGAACATCATAAAATAGATTATTATATTATATTATATTATATTATATTATATTATATTATATTATATTATATTATATTATATTATATTATATTATATTATATTAACCTTTAATGTACCTAAACTTTTTCTTCAGTGTCTGTTCTGCATATTTTAAATACAGTTTAAAGGCCCTTACAACCGTTTTGGAAGGGATAAAACATACCTTATCTCTAGATATCCGTTTTTTCACCCTTTAGGCAAATTGTCAATGTCATTATCAGTTTTTCTATAGATATGATCAATGAACTGTGTAACCTGTTATCTCACACAATCCTGTTATGTTATGATGTTTTTAAATTATAAAAACCAGAAAGCCAATCTCTGCAAAAATGCCTTTAAAAAAATTTTTTTAAAGCAGTTGTGCGCAATCTAAATAGATTTACTACTGTTACTTTGTAAAAATTTTAAATAGAAAAAAATATGAAGCCCTCCTAAACAATCTTAAATGGTTTGTTGGTCATTTTCATCAGACCATTAGAACTTGCAACAAATAACCTTAATTTTTAGATTAATTTCTTGTCTCAGCACATACCTGTTGCTACTATTGTTCCAGCATGGAACAGGCTGATCCTATGGCTCAATACAAATGTTTTTGAAAATTACTGCTGTAATGATCAATTCCATAATTTCTCTGCTGTTACACATCCCTTTTCTCCAATAGTCAATATTTCCTATGTTCATTTCCCTAAAATCCAGCATTTCCTATCATTTGTCTGCCTGCCTACGAGGACAAAGCAAATAAGCGTTTAAATGAATAACATTTCAATCAGTGAATTTTCTTGTTTATGTCACAGAGGCTCTTTTACAAAGAAAACCATTAACATTTTGGTCTTTTACTGTTGTTGTTTGCTTTAGTTAACAACAACTCTTGACATTGTGGTCTAGTTTAAGTCAAGACTAAGTATAAGAACTTTTATCAAACTTTATTGAACAGCTTCAAGGTCAGAATGCACTGATTTTAACTGAAAACTGGCAACACCATGACACAACAGTCATACTCTTTTTCTGAAATTGTCTTTCTTTTGTGAAGTATATTGTGTCACTCAAAATAAACATACTTACTTAATGGTTGTATGATTAAGAATTCAAGTCCAGACGTAAAACATATTTTGATTATTATTTCATTGATATTAAACTCATATAGGAATGTATTCATGTATTTTCTCGTCATATTTACTTAGTTGAGCTCTTAAGGCCTTAGGCTAAAGATGTTACAGGCACACAGGAGGAGAAGTCATGGATTAACATGATTTTTTTTAAAAAACTACAAAAATACAGATTTTGTCAAACATTTTATTTTCAAATTCTATTGGAATCCATGTTTTTTAAATCATGATAAACAGAGATTTAGTCAAAGCTTTTGTCTCTCAACCCTAAGACACTCACAATTTAAACACTACAAAATCAAAATGAAAAGTTCACATTATATATTTTCATTTATACAAACCAAAATGTCTCTAACATTTGCAATAGGTGTAAAACACTATACATAGTGTACAGTATGAATAGTGCACGCTTAAGTAAAACAAATGAGCACAAAGAACAATGTTGCATACACAGAGCTTGTCAGTGAGTGAGCATGTGGGATCATTTCTCAAGTGGTGTTTGTGCTGATGCTCCCATAATGTTTCCCAGAACACGGCAGAGTAGTGACTGAGTTGGGTGACTAGTGTTAATAATTTACTATCATTATTATTATTGTTATTATTATTTATATATGGAAATTTTAAAACAACCAACTAATTAAAAAAAAAAAACAAGTGTAGATTTATCAAATGTTGACCTTTTTTCAATCATAGCTTAGTCAGGTGAACTCAAAGTCTCCTGGACATATAGCAGTGGGACTGTACTTACACTTCTTTTATATCAATAGTGCTTTAAACGCAATTTATCAATTCAAAAATATCTGTTGCCTGCCCATATTCAATTGCCCTTTTGACTTCATGAACTTGAGACTGAAAAGGCTTATGGCTAACCCCATTAGAAAATGTTCTTTTAATGGTCCAGGTGGCCCTCTACATAGAAAAACAGAAATCTTCTGTTAATATATAATATAATATAATACAATATAACATAATATAATATAATATTGGCTCCTCTGTCTTATTAATAGTGATAATGCCTTGATAAATCATTTATTTAAGGATGACATTACACAGAGTACGCTCTTGTGACAATATGTAGTTACATAAAATTACCCTTAAAAAGACGCTAATTGAATATCAATCAACAATAAGGCAATAAAGACCAGTTCCTTTGATGGTTAAGATGCAAATACAACATTATCTATCAATTACTCTCAGGTCTCTATAAGTAAAGGTGAATTTAAGTATGGAGAACTGAACAGTTAATATAGCATTTCTAATTATTTTTGTTGATTAAACTAAACTACAAGTATAAGGAACGTATGATAACCAATTTCATGTCTCTATTGATTGAAGAAGTCCTAACTACTGGTATTGAAGCTAAGCCTATTATACCTTTAGGCTTTACAGTATGCCCTATCAGAAAGTGGTATTATATATGTGAAATTTTGGCAAAAACTAAATAAAACTACCTCTACTCTCTTCAATTGAAGTTCAGTTGTTTCAAAAACAGATTTACCAACTTAAGGAGAAATTAATATACATAGAAAAAAGTAATCAATTGCATTACTAACTCGGTAATATGCATTTGGCACAAAAAGTTATATGATTATACTGCAAAGTTTCTTCACTCTGCTTCAATATGGCACTGTGCCAGCTTTTAGCCACTAGATGGCAGCAATATACCAAATGATGTGTAGTTACTGCTGCAGATGCATCAGGGCAACTAGACATTAGTTTCACTGTATATATTAAGTTATACATATAAAGATACATACAAAAATATATCTAATTTACATGTAGTGTTAAATTGTCATGTGAAAAGACCTTTAACTAGGTTTTAAAAATTTACTCCGATAAATTATCACATAGTGGGATTATTAAGATGGCAGTGAATGAATATGGAAATTCCATATTGAAGTTTGATCATTTTCATACAGTTTGCAATCTGAACAAACTTGCAAGGAGCATCAGTACTACCTCCAGCATGTGAAGCCTTCACAGATTCATGTGCCACAATCATTTACTCACATTCATATCTTTGGAAAATTCTCCAGTTCATCAGACTGTTTTATTTTTGGAGAAAATGCAAACTGCAGGTAACCCTGTGTGACTGGCATGCAAATGACTAAAAGAGGTAACTGAAGAATTTTAAGTTGTTCAGAGGATGTAAACTGAAGTCTGTGATACTGGTGGACATCAAGAATAATGTTCGTGTCCAGCATTACTGATGTTTATTACCCAGTTTGGATAGTGCTGGTTGAATTCATTACTAGTGTGTGGAGTGACACTGTACAAGATTTCAATTAGGGATGTAATCTATTATTAACATAACATCTGTAATAGTACATGAAACTTTGTCTTGTCACTTGGACCTAAGATTCCTCTGATTGAAGTGCAGTTTGCTAAATCTGTGTGTGTGTGTGTGTGTGTGTGTGTGTGTGTGTGATTGTGTGCATTTGCAGTGGGAGTTGATTCTCTAGAACACATGAGTCCTGATGGGAGCGAGGAACTGGAGCGCACTGGGGGCTGCAACTGTCAGAATGAATCGTCAGGCTGGACTTTTGAGGATTAGCAATTTCCTGTGGCAAGTTTCAAAATAAAGCCATTGTTGTGGCAGAAAGAGGTGTATGAAAGAGGAATCAGCTGGTCGAGACACAGGTGTCAGATGGGGAATCTCTTTATTCACAACAGCTCACCAACAACGTAGACAGAGTAAATTCCAACATTACAGAACGTGGCATGACTTTTTATACTGAAGACAGGCTATGTGTGTGTATGTGTTCGTGTTGCGTGACAAGTCTCATCCTGTTTTGCCAGACTCTTTGGCACCCTCAAATACTAAAGAAGAATGAGATATTCCTCAATTTCACTTACCTTGGACTTTGACCAAATTTGAATGGGCGTCTCTGTACTATGTGTGTGTGTGGTATTCCGCCTCTTTCCCAATATCTCCAGGTGTCTCCTGTTTTGGTTTGGTGGACTGACATGTTTGGCATCGGTACAGGTCACCGTGACCTGGCACTCATTCCAGGTCAAAATTGCCTGGCCGTCATACTCCCACACCATCATATAAAATTGATTTATCAAGATCTAAATTGGATCTCGATGTATTTAACGGGAGATGATGCAATTTGAAAAGCTTTTTGTTACATAACATCAAATAAATAAAGTAAAATGAAGAAAATCGGCTGTTCAGCTGTTGACCTATGGTAGGCTAAGCAAAGTGAAATTCATTTAGAAGGGCAACTAAATAAAATATGTACGTCTCTATATATTTAATATCACAAATTGTACACATTCATTATAGTTATATTAATGTCGCAACATCCACCTTGGCCAACAGACACGCAGTCACACAGACACACACACAAATACTGTAAATAATATAACTGTGGTAAATTAATTCATTTACTATTTTGCCAAAGAACACAGGTTAGTATCGATAAAATGCAACTGACTTATTATGTTAAAACGATGGAAAAATTGTAACTTCCATTCAGTGATGAGTAAACATCCACCTATAAAAAATATATATATACATCTACTGTGGATAATATAATATTATGAAGAATTATTCATTCTATGATTCTGATTGAGGTTTTATATGATCACAAATCACAGCCAACCACACAATTAAATAATAAGACATTATTCTGAACGTATTGTGCTTTTATGTTGAAGGCACAAGCGCTGCTTCCCACGTTAAATCTGTGTTAGTGTGACAGAGCTCAGTAAGAAGTAGCAGGGCACTGTGTTGTACAGTAGGTAGACAACTGTTAAAGCATGGCTATGCTGCAGACCTGGCTCTGATCTGCGATACACACATACACACAGAGGAAACAAATCAAGCATTTTATTTTGTGCAGAGAGACAGACTTGTGAAGAAGATTCTGGAGGAAGATGGTGGAGATGATACAAAAACACACAAGGTAAATCATTTTCTTTTTACTGCAAATAATTAAAAAATAATTAGAAGTTTAGAATCAGTTATGTCTGTCTCGTATACCTGTTGCTGCCATCACTCTGCCATGTCAAACTCATGCTATCTATCATTTACTGTGAAAGAAAGGTAAGACAGAAAGAAAGAAAGAAAAATGAAAGAAAGAAATGAAAGGCTGTAGGCTATCCATGTGTGCATGTGCGAGTGGTCTCATTAATTTTCTGTACACACACACACAAACACACACACACACACACACACACTCACCTTCAATATTTTTTTTATTTCATTTTTATTTAGCAGTAGGAAAATACACTTAGGTCCATGCAGTTTCATTCTAAAATTTTTATAGTCACACTGATGTTGTCACAGCCACAGCAGTAGAGCAGTTTGGGGTTTGATGCCTTGCTCAAGGGCAGCTTGACGCCAACTGCTGAGACATAGATTTTCCATGCTTGTCTGGTGACCTCAAGCCTGCTGCCTTTACCCAGGTTAATCAGATGCCAGATATCTGTTATCACCATATCCCCGGAGGAAAACGTGCAGCCTGTAAATGACAATCGTGCTTATTTTTAATGTTAATGGGGAGGGAACTGAATGAATGCAAGGTGAGGGAGGAAGCGAGACCATCAGCTGCATAATCACCCTAAACTTAGACAGCAAAGGAGAGGGTTCATGGACTGGGTGTCAGTTGGGTTTAGTGGTTCATCACTCAGCCAAAATGAACCCAAATTTAATTCTGTGGGCTTTAAGTACCATACGATTTACAAAAATGCACTAAGAGGCCACTTCTTACAAGGGTTCCCTCCATGCTGAGTTGTCATTACTCCATTCTGTACATAAAAATATACTCTATTTTATGAAAGCTGGGCAGACTTACTAGTTTATTTCCACCAAAAATCCATTCACATAACCTGTGTTCAAGCTTTGATACCCTTGTAACACTAGAACCAGCTCTGTCCACAGTTCAATGGCAGCATATCAAAGTGGAACAACCTGTAATTTGTAAAGCAATAGTTTTTTAGGAAATAATCTCATTAGCTTTCTAGTGGAGAGTAAGATGAGATGTGTTTGTACGCTAAATATGAAGATACAGCCAGAAGATGGTTAGCCTAGCTTAGCATGAAGACGGGAACAAAAGGTTAAACAGATAGCCTAGCTCTGTCCAAAGAATCAAAAAATCCAAAAAAAAAAAAAATCAAAAATCTTGTTTGTGTAGTCCATAAAACTGAAATATGAAGACGACAAGTTGTGGTGACAGTGATAGTTGTGGAAATCTCGCAGTGAGGGCAAGACTCAAGAGAGTCACTGCGCTAGTCCGACACATAACCTCGTGTCAAACTACAAATTGCATTTGGCATTTTTGCCTTCATTGGACAGTGGGCAGCAAAGAGGCAGACAGGAGACAAGGGGAAAAAGAGATGGGTATGACATGCAGCAAAGGTCCCTGGTTGGAATCAAGCCAGGGACGTTACAGTTATGTAGCATGCAACCATTAGTAATCGTTCGGCTACCAGGGTGCTCCACCAATTGCAGTTTTAAACATTGGTTTTTGTATGTGTGAAACAAACAAGATATATGTTCATTAGTGAGCATTAGAGGTGCAACAGGAGGATTCTATTAACTTTGGACAGGGCAAGGCAAGCAACTTTCCCCTTGTTTCCTGTCTTTATCCTAAATTAAGCTAATTGTCCCCTGGCTGTAGTTTCACATTTAATGGACATGTACATGACAAAATTTATATATACTATATATATATATATATATATATATATATATATATATATATATATATACATGTTTCTGCAAGATCTTAAATAGATATGTTGTCTGTTTGGCTTTATTTGTTTCTCATGTTGAAAAGGCAACTGTGTTTGTAATCCGCTGTAAAACATGAAGCCATCCAAATGAACAGCGTTACTGAAGCGCCTCATTCAGTCTAGTATGATGGACAGTTAGAAATGTGCAAAGGATCAGCTCGACTGAGTTGTGGATGTGTGTGTAATGGAATGGAGAGTGGATGCAGTCTGATTGATGGCAGAATGGTCGAACTAAATTACTTTTCATTTCATGTCCACCTCAATTTATTAGAGGCAGCCCTCAGGAGGGGAGGTCCAATATGTGCGTGTGCCCGGGCTGGGAGATAAGTGAAAGGAGCAACAGATGCCATGTAGAATTTCACAGTGTTACACAATGGTTAATTAGCTTTCAGCAAGATGTGAAACCTCAAAACAATCCTCAGGATTCTTTTGATTAAAAAACTGGTTCACACTTTGTCTTCTAATATCCTCTGTTAGATTCAAAATCAAATGGATAGTGGGGTAGGCTGAGTGTATGTGAGAGAGAGATGAGGCAGGAATCCAAATTTCAAAAATGCAGAGCTGTTTTATTTTATTTTCATTTCTTTGTAGACTTCATTTTCAGTGTGTGTGTGTGGTTTAAGCTGTGATGCACACAACACATGGCTGGAGTCAAAAAGGACAAACAAAGGGAGGAAGGCTTTTGAGTGGATTAATTGATCTGAGAGGGGGTGTTCCTTTCAGTTAGGTGCGTATGATTTCTTCTTTGCCTGGGAAGTGGTCAGGTGACTCATTGGTGAGGACTTTTGACAACTTCTAAACCTTTTCAGCAGAAATAGTTTAAGAAATTACTTTAATCAGGAATCCTTCTGCTGTACAGGATTTTAGGAATATGACTATAACTTTACCAGAAGTGAACTGGGAGGCATCATACTGCAGGTGCATTATGAGAGTAAGAAAAATTGAAGTTTGAGTGTTTTGTCTATCACAGAATATTATGTTAAAATTAACTTAATTCACCCACAGAGTGTGTTTACGCCTTGAGCGTAGCATTAGGAGTTATTTGTTACACTGCATGCTCTGCAGCACCAAAATGGCTCATTTGAATATTGCCTATTTATGCCTATCCACTCTGGGTCCCATTAAAGCTTCATCGCGCACGATTTTAGCTCTGGCTGTCAATCTGAGGTCTGTGCACCTCCAGAGGAACATTAGAGGGCTTTTTGAGCTCCCCAGAAAAATTACATTATATTTTTTTTTACCACTGTCCACATTTCCATCAAATTTTGTTGTGGACATTTATGGTTGCCAAACGATGAGTCTTAGAGTTTTTTGTGACCTCACTCACATTTCTTTTAGCACCGCCATCAGGTCAGAAATGTGCAGTTGACCATGACTTTAGTCTACAACAAAGGGTACATCTCAGTTCGATTAATTGCATCCTAATTTTCCTCTCTTGTGTCTTGCACCCTCTTACTGAAGATTGAAGGAAAAGATGTGAGAAAAGAAGAATCAAGGAAACATGTTTATAATGAAATGAGATGTCAGCTTTAACTGCTATGCTTTGCACATATAATGACATGTCCAAATAAAAACAAAAAGTTGTGCAGTGATATGACATGACTAAACTGAAATACAAGTCATGTAAGTCATGTTGTCCCTTAAAATAAACAGTTTCAGAGGATTATAAACCACACATACCCAACAAAGCTGTATTCAGATTGTGTGTATGTTAGGCCCGTAGTGTGGAGGCTCACTCGAGGGGTGACATATTTTAGAAAAATAATTTATTCTGAAAGAACAAATTAAAACAGTGTGAGTCAGCTGATCTTCCGTGGCTTTGCTCTTAGTATGTTAACTGCCAACTTAAATTAGTTGGAACAATACAACAACAATACAAAAAAATAACAATATAATATAAAAATTCAATATTTCAAAATACAGTAATCATGTATAAACTAGCTATTTCCATTTAAAATCAATAGGCTGACAGAATCACAAAATATATATACATAAAATAGGCTATTGAAAATGATCTATTCTATATTGATTTATTGATTTATTCATTGAATGGGACACTGTGCAGTTTGCAACATTAAAGATGCACTGCACCTGAGTTAGCTTGAAGCTAATTTGCATCAGTAGTCCCGGACAAAAAACATACAACAGCACAACAACTACCCCCCCCCCCCCCCCCCCAAAAAAAAAACAACAACCAAAAAAAAGAGCTTTGAACGTGCTATATCAGTCTATTATCTACAACTATTTAGAATTCCTATCATTTCAGGTATAAAACAATTATCTCATTCTCTCATAACTTCAGCCACGCAACATTTACATTACAATATAATCTCTCTCATTCATTCTCTCTGTTTACGCGTGACGTATTACAACTCGTGAGCTGCCGGGTTGCCTTGGCGACGGTAAACAACAGCGCTGCTAATCAGCTGTTCGGGCTCTGGCTCTAACTCTACGTTCTATAACCGTTGTAAACAATCTGAAAATAAACGTTATTAACTGTTAGAAGAAAACGAACAAAACAAAGAAAATATAAACCACAAAACACTGACATTAAGTCTAACACATACATACATATCAGTGGAGTCAGGCAAACCGTACACTTGACTCCCTTTGGCATTTTGACAGGTTTAATTTAAAGATAACTATCACGCTAGCAACAGGACTTAAGGGATGGCAAAGTTGGTCAGTTCACCACTTTGGTGCTCAGAGGATGAGTAACAACTTGGGTGATCCCCTGACTTTTCATCTAGAGCCATTAATGGGTTAAAAATACTATTGTCTAATACTTTGGTTTGAAACCAAATATCTGCAAATCTAATGATATTCCCATCAGCCTCAGCTGTACTGTGTGTTTAGTGCTAATTAGCAAATGTTACCAAGCTAAACTAAGATAATGAACATGATAAACATTACACCTGCTTAACATCAGCATGCTAGCATTGTCATTTTTGAGCATGTTAGCATGTTGATGTTTACATGTAGCTCAAAGCACCACTGTGCTTAAAGGGGACATATTCTGCACTTTTCCAGGTCTATATTTTTTAATCCAGGGCTTCTACAGTTAAAAACTCCTTTATATATTTATCTTATACTGGCCCTTTATGCAGCACTGTTTTAGCTCCTGTCTCTAGTGGTGCTTCTTCATGTAATCCCAGATTGACTCCATGATGTTGAGATCAGGGCTCTGTGGGGGCCATACCATACCATCTGTTGCAGGACTCATCATTCTTCTTGTTGCTGAAAATAGTTCTTTATGACTCAAGCTGTATGCTTGGGGTAATTGTCATGTCATGAATAAATTTGGGACCGATCAGACACATCCCTGATGGTATTGCATAATGGATAAGAATCTAAACATCTAGGGTGCTTAAAACTTTTGCACAGTACTGTATAAGTTAGGAATGTAACTGGATCTGAGAGACTGAAGGATGACTGTCACTACGGTCTAAATAGAATGATAGCCTTTGTTCGGCTTACTCTTGAGACCTTATGTGAACAAAGTCATGCCCATGATCCCTGAAAACGGAACTTCCCACAACATAAAAGCAGGGTCAACTTCAAGCTTGTCCTTTGTGCCTTTCTGGAATGAAGGCTATCGTTCTATTTAGACCGTGGTGACCGTCAGAGTGAAGTAAAAACAAATAGCCTGTTGCCAGGAATCTTGGCATTGTTAGAAATATGTAAAAAATATGATCTATTTTCATTTTTAAAGACACAGAGATTATTTAAAATGCCTTCATCTCATCACACCTGGATTGTTGCAACAGCCTTTTTACTTGGCTTAATCAAAAATCTATTGACTGACTTCAGACTGTAGAGAACTCAGTTGCCAGGCTTTTAACCAGAACCAAGATCACACAACATCAATCACACCTTTACCCTCTTTACACTGGCTCCCAGTATGTTTTAGAATTGATTTTAAGATCTTACTGATTACTTTTGACTTACTTCATGGCCTCTCTCCCTGCTACATCTCTGACCTCTTAGTACCGTATGAGCCAGTACAGAGTTTAAGATCCTTGGGCTGAGGTCTTTTATCTGGTCCAGATGCCAGACTGAAACTAGAGTGTTTGCAGTCAGGGCCCTGAGGCACTGAAACAATATGCCTGAGGAAATGAGGTTGCTGAGTCAGTTACTTCTTTTAAATTTCTTCTTAAAACGTACCTATCCGAGAGCCTTTCCTGATTTTACTTCAGTTTGTATTTTGTCTTTTATTTCTTTCTGTCTTCCAAAATTTCTTATGTTTTATCTTACACCAAATTGGTTTTATCTGTGTTTCTAAAATCAAATGATTTTATGATTTGTCTTTTTTATTTTGCTGCCCTTGTGAAGCACTTTGTAACGTGGGTTTTGAAAAGTGCTTTATAAATAAAGATTAGCATTATTATTGTTGTTATTATAACCTCTTAGAGCAGCTAGCATGGCTGTGCAGTCTTAATTTTGTTTTCATCAGTATTTGTGATTAGAATGCCTCATACTGTGTAGGATATACCAGATTCAGAAATCAGAAACAGGTTTATTGCCAAGTAGGTTTACACATGCAAGAGATTTGCTTTGATGTTGTGGTACACAACAAATAAGAGAATATAGTAGAAAGTAAATTAGTTGCCTGGTTGTTTCAGGGGTGGACACCATCAAAATTGATTAGTAGATGCACTGTTAATGGTTTGCAGCATCACATGTGACTGAATAATGCTGATAGACAGTTTAAAAGACAACCAAAAGCAATGACAAAATGGAATGTTGCCAAAAACTCTCCTCCTCTTCCTGACCATGACTAATATTATCCATAATACAGGTTAAAAGTGAAAAATCTTTCAGATGAATGATGAAAATTGTTTTATGTGTCCTTATTTAATCGCAACATAATACACATCCACTAGTTTTAAGATTGTGAACAGAAAACAAATCAAATCTACAAATTGCAGTATTGTGTTGATGCACTTAAAAGTTCCCAAACAGCTGTACACACAAGTCACCGATGGATTGGGTTGGGCTTGTGTATCCTTGCTCAAGCCTCCTCAGGAACCAGTTCTAGCTCCTGGATCCTCCTGGAGTAGAAATGAGAGCATTGGAACGCCACTCATGATGGCAGATCAGATCGATTTCTGGAAGGATTGAGAGGTGAAGAACAATCAAACTAGATGTACACAAGGTATACCCAGATCTCATGACAAGATTTCCATGATATTAGCTGACAATTTTTCATAGTTTCAAGAGGAGGAATCCTGAAGATTTTGGTGACCTCCAGACCTTTTCTTTAGCACCACCATCTGGCCAAACCTTCAACTTATACACAAGAAACATAATGGTCAGATTGGCATGAAATTTAATGAGCAAATTCATGCTCACTAGAGGATGAAACCTTTCCAATTCAGACACTCCATGTGCTTCACTCTAGCACCACCCTCAGGACAAAATGTCAACATTGTGCAAAAGATGTCTCATCATCTAAAAAAATGACTCTATCCAGAGAACAATCAAACTACTGCTGATCTTTTCCCTTCAAGATTTCTGCAGTTCCAGCACTACATTTTCAAACAGCATATAAGTGCCATTTGAAACCAACAGCTTGTATTGTTCTTTTATTCCCCTCACCCCCACCTCCACCCCTTTGTTTTAACCACCTCATGCTTTATCTGATTGCATGAGCACTTTTGCTTCCAAACAGTATTTACTTGAGGGCAACACAGAGAAATTCTGTGTATGTGTTAATATGTGTGGGTGTCATTGACATGTTACAGTCCAAAGCCAATGCAAATGTTATTCTCAAGTCTATTCCCCATTTGTCCAATCAACTGAATTCATTTTCTATTTCTAGGTGACTTACTGGGGGCCTGAGTGGTGTTTGGAAGTCCTGGGAGAATTACCTTCAACATCTTATTCTTTGTCCTTCCCCCACATTAGTTTAAAAGGAAGACAGTGAGGTGGACAGAGAAGGTGAAGGACAGAAGGAAATATCAAAGACAAGAAAACAAGACCAGTGTTTCTTTCCTTTTCTCAATACCCATAGTTTCTAAACACAAATTCATATCCTCTTTAGTAATAACACGATCAAACCCATGTTATGTTAAAGATTCACAACTTCAAACACACTAGCTACACACAGTGGATAGCCAGTCAATATCATACGCTACTTTCAACTTGATTGGCTTTAAATGAGAGTCAATGCTCTAAATGAAGAAGAAGAAACATGGCGACATTTATGAGTCATGCCCCTCATATCTTAGCTTTAATCAAATGAACGGAGCCTTTGATTAACAAAAAAGCAAAAAAGACCAGCTGTTAGCAGACATGACCGACAACGTGAGCTCCAGAATTGACACTCCGACCAACATCTCCCTGAGTCCCACCGTCACTGTCTCTGAGTCCCTGGAGTACAAGACAGTGTCTGTCTTCCTGGTCCTGCTTGTGTGCGGTGTGGGTATTGTGGGTAACATCATGGTGGTCTTTGTGGTCCTCACCACACGCCACATGAGGACACCCACCAACTGTTACCTGGTGAGCCTGGCCATAGCCGACCTGACTGTGCTGGTGGCGGCGGGGCTGCCCAATGTCTCGGATAGTCTGACCGGCACCTGGGTGTTTGGGCATGCTGGCTGTCTGGGAATCACCTACCTGCAGTACCTGGGCATCAACGTGTCGTCCTGCTCCATCACCGCCTTCACTGTGGAGAGGTGAGGGTGGACAAGTAACCAACTACCACTAATCTCATTGCAGCTTTTGCTGGCTTGTGTTGTTCTGAGTTGTTACTAGCAGGAATTTTACTTTAACTGGAGAGGGCTTTGACTCTAGTGTGTAAGAAGACAAGTGTATGCTCTACATATGAACCAGGAAAAGGAGTGAGTGATGGCCTTGGCTTGTTTTGATTTGGAAAATTCTGTTAGTGTTAATTAGATTTATTCAGACTTTTGCTTTTGCACAGTGTGTGAAATGTCTAGATTGTGAGTTAAACTGAATTATTACAGTGTAGGGTCTCAGATTTTCAAACCCCAAAACCGGGACCCTGTACCACATGTTCATACACGCACACATGTATGCACGCACCCTAGGCGTTTTCATCAGGATGATGGACAATTATTTCAGCACTTAACACACCTACTGAGGGCACCTTTGAACACCGTGAACAGTTTTGTCTCCCAAAATCCACCAAGGTATTTGTCAGTGTGCACAAGTGCAGGCTGCCAGCTAAATGACCAATGGTGACACATTCTCTGCCAGCTTTTTTTAAAAAAAAACAAAAACAAACAAAACAAGGTACAAATCTCTTTGTGGCCTGTAAATAACTTTATAGGCTACAACATAAAAATTACTTTAACTTACATCTTCACAACACTATGACACGAACTGGTCGCAAGTTAACAAAGATTAAAACAGCAAACCATTAAATCACAACTGCACCTCGTTAATAACAAAAACCAAGAGCCTGTAAAGAAAGTTACCTTTAAGAAGATTGCCAGGTACTTCATGCTTTGCAGTCTTTCTTCTTAGTTAGAGTTTCTTTTCTGGAGCTCTCAGGGAAACCACTGCTTATGTTTGGCCGTCTTAATATGACCTTTTATATCGGCATTTCCACCGTGCCTGACTGATAATGACCCTCCTGGAGCTCTCTTTGGCTTGATAGCTAACCGTTAGCATACTGACAGGTTCTGTCAGAAAGAGCCGCAAGTGTCATAGGTTAGCAGCAGCCGTGACAACGACACATTTATTTATTGACACACGTACAGACAGAATTCAGTGTTGAATTCAGACATGTGGTGCATTGCTTACATTTTTATATTTGGTTGGGTAATAATGAGTGAGATAGAACATGCTAAATGTCTATGTAAGTGCTGAAAACAAGTACATATAACAATTATTATTTTAATGGTGAAAACTGGGACTTCTTAAGTGTTTTTCAGATATTTGTCAAGATTCAGGACACACAGCTTGAAACCGGGAAATCCCGGACAAACCACAACGTCTGGTAACCGTATTACAATGTGCACGAAAAGTTTACCTTCAGTCAAAAAGTAACGTAGATTAATTTCGCTACATTAGCTGTCTTGAGTCATTACCGTCCTGTAAACTGTATTACAACGTGCACAAAAAGATTACTTTTAGACAAAAAGTAAAGTAGATGAATTTCGCTACATTAGCTGTCTTGAGTCATGACCGTCTTGTAAACTGAAGTCATTAGTTACTCTACACGTTCGCCTGCTGCAGTCAGTCATGACTCCAGGTGGCTGGTTGTCTCTGGCGATCTTGTGAATTTAACAGTCGCATCTACCAGAGGAACAGATTGAAAATTACTCTGTATACTGATCTGTGCTCTTGGTTTGTGTTAGTTTATCATTTATAAGTATTATCTTGTTAAGACAGTTGAAATGCTGAGAGTCGAAAAGTATGTAGATTCTACATTGTTCAATCTGTCTTTATCTGTCAGGTAGCTAATGCTAGCTAGTAGCAGTCTGTGGATATCAGGCTGATGTCAAGAAAAACAAACAGCAGGAGCAGATCAGTCAGTAAGTGGACTTTCTGCTGATTATTAAACTACATGTCCATTCTCTGCTTAGATAAAGGGTCTAGATACTGACAGTCCATAGCTGTGTGAGATAACCTTTATTTTTAAATGTACATAACAATGACAGTCTTGCAAGTGTTGCAGGTCTTCAGATATTCTTGCTCAACTGTCTTGCACATTAAGTCCTAGAAAATATGATGTTTCAATCATGTTTTAATCTCATGGATCCCAGGAGGGGCCAAGGAAAAAAAAGAACTAATTTGTGCCCTTGATTTAATAATTTGTGCACACAGATTACTTAATTAGTGCTCTTTATTTATCTACTTTGCCTGTTCCCCTTTTGTAGAGGGCACTAAACACATTCAGTCAGCCAGGAGTTTGAAGATAGTAAAAAAGACATTTCCCCTGTAATATCAGTTACTTCTTGATGTGCTGATGCGTGGTGAAAGATGAACAGGTAAAACAACCAGATTTGCTGCAGGTTTGCGTACGTTTAAGGGATCTCAGAAATAACACAGTATTGAGCCTACATGCCAAAACCTGAAGTATTCTCGCATATCTAAATCCAAGCGATCCATAGTGAGTGTGTATGCAGGATGAGAGAATGGCATGAGGGTGAACTCTGTCAAATCAAAAGCCTGAATTATTAAATCAAGAGCACACATTATTAAATCCAGTATTTCCACAGACTGTGCCACAGCTCAGCAGATGTATGTTCCAGTGAAGAAGAAGAGGAGCAATTGAGAAACCCAAGCAAACATTTTATTATTCAGGGGAGAAAGCAGACACCTGTGAGATTTAGAATAGACAGTACTCTGGTAGATGCAACCTGCAACCCACAAAATAATATCATTTGGACTATCTTGTAAGGTTTGTGTAGGAAACATTGTGTGACCAAATCAAAATGGGGATGGGTTATAACAATCTTTGTTTTAAAAGTATTTCAGTTTCTCTATTTCAACATGTAGTTAGGATCTGTTAGGACCCACTCAAATTACAAACAAAAAATATTTTCTTGACTGCTTTTACTGTACTAGTGTAACAGTTACAGTGTTGTGTGGTAATACGGCTGAAATTGAAGATTGACGAGAGGAGTCTATACTAGATTATAACAAAACAAACAATCTCTGCAAGTTTGAAGACTTTATAACCTTCCATGTTGTATGAAAGTAAGAGGAAACCAATGGACCTTGGTTGACAGTTATGTTAAGTGTGCAAAAACACTTGTATGGTCCTTAACATTCAAGAACATAATCAACTTTATTTTGTAAACTTCTATGATCTAAAGATCTAAACTGACTGTTCAAAAATGTTTCATAGAATCATAGGTAGGTCTGTGGCCTTTCTGTTTATGATCCAAGATGGAAGAGTATACACATTCGGCTATAGAGGAGGACTAGAGTGTGAAAATCTGACACCTGAGCTGCCATTACCCACGGTCACTGCTCTACATGGGAAAAACATTGCATAAAGAGCTCAGTGGCATCTACTTGCCAACAGATTGGTGGGACTAAAAGAAAAACAAGAAAAAAACTCAACAGTCACAGTTAACTTGACATTGTGTTTTCTCACCATGTGCAGGTACATAGCTATCTGCCATCCAATGAAAGCTCAGACTGTTTGTACAGTTACCCGGGCGAAGCGGATCATTGCCGGGGTTTGGATCTTCACCTGCGTCTACTGCATGCTGTGGTTTTTCCTGGTGGACATTCAGGTTAGAGAAATACATTGCACATTACATTTTGCATGTTACCTATTAAGTGTGTGAGAGCAACGGCAGAGTAATTACTGACTGCCTTTTTGAATGCTTCCAGTTTTTTCAGACAGAAGTTAGCATCTGTGGCCACAATGATCAACTAGAAAACACTAAAAACACACACAACTGAATGAGAGTGAAGAGCACATAACATTTTTAAACATATAGTTTTACAGGCTGAATTGCTATGTGGAAACACTTGCAGGCAGTACTTGAAAATACAGACAATAGTACCCTTTGCAGTGTTTCAGTAAGTATATGAGTCATGAAAAGAGAAATAAAACAGCTGCGATTTGCAAGATAAATGCTGGTTCAACAGCAGGGAAATGTAAAAAGCTTTTTATGAGCTCTGCCATTTCTGAAAGCAGTATTATTACATGTGTGCAGATGTAAAAGATTGTACTCATGACATTATTACATGCATATCACAGCGAGAGTCTGTGAGCCACCAGCCTGCTTTCTTGCAGTGCCTATATGACAACTGTGTGACATGTAGGTGAGCCAGGATGGACATGTGCAGTGTGGTTACAAGGTGAAGCGGGAGCTCTACCTGCCCATCTACCTCATCGACTTTGCCATCTTCTACGTCATCCCTTTGCTCCTGGCCATTGTGCTGTACGGACTGATAGCACGGATCCTCTACCTCAGGTAAAATGGTGAACAAGGACAGTACCAGTGGGTTTGCATGAAATATCTTAAACCAAAGTGCACTCCAGTGATTTTACTTGAGAAGATCAGTTCACTTGTCATGAGGAGTGCCACTCAGCCTGTGAAAACAGTTATATTGTGTCCTATGTAACTCTGAAGGAGCTTTGTCAAGTCCAAGAAAATAAACCCCAGTCGAGATCATCCTGAAATTTATAACGCAAAGTCTGTCTTGCAGAGGGAGAATAGTTTCAAAGACATGGGCTTTAACTTGGCAGGAAGAGTCAAATTAAAAGGACAGGTTCACAATTTTTCAATTCTGTCTTAAAACAACAGTCAAGTGCCCATATGAACATTGAAACATTTTTGCATGCTGTAAGCATTCCTCCTGTTCATATTTGCTGTTAATGTAAGTGATGGAAGAGAAAAATCCAGACAAAATCCACAGGTCTTGTTTTGTGCAAAAATGTATTCCAAAGTTTATCTGAAGCTTGTATGAGCAGTCTGACTTAGTCAAATCGGCTATGTTTAACACTTTTTAATGAAGCTCAGTGAGAGAATATCCTTGAGCCATTGTTCAATCCAGCTTTAAAATGTATTACGTATTTCTTTGACACTAGTGGTATAGTATAAGTGTAGAACATCCAGGCTGTACTAGTTAGAGCAACTTTGTTGACCAGAATACAACACAAAAATGTTATTCTCTCTAGTGGAGGCTCTTGCTGATCTTGTACCAGCACTAAAGGTCTTTACAAACTATTTAACTGGTGGTGGAGAAAAATTATGAATGATCTTATATGATAAACAAACATTATATAAGAAAATATCCAAAGTCAAAAGATTGACCTTTTAATCATATAGTGCTGATGAGAATCTGTTTTTATGCATTACTTTCAGTTTTGCTTTTACAGAAACTTCGAAATGTTTGCTTTATGCGACAAGTGATTGCATCATTGTGTGGACTCACTGAATCGCAGTGAAGGTCATCTTGCAGAGAATTCTCACTTAAACAACTGATATCATTATGATTGTTTTGGGAGTTAAAGCTATAATGCAGTTGTGAGTAAGGATACCTCTGTAGTGTATCCTCCAACATATCAAATAAAGAGGAAAAAAAGGATGCCATTCAAGGGATTTTGATATTTCTTGCAATATAAAAATGCTGATTGGCAGCAACTCTCAGTTTTGAAGCAAAACAAAAGCAAGGAAAGAAATTTCTGATTGGCTTACATCTCTATTTATGGCCAGCATTATTGGCCTCGTTAAAAATTTGCTCTTGGGCAAGTAATAGATTTATGCTGTTTGACTGAAGAAGTGATTGTAACATGCTGTTTTTGCCCTGTCAAGAATTTAATTAGAGGAAAACAATGAATGACTGCATTTCAGGAGAAAATTCTGGTGGTTTTAATCCAAAAACTGGATGTTTTTGCAGGATTTTCCTCCCAGTAAAGGGCCCTTACCACATGTTAAATCCAACCTCTTCCTCAACATGTTAACCAAACAATTAAACCAACCACTGGGATGAGTGCTCTAACATGCTGCTTGTGTCCCTCCAGCCCTCTGCCCAACCATCCTGACGCCAGTGCCACCACGCTGCGTCGAAGCTGCCGGGAAGCCTCTGAAGCGGGGAAGGGGGGTCGCCAGAGCCGTCCAAAGAGCGCGCTCTCCTCAAGGAAACAGGTCTGTGGCTCATCCCGCATTTACCCTCTTCCCATTAACCACTTCTGCTCTCTCCTTTCTTGTTGTTACATTGTGTCTTATCTGTCAAGTAATTGCTGTGCGATAGCTTTAGTCACATTTGACCCCGGTCTCAGCATTGGCTGTGTGTGTGATCTGCTGGGAATATAGAGGCCATGATTCCCTCTTAACAGCAAGGTGACGATGTCTCTGCTATCCATTGCCTCAGAAAAGTGCCCTCATGTCAGCTCTCTGTCCCGGCTGTTATGAGGCCCTGAAGGCAATCGGGTGGTAATGGCTACTTTTCCTCTGGCTGAGTAGTCAAAGAGCCTTCCTACTGAGAAAGCCAGATTGCATGGTATTGCTCTGCAGTAAAGGTCTGTCTCTTTGCTATTTCATGCACATTCTCTCAGTCTTTTCAGACTTGACAAGAAGACGACAAAGCCTGTTTTATTCCAGGGTTAAGTAGTTTTGTGTTCACATTAAGTCCTTACAAAAAACCTGAAAAGCTATTGTAGAGATATTTTTGCTCTCTACAAAAGTAATAGTCTCAGAGGTTTCTGAACATGTGTGCATTTAAGTGTTCACATATACATATAACTGAAGAAAGAAAAAGATCAGCCTGTCATTTTACTGAATTTCTTTTCACCTGACCAGGTAGGTTATGACTGAATCATTGTAAAGTGTTGTTCCTCTTAAAAGTATGGAATTTTAAAACCAAAAGCAGGTCTGAAGCCTTCATAGTGTTTTCCCAGAGGTTCCCTCAGTATGCTTCAGATGAAGTGCTTATTCAGTTGTCTAACAGTTTGTCCACACAGGAGGAGTTACTTGTTTCTTGCTTTGTTTTTCAGTCCTCTGCCTCACACGCATCTGATGGAGCAGATACACTTCTATTTTAATCAATACAGAAGTCTACACAGGCCACGTAACAGCTCACGTCATCTTGTGTAACTACTACGGATGTGCAGAGGGCCCAGTATTTGTATTTGTATCCATATTTGTTGAGGCAGGAAAACTATTTATATTTGTATTAAAAAAAAAATGGAAATAGGTGTAAAAATCCAGTTTTTGTTTTTATTACACTATTAATTGTAGGATATTAAAGTGTTAAAAGTGTTTATGAATAAACTATCTTATGAAGGAGGTCCCCACACTGGGTCTAAAACTCTAGTCTCTCAGATCATAGATGACTGCACTGACCACTGAGCTAAAACCAAATGTGTTGCCAATGTGCAGACAGACACCCATAACACAGCACAGCATGTAAAATGTAGGGAAGAACTTCAAAGGCAATTCTTGCTTTGCACTTTTAATTTATTGCCTATTTTTTACAACCCAACTTTGTGGAAAGGAGAAGGGGAACAACAGGTTATGGAGAGTCCCTTGAAAGCACTTCGCATGTGTAAGTAGATCAGCTTTATCTCTGGGGAACACCCCCAACTCTGGGAGTGATGTCCAAATAAGGAAATGTGCATCATGTAGCAGGTGGATGTGACTCCCCTTGTTGAGACACGCTGATAGACATAACAGCGGAGCAGAGGACAGAGACTGAGATAGCAATGTAACCGACCTGCACGCTGGTATTTGACATGATTTTTTTTTCATCCGGAAAAGAAATTAATTTAAAAATATTTGTACGAAACAAATATTCGTAAAAAACAACTATTTATGCTTTGTTGAATAACGTATTTGTATTCAGGCACACCCTAAGTAACTACAGTGAAACTTGCTTTTTTCATCATTCCAGCTGTGTAGACAGTCTGATTGTAGACTACAATATTCTCTCCTCTAAAATCACTGTGACTTGTTTAGAAAGTTGTTTTTTAGCATCCTTCTGCAAGTTGTGGAGGTTCTTAAGATGATCTAAGCCTCCTAAAAGTGTGTAGGAAGTACTCATTTATCTACAATCATTTCTAAGAACATCTTCAGTTACAATGCTTTTGGGAAACACCTCTGTTACAATGTGAAGTAAGAATGAATGTTGAATTGTTGGTTTCAGAAACAGTCGGATGAGGCTCCACAGGAACTAATTTGCTGACCTCCTGACTTGTCATCTGGTGTCATTTTTGAGAGTGAAGTTTAGAGTGAAATGTCAGATGGACTGTGATTAAATCTAGTAATCTGATCGATGTTTCCTACAGGATGAATTGTAATAAGTTTGGTGATCCCTTATTTTTTCAGCCAGAGCACCATCATCCTCAGCAGTACTTTGCATTTAGTGCAAATTAGCAGACATTAGAACACTAACATGCAAAGCTAAGATAGTGAACTTGGTAAACTTTACCTGCTATTACCTGCTAATATCATTAGCATGTTAACATTGTAACTGGGAGCAGGTTAACATGCTAATGTTAGCATTTTACTCAAACCACCACTGTGCCTACAGCCTCACAGAACTGCTAGCAGTGGCTGTAGACTCTTAGTCTTGTTCACATTGTTCATAAAGGAGTTTTTATCCCTAACTTTTATAATAAGTGTGATTATATAAATGGAGATGTCAGTCTGTCACTGATAAAAATAGCTTGGTGTTCTAGAGAACAGTTATAAAGGCCCATCAGGAACTCATTAGATACAATTAAATTAATTTGTGTCCAGATTCATGATGGATGAGATATTATTTTTATAGTATTTCCACTTGAAAATCCATAATTTTTCTTTACTTTCTGAACCATTTGCATGATTTTCATTACTTCAAAGTACAAAATGACCACTGCTAACTTAGAATAGCATTGATAGCAACGATTTGCTGATTTCTGGACTTGGACCAGTTGATTTGTTGACAAAAGCCAACAATTACTTCATCAGATAGTGATATTTCTGCCCTGTGCAACTATCAGAACAGAAATATCACCATGTTCCTGTCCTGCAGAAATATGTGATATTTATAAGGGACATTAGAAAGGTCACATCAACAGACAGAAAAGGCCAAATTACACTTTGAGGGGCAAAAACAAATGTACTAGTCACACACTTCATCTGTAGCAATGATTTCTGTGATACAAAGTCTTGCACCAGCCTCCCTGCCTGCTGGGTGACTGAGGTGTCCACATGGACGCTGGTCTAATGATGTTTCAGAGCTGAACCATCACATCAACCCAAACTGATGTGGCAGCTAAATTGATGAGAGGCAGGAAGAAGAACCTTGAAGCCCCTGCTTTTTTTCCATTTATGAACTTCACGTGGCAACCACCACAACCTTTAAGCCAACTTGTTACTTCTTGTTGACAAGATGGCAGCACATGGTAAATCTTTTAAATCTTCATGGTAAAAAAGTTTTTTTCTGTGATGAACCTGGAAGAGGCTGATAAAATGTATAATGTGGTGTGTCCTTTGCACACAAGACTAGCTACATTTACACAGTGTCTCTATCCATTACAAGAGATAATTTTCCTCGTGGAACCGCACCACTGACAACACAGTTTCCAATTATAGAGGCCAGACAGTGAGGGGAGTGCATTCTGACCCCACTGATGGTTCCTCTGCTTCGACATTGCACAGCAACGTGTTCCTTGGCATCAACTTTTTGATATCCAACCACATCCTCCACTCAACCAATTTTAGCTATGTGACCACCAACCCATAAAGCACGTCTGACCTTTAGAGAGGAAAATTATGTGTAGCTGAGCAGCAGAAAGTGTGGGCAATAAACTTTGTAAATTAGCTCTGGCCTCACAACCCTTTTCATGTTGAAAGAGCTTTTATTTTTAGTATATTATCATTCTATGACTGGCTCGAAAGGTGCAACATAAGATGCGAAAAGATTACATTTATTTACAAAAAAACAAAAAGTATAAAATAAGGGAGTTGAGAGAGAGTGTGGGCAGAGGAAGGAACAACCTATATAGACCCAGCCCACATCTTCACACAGGTATCCTCAGTGAGTCATCAGTGAGCTGCACCTAGAACACAAAGACATAGAAAAGACACACACACACACACACACACACACACAAGAAAAACAATAACAAGACACAGCGTGACATGTAACACCCCCTCCCTTGAGATGACAACCATACTAAGGTACACATGAGAGGTCATTGGCCACAACATTGCCACGCCCATTTTTTGTGATTTTTTGTGATGGATTTCTATGTTGAAGTTCTGGGCCATAAGAGCCAAACACATGAGCTGCTGGTTACTGTTACATCTGATTTAGAAACACAAGAGGGTTGTGGTCTGTAAAAACTATCACTGGCTGAGGGGTCGAGCCAACGTAAGCCTCGAAATGCTGGAGGGCCCAGAGCATTGTTGGGGCTTCGACGGGCTAAGGAGGTCTGTCAGAAGGGACACAATTGAAACAAAGTAATGGCTAAACCCTCAGTAGTAACCAGCTAAGCCAAGAAAACTATGCAGTTCCCACTTAGAGGTGGGAACAGGGAACTTAGAGATGGCTGTAAGCATCTACTGGACGCACTTAGCCCTGACCAACCTGTTTGCCTAGATAGGTAATGTTAGCCTTAGCAAACTCACATTTTGCAAGTTTCAAGGTGAGAGAGGCCTCTTGCAAACCCTGAAACACAGTGGACAGGGCTTCCACGTGAGATTACTAATCAGTGGAGTTGACTACCACATCTTCAAGATATGCCTCACAGTTTGCCACTCCAGTAAACACTCTCCAGATCAGGCTTTAAAATGAATGAATAAATAAAATTTTTATTTCTGTGTGATGCATACAACTGTATGCATGCATACAAGACACCATAAATTCCAATAAGCCAGGACTAGAGTACAACGTATATATTGTAAAAAGAAAATCTTTCTCCTTCAAATCTAGAGACCATCATTAAATAGTACAGACATTCTAATTTACTGTCAGAAGCTTACCATATATCACTGAAAATTCTAAGTATACACTAATTAAACAATCTATCTTGCCTTCTTTTCCAGGCTATTGAGATAAAGTTAGCAAACTGAAATACATCAAAATTAAACAGCCATTCCAGTTTTTGCTCATCTGAACACCAGAATATTTCAGGGTTTTGTCGAGCAATTTCAAGAAACAGTAACTCTCGTAAGTCATCATAATTTGTACAGTACAAAAGAAAATGGGACTCACTTTCCACTTCACCCAAATCACAGTTCTCACACAGTCTATTTTCCTCTGGAGTATTTTTGAATCGACCAACCTCAATGGCCAGAGGAAGAATACGAGCTCTCAAATGTGCCACTAAAAATCTTTGGCTTCCAGATAAACAAGATACAACATATAATTCAGGGCCAAAATTCTGTTTGATATGCATATATGTCCTTAATTTTGGCTTTGACACAACGTTTTCAAACCATCTTTCTGCAAATTTCAGTAAAATCTTATTTTTAATGGAGTTAACATTACACCAAAGATTATTCCTATAGATATACAGCTTGTCCACCTCCTCTAAAATTGAATGAAGCTCTTTTGCCCATGGAGAACTGTATAATTTACTCCACATAAATACTCTCTTATATTATTCTATCCTCTGCCATTGTGATTAGACGGTTCCACGGTTGGATCATTTCACATTTTCATTGTACAGATCCTGGTACCCAGCCCATGTCTCCCTGAACTGCTGGAATCGGAGCAAATCTATGAACCCCCAGAAAATATCTTAATGTTCTGTTCTGTATGGACTCTATAATTTTAGATTCTTTTAAACCCCCTACCCCTACAGCATAATTCAGTATGGGGGAGACACATGCATCGTAGAGTTTGGTTTATGTACAATAACTAAGATCATTACATTGAATTTGTTAATAACTGATCCCAAAGCTCTCCCAGCTGAATCAGCGAGGGACCCAATTCCAACCTCATGAGTCATAAATTCATCAAGAAAGAAACCCAAGTATTTATAGACACTAACATACACTAAAGCGACTGAACCAAAACTACTTTCCATACCTTTCTTTTTGAAATGCATTATTTGTGTTTTGCTCTGATTTATTACAAACTAAACCATTTTTAACATATTCTGTTGATCAGACTAAGACTCAGCCAATAAAATTATATCATCTGTGTATAATAGAATGTCCAATTTAATGTCATGTCCTATACATACGCCTAAATTAGCTTCCTTAATCTGTAGGGCAAAGTCATTCACAAATAATGCTAAAAGAGTTGGAGAAAGTGTGTCATCTTGTTTTACTCCAAAAGGTGTATCAAACCAGTCAGTAAACATATCATTGATTTCAACACAGGCAACTGGATGGATGGATATAAGGATGGATTGCTCTATAAAATCTACCATCCACATCTGCTTCCATAAGTTTAAAGGCAAGCAGATCTCTGTGAATCCAGTCAAACGCCTTTTGAAAATCAACAAAACATGCAAAAGTGGGTTTGCCTTTGGCAATTCTAGTTCTAATAATAGTCGATATTGAATGTAAACATAACACAAAAAGTATAGAAATTTGTGTTTGGTAGATTATTTCTTTGTTGTAACAATGCTTCTTGGCAATAAATCTTATACCGTTGGAAAACCTGTTTATTTCCCTTTTACATGGTGCCACATTTGTAAGGAGCATGCACTTGTGGGATGAGCAGCAGAGCTGAGTATGTGGGTTGCGCCCATGAAAAATATGCCAAATCTTCTCTGCCTATGCCAAACAGCTTATTCTGCCATTGATTCTTGTGTCCGGTGGATTGGATGATTGAAGATTGAAGAAACAAGACATATTGGCAATTTAACAATTTATTTATTCAACAAACAGGAGCCTCAGTAGCGTGTGGAAGAACCATACACAGCCACAACAGCCTGGCACCTCCTCCTCATGGTGGTCACCAGCCTGGTCACACACTGCTGTGGGATGGCATCCCATTCTTCAACCAGCATTTGTCGCAAGTCAGCCAACGTGGTTGTGTTGGTCACTCTGGCACAAACAACACGCCCAAACTGATCCCACAAGTGTTCAATGGGGTTGAGGTCAGGACTGCAGGCAGGCCATTTCATCCTCTCCACTCCCAAATTCTGGAGGTACTCTCTGATAAACCCTGCTCTGTGGGGGCGAGCGTTGTCATCTTGGAGGATAGAGTTCAGTCCCAGACTGTGGAGATATGGGATTGCCACCGGTTGCAGAATCTCATCTCAATATCTCTCTGCATTGAGATTGCCTCCAATGATGACAAGCCTTGTTTTTCCAGTGAGGGAGATGCCGCCCCACACCATCACATTGCCTCCACCAAAAGATGTCACTCTATCAGTGCAGCAATCAGCATAGCGTTCTGTGCGTCTTCTCCACACTTTGACCCTTCGATCCAACTGCTGTAGGCAGAATCTGGACTTATCGCTGAACAAAACGTTCCTCCACATGTTCAGGTTCCAGTGCATGTGTTGCTGACACCAGTGCAAACGAGCCTGATGGTGAAGGGCAGTCATGGCAGGCCTCCTGGCAGCCCTATGAGACCGGAGATTGGCTGTGTGTAGTCTGTTCCGGATTGTCTGGGCAGAGAGCCGTCGGCCATATTGTCCTGCAAACCTTGACTGCAAATCTGTAGAAAACAGCCTACGGTACCTAAGTGCTGACAGGGTGAGGAAACGTCTTCTTGGGGTGTCGTCTTCTTGGGACGCCCACTTCACGGCCTGTCTCTGACATCCTCCCTTATATGGAACTTGGCCTTCACTTTGGAGATGGTACTAGGGCTCACTCCAAATAATGCCGCGACTTGGTTTTACAGAACACCGGCTTGAAGTTGCCCTATCGCATGGGCCCTATCCAGATCAGTCATGTGTGGCATGCCGATTCTTGGAGCAGACACCTACTGACCACTGTAGCAGGGCCCATGCTCACAGGTGCTGCCAATCCGATGCCAATCAGGCACCTGATTGGCAGCACCTGGGGGTACCAGAAGCTCAAAACAAGAGTCAATAGCTACAGCAAAATAAGCTGTTTGGCATTGGCAGAGAAGAGTTGGCATATTTTTCATGGGCGCAACCCACATACTCAGCTCTGCTGCTCATCCCACAAATGCACGTTCCTTACAAATGTGGCACCATTTAAAAGGGAAATAAACAGGCTTTCCAACAGTATAAGCTTTATTGCCAAGAAGCATTGTTACAACAAAGAAATAATCTACCAAACGCAAATTTCCTTACTTTTTGTGCTATGTTTATATGATCAATACAGGCTTGTTTCTTTCTAAATCCATTCTGCTCATCAACAAGATACTGTCCCAATTCTAAATGTTGTGTGAGCCTGTTGTTCAGTATATTAGAATACAATTTGTAAACTGTACTAAGGAGGCTGATGCCCCTATAATTATTCTAGGGTCATTTTTCAATTACTTTGGAACAGGCTTAATAATGGACTTGTCCCATACTGTCGGGATTATACCATGTTCAAAGCATGTCTTGAAAAGATAAAGGTCCTCTTTTATCTAAGAGATATGGAGATTTTAAGACTTCATTTGGGATACCTTCAATTCCGGATACCCTATTCAATTGTGCTTTATCTACAGCCCTTTTAACTTCTTCTATTGTAATATTGTGGTTTAAAAATGTATTTGGTCTATATCCTGGTGTATTCATAGCCATCTCCATCTTACATTTTATAGCACAAATATCATTTAGGAACATGTCATCAAAACCAGGTGGAATATGGTTTCCTGAAAATATATCAGCAAAATTGTTCTCCCATTTTCCAAGTACTACCTCTTTTTTATTTTTATATATCATCATTATCTAGTATAATTTCCATTGAGATTTTCTTTAATTTCTTAGGGCCCAGTTTATTTATTTCTTTCCAAAATTGTTGTGGGTTGTGACTTTGTAATCGCTCCAGCTGTAATGCTTGTCCTTGCCTAAATTGCCTTTTATAGATCTGTATACTGTTATCAAAAATAAACTGAGTTAAAAAGTGGCTCGGGTATCGCACATACCAAATGCCATGAATGTGTACTGCAGGAAATTGTCTGGTAGAACAAATGTAGAGATCTCAGAAGCACAGGCTTTCAAGGGCACTTTCCAGTAGTAGCCTTAAGCAAGTCTAACTTTGAGACATAGCAAGCAGTTCAAACCCTATCTATGCAATCTTCCACATGAGGAAGAGGAAATGAATCTGGCTCGGTAACACTGTTTACTTACCTGAGTACTAATCTGGCTCGGTAACACTGTTTACTTACCAAAGTACAAAAGCATGGGGTCCCATCAGACTTTGGCATTAACAAACATGAAGAGCTCTAGGAGCTGGAACTAGGAACAGCAAGGCCATGCTTCAGTTAATACTCAACCTCTTTTTGCATTTTAGCTCTTTTTGTGGTGTTCACATGGTAAACATCCTACTTAACAGAAGGACAATCACCAATATCAATATCATGTTGCAAGACAGTGGTTTGGGTAGGTACATCTGAGAATAGTGCACAATGATTTTCAATCAACCCGACAATGTCACTCTTATGGGACCCAGAGAGGTGAGACAGATTAGTTTCCAAATCACTTAGCACTTGGGAATTCTGTAATCGAGCACACAGAACAGAAGCATCTTGCATCACTAAATCATCTTCCTGGGGAGAGTAAGAAGGCAACACTGAGGCTAAAGCTACATGCAACACCTTAGGTGAAGTGGATGTATGTTTTTCACTAGACCTGGCAACATAAGACTTCAGCATGCTCACATGACACACTCGAGTCTTACGTCTCCTATCTGGAGTGCAAATAACATAATCTGTTTCACTCAGATTTTTCTCAACCATGTAAGGACCTGCAAACGTGGCTTGCAGTACTGAACCAGAGATAGGAAGAAAAGCCAGCACAGAGTCTCTGGATTGAAAACTTCAATGCCTCTTTGGTTACCTCACAGGCATGGTGAAGATGCTCTCTGAAAGAACTGACGTAGTCAGGCACGTTTTGTCTAGGAGAAGAATTGCAGATGACCTCCTCATGCAACAATTTCAGTGGGCCTTGAACTGTGTGGCCAAACACCAGTTTTGCAGGACTGAAACCCTGTGCCTCCTGAACACTTTGATAACAAAAAACAGGAGAGGTATGCCCTCATCCCATTCTTTACCTGTTTCAACACAATAGATACGCAAGATAGTCTTAAAGGTTTGGTGGGAGCGCTCTAGTGCCCCCTGGCTTTCTAGAATGATAGGCACTAGAGACCTGATGCTTCACAGTCATCACTAGAACAAACACTTTGGACATAAAATTAATACCTCAGTCTGTTTGGAGGACCTTTGGCAAACTGAAAAGCAAACAGTTGCCTATAAACACATTGGCAGACATAGAGCAACATTAGCATTCATTGGGAGTCTTGTGGTGTGTGCCACTTGACAAATGTAAGACTAATATTTACTTTCCTTTTAGCTCTGGTTTGGTCACCATTGACTCAACACCAAACAATTTTTCTTACTGACTGAGAAAAATATCTGGCTCCTTTGATGTGTTTAGCTCCACATGCTCCACTGTATTCACCAGTTAGTCACTAATTCTGTCTTTCTGCTGTTTGGTACTGGACAGGTAGTGTATAGTGGGTTTATAAGAGCTTGTTTACCAAAAACAGCTGCTGCTGTTAATGAGGTTTTGTTAACAGTTAGCTGGAACCAAACAGTAAAGATGTGGGCCAGAAAACCATATCAGTGAGCGGAAAGACACTAAAGCTCTCCGTAGAGTTGAGGGAAACATGGTAAATTTATCATTTTTAATATAAAAATATTGCTTTGTGCAGATTTAGACTTTCTTTTTCTTTTTCAAAGAACCATATAATTCAGTTGTCCATATTTTGCAACTGGGAGGGTTTAATTTCCATTATGAAGTGCTCTAACTGCCAGTCCACTAACATTGTCTATGCTGAACTGGACTGCTGGATGTCTGAAAGAGCTCCTCCCATGTTGCAACTCTAAAGAAAGACTTTTCAGTAACCACTGCAGTTTCTAGAGTTCGCCAACAGAGGTTGATCAAAGTTATAGATTCCTCAATAACTCTTTAGTTTCATGGATCTTGAGTGCTTTACCTTACATGCAGACCTCCAAACTTTATCATAGGTTGATTCTCCATCATTGTGTATCTCTCCATGAACAGAGGCCTCGGTGAGACTGAACTCTCATGTGAGACCAGAGAGACGATCCTAATCTGATGTGTTCAAGGGGCTCCATATAAGAGTAGAAGATTTACATAATTTGATTTGGGATTTACATTGAAGTGTACTTAATACCGCAAATGATTTTACCCACTCAGTTCTTCAATAGGCACTTCATGCTCTTTCATTCATCATTTGATAGACCAACTCAATCTGATAGGAGTTTGATAAACTTGTGCACGCCAAAGAATAGCACTTTTATGCTTGGAGATTAATACAGTGTGGTGTGAGATTACTGTGTAGTTTTAATCTCTGAGAGTTTCTTCATGTCTGTGATCTCCTCAAGTGCAAGTTGAGGATGAGAGATGAGGAAGCTTGGTCATTGTTGCCCAGGGCGAGTTGATAGCATCAGAAGCTAAATGTGAATTCTTTGGCTCAGTGGGCAGAACTGCGCACGCAAGGCTGGACTCAGTCTGGGAGAATGTTGTTGTTAGTAACAAAAAAAAAATGTTTGTAATGCCACAGTCAAGTATCCTGCCGTCACACAATTACAGTCATAATATGCGTTTTCATAATGTCACCCGATGCTTTCTGTCTCATTATCGCAGCACAGAGATAATTAGAAAGCTCTCCTCCCCACCTCCTTCATGTTCAATTAAACGTAGTGTTGTGCAGAGATTTTTGCTCTTTATCTACCTGCTGAGGTGGCTGCCACTGGCGCTTAAGGCATGGACACAGACCCTTATCTCAAAAAGCATTTTGCTGAGACGAGGCATGTGCATGATACCTGCTATCAACCTGCCACACTTTGTGCCATTTTTTTTCTGTTGTGGTTTGGAAAACATGGGCAGCTGAACGAAATGCAGCTACGCTTCACCAGAATTATAACGGCCCAGTGAAGGCAGGGTGAGAGCTTTAAAATGGACACAGATGGAGGGGTGAGGCTAGGAGGGGATAAGGATGGGGGTGAAGGTGTGCAGCATTATTGTCGACTGATAAGAATAATCACTGAAGTCTTACAGGCTGGCTGGCTCTATTCCCAAACTCTGTCTCTCAGGGGTTCAGAAATGTCTGAGCTGTTACCATGGTCACCAGCTACTGGTAGGGCAGGGTGGGGAAGAGGGTCAAGGCATGCTGAGGGATGTTGTGCACACAAAGGAACACACACACACACACACACACACACACACACACACACACACACACACACACACACACACACACACACACACACACACACACACACATAGGTTGAATGTCCTTGCTGTCCATTTAGTTCTGTGACTTTGCTGCCTGTACTGGATTCCAATTCACTGGTTGCTCATGCTCATGATTGAGTGGGTATAATGTTTACTATGTTCACCATCTTAGTTAAGCATGTTGCTAATGAGCAATCAACACAAAGTACAGCTGAAGCTGTTGGGAATTATGGGATTAGTTTTGCAGGTATGTGGTCATAAAGAAAAGTACTGGAAAATTTTAAAAAATTGATGGCACTGGAAGAAAGGTTTACAGTTTACCAAAGTTATTAGAATTCATCCAGAGAGGGACATGAATGTCTGTTCCAAATTTCCTGCCAATCTATCTAATGGTCGTTAACAACACTAGTTGTTAAGACACTCGCTGATGTCAACATCCTGGGAGTGCTAAAAGAAAAGTCAGAGGATTACCAGAGTCACTGGTCTTCATTGTCTGGGAACTATGAATATCTTTACAAATTTTGCTGTGAACCCATTGAGTAGATGTAGAGATAGTAGAAGAGATATTTCACTGAATAACTGACCTGCTGGTGGTGCTGGAGGAAAAGTCAAGGCATCACCCAAGTCATTAGCCTTCATCCTCTGGGGACCATAAATGTCTATACAAAATTTGATGGCGATCCATCAAATATATGGATGCTGTAAAAGTTTAGGTCAATGTTAGCAACTCTGTCCTGCTCTTTAGGGAAGTTTACACCTCTAGCGAACCCAGCCAACATTACCTGAGATGGCGTTACATTTGCCAAACTTATTGGATAGTCCTCATCATAAAACTTTTTTATTGTTATGTTGGAACAGTACAGTCTGTTCTTAAATATCTGTTTTTAATGAGTGTCAGCTGGAAAAATTAAAAAGTCAACTACAGAAAGTGCTTTCAGCCAACGTTAGTTTCACTAGATAGCTAGCTAGAGCTGATCAAATCTATCAGCGACGATCACCGGCTGGAAATGATAACTTGTTTTTGTCTTCCTCCATCTGAATTCAAGAATTTATTTTTTGAAAAATTACTACAGATTTTGTGTGGTAAATCTGCTGCCATTATAAAAAAAAAAAAAAAATGTTTATGTGCATTGGAATGGAAAGCTTGATAGGCTCAACAGAAACAATGGGTGGCTTAGCAAACAGACATTTACAACCACATTTTCTTATATTGATTTATATCATGATTTTGTTTGATTTAATTTTGCTCCTGTTCTTTAACTTTTTGGTGTTTTGTGCTCTAATTTGCTCTATTTTTTTTTTATCATGATTTAATTTTCCCTTCCTTTGCCTTTCCCTGCTTGGCCTTGCCTCTCTTTTGTCTTTCACTGTGCAAATGACTCATTTAGCCAGTTAACCCCCCTTAACATGTACACAACATATTAATTATAGGTGTCAAACTACTGTACACACATACATATGAACAAATTCTCTCTAACACACACACATACAATCTTCTTGGTAACTGCTTATGCGTCATCCGACATGTTGATGATGACTTATATAATCATGAAGCAATCAGAGCTAATCAGAGAAATTACAGCGATGCATCAGCTCATATTGCACTGGGCCTTGGAGCTTTGGCACAAATGTTTAGCTGCTTATGTGATTGTTGTGGGTGAATAGCAATGTGATTTTCAAAACTTTTTCAGAACCCCAGGGTCTCATAAATTTGTTTTCACCAATTAATGTTGCATAAACCACTGTGTCACTCATTGTGGAAGGCTGTGGCTTCACTAAATCACATTATTTACACATAGCAGTTTCAATGGAGTTTTAATGTACTGTATCTGCTTCTTCCATACAGGTGACCAAGATGCTGGCAGTAGTGGTGATCCTCTTCGCTCTGCTGTGGATGCCCTACCGAACTTTAGTTTTGATCAACTCTTTTGTGTCCACGCCCTATCTGGATGCTTGGTTCCTGTTGTTTTGTCGGACATGCATCTATGCCAACAGCGCTATCAACCCTGTGATATACAATGCCATGTCTCAGAAGTTCCGCTCGGCATTTCGCGGGCTGTATCGTTGCCAGCGGCTAGAGGGAAATCAAAGGACACTGTCAGTGATTCAGGCCGGCTTCAGCACCCTCCGAGACCCACGAACCTCCCAGGCGAATAGCAATGGAACTGATGAAAAGGCCAGGAGATCCATCCTGAGACCTGCCACTGATATGACCACAAAGCAGAATGGAAGCAGTCATCAGGACACAACAGCAGTCAATGGCAAGAAAGCAGACCATTCCACTGACACCAGACATGGTGCCAATTACAGTTTTGGTGTTGGTCCAGTTCAGACGTTGCCACCTGGTGATGCAAAGGTGGATTGGCCTTCATCAATTGAAAACACAGTTAATGTTGCAGACACACATACAGCAAATGATCAGAAGGAAATCATGTAAATATTTCCATATTACCACATTGTAGGATATCTATGAACTCGTAAGTCTCACTGAAATCTCCATCCAATGAGGGGAAAAAAGTCAGTTCAGTTGAGTTGTTACCATTCAGTGACAAGACAGCTGTGGATTACTCATGCACAGGATCTGCTTTAGGTAATGACAAAAGAGACAAGAAACCTGTGACATCTATTTATTTCAAGATTAAAAGTGGTGGATAGAGTAGATTCCTCCTTGACCAATGAGGTCACATGTAAGGAAGATGATAAGAAAATGGCAGAATTCATAAAGTGGTATGGAAACATTACTCCTTCGGCTACAAAATCTTGTCAAAATAGCTTGTCAAAACATTAGCTCATAAGCTACTTACAGCTGTGAGACTGTATACATTTTTCCTCAACATACTTTATTCTTCTCTAATTCAAAGGAAAACACAGACTCAAACTTGAGCAAAAGATCAGTACAATTCAGTTTTAGAAGATTTTGAAGGTCACCAAACTGTTTTAAAGATCAGGCAGAATGTAAATAATTGATCCACTGTATACATTGTATATTTTGTTGTTTCTGGTTTATTTGAAAGTTAGTGTGATCTAATAGAATAAAGGAATGATTCATAATAAAGATGATACAGCACTTAAAATAAATATGTGAAAGAAGAATGTGTAGGATTTTCCTAAAAAACAATGTATAGACTCATACAAAATAATACCTCTCAATCATCACTTACGGCCCACTAGAAGCGTGTGGCAGTGTAGGTGTCTGCAGCGACCCTGCCCTCTGCCTGTATTTTCTTATTTCTATGTGTTTGGGACATTTCTGGGTGTAAATCTTTGGGCAGTGGGTGTGTAGCCCTCAGCCAATAATAGTGCGCAGGGTGTGAGGTCAGGACTGTATAGAGAGGCAAAGTCCCTCCCCTTTCATAGTCAGCCATGGGAACTTATTTTGGAAAAAATATGTACGGTAGTCAACAATCCCATTTGAATTATGCCATGAATAAGTGATATGTTGTTTGCCAGTTTAAAAAACATAAACATAAAAGTAGTAAAGTATCATTTAGTTTTGTGTGAAACTGCTCAGTGAACTACAATTTTCATCTTGCACAATATACGTTACCAAATGTATCTTACCTGATGTGCTTTAACCAGTGACTCCTGGTCCTTTCATCAACCAAGAAGCGAAAGAACGAGCAAAGAACAAAAGAACTACATCCCGGTACGAAACACACAGGCATTGCCTTAGCTTCAGCGGCTCTGGGCAGCTTGTGGAGAGAGAAAGTTATGTCATTTACGCAACTTTTAGGTGTGTAGTCTTTCTAATTACATATTTTCACAGTTTCATACTTGAGCAGTTTTACGACAAACAGTGATTTTTTTGAATTACAAAATCATCTTTTTAAATTGGGAAATGTGTAATTCATGGCACAATTCAAACAGGATCAAAAAATTATTTGTCTCTCACCATTAACTACCGTACATATTTTTTCTGAAATAAGGTCCCATGGTGATCCGGCGAAAGGGGAGGGACTTCGCCTCACTATAAAAACATAGCAACCAGGTGCCAGATCGTAAGTAAGCATCCAAGAGGAAGCCATGAAAATGGTGGACATAGTGCCAATGTTCTGCTTGTTCAGCAGTCGTTTGATAAATTGCTCATACTGTCTCCCTTACTGTCGGATTTGTTGCACTTTCAGCAGTGAGCGGTTGTAGTCGCTGTCATAGTCGAATCGAGTAAAGTATAACCTAAATTTGGTTTCGTTCTGTCTGCTGTGACTCTGTGCTCTGCTGTCCACTCTGTGTGTGTGTGTGTGTGTGTGTGTGTGTGTGTGTGTGTGTGTGTGTGTGTGTTTGGAGCTCAGCCCCACCCCTGTGCATACAGGCACAGAGAGCAGAATCCTACACATTCTGTCTTTAAATATGACAACACTGGACAGATGTACTTTTGCTGCTAACCTGAGACTGCTCATTCTTGTAATCCTGTCAGTAGTTTTTACTGTCAAAGTTGCACATTATCCTTTGATTATAAAACTTGCTTTTTGGCTGAGCCAAGTACCTTGTTATTACAAGTTACTTACTGAGTTAGTAAGAGAAATCTAAAGCTAAGATTTGTTTTTGTTTTTTAATGTAGACAGCAGTAACAAATAAGCCAGTAACACAAGCATTAACTGGAGTGGCTAAATATGGGACTTTAAAATGTAAAATACAGATCAGTTGAATAAAATGCGTTGATAAAAGTATATCAGATTTATAAAGTATCAACATTGAAATAATGACGAGGATGATCATCATCATCATTATCACCATAACTATTATCAGTGTTATCATTACCATTTTTAATACAAAAACAGCAGTAATGAGAGTCATCATTCAATACTACACACTGATCATTTTTCTGTATTCTTGTACATAGTCACATAAACAGTCCAGTGTTGTCTGATGATTTAACTTGACAACCTCCTGCTGGCTGAGAGACACAAAGAGGGTGTTAGATGTTAACTCACAGCTAGCCAAAAAAGATGCTGACACTGATTATTAGTGTCTTGCTGATTGTTTGCTCCTTTATAAGGATACATTTGTGATCTGTAATTTAGAGATTCATATTTTTAGACAACAAAAGGATTTGAAAATGACAAATGTCTCTACATGAAAATTGTTGCTCCCTGAATTTGATTGTTGTCAGTGTTATATGGCAGTATTTAGAACATATTATATATTTAGAACATATTATACTTATATTCTGTTTTTGAAACATTTTAATGCAAGGCCAACATTAACTAGATATGTTACTATACTATGAGTGATCTATCAGCTTACAAACAAACCAAAGACATATATGTGCAATTAAAAACTGTTTGGTTATTTTGTCCATTACTTTGTTCCATATAATCCCTCATCACCCTGCTCATCCTCACTGACAGACAATATGAGGAGTGTTCAGAAAATACTGTATAGCACAAGTAAGAGTGAGTAATTCTTACAGTGTACATTAATACACACTCCTCAGCTACTGACCTTGGCAAGCTGCTGGAGTGCTCAGCTTTTTGGTAAAGATGTTAAAGATACTATTTTACTGCCTGTTTATTTTCACTGAGAGGTGAAAGGCTCCAAATAAGGTTTCTAAAGTCAAGACTCAGAGGGAAGTGTATCAGAGATATCCCAAATGTATAAACCAGTCCATTGATTTATGATGTTGAGGCAAACCATCAAGAATAATCCATTTAACAAATGTTTGTTGGCTCAGTCCGGCAAACACTTGTTAGCCATCATTTAAGGGAACAAACCTTGAATATGTTGCATGTTTGTGTCTTACCCAGAGTCAGAGGAGAAGATTGATATTAATTTCATCTCTGTGTGTCAAGTTCAGAAATCCAGCGGGTGTCTAGCTTAGCTTAAATTCAAATTTATTTGTACAGCACCATCTCATATAAAGCAGTTCAAAATGCTTTACATAAAAGATAAAAGAAAAGAATAAAAGAAACAGCAGAAATGTGCAAAGAAACAGAAACATCACACATTCTTTAGGTACGTAAGTACTGATAGCCATCTCACCAGATTCTGAACGTGCTCGAGGCACATGGAGGAATTTCCACCTTGTGACCAGAGAGATCTGCTGGGATTATAAACTGACAGCATGTCTGAGATGTATTGTGGAGCCAGACCAGCAAGTGCTTTGTAAACCAAAAGGAGGATTTTGAATTGTATTCTGAAAACAACGGGTAGCCAGTGAAGGTTCCAGAGGACTAGAGTTATATGGTCCTAATCTTTTTGTCCTGATTAGAACTCATGCAGCTTAGTTTTGGATAAATAGCAATCTATGGATTGTTTTGTTTTGAAGACCCATAAACAGAGAGTTGCAGTAATCCAGCCTGCTCATGACAAATGCATGCATGAGTTTCTGAGTCAGACTGAGAAAGAAAGCCTCTCAAGATTAGCATGTCTCTCCTAGCTTAACATGTTCTTCATGCTAAGCTAGCTGCCTTATTACATTTATATTTCTACACACTGAATAAAAAAGATAAAGCACATAAAAGAGACAGTTTTTGAATTATTATGAGCTGCTTCTTTTCTTCTTGTGCAAAGCCAGGCTAAACATGTCATGAACCCATCTATGCACTGGACACATGAAATTTATATCAATCTTCCCACTGACTTATGATGGCTATCGGGCATATTTTCTAAAATGTTTACTGTTTCTTGAATAGTTTTTGTGTGTGTCTGCATAATTATTGTTCATTGTAATGCCCTTGTTTTATACACAGAAGCAGTTTGCCTTTGTAATAGAACAACTGTAAAATTCATCAATTCAAAAAACACAATTATCGTTCTTTTTTATCAGTATTTTATAGAGGAATACACCAGGTTTTGGGGATCTTGTATGGGAGCAAATAATGTCCATAAAAATTTGAATCTTATAAGCAATTGAATACTTAATGGTGATATTGAATCACTTCTGAACACTGAAATAATATCATTGAAATGTTTTATTTTAAAAACCATATATATGGTCCGAATTCCCCTCTTAGAAATTCAAGTTGAGCAATTTCAAAAACTTTATCTCCATAGTATAATTGTATTTCAGTGGTGTGGTATTGAAATTCCATTACAAATTCAATTTATTATTCAGAGGTGATTAAATTCACAGTGATTTTAAGTTGTATTAAGTTGAGGTATTTGTGGCCATTATTTACTTCCATAAACTTGTCCCATAAGTCAGCTTACCCTTTAATTGATGAGAACATTGACACTAATCATCATGTGTCCCAGCAGATTCCTCGCTCTACCATGCTAGCAACTTAACATACACATGTAACATGTACGTTGTATACTGTACACTGTGTTGACTGATATTAGCTTCCTGACATTATCTTTACTGTGAGAATGTGAGTGTGAATAACTTTTCCCATGAGGCTCAGTCAGTGTAAAATGAATTTCTTTCTCGGCAGCATTACAGCTAACATGCACTCTGAAGCTATGAAACACAAGAGACAACTAAGAAGCATTTAAAGAGTCAAACTTTACAAATGAAACTCTTGAAGAACATGCTGCATGTAAATATGGCCCATATTGTCTTGTACCTGTTCCTTTGTCTTTCATTATAGTTACTGTAAACTATGATGTGCAGTAATGTGAGTGACATTTGAGTTATCATTAAATTGTTTTTACTCACTTATTTTTCTGGGATTTCTGAAATGCAATGCAAGCAAGCACTGGTCCTGCTGGACCTTATTGGCTTTTTAACATAATTAGTGTACTAAATTCATTTGTGTTTTTATGCTTGCAAAAGTTTGCTTTATTACCATCTAGAAAGCCTAATTTCTTCCTGTTTATTTATAGATTTTTTTTTAGGTTTTTCAATATGTGCTATATAGATATGTACATGCATGTAGCAGTGCTGATGTTTAATGAAAATAGCCTAAAACATTTGCAGCCATATTAAAATTTAAAGCTGCATTGAATGATTTTTGGGCTACTTTGGGACAGAGAAACCAGCTCTAAACACAGCAGTCACATCACAGTTTTTCATTTTCTGGTGGGTGCTTTTTCAGTTATTTGCTTTGTGATGGTGGAGCAAGTCATTTGGTGATGAAATAAATGTTCCAAGTTAAAAAACCTTTTCTTTGTAAGCCGAATGTGTATATTGGCTGACAGTTTAATTGATGTAATTTTAAAATCCTTATTTCACTATGTTGATATGTGTGTGTCTATGTGTGGGCATGTGCAAGAACTGCTTGCTTGCGGGGAGTTATAGTTTAAAAAGTCCCTGACGGCTACCAGTGGGACAACAGTGGAATTAAAAAATTGAATTCTTTCTAGAATCTTACCACAGAATGCAGTGACTCACCCACTTATTGAAAATAAACTTGAAAACAACTAACCTTGCATATGACAAGTTTTGCTTTTCGATGATTACACTGTGGGGATTGGCTGATAGCATAGATGAACTCCCTTGGACATGCTAGTGTGTGTGTGTGCGAGTGTGTGTATGTGTGTAATTCTGTCATTATTTAGCCCTGGAGAGCTGCTGGTTTGTTGTATTCTAAATGTGTTATAATCACAGATTTCCAAGTGTATTGATTTTTAAAGTGGCTTTAGCTGTAATACTGCTGTAAAATGTTTGATTGTTGTTCTGGTCTGTGGTTACACAGTGTGCATGCTCAGTACAGTGGCTTTCTTTAAATATTTTAAGAAAAGTCAATAAAAAAACATTTGCAAAACATCTCTCAGTCACGACTCTTTTCTAAGGATAGACTGTTCCCAGCAAACACTGAGACATTGAATGACCGTTATCTGGACGTCCCATTATGATTCAAAAATAGTTCCAAAATGAAAACTGTGCCAATGTCCAAGATGTTACCTGGCCACCAGCTGGATGTCCTTCCTGGGCATCCCCAGAAACATCGAAATATGTCATAGCATCACTATTTAGCTATTCTGCTAAGGTTTATGTACACAGTGTGCATTCTGCAGCTTTATAGATCCACTATGTCCACATCACAACTTAGTATGCTCTACTTTCTAAAATGGTCCAATCAACGTCCTGTCTGACATGTCTGTTATACAGACAATGCTGATAATAAACTATATATAATCAGTTAATACAAGACAAGACAAATTATCAACATCATCATGCTGTTATGAAAATGTCATTCATAGCCTATAACAGCTTAAACAATTTTTGGGAGCACCTCAATTGCCTTTACTCAAAAAGGAAATGCTTTGGGCCTGTCATTTCAATGTGGTATCATGGATTAACCAATTCACATGAACCTTCACATGAACAAGTACAAATTCATGTGAACTTTCAAAAGATGTGTTGATTGGCTGGTTGCCTGCGCATGCCGAATAGGTTTCGCATATGGGCGTAAGCATCCAATTAAGAAATAGTCAAATTGGTCTATAGCCTATTGTCCTTTTTGATTGGATTAAAGTGTAAATATTCTTCCTGTTTTATATTTGCCTGCTTTATTTTACATAATGTCTTAGAGTGGACATGAATGATTGAAACGTCTTTTTACCGTAAGTGTTGCAAAATAGTGGCATTTGCAGGGACACAGTGATTCATAACTTAAAAAGAATGTGGGAGGAGGGTAAAGTAGGGGGGCCCTTGTCCTCGTCTGAACTCTACGAGGAAAACAGAGGATCTAAATCTTCATCAACATGAGCAGGAGCATTAGAAAACTTTAAAAGCAAACATCCTGAACAGCGTTATTTCAGCACCGTCGTTTCTGTCCTTTTGTTACTGTTGCTTTTCAAACTCAGCTCACTCTCAGCTCTCATCTCTCATCTCTCGTGGTGAACTACATGTATTCTCGCGAGATTGGCTGATGCTCTGCTTATATCAAACATGAATGACCAAAAGTATGAAGATATGTGTCAACTTTTATTTATATAGTAACTTTTATTAACCCAGATAAAGCTCACATCGTTGCTAAACTGTTAAAAACTTATAAAGCCCAATGATGTTGATTCTATGTGGAGAGGACATCCCTCTAGGACAATCTACTCTTAACCAATTAATGAATAAAAATAAAACACAAAACACCCATAGATGTGTTGCACAGCAAACCTTTGAGAATAATTATTATCATTATTATTATTTGAAGTGTTTTTGAGGTCAGGTCCAAGTGGACCTTTATTGAACGTGGAAAGAAGAACACCCTGTGATGTCTGCTAACAGTTTTTAAACCAAAATTGAAACAGACCTAATATTCATTAGAAGGAGAAACTGACACTTACACATGCATATCTGTATTCCAAAAATGTGCACACATCGGCTACAAAGCGATTTGACTCAAGTGTCATGATTTGCATTTCATGTGCATGTTGCTGTTTTTGTCATCCGACTGGAACCACTTTGGCTGGGGACACGACGTCACCGTCCGAACAATGTTTGCTGGGTTGCCTATACAGGTACTCTGTTTTCAGTACAAACTCCCTTTGGCAGATATCTGTAGCCTCGTTCACAGTAAAAAGAATCTTCCAACATCATTGTTTCCTACTAGATTTTTAATAGTGGTGTCCTGAAACACACTTAAAATCCCAGTATAAACCACAAGATTATTTGAAGATGGTTATGTCAGTTTGAACTGGTGTAAAAAACAGCATTGCACTTATTCTGTGGGTATGTAATAAATTCACTCTGAATAAATTACTAAATCAAGTGCACTCAAAGTAAATCAAAGCCTGTTCTTGACATTATTTATGGTCGGCATTTTTTCTGCAATAGCCATTCAATGTATTTACATTCCTGTCATTATATTTCTGTAGTAATTTTCCTTTTCAGTGGCAGAGTCCGCCATTCCAATGCAGGATTAAAATGGCCTTCATGCACATGAGGGATTCATAGGAACCAATGCAGCATGTAATCCAGCATTAATGTCTGTGATTCCATATTCATTAATATCAGCCTCATTGTTTACTGTTGACTCTCCTATTGTATCAGACCTGAATGAAATTACTAAAAAGAGTAGACCAACATTTTCTACAGCTGCTTCACATTAAATGTGTTAAACTGGCAAAACACAGGATTGCTTTTATTGTGAATCAGTCACAGGAAACAGGTATTTGTACCGTGGTTAGCATTGACTGCAATGGATCATTCACAGTGCATCTACAAAACAAGACAACAGTCATTTTTGGATGATGGATCATTTTTAAATATTGCAGGGAGTAATGGAACGAAATAGAAGCAGCCAAGTTGAGCTGTTAGATGTAAAATTGCAGTTGACAGGCTGCACACATCCTCATGCAAGTCAAAAACTTTAACTGTATCTTGCTGTTGTGTGGAAAAGGTTTGATTGTGCTGCAAACAGATTCACCAGTTCCACTCCCTCCAAATGAAATGACAAAATATGTTGTTGGTCAGTGCACTCCAGAACAACACCGATCTGACGCCCCTACCAGCAGGATGACATCATTTGCTGTGCCTTCCAAAACGTTCTACATAACGATATGGTTAAGGTCCGGTTAAGTTTAGGACAAAAAATACTTGGTTAGGTTCAGGGAAAGATCATGGTTTGGATTAAAATAACTACTTTATTAAGGTTAGGGAAACTTTGTTGTCATGGCTACAAAAATAACTATGTGGTTAAAGGTAAGGGGATGATCGTGGTCATTGTTTAAAAAAAACAAAACAATATTGACTTTTATTGGAAACAGGAAATGAACAGCGTCAATGTCCAACATTTTATTTATTTGGGTGGCTCTATAATAGCACCTGATTTCCTCCTTTACTCCTGTCATAATTAAGGCCACTAGAGGGTGCTGTCACTTGAACATAAACATATAGGGCCCTATTTGAATGATCTGAAACGCATGGCGCAATTGCAGTGAGGGTGTGTCCAAATCCACTTTTGCTATTTTAACGGCGGGAAAACCAAACTTTGAAGTTACATATTTGTGAGAGGCAAAAGTATGTGAACCCTTGCTTTCAGTAACTGGTGTGACCCCCTTTTGCAGCAATAACTTCAACCAAATGTTTCTGGTAACTGTTTATCAGCTCTGCACATCAGCTTGGAGGAATTTTAGCCCATTCCTCCTTACAGAACATTCTCAACTCAGGGATGTTGGTGGGCTTCTTTGCATGAACTGCCTGCTTCAGATCCTTCCACAGCATTTCTTTAGGATTAAGGTCAGAACTTTGACTCAACCATTCCAAAACATTATCTTTCTTCTGCTCTAACCGTTCTTTGGTAGAGCAACTTGTGTGTTTAGGGTCGTTGTTTTACTGCATGACCTTCTCTCTGTTGAGCTTCAGTTCACAGACAGATACCTTGACATTTTCTTGTAGAATGTGCTGGTACAACTCGGAACTCGTGGCTCTTTCAATGACTGCAAGCTGTCTTGGTTCAGAGGCAGCAAAGAGGCATGATACTGCCAATACCATGTTTCACAGATGGGTTAAGGTTTTTATGCTGGAATGCAGTGTTTGCTCATTGCTGAACATAACGCTTCTCATTCAAGCTGAAAAGTTCAATTCCATCAATTCCAGCCTCATTCATCTTCAGAACATTGTTCCAATCACCTTCTGGCTTATTCACATGGTCTTGAGCAAACCATAGACAGCAGCAATGTTCTTTTTGGAGAGAAGGGGCTTTTTTCCTTGCAACCCTGCCATGCACACCATTGATCTTCAATGTTCTCCTGATTGTGGACTCATTAACATCAACTGTAGCCACTGCAAGAGAGACCTTTAGTTTCCTTGACGTTACCCTGAGGTCCCTTGTGGCCTCTCGGAGTATTACACACCTACCCTTGGTGTGATTTTTGTTGTTCGACCATTCCTGGGGAGAGTAACAATGGTGTTGGATGTCTTCCATTTGTACATGATCTCCCTGACAGTTGCCTGGTGGAGTCCAAACTCTTTAGAAATGGTTTTGTAACCCTTTCCAGCTTGGTGCGCATCAACAACTCTTCTTCTAAGGTACTCAGAAATATCCTTTGTTTGAGCTATGACACACTTCCACAAACCTGTGTTGTGAAGCTCAGACTTTGATAGTGAAGACCCAGATTTCTCCTCTTTAAATAAGGCAGGGCCTCCCAGACTCACACATGATTGTCATTCCATTCATTGTAACAGCCAACTCTAATTTCCCCTTCAAATAAACTGATAATCCTAGAGGTTCACATACTTTTGCCACACACAAATATGTAACATTGGATCATTTTCCTCAATAAATAAATGAACAAGTATAAGGTTTTTGTCTCATTTGTTTAACTGATGTCTCTTTATCTAGTTTTAGGACTTGAATGGAAATCTATCTTTAGAAGTCACATAATTATTTGAATGGAAATTACTGGTGTATACTCAAGGGCTTCAATTGATTGTAGAATAAATACAGCTCTATAAGATCAAACTTCTGGTGAGTCAGTAACATGGACAAATCTCCACCATGAAGACAAAGGAACAAGCAATTCTACAAAAAGATGATTGGAAAGTCCAAATCAGGAGATGGATACAAGGATGTTTCCAAGTCACTGAACATTTCTTGGAAGTTGAATCAATCATTAAGAAATGGAAATACTATGGCACAGCTCTAAATCTGTCAAGAGCCGTCTGTCCTTAAAAACTGAGTGAGCGTTTGAGGAGGCAAACAAGTAAGGGAAGACAGCAAGAAAAATGTGACAACAAGGAGCTGCAAGCTTCAGAAGCTGAGACTGGAGAGACTGTCCATACAACAACAGCTCAGCAGCATTATGAGAGACTGGCGAGGAGAAAGCCACTGCGAAAAAAAGAAACAAAACAAAAAATCTCAAATGACATCTCAGCTACAGTTTGCCAGAAGGCATGTAGGGGATTCTGAAGTCAGCTGGAAGATTCTATGAAACCACAACCACAGCATCCCAAGCATGAAGCATGGTGTCAGCATCATGCTGTGGGGAAGAAGGCAGCCCTGGAGGGTTGTGAGGGTCAGACCCATTGACAGATGAAACTAATTGGATGAGCAACTTAATTATCCCAGGCTGTCACGTGTTTGTTTGTTTTTTCAAATTAGGGCTTAAAAACATTCTTTATCATTCAAAATTATATTTCCATTTTATTTCAACAATAATTCAGATGAATTGATTAGTTAATTTGAATGTTGTCAGGGGATGATGCACCTTTTGCATCATCCTTATGCAAGACTCACAGTGTTTTCCCTCTTCCTTTGGACATGATTTTCTTGCTAAAACAATTCTAATGTCCATAGTTCCAACAAGTGTTGCTGAAGAAAACAGCATCAGAAACACTAACCAACTCCCTGATCCTAAATATCTGCAACTTAATGAAATTCATGAAGTTTTGCAAAAACACACTTGCAAATATTGCAACCCACTAGAGTTATATTAGTCAATATTAATGACATAGATAAAAGCTTATATCCTGCAATAAAACAAAGTAAGCCTTGTTAGTTTCATGAAGCTGGGCACAGCACTCAGGCCCTCCCATAATGACTGGAAGAAGATAAAATTAATGCAGCAAATCACATCCTAGAGGAAAACTTGATGCAGTCTGCAAGAAATGTGCAACTTGGACAAGATTTGTTGTGCAGCGAGACAATGAGTCCAAGCATAAAGCCAAAAGCTGCACAGGAATGGCTTCAAAACAACAATGGCTTCAGAAACTTTTTCTTCTAATCCTTTCTAATACTTTTATAGGTACTGTATATGTACAGTTAGTGGAAAATAGAAGAGAAAGAACAGGTTGCTACAGTTTCCATGACAGGTGCAAAAAGAAAGTTGCCATTTAATTTCAAAGGTTTTTTTTCATTACCTCTGTCAAACCACTGTACACCTTATACTGTATGTCCATCCTCTTCCTGCTGTGACTGCTGCCCTTCTTTGTCATTGCAGTTTGTATCTTTGCCACAATGCTTGTCATCATTTTCCCCATAAATAATAATAATTTTTACTACTGCACCCACAATTTGCTCCCTACCCCTTGTTACCATCATATGTGCTTCTCAGAAGGTCCACTTTCCTGCATGATCTACATATTTGTCACCAGATGAGGACCGTCCAATCCATGGTTGCAGTTGTCTGGTTTACTTAAGTCCTGATATCACTCAGCACAGATGACCTGGATGCATCTCTGAACACACAGCATTGATTTAATATGACCACACTTTAAGAGCAAACACTGTCTCCTGTCATTGCTCTGCTGTAAGTACAAAACCTCATAATGGCTCTGGACTGAATAACAGGATAATGGTTGCGTTACAAGGAGGAGAAAGGAAAAGAAACAAGTGCGTGATACATGTAAAATTATTCTGAATGTTAATTATTAAAGCCACACTGGCTCATCAGAGTATGTATTAAGCATTCATGCAAATTCTGAGCAAACTTTTTGTTTTGTCTTGTCTAACATTTACAGGGGAAGCGGTAGTATTTACAATTTAGATTTGGCTATTTGAATTAGCCTCTAGGACAAATTAGCGTGAGAAAATGTAGCCAGGTGAAGAGGGCTCTCCAGTGCTTGTGCTATTATTTCAATGTACGCTTTGTACTTGTGATGGGCAGATGTGGTCTCCTATGCTACATGAATGGAGCTGACATTCACATGTGTAGTTGAAGTGGTTTGCAGCAGAAGCCTGGTAGAGCAGTAGTGAGTCTTGACCTCATTAGGGATAAAGTAAAGTGTAAACCCACTTCTGCTCTAATTAGCCAGCTTATTCCTCTTTTTTGTGGAAATGTGACCTTACTGAATATCTCATTTAAAGGCCACTATAGGTCAAGAGGACCAGAGACTGATATAGGCCAACTGTAACACAGAAAACAGATGTTGAATCTCATCAGTTTATACAGCATGCTGTATAAACTGGATGGTACCCCCTCTTTTAATTGATTTGTGATTATATCGCTAAAAGCCACTATGCATGGTTAATGAAGTAGCATAACAGAACTTTTTAAAACTCAAAGTAGCTCTGCTTGCATCCCATCATATCATAACTTTTAGCTTTTCACTAACAAAGACCATGCCATCTGAACGGTAATACGAGTAGATTTATTTGGATTGTCGAGAGGCTTCAGGATTGGATGAGGATAGTGTATGGTGGGCTGGATGGGGGTCGAGGAGAGGGATGAAGGGGGTCGATGGCATGGGGATGACCGGGGACCAAATGGAATCACAAAGAGGCTGGAGTGTCTAGGAACCTGGGGGTCGAGACTCAGGATGGGGGACATGTCTTAATGAGCTTTCTGCTTTGTCATCTCCCAAAGTTAACTTCATTGGACTAAGTGAGAACGGGCTCTTTGAATGTCGCTGAGGTGGGTATGGAATCTTGGAAAGACTAGCGGTCGAGAATTTTATTTATTTAATTTTAACAGGTGGTCTGGGATTTCTTATTTGGAAGCGGTTGAAGCAGCTCCACTCCAGAAGAATTGGCCAGAGTACGGTTAGGAATGTGGACTGACTTTGTTGATGTGGGGAGACAGGTTGCCTGTGCGGAGAGTTTGGTAGTGGGCCAGGACGTCTGAAGTGAGGGGCGAACGTTTGACATAAGATGTGGTTCGGACTTAGATGTGGTTCGGAGCGAGGGGATCGGCGACGGGGGATGCTGAAGACACAGAAAAAACATTTGGGTGTTGGGAAAGGGAGGGGGAAGGGAGGGGAACAGGGATAGAACAGTAGGAAATTGAGTGGGTCCATCAGAGGGAGCACTGTCCCAACACTTACAGTTTGACAACATTCCCCAGCCGGGGCTGAAGGCCAGGCTGACTCTGGGCTCTGTTGTAGTTGGTGGCATTGTGATGTCATCAGTGTGCGGTGTGCGGCGACCCGGTGGCGGACAATGAACCTGGAAGAGCGGGAGGATTTGAGCTGCCGGCGAGAGGGTTGATGGATGTAGAGTCTGCATAGAGTTGGAATGTTTGTCTTTATCATCGTTTCATTGGAGTGGGACGACCGTCTCCTTGAGAGCTCACCGGAGGTGAGCAAACATCCGCTTGAAGATGTTAATCGTTTGGAAAAGAGCCGCGTCTGAGTGGGCCATTGCGTGGATGCCTGTCGAGCGTCTGGATCCCAGCTGATCAGAAGCACGGCTTCTGGAGGAGAAGGGTTCGATGTGGATGTGGTGGTGAAGGAGATATCTCGTTGGTACTGCTGGTTCTAGTTGTGGGCGGTATGTTGCTGAGGAACGTGGATCACAGAGCACTGGTGGGAGGTAAGCATTTGCATGTCGAGGTCGCGTGAGAACTGAGACAAACGGGAGAGAAAGTGGTTAGACATGGTATGCACGGATGATTGAATTAGTGAGGTGCAGGTGATTGAATTTAGTGAGAGAGAGGGAATTGGTCTTGTTGCTGAACCTTTGTTATAATAATAACTCCATTATATCTTCGGTTAAACTGCTTACAGATACCCTTTGGAGTTTAGACAGGGTTCAACATTAACTGTGGCCTGATGGCCACTGTTCCTCTGTGGCCACCAAATATTCCATGTAGGTGGCTCCCTGTGGCCACCAACTTTTATCCCCATACTGCAAGCCTTTGCCAACGCAACCGTGATGGAAATTGTCTGAAAACACTGAACACACATGAAATAATGCACAAAACACTCCACAAACATCCTGATTCCTTTGCACCTTTTAGTGCAACATTCTACGTAAACAGCAAACAGTACTTGTCACCGGCTAGCTACCAATACACTGTTAACAGCATGGCCACTTTGTCAGTCACCTAACCAGGTGTAAAGGGGTGTAGAAAAGTCCCAACACTTACAATTTGACAACATTCTCAACAACAGCTACTATCTTGCTTTAACACAGGGTTGCCAACTCTCACGCTTCTGGTGTGTGATACGCGCTTTCACCTTCAGTCTCACGCTCTCACACTGCCCAAACAATTCTCACGCCAAAACATTGCGACAGCAACAGAGATGAACAGTCAGAGTCTTTTTAGTATAGAGTGATGGTTATACTACGCAATTTTTTTTTTTACAGTTATACACAGGGCTGTAATGGAGACTAAATGCACATGAACTCCGTTTAGCCACTTCTAAATTTCTGAAATAGTGTTTACGCAGACATCCCCTTGCAGCTGTCAAAGGCTCAGACCGGCTTTCTGCTGCAGCTTCTGTTGTATCCTGTAGGAGCGCTCATTTTGTTTTCCGTTTGAACATGATATCCTCCAATGAAACACGGAGACAGCTGTTACTATTAACAAGGAGTGACCAACAATCTACTATCGTGATATGACAAATTAGTTGACAGATTTACTTGTGGTTAGTGCGGTTGTCTGTCCTGCCAGTGTGGCACCCATGAAAAAAGTAGTGAAGAGTGTGCGTGTGTGTGTGTGTGTGTATGAAACCCTTGTTATTGCCTTTTAACTTGTGAACATTCAAATAAACATTGTAGTTTGATATTGGAAACAACACATCTTTGACTTTCATTAGTGAACGAACCAGTGTGCCCTTTATTGGATTAGTGTATGTCTACTATTGTGGTGTAGTCAGGCTATATCCTTAAATCTCAGACCTATACTACCGCTCCCACCACATGTGTAAACTGCATACTGTTTTAAACCCTGATGGTCAATTGAGTCCAAATATGTGCACGTGATTAAGCCCATGGCATCAAAATCTGACTCCAGCCAGGTACCCAAAGTTTGCATAGACTGTAAAAAAATATGGACATAGTCACCGTGACGTCACCCATTGGTTTGTGAGCTCCACCCAGTGTCAGCTCCAGTGACCTCCTGTCCTTCATCATAGCCACCTGTTACTATCCCAGTGCCTCCCCCCACGCAAGCATCAGATCAGGTAACCAATCACTCAGCCAGTTTGTTAATGACCAGCCATAATCTCAGATCAAAGCTTTCAATTTGCAAAGGCAACCCTGAAACTGAGCGACCTGAAATTTTAATTATTGGAGACTCTATCATCAGATTCGTAAAGCCTCTTGGTGTTATTACATACCATCTCTCTGGAGACAAGACAGTTGATTTTATTGAGCTAATCCAAGCTCTTTTTGACATTCATCTGTCCACACTGTGATAACGCATGCTGGCACAAATGATGTCATGTCCAGGCAATCCATTAAACTGCACTACAAACTTGAGTCTCCAGCCTCCACAGTTGAAAATCTGCTTCACACCCTTTTGTTAGTCCTTTAGGCTTTAAGAGTAGAGCGACTCATTCAGAGTACAAAAACGATTGGCTACCAAGGATGAAATTGCTGCTGCAGGGGAAAGGGCAATAATACTAATCTACAAAGGCAGAGAAATGGGTTCTCTCAATGACCTTAAGCTGAAACATTTCCATGCTAAAATGACTAACAGCAAAACGACTACCCTTGCAACTTGCCATCAACATCTTTGTCTGTCATGTTTCACAGCTTCAGAGTGTACCATTAGGTTCAGGAATGGATGGGAAACTTGCTACTGCTGGAGGAAAGGGGCTGGAGGATCCAAGACTCATGCCTCATTCCCATCCATTCTGACCAGAACCCCTCTCCTCAATCCTTGTTGGAGCTTGAACACTGCAATAGCAGTCAAGTCAGGTTGTGGCACTATACACTGCGAATACTGTAGTCAAGGACTTGATTGCATCCTAGCCTGTTCAGAGTGCAGATATATGTCAGCATGATATTTTGATGAGGACATGGAGTGAAGATTACATGTAAACCTATAGGCAAGGCATGTTTCAAGCTTGGTCTCATTTAAGGTTTTAATCTGTGTGCTGATATACGTCATGATTTTCATGGAAAACCATATTACTAAGACAAATTTGTATGTGTAGAAAATTCACTGATACTAAATGGTCTATTTGACTGACTTTGTTTGGATCCAAAAAAGTCAAACTTCCAGAAAACTGCAGGTCTGCTGCAACTCTCAGGTCTTTTCAATCACAGCTGAAGACTTTTCTGTTTGCCGCTGCCTTTATTGAAACAAATTTGAGGGTTAATATTTACACTGCACTGTAACTTTAATACAAATAAATTTGCCTTGCCTTGTAGATTTGATTTTGTCGCCCATCACTTACACTGTAAGTGCATTATGAAGGGATCTTCTAATGGTCAGTATGAACAGGAGGAATGATTACAGCAAGAAAAACCTGTTTCAATGTTCATTTGGGCACCTGACTGTTGTTTTAAGAAAGACTTGAAAAACTGTGAGCCTGTCCTTTAAAACAAAGTTTATTATGTTCAGAGTACAAAACAGAATCTGTTACGGGGAGATCAGTCCAAACAGGTAAACAAGCTAAGACAGAGCAAACTATTTGGAACAGATGAAAGTCATGACAGGTCTTGTTATCTGGTGTGTGAAAGAGATGATAGGGTCATCAAAGTCACCAAGATTCATCATCTGGGTACCGTGAATCTAAAAAAAAATCTAAAAATTATTTTTTGTTATAATTTTTCGTAAATGAAAGATCAGGGTGTAACAAAAATCATTAGCGAGCATCCTTTGGGGATGGTACAAAAACAAACAAACAAACAAAAAAACACATCATTGCCTCCAACAGGACCCTGGTTTGGCTCTGATGCATCAAACATTCCACTTGAGCTCCATCATCACCCCATGAAGAACTCAGTGTTAAAAATGACTTTCTTGATTTCATTTCCTTTGACAAATATCTCTCTCCCTCTCACTCAGTGACCTCATCTGGCTTGGTAGTGATGGCTGTTTCTCTCAGGAGTTTTACTCCCCTGGACAGAGATAGGCCATCCAAAGCAGTATTTCATCACTGCAGAAAAGCACAGAGAGAGACAAAGATATAAATAAAATGCGCAGGGTGACGGGCTAGATTGTGATAAGGAATAGATGAATTCTGCGTTTGTGTGTCGAGTGTGTGTGTTTTTGATTGTTAGCCCCACTCTAAAGAACTCATCTGTCACTATCTGCCCATCTCCTTGTCATGGCCAAAAATCTCGCCTCTCAGACTGCAATCAACACTGTGACTGAGAGAGAGAGAGAAACACACACTTTCTCTCTCTCTCTCTCTCTCTCTCTCTCTCTCTCTCTCTCTCTCTCTATCACTCTCTCACTCTCTCTCTCACTCTCACACACAAACACACACACACACAGAGTTTGACTATTGGATATTTGTATTGACTTAATCACCCCCCGGGAAATTGAAATGATTTCAGGTTCATGTGCACATTCATGCATTTGATGCATTTGATAGTTAATATTTGTGTGTGTGTGTGTGTGTGTGTGTGTGTGTGTGTGTGTTGACATTAGCTGAAAGCATGGTACAGTCAGACATTCAGATATCAGATATGGCAGAGGTGTTGCTAATATACACCACACATATTTAAACATATACACACACATTTAACTGCACACATCTGCATTTAGTTAGTGTTACATCCAATAAAAATGATGTGCCACAGCCAAAGCAATCAAAATGAGCTTGTCACAGGTTAAAAAGCCTCTGCTACTTACAATATTTTGACATTAGATGTAGGTTAATAGTACAGACTCCTGGCTGAGCAAAGGGTGCACCCACTCATGCTGTGGTCATAGCCAGCAGCTGTAACAAAGACATCATATTTTATCCATAATGCATCCCACGCTATTTGCTGTGGTTGGAGCTCAGCCTTCCTCTATGGGTCAGAGGGAATGCAAAGAATGAATGCGAGCGACCACAAAACTTTGTTCCTTCCATAAGTCAAAATCAAAAAACAGTAACAACATAGATTTGTGCCGTACTGTACATTTCTCTATTATTGATACACTAACCTTGAAAAACGAGTATTTCTGGAACTGGGACTGAGATAACACTCAATCTCTAACCACAATCAAATAAATGAAGCAAAAGTGTCCTTTTAATGAAATAATAAAATGACATATTGTCACTGTTGCTCCAAATAAATGGTAATAGCAAATTTCCTATATCACTGAAATAGCACACTGGACAAAACAGCTTTTCTTCTTCTTGATTGACATTTCAACACGTTCTCACTCCCAACTTGTCACATATTGAAGCTTGGTCAGGACCCCCTGGAGTCACTTTTTAATGCACGGGGTACCCCTTTAGTGTCATTTTTTAACGCGCAGTATCACGGTAGTTACTGTTAAAAAATATATTTTATGGTGTGACAACGGTGGTTAAGGTCTGGTTAGGTTTAGGCAGCCAGTAACATTACAAGCCATCCATCGGCCCCTCCACCTCCTAATAAGAAAGTCAGTCAGCTTATATAGATGTCATATGAAGTACGTCACTTCAGAAATGTCGATATGATACGTACTGTTGAAATGTTAATATGCTCCGTATAACAGGTGTTGAAATGTACATATTCATAACTGTGGTTTGCAGAAACATACAATGCCAATGTTTTACTCTGGCGACTAGGCTGAAATTTGTCACCTTATTTAGACGTCATCTGTCTCATAGTGTCTATTTCAGACGTTGTGGGAGATCAGGACTCGGACTACCCTGCACATTAAAAAATGAGAAAATGATAATTATAAGCTTGCCATGAAAATGAAACCTTATTAAAACATCTCTAAAAGCACCTTTAATTGCATAAACAATTTTCAGTAAAGTGAGCTAACCATTTTATAAGTTTTAGTGTTTCAAACATCAAATTAAAATGATGTTCTGGCTCCATTGGTCTTTTAACAGTCAGAATCTCTAGTTGAGTTTGTCTTTTTGCTCAGAGTATGCCAAACTAAATTTGGGTTCATTACTTTTAGTGTACAAACTTTCATTTAGTTGTATGAGTATAGGTAGCTCTTCATCATAAAAATTAAATTGTGATAATTACACCAGCTGATCATAATGATATGTGAATAACAGCGTGTTCACATCTAAAATAATTATTACATCAACAATTTTCCATTATAAATCTGAGAAAGTGAGACATTTGTATCTGAAAATGAGTTCATGTTTGGGGTTCACCCTAAAACATTGTGATCTAGCTAACTGTCAATAAACTGCACATTTGCAGGTTTGGGCTTAAGGACTTTTATGATCCTGAATTTGCAGTTTGGTTTACTCCATGGCGTCTTTTAACTCACAAATGTTGCTCTTTTAATTCTTAGAAAACATGTTGCCAAATCCCTATGTGTAAAGAAAACCGCTCACTTCTTTTGACCTCTGGTCATTGACTTCTTTATACCCAACTTACCCTTTTAGCCAGCCTGCTCACCTCCATGTTCATCAATTTCCATAATAACTGAGCTACACATATCTTCTGACCAACAACACGACTGTTGTTACATATCCCCCCACTATAGCCCATTTTGATGTGCATTTGTGCATCAGTGTGAGTAAGTAATATGCAGAGGAAACATACACATAAAAGTCAAGGAGACACAAGTCATGTGGAACACCAGAGCTCAAAGCTTCGTATTTGAGATAAGACATGCACTGTAAGGAGGAATGATTAACACTTAGTATGTTCTTAGATGGCTTTCCAACATTACAGGTGGTAGCATTACTCATGCATAATTTATATGCATTATATATAGTACAAGTGTATGAATATTGCATGCTGACGTGTGTGGCAATCCAGATTCCTCTCTCCAGGAAGAACATTAACACTGCTGCACCAATTCAAAATTTACAAAGAAAATCCAATTTTTTTCTTAATTATATATACTGTATATATAATTGTGTGTGTGTGTGTAATGTATAAAGTCTGCTCTTGTCTTTCAAATACAAAACCTATTCTTTTGAAATGTATGTAACTCGTGAATGAATGTGATTTGATTCCTAAAGTGGTTAGTTTTATGCAGATTATTTATAGATTACTATGTAATATATGTCAATTATTTACAGACTATTATTATGTAATACTATCATTATGTTGTCAAGTTACACGGCTATGCTGGCCAAACCAGTTAATTTAGCTTGATAGCAGTTATAAGGTCAACAACAGCTTGTTTCCCTAGAGTATTTGATTTATAGATTATTTGAACATTGTTGTTTTTAGGTAATTCAACCACTTAAATAGCCACATCAGACATATGTAAACTCATTTGTAAGCTCCATTATTTGTTTTTGGCGCTCCAACAAGGTGCATGGGTAATCTTGCTTGTCAACTTCCAGCGAGTGATGAACCATTGTGCAGTTCTTCCCAAGTGGGTAGTTCTGGGTCTGAAAAGTGAAGCCAATGCGGAAGTGACTTAAACCTTCATTCTCTCTAATGGCTATCAGGGGCAACTCCACTAGCTCTAAAAAGAATTCAGATTGTATGGAAGTCTATGAGAAATTGACCCTACTTCTCATATGATTTATTACCTCAGTAAACTTTTTTTTTTATCAATATTTTTATTTTTTATTTTTTAAGCAACAACAAACAACAAACCCAACAACAAAAGCACCACTTATTTAGCACTGGTAAACCACTCCACAAAAAGAAAGAGAAGAAGAAACACTGCTGATACAATAAAGAAAAACAAATTCTGCATGGTTTACAACAAGCATCATTCCTCTGTTTACTCCGCCAGATCCGAATCTTTAACATAGTTTAGAGTCCCCAAATTTTGTCAAAAAATTTTTGTTTATCTTTTAGTATAGAATTTATTCTTTCTATTGGGAGGTTTGACATAATTTGTGTTATCCAGTTGGTAACATTTAGTCTGTGAGTTTTTCTCCAAAACAATGCTATTAGGTTTTTGGCATTAAGGATGGTAAGGTCCATCAATATTCATTCATTTTTTATTACAATTATGTCCTTCTGGATATAAACCAAGTAAAAATAATTTAGGGTCCAATTGAATTCCTTTGAAATAATTTTCCCACGTCTCTCTGACCTCTTCCCAAAATGCTTTCATCCCTCTACACTGCCAAACGCAGTGAAACAGTGTTCCTTTGGCCTCTGTGGACTTAGTACATATGTGTGGTATATTTTTATTATAACAATTTAATATCTCAGGAGTTATGTAAATTCTCATTAACCAGTTATAGTGTATTAATCTGAGGCGTGTGTTTACTGTCCGAATATGAATTGCAGCACAGGCCGATTTCTAATCCTCTACCGAGATTTCAGTTTCTAAATCCTTGCGCCAAACATTTAACTTATGAAGTGAACTCTCTGATGAGCAGGATGTGAGCAGATTATAAAACTCTGATATGATGCCCTTTCTTAAACAGTGCTTTGTCATCATTGTTTCAATAAGTGAATGTCTAGTAGGAGGTCTAGTAAATGTATCATTTTGTTTCACTTTTACAAAGCTTCTCAGCTATAGGAGTTTAAAGAAGTGTTTTCTATTCAGATTAAATTTACACTTTGGTAGATACAGATCTTGAATCTTTTTTCTTTTATAGTATCTGCTCTTCCTAGTATAAAAAACTGACTACCCCATATTGGACTATATTTTGACAAAGAGTTTGTTTTTTTTACCTTCCTATGTCATACCAGATTTTAATCATATGTTTAACGATTGGATTGCCAGTTTGCCTTTTTAGTTTTTTCTCTGTGTCAGAGTATATATACATGGGAAGAGGCAGTTTTAGATCATAGGATTCCATTTCTGTCCAATGGGGAGTGTCATTTGTTGAGAAATAGAACATAATGGACCTCAGCTATGCAGCCCATTCATACAACAATATGTTTGGACATTTTAGGCCATTTTGATCAAATGGTAAATATAACGGAGACAAACAAAGCCTTGCCCTTTTATTGTTCCAAATAAATCCCACAAATAATGTTTTGATTTTTGAAAACAAATCTGTTGGTGGTGGCAGAGGAATATTTTGAAAAAGATAGTCATTTTGGTAAAACATTCATTTTTAAAATATTAATTCTACCAATTACTGAAACAGGTAGGGATATCCAGGTTTAAATTGAGTTGTTAATTCCTCCCATCAAAGGTCCATAATTAGCACTAACAAAATTTTCTATCTTTGGCACAATCTGTATCCCCAAGTAGGGGGGTTGTTCTACCACATTAAATTGGATCACTTCAGAATTTGGGTTCATTCTTTCATTTTCACTAAGAAGTAATATTGCTGACTTTGTTTTATTCACTGTATATCCTGAAATGTCGCCAAATGTTTTTATTAACTATACGAAAACTGGAATTGCTTTCCTTAATTTTGTAATAAATAAGATTATATCATCAGCATACAGCGCTAACCTGTGTTCAATCTATCCAGCTGTTAGTCCATAAATTTGTGGGTGTAATTGTACTGCTATTGCAAAAGGTTCAACTGCAAACATTCCCTAATGAGTTTATGGTCTCAAACGTTAGTTTCAAGTCTTCTTCAATACAGCATGATGTTCATTTTGTAAGTTATAGTCCCATTTAATTTAAATTTGATGATATAGCACGGTGTGCTTTAGGGTGTGGCTACGTTGTGATTGACAAGTCACCACCAATGTGAGAACTTTGGTTAGGTAACGTAACCATGGTGTAACCCCAGATTCACAGAGTACAGGCATAGCTTAGCCATCACTATTTCAGTGTGTTTTCAGTTCCTGAAAGTTAATTGTGGCATTTTAGTGGCCTAAAAAGTCTTATTCAGCATTTGGTTGTACTAAAGGACCCTCTAAGGAGTTGGATGTTGAGTTTTTCCATGCATTTTGTTTTAGTGGTTTAAGCCTGTTTTTCGCTAGCAAAAATTAGCATTAGCATTAGCCTTATCACAGTTACCCATAGACTGTAAATGCACTGTGCTAACCAAAGTAGTAGCTAGCAGCTAGTGTTAGGGTCAACTCTACCCTCTCGTCCAAATATGACCACTTCTCATCACTTCTGGCTCCAACAATCCAAGAAGGCGAGTGTCAAAACGTCAAACCTGAGGATTCAGAACGGGAGTCCACAAACCAATGGGTGATGTCACAGTGGCTATGTCCATGTTTTTTATACAGTCTATGGTTCTTCCCTACACAGTTCACAGTTCCCTTAAACTGGGCATTTTTTGCTCCCTACAGTTTGACGATTGAATACCCTGTTCAGTCCACTTTGCAGGGAACTAGTAGGTGCACCCTAATGCATTCCAATCACCTATACCAACCTCTGTAGATTGCTGTATTGAAAAAAGAGTTTATCTGTTTCAACTGCGACCCAAAGCACATTTTTACGCTTCAAGTCTATTTAACGACTGAAGCTGCTCTACTAATGTGCTGCTTTCACTATGCATGTTGTCTAGACACTGGATTCATGACACGTGTGCACCAGCCAATTTTGTTCTTACCACTGTATGTATGTTCAGTATGTTCCTCCAGTCCGCATGTCGATGTGTCAAAGTAAATATATGTCAAAAATGTGTCAAAAAAATATACTTAACCTGTAATTGCTCCTGATGGTTGTGCCATCAGTGTGTGAGTGATTAGATTTCCTCTGATGGGCTGGTAGTCCCTGTACCCATTCAATGTGTGAATGTGATTTGTAGTGTAAAAGCACTCTGAGTGGTCGGAAGACAAGAAAGGCACTATACAAGTACAGTCCATTTAGTCTACACTATGCTGTGATGAATACATGAATGATCTTGTTTATTTACATCAATAATGATAATACAAAATCTAATGTGAGAAGAGAATTCCATAAATCTGCACTTGCTATCCCACTCACCTCTGCATTGGGGTGAATCTACAGGGTGGCAAATACAGGCAGCTGCCCCTTCTACTGTAGGGTTTCCCCAAGTTCTTAAGCTCCTACAACAGTAATTGTAAAATAATTTATCATTTTTGGCCACCACTATGTTCCTAAGCTGTCCAAAGCAGTGAAATAAGCAAGAAATAGAAAGAAAATCCATAATGCCCACTTTGACCCCTGCATACAATACACAGAGTGACTTGAGGCTGCTGCTGCATCTGGAGGTGAATTTAGATCTTCTCTCTCTTTGCTCATACAAAGTCAGTAATGAATGTAACTCCTGTATAAAAAACTAGATTCAGTAATTAGATCATATTCTTATGTTAGCCAAAAGCTAAGTCGCCTGCTACAAGGGAAATGGTGTGCAATTTCCCCACTTTTTTCCCCTGAGCAATTCTGTTCATCACTTGTTGTTTGAACTGAAACAGCATATGCAGTTAACTGAGTTCTGATCTAAAGTAATAACAAAGACCTGCAGGTGTAATGGGGTGAAACCTAACCTTAACCCAAGCAGCAACCTCCGGGACTGAAAAATTAAGCCAATGCAGAGGTGCCAAAAACTGCAGTTCCTTGAATGGCAATTTGAGGCTGTCTCCAAAAGCGAGTCAATCACCATAGACCTCCATGTTAAAATGCCCAACTTTACAGCAGGGATAAACATGTTTATAGCCTGGTACAAAAAATGTTTTTGGTCTCTATAGCTAATTTCCCCTTTCATGACAACTGTACGGGGGGTGAATTTTCTCACTTGTTTCAATTTTATGAAGCTGTAAAGTTATGCATAATTAAGGACATGGCCGCTTTGAGTGACAGGTCACAGTCTGAAATGGTGGCTCCTGATACTTCTTATATGTGCTTTGAATAAACAGTCTAAGGGCACAGCCAGAGTAGAAAGATGTAGTAATTATAATCTAAATCCAACAAAAACAAATACTCCAAACGTGTGAATCAAATAAATCATGTGGCCACAGCAAGCCAAACTAATAAAGAAAAAAAGGAAATAAACAATTGGCCCTAGCATTGGTTGAAATTGAGCGGCTGTGTGTATCCCCTTGGGCCTGTATTAAAGAAGACTAGCACAACTGCTACTGGAATCATGCAAAATTCAGGAGAGGTACTTAGCTGAGAGGAGAGGTGAAACGTGCTTCACCCCTCCACAGATCCCACAACGCCTCATCTCCCGTCTCCCTCTCCATTTGACGTGCCCATGACTATCTGCTGCCCAGCCTCCGCTCCCGGTTGGCGTCGCTCAGTCACGCTGTCTCTCTTGGTTGTGTGTGCCCCTGAAGCGCTCTGCTGCTGTCCATGGCCACAGTGTGCTATTTGACTCAGTTACGCCCGTCTCTGTCTCAATGCTCCTCACGTCCCGACTGGCTGCTTGCCGACTTCTATCACCGTGCCCAGCCCTACACACCTATCTTAAAGAAACTATCCCCGGAAAAGAACCCACGCCTCCCAGACAGTGTGCCAATCACGTCTCTGCTTTCCCGAGTGGACAGGTGTTAGTTATATTCCAAGGTTTAGGGAATGTGGTGCTTTCAGTTCATTCATGGGATTTAATGTATCTGGTGAGGCCTCAAAAGGCCTTCAAACTGCAGTGCCTGTGGATCAAGTATTATTTGATTATATATTAAATATATAAATATATTTAAAACTGCCCTTCCTCTAACACCCATCTGTTAATGTGAGCACATAAACAGACTGCATCCTTCACTGTCAGACTGAAGATATATTTTAGCCACGATCCAAATATCACTTAGTGTTTATGATTATTTTGTTTTGTTTGTTTGTAGCTTACTGTATGAACCACATACTCTTGACTACTGTAGGTCTGTGCAGCCAGATGGTCAGGAGGAAGAGATGGTGAGATGGAAAAGGAGAGCAGAGTGAGAGGCAGGAGAGAGTGGAGGGGGAGACAAAGGTTGACAAACTCATAGAGGGAAGAGATCAGGAAATGAGAGAAAGAGAAGAAGTAATTTGGAGAACAACTGACTGTGGGGGATGGAGAACCGAGTGAGACAGATGAGACAAAAGAAGAATGAGAGAGGGACAGAAACAGAAACTGATGTAGAGAGATAAAGACTGAGAGACACATGACCCTGTTTCTATGACAGTCTCAGCTGGACTGTGGTATTTTTTCTCGCTGTAAAAATCCAGTACAATAACACACACAGTAAAATAGTTATTGGCTATTTCCTGTTGCCATTTACCTGCAGAAGTAGTATATATTTTCAGTGGAACCCCCGTCTTCCTATGCCACCCTGCCAAAATCGGTTGCCGTCCTGTTGACACCCCATGTAAAGTTTTCTAGATCCACCGCTGCTCTACACTGATGGCTCCATCTCTGTGTGGAGGCACACCAGGCTTCTCTGTGCAGTGCAATTACCTGACAAACCTGCTGCTCCACAGTGTGTCAGTTCCATTAGGATTCTCCATTAAGGAGCATTTCTCACTGTGTCAGCCACCTGTCACTCACCCCCACTGTGAAAGTCTCCGGAGTCAAAGCAGGAGAAAGGTTTCATCTCGCTTCTCTGAGCATATTTTCACTCTGCTGTTGCCTTCACAAATCTGAGATGAAAGGGGCCATGGCCTGAGAGGAGGAAAGAGCCTAAGACTTGCTATACTCACTAACTACAAAGATCACTTCTACACAGACTTTGAAAATTATTACCTTGCACATCAGCTGCACATATGACCCTTACAGCTGGGTTTTTATACAATGAACAGCTGTTAATGTACATTTGCAAATCTGAACAAGGTGAAAACTTTTGTTTTTTATTTCAGGAAATGGTGCACCTTGTGATTTTTTTTTCTGTAATTTGACATTTTTATCCCTATTCTCAGTTACACAAGCCACTGATGTCTTTGATTCTGGATTTTCACTTGGGTTCAGGGTTGAAGTTATATATTTTGATATAGGTTAAATGGATAGTTCATTTAGGATTAGGACTTGATTACTTTAGATTAGGATTTCCTATCCTACTGAGCCCATACACTGCTCCCTTCCTGAGCCGCAGGTGGCAACATCAAGACCATGATGGTAATGAGCTGTTTCTCTGACAGTGTTTCTCTGACAGTGATATAACTGGAGTACGGCTGGCAAATAAAACCTGTCACAAACCTGGAGGGCTAAGGAACTGGAAGTGCTCCATGAACCGAACAAAACGAATAAGTAAAGAAGAAAAATCCCTTGTTGTGTCCTTCTCTATTTGTGACTCGGTACTGTCAGTGAATTGAAAGTGATGGCCACAGTCCTTGGTTTGATAAGATTAGGTGAAACTTTGTTGATCCTCCAGGGAAAACTGGACGGCTGCTGGAACAAACAATGGACAGAGCCAAGAAAAAAAAATGAACATGGCTAAGAATAGAAAAACTACAACAACTACAGTACAAACACACTTAACACTATTCCCCAAATTATATGTAGAATACATGTTGTTCAAGGAAGCATATATGATTTATCAGTGCATTCAGTTAAGGAAAGCATTCTTGTGTTGTGGAAGTATTCAAGAATGGAAAATCAAAGGATGCTAATGCCTTTGGAAAGTAATGAGGTGTGAAGGTGTGTAAAGTGACTTGTGCTTATGCACAAAACTGAAGTAAATATGCGTTTGTTATGGCCTTTTGCCATCAGTACAATAATTATGAACTCTTGTTCTGACCATGCATTTACGTGGCTTGTACGAGTTAGCTAGCTTGCAGTGAGCCACTGCAGCAGCCTTATCTTTGACATACATCTGGCCTTGCCCCATGTTCTTCTTCTGTTGAGTTTTATGGCAGTTGGCATCCCTAAGTGTTGCATTACCATCATCTGCTGGACTGTCCCTTGCCCCATCTATTCCAGCATTGCCATGGTATTTGTGAAAAGGTGCAAGATGGAAATGTTCCTGAATGTAGCTGCATGTGTGAATAGTCAAAATCACTAGTGGTGCCTGAAAGGTTATCCCAGTAATTTACCTTGAACTATGTGTGAAAGACAGTGTAGTCTCAAATCAAAACTGTCCTCCCTAGAAAAACAACATGACCAGTCATTTATGCAAGTGCCCCAAAATGACACAGATCTACATTTAACAGTGACAGTGCCTAGGTGACGTTGTTATAGAACAACAAAGTCTACAGGGAGGAGTTCAAGTTGGATGCATCAACCAAAAATTGGACTTTAACAAGGGCGACTGCTGTTCATTTCCTGTTTCCATCCTCGTGTCAACATTGCTTTTTAAAAGCCATGACCATGATTGCCCTTTAACCTTAACCACATGGTTATTATTGTAACCATGACGATGACATGTCCTAACCTTAACATAGTACTTATTTTAGCCTACACCTTTTATTAAACCTAACCAACCTTTAACTATAGTATTGTCACATCAGTGCAGCATCAGTAATGCTGGCATAGTACTAGACCACACCCAGTTTACCAGTTGGTCTACGTTCCAACCCTCACCTATGGTCACAAGCTTTGGGTAGTGAATGAAAGAATGAGGTCTCAGATACAAGTGGTCGAAATGAGTTTTCTCTGGATGGTGCCTGTGCTCAGCCTTAGAGATAGTGAGGAGCTTGGAGATCTGGGGGGAGCTCGGAGTAGAGTCGCTGCTTCTTCGCATCAAAAGGAACCAGCCGAGGTAGTTTAGACCTCTGGTTAGGATGCCTCCTGGACACCTCCCTCTGAAGGTGTTCCAGGCACATCCAACTGGTAGGAGACCCTGGGGCAAACCCAGAACATACTGGAGGGATTACATATCTCTTCTGGCCTGGGAACACCTTGGCAAGACTATCCTTCGACATGATACAACTGTCAGTCACCTCACATTGTACAATATTGTGTATGTGTCCAGAATCCTGGAAGACCAAAATAACTTGGCAACTCTTACTGTGATGTGCATTTAAATGTCTTCTAGATGAAAACTGTTTATCAAAAGGAAAGCTCAGAACATCAAATTGTTTTTGTGATTTTACGGTGTCTGTGCCTGTCCTACTATAGCCACATAAATTACTCTTTGCACTTGCACTTTCAGCAAGAGATGGTCTAAGCAGGCAGGAACAAGAGGCCCAGTTTCATAATGAGCGTCAAAAACTGCACTGCTGTCTGCTCTGCACAAACACAACCTTAGCTATTCCACTCACATCAGTAACAAAAGTAGAACAACAAAAATGCTTGGTCCACAGATAAAATTCTTAATGTTTTGATGGATGCTTAGTATTTTCAAAGTCATAAAGCCATTCATCACTGTGCCAGGCACAATGCCTAACCTCAACCTAAATGCAGTACTTCTTTGAAACACACTTACAATAGTTGAATTCTCAGCAGGGTCTAGTCCTTTATGAATGCTGGGTGCTATTAAGGTGGAGCAACTGATCACAGTGGGGGCATTTTTCATTGGTTTTAAAATACCCTTTCACCAGGATCAAACCCAAAGAAAAGACAAATCATTGCTCTCTCACCCTCTTTCTCTGTTCCCATCAGAAAACAGTGATAGTGGTGATAGTCAGAGGTCATTCTCAGTAAAGTCCTCACTTCCTGGGCTTACACAAATCTCCAGACAAAGCCAGCCCAGCAATCCCCTCCTGTAGATTACCAAGCAAGCAGCCAGCCAACTACTGAGCAGATGAGAGGCGTCCAATCTTAACATCAGGAGAGTAGCAATCTTAACATCAGGAGAGTAGCAATCTTAACATCAGGAGCAGTAACAGGGGAAGCAGAGAAAAAAGGGGGGAGAATGAGAAGTGTCCCTGATTTCTGCTCTCCCTGTGCTATCACTGGCTTGCAGACAGGGTTTAGGGGATAAAGCCATAGAGCAGCAGAGATAAATATTGATGCCATTGTAGCACTGAAGTTAGATGGCCTTTCTGCTGCTCACATAGGAGAAAAGATGGTTATTTTGGTTACAGTAATGGACCAGCAAGTCATCATTATGATATTTCACAATAAAAGCTCAGTGAATGATTTTCAGAGGACCTTATCTACATATGAATCATACTGTGGTCACATAATTGAGGAGGAGTAAATGTCTTTAGGAGGATTTTATCTCTAAAAGGGAAAACTAAAAATAAACAGCTAAAAATGACAGAGAAATGTACAAATCCAGATGGTCAGGGCACATGTTCTGCAGCTGTTTCACAATAAAAGAATCCAAATGATGAACAGTGGGGAGACTTTCAATCCAAAACAACAACATGAATTTCTAACAGCATTTTATTACAGCAGATGCCATCACAGCTCCTTTTTTGATCCTGTGTTTCTGTTTGATTGTAACCATCAATCAAATTCTCTCAGTAAAGCTCTTTGGTCAACATCTGTTGTTTTTAAATGTGCTCTATAAATAAATTGACTTGATTTGACGTGACTTGACTCCTACAGCAAGGTAAAAGATAGTAAATCATACAGTTAATATTACAAGTGTAAACAAACATGAATACATTATTCAGATATGCACAGATAATGCGCTCTGAACAGATAAGCAAAATATCAGAATTTCTGCACCAAGCCTGAACAACAGTGGCATCAGGATCCATCAAGGTTAGATGTCCATAAATGTGTTTATAAATCATAAAAATAGGTACTCCTTGTAGCTCATAATCATCAGATGCAGACTTCAGAATTAAAGTAATCCAGGTGGTTACACAATTCAAACATGAACTGCTAGAAGCAAAAGCAGCATGATCCAGATGTTCCAGAATGAACAAATAGGCTATGGGTGTAAAAAACACAGAGGTGTAGGTAGGTAGGTTCAAATTTAATACTCAGACATTAATTGAGGTTCAATCTCAATAACTTTTCAGAAGCTTGAAAGATTTTCCATTGGTGTTATTTCAACTTAATGATCAGATACTGAAGCCTGGCACTTTCAGCAAAATGACAGCGGACAGAAAACTGATGAGGTGACATTAGACACTGAACTTTGATTTTTGTCAGTATCTGTCTAATATTTTTCCAAAGACACTTCAAACTAACTTTTCTTTCATTTGGAACTCCTCCCACTGCATGCACAACCGTCCTTTGAAATGCAATGAATATATGCAATATGGCCTGATGAGCTATTATTTTCCCGACATTTCATACCAAATTTACTTCCATCTAGGTTTCCCCCCATTATATTCTGTATACAAACTCCAGTTTTCTGACCTGTATTTTTCCACTGACTAACACTTTTTATTTTGACTTTACCTTTTTTCTTTTTTGAATGTGAGTTTCAAATACAAATCAAGTTTTATTATTTGATTAAGTCAGGTACATGGCTAGAATATTATATAATTTTGTTGGCAGACAAACTAATGGATATGTGTATGAGGAGTATAAATGGCAGTAGGAAACAATTTAATCCAGCAAATTAAGCAGACTAGGCTATTTCTAGCAGCTGTCAGATACAGATAGTAGCTTTGTGTTACACCCTTTAGTTAATACTATGGATTAGCATAGCATATCTTCAGTTAAGAGGGTGCAGTGCAAATACAAATGTGTTGACCATGGCACTGTAGACCTTCAGGGTGCAATACCAGGCCAATACTTTAAGAGTTAAACACAAGTTAAACCGCAGGAACCTTTTTATTTTATTTTAAGGGACACCGAGGCATAATCAGAAGATTGTTAAGGTTTCTTTACAGTCTTCTCATCACTTTCCATTAGTGGAGGCATTTTCTGAGCTGTGTTTGCAGCATGAAAACTTCATATATACTTATTCTGTGTCAAGATCAGTTTAAACCAGTCTTCTTCCTCGAAAGTTGAGGTTTTTTTGTGAAAAACGGCAAAAAACAAAAACAATGAGCTATAAAATATATCTTAAAGTCCTCCGCTAATCAAAAATATGTTTTTCTTCTTGTTCCTACAGTTGGATGTTTGAGTTTCACTGTACAGAATGATGTATATGCAGAATTTGACACTAAAAGGCTGTTTTCACATTCATCTGCTGAGGGAGGAAAGTTTCTCTGTGTTCATCGAAAATCTGATTTTAAGGGGCAGGCCTATGATCATGATTTGTGACATCACAACTATTTTTGGATAGCCAATCATGATCCAGTATTCATCTTATTCAAGTGTGATGTGGATGTGAAGCCTCCAGTGTATATACACTGAGAATGGACTTCACAGTGAAGTAGGAGACATCTTGTGTCCAGCAGTTACACTTCTCAAATTAAAAATATTTGTATATTCATAGATTCTTGAAGGAGGGGCTGTTTTAAAGATTTTAATAAGGTAATTATACTTTTTTGTGTGTGAAAAAACTATATCAGACACACATTACTGTTCCATGTAGAGTATTTTTATAGGTCTTAATACATGTCTGAAGGAGATCTTTAATACAACACTCACAAGCCATATGTATATATTTGTTTACTTGGGTTCCCTTTATTTAGTTTTAGGACTTGTGTAAATATCTGATGACGTTTTAGGTCATATTTATGCAAAAATACAGAAAATTCTAAAGGGTTCACAAACTTTCAAGCAGCACTGTATAAAAATACCTCATAAACATTGTTGCTTCTACAACGTTGATTTGCTTCTTCTTTTGCCCATGGAGTCAACGAGCGGAAATACGGACAGCGCTTCTGTACCATTGCAACCCATATTGTGGTCAGAGGTGGAATTACATCCATAGTTTTAATGACTTCAAAAAGTTTAAGAGACTCAAACTCTACCATTGAACTGTGTACTGTGAACGAAACTTGGCATGTAAAATTTGATGTCTTTCCTCCATCCATGTAACATCTTTATACTCCCTCATGTTACAATGCTACATATAATATAAACATAGGCTCTTCTGGTCTGCGATCACTGGCATGCTTGTATATGTGTGTGTGTGTGTGTGTGACTGTGAGGCAAACAAAATAGGTAATTGAAGGGAAATGTGATAGAAAATTGCAGCAAGGTGGACAAAGTGTGTGGGAGAATGTCTGAACAGCAGTTAGACACAGAGCTGGAGAGTGGCTGGGAAAGACACGGAGAGAATGACTGACAGTGATCTAAATGCCATGCTTAGTTTGGCATTTACAGTCTCCACAGGGCTTAAGTGACACAGCTACTTACTTCTGTCATGAATCCAGACTAATCGCAGTTACAGGCCGAGGGAGTTTGTCTGTGTCAATGTGAACGCGTGTTTGTGAGTCTTTCTTGATAATATTACACTGTAACTCTTTTGTAAATCTCTCCACATGACATTAATACACAGCTTGTTTCTCATTTGTGTCTAGATATGATTTAGCTGGATTACACTTACACCTGACAGTAAAATGTGTCTGATGCACACCCTGAAAATTTGTCTTCCCCACAATAAAAATGCAATTTCATGCTGCAATAGCACCTACCTTTCAGGGATGATTAATACACACTGTGTTCTAAGCATAAATGTGTTGAAATTATTGCTGCAAAAGGGGATCGCACCAGTTACTGAAAGCAAGGGTTCACATACTTTAGCCTCCCACAAATATGTAAGATTGTATACATTTCCACATAAATGAATGAAACAGTTTAATATTTTTGTCTCATTTGTTTAATTAGGTTCCCTTTACCTAATTTTAGGACTTTTGTAAAAATCTGATCACATTTTCCATCATATTTATGCAGAAATAGAGCAAATTCTAAAGGGTTCACAAACTTTCAAGCAGCCCTGTATATCCTGTTTTTGAATCCAGAAATTTTCTGATAGCTCCAATAGTTCACAGCTTGTGACATACGCTGACCATTTTTAAAAAGTGGAGCCCAAGTTTTGTCATCCTTGGCATGAATCTTGGAAAGTAGGAAAAACAAAGGCAGTCATAATCTTTTGTTCTAACAGCAGTGCAGCATCCACCTTTAGAATAACCAATCACCCGAGGTCTTAGAGGATGTCAGTTGGTCGGTCAGTTCACCACTTTGGTTCAATATTGATTAATGTTGAATTGAAAAAAACCTTTACAGTGTGTGCAATAAACAGGCTCCAATTTGTAGGTGATGCAAATTCAGGTGAAGACCTCCTTTGAGAAATCTAAGAAATCCTTAAAAATCAAAAAAACAAACAAAAAGGCTGTGAATTGAGAAAACCTGACCAAATACAGAACACACTGCAAAAACAAATACTTTTTTTTAAAACGTTTTTCTTCTTCTTCTTCTTCTTCTTCTTATTATTATTATTATTATTATGGGGGGCATTTTATGCCTTTATTAGACAGCAATAATGGATGGATGACAGTAAACAAGAGAGAGAGAGATGCAACAAAAGTTCCCTACCAGATTCAAACTAGGTACATTGACCTAAATAGTCTTAACACCTAAGCCACAGGGTGCTCCATTCAAATTAAACTTGTTGTTTTGTAATTCATTTCAATTGTGTTCTGTGCTATTTGCAGCATTTCTGTATTGTCTTGTGTTTTCTGCTTTTGCAGCGCATTTCTGTTTTGGGTTGTATTGTCTGCATTTAGCTGCATTTTCTGTAAATGCAGCGTGTTTCTATATTTGTCAGCTTCTAGATGAAGAGCTGGAGATGATGGGCTCTTACATGTCATCAAGGTAGACACCTTGTTTTACTGTCATTGCTCAGGGATGATGGGAAAGGTATACTACTACTGTATACTATGATTTATGTGTCTGAAATGAGAAGAGATACACTATATATGAGGTCCTTTCCTGTTGCATTTCTGACTGAGCAGCTGCTCAGGGTATATTTGCTGCCCCCAGTGGGTAGGTCATTTTCAACTGAGCTGGGACCTTTACTGATAAAATGCGCTTGCTGTCACTATTAGTAACTACAGGGGTGACCAAAAACTGAAATCTTTTAAGTGTCTTACAACATTATGGAAAGAACCATACAGAGAAATAAAACATTTTTTTTTACCTTTCGCTTGGTTCAATCTGTTTGTTATTGTGTCTAACTAAGTCTCGCTCAAGGAGAAGTCTCGTTCTGAAATCTTGCAAGAGTTGAGTTTTTGTTGAAATCAACTAAATATTCAGCCATGACAGAGTTGGAGAGAGGAGTGATGAGAGGAGTTTGTTGTGTTGGAGTATGGAAAGAGCGTAGCTTAGTGTTATCTAAAAGATTTTCAAAGTCATGGCTGAATATTTTACTGATTTCAACAACAACTCAACGCACGTGATTTCAGAACAAGACTTTTCCTTGAGTGAGACTTTTTCAAACACAATAACAAACAGTCCAGATCAAGCAAATGGTAAAGAAAAATGTTTTATTTCTCTGTATGTTTCCTTCCATAAAGTTGTCAGACACTTATAGTAACAAAAAACATGGCATTTCGCAGCTTCCGGCTGAGGCACTTTCACTCAATACTGGACCAATTTCAAAAATTGTTGTCCCCATTAGTCACTTGGACACAAAAAGATCAGAAAATAGGGTCCAGGTTGAAAAATATCGAAGTTTCCCTTTAAGCCTGTAACGTGGACTTGGTACAGACAAGGGCTCATAATGTGGATGAAAAGACCCTGTTGAGGATGATGACTGCCAAAGTGGAGCCAAGGGGCAAAGCACAATGCACCCCAAAGCTCTCTGGCGTACTTGAGCCTCTCCTGTTTTCATCTCATCTCAACACTTATTTGACATCCCCAGCGTGTGTATTGACATGGAAATTGCAGAGAAGCCACTGCTACTCCCCCCTGCATTCAGTAGAGAGGATATGGTTAGAAAGATAAAGCTGTTGGCCGTGGTAATAATAATAAACAATGAGTCAGAGGAACAAAAAGATGCTCAAGGTCTCCTCTGCCTTCCTGACCGACAGTGAAGTGGAATCTGTTTATGCTGAGATTATGGCTCTCAACACACTGTAGTACACATATACACATAGACACAGAATGTGTATCTCATCAGACAGAAGACTCACATTTGATAGAGAACAAATGGCATATCAAATCATGGTTTCATGAATCTGTGTACTTGCTGCTACCTAAAACTCGTCGATAGTCAATTACCTCCATCAGCCAGATGGCTGCTACATGTTGAATGATTATGATTGCTGAAAGCAATCACACTTTGTTTTTCTCACTCTTTATTATTATGCTCTGTCTTATTCCACATTCCAGACATTTTCTGGACCTTTTCCACTGCTGCATAGGTTGTGCTGGAAAAACCATTCAAATGTCAAACTGTGCAGCTCATTCAGCAGATTATTTTTCTGTTTTCTAGTGTATTCCAGGTATTTCTGTCTGCGGGCTGTCAATCTCTTCTCACTCCCGTTTCATAAATTTACAGATTCTCTCTTTCTTCAAACACTTTGTATACATGTTATACATCCTCATGCTCTGCAAGTTCTCCTGCCACTAATGATGTACAAATTTCTGACCTAGAAGTTTTGTTTTAGGCAAATCAATGTTTCCTCAACAAAATGTGAATTTGTGCTGTGTGTTTTAGGAATCCTCTGATGGTTCTGTGGTTAATCCCTGGTAAGGGTCAGCTTTCCCTGTTAGATTACATGGTTCTGGATTTGATACTGGCTCATGACAGTGCCCCTCATAACATTGCTATTATGAACAAAGTTGCTTTATATATTTATCATGTACCATCATTCGATGTGACTCCTGCACTCTTTAATATTATTATTTAATATTTAGGTTGATATGCAAGTTAAAAAACAGTGATTTTTTCTTCAAGTAACAGTATATATGAGCAGTCCAAGGTTTTAAGATCTTGCCACTTTTGTGTGTGTCCCTTTTAGATCAAAAAGTTTGAATCCTGCTCAGGGCAGCACTCAGTAGAGTTGAAGGTAAAAAAAAAAAGCACACAGGTGCTCCCATCTACTGATTGAGACTGCAAAACACAGTCCTTCTGATAAGACCCCTCTCCCTCTCTCCTTCTCTGTTTTTGGCTGGGCCAGAACAGCGGGGCCCAAAGACTGTGACCGACTGATTGACTGAGTGATGAAGTTACACCACTTTTCGGCGTAACTTCATCAGAATTGAAGGAGTGTATCCATTGTTAAATCCAATATCCAATTCAATTTTATTTATATAGCACCAAATCACAACAGAAGTTATCTCAGGGCACTTTTCACACAGTGCAGGCCAAGACCACGCTCTTTATGGTCTTTCAAATTAAAAGCCCCTAGCGTTTCATACACAGTCCAGCTATATACTAGGTTTTGACCTAGTCTTGTTAACTGTTAGTTACCTCAAACCTTCAGGTTTCATTCATAATTCAAAACTGCCTTCATGTCACAAACACAAACAAACAAAACATACAAAAACAACATAACATACAGGCATGCACTTGCACAAACACAAACATGCCTCCTTCTCAACTTGTCTATTCCAGCTTCCTTTTATATTATAAAAATGTGTCAGAGGTGCAAGTCTTATTTCTTTATGCAATTAAAAGTCTAAATATAAAAATCTATCTTGCTTACTGTTTGCTCTGTCACATGTTGGCTCAGTGCATAGCTTTGCTTACATTAGCCTCGGAAGATTTTCAATACTATTCAGCTTCCAGCAATGTAATCTAAATCAGCTTTCAGCAATCACACACATTTTCTTCAGAAATTGCATTTTCTAGTTTGATTTCAGCCAAAGCATGTAAATTGAATGTCCTGCTGTAACTATTGTAACCAGTGGGTGACTGCTGCTAAGCAACAGGGTTTCCGAAAAAGTGAACGTCATGGATTTCACAGCGCCGCTAACAACGACACATTAACCAGCATTGTCTTTTTCCTTGTTACAGGTCTTAGCTTGGCTTACTGTCAGCATCACAACACAATGTAGCCAGTCCTGTTGCAAGACATTGAAAAGCAACATCACATTTCATCTCTATTTTTTATAGGCATAGAAATGATTAAGTCCAACCCAAGAGGTGGTAATGTCAGTTTTCTCAGGAAAAAGAGAGAATTTTGGATTTTCTATTTCAAAAGTTCTTCAGGGGGCATGAATGAGGATTTCTCTATGAATGAGTTTCTATAGTGGTTCTTAAATATCTCTCATGTATGTAGTTTTGTAGTGGTTTTTATGACATATTATTTTATATTGATTTATGATGTATCTTTTTGCTCTTCCTACTCTTTTTATACATAGCACTTAATAAAGTTATTTATTTATGCTATTATTATTATTATGATTTTTAATTACAGCTTTTTAAAGTTGTGTTCTGTGATGAAGGCCACAAGCCAAACCGCGTTGGTCTAACAATAACGTTGTTCTGTATATTACAAGTGTTATTGGAGTTTTGACCTTTTTAGCATTACAACACAATGCAACAAAGGTCTGGTACAGTCTGTTGGTGCTGAGTGATTTCCTTGGGTGAATGCACCTCTTAAATATCTAGGCAATGTGGACATGTAACGAGAAAATGAGACACACACACACACACACATACACACACACACAGACATTATCAACTATCTGAAGGTCAGGAAATGATGCCAGGGTAGGATTTAAGGGACAGTATGTGCTGCAATCACCTGGCAACTACCACAGCTTGAGGCTGAAGCCAATCTGGAAGTACCTTAAAGTGTCTCACCTGCTGCTCTCCCAGACTCCGGGACTCACACTGAGTCAGAACCATTGTCACAATATTTCACTAAGTTTAATGTTACTTGATTATGATTACCTGCCCTGTTAGCACAGTTTGGCTAAACAACTAACTAACAGTAAGCTAGCATTAGCTTGGGTCCAAGGTGGTGGGCCGTGTTTCCAGGGTATGAAATCCAACACCCCGCACACCTTATTTGGAAGATCCTGGCTCCAAAAAGAAAAGATGGTGCCGACCATAAGCTGCAACTCTGGGCTTCAAACTGGCTCCAATGCAAACCAGCGAGTGACATCACACCTCACTATGTCCATCTTTATATACAGGCTATGGCTGCAATGAGTTTAAAGTACATCATCAGTTACAGTTTGGTCAGAGACTCTTACACATGGTTATACAGTTAGATTTAACTATATAACCATGTGTAAGAGTCTTGATGGAACGAGCCTCTGCTCTTTATGGGAGATCTCAAAGAATCCAAGCAACAACAAGAAGTCTGCCTTCAAAACCAATAGACACACACATGAGCATAAGATCTGATTTACCAAACACAAAAAAACAGAAGGAAAAGATTGGACTGGAGAGCTGTGCTGTACACCTGCATGGATGTGATCAGACACTTCCAGTCAGCTGATTGATCAGCCAGTGATGGTGGATCATGAATGAAACAGGTGTTTTCAATCAGATAATGTTAGTGTAACACTATGATCCATTAATCCTGAACATAATACACTATTGTTCCCACTATCACTGCCTCTGTAAACTTGCAACTAATATTGTTATTAGCCATGAGGAGAATACAATAAAGACCTCTTGATTTGAATTCAGTCTTCAAAGGATGTGTTATAGCGCATAATTAACTTACTACAAAGCACAACCAAGACGTGTGCAGATTCTACTCTGCTACACAGGTTGACCATCTTCACCTTCTTTTTTATAAAACCGGACAGTATTACCTCAGATACCGAGGTGCACATATGTTGAAGGCAAACTAGCACATTTTTAAGAGTTTGCTATCGATTATAAAACTGATTCATTAATTAATTGTCAATACCTTTTATTCGTGATATCTAATTCATTCTTGATGTCTAACTTTTCTTTCTTTTTTATATTTTTATTGTTAGCTGGGACTAAAGTCTTCTGTTCATTTTGTGTGTCTCTTATTTCCATTTATTTTCTTTATAGTAATATGCATTTTGCTAAATCATGTTCTTTGTAATAGAAGTGAGTGTATATATATATATATAGTGTATATATGCAGTATACAGTAATATATACACATATAAACTCTTTATGTACCCCCATTGCTATACTCAAGACTCCATCAAATTGACATTCCCATGCGACCCTAATAAGAGCTGATGGAAGTGATGGCAAGTGGAGAACTGAAAAATTGATTGTTTCGGGCTGTCAGATGGTGGTGAATTGATGTGGGACCAGTTCATTTGATTTACTCCGCCCCTGTGGTCCATGCTGGAGAGTGGCTAGTCAGCATGGGGCTGATTTACGAGGAAAGCAAAAACCACTGCCTTTGTCCTCAATCTTTGATTTGTGTGTGTCATTAAACACACTGGAAACTTTCAGTCAGGTCTATGAGGGGCCCAGTATGACTTATTGACTCCAGCATTGTTCCATAAAATTATTATTTCATATATCAACTAATCCCTGATAGCATTAGATATTATTTCCAATCTCCCACAAGACCCGTTCCCTGCTTTTATTTTTGACATTATCTAAGCAGGTCGAACAAAGCTTCCTTTTGAGATTGTACATTTAGGAAGACATGAAAGTCTCTCCAGAGTAAGAGGTCTCTTTGAAGCCAGATGGCAAAATGGATTTCTGGTGCAAATAGATTTGGCAGGTAAATGGGTTTACTTGTGCTAGGCATTTTACCAATGAGTGGGAGAGAGGGGAAGTCTTACTGCCAAGGACATAAGTGTTTTATTTTCAGCACAAATCAATAAAACCTTCCGGTTTAGATCAAGGAAGATGAGGGCAAAGTTTTGCATCAGCAAATATCTAAGCGGCATAGGAAGTGTTTCAAAAGGACTTTATATTTCTGCATGTTCCATTTCCAGAGTTTTTGGGTTTTTGTTGATATGCATCATGATAATGTTCCAAATGAATGTCACAGAAATATGACTCATTGGGCCCTATTTCAACGATCTAAAGTGCACGGTCTGAAGTGCATGGTGCAAGTGCATTTAGGGTGTGTCCAAATCCACTTTTGCTATTTTAACAGTGGAAAAAATGGTCAGAGCGCCAGGCGCATGGTTCAAAGAGGTTGTTCATAGTCTCCTAATTAATCATGGGTGTGTTTTCGGTGTAACATGCAATAAACCAATCAAAGTGTCATCTCCCATTCCCTTTAAAAGCGCGGTGTGCTTGCACCTTGGTGGATTGCTATTATGATGGAGCATTTGCCAAGTACTAAGAAGGGACACTTCTCTGCAGAGGAAACGGATCTGCTGGTGCGCAAAGTGAAAGTGCACAATCGATAACAAGCACACTGACCCCTGCTGCTCCTGGACCCTCCTGTTCATTCATTTGTTGCAAATTTATCTTCGTTTGGTTTTTGAAAAGGTTTATTTTTTTAATTACAGCTTTGGTTTCTTTAGAATCGTTTTGTTCAGTCATTGAGTAACAGGTCAAATCAGCAGGGTTTTAATTGCTGAAAGTATGGAAACCTGATCACTGTACTCTCAAAAATGTTAAAGAATATTTGTTAAGTATTGTTCAAAAATTAAATCATGAATTTTAATCATGTAAAGAATCATCAACACAGTTATTAGGACTTGATCAGCTCTCCAAGGTTCTGATCCTGCTGCTGGCAGCAGCTAGAAGCTGTGCAGATTTATTTCCTTCATTAGTTTGATCATTGTTTTCACCTCATTTATTTCCTCATGTGTTCCTCATGTCATCATGTATTGATGCAGCAGGAAAGTCGATCTGTGTCTGATCTGTTGTTGTCCGTCTGTTTAAATACCTACATGTATTGCCACTTTTTGGTCAAATAATTAGACAATTTTATCCATCATTACTGCGTGTGCTGTCCTCCATACATGAGTGAGGTATTTTGACAGCCAGATAAACTCCTTACTTTCACCAAGACCTTAAGATAGGGCCCAATAAGCTGGATGCGAAAACATTGCTTCAACCACGAAGCAAAAGCAGCTCAGCTACTGCAGCGATGGTTAAAGACACTGCAGAATTTCTACTTACAAGCTGTTTTACTTCACTAATCCTTTAGGGATGTTCCAATACAAAAGATAGTCCTCACAAGAAAAATAACAGCATTTGCCATGGGGTCAAATGCCTAATAAGACCTATTAACATCTAAAAGGTCTTAATAAAACAAAAAAACAAAAGGTCAACAAAGACTGTTATCTGGACATCTGTCACGGGTGGGCACTTCTTTTAATATGGTCATAGATTGGAGGTTTTTTTTTGGTAATGCAATGTAAATGAGACAGATGAATGGCTATCTATACATAAAAGAAGAAATAACACAATAAAGAGGAAACCACTTATAGTGATCATGTCTGTCTGGGTCAAATTGATCACTATAAGCAGATGATTATTACAACTGAATTTTTTTATTTTTTCTTAATTTCTTATGCAATTACCATCTAACTGACATTTGTTTATTTATTACATGAATATAAAGTAATGAAACGGGCAGCTTTGCCATTTACTTTTTTTACTGACTTTCAAAATAAAGTACAGCAGTTTAAAGGCTGATTGTTGTTTCGGTGCTGCATCTCCTTGGCTCCTTTTTGGCAGTTTGTCATGAGCTTTAAGGATACTACATTTTTCATTGAGAGAAAATTACTTTCTTTTTCCCGTCATGATTTCAATGTGCACAGCAGGTAACCAGTCTGAAGCAGACAAATTACTGCGAGGCTATAATGGTTCCTCAGCCACTAGGTACATATCAAACATTTATTATGGGAGTAAAGTTAAAAAAAAAAAAAAAAAAAAAGAGAATTACTGTAGTTTTAAATTTTTTTCATACGTTTTCATGTATGAAAAGACCCAAAATGATCACTGTAAGTAAATTATTTAATTAGCATTTGTATAGGAATGATTCTGCCCTGAGCTTTTTGATCCATATAAGTGGTTGATAACTATATGTGGTTTCCACTGTAATAACAAATCCAACACTGCATAACCCTTGTTACGAGAGCAGCTACAAACACAAATTGAACAATGAACATGTTACAGTTCAGATCTTCCTCACAGAAACTGAAATCCTAACATGCCACGGCGGGCCAGAATACATTACACTGGCTTACCTGCGGCTACTATTCCCACAGAGGGCGGAGTCTTCCGGGCTTTGAGTTTTAAAGGTTGATTATGTCATTGTAATCCAAAGTGTCAGTTAGTTCTCTTTCAAAAGACAAAAACCTTAAGTTGCTCAGGTGTCCAGTCAACATGGATGATCTGAGGCGCATCTGGATCTGTTGTTACACCGTATTTGGTGACTGAATGGATCCTATAAAGCCAACAAACGTCTCACAACCATCCTGCTGTGACTTCACTTTAAGGCATGGCCTGGTCCAAACATGCTTCATCCTCTGGATGTGTTTTTTGGAAAAGCGGCTCAAAGATAGCTGTTTAGCCGGAGTTTCCAACTTTCATCTAGCTGCTAGCTACACGCAACCACGTTGTGACAGCGCGTGCATGATGTAGCCTAACTTCAGTCACGTACAGTAAGAGAGGAAGTTTTCACGAATCTGATAGGGTGGGCAAGCTGTCAATCTGCTGACTGACAGACTGAGAGCTTGTGGCATTTTTTTCTACCTTGCCAATGAGCTGATGTCACATCATCGTGCATGCCCATAAACAGCCATCCATTCTGTAGCCTTGGTTGCTAAGGTTTGTACATGTGTTGTTTACATTGTTCACTTGCAAATTTTGGATCGGATTACAGCTCAAACCTGTACGGATGTATTTGAGAAGTTGACATTTCAAGTAAAGAACAAGAAAAAGAAGTGATATTCTACTACTATAGTTTGTTTCATGGTTTGTTTATGTAGCCTCCTGAGTGACCAGAAATCAACTGTGATGTGGGTGCAGAACAGATTGGGCTCTTCGGGGGGAGGGTGGGCTGTAAAGAGACAGGAGCCAAACCAGCCTGTTTCAGACAGAGGCTGAACTGAGGGGCTGCATAAAGGGCCAGTATATGATAAATAAGGATTTTTTTGAACTGTGAATCATGCAAAGCTACTGTAATGGAATCCCAGAATAAAAATATGGAGGTGGAAATGAGCATAATAGATCCCCTTCAAAGGTTTGTTTACATTCGTAATTTTTGCAAATGTAGCAGTCAAACAGTCTTTTATACAGATTTATTATTGACAGATTTTTCATCTCTGACTCAAACTCCTAAATTATGCTTGTCAACAGACCTCAAATTTGCGGTCTGAAAAAATGAGTTTGGGACTTTAACACAGGCTGTTACTACTTTGCTTTGTCTGAGTTGTTTTATCTCCCATCATTTCTATATTTTTGTGGCTGATTTGTTTTCTATTTTCTATAATTGCTCTTTCCATTCTCTTGAATCCTCCTTACAAATAAAACAGGTTTTGTATTCTTTAAAAGCATATTGTGTTATCACAGTCAAGTGTGTCTGCTGACAGAAACAGAGCGTTATGTGCAGTGGCCTTTCGGCGGATGTAGGTGCTCAGGACATTAAACATCCGTCTTCCTGCTCCTCTGTCATTAATAATTCACACTAACTAAATCCTGTTGACAGCCAAGTGTCTTCTTCCAAAGAGGGACAGTCTGCTTCCACAAACACTTCTTCTCTGAGCCGGGTGGGAATAAATGAGATAAACAGAAACCAAATGAGGTGGCAGAGGAAAATGAAGAAGAATTGAGGGGGGAGGAGGGGAAACCAGCAAAAGTTCAAACTTTGACTTCCAGCTTTTTTCCAAAGTACTGCAATGATTATTAACCCTTTGTGTCCAGGGGATGCAGTTTCCATAACAGTTTGTACCCATTAATCTCATAACATCATAACTCAAACAGACATCATACACACTGCAAAAATCAGCAGAAGCTGTCGATCTTTTTACAGCTACATCCCTGCCTTTGTGTAAACTGGAAGGATTGAGAAGTAAACACAGCATGTAATGCCGTAGAGCAGATTCACCATAATGTAAACAAGAAAAAAACAAAAAAACCCAAAAAACATCCCAACTTGATATCAGTCAGAATGTCACAAAATGTAATGATGCCTTGCTGGCAGTAAAACAATCAGGGTGACCAAATCAATGAAAATGGGGGTTTCTGTACAGTATTTTGTTCATTTGGCACATTTTTTGACAACATGGTTCTTATTTTCCTGAAAAACCTCTTGACATACAAACAAAAAAATCTACATTTAAGTTTACAATTTTATTTTCTGTTTTAATGAAAAGTCTCCTAGAGCATGTACAGTACTACTCAAATGCAAAATGATGGCACTTTTGAATATATGGTATGCCTGGGTGACACATAGTGACAATGTCATAAGCCTATAAATGAAGGGAAAAAGGGTTAACTTACAGTATATACATCAAATCTAGTGAATCTATTTGAGATGACTTAATATTCCAACCCTGAAACTTTGCACAATTTAAATGCACAATTTACTTAAGACAGATTATCAGCAAGTGGTTGACAATGTAAATACAATGTGCAAAGAGAACATATATAGAGAGATATACAGTTTATACACATCTTAATGCAATGATTAATCCATATGAGAGATACCATTTTGACATGTGACCATCTGTAACTTGATATAGCTGCAGCTAGCAAGCCTGCGGCTGTCTGTCGGCTCAGTGGGGCACAGAGCTGCTCTGACGTTTATTGTGTCATGACTTATTCATCGCTTAATGGTTTACTCTGTGTGAAAGCATGTAGTGTGTGTCACTATGTAAATGTATATGCATATGTTAGGCTCATATGTCACAAAATTTATGAGCCTGGTAGACAGTTAGGGTTTAGCACATGAGAATAATATTTATGTGATGATGACTTTATTTGGAGTGATTACAATGAGACTGCCTTAATAAAAACTGTGTGTTTCACCAGATATTCCTCAAAACTGAAATAAATTGATAAATTGATGTTAACTTCTTTTTTTAAACTGGTAGCACATTTGCAGATCTTGTTCTCACAAGGGCATTCAACAGAGAGACAGCAATGCATGCTGAGCTCTGCACCCTGGCTGCTAGCTTTTCAATACCACAGCTGAGTTAGTTGAAAGCCATAAAACACAATCCAGTAAGCCTTCAGTGTACAGTAGTCATTTGTTCTTTGATATACTACTACTACTAATATTACTACTGCTACTACTACTACTACTACTACTACTAATAATAATTAAAAAAAACGTTTTTATATAGCACCTCTCATACGTGAGATATAGCTCAAAGTGCTTTACAATAAAGAATTTACATTCATGAAAATACACTTAAAATGAACATAAAGACAGGGATAGAATGCCATAATTAATGTGACATAAGGTGGAAAATAAAACCCACCTGATAATAATAATAAAATAAAATAAAAGTAAAATAGAGAATACAAATATAATGTAAATAGAGAATAGAATGCATAATAATAATAGTCTTGTGTCTTATTTATTTACTGGGACCATAAATAAATGTTACCATTTAATGTACTGCACTAGAGTTAGCTTATAGCTAATTTTCATCTGCAGTGCCTTCAGCAAGTCACAGTTAAAACATATAACAGAACAATAACAAACAGCACAAAGCAAAAAACACACAGGACGCATGATACAAATACAAAGTTACACACAGTGGCACATCACATACACCCACAATGTCAACTAGAAATAACTAATGTAATTCATGAGAAGACCATGAGATAAAATTTAGAGTCAGTGGTTACAGAGTTGAGTAGCTTTTAGCAGCCTTTTTAATTTGGTTTTAAATGTACTGATGGAAGTGCATATCATCTTCATATCATATCATCAGGTAGGACATTCCACTGAGTTGTGGCTTTCACAGAGAAAGCTGACTGCCCAAATGCAGTGTATGGTATGGTACAATCTTGTATAGAGGATATTCTAGAAGAGTAATAATAGTATATAGTAATAATAAAAAATAAAAATAATAAAAAATAAAGTCAAGAAAATAGTAAGAACAAGGATAGAGTGCCATAATCAATGTGACATAAGATGGAAAATAAAACTCATTTGATCTTTATTTTTATGTTTTTATGAAAGTGGCTGCAATTTGAGAATATTAATTTAATTATTTTTAATAAATGAATCTGTGCTTCACTGATATCTATCGGTAGTGTGTTCTATAGTTTTGGAGTGTAAATGAGGCTGCTTCGGATGCCTCTGATATTCTTTTGGCTGTTGCTGGTAATCTCAAATAAACCAGCAGCAGATGATCGCAATGTTCTTATAGGCAAATAGTTAACAAGGGAGTTAGCAATGAAGCTTGGTCTTAGACTCTGTACTTGAGTTCTTTGAAAAATTAAGGGTGTAAGACAAAGTCAAGAGGTTGTGATATGTAGTACAACAAGCTAGCAGAGCATTGTAAATGGAACTGGGTTCCCACACATGCTCAGTGGCATCCAGAGACTGAAAATGTCATCTCTGTTATTAGTCTGTTATCAGTGGAGCCATCTCCACTGCCGTTTTGCCTGTATGCTACTGTGCTGCTATCTGTGCCTTGATTTCTTACATGGATGCGCACTAGACACAGCTAATAAGTGAATGGGCTATGGAAATGTTGGTACCAACTGCTAGGGTTTGCTAATGTTTTTGTGGGTTTTTTTCTATTGTGTGATCTGACCTCAGCCTATTTACCTTTTTCCCCTTCTTCCTCCTAGTGTTCCTCCCCTTCACTACATGTAGTGGTGTGATGTGGTAACTGTGTGCATTGTCAACTCGATCACTATTGTGTGGTTTTGTTTTGTTTAGGTGATGGCGCACGAGTGTGTGTGTGTGTAATAGTGTCTGGGCATCCTGGTAGCACTTAGGTAACCAACAACATGTCTGGTTCCTATGGATTCTGAGGTGTTTTACAACTGACTGATTTTATCTTTTCCCCTAGCATTAACATTTTGTCTCTTTTTAGGGGACTGTTTGTGCTTTTATCATGTTGTAATGAATAAATTGCCCTAAACCTGATTTTTTTAATATAATTTGTGTTCAATAAATTGCCAATCCAGAGTCAAAATCCACATCTCTGTTTTACTTTGTTACCACTATCTGTGGGGAACCCAGCTCAAGCTTTAGTCAGTTTTCCTGGGGATTCTAAATCCAGGTGGTTGAGGTCCACTAGCCTCATTACTTTGCCTCAGTTACAAAAGTTGTTATTATTATTATTATTATTATCATTATTATTATTATTATTATTTCGCCACTCTTGCATTACTCATTTCTCTTTTCACTTAATTATTTAGCACTCTTCCACGCCACACCTCTTGGTTTTTATCCATTAATGTATTTCCCAACTAACCTCTGTCAGTATAAAATGGAAGGGATGGCTTCCGCCTGCTTCACACCATCCAATCAAGCAAATTCAGTCCTTGTACACACACAGGAACCAATTACTAATCAGTGTGCTCTTTATCAACACATTAGCTAGCTGCGCAACCATAATCAAGACTTCATCCAGAATCTGAGTTATGATAAATAAACAAATGAATAATGATAAATTCAACTAGTTATATAACTCAACTTCTCAATCTAGATTTTGCAAACACAACAGGGACCTGTGTTAAAGGAAGATTTAATAAGAACCTCTAGATTCTGATAGTGACTTCTGACATCTAAAATGAACCATTTGATTTTAATCTTATAAAAGTTATTAAGACTGACCACAGAGGTACTATGTGACCAGGTTGACACAGACTGTGGTGTAATTAGTGGTGTGAGTCACTCTGGTTTGCCAACCCAGTCTGTTCATTTCAGGCACTGATGATAATATGTCACAATGTGAACATTTAATTAAAGGGTAGTTTCTTTTGTGTGTCCTTTTAATCTTTTAAAAATACCTTTTTCAGTCTAATGCCTGTTCTCAGAGATAACACTGGTTGTTAATTCTCACTCTTTTTTCTCTTAAAAATGCACAGTTGCATAAATGATCCAATAGAGACTCTTCAGACAGTGAGAAATGTCAGTTTTTTTATTTGAAAATAGTAGGAGTTTTGACAGCTTTAATGGTTTGATGTTCTCTTTGTTAAACTTCTTCTTATGTGTTCCCCTGTGATTGTTTTATTGATGTCTTCATTTTTTCTTGAGTGGAATATTGCTGGCACTGCTATCATATGCTGGATTTTATAACACTGCCCTCCTCCTCATGGGAAAAATACATCAAAGCTTTTCATTTTTAACCTCACTAGTTGCAGGACATTGGTCCAGACCAAAATACCCTAACAGTCATTCATGATTCCTAGATGATAATCTCTAATGACTTTAGTGGTCCACTGATTTTTCCCCTCGTGCCACCAGCAGGTTGTCATTTTTGGTTCAGACTGAAATGTCTTGACAACTACAGATGAATTATAATAACTTTTCATCTGGTGCAATAATCACATGAAATTTTTAATTAGTCCAATACTTTGGCCACATACTGCAAAACTAATGACATAAATCCCAGCTTTACTAAGATGGTGAACATGCTAAACATTACATGCTAAACATGAACATCAATACTGTACCAGTGCAAAAGGCAATTATTTTACTTGACCTTGAACATGATAGGATTGTCACTGTAATCATGTTAGTATGCTAACATTCATTTAGCTCAAAGCACCACTGTGCGTAAGTGCAGCCTCACAGAGCCACAGGCTTTTGAGTGAGTGAGTGATGAAGTTACACCATTGGTTGGCCAGCTCAGTGTTGGAGTTTCCCCATTGGCCGTTCCTCTTTCAAAATGAATTGGCGCGAGACGATGGAAGCGGAGGACAGCAGTATGACCCAGAGTGACTGTGTTTCTGCTCCGAGCTCTGACGCTCTCAGCTCCAGTGTTAAATGCATCAAAGTCGGCGAAACTGTTTAAACAGATGCGTACCAGCATCTCTACCGTCTCCTCCTCTACCGTCCAGTGTGATCGACTCTCTGGCTGACAACACTGTCAAAAGCCAGCAGGAGAGATGCTCCGTGTTGCGTTTGGATTTTATAACTGAACTGATACCAGGACGCAAGCTTTGTATTTTAACATCACAAATGATGCATTAAAACACGAGTCTTGCAGGTAAAACATGCGACTCATGTAGCTGTTATATCAGTTTAGTGTGGGGCGACTGCTCTGCAGGTGCGCTTGATTTGACTGTCACTGCGGTAACTGGGTGGAGATAAGCCTCCTGAATTTGCACCTAAAATGCTGTCAAAACTTTCATTTATAATTTCCACTGAAGCCTCCATGATCATCGACTGGGAAAGAGGCAGAAAAAAGGCACATAGAGGCATAGAGGGAGAGCACACAGTTAAAGCACCCCAAATAACAATCACTCTGACAAAACACTCAATACAGAGTGAAAAACGAGAGAAAATCAAGTGAAATAGATGAAAGAGCAGGGAGAGTTAACAGATAATTAGTTCTCTTTCAAATCAAACATCCCAAGATAGGAGTGGAGAGTATTGTTTTTGCAACCGCATTTATACCCTTTTTTTTCACTCAAACATAGCTTCACCTCGTCATGTGATATGCTACTTCAGTGCACTTTACAAGCAAATATTACTGGGATCTCTACAGAAAGTTGCAGATGAACATTTAATATCCAGGTATTCACATTATAGACACTACCACTGACTATCCCTGAAACAAAATGGCCCCAGTTTCATGCAGTGACCATACACAGTCCAGCCATATACTAGGTTTTGACCTAATTTTGTTATCTGTGTCAGCCTGTGCACTGGTGGTGTCTTGACGCATTCCATCACGGGTTGACACATATCAGTGAGTCAAGATAAACCACTGTCATTCTGGACAGTGAACAAGAGCAAGGTGATATTGTTTTGCAGTCAGAATTCAAGTGGTGGAAAGTAACAAAATACATTTACTCAAGTATTGTCTTTAAGTACAATTTTGAGATACTTGTACTTGACTTGAGTATTTCCATTTGATGCTACTTTATACTTCCACTCCACTACATTTCAGAGGGAAATATTGTACTTTCTACTCCACTACATTTATTTGACAGCTTTAGTTACTTTTCAGATGAAGATTTGACACAATGGATAATATAACAAGCTTTTAAAATACAACACATTGTTAAAGATGAAACCAGTGGTTTCCAACCTTTTTGGCTTTTGGTGTCTTACAAAAAGTAGTGTGTAGTCGGGGTCACATTTCAGATGTCTATGAGTTGTTAACAGCTCTACCAAATTGTGATTTTTCCCTCTAAACTTCTCACATGCTTTCATTTCAATAAATGTTCAAATGACCTAATATTTCACCAAAAATCAAAGATTAGAGAAAAAGTTTAAAAACTGAAAACAGATTTATGCATCACAACTAATCATTAATCTAAGCGTTAATCATCTCACGACCCCTCAGATTTATCTGGTGACCCTTTGGAGGGGCCTGACCCCTAGGTTGGGAACCACTGGACTAAACTAGCTAACTGTATATAAAGTAGTTGAAACTAGCTCCACCTCCAGCAGCTACAACAGTATCATGCTGCTCTAACACTGATGCTTCAGTATTAATAATCTAATGATGTCATATATAATAATATATCAGTCAGAGGGACCAAACCAGTACTGTACTTTCATACTTCCATCCATCAAGCTGATAATAGTTAGTGCCGGCCAGGCTTGGCTTGCCTTGAACCAGTCCCTAGTTATGCTGCTATAGGCCTAGACTGCAGGGGGCTTCCCATGATGCACTGAGCTCTTCTCTCCTAATCTTCCTCTCCATCTGTATGCATTCATGTATCATTAATGCATAATGCTTCTTCTCCAGAGTTTTTGTGCTTTCTCATCCCACAAGATGAGGGACTTCAACCCCCTGCATTGTAAAATCCAGAATCCAGGTTATGGATTGCATGGTCCTATTTGTGTCCTGCCTCGACTCCCACACCTGCTAATATTATTACTAGTCATATCTCTATTATTATTATGGTTATTATTGTTGTTATTATGCTTCTCTGTGTCTCTCTCCTCTCTCCATCTCCCTTCTTCTTTCTCTCTCAACCCAACCGGTCAAGGCAGATGGCCGCCCATTTAGAGCCCGGTTCTGCTCGAGGTTTCTTCCCCCCTTTCTAAACGGGAGTTTTTCCTAGCCACTGTCACCAAGTGCTGCTCATAGGGGGAATGTTGGGTCTCTGTAAATTCAAAGAGTGCAGTCTAGACCTGCTCTATGTGAAAAGTGTCCTGAGATAACTTTATGTTATGATTTTGTGCAATATAAATTAAATTGAATTGAATTGAATTGAATTGAACTGAATTGAATTAAATTGATAATACTTGTGTACTTTTACTTAAGTAGGGTTTTTCATGCAGGACTTTTACTTGTAATGGAGTGTTTTACATTGCTGTACTGAAGCAAAAGAACTGAGTACTTCTTCCACCACTGAATAATCCTATGCACTACTGTTAAACTTTTATAGCAGTGGTTTACCATACTCACACTATGTTCACTATCCACAAAACCTGGACCCTGTACATCTTGATAGCATTTTGGAAAGTAGAATAGTAAAATACACTTTACATCATAGGATCTCTTTAGATCTCACATAGATCTCTCTGATAAACTGCATGTGAAAAGCAGAAGGTGCAATATTCATTGGTTTGGTTTTTTTTTTTTACCTCTACAGTTAAACTGAAGAAGAAAATGTCCAATTTTTATATTAAACAATCTAAAGGTGATGATTTATATTTTGCTACTATCTTCCATAATTTTAGCAAAATGGGTCACTCCAAAGTGACAGGGATAACTTGACTTTGAATAGTAGTTTGACAAAATATTCTTGATTCAAGGTCTGCTTTTTGTCTGGAACTTTTAATTACATCTCATAGTCTCCCTCAGTGGATGGACTTTTCTTGGTTGGCACAGCAATGGCTTAGTTGTCATCACATGACCAAAGTATGGAACTTCAGTCACATGAGTACTGGGGAGATGTGGTTGAAAGCTGCAGAGAAAGCATGTACATAAACCTTGAGTTTAGTTTATTTTGTCAAATCCATTAATGCTATGTTTTACTCATTATTTAACATTTGCAGCCTTGGTTTAATGAAAGTATATGAAGCACTTAATGGGTTTTGTTCTATTGGTAATGATACTGCCACTTTCTCAATAGCAGACATCCATTATTTAAGCTGGACAATAAACAATTTTAAGTGGCTTTTATTTCTTCTCACTCCTTTTCTCCTCCTCTGCATCCCTCCTTTGTCTCCTCTGAGTCACCTCCAGGGAGGAGAGGAGAGGCATCCCAAACATGTCATTTAGTGAATCTACATGGTCTCTGTTAGTTTATTTTATGTGACTATTAAAATTATAATCCTAAAGATTTCAGTTTTGGTTGATTTGGCAACACCTGAGGTTAGTGGTGGTAATGTTATGAGTAAGTTTGACCACTGGACCATTTGTGTTTATTTGTCCCAAACAGCCAATGTACCACCCATAGGCTGTATATGGTACTAACAGTATGTTAGCTGTAGGCTAGCTACAGTAGCAGCGGATGCACTGACCATGTCTGTGGGAGAGTTTCTGTGAGTCTCTGTGTGTTTGTATTCAGCTCAGCTTCTAACTGAACTCAGAACTCACCAGAAACTCTGGTTGTCTTTCAACATTTCAGTATCTCACTGTGACGGGGCGCCCGTGAACGCTCCGTCATGCCGTAACCGGCGTGCGTTTCTCTCTCTCTTGGCCGGAGAGAGAGCGCCGGTGCCGGGAGCGCACAGCGCGCAGCGCTCCCACTGTTCCTGCGGAGCCATGCTCCGGTGAAAACTGTTCCTTGCAGGCCCGCACTTGTGTCCCGCGGTCCTGCACTCCCACAAACTTTTCCCCGCTGTCCGAACTCTTTTCTGCACGCTAGGCGTTCGAGGGTGCACACTCGGCGCTGACGCGACACACACACACACACACACATACACTTACCTGCTGCTGCTGCCTCTGGTTGCCTCCGGGCATGGGCCAAACTGAGGCACTTCCTGGACACCCCATAAATAGCGCTTGTTGGCGCGCTTAGGAGGGTCATGTGACAGTGGACTATACCATCAACATCGTATGAACTGATATTTTATGATTTATTTTGGTTTGGGGGTATTGGGCCATCGCTGTATGGAGGGCGATTAGTGCCATTTTTCCTGTATACAAAGTATATCATTGATTTTTGAATTTATGTTTGTTGTGTTGTCAAATTTGACTGTAGGAGTCTATAATTTGGTAATTGGTTTGCCCGGGGGAGGGGCTAAGAATATATAAGGGGGAGCTCTGCTCATTTAGGTTTGGTTGGGTTTTTGGTCGTGGCTAAGTAACAATGTGGGTGACAAACTGCCAGTGTGAAACCTGCCGTGTAAATACTTTTTTTTGTTATTAGGGTTTTTTTCCCCACTCCTGCACTGTAAATATTTTTGCCACTCTTGTTTGGGGTTGGTGTCAGAAGTGGGATGGCCAGTCGACGGGGGTGCACCCGGTCCTCAGGAAAACGGACCGGACTGCGCTCACATAAGCAAGAAGTGGCTCATGATGAAGCGGCAGATGAGGGAGCCTGGGCCACAGAGGAGGGGGACGGAGGGGGAGCTGCTGCTCCAGCCCTGCAGGCAGCTCCGGGAGCTCCAAGTGCCGGAGAGGAGCTGCTGGCCGTCATGAGAACCTTCCTTGAGGGACAGCAGAGAAGAGAGGAGGGGTTTCTGGCAGAGCTCAGAGGACTACGGACTTCGATGCCAACCCTGCAACAAGGACAGCCGGTGGCAGAGCAGAGGCCGGTAGCACCTAGCCCAGCGCCCGCCAGCGCCACATCGCCATCTGAGGAGTTGACAATGAGCCTAAGGCTGGACTTACCGACACCAGCCCCTCGGCCATGCCGCAGTTCACCTATGGAGGGATCAAGGGACAGGCTGAGCAGCGGAGCGGAACCCCCTAGGCCTGAGAGCAGACCCTATGGTGACCCCAAGATCCCACAGTACCTGGCAGGAGAGGACATTGAAAATTACCTGCTTCGCTTCGAGCGCATTGCCAGAACATGGAGCTGGCCAGAGTGTGAGTGGGCATGTCGCCTGGTGTCTCTACTCACCGGAAAGGCTCTTGAGGCCTACACGGCTATGGATGAGGAGAGGGCTCACTCTTACCCGGACCTGAAGGCGGCGCTCTTGACCAAGTTTGACATCTCGCCGGAGACGTATAGTCAGCAGTTCCGGTCCATGGCGTTGCCATCCGGGGAGAACCCATCAGAGACCTACCACCGCTTAAAGGGTCTCTTCCGACGATGGATTCGTCCGGTGCAGCACACAAAGGAGCAAATCGGAGAGCAGATCATTTTGGAGCAGCTTCTACGTGTCTTCCCTGCAGACATCCGCCCCTGGGTGAAGGAGCACGAGCCCACAGATGGACTAGCTGCGGCCAAGCTAGCGCAACAGTACATCAATGCACGAAGGGGAGGCCCAGCTTCATACCAAGGTGGTCCCGGTCGTCAGCCTGCTTCCCAGCCCAGACCACCACCTCTGCCAGGAGAACGCTGCCCTGCACCCAGCCAGCACAGTTCCAGTAAGGAGCTCATCTGCTTTTACTGTCAGCAGGCAGGCCACAAAGCTTCTCTATGCCCCATCAGAAAAGCTAAACTGAGTGGTGCATGCTACACTCCCCGCGCTGAGGATGGAAGGGCTGTGGGAAGGCGGCAGCGTTTTAAAGACATTACCATCAATGGTGAACCTGTGACTGCTCTGGTTGACTCGGGTAGCTTTCTGACGCTGGTCCGTAGGGATTTAGTGCCAATGGGCATTGTGGACTGTAGCAGACAGGAGGACATTTTGTGCGTGCATGGGGACAGCCATTCCTACCCTACTGCTGATCTGACTGTGGTGGTGGATGAGCAACCCTATTTGATGACTGTGGGGGTGGTAGAAAAGCTGCCTGTAGCTGCCATACTGGGATGGGACTTACTGGTGCTACTTGATGTGCTGCTGGATGTGGAGGCCAAAGACAGTGACGGGGTTAAGGGTTTGTCAGGTCAGGTGATCACCCGCGCCCAGGCCAGAGTGGGGGTGACGTCCGACCCATGGCAGAGAAAGGGACCAGATCCAGAACCCTTTTCAGCCCTGGACAGCAGTTTGTTTGAGGGGGGCACAAAGGGCCCGAGGAAGTCTCGCCGCCAGCGGCGTTTTGAAAAGGGGCTTAAAACCAGGCAGCCAGACTGTAAAGAGGGACTAACAAAGGACATATGGAAGGTGCCTGGGGACATTGGGGCCTTGCAAAGGGAGGATGGGACTCTTAAGACATTGTTCACCAAAGCAGTTGGGGGGCTGGATATGGTAAAGGAGGGAAAAGAATGCTTTGTCATTGACAACGATGTCCTGTATGCACTGGCTGACGGGGTCAAGCGTCTCGTGGTTCCTGGGTCATGTCGACCAATGATAATGCACCTGGCACACACCTTGCCTTGGGCTGGTCATCTTGGTCGCAACAAAACCTATCTGCGCCTAGCCTCCAGATTCTATTGGCCCTCCATGTATACAGATGTCCAAACTTTCTGCAGAACCTGTCCCACCTGCCAGAAAACCCACTATGTCCGCCAATCAGACCGTGCCTACCTCCAGCCTCTGCCCATTATCTCCACCCCTTTTAGACGTATAGCCATGGACATTGTTGGCCCGTTGGTGCAAAGCAGTAGAGGGCATCAGTACATTCTGGTGGTCTGTGATTATGCCACAAGGTTTCCTGAAGCCTTTCCCTTGTGCACTGTCACTGCCCCTGCTGTGCTGCGGTGTCTTGTCCAGCTGTTCTCCAGGGTTGGTGTTCCGGACGAGATCATAACAGACCAGGGGACAAACTTCACCTCCAGGCTCCTGCAGCTCTTCCATCGACAGTTGGGCATTGCAGCAATAAAGACCACCCCATACCACCCCCAGACTGATGGGTTGGTCGAACAATTCAACCAAACCCTGAAGAAGATGCTGCAGAAGTTCGTCGCCGACACTGGACGGGACTGGGACCAATGGTTGCCCTTCCTGCTGTTTGCCTACAGGGAAGTCCCTCAAGCTTCCACTGGTTTCTCCTCGTTTGAGCTACTGTACGGCTGGGATGTCCAGGGGCCGCTGGACCTGCTGCTAAAGACCTGGGAGGCTCCTGCAACCAGCACCAGCGATCGTAGTGTGGTCCAGTTTGTGTTGGAGATGAGAGACCGGCTGGCAAAGTACCGAGACGAGGCTGAGGTCAACCTACGTGAGGCCCAGCAGATCCAGAAGGCATGGTATGACCGACAGGCCAGGCACAGAGAGTTTCAGCCTGGACAGAAGGTCCTGCTCCTCCTGCCATCCTCCAACAGCAAATTACTGGCTAAGTGGCAGGGCCCATACACAGTCCTCAGGAAGATGGGCCCTGTGACCTACGAGATCCACGACCCGGACAAGAAAAAGGCAAAGCAGATCTACCACGTAAACCTATTGAAGGAGTGGAAGGAGGCTCCAGTTCAGGTTCCCGTGGCATCCCTGTTGGTGACGGAGGTGGGCAGCGAAGGGGAGGAGGAGTCTACCCTAGCTGACCTCAACCAGTCTGCTGAACCTGCTCTCGACCATCTCTCTGTCAGCCAGTGCAGCCAGCTGAGCCAGGTGTTCCAGCGAGTCTCCAAGCTTTTCGCTGCTAACCCAGGGAAGACTTACCTGGTGGAGCACGTCATCCGCCTGAAAGACAGGGTCGCCAGAGGTCCTATCGAGTGCCCCAACACCTGGTGGCAAAACTCCTGAAGGACGTGGAGGAGATGCAGCGTCTGGGGGTAATCGAGCCATCGCAATCTGAGTGGTGCAGCCCGGTAGTCATCGTGGTGAAGAAGGATGGCTCACTCCGCATCTGCATCGACTTCAGGAAGCTCAACGCAATGTCGGAGTTCGATGCCTACCCAGTGCCCCGGATTGACGATCTACTGGAGAAGATTGGCCGGGCCAGGTTCATCACCACCCTGGACCTCTGCAAGGGCTACTGGCAGGTACCCCTAGAAGCATCCAGTCGCCCCTACACTGCTTTCCAGACACCGGCCGGCCTCTTCCAGTTCACCGTGATGCCCTTCGGCCTCCATGGTGCACCTGCCACTTTCCAGAGACTGATGGACCGCGTCCTGCAGGGGTGCGAGGACTGCAGTGCTGCTTACCTGGATGATGTGGTCATCTTCAGTGACACCTGGGAGCAGCGCCTGTGTCATCTGGAGCGAGTCCTCGGCCAGATCCAGTAGGCGGGTCTGACACTGAATCCTGCCAAGTGTCAGTGGGCCAAAGAGGAGGCTAAGTACCTGGGCTACCGGCTGGGACGAGGCGAGGTCCGACCACAGGTGGACAAGGTCCAGGCCATCCGCGGCTGCCCACACCCATGCATGAAGAAGGAGGTGAGGTCCTTCTTGGGCTTGGCTGGCTGGTACAGGAGATTTGTCCCGCAGTTCGCCACCATCGCTGCTCCTCTGACAGCTCTGACAGCGAAGGACCAGAGGAACCCGGTCGTCTGGAATGAGGACTGCGAGACCGCATTCCAAACCCTCAAGGCCTGCTTGTGCTCTTCTCCAGTGCTGAGGAGTCCCGACTTCAGCCAGCGGTTCTTGGTCCAGACTGACGCTTCTGCCGTGGGACTGGGGGCAGTCCTGGCCCAGGGTGATCCTGGGGAAGAACAACAGGTGCTGTACCTGAGCCGCAAGCTGCTGCCCCGTGAAACCAGGTACTCCACTGTGGAGAAGGAGGGCCTGGCCATAAAATGGGCCCTGGAGAGTCTGAGATACTACCTGCTGGGGAGGGAATTTGATTTGGAGACCGACCATCGCGCTCTGACCTGGATGAACTCCATGAAAGATCATAAAAGCCGTCTCACTTGCTGGTACCTCTCCCTCCAGCCTTTCCAGTTCCAGATCAGACATCGAGCTGGCAAGACCAATGTTGTGGCAGATTATCTCTCCAGGTTGCCGCACATCGCCAACCTCGGGGAGGAGGGGGATAATGTGACGGGGCGCCTGTGAACGCTCCGTCATGCCCTAACCGGCGTGCGTTTCTCTCTCTCTTGGCCGGAGAGAGAGCGCCGGTGCCGGGAGCGCACAGTGCGCAGTGCTCCCACTGTTCCTGCGGAGCCATGCTCCGGTGAAAACTGTTCCTTGCAGGCCCGCACTTGTGTCCCGTGGTCCTGCACTCCCACAAACTTTTCCCTGCTGTCCGAACTCTTTTCTGCACGCTAGGCGTTCGAGGGTGCACACTCGGCGCTGACGCGACACACACACACATATACACTTACCTGCTGCTGCTGCCTCTGGTTGCCTCGGGGCATGGGCCAAACTGAGGCACTTCCTGGACACCCCATAAATAGCGCTTGGTGGGACACGCTCCCTGCGCCTTTCCCCAGAAGCTATTTTACACTACGCCAGTCCTGACTGGCAGACAGACGTGATGTCTTCTCCCCAGAGGAGGAACTTCCTCCTGCTATAAAAGCCTGACGTCAAGTCCTCCTTTCAGCCCAAAACCTCCTCTTGCTCACAGAAGCAAACTCTCAGATAGCAGGTGTAGCTAACAGACTAGCAATACAGTTCACAGAGTGAACTAACCACTCGGTCCCCGGACGTTATGTTACCTGAAGCTGCAAAGCTATCTGAGCTTAAAAGCTAGACTATTACCAAACAGTAGCTGCTACAGAGCAAGCCAAATGATGGAACCTGAACCTTCCCTCACCATGGACAAGGTCAAGCCACCTGCGAGGGCACGTGAATGCGGTAACAATATTGCTGGAGTGGACACCCATTCTGCATGTGCTGCATGTCTATGGCTGCAACACACCTGAGCAACACTAGCATCTCCAGCTACCTTTGAGCATTGTGCATGTCTTTCCGTCGAGACCCACCGACGCAGGCTAGCATGCCAAGCTAGTCTGTCGACAGCAGATCCTATGATGGGGGAAGCCAACCCCCGCCACAGGAGTTAGCGGAGAGCACCCAGAGGCACACCACCCCCACGGGAGCCAGCTGGAGTGAACAGCTTGATGCCGTTGCCCCGCTAACCGACCCCAACAAGCCCGAAGCCAGCCTGATGGTGGAGCACTGTGACTTCGCGGGGAATGACTCCAATCCAGGGGACAAGTCCATTAGCCTTGGTTTTGACAAAGACGATGGACAAGCCTTTTATCCCCTAACCGGCTGCAAAACCCATGTCTGGAGGGAGTGTGTACAGCACAGACGCACCCATGAGCATGGACCTGCACGATGTCTGTAAGAGAGCGGCTGCAAAGCTTGGCATTGTGTGGCCGGAAGCCCTCACCGAGACCACCACATCACCTTATGAGGGAAAAAGGCTACCTAAAGTCTAATTTTCTACTAGACAACTTCTGCCAGTTTTTCCTGAGTGCCTGGAGGAAGCGACCCACTCATGGAGCAATCCGCTCTCCACCAAAAACCTCGTCCAAGGAGGGTTGGTGCTGGACTGGGTGAGCATGGAGGAAAAAGTTTTCTCCCACCTGCTTCTGGTCAAACCACTGCTGGCATCCCACCTCCACCCCACTCAGAAATCCACCATGACTTTGGCGGGCCCCGCCATACCTTCAAAAGCCGAGTGTTTTCAGTCATCACTGACTGGAAAAGGCTACAAGGTGGTGGCAGTAGCCTTTGCATGGTGGCAGTAGCCACAAGAGTACCACACCCTCCCCAACTTTTCTCCTTTCTTTGGATAGAGGTAAATAGCTTTAGCCTCTTTAGGACTTTTTGCTTTGCTGTGTAATGGAAAAATATTCACGGCATGCCAGCTTGACTTGAGTCATGGCTCGGCGTGATTACTCCCCAAAAAATGGAAAAATGCCATAATGTTAGTGGAGTGGAGCAGATGACCATATAAAGAAATCTGTCACGAGCTGACATTAGCTCGGGCTGAAAGTAAAGAAAACCATTGGAAATCAAGCATTCAGAGCATTATGAAGCCAGTGCTTTTTGCTCATAGGGATTACTTCTACATATGTTTACCTCATTATTTGACACTTTGATGTCCATATTAAACATGGCCAAACATTGTAACATTATATGTATGACTGAAAATAAGGAAAAGCTTAATAGGTCCCCTTTAACAACAAAATGATCCATTTTGTATCAATATTGTAGGCTACTGGTTTTTGCTCCAGCTGTTCTCCTAAAGTGGTAGTTACAATGTTGCCATGGAAATATGTACAGAACCAATCACAGTTTACAATAACTTCCAGGTGGAAAACCCCTGTGTCATGTACATACAATTTAATGGCACAGAGAAAACAGGGGTGAGGAACAACTGAGAAATACCCTCAACTGAAGAGAAAATGGTTAAATCTTGTTGTGTATGGGGGTGCCGGGTAATTAGAGAGAGCGGAGAAGGGTTCTGGTTTTTCAGTGTATGTGAGTGTGTGCGTGTGTAACTTGTCCCATAGTCTCAAAGTTCAATCCACTCAGTAAGGGTTTTGTTTTCCCCACAACCCCAAATCAGTTCAGTTCAATTCAGTTTCACAAACACAGAAGAAAGACAACTCAAAAGTCAGTTCCAGGTTTTACTGCTGATCCCCAGGAAACAGAACAAACCAAAGACTCTAGAAAAGTATCACAGTACATAAAATAAGCACAGCAGAAACGTCAGATAGGTCATGCCGCCATGTTTAACTATATATCTTTTAATGTTACAGTTACGGCTGAAAATGACAACAGAAATAAACAAGTTTGCTGATTTCACATATCTCCACAATTCAAATCAACTGCCAATTGTCTACCTAGAAGTGACTGTTGTTGTTGATGCAACATCACAGTGATTCAGTTCTAATCAATAGCAGAGTAATATTTATAATAATGAGGATTTTTTCATTTGAGCATGGCTAGGTGTGCAGTCATGCTGATATGACCAAATCAGATTGCTTGGTCTGAACTACCTGTTGTATAAATTCAGTTTGACTTTAATAAACCCAGAATTCCAAACAAAGTGACACATTTATCTATCACCAATAGCAACTGTTTCCTTAGTTGTTCAGCCATGATGACTTTATGTATTCTTTATAAACTGCTGTAACTACTAGGGATGTGCCTGAATACAAATACATTATTCAGCAAAGCACAAATGGTGTTTTTTTTTACAAATATTTGTTTCATACAAATATTTTAAAAACAATTTGTTTTCAGGAAGAAAAAAAAGCCCATGTCAAATACCAGCACACAGGTCAGTTACATCGCTATCTCAGTCTCTCTCCTGTGCTCTGCTGTTACGTACATCAGCAGGTTTCAACGAGGGGAGTCACATCCACCTCCTACATGATGCACATTTCCTAATTTTGACATCACTCTCGGAGTTGGGGGTGTTCCTTCTGATTAAAAGGACTGATTTTTGGAACTGTCTGCGTTTTGAGTCCAAGTCTATGGTTCAGCACTGACATAAAGCTGAGCTACTGACACACACAAAGTGCTCCCAAGGGACTCTCCATAAGCTGATGTTCCCCTTCTCCTTTCCACAAAGTTAGGTTGTAAAAAATAGACAATGAATGAAAAGTGCAAAGCAAGAATTGCCTTTAAAGTTCCTCGCTTCACACGGTGTGCTGTCTCTGTGTTATGGGTGTATAAATAGGTAGAGGCCTATATTCAGTGAAGCGATGAGTAAAGTTTTAGCTCAGTAGTCAGCGCAGTCATCTATGATCTGGGAGACTCCACTTCGAGACCTGGTGTGAGCACCTCCTTCATAAAGTAGTTTATTCATGAACACTTATTGTAACACTTTAATTTTCTAAAATTAAGTGTATTAAAACAAAAACAGAATTTTTAAGCCTCTTTCCACTTTTATTCAAATACAAATAATTTTTCTGCCTCAACAATGCAGATACAAATACAAACACTGGGATCTCTGCATCCGTAATAGCTATTTGTCATTTGTCTTCCCCTGTGAATGCCCATGGGTGCATGTGTGTGCCATTTGAATCCAGCTGAGGAATGGTGGACTCTGCCATTGACAATTCAAACTAGTCTATAGAGACATAACTAATGAATTATACATTACTAAATATTAAATACATTCAGTGGCTATAGCAAAATAAATGCCGACCATAAATTGCATCAGAAATTAGGTTTGATGAAACTCTTATGGATTTTAATTTTAAAAATTCTACATGAATGAAAGTGTAGATGGTGAGAATGGTACATTTTACTGTACATGAGAACCTTTCAAATGGCTTTAATCATTCATTACTTCATGATGGATTTTTTTACAATGTAAGTAAATAATATATATATACAAATATTGACCCGGAACAAGTATTTTGATATTTTGTGCACTGTGATTTTCGAGGAAATATAAACATATAATTTAAATGTCAACATTGCATTTATCCACTCTGTTATTAACCACTGCCCCCATCCACCCTTCTTCAAGAAAAAAACAGATCATACTGTTTCTAATAATGCGTGAGTTATTTACAGCATAGCACCACAAAGAAAACAAACCAAAAGCATAGCATCTGTTGCATACAAAATGCCTCAGCTGTGAGTTCTGTAAGTTAAGAATTTAAAACGGCAATCTAGAAAAGTGAGGATTATTAAATTGTTTAAAAGTTCATGCTGACATATTTATGGGTTTAGTTCTTTGGTGATAAGAGGTGTCAAGCAAGATGTGGCTCATATGGACATGTCTGCTACTGTACATGGCTGCTATGACCACAATATCCATGGAAACACAATTAATTATCATGCAGGCAGTTGCCTCCAGAAGTTAGCACCAGCTCTTGAACTAAAATAGAGATGGTAAAATGAAAAGATGCATTTAACAGAGAGCAATGTGCAGGAGGAGGTTGAGTTCAGCACCAACCCCAAGGAGCACAAAACTCCCACATTAGGGTGTAATACTACAATAAAAAAATTATGTTTAAATCTCTTTGTAGGTGTTACAGGAAGATACAAAGTGATGCACGAATAACAACAGGTGGTCATGGTTCATTTTCATTTGTCACTATAATAACATCTTGTCACACAAGTGAAGTTCTCTGACAGATGCTTAAAATAAATCTGCAAGTGCATTGAACCCTTCACCTAAGATGTGAATGCAAGCAGACTACCTGTTTCCAAAGGACAAGATGGTAAAAACAGGAGTTTCTAAGTGAAGCAAACACCTGGCTGTCATAATGACAGTGTGACAGTGAATGGAGCAGTGCTGCCCCCCTCCCAGGCCTTGAGCAGATAACATGGGCCACTATGCACCCTCCTTCCATGAATTATACATGGGTGTCATTGTATCTGCAGAAAGGCAGCCTCGCCTGCGCCCCGCTGAGGCTGGATACCCGCTGCCAGAAGAAAGCAGAGGTGGAGGTGGATGGAAAGATGGATGATGCACCAAGTAGAGAGAACACAAAGGATAGAAGATGCTATCTATCAATCTGCCTGCAATGATGGCACCCAAGGTGAGCAGCTGTGAAAAGTGGAGGAGAGGAGGGCAGAATGCACACTGAGCTACAACAAACGTGCAAATAAAAGCATGACTGGGTGAAGGATGACCTTAGCTGCAGAATTCAGAGGCTCTGTCAGGATCTGGAGAGGTAAATCATGCATATCTGGAAAAAGCAAGTATGCTTAAATGCAAATACAATTCCTCTACTTAATCCTTCTTTTGATTTAAGTTTATGTTCATTTAAAGTTTCTCTTGTCTTTCTGTGAAAAGTTTGTCAGTAGATTGCAGCATATTTTTTTTAAAGGAGTAGTCCAGCAATTTAGTATTGTGTTTCCATAAAAATGTAGGACTTGCAAGAGAGAGTTTTTAAAAAGAATAGTAAAAATTGAAGCATTAGAGGGTCCGTGAGGGTCTGCATGACGTAAATGTTGTCATCCACCCATGTCTGCGACGGTGTGCATGGTCACTCTGCAGACGTCTGTGTGCAGCCCATAATTTGTGACCACGTGAACTGTATACATAGCAAGCACATCAACTGTTATAGGTTGTACATTAGCTGGAGAGAAGGGGGGCATGGCTGCATGGCTTTGTGAGCAACAGAACAACAAAACTAGAGGTGTGTTCACAGTCAGTTTGAAACAATTTTGCATTTTAAGTCAATGCAAAGATGAGGTGTAAGCAAATTCCAACAGGGCGGAGCAAACTGAGGCAAATATGAGTCTATACAAGTTGAAAATGCTTGACTGCAATTTATAAATGTAAACAGGTTAAAGGAAAAAGAACAGAGTGAAGGAAGAGTACTGAGACACACATACACAGTGGGTGCATGTGTTGTTTAGCTGTGTGGGAAGAATAAACACAAAGAGAGATGAAAACAGACTTTGCGGTAGGGCGGCATACACTTACTATACTCAAAACAAACAAACACCGCTTCTTCCCCTCCTTGCTTGTTACTGAGGATGTGTCAGCGCTCACAAGCTAGCGATCTGCTTTCTCTAATAACTTACATGTCTTTGTGCACTTCAATTCTGTTTGTATATGTAATCTTGCAGGCAAGCAACATACAAAAGCATGATCTCAGAAACTACAATAATGACATTGTCTTCCAAAGACATTTATTCACACCTGAAAGACTAAACTACCTGGCTAACACTGCATCACTCATCAGAATTTCATCAAATCCCTGTGGAGCGCTCATTTGCCTAAAGTAAAGTTCTTTTCCATTTCTGGTTAGTCCCATGTCCTGCTCTCCCACAATACTTCGAAAACTGCTTAGAACTTGCTTAGAAAATGAATGGGGCAAAAATTTCCTTTGCACCACACCACGTTTATTGGGTTATCACCATTTTGATCTTTTAGGACAATCTTCTATTCAGATAAACAAGGACTGGCTAGATGTTGCAACCATAGATAGGGAATAGAAAATAGCTGTGTTTTCTTTATTGAAGATATCAGGAACAGGAAGGAAAAAGTATATGAAAAGTTGGAAAAACAAAGTTAAAGTTTAGCTACAGAGGGAACATAAAGGCAAAACTGGCCCAAGTGGTGGTATGAGCACTCTTTGACACCTGAGTTGGATATGTTTCCAGGAAAAATCAGATTTAGATTCAGAAATGTGCAGTTTTAAGAACAGCTATACTGTAGAGATAGACATATGGATAAGAGGTACATTTCATAGAGCTCTGTGTATGTGTGCATGTGTAATATTTAAACTATATTTTAATGATAATCTAGCAAAAACAAACCCTTTCAGTATTGCAGGCTTTGAAAACCTGCATGCATTCCTGCATCATGCACTGTATTACATGCCGCTCCTCATTATCTAGCAATACTGTGATTATTATTTCTTGTGTAATATACTGTATTATGTCTGCCTACTGTTTATATTGTGCTGTTGAAACTGTGTCAGAGTGTTCTTTTCCATGCTGTACCGAAAACAATTTCTACCAACTCTGGTCATGTGGCCATTAAAGTAAGGTGAAGTGAATTGAAATGATATAATAAAACAGCATGGAGCTGACGAGAAATCCACCAGCTACAAGGACAAATCTACCTTCAGCCTTAAAGTGATTACGAGTTGTTCTATGAGTTGTGCTTTCACTCCACAGGACTCTAATTTCACACTGCAACTGCAAATTCCATGGTGCTACTTTTCTAAATGATTATTTTTGAACGTGCTCAGAGAATTGTTATTGTGATCTTTCAGAGTGCATCAAGGGTAGATCATGTGACCCTGTTTCCCTGCTTATAGGCCTACTTTACAAGTGGAGAAGTCTCATGCTCACATCTGCATGAGTTTAAAAAAAGCCAACAGACGAGGTGTGTGGGGTGTAATGATAAGAGTGATTATTGGACGTGTTGCAGGGGAGAGCAACCTATTTCTACCACATTTAAATGCCATGCGTCATATGTCATATACCATATACCTTATATAACACATGCTTACTAGAAAACCATTCACTTTTATTAAAAGTGATTTGAGATTTAGCAATTAAATCTAACAAGAAAAAATACTGGTATTATTTAATCTGCTGCATAATGTACTGGTAACACCAGCAGTTAAACCACTGGCAAATTAAATTCATTCGAATGGAATTTTTTGCGATCAGTGGATTCGTTCGCCAAGACGAAGTTGATCCATGCAAAGTTTTTACATCAAATTCAACAATCTTTATTTTCCAACCTCAATAACTTTTTATCAACTGAAATGGTGTGCAGTGGTGAACAAAATGTCACCACTGCACACAGAACAGTTCAGTACAGTAGAGAAAAAAAATAGAGAAGTTCTTGTACTTAATTTGACTAACTAGCTTTAGGCCCATCAGCCCAGCTAGTGAGTTAGCAAGTAGTTCGCCTGCTTCAGCAGATCACCAGCTAGCCCTGCAAATAGTCACTACATCACCAGACTTCGACAACCACTGATGTGACCAGGCCTTGAGACTGTTTTTAGCAATTTATGATTTAACGATTTAATAATTGTTATACTTTTAATTTGCACTTTTGTGTAGGCTTCACAGGGGCTTGCTTACTTGTATTACTTTGTTACACAAGTAAGTCAGTAATTTGTTCACCTGTGTACTGATGACTGGTGGCAGATTTGAACTTGAACTTGAATGCATGAAATGATCAACCCTATTAGACTTTTTGTAGATCCAAATTAGATTTTCTGTTTAAATTTTTGCATTTTTTCAAAATTGTTGTGGCTTGTGATATGGATATTCATGGTCCCAAGAGAATGAACCCTTTCTGTGAAAACTTTACCTTTCCTCTCGTACCATCAATACACCTAAATGTCCACTTATACAGAAGAAACATCAAGAATCTGATAGGCAGATTGCCATTAACAGCACTGAGCATATTTATGATCCCAGGAGGACTATTGATTATGGTGACCTCATGTCCTATTAGAGGTGCAACGGATCACAAAACTCATGGTTTTCAGGCACTAATCGGATCATTGCACTGTGCAGCAGCGCAACGTGCAAAAGGGCTGAGTGAAGGTGACTATAGATCAGCAGGTGTGGTGATTATTAAATACTCTCTTAGCCAGTCACATCACTGCTCTCATAGCTCTGAAACAGTTGTGCCGATCACAGTTAAACGTGATGATGACAGTTCAGCAAACAGAAAGCTTTTCTTCAGGAAATGTCTGGATGGTTCAGAGCATCACGACATGAACACAGATCAACAAAAATCTGCACCCAAAGACAGATGGAGTAGGTTTTTTTTCATCAGTTAGTTACTATAGTAACAACAGATTTTTAAAAAAAAAGAAATTAATTTGGTAAAGAGATTTATATGATTATATCAGACAGATGCTATTTCAGCAATAATGACCTTGCAATATCTGACCTCGTACGCAGTCACATAGTTTAGTAATTAATGTTACAACGTTTGCACTTCAATGTGTTTCAAGAATAAAACATGAGATGTGTCTTTTGCTAGAAAGAAAAAGAAAAGAAAAGAGGCTGATGAGCTGCTAACCTGACCTCTGTTTCATAAAAAAGCAGAATATCGCGTTATAACTGACCAGTCTGATGTGTGTAGAGGTGTGTGTGGTTATACTGTAGCAGCCTGGTGTCATCTGGTGATTTAATGAAGATAAACACAGTGAACAACCTTGCATAACGGCACTGCACTCTGGGAGAGGCTGCGGATTTATCAACATATCTGCCCTGCTGCCTTCAGATGGTGCAGGGATTTAATGAACTGAAGGAGTAGTTTTTCATACAGTATAAACATCTGTGGACAGCAGATACTGTAAGAATCACCAATATTCATTTATAGATTAATTCAGACTGATTTAGGCTACTGACATTCCTGCTTTAACAACAATAAACATTATTTTCTGTGCCTATTATTGGTTGGAGAGTATGTAATTAAAATAAGTGATTCATATTTTAAGCATTAATCTGTTGTTGCAGCACGTCTGAAGCAAGTATTTAGTTTGATCTTGTTGATAATATTCAAGATTCAAGATTCAAGATTCAAGATTGATTTATTATCAGTTTACAACACAAGGTTGTATAACAAAATATAGTTTGTAGTCCCTCTATGCTACTCAAAAAACAGAAACTATATAAATGGATTAGTAAATAATAAGTCTTAAAAATAAAACTATTTTTTATATCGGAGTGCGAAGGATGAATTGAGGAGAGTCACAGCCTGAGGAAAGAAGCTGCTCTGTAGTCTGGTGGTACGACAGTGGATACTTCTGTATCTCTTGTCAGACAGCAGTAGGATGAACAGGCTGTGGTTGGGGTGGGTTTTGTCTTTTAGTATCCCTTGGGCTCTATGCAGGCTCCTCACATCACCAATATCACTGATGATGTCCTGGGCGGTTTTAATCACCCGCTACAGAGCCTTCCTGTCTTGGGCCATGCACATCCCATGCCAATTTGGTTCTGTTTTTAGCGCAATGTCTAGGACCAAATTTCAACCAAAATACATCAACTGTCCTTGCACTGTTTCATTTCAATGAACCTCCCACCTGTCTGTGCCTCTCCTCCCACCTGTGCAGCAAGCGCTCTGCGCTAGTCACCAGGATACCACACAGATGTGCAAAGCTAGTTTCAAGGTCAGGAAAATACCAAAAGTATTAATATTCCAACACACAGTACGAAGCTGAAACATCTGTACTATTTATCCACACTCAGGTTTGTTTCTTGATAACTGTCTTTCTTTTGTTGCTCTGTAAATCATTCCTCATCACCTACTGTGTAGGGAGATTCACATGCTTTTGGTTTTGGAGAAAACTTTAGTCATAAATTCTATACATATACAAAATCTTGACATCAAAAGAGGCGTAAGACAAGGTTCTCCATTTGTGTTTTTACTGATGTCGATCTTATTTGTTCACTACTCAAACATTGTGGGTAATCAAATTTGTCATGTGCCCCTTTACATGAGTCTCATGGCAATTTAACATGTTGTTGATGTGTGTGAATAAGCACCCTGACCACTTTTACGTAAAAGTCACAGCGGCAATCTTTCTCCCACCTGTAACATTTCCACACTTCATTAGAAATGCTGTAAATAATTTTTGTAGTACTAATTGTTGTAAATCATGCAAATATCTCTGACCATTGCTACTCATTTTTTAAAATTTAATTTTTAACTGAATTTATTGTAAATTTGTTGTTTTTTTTTAACATGGCCGAGTGAACCACACAAGAAGTCCAATGTTTATGTACCTTGTGCCTGTGAAAATGGCAATAAAGTCTCTTGAATCTTGAGGAGAAGAGGTTAAACAACCCTTTTACAACCACTATAATAATCAGACCAACACAGCCTGTTTATATTTTCAGTTTTCATTCATGGTAACTGTTGAACAGTCTACCCAGAATGAATGAATGACCCAACAAAATGCTTTACATACATACAGCATGTGAGCAAATAGGAATTAAAGCAGAGCAGTAACTTCAGTTATTCAGTGACTCATTTGCAGAACTTGCATTAAATGGTGAAACTGACAATAGCTTTGTCAGTAGCTAGGTTTCCATCCAAATTCAGCAGCAAGAAAATTTTTCATGATATCAGCAATAAGAAAATTCAGATTAATGCACGTTTCCATCCACTGCTATTTTGCAAATACTTGGAGTTGGTTCATCAAGAAAAACAGTTTGTGACAGTATTTTTTCAGTCGGTGCCATTAAATCACTTCAGATGAAGAGGGCACAAAGCGTTTGAGTCAAACCTCAAACAGTAAAACTAACATAGAAAACAATGGAATTATTGCATATCTTTACAGTCTCCTCATCACTCCACACAGATCTGATGTTTTCGTCTCGCCAGTGGAGCAAAAGCTTTAATGGACATTTAAGTCACATGATTCATGCACGTCATGATTTATTTGCTAAATCTGTTTCCATTGCACTTTGTCACATTTTGACTTTTCCACCTCAGGCTTTCGATATTTCAATGTTTTTGTTTTCAGCATTTCCACCCCATACACTTTATGCTCAAACTGAAATGTGAATAAAAACAGGTGGATAGAAACATACCTAGTGGATTCACTGAGAGAAGTGGGGGCGAGCATCCCTTGTGCTCATGGTTGTCAGCAGGCTTCAACAGCAAGTTTTAAAATCCATCAGTGATGCAGCCTGTGAGTGAGCAAAGATCCAGAGAATGTTTAAACATAGAAAAATAAAACAAATTATAAAAACAACATAAAATAAGTTATATAAATGCCTGCCTATGAGTTTGTCCAACAGTGTTAAAAACCTCCATTTCGTCAAGATGACTGACAGCTGGCCTTGTGTGTTGAATAATGTGTTTGAGGTTACTAAAATTTTTGCAGGTAGCAAAAGCAATTCCCATTTTAAGAGTTCTTTAAACTCTTAAAACAAAAGCAGAATAGTTTTCTAGATTAGATTGTATCAGTCTACTTCTGTCGACTCTAGGATAATTATGGAAATAGAAAGAGACAGAGAGTAAATAATGTGGATGATAAAAACTCGCTGTGTTGTACAATCCAAACAATCTGCTAAAAGCGATGGTTTTAGTTTTCCATTACTTTGCAGGTGCAAATGTGCAGGCAATCCTCCTTCCCTCCATTTCCAAACTACTAAACAGGCAGTGAGTAGTTATTGTTATGTTATTCATTTAATAAAAGCAGTAATGGGTCCTTTAGTTCTCTATGCAGGGAAACTAGAGGAGGGTAACAGAGTTCTTGTGCCAAAGCTAAAGAGCTCTATCGTAGAGTTCTACATAAATTTTTCCTGCATGTGCTTCACTAATGTAAATCTAATGTCTCTCTAGAAGTATCTTAAACATGGTTTTAACACTGATTTAGCAGTGGATTGTTTCCTACTCACTTGAATTAACTTACATGAATAACAAAGTTGAAAAATATAAAGGTAGGGTAAAAAAGTTTTAAAATCCCCCAAAATAGAAGCATCTACAGTGGATTTGTGCACACTTTATTGTGTTATAGATTTAATTTTAAATGGATAAAATTGCCATTTTTGCTCATCAATCTAAATTCAAAAACCCATAATGACAAAGTGAAAATATTTTCATTTTTTTCTAAAGCATTAAAAATCTAAATGCAGTTACTTATCTTACCTCTTAATGTTCAATTTTTGTCGAAGCTATTTTAGTTGTTTGTGTGTCAACGCACTTGTGAGTCAGATGGTTGTTTTTCAGAACTTTTTTGTGGTGTAGTTGTGGACTATATTATGAAAGAACGGTTGTGATAATTATTCCACCTCACAACTTCACAAACTAAAATCACTGATTATAATAAATATATTATTATAATTATAACAACTGTACATAGTCAAATCAAATTAAATCTCTGTTTACCACATAATTCTTGTGAGGTGTATATGTGGTGGTGGTGGTGTATCTCCCGGTGGTCTTTTCTCCCTGTGTAGTTCTGAATCTATAGCATGTCTTTTAAAAAAAAAAGTCAATTTTCACACAAAAAAAGTCATAATGATTGATGCAATTAAAAAAAAAAAATTATGAATCCTAACTCATAGTGTGGAATTTGCATGTTAGTCCTGTGTCTGATTGGATGTCCAATGACTTACACATAAAGGTGAATTGGAGACTCTAAATTGCTCACAGCTGTGAATGAAAGTGTAAATTTGTTTGTCTAAATGTGTCAGCCTGTCATGGACCTGTCCACGGTGCACCTTGCCCCTCACCCAATATACGCTGGGGTAGGCTCCAGCCAATGAATGGATGGATGAACAAAGGAGATAGGAGGTGATATCAAATGATCAGATGGATTTATTGTGCTGCCAGTGTATCTTTTTACAGTAAGTATACAATGGATACAGGCAAATACTGGCACACATGTTGACCAGCGTTTTAAGAACAGCCTCAACCTCTTTTGGTTTTGGCTTTTAGATTTAAAGAATTTTCAAAAAATGGTTTCAGATCTTATATTTTTCTCTATAGGTTTAAAGATTCATGATTAATTAAGCAACACTCAAAGTTAAAGTTAGAATAAAAACATCTGGAGGTATTATTTATTAAGAGTCCTCAAATCTTAGCATTACGCTTCATTTGGATTGTGTGGGTGATCAGATCTAAGCAAACAGTGCAATGACAGTCATCACATTTTGATTCTGCTGTTGCTAAATCCTAATTGGAGCATTGAAGTATGTGATATGACCTTTCTCTGTCTGAGCTCTGTCCATTGCGACCAATGAGAAGTGCACATACAAAACAACTGTGGCAGTAAACTATGTCTCACCTCTTTGGTCATAGTCAGAAGCATTTTTAGGAAATTACTTTTCAGTGCCTTTAATGACCAAATTTCACAAATGATAAAATTCTTGCATTAAGCCAGATGCTGCATTTTACAATATGCTGTTTACATACACAAACTCCCATAATAACAACCCTGTCTCCTAGAATTTACTTACTTATGTATAACTCACTTGCAAGTGCAGGAAATTTAATGTTGCTGTATGACTTTTTCTGTCACCATAATGAGGAAATGTTGTTAATTAATGTGTCCGGCAAGTAGCAAAAATGTTAACACTGAACACATGAGTAAAATGTTGACAATGTATTTCTTTTTTTTGTTTGTTTTTGATAGTGTTAGTAGTAACTATTGCATTTTAAAACAGTTTTATGGTTCTGTTTAGACAGCACTTCCCAATGACTTGAAACATGAGACACAATGTGTTTAATATTTAACTGGAATCACCATCTTTCACTAACATTAACCAACGTGCTTTTGATGGCTGTTTCAAAACAATATTTTACCATTTTAAAAGTAAATAATGGTTCACCAGTGAGAAAATAAATACCCATCATAAGACACACCTTTTAGGGCACCAAACCAAGTTCAGAATGTAGTGTGAGCAGTCTGAGTGTTGGTGTGGATTATAATGCAGATTATTTATTACTTAAAGCACAGAAGCCTGTAATAAACTGAGCACACAGATGCACAACATGATGCTGAAAGCACAAAAAATGTTGAAAGTAGTCTCATCTGATATTGCTCTTTTTCTTCATCCAGATGGGTATGTAACCAACTGGGACCCTTTATGGCTGTAGAGGCCAATTATAACATAGGATGCTATATCACAGCACCAGCATCCAAGACCCATGGCAACCCCCCCTTTAAGAAGACCTTTGAAGAGTAATGTGAGGCACTGGAAATATCTATACTTTACCCCTCAATAAACTTGCAGACAAGAAGTACAGGTGCTGCTCTGAAGGAGTAAGATTGAATACCCCTTTTTCCATTCTTCATATGTTGGTAAAGCAGGTGTCTCCATCATTGTGTCAACCTCCTGTATGTACACACACACACACACATACACACACACACACACACAACAAAATCAACTTGTCCCTTTCAACTCTTTGGATGGATAGCTTCATTTTCTCAGTTGAGTACACAAAACATTATTGCCGCCATAAAGACAATATGCACATTGTCAGGGGATATTTGGCATAGTGTTATTATGAGAGTCAATAATTCAGGGATCACAGTTGCTGCTTCACTGTGGTTCATTAAACTGAGCTGTCACAGAGAAAAATGCACCATAATACATATTTCTGCTCTTAGAAAGGGAGCCCTAAGATACTGAAACAGGTTTCTGTCATCTTCAAACATCTGTCTGCTCCCTCACACACACACACACACACACACACACACACACACACACACACACACACACACACACACACAAACTATCTCTGTGTTTCTTTATCTGCATCATACACACATGCCCACACACGTCCATCTCATTCCTCTGAGCTATTTTGGTCCTTCTTTTTGGGGCTTCATTAGAGTTACATGTTCATTCAGAATTCCAGCAGCATTCTTACCCATTAAGTGTGAAAGGCACTGGTCTGATGGCATGTAATTACTCATTAAGGAGACATTTAATGAGGGGGTGTGTGTCTCCTCTCAAACCCAATTCTCCATGTCTGAATCCTTGTCTGTCAGGCCGAATGCAATGTTAAATTCTAACAAGCACAACATATATTAAGCCACTGTAAAAAATCAATTTCCTGTAATAAAAATCTTTTTGTACCAGAAAGATATTTAAGTCCTGATTTGACAAAATTGCTCCCAGTGGTAGAAAATTCCACTTTCCCAGGCATCTAACATCTAAATGCTCCCTGAGTACACTGAAAGGCTCAACAGCTGCCTGTTCTACACTAAGGAAGTCTCAGAGAGGCAGCAAAATGATTCAGTGTCATTTCATAGAGAATGACAAGCCAACTCCTCCGATCCAGTGTGTCTAATAAATGTCAGACACCATCAGGAAGGACAAAGGAGAAACAAGATAAATTAAGAGGGAGAGACAAAATGAGGACGTAAATAAAGATCTAAATGAATCACACATTATGAGCTATTCTTCCAAATAGAACAAATATTGTTCCTGTATCTGAATATTTCATGGTGACAAAAACCTGCAATTCTACATGCTGTGCTGATATCTAAGACAAAGATATTTACATTCTTTCCATGGCCCGCTGCAGCTGAACAAATGTTTGTATGTGTAAAATAATGGATCACAGCAGGGTTACTGGCAGAAGCACTCTTGATTGACTGTGATCTGCCAAGCTGGAGGGTTGAGTGTAGTCATAAGATATGGATATATTAACATATTAGCCTTGAGATGGCTAAAAAAAAGAGATATGTTTTATTACAACACAGATTATATTTTGTAGCTAGGACCATCAGCTATGATAACAGTGTAATTGCTGAGATCTGGGAACGCAGCCACAGAGGGCAAGAAACATGAAGAGTCAGACAGGTTCTGAACAAACTGTTTATCCTGATTAAATTAACCACTTTACTTGGAGGTCAAATGAAAGTGAGTGCACATGAAATGTAGGCAATACTTGTTAAACACAATCTTATTCATTAATTCATGCATTAATTATTGATTGCCAAAACTACAAAAATAAAGATTTATCCTTTAAGCTTTGGGCTGGTTAGGTAATGTTTGTAGCAGAGGCTTCTGTCCCTGTTCATGACAGTGGGATCTGTAAGAACACATCTTTCCTTTCTGACAAGTAAGGGAGAATCTTAGCTCAACCTGACCATGCCCCCTTGACCATCCCCAGAATTCATCATCAGAGTCTGACACTGCAACCGTATGATTGTGTCACAGTTAAGGCAGTTAAGGGCTTGAATGTTACTCTCCACAATCAGGACTAACAAGAAGGCACAATGAGTTCCATGGCAGCTATAGCATAAGTATCACACACACACACACACACACACACACACACACACACACACATGCTAGACTTGAAAGAATAGTTCATATAAAGTACCAATCAAGTTTGGACATACCTTCCCATTCAGTTGAATGAGAAAGTGTGTCCAAACTTTTGATTGGTACTGTACTTTCGAGCAGTCATTAAGTTCCAGGCATTTTCCATTCATTATGCTTTCTTTATGAAGCCTATAAGCCCGATATACAGATGGGTGACAAATTAAAAGAAAAACCATCAAAAGTGTAACAAAAAGTAAGATGTTGGGCCACCATGTGCCACTAGAATAGCTTCAATGCTCCTTGGCATTGATTCTTTAAGTCTCTGAACTCTACTGGAGGGATGAACACCATTCTTCAAAAAGATATTCCCTTATTTGGTGTTTTGATGATGGTGGTGGAGAACGCTGTCTAACACGTCAGTCCAAAATCTCCTATAGGTGTTCAATTGGGTTGAGATCTGGTGACTGTGAAGGCCATAGCATATGATTCACATCATTTTTATACTCATCAAACCATTCAGTTACCCCTCGTGCTGTGAAGTGGGGCATTGTCATCCTGGAAGAGACCACTCCAATCAGGATAGAAATGTTTCATCATAGGATAAAGGTAATGACTCAGAACAACTTTGTATTGATTTGCAGTGACCCTTCCCTCTAAGGGGACAAGTGGACCCAAACCAATCCAGCAAAATGCCCCCCACAGCATAACAGAGCCACCAGATCCCCTCACTGTAGGGGTCAAACAAGCCTCCAAAGACTAATAACAGCGATCATGTTTTCAGTCTGCAGAAGACACTGCACATGCTTGGAAATACAGTTCCATTTACAGAGCTTTGCTAGCTTGCTGTGCTACATATCATAACCTCTTGACTTTGTAGTGAAGTTCTTTGAGAAACTAGCAATGTAGTACAAAGTTAAGCGCTTGTGATATGCAGCACAACAAGCTGGCGAAGCTCTGTAAACAGGATCCTGCGCATGTGCAGTGGCATCTGTGGCAGTGGCAACCATTGTAGTGGTTCTATACTGAAGCAATTTTCAAGATCCACTCATGCCTCTGCTTTCTACCAAGATACAGTAATACATCTGTGTCAGTGAGTGTACAACTCTGCAATTAAATTTGCCATGATGCCATACATGCCAACCTGCATCAAAGGCTTGTTCACTATTATACAGTAACAGAGTACCATGTCTCCTGCATCATGGCAAACAATAGACACTGGATTCTTCACATGGTTACAGTTTTCCTGATCGCTTAAAAACTATAACTGGGCCTTATAACTAAACATTCCAAACCATGACGCCATCTACCAAAAGACAGACCCCTTTCCCAAAATTATAAACACTATTCCCTGTTTTCTCTCATGTGCTCATTTAGAAAGCACTGGCATTCAATATCATTATATCAAGTAATCACAGCTGGAACCCAATTAACACACAATTCCCCAGCTGGAAACACCAAGAATCAAAATTGTTCACACACCAATCAGAGCCTCAGGATAGATAGATAACAGGGCCATGGCTCAGTTCACTTATTTTGGAATTAAGGATCCACAAAGACCTGAGGCAGAATAAATGTAATTTCTTTCTCTTTTTTCCATTGGTTTATGTTGGTAAATACATGGAAATTATTTTACTGTATTCTACGTTCTTTACTGTATCAGTTGCATATTTTTACAGTACTTTTTCACTCAATCTCAGTTTATTTTACTATAGTACATTGAGGAATTAAAAATTTTGAAAATGTATACATGTGTCTATATTGTGTTCATCATGTAAAGAGGTTGTTTAGGGGGAAACATCCGAATATGATCACATCACCTAAGTTGCTATACAACGTGAATGTTTTGGCTGAGTCAGGTGTTTGAACTACTGTACATCAGGTTGCTAATGATGTGCATCAGGTTGCTAATGATGTGCGCCAGCTACATTGTTAGAAACCTAAGGGCTGACATGATCTAAAGACTTCCTGTACAGAAAAAAAGGTGTCAACTTAATGCTAATTCATAGTTGAGGAATAATTTAACTGTTATAGTAATTAATGTGTTTTACGTCACATGTACTGCTATGGAGATCAATAGATAGATATATCCTAACTCATAGTCTAATAGGCTAACCATATGGGTTTGTTGATGTCCATTATCCATGCAGGAGCCATTTAGTGAAATCTATTGGCAGGTATTTAACATTTATGTTATGAATGCAAAAACACTATGCTGATTATGCTAATTGAAGTTGTCTGTATATGCAGCTATTTGGGGGGAAGCTATAGGCTACATGTTAAATACTACATGCAAATGTAAGATAGTTTCATTATGGCGTTTAGTATCTTTCAGCCCAGGCCTTATTAAAATTTTATTTCATACATTCATTATTGTATCGGCAACTTGTTCTTCAATATCTCGAACACCCCCTTATCCTGGCTACACTACAACGCATGTCCACTCCTGGTCACTTCCAGTCTCCACCTGCAAACCTCTCGCTCCTCTATGAGCCGCACCAGTTCCCCCTTGAGGCTAGGTGGGTTTCCTGCTACTATCCCCCCAGTCTCTGTTTACACTCCCATGCCTATGAGCATCCCAGTCAGAATCACATACCTGCGCTCACGTTCCTGTCATGGTCGGGATCGCCGTGGTGTGCGAGTAATCCGTCCACTTGCACGCACCCCCCAAACCCCTTGTGCTGATTACAACACGGCCTCCTCAATCAAAATGTGTTTGATTAATGCTCGCTCTGTGTCAAACAAGGCCCACGTACTCAGTGACTTGATAAACGGAAAAAAAAAATTGGCTTTTTTATTTCCGACTGCAACCTGGCAACGAAATATGGACTTTCTCCTTTTAAATGAACTTCGCCCTATTGACGGCTCATATATTGGGACTCCACGCCTGTCTGGCCATGGTGGAGGTCTTGCTGTGGTCTGGAAAAATGCTTCTCTTGCCAATTAATGGGCACAGAACATTTCACCACCTTTGAACTACAACTGACTAAAGTTGGTTGGCAAAAGCCATTTTATTGTGTTTTAATTTATCGACTTACCGGCCCAGCAGGCCAGTTTTTATCTGAATTTACAGATTTTTTAACTTCTATTATTAAGCTGGACAAGGTTTTATTGGTTGGTGATTTTAACCTTCACATCAATGATGCCACTGATTGTGTAGCCACTGAATTTATTAATACTACTGAATCTTTTAACTTCAAACAAAATGTTTCAGGTGCTACTCATATAGGCAGCCATACTTTGGACCTTGTTTTCACTCTTGGACTAGATATTGATCACATCCACTGTGAGGACCTACAGATCAGTGATCACAAATGTATTTCTTTTAATCTCTCTGCCAATGCTGACCCTCTGTGTCCTGAAAGAACATTGCGTTCCCGAATAATTACTCAGAGTACAGTTGATCTGTTCTCAGCGCAATTTTGCTGTGATTTTAATACAGATTTTAATGATGTAGAGTTTTTAATGAGGTCTTTTAATGAGCTCCATGTTATTGGACAAAGTGGCACCTTTTAATGTTAGGAATAGAGCTATCGGTAACACCACTCCATGGATGACCGACGCTGTTCGCTGCAAGAGACAGAAGTGTTGCAGTACAGAACGACTATGGAAAGCAACTGGGCTAGAGGTGCATCGCCTGCATCTTAAAGACCTGCGCTATTCTTTCAATGTACTAGTTAAGGAAGCCCGGACTGTTTATTTTACCAATTTAATTCTTGCTCTAGAAGAGATCCTAGGATTTTATTTGACACCATAAATAACATTGTCTAAATGCCACCCTCCACATTACCATTTTTCTTTAGCAATGATTGTAACAAGTTCCTTACATTTTTGTGGATAAGGTAATGGCTAGTAGATCCACTATTCAACCTAGGATGTGCCCGCCCTGCCCTAGACTCACCCTATCTTCCCCAGTTCTGGAGTCTTTCCAACCATTTAGCTTACAAGATCTGAATGCATTGATTAGGAAAATGAAGTTATCCGCTAGCCCCATGGATGTTATGCCATCTTCTCTGTTTCTACAAGTTTTGCCAATTATTGGCTCCACTATACTAGCAATTGTCAACTCCTCAATGTCCTCAGGATGTGTCGTTGTCATGCCATTATCCAGCCCATACTAAAGAAACCTAACTTAGATCCTGCCCTGCCCAAGATTTACAGGCCCATATCGAAACTTCCATTCTTGTCGAAAATTGTAGAGAAGGTTGTGGGAGATCAACTCACCGCTGTGCTGGAGAGGCACAGTAAGTATAATAAGTTTCAGTCTGGTTTTCAGAAACAGCACTCTACTGAAACTGCTCTTCTCATGGTCTCTAATGACATTTTAATGTCCTCCGATGCGGGAAACTGTTCTGTATTTGTATTACTTGACCTCAGCTCTGCATTTGATACAGTAGACCATCGTAACCCGATAAAGACGTTACATGATTGGGTGGATATGTATTAGGCATAGCATTGGACTGGATTTTATCTTATCTTACTGACAGAAGTTTTACCGTCTCTGTTGGTGACTCAGTGTCTGACTCCTCTCCACTCTCTTGCGGTGTCCCGCAAGGTTCGGTTCTGGGGCCCCTACTATTTTCGCTACATCTGCTGTCCTTGGGACGGATAATCAGCAGTTTTGATGTTGCCTATGATTTGTATGCTGACGATATTCAACTCCATTTCTCTTTCAAACCTAGTGAGACTTTCAGGTCATCCAGGCTCCTGGACTCTTTTAAGGCTATTAATGATTGGACAGAAGAAAACTACCTTCAGCTCAATGCTGATAAGACAGAGGTTCTGGTTTTCGCCCCAGAAAAGAATGTCCCTGGGATTATAAAAAGTATTGGGCCTCTTTCCTCAGCTGCCCAATCCAGCCTGCGCAATTTAGGGGTAATATTTGATCAGTCCTCGTCATTTGACACCAATGTAAAGCAGCTTACCAGGTCTTGCTATTTCCACTTGCGAAATATTAGTAAACTGAGATCTATAGTCTCATCAGTTGAACTAGAAATGATTATACATGCTTTCATTTCTTCTCACATAGACTACTGCAACGCACTATTTACCTCACTTAGTATTTCTGCTGTCGATCGTCTGCAGACAATCCAAAATGCTGCTGCAAGACTACTGACCAGGTCAAATAGACGGTCTCACATTACACCCATATTGAAAACTCTTCATTGGCTTCTTGTTGCTTTTAGGATTCAGTTCAAAATTCTCACTCTCACTTACAAAGCTCTGCACGGTCAGACTCCTGCCTATATATCTACTACACCCATACACATCTGCTCGCTCTCTTAGGTCAAACATGCAAAATTTGCTCTCTGTTCCACGCACCTGTTTTAAGACTTGTGGTGATCGAGTTTTTGAGGTCGTGGCACCTAAGCTGTGGAATGCTCTGCCTTCACCCTTAAGGTCTGCTGACTCTGCATATTCATTTAAAAAGCAGCTTAAAAGGCACCTTTTTAGACAGGCATTTGAGTATTTCCTGTAATTAGTTGACATTTTATATCTCCATGTTTTATTGTGTATTTCTCTGTGCACTTTTTATGTTTTTACTGTGTATTTTTTATTATTACAGGTTGTTGATTTCTCTGTATTTCTATGTGGCATCATGCTCATGTAAAGCACTTTGTGACGATTGTCTGTGAATCAATAAAAAATAAATTTTACTTACTTACTTACTTACTTTAGAACTAAAAAGCGACTATTCAGCTGTTGCTCCCCTGAGCAACATGGGCAAAATGGGACAATCGTTCAGGGCTTTTACAGAAGACAGTGACATTCAAGCTGTCATCAACTATACAGTTTTCAAACTTTCTCTCAACTAGAAGAAACAATGTAAGGCAGAGAGACTCTCACCTGCTACATTTTGCTTACACTTGCTTTATTCTGTATCTTTTGCTGCCGTGTTTCTGCTTGTTCTGCTTTATTGTATGCAAGATGCCTGTTTGCTGCTGCAACAATGCTGAACCATAAGGGATTACTGTATATATATTTAATTTCTTGTCAGCAGCACTGACTAGTTGGCTTCTGTGGGGGCACTAAAAGGTGAACCACTCAGGCGTGGAAACAGAGGACTGCTGCCCAGCTGCGTAGTAAGGGGCCATCTGCAGAAAGTACCCCTCCCCCAGTGGGGAATACAGTGGATTCAAGGAGTCAGAGGAAAAAACAGACAAACATTTTCCCTTTTAATAATCCCAAGTATAATTCTGGTGTATGTAGAGAGGTACTGATTTTTTTAATAGCCATTTAAGAGGTTATAGTTTGTGAAAGTGTTGTATTAGATTGATTTATATTGAATATTTGTTGATTCAGCAGCCTGCCACAATCACAGATGTCACTGCATGTTGCACAGGGAAAAAAAATTATTGCAGAATCTAAAATAAGGGTGTTCTCTTGCATTATTCAGCCCACTTATGCTCTTGGCCATTCAGGCATCTTCACTATTTTCTGGCTTTTCTGGATTTTCTGGCATGTGTCAGTATTGCTTTTTTTATCAACTGCAATGCCATATTTGTTGCCTTGTGGACAACTAGCTGACCCAATGTGACACACATCTCTGCCTGCTTGTTAAAACATTTTATCAGAAAGACTTTCAGCAAAACAGAATTCTCAACAGTCTTATTTACCTCGGTTTTTAAAGGGTTGGAAGGGCCAAAACGAAGATAAAGCAGAGTGGTTTCCCAATACAGAGGTGGCCAGTGCTTCTTCTATAAAAATTGAGTTCAGTCAGAGATGTCAAAGAATTGACCATTTTTAGCAAATAGTTATATTTGTTGGAAAATGCCCTACTTTTCGAGGGGGCTCAGACACTCACACTTAATATTAATTCTTAAGCCCAAATGAACACTGAAACATGTTTTTCTTGCTGTAATCATTCCTCCTGTTCATACTGACCATTAGAAGATCTCTTCATAATGCACTTACAATATAAGTGATGGGGGACAAAATCCACAGCTTTTGCAACTTTTAAATACAGTGCAAAACTGTATTTAAAAGTTTATCTGAAGCTAATATGAAGCTTCAGACGTCCACATGAGTCAAATCAAGTAGATATCTTTCAACATTACAGTCTTTTTAGTGCCAAAGTCCCTCTTTTTGTTACTATACTTCCACCACAGCTCAACAGGGAAACTCTGTCTGAGGAAACACAAAGAGGGAATTTGATGCTAAAAAGACTGTAAATGTGTCAGATATCCACTTGATATGACTAATTCAGACTGCTGAAGACTCATATAAGCTTCACATCCACTTTTAAATGTATTTTTGCACAAAGTGACTGTGTGGACACACTGTGGATTTTGGCTCCCATCACTTACATTGAAAGCACATTTGAAGGGGATCTTTTAATAGCCACTATGAACAGGAGGAATGATTACAGCGAGGAAAACCTCTTTCACTGTTCATATGGACACCTGACTGTTGTTTTGAAACAGACTTAAAAAATTGTGAATCTGTCCTTTAACAAACATGCATGAACTTGAAATCTTAGCTGAATAAAGAATACTAAAGCACATAATAATACAGAAGACTGTATTAGCATGAGCATATCAGCAGAGTAATAGTGAGAAAAATGTTAGGTTGTAATGGCTATGCTGCACACTTACATGAATACGATTGGATGTCACTAGTCAGCCACTTGCCACACAGCTGATGAATGAGGCAGTGATTACTAGGGATGTGCAGAGGGCCCAGTATTTATATTTGTATCTATATTTGTTGAGGCAGCAAAATGATCTGTATCCGTATTTGTATTCGAATAAATGTGGAAATAGACTTAAAAGTACTGTTATGTTTTTAATTTTAGAATATTAAAGTGTTACAGTAAGTGTTCATGAATAAACTATCTTATGGAGGAGGTCCCCACACTGGGTCTCAAACTGGAGTCTCCCAGATCATAGACGACTGCACTGACTACTGAGCTAAAACTTAGCTCATTGCCTTGGTGCAGAAAGGACCTCTACTTATTTATACACCCAATTTTTACAATCTGACTTGTGGAAAGGAAAAAGGGAACACCAGGTTATAGAGAGTCTCTCGTAAGCACTTTGCTTGTGTCAGTAGCTCAGCTTTATCTCTGGGGAACACCCCCAACTCTGGGAGTGATGTCCAAATTAGGAAATGTGCGTCATGTAGCAGGTGGATGTCACTCCCCTCGTTGAGACCTGCTGATAGACGTAACAGCAGAGCAGAAGAGAGAGACTGAGACAGCGATGTAACCGACCTGTGCGCTGGTATTAGACATCTTTTTTTTTCTTCCCAAAGACAAATTATTTTTAAAATATTTGTATGAAATAAATATTTGAAAAAACCCACTAGTGATTACATGCATGAATTAAGCAGCTGATGCCAATCAGCCAATGCTTGAACTCTTATGCTACATTTTTAGCGATTCACATTTTAAAAAGACTGAAAATGTAAAACTAAACCTTAAATCCTGTAAGTAAGTAAGTGTTAATTGTGGAGGGCTACAAGCATTTTAGAGGACTGCTGACTGTCACCACTGAAGGACAGTTTTTAATTGGAGACCTCATGTGAGGCCAACACACCCTTGACATAGCAGCAATCCCTGACTCTGTCTCTGTCATTAGAAATAACACAGTGGAGCTTTGCCGAACATAATGATCAGTATTGCTCTTCCTTACAGGTTTTCTTCCTACTCCCATCAGGCACTCTGGCTTATTAAAATGTCTCAGCTGTGTCCTAAAACACACGCCTGCATACAAACAGTTCTAAAATACACATAAACCTGCTTTAATGAGACCGATTTCTGATTTTGTCCACATTTCATTTTGATTTAATGCATTTAATTTCAGTCAAATCCATAATCCTCTGAATGTTTCTTACTCTCCTCTTTTTACATAACTAATGATGATGATATATGGACATTTCTTTGCACATGAATGCACTCAGATCAGCTGTCTTGCTTTATTTCCCCCCTTGCACTCACACACGTAGTACAGTCTACAGGGAGAAGATGCAGTATTTTATGCAACAGTCCTCAATGCCATTTTGGCAAAAGCTCTGTTGTCTGGCACTCCTGTCTGGCTTTACAATCATCTCTCAGTTTGTGTGTGTGAGTGTATGTGTGTGTGTGTGTGTCTCTGAGAGGAGGGTACGTGGGGAAACATGAGAGAGGAGGATCAGGATTGAACTCCAAGTTGAGTGTGTGTTATGTTCACTCTGGTGGAATGAAGTCTGTAGAGAGGCAGAACTCAGTCCCACAACAGCTCTTGTCTATTTCTGGAAAAAAAAGAGATGTAACCATGTCATTTGCTACGTTTTTCATCTGCACACTCCAAGTTTCAGTCTCTGAACAATCCATGGCCATCAGAGACGTACCATCATGCAGACATCATGTTTTCTCCAGTCCTCCATGATTTGTGCTGCAGCTGCTGTCTTGTCAGTATTGAAAGAACTCAATATATGTACTTTAGCACAAACTTCACCGAGCATTAAATGACTAAAAGGATAATAAAAGCTACATGTTTGGAAAGAAATATTATCTTTCAAGGGTAGCTGTATCCCCAAAGCACAGCTTGTTTTCTGGATGATACAGATTAAATTCATAGCTAAAAAGAGGTCTGACAAAAGAAGCACTTAAGCCTGAGAGATCAAAGAGGGAAAATGTTTTTAAAAAAAATTCATATGTCTCCCTGCTGAGTGGTACAAAGCAAATGTAAACATCGGTCCAAAATACAATCACAGTGATATTAAGCAGGTGAACCAGCACAGATACACTGAGAACATCTAGTCTATGACACATGCAGAGTATATTGTAACAACACCCATTCAAGTGAGACGAAATAGTAGAGTAGTGAAGCTTTAATGTGCAGTTTGGTTTACAGACAACACTCATTGGTAATACATGCAGAAAAATACAGCAATGGATAAAAACACTAATCAATGTTAAATAAAAAACAATAATCAATACAAGATAGCTTAACAGTAGCCACTGTGCCTACAAGTGGCAGTTACAGTATAAAGATAAATGCTCAGACAAAATTTAGCAGTAGTACAAGTAGAGAAAAGTCATAAAAGTCAGTGAACTGATACATTTATATCAGTTACACACAGTATTTACCTAAAGTTTGATAGACAATAACTTTCTTTACATACATGTCCTTCAGAGAGTTTCCCACCAATTACAGTACTGACTAAACACTGACTGAGGTGCAGAAGATTTAGTGTTGGGTATTATCACCACTTTGGCATTAAGGCCGACAGATTGGACGGGTGTGTTTTTTGTTACTGTCTGGTGTACAATATGAACACAGCACACAAATCTGCAGCCAGAAGGAGACAGTGTGGATTTTATTTTTAAAACAGTTTAAAACAGAACAATGACAATAGAAATAAGGAATTAAAAAAATATTTACATATATTTTTTTACACGATTGCATCAATCCAACTCTATTTCTATTATAATTCTACTGTATCTCATGTCGTAAATGGTCACATCATATTGTACTTTACATGATACAGCAGTGCTGCAGATTTATCAACATATCTGTCCTGCTGCCTTCAGATGCTGCGAGGATTTAATGAAGGAGAAGCTTTTCATACAGAATCACACAGCTGTGGAACACTGATAATGTAAGAATCACCTGTATTCATTACAAGATAATCGCGAAGTGATTTACCTTCGTTCCTGCTCACATTAAACATTCATTGTTTATGTTGATTTAAAAGCTTTTTTTTTTGGTTTTTGGTTTTTTTTTTGTTTATCTGAAAGTTGCAGAGAAACATGAACATGGGTAGAGAGAAGGGTATGTCATGCAACAAAGAGGGGTATGTCTGTGGCCAATTTGTATTATTCTGCCATTGTTGTGCATTTGCTCCAAGCATTTAATCTTGTTGACAAATTCGCCAGATTTGCAATGCTGGGACTTTCCTACACAAACATATGTGGTTATGGCACCATCTGTTCTCAGTGCAACGTCCCAGTTTCCACAAAAAATACCAACAACTCACTTTGCGCTGCCTCATCTTACTGAACCGGCAGCGAAATAAGGCCATTAAAAGTCTACAACCATGTTAGCAGCTCTGTGACGCTGTACTGAAGCACACTGGTGCTTTATAAGCTAGATCACAATGACAGTGTTACATGCTAATGTTTATCAGATAATGTTTACCACGGTTAGCATATTAGTTTTGCGTCTTAGCATGCTGACATTTTCTAATTAGGACTGAAAACAAACTACAGCCAAATTTGATTATTTGACTGAAATCTATCCAATAGTTGTCAAGACTTTTCACTCTTATCATCATATTCAATAACGTTGCTATTGTAGATGAAAAGTCAGGGGATCGTATGCATATATCTGAGGATTTGGCCTACAGACATTCATGGTCTAAAAGCCATGAATTCCATGAACATGTATTGTCTAAGCTGTCAGTCAAACAAACCTTTATCAGAGGTGATCTGACTGTCTGCCTTGAATACTTCATGTTGACATTTGCTTTTCATCGACACACTGTGTTGGATCTTTCCTGGGTAACCTGACAGCCAGATGAGTGTTGCATTTGTGCATAAGCTGATACTTAACAAACTGAGATCCACACTAATCCTAATCAAATAAAGTTTATTGATACAATTTAGACACACACTTGTTTTGTCATTAATAATTCAGCAGTCATTATTATCGACTGCTCTGATACCCAGTTGTGCACATTCATACATGAGTGCAACTACAACAACGCTGAACCATTCATTTACCACAAGCTGAGCTGCTAACAGATCAAACTGTCGTATCTGTTAGATAACAACAACATGTTCTCCTCTCATATATAGTAACAGTGTGTAATCAGTAGAGATATTTGCAAAGGCACCCTTGACTTTTGGAACAACAAAGCCAATGTCACTGCAATCCACTGCTGTCTTGTCTTGCATTAGCTTCCTTGATTAGGTTCCAAACTTAAACTGTCTACCACCATATTCCTGTCAGCTTTCTGTCAGGGAGGATGTGTAGATGCTTCTAGCTGTGTGGTCAGCTGTTGATCAGCAAGTCCAGCTGGGTTGAGACACAAGCCAGATGGACTGACACTTCCCCTGGGGAAAAGTTTTTATGGTTAACATGGCACATTAAGGTGTGTACAGCTGAGGCTGGATGAGCTAAAGTTTTACAGGTTGAAATTTTCACTTGTCGGTGATAAAAAAAAAAGAAAAAGTCATGCGATCACCAGAGTCATTAAGACACATCCATTGAGTCTGTACAGTTCAAGATATTTAAAGGTGCACCATAAAATATTTTCTGATAAGGCACCATTTACCATTTAAGGGTTTATACATGGTAATTATTGGCTTTATTAATGGTTAATAAATAATCATTAATGCTTTATAGTCAGTTAAGCCATATAACAATAAGAACAATGACTTCTAATTAATACTAATATTGCTCTATGTGAGCTGGATGTGTAAAGAAAATAGTTTGCTAACAGGAGCAACTACTTTATACTGTGTGTTAAAAGCTTGTTGCGCTGCAATAAATTTTTCAGCAACTTGGGTTTTCACAAAATTGTGGATCAAAAATGATGATTTTCATACCAAAATATTTCTATTTATTGGAAAGTAACAATAGGCTACTATTACTACAATACATTTTTGTTTTGTAATTATCTTGGAAGTATATTCTGCTTTGTATGGTGTTGTAATATGGCCACTATGATGATTTAAAAATACAGGATACCCAATACATTTTTTAATACTTAGAACTATTAAAAATGTGAAATGTCAACATGCTTCACAATTCTGTTTTAATGATATTCATATTTTCACACACACTCTACTGACATCCTCCCTCTACATAAATATATGTATACAGTAAGTTATATCATCAGCTGGTGCAACAGTTACATGAGTTAAATGAGTTGTAGGCCACATGTTTGTGTATGAGTGACATGATCAACATAAATTTAATCTCATATAAGTTTATTCAACATGAAAGCAGTGTTTATAATAATAATAATTATAAATTTTATTTATACAGCACCTTTCAAAACACAGTTACTAGTGTTTTACACCAAAAACAAAACATTTAAAACAGAGAGATTCAAACAAACTAAAATCCATAAAAAATGAACACATTATGAAACACAAAGGGAGTAAAACACAAAATTAAAAATTAAAAATAATAAACATGAAATTAAAAACAAATAAAATCAAGTAAAATAAGCAGGCAGCTCAGGTGAAATCAGGAAAAGCTTTCTGATAAAAGTATGCTTCAAGAAGAGACTTGAAAGAAGACCCTGACTCAGACAGACTTATTTCCTCAGGCACGTCATTCCAGATCCTTGGGGCCCTAAAGGGCCCTGATGGCAAAGGCCCTTTAGTTTTCAGCCTGGACTCTGGAAAAGAAAGAGAACCTGCCTGAGGATCTCAAAATACACGAAGGTTCATGTGGGATTAAAAGGTCTAAAATATAATCTGGAGCCAGGTCATGAAGAGCCTTAAAGGCAAGCAATACGATCTTAAAATCAATCCAAAAACAAACAGGGAGCCAATTTGAAGAGGCTAAAACAGGTGTGATGTGTTCATGCCTCTTAGTTCTGGTTAAAAGCCTAGCAGTTGTGAGTTTTTTTTTTATCAAGACAAGAGAAAAGGCTGTTATAATAATCAAGAGCAAGGATATAAAAGCATGTACAAGAGTTTCTGCAAAATTTAAAATAGATCTTATTTTTGCAATATTTCTGAGATGATAAAAACATGATTGGACTAGCTTTGTGATATGTTGCTCAAAACATAAATTGCTATCAAACAGGACACCAAGATTTCTTGCAACAGGCTTGATATGTTGTGACAGGTAACCAGTAAATGGCAGTATTTATTTTGTGATATGCTGGGACCCAATAAGAGTTGTCTAAGATTTCTGTTCCATTAGAATTGAGCTGAAGAAAATTTATCAACATCCAGTTTTTTTTATCAATCAGGCAGTCCCGTAGAGAACTCAGCATACTGAGGTCAGTGGGTTTAACAGGGAGGTACAACTATGTGTCATCCGCATAACAATGAAAAGAAATATGTCTACAGATGACATCACCCAAGGGGAGTATATACAGGGAGAACAAAATTGGTCCTAGAATTGACCCTTGAGGCACAACATACTTGACATGGGAAAATGATGACAATGAGTTGTTAAAAGAGACACAAAACTTTGTATTTGACAAATATGATATGAAACAGTCCAATGCAGTACCAGATATGAACACCCAGTGCCTCAGTCTATCTAAAAGAATGCCATGATCAATTGTGCTGCAGGCTGCACTTAATTCAAGCAAGAAGTGAGCAAATGCATGTGTCAGCATTCATTAAAAGGTCATTAGTGACTTGAGAAGGGCTGTCTCAGTACTGTGTACTGACGCAAACCTGAGTGAAACTTTTCAAAGATACTATTGTTTTCCACAGCAGCAAGAAGCTGCTTTGAAACATTTTTTTCAAGAATCTTAGAAATAAATGGCAGTTTAGAAATCAGACGATAGTTATCAAGGAAGGTAGGATCAAGCAGTAGACAGTGAGCTGTTCAAAATAGAAAGCAAATGGGGCCCAATACATTCCATTACTTCAAATAAAACTTCAAATTATGTCAAGAGGGCTGGAAGATACTCTCATTTGAGAAATATTTTCTAAATGTTCAGGCAGAGTAATAGGGGAAAAATAGTTCAAAGTATCCCAGTGCGGTTGGTCAACATCTAAAAAGGTAGGATTGGGGGCAATATTGAGTCTTATTGACTCCACCTTTCCAGCAAAGTGTGATAAAAACTTTTCACAGTCAGCATCACAATCAGCAGAGGCACAAGGAGAGGCTGGGTTTACTAACTTATCAACAGTCTTAAATAGAAATCTGAGGTTGTACAGATGGGCAGAAATAAGTTCAGAAAAATAGCATGTTCTTGAGTTCTTGAGGTTATGAGTTTGGACAGACACATGTTGTTGAAAGATAAAAGATTTAGTGATATTTAAAAAATCAGTAGCAAGGACATTAGAAGACTCGTCAACGTGAATATTAAAACCACCACAAAGAACAATTCTATCATAATTTAAAACAAAACTGGATAAAATTCAGGGAGCTCCATCAAAAAGGGAGCCCGCTGGTTTAGGGGGGTGATAAATTACAGAAAAAAAGTTAAAGTTAAAACATGAACACTTCAAAGGAAGAAAAATCATTACAAGCTATTAGGTTACATTTGAAAAGCTTCCTATAGACAGTAACAAGACCATCACCATGACCACAATCCCTCGGTCAGCTAAAACAGTCATGATTAGATTGTAACCAGGATTCTGTTAAAAACATAAAATCTAAATCAGCAGAAGAGATAAAATCATTTAAAATAAATGTCTTATTAGAGAGAGATCTTACTTTGAGAAGAGCCATCTTAAACAGTCTGTGCTGGGTTAAAACTAGAGTTAAAACTGGAGCTGGGGTTTTGGTCTGGATCTTTATTAAACTATTAATATTGCTGTGTAGGATGTGCCTGTTTCCTTTGACAGACCTATGTGAAATTACTACAAGAACCATACAACTACATGAAACAGTGCCAGAAGGATCTGGACTCACCCAGTATCAGTAATTCTTGCAGAGCTTCAGCGTAAGTTCCATATTCAAAGCCATTAGCTGTATATTCTTTGAGGGAGATCATCAGGTAGGTGCTTGGACACTGGTTGGCTCCTATGTGTGTATGTGTGTGGCTGTGTCCAGGTTTGCTGTCAATAAATGGAATAATACATAATAATAACAAATAGAAGCTACAAATTCACTTCACTCTTAAGTTCACAATAGAGTCCTACTGCATAAATTTATAGCTACTTAACATTGCTTATAGTGATAGCAGTACATTAAATTCAACATGTTGGTGACAGTAGTGTTGTGTAATACCTACTCACCCATGAAATTATTCCTTTTCTTTAGAACATTCAAATGTAGCACAAAAGTCTGGTATTCTCTACAGTAGAGAGTGTCAAGAAGACCGGACCAGTATAGTGGCGGCTGAGACGCATCCCACAACCTGCATCTGAGGCATCTATGTGTATATATCTATGGCCAAAAACATCTGTTATTGCTGCTTTAACTATGGACCACAACATTGTTGCTAACTATAAAGTGAACTCAATTACCTAAACAGTACAGAGCAGCGCTCCATCCAGAGAAAGCTGAACTCCCCGACGTTTGATCTTTTCAAAGATCTCATCCCTTTGGTGCCCTTTGCTATAAAAAAACATCATAGACCAGCTGGGTTGGTAAACACAGACGATCTGTGTGTAGTTTTGTGCTACTGCCTTAAGGGATTTCAGGGTTTTTAAGTTCAAACTGCCTTCAAACAAAAGGTTTGTGTTAAAGAGAGAGTCCGGTCCAACGGTTTCAAACAATAATTACAACTGAATTGGTGACTGACTGCACTTGCAGAGTTTTTGGTTTTTGATATTCCATCAAATTAGTTTGATTTGAATTCCGGGCTTCCAGTAACTTCTCAGAAATTGCCCAAACTCATCATGTCTGCTGCCACAGTGTGCTGCTGTTCCATTGTTCAGTGTCTATGGAGGAGATGACATCACCACACGTCTGTCATTCTGCTATTCACCTTAAAGAGACTGAACCATATAATATATAGAGGATGAGCATTTTTCACACTGTACTCTTACAAGACTAATTTTCAAAAAAGTGCTATAAAGCTCCTCATGAGGCATTGTGAATTAGTAGTGTGTGTGAGAGAGAGAGGTTGTTCCAATCCTGGCTATTTTGTTCTCCATCTCTACTCCCTCATCAGTCCTGATGGAACACAGGATGGATGGATGAACACAGGGGAAGAGGAGGATTGAAAACGAAGGTGATCAGGAGGAAGAGAGGAAGAAGGAGAATGACCCCGATAAACTGTGATGGTGTGTGGCTGAACAAGACAAGACAAGACAGACTGTCAGACATGGACTGACAATTACTTCCCATCAGGCCCTGGGGCTTTCCAGTTTGTTTGGGTGAAGACAAAGATTTCTGAGGGTGTATTTTAAGGACTCTGTCTCTGTTTCTGCCCCTTTGTAGCTCAATACATGAAACCGACAATAGTCTTTTTGTCCCCAATGAGATGCTACCTCATGTTGTTTTCATTTTCTAAAAAACAAAGATGATGATGGACAAAAGAGGCAGGTGAGAGGAGTTAGCGGGGGAGCGGAACCTTGACTAAAGATTATAATAAAGAGGGCCACTCATGTTTAAAGTGTTTGTAACTTTTTCAAGCATAAAAAATGGAGAACAAAAATGATCAAGGCCAGTCTGAGATCTGAGAATTTAACTGTTTGACTTATTGCTAATTGAATGCCTGTTGAGTATTACTGGAATGCTGTTTACTGTGGCCAGAGCTGCGAAGGACAGACATTCTTGCTTTCAGTTGAAGAATAATTACTGATTTAATGTACCACCTACTACCCCTGCAAAGCAAACTCATCAGAAGCAGCTGTGAAGCTGAACAGGATGTTGAAGTGTTTGCGTATTTGATGCTGAGCTGTAGACAAACCCAGTTAACGGAAAATTCTGGTTTATTTCAACCTGATGTATTTCCCATAAATGTGGCTATTGTGGCTCTATGTGCATACCTGCCAACACTCCCAATTTTTGCAGGAGTCTCATTATTTTTAACCCTTTCTCCTGCTGTGCTTCTGATTGGTAATTAATCCCATTAATCTCCCAGTTTTATAGTTTTTCTTTTTCATTATCACAACCTGTTTCTGGCACTGTACAGTGTGTGCACAGCTGCTCTCTGTGTAGGCAGTCTTTCATCCTGTCCCCTGTCCTCTGCTGCTGATGTGATTGACTGCCTGCAGGTACTGCTGGTAGTGAGTCGAGGTACTGGTTTGTCTCAGCCAGTAACTAAATTTACAAGAATTTGCCAAATATTAAGATACGTACCAAACTCAGATAAACAGTTAGGCTACATACAGACAGCTTTCACTGTAGTTCACTGTGGTTGTGTAAAACATACCGGCAGTGGATGGGACACTGCGGGCAAAACAGTTGAAAATATTGCTTTTCTACATGTTTATGCTTGTTGAACAGGTGATTTGACAAAATACTTATTGGCTTTCTACTTGTGAAGGTTTTGTTGCACTTACAGTAGCCTACTGAGCTTATCGTCAACTCGAGTAAAATGTTATAAACGTTATCTTTCACTTGCTTCCTACATCTTTCCAAATAAACATGATTTTCACATGAATCGCTTCAAAAGTTTGTTTCTGAGTCTGAACGAAGGTGAAGTAGAAAGTAGCCAAATCTCTTGTAGCATACACCTGGGCAAAGAATGTAAAATGTTCAATGATGGCTAAAACTATATTCATGACCATCTTTGCACTTCAACAAAGACAAGCTCAAATGGCTGAGTGGTGACGATGTTAATTAGTGGTGCTCTTGTTTCACGACTTCTTGTGTTTGCTTGACTGTGTTTGCTGTTTCTTAATGCCTGAACATGTGTATGGCTTACAGTGTCTTTTGTGTGCATACAGGCCAGTGGGTCTCTTAGCATTCTTTTGAGCAGTACAGTGTTGTTTTACAAACAGAACAACATTTTAGTTACTTACTTTCTTTCTCTTCTTTGCAACTTGTGCAACACCGGGACCTATCTATGTTGCTGGTTGCCCTGTATCCTGTGGGAGCAACCATTCATAGTTTAAAAGGCCCTCCCTAGCTGGTTTTGTCAGTCTCTGTGCTTTACAAACCTAAAGCAATGCTGACAGTATTCCTCACCCACCTGAATACAAGCAAATCACCTAGGGCGGGAATGTGGTGCTGGATTATATCGCTGTGGTGAAAATCTTTGTTGGAACTGTGCTGTTTCCCCCACATGTCCAGGACCAAGCATTGATTGATACTCCTGCACCATTGCTGGTGGTAAAAGTTCTTGCAATTTTGTTCAGCCTTGAAGGAGGGGGGCTGTGGGGGTGCAAACACTGAGACAAATTTTCTGGTTCTCAGCTTGCTGGGAGATACTGTGCAGGTGGCAGGTGTTGACTTTTGAATGGTTCCTCTGATTTGGGAAAAAATCAGCCCTCAGGTCTCAGCCCTTTCAGCATCACCATGTCGGAACGCATTTCTGAGAGATCAGGAAGTCTCCAGCAGCAGCTCATCTAATGTATTTGTTTGCAGGAGGTAAAGCTGCAGGTCACTTTTAATATTGTTGTTCTGCAAGCCAGTCAGGACATTGTGCATGAAAAGACTCTGGACAAGTGCAGGGTGATACTTTAAACTTGATTCAACTTCCTGAGAAGTGAATGGGATTTTCTGTCTCAGGTCCATTGGACTTATCATTATTTGCAGTGTCTGTTTGGTACTCTGGGCTTCAGAGGTGAGTTATTTATATAACTGAGTTGTTTATGTAATGTGATTTTCTTTTCCTTCAAGGGAACTCCTCAACTGCAGGCCCGGTGTGATGGCACGGATTACAGCATCAGTGATTCCTGACTCGGGGTAGCCTTTGCTGAGTCCAATGTCAATTTGTCTGGCCAGACTAGAAAAGGTGAGTCTGTCTTTTTGTCTGGGCTCCCCTATTTGGCCTGATATCTTAAAGCCTTTCCACCACATAGAGCCATTTGGAGGTGCTGGAGCCATATTCTTTACTGGGGTGCTGGAACTTAGAGTATGGTTCATGCTGTTTTTCGTTAGGCCATGCATTGCACTCATTTTCTTGTAATGACTTAGTCTTAGTGCCTATACTTCCTTCAGGAGGCTTCCCTGTTCCTCAATTTGATTTAGGATTTCACATGCACTCAGTTCTTTAGCCATTTGTATTTTGTCTATGATGTCTTGAACATTAACAATGTCTGACATACCTTCATCCTCTAGGTCGGCCGATTCTTCCTGTTCAAGGTACTTTATGACTATGTGAGACTAACTGACTGTGTGTTTTACCAGTCATTTGCTCTGTTCCTAGTCCTAAGATTTGAAGTGCATTGCATACTTAAATCAGCTGTTCTACAGTCAGTTTATACAGTGCTCCTTTCATTATTCAGCTGCAGCTTCACCAATTCAGATTCTGTTTTATCAAGGGAGTGGGTATAAGCGGAAAAATGAGGGTTTATTTGACTTAATTGGCTTTCGCTGCAGCTTAGTGGTCACTTTGCTCACTTCAGGATACAAGCCACAAATGTTTATCTGAGAACCACCTCTGATGCCTTGATGGACTTGCACTGGCGTGGGTAGTTAGGTGGGATGATTGATGAAAGGATTTCTCATTGATGGTCCTCAAGCCAAACATCCCAGCAGTGCCTCCAAATGTTGTGTCCTTAAACAGGGGAAATAGTGAGGGGAGAAATATGAAAAAAAACAGCACACAGCTCTCGCTTTTGCTCTTCTGTATTGAGTGAGAGAGAGGAGCACTTTTCCCCCTACTGGATTTCCAACAGATCAACACACAATTAACCTAAACAGACAAGGATTAGCATTACCTATTTGTACTATTTGTACTCTTCTTCTTCACACTGGTTACCTTGGCATTATCGCCAAAATAACAATGAAATTATGTGTTATGAAAATGGAATAGAACTAGCACAACTGCAAAAGGAATGAAATGATGTTTTCTGAAAAATTTAATTATTTTTAAATTCTTATCTGCCACAAAGACTGACAGAAAACAATAAAGTTGCAGGCTGTAAAACTAAAATAATGAACCAAAAATGCTAAAGCACTCTGTAGAGTTGAGGGGAACAACAGACATGGTGATGGTACTTTGTGGGTTTGTCAAAATGAGCAAAACCTTTCACATTATATACAGTCATTTGCGCCATCATTAATCAAAGTAAGAGAATAAGAAATATTTATTAGTGCAGCTGGAGGTGTTTAAACAAACACTTTTCCTGGTGAGGACAGTCTCTTGTCAGCATGGGCACTGGGTCAGATTTGAGCCCAGAATGTTACATTTAATATATGTTGTAAGCCTCTGAGGCACCAGGGCGCCCCAGTGGGTGGTGTTTTGCATCATCTGCTATTGTGTTTTGTTTGAAGGTCCCCCATTTGTGCTACAGGTCAATCAGACAGGAAGTGAATTAAAAAGTTCCAAAGTAATGGGCCTGGAGAAGAATTGTGCACCTAATTTGTCAAAGAGTACTGCAATCAAAAATATTGATTATCTGAAAAACAGTGAATATAAGAGCAGAGCAGGTCTAAGATTTGAGAACAAAGGGTTCTCTCCCTCTCTCTCTCCCTCCATTAACAACTGGGACATAACAACCTAAAAACACACTGTCTTGTCCCAACCTAATCCTTCCACTGTCCACACAATCCATTTTGACATGTCTTGTATATTTGCTCCTAACTTTGCCTTTTTTTTCTTTTTTTGTCCCCTACCAACACAACCACACACACTCACCAGCATGTTTGAACTAAAGGCATTGAACCTCCACACTGTAGGTTGAACTGTGCGTCTGCAGAGGATGATTATTCCCACAGATATCTTTCACCTCACAACCCTTTTTTACATACCCTGAAGGCTATCATTTGACAATTTACTGCCACACAAACACAGCATTGCACACACTCATCCTGCCGACCAGTGGCATTCACTGTATCTCTTTCATGCATCATTTCCTACAAGGATGAGCATGGCAACCTTAATATTATACCCTTTGGAACTATGAAGGCAGCAGCTGTCACTGTCATCTGTATTTTGATGTACTTGGGATGATATATCTTTCAATCATATGACATAAAGAGCTCAAAGGCGGAATATTATGCACAACTCCAACAACCTTCTACAAAAATGTGCGAGGGAATAAGTAATGTGATTACAAGGCAATTAGACACCAATCTGTGCAACCTGGAGAGGCAGCCCTTGCCTGGAGTGGCAGTTAATGTGTGTGTCTCTGTGTGCGTTCCACTTGTGCATGCCAGTTGGGTTATCTGGCTTCTGCCTACCTGGCAGTCTGTGAGCCTTTTATTGGCTCTCTGAGCCTGCAGCCCTGCCACACTCAGACAGAGGAATCTTGGTACACTACTGCCTTGAGGGCTAATGTGTTGAACTTCTGAACCCAGCAAGATAATATCTGAACCTCCATCTGGTAAAATAGGGGTGGTGTAGTGATTAAATACTGACAACTTACTGAAGACTAAAGTCCTGCTAACAATCCCTTGAAGGTGGCAATTATATCTAGGGCTGTAGTCAACCAAAGAAAATCTTGGTCGACTGAAATCGTACATAATCTTCAACTTATTGATTAGGCACCGGGGGGGAGAGAGGATGGATGTAATGGGACAGAGTGCACAGTGAACTCAGCAGCCACATATTTCTCTGTTCTCTGTTTCTCTGTTTTGCATCTTCAGGTTAGGCTAACCCATCATTGTTACTAACTTTGGAGTTGACCCCCTTCACTTTTCCAGCACTTGGGGAAACAACAGACGTGACTTTTTATCATTCATTAACTGACATACTGTAGTCTGTACTGTACATTTACTGCCAGACTGACAACTTACTTCTACCCTTTTCCTCTGCTCTGCTTGCATCCACCATCACTTTCCTGACGCTCACTCTTTCCCACTTGCTACACAAACATACTGCGCAATGTCCTATTCCTGAACAGAGTTATGCTACCAATAGTTTGTAGCACTTTTCCCCTTATGAAAATGACATGGAGATTATTCAACCAATGAGAATTTAGTCGGACGAGAGCATATCGACCAACTAATCGACCAGTCGACCAGCAGACTACGGTCCTAATTATATCACCTAAGTATGGCATTATAGGCCACAATCCAAAAGTGCCAGGTGGAACACTTCAAATATATTGTTGTAATTTTTGTCACCGTAAGGAATCTGGGAGTTATCTTTGATCAGGATATGTCCTTTAACTCCCACATAAATCAAATTTCAAAGACTGCCTTTTTTCACTTACGTAATATCGCAAAAATCAGGCACATCCTGTCCCTAAAAGATACAGAAACACTAGTTCACGCATTTGTTACTTCTAGGCTGGATTATTGCAATTCCTTATTATCAGGCTGCCCTAACAAGTCTCTAAAGACTCTCCAGCTGGTCCAGAATGCGGCTGCACGTGTTCTGACTAAAACTAGAAAAAGAGATCACATTTCTCCCATTTTAGCTTCACTACATTGGCTTCCTGTAAAATCTAGAATAGAATTTAAAATCCTTCTCCTAACTTACAAAGCCCTTAATGGTCAGGCACAATCATATCTTGAAGAGCTCATAATACCGTATTATCCCACTAGAACACTGCGCTCCCAGTATGCAGGCTTACTGGTGGTCCCTACAGTCTTTAAAAGTAGAATGGGAGGCAGAGCCTTCAGCTATCAGGCTCCTCTTCTATGGAACCATCTACCAGATTCAGTCCGGGGTGCAGACATCCTCTCTATGTTTAAGAGTAGGCTTAAAACTTTCCTTTTTGATAAAGCTTATAGTTAGGGCCGACCAGGCTCGCCTTGGATCAGCCCTTAGTTATGCTGCTATAGGCCTAGACTGCTGGGGGACTTCCCATGATGCACTGAGCTCCTCTCTCCTCCTCCTCCTCTCCATCTGTATGCATGTATGCATTCATGTAACATCAATGCATGTCACTAACTTTGCTTCTTCCCCAGAGTTTTTTGTGCTTTCTCATCTCACAGGAAAACCTGGGTTCTGGGCCGAGCCTTCGCGGTCCTTCACAGTCCTGATGGCATCCTTCCCTGTCTATTGATGCTTATGCTTGTTGTTGTTGTTGTGATTGTTGCTCTCCTGTCCCCCCTCCCCCCTTTCCCTCTCTCTTTCTCTCTCTCAACCCAACCGGTCAAAGCAGATGGCCGCCCACCAAGAGCCGGGGTCTGCTTGAGGTTTCTACCCGTTAAAGGGGAGTTTTTCCTTACCACTGTCGCCAAGTGCTTGCTCATGGGGGAATTGTTGGGTCTCTGTAAATTAAAGAGTACGGTCTTGACCTGCTCTATGTGAAAAGTGCCTTGAGATGACTTCTGTTGTGATATGGCGCTATATAAATAAAAATTGATTGATTGATTGATTGATATTTCTGTCAAAGAAGAGTCTAAACCCTCATTGCATTTGCCACAGTTAAAAGTTATTACATTCTTAAACATATGTCTTGTGGCTTTACACACAGTATAACACAAGATGTTTCAAATTAAAACATTGTATGTTGTATTTGAATGCACTGTCATTAACACCTATGCTGAGTTGAAAAGTAACGCAAATAGGTTTACCATACCTGCGAAGACAGAAAGACTTAAAGATTTTTTTAAAACGGTTTAGAGAGCTGTTGCTGCTCTGACTAATGCAAACAAACACTTTGAATGAGACAACTAAGTTTTCCTCTCATGGTCCACATCCTGTTTCAGACGGCTTTCCGCCTCATTGAGAACACGCTGCTGGAGAGCGCACTTGTAACAATTTTGTATTGTGTGGAGGAAAATAGAGGCACATATCACAAAGAGTTCTTTCAATCAAAAAATATCCATATTTGTGTATGTGCGTCACCCTGTGCTCTAAACTATGTGCATACTGAGCAACTGCATGAGGTTTAACGAGAAGACTGATTCTCTTTAAGCCATGGGGAAAACAAGCACCAAGAGAGTGATTATCGTCCTTCTCACAGACACTGGGGGGAAGGTAGCAATGAGTGTGTGCATGTATGCATTTGTGTCTTTCCACAACGGTGTGCTCACAACCAGCCATTAAAAGTGGGCCATAAAACAATGTCTGGATGCTTGTTTGTCCAGACTTTGTTAAGCCAAGACATCATTACAGCTTGCAGGCTTTACGTTGTTCCTAGCTGACACTGGAACAAGAGCAGCCAGATAATGGATACTGGCTGAGCACACAAGATGGTTGCTGAGGGAAGAATATTTTGTATTAATTAATGCCACATCCCTAAGTGCAAGATCATAGTTTGTCAGTGTTAATGATATGGGTCATAACAAGTAAAATGCTAGAGTTTTAATTTTTGCACAAGTTAAACACCAATTAGAGAATTCTTGGAATCCAAACCTTGAGTAACCTGCAGCAGGTTTATAAAATGAAGGTAAAATCCACCTCACCTCATCTAATACAGTTAGAGCTCATCCGTCTGTGATGTTCAATTCATAGCCAGCATTTTAGGTGTTTGGTGTTTTAAGATTTATATGTTGTAATTTTTGTACTCACTTTCCTTTACCCTGGCTCACACTTAAGTGATGGGGCATTTAATGGCTGTACCATGTATTCAAACCATGTGCTGTGGCTGCCCTGTATTCTGGTCTGTAGCCTGCGACTGTGGTTGTAAAAACGACTTTGTCTGCCTCTTCTGTGACAGACCTACCTACAATAGTTTGTGTCCAGACTTTACAGAGGTTAATTTTTCCAGCTCTTTCTGACAGATGCTAAAGTTTAGCTGTCATGCTAAAGAGAGACACCGTCTTTTCTTAGGAGCTTCAGGAGGCTTACTTCTTCCTTCGTAAAGTACCCAGCAACCGAAATGCTGCGTTCTGCACACACTGCAAGAGCACATTTTCGGTGGCGCACGGTGGAAATGCTGATATAAAAGATCATATTAAGATGGCCAAACATAAGCAGTGGCTACAAGGGGGAAGTAGCATCGATGTGACCAACTTCAGTGGGATAAACGCCGGTGACAGCCATGTGAATACTCCTGGTAGGTGTGCCAAGCACTGAAATAATTGTCCCCCAACCTGATGAAAACGCCTAAGGTGCATGCATAAGCGCATACATGTGCGCGTGCATGAACATGCGGTAACGTACACTTTAGGGTCCCTGTTTGAGGGTTTGAAAATATGGTCACCCTAGGCAAAGGCTCTGTCCCCTTAAGTTTTCAGCCTGGACTCTGGAAGAGACCTCTGCCCAATGATCTCAAACTACAAGACGGTTCATAAGGGATTAAAAGGTCTAAAATATAATCTGGACCCAGGTAATGAAGAGCCTTAAAAGGTAATCAATAAGATATTAAAATCAATCCTAAAACAAACAGGGAGCCAGTGTGAAGAACAAGTGTGATGTGATCATGCCTCTTAGTTCTGGTTAAAAGCCTGGCAGGTGAGTTGTCCAATCATGTAATCGTTTTTTGATTAAGACAAAAGGCTGTTGCAATAATCAAGCGCGTGGATATAAAAGCATGTACACGAGTTTCTTTTTCTTTTCTCAAGAGTCTTGGAAATAAAAGGCAGTTTAGAAATCAGACGATAATTATCTAGGAGGGTAGGATCAAGTTTGTTAATACAATGTGATTTTGAAATTACATACGTTGTAACGTACCGGCAGTTCAGCGTGGCTCAAGCATCGTATTATTCTCCTCACAGATAGTGGCCAGTGTAATGAGTAGCTCATTGATTAACATGCCAAAGACAACTACTACCTGTGTTAGGGGGTTGCTGGCTGCTATGCTGCTGTAGAATCACATAAAATCACAAAACATACATACCAGTAAAAAGTTTGGACTCACCTACTCATTCAAGGGTTCTTCTTTATTTTTACTATTGTATACATTGTAGAACAATACTGAAGACATTAAAACTATGAAATAGTTAAACTATTTTACTATAGTTTATAATATAATAGTTAACTATGAAAAGTGTTAAACCAAAATATGTTTCATATTTTAGATTCTTCAAAGTAGCCACTGTTTGCCTTGATGGCAGCTTTGCACACTATTGGAAATATCTGAACCAGCTTGTAGTCACCTGGGATGCTTTTCAATTAACAGGTGTGCCTTGTCAAAAGTTAATTGGTGGAATTTCTTGGCTTCATCAGTTGTGTTGTGCTGAGGTAGTGTTGGTATACAGCAAATATCCCTGTTCCGCTACTGTAGTAAACGTGTATACTGTAGTATGGCAAGAACCACGCAACTAAGTAAAGAGAAACGACAGTCCATCATTTCTTTCAGACATGAAGGTCAATTTGGAAAATTTCAAGAACTCTGAAACTTTTTTCAAATGCAGTTGCAAAACCCAATGCTATGATGGGACTGGTTCTCATGATGACCACCCGAGGAAAAGACCAAGAATTACCTTCTCTGCAGAGGATAAGTTCATTAGTTACCAGCCTCAGAAATCGCCAGTAAACAGCACCTCAGATTAGAGATCACATCAGTGCTTCCCAGAGTTCAGAGAGGGTTGCTGGTGACACTGTTGGTGATTTGTGCAGAATGGAGTAAAAACAATTGCGGCTATTATACTGGGGTTTGTATGTAGCCAGGTTAAAAATACCATATATTGTATTAAAGTTGATGTCAAGAGAAAGTTAAGTAAGGTTAAAAGAGACATCATAAATATCGTTAAAAAAGCTATTTCCTAAAATATTAAAAGGTTCAGTGTAAAAAATAAGTTTAAAAATATGCAGATATATAGTTATAAATATTTCATTTTATTTTGAAGAGTTCATAGTGGTAAAAGGAAGTAGTATTCAAGAGTAAATTTAATACTGGTCATTCATTGGTTGAAGTCATGGATGTATAATAAGAGCTGGATAGGGCGTCGCCGCTCAGCCTTGCAGCCAATTTTTCCCAGTGGCCACTCACGGTATTGCAGCGAAAAATCCCCCTGCAGCCCATAGACCACCATTGTAAAAGAGATGCCTGTAAAACTGTTAACAGGACCCCTCGAACTGCAAACGTCAATTATGACTCTTTCATTTATGAACTTTTGATTCATGCAGGTTTTATGTTTTTCAAACTTTCCTTGAGCCGAGAAAAGCGATTTAAAAATCTGTGACGTCATCACAATGTAAAGTTTATGGGCCGAGCGGGAGCTTGCGGGTGGGGCCAGCGGGGGAAACACTACTGCACATATTCAGTGGGCTGCACAACGTGGAAGCAAACCCAGAAGCTTGGAACTTTTTGCTGATTGGAGTCAAGCTACATGACCAAGGTACCACTTTTTATTTTATTGCTCTTTTTAGTGAAGTGGCCAAATAGTTTTGGGACTCTCCATTCCCAAGCGTCTAATCAGGCCTGCAAGTGGGGGGGGTTATTTTATTTTATTTAAATACCTGCCGGCTCGTGTGTGTTTGTGCTTGGTGAATGTGGGCCCACAAATTTTGATATAAATTTAAATCAGAGGAAATTAAATTTCACTTGGAGTGTATTGTTTACATTTGAAGAGGGTTATTGCCATAACTCCAGTTATTGAAAGAGACTTTTATTTCATTGTTTATATGGGAAATTTGCCAAAGTAAATAAGAGAAGTTCATTATTTCTAAAATTGATTCCAGTGTCATGCTTGGTTATTTCTTTCACTAGAGGTATTTAACAGTGGATATCAGTAACAGCTTTGTTTAAAGGAGTGACACACCTATTTCATTGCAGTAGTCTAATTCATCAAAGGTAGATTGCAGTGTATAAATTTAATACAATGGTTAAGTAAAACAGAGTCTAATAAGTGTAGTACAGTTCATTAACAGTGAATAAAGGGACCCAAGACAAATACAAAAGTGTATATAAACAAAAGAGAAACAGAGTAAGTATACTTTATGGTACATTAAGTTAGTTAAACTCAGGGCCCTTCCCTGTTTAGACTAGGGATAGGTGGGCTACATGTATAAAATAAAATGCTTTATTTGCACACATACTGAGATGACTCATTTGGATGTAACAGAAGTAGGAAGCTGCAGAGCTAAATTGTCGTTCTCATTTATTTCCTTTGAGATTTCACTTCATTGTTTATTCTGCCTTGAATCTGTCCCCCGCTCTTTCGCAGAATGATAAAGAGCGTGGAAACTTGCACTCGATGCAATTACAGTATATCAGCCTCTGGTGTACAGTATACACATGCCTTCAACTCATGCACATATGAGACATGCAGCGTGGGTGTAGATGGGTTTGACATTTGGAAGCATCAGTGATCTTCTGCTGGCATGGACGCGGTGACATGGAGGAGCTCGTCTCTCTGCCTCCACGGGGGGTTAAAGGACCGGGTAGCTGCGATGCTGCTGATTATACATAACGTTAGCTTAAAGAGTACAAAAAATGACATCAGAAGATAGAGCAAGGAAATCTATGTCTCAGGCTTTAATAGTAACTTGTTCATGTTTTCCATGGCAACAGGATGAAGGTGGGGTGGGTGGGTTGAGGGGGTGATAGATGTCTATTTTTGTAGTGTGGAATAAAACGAGGTCAGAGGCTAATGTGATGGGAAAATTAACTGTGAACTGTCTGTGCCTCACTTAACAACACAGCTACAGCTACAATGAAACTTAACCTTCTGAGTCTCTTAATTCCACATCATCGAAAGTTTGGAATTAAACTGTTGATGATGATGTGACCATTGCCCTACGATGTGTGTACAGAGACCTGATTGAAGATGGTTGTGTGATTGTAGGCTACTTTGCCTGTCTGTTCAAATTTGATAATTACACACATATCAATTTTTTTTTACCAAATGACCACTATATTGGTTTCAAATATTGTCATATCAACAATGTATTTAAAAATAAATGGGAATCTCTGGTGTTTCTATTTTCTGGAGTACTCCCATTATATACATTCTTATGACCGCCACATCATGTGGTGTGTTTTTAGTACTGCTTGCTGACCAGCAGGTGATAATGCTTTGATTTCATTGCTGCCTTGTTAAGAAACATTTGCCTGAGGAAGATCTTACAGATCAAAACATTGCCTCAAAAAAGAGAATAAAATTATTTATTGGGAGCTTAACAGTGTGCAGACCTCTTGCGCCTGAATAGTTTGCTTGGATGTGCACACACTTGATCCCTCTTCTGAAGTTTGGAATCAAAGACATTCAAATTTAATTGTCATTCTTGCTTGAGAGATGTTCAAGTCACTATTATACTTTTTGCAGTTGTATATTCAGGTGGAAATACAATTCATTTGCTGATTTAAAACTTAAAAATGTACTCCACAGTAGTTAAAACATAATGTGTACAACATAAAACCTCACTGAGAATGGTTCTGTCAACAGCATTTAGACTTTTGGATTACTTTTTGTAATATGTACGGAAAGCCAAAGAGGCTATATCTGTACTTGTTTTAATGTTTTGTTTTTCATCATTATTAAATAATTAGATTATTCTGTGTGAGAGATTTCCATGTCATCTATAATGAGCAGACATAAAGCAATCTTTTTCACAAATTGTTAATATCTAATTTAAGGTCACTGTATTTGAAACTGTGAATACTGCAGGCACACAGTCACAGTTAACATAATAAGAATATAACAGGAACTTTATTTAGTTGCAGCTGCATTTGGCTACAAAAACTAATGATGTTATGTACTGATGACGAATATAATCAAAAGATAGTTTTGTTTACCACCAATTATATTTACAAAGTGTTTTTCTGTATTGACTAATTTACAAAGCATACCATGAGATTTAAATTGGAAAATGTTTTCCAATCTTCCAGTCAGCTATTGGCTTGATTAGTTTCTGTGCAGTATGATTATTATAATTGTCAATGACAACAAAATTAAAGTCCATTTATACAAGATTACAATAAAGGACTGGGAGGACCATGGAGTTTGGAGAGTTACTTAACAGCCCCTGATATCCAGTGGTTTACAGGGGACATATTATGCACATTTCCAGGTATATGTATCTTCTGGGGCTCCACAGGAATATCTTTGCATGATTTACAGTTCATGATTTATTGACCCTTTGTGTAGCCCCTCAGTTCAGTCTCTGTCTGAAACTGGCTCCTGTCTTTAAAGCCCCTTTCCTGAGGGGCCCACAACTTCACTACTTTTTCTCATTCTTTACTCAAAATGTAAACTTCTCAAATCCATCCATACATATTCAAGCTGATATCCAATCTGAAATAAGAGAGTGGGCAACGCAAACAACACATGGAAAAACCTTAGCAACAACCTTAACAACCAAGGATATGGAACGGACAACTGTTTATGGGCATATGTGACGAACCAACGTCAGCTTGTTGGCAATGGAGGGAAAACATTGCAAACGAAGCATTCAGAGCAGGTTGAAGCCCTGACTTTTGACTTGCAGGGAGCATTTCTACATACAGTATGTTAACTTCATGTTTTGGAACTTTGACCATGTTAAACATGGATATCTGACATTGGAACAGTATATTAGGACGAGAAAGATATGTCCGTGATCAGACAAACCCACTGGACATCTATTCAGACAGTGAGCTGATTGAGAGGTTTCACTTTGGCAGGTAAGCCCTGTTTGAGCTAATTGAGGAGTTCTCCCCTCAACTACAGCATGTGTTGGACAGAAACACAGCACCCTTGCCCTGTGTGAGATATGATCAGTGTACATTGGACAATAGCATCCCAGGTTATTAGAAGAGTGTTCTTGGCTCTCAAACGATGCCTTAGGCATTATATCCACCTACCCAGTCAAGAATTAGCGGGAATTTGAGGCAGGGAGAGTGAATGGTCTTCTCCTCAAGTGGATACCCACTGAAGCAGTGGCTAATGACACCTGTCATGGTAAGGGCACAACTACAGCACAAAACATGCAACAACAAGGAACATTGTTGAGGGCTGCATTGGAGTGCTGAAATGTAGGTTAGTAACTAGTTTATGGGCTTAAACAGCACTAGCAAAAATAAAAAAAGACCAATATGGTATATTCAATTGTGTATAAAAGAATGCACTGTCAGTAAAATATTTGTAAAATGAATGTTTATAATCTAACATTGCTGTTTCAAATGGTTTAAATTCCTTCTCATGTTTTTTTTTGTGATCACATATTTTTATTAGGCTGTTTTATACCCTATTTTATTTAAACAACAAATATATAAACATAAGCAACAAAACAACAGTAAAAGCAATCTTATATATCAGTAACTTACAGTTCATTACAATTTGACTCTGAATTATATATATGTACATGTTTTTTCCTGCCCAGCTGGTGCACTCTGCTCCAGGAGTAAATGTACCGTATTTATACCAAATATTAAAACATTTTTGACCAGTGACCCCAGCTTGACACCGTTAGAGCAACAGATCTATGAACTTTATCTAATGTGGAAATGATAAATTACTTGCAGTCTTCTGGACTGTCAGAATACAGTTTTCAGCTGGCTGGGCATTTTGCTCGGTATATGGACTCCAACTGAACATTTGCCAAAGGCTAATAATGTTGTGCAATCATGCTTTTCCCATCTGTGTGCTATATCAAAAATTAAACTACAGCTATCTTTAGCTCACTTAGAGAGGGTCAATTGTGCATTTAAGTTTTGGTAAGATCATGATTGCATTGCAATCATGATTGCAGCTTGTCCACAATACTACTGCCATGCTCCTCATCCAATCAAAAGCAAGATGATCTTCTCAGTTTTTACCTCCTTGCTCTGACCAGTTCAATACTACATCTAGAATCAGTTGTATGATAAAAACTACATGGTTGAGAAACTGTTATCTTCCAACAACTATTACAGTTTTCTTTAACTGTAGTAATTCTCTAACATCATTGTATCATTAAAGCAATTACACATACATGTGTATCCCAGTTAAAATATGTATAAATAAATAGTTATCTGTGATAAATAGATAAAAGAGCATATAAAGTATCTATCTATCTAGTTTTCATTGTGTTGTAAAATGTCAAGTTCATGGGTATGAATGTTAAGAATCTTAAAAATGTACCTCTGTGTTTTATTTCTTGTGATAAAAAGCTGCTAATTTGACAGAGTGCTATCTTTCTAGAGAAGTGTATCTAGTCACATAGGCTTTTGCTTGTTAATTGGCTGACGTGCATACACAGGATGAGCGTGAGTGCGGAAAAGAGGAGAGACTGGAGAGCAGGGGCACACAGAAAAGAATTAACAAGCTAATGTGGTAGTTTTCATGTGGACTTCTGAAGTTGTGCAGGCAAAGTTTGAATTTACTTGTGTCTTAGATAGAGGACATGTTTTGTGAGTAACGGAGAATTTCTGCCCAAAGTTCGCTGTGCTGTTGATCACCTGCATGAGGCCCACTTGTTAATCAAGTGAGTGGTTAATCAGCAATGTGAACAGACTCGAAGCAAGTAGCTCAAAAAAATAGATAGACTAATTACATAGTGTCAGACTCATTTAATCAACATTTCATATCTTATGTTGCTAGATTCTTTTTCAGGTTGTAGCTACAGGTCATTCTTCAATGTTGCAAACCTCAACTCTAGACAGTACGCATGTAAACACACACTGCTGTAGACTAAAGTATTAGCATAAAGCATATGCTGAGGACTCTAGTTTTTGGGGTTCAGTGCTCAAGGACATATTGGCAGCTTTGTGTTGAAAGAGGAGAGTGAGTGTCTCATTGGGTACATCCCAAATCTCTTATTTGATATTTCCTCGCTCCTCAATCCTTGCTTGAGCTGGAAGTCGGTCTGATCCGTCATTTTGAGGGCCGTCTCAAAACTCTTAATTCTGCTCCGAGGATCAAGGAGAGAGGAGCAAGGAGGGATCTCTGTGAGGATACACTGAGTGAGGATATACGAGAGCAGCCTTCATGTAAGTCTTTTACCAGCCGACATCCCCCCCTTATTGGAAAGCAGTTATGGATTGGACGCTGATCGGAAGACAGAAGACAGATTACAGATTCAACTCAAACGTTTGTTTTATATTTTATTCGTTTTCTGATTCACCGTCTTGTTAAAAATCTGTTAATTGTCAGTCTTTTCATGATCTGTTATTTCCCCCATTAACTGTTATTATGGATAAAATTAAAGTCAGGGCAAGTCTGTCTGTCAGCAAGAAACACAGTTTAAACACACTGACATTTTACATCATTTGTTGTCATTTCCATTCAGTCACATGTGAGACTGAAAATTCCTGAACGTCAGAGTTACATAATTTCCATTTTTCCTGAGACGTTTAGTCAAATTAATAATTTCCAGTGTCCAAAATACACCCTAACCATGTTCTAGCTTATTAAATAAGTTCACTATCAAGACATCAATAAATAATGAATAATAATATAAATGTATTCTGCCAGTAGAAATGGTTGATGTGACACAGTACACAGAATAAATACAGAATGCAGGTTTTTATTCATGAGCAGGCGTTTGTTAAACAGGTAACAGGCTGCAGAGAGAAAACAGCTGGTCTGCCAGTGGTAACTGTACACCTATTATTAATGTTAACACTGCACATGTGCAGACACAAACTCCATCAGAAGGTTCTCCGGCTGTTAAAGCTGACTGACAGCTGATCCAGCTGTGATCAGCTGCTGCTGTCGTCAGAAACGGACGTCACTTCACATGATACTTCAGAGGAGAGGATGTCTCATTTCTCTGAAAACATGGGTTGTGTTTCATGCGTAGTTCCACTTCCCCTCATTCACTTACCCTCAACCCTTGGTACAGGGCCGCTGCTAACCATTTGGCGGCCCTAAGCATAATTGGTCATGGGGGCCCTGAGTCGAGTCCCAAGATGGGCTCCAGTGCTCCTTGGTATGACGTAACAGCATATGGAATCCACTTTCCCTTGCTGTCAGTAGTCTCAACGTAATGAGGAACTCCATATCTTCTTCTGACCCTTAAATACCATGATAACATAAACAAACACTATTGCATGGTATACCATTACTATAATGTGAAAATGGTGTACAAAACAGCATGACTCTGTAACATAGGTAGTTCTAAGTGCAAATAATGGGGAATTGTAACATTCTAGTCCAGAAATTGCATAAAGCAAATTCCATAGTATGACAAAAATTTGAATTTCAAACTCTGATTATCTGGATATTGTTACTTACACTTGTAGATTGTTTGTTCAGACATTCTTTCTGTTTGTTCCAATCACAAACATCTGTTTTTTGTATTTAATTTATTATTACAAAACTGAACAATAATAAACATCAATAGACATATATGCCAAGGGAAAAGAAAAAAAAGGTTCAGCAGTACAGAGAATTATACAGTTTACACATATTAAGAGTTTTTAAGGCTTTGGGGTTTGTAGAGCACTGAATAGTTTGCATGTATTGTTGCATTTCATTCATAAAAAAATTAAAGGTTTGCTGTTATAAAATGTACTTTTGTGAATATGAAATTTTGCTAATATAATAAATAGATTTATATTATAATACTATGTGTTCTGAACTGTAGACATCATTCATGGTAATGAAAATTGAACATAAATGTTACAGTATTGTGGGCAAATTCTTTCCAATAAATAACAGTATAAGGACAGTAAACATCTGTTTAATACTGTAGATCAGCAGCTCGTTGTCGTCATAGTGGAAATGTCGAGAGACCGCATTGCACAGTGGTTAATCTGCAGCCCTGAGTGACCATCGTTGCTCATTCGCTCCCTCAGCCTTTGAAGGGCCCATTTCATTAAGTTCACTTGAGTTTTTCAGAGAATTGGAATGACACTTGTCATGGCGGCAGGGATTCCCCCGAGGGCAAGTGCAGAGAGGAAGTCAATGAGGGTATGTTGAACGGGACGAAGAGACGCAAGCGAGGGAAACATGGATGCAATTAAGAGACTTCAGTTGTTTCCTTTGTACCTCGTCTGTGCTATAAGCTACTATCATCCCTCCATACATGAGCAATCCAAAATCACCTTTGATAGATACGAACACCATCCCGTATGATGTTATTCTGATGACAGCTGCTGGTTCAGTCAGAGAAGCTGAGAAGGAGTCTGTGTTAGTCAGCCGCAGTGGGTGGCAGTGACTAATTGACAGAATGTGTGGGTGTTGGTGAGGAACAGTTGTTAGGGCTGTTTGATTGACTCTGGTTTTGTCTGGTTTACAGCTGGCACCGTTGCTATGACACGTGATCTGATCAAACACTGTGAGGTAGGTTATGCAGGAGAATAATGATGAAAGAATATGTACTTTGACAGTTAAATAAGATGCATTTAATCAAGAGGAATTTCCACTTTCTGATCAATGTCTCACATCGAGTATGAAGACAGAAATAATAAAAAGACTTGGCGATGGTTAGCGTGGACTAGGTTTGGGATTTTGTTGGGAGTTTTATTTAAATACTTAAGAATGAGAGAGTGTGTGGTCAAGAGAAAAGCAGGGACCAAGGAGTACACTGGGTGAAGAGAAAAAGATTATGAAATTCCCAAAAATATGTTTGCAGAAGTCTTTTAACTACAAAGCTGCAAAATTATTTGATAATTCTCCAGTGATGTTTACTGTCATTTCCATTGAAAATACCAGCATTTTCTCCATGTTTTTCTTTCATTCCCTTTTTTAAATTTTTCTCTTGCTGTCTGAGACATGTACTTTCATGCATGCCTTTTGTTCACCCAGTATGATGGACACTGACATCCATTTGTTTAGCTCAGAAAGTAAAAAGCACTCCCACCAAAGAGGAGGCTCTTAGGTGGAATGAGAAGTCAAAGCATGCCTTCAGAGTGAAAATAAAAAGCCTTCATCAGAGCTGACTTGCTGCAAAACATGAAAGTGTCAGTGTGTTTCAGCTTGTCAGTTCAGGCACTGTGGACAATTAGTCTTTTGTTCTTCAGTGCTTAAAGTCATGTTTAGTCTGAGCTTAAAAAACTTATTAGCTACAAAGTCAATTTTACCTCCCTGTATATATTCTTTGAGATACGGTAATGTTTGAGCCCCTATATACTAATCCAGGCAGCATTTGTGGAAGTAGTCAAGAGTTTTTGATCCTACACACCTGTCATGAACGCTCATGCAATATGTATTTTAAGGTAAGCCTGTTCTGAGGTGCAAAATATGGGAGGAAACATTGTAAATCTATACAAATAACTGCTGCACTTGATTCATCAGAGCTAACTGACCACTGCAGCAGAGGAAACTGCATCTGAAACTTAACACTTGGCATATAGGGTGGATGGATTGATACAAGCAAGTCCTCCGAATTAAACGACCAGATACGTGGTTTGACCATGTGCACTCAAGACAACATATCGGCAGTAATCAGTAGGACACCATCATTTGTCTTTCCAAAACCTTTACACATCACTGTTAAAAAATAAGGTTAAGTTAGGTTTAGGGAAAGATGATGGTTTGGGTTAAAATGATCATATGAAAGAAACATATGGTGTGGGTTAAAGTTACAAGTTCTTTAAAGTTAGGGGACCTTTGTCATCATAGCTACATTAATAACCACAGGGTTAAGGTTAGGGGACGATTGTACTAACATTTTTTTTTCTCTCGCAGTTGGAAATGGGAAATAAACATCTCCTGTGGCAAAGTCCACTGTTTGGTTAATATCCACCACTTCTCCTCTGAATGAAAAAAATTGTCAACTTTTATATACGTCATCTGAACTCCACCTCTGCTCCGGGTCATAATTACTATTACTACACTTAAAAATATGACATTTTTGGCCAACTGACGTGATGACCTGTTATGTCTCATTGACACCTTAAGTATTACTACCGATACAATTTTGATTGGAGTGTCCGTCTAGCGTCAATAGGATCAATATCAACAACAAATATGCTCTGAGCACATTAACGCTCCTCTTTATGTGCATCCACGCAGTGATCATCTCGTTAGTTCAACTAGTTCACAATATAAACGCTTTTGTTATTTATCATCCAAACCTGTCTTGTGTTTTAACATACATGTGATGAAGCAATTAACACAACAAGTAAGAAGGGAATCTGTAGCTGGCAGATTTGAGTTCATGACAGGTTTTACATTTGCTGTACCTGGTCTCTTGGAAGTTTACTAGCAAAATATTAACTCAAACTTTTGACAAAGTATTAAAGATGCTGAAGCTGTGATACACTACAACATTTCCAGAGAATTTGTTTTCTAGTATGATGATTAAAGCATGCAGGTGTTATGTTTTAGCACTAGTTGATCTCTTAATACTGCAGTTGTGGGTTTATCTCCTTTACTAAGGCAGAGCAAAATTTATATTGACTCTAAAGTCCTCGCGTATTGAAAATGTTACCAATAAATACAGTTCTAGTGATAATGAGTGAGCACATTCTCCATTATTCATTGCTAAGCGACACTATAATACACAGGTATTTACAGGGCCACTTGCAGGGTGCTGCGGCAGGAGATTGTGGACTATACAGCAGTGTAGTAGAAGATGACTTATGATTTTATTTGATTGTTCTGCTCCTTTTCATTCCCAGCCTTCGTTGTAAATGGCTGAATGGATTCAGTTGATGTATTAGAGTGTTTGTGGAAAGTGTGTGGGTGTGCATTTTCACTGCTGAGCATCAGCAGTTGTGTGCTGGAGAGTCTGGGGTCTGCTTCACTCTCCTTCATAATGATTTGTCTCCTTTCAGCTGCACACTCTGGCTTTTTCACTCACTTCATTATTTCACATTTGTGTTGAGCACCTTGTGGTCAATCACAGCACATCAGACTGTCTCATTGACAGCTCCTAAGCACTCAAAACATAAGGGATACGTGATTATACCACGCTTTTTATATGCTTTTAGCTCCACTACGATTAAAGCTCTAAGAACGATAATGTCATTAGTATGCTGTCTGTGCGGTCCAGTACTCACATGTTGTGAAGCAAAATGAAAGTTGCAACCCCCCGGAGTGATTGGCATGGCTTTTGTTTACATATGCTCCATGGAATTCCAGACAAAGTCAACAGGTCGTCCAAGACAATCTGCAGGATCAGAAACATTACGAAAGTATCTGTCTGTCTGGAGATACAGTAGTATGAAATCCAACAGCACCAGAATGAACAACAGCTTCTTCCTCCAAGCTGTCAGACATCACAGCCACCCAGCACTCCACGCAAAGCTTAGCTAACACAAGCACACATAGAGAAACCTCATTACCTTACATCATTGCAGTTTGGTGTATGTGTGCACTACACTTTTACTTTTTGTCTAATGCTTGATCTATTTTTACATCCTGTTCCTGAAGAAACGATATTTCATCTCAGCTTTATTTTTCATAGCTGGAATTAAAAATGAACTTGAAACTTGAAAGAGAAAGCTGTGACGCAGGCTGTTTTGTCTTCATGCAGAGCTATTCAGCTCTCAGTCATTTTGTATCCTAATTGCTTTATTCAATTTAATGTAAAACTATTTTAGGCAAAGTGAACAGGCAAAGTGTGCAGCTGTAGTAGGCTATAATTGGTGCAGAGAAAAAGAAAAAGAAAAAATATATATATATATATACTATTGATAGATATTCAGTAAAAGTACATTTGACCATGATATGCCTTGGAGAAACATTGACTCAGTGTTAACAGCACCTAAGACTTAATATTAGTCTGTTGACAAAAATAATAATCAGTTTTATTCAGGTTTCAGTCATTTGATTATTGTTGGATTCACTTACTTGCTCACTAAATCTATGGTTCACTGGCTTTAGCCTGAGATGTAGAGCTAAAGATAGACAAGACATTGCAATGCAAAACTTTTCCTTTTATATAACATCTGGAGGAAGACTTTGAAAGCTGACAGCTTACATGCTGCACTCATTCCTACCAACAGCCTGTTAACACAAAGATAGTCAACTCAAAGTAGCATTAACAATACCGTTAGCTTTACAATGCTGCATCAACGTTAGCTTTTTATATATATATATATATATATATATATATATATATATGTGTGTGTGTGTAAATGTTGGTGTGCTGGTATGCATGTTTTTGTAGTTTGTCCCAGCAGTTGTGTTGCTGCTTCTTGCCTAATTTTTAGTACAGTTTTAGATGAATTTAGACCATTAATAGGCCTACATGTAGTATGTCAAGGGAGTGGCACCACTAAATGTGCTAAATTTAGCAAAGCTACTAGCTGAACTTCTTTTCCATGTAGCGGTTGGGTAGCGTAGCTGTATTCAAAATCATGTAATTGTAGTGTGTCTGACTCTGTGTTGTGTCGTGTAGAAGGTGAGGATCACACTTCCCAGGACTGTCTTTAAGCAATTTATTTCCCAACCAGCAGCAACAGCATCTGTAGTTGTGAAGAAACAAAGCCTTCACAGGGCTTCTCTTGCATAAATACTCTCTGTGCCTGTGTAACATCATAAGTAAAGTTATAAGTACCCCATGCTAGCAAACACAGTCTCAACAGTACAGTCTGGCATGGCAAACTAAACGGCAGCCCTGCCACACACATGCCTTTACAAACTTCTCCCCTAATTAGAAAAAAAAAGGATTACAGCTCTAAAACATAACAATGTTAATACATTGACTTCACATGTATTTTTAAGTAAGCAAAAACAGTGAAAGAAGAGAGAGCAAAGGACATGCTTCCCTGGAAAAGTCCATAACAAAAAGAGGAAGTATAGCCTGTCTAGTGCAGTTTGTAAAATAAGACTCTATATAATAAGACTATCACTACACTTATAACCCACAATATTTCCCATTATGGAAAGGTGTCTAATCTTAACATGAAACCAAATTCACTTATTTACACAATTGCATACAAACATACTGACAACATATCAACAACACTTAAGGAATATAGGAAACATGACAGCAGAAATGCTAACCTGCATCCTTCAAAATAAAAGTCTGTGCTTCGATCTATGTAGGATTTTAGCGGATGTACAGTTAATGATATAGCAACAACACCACACTACTAAGTAATGTTTTCAGCAGCAAGCTCTCTTTTGCATTATCGTTCAGTTTGATGAAATTTCTATTACATTTGTTCATTTTTGTTTTCATTGACAAAATGCACTAATTAATGCACCACAGTCTGCTGTTGCTGGCAACTACAGTGCAGCTGCAGCTGGGTTGATAGCTGCTGAGGAAAAGTGTTTGTAATTTGATTTTCCCACCCACAGTTTCCCAGCTGATAAGAGCACTTAAGCCTTCAGTTACAAACCTGCCTCCTCCTCTCGCCTCGTTACACAAAACTCTTCAGGTAGTACGGTTTGTGATGCACTGTACATTTTCAGGACTTACGTTAATATGAAGCAAAACTTTTATCTCAGCCCTGAAGCTTAAAGAAAAGCATGCCCCCCTTATGAATCTGAATCAACAATGAATCCGGCCCTCTAATCAAGTATGGAAGTGTCTCCGTCTGCACAGTATTTGTCTGATAGAGACTTATTAAAATATATTTCTCATTCATAGGCCATATCTGACAATGATAGAGGTCCTCCTTCATTTTTTTCATTCCATTCTGCACACTTCCACTGAACATGAATTAATCAGGAAACAATCATGACAACTATCTACTATCTACCATTTTCTTCCTGAACATTAGGCAGGGCATATCCTAAACCTTTCCACACACTGCATCCTTAATCAGCCTTGTTGAGTGTACCGCAGGAGAGGAGAGATCCTAAGATAAAACCCCTTTTCATTTAGTTCTATATGGAGGAATAGTGGGGAGGCATTCAGTCATTTCCATTTGGAGTCATCAGGGCTTCTGATAGCTTCATACCAAGAGGGATTGCCTCCTTAATTCCATGATATCGCTGTAACTCAAGTTATTGAAAGAGAACGTGACATTTCAAAGGAGACTAAATATTATTTCATTGTTTATTTGCAAAAGTAAACAACAGAAGTTCATTACTTCTAAAACTAATTCCAATGTGATGTTTGGTTATTTCTTTCACTAGAAGTATTTAACAGTGGATGTCAGTGACAGCTTTGTTTAAAGGAGTGATATACCTATTTCGTTGCAGTAGTCTAATTCATCAAAGGTAGATTGCAGTATATAAATTTAATACAAGGGTTAAGTAAAACAGAGTTAAACAGGTGTGTTCAGTAGCAGTAAATAAAGACTAATAATAGTCTTTATAAAGACAAATACAAAAGTGTATATAGCCACCCATTTGTGGGGGTATTTCCAGATTTCATTGTCTTAAAAGGTGCAATACAATTCAGCGCTCTAAAGTGTCTGTTTGTTCCATTATCTAACTTGTGCAAAGAAAATTGAAACAGGAAGTCGGGAGCCGGAAATAGAAACAGCTCGCCTTCAAAGTACAAGTAGCGCGTTTTGAAGCGTGTTGGCCGCAGCTCAATTTAAGGAGAACTACACTATATAAATAAACAAACTAACTAATGAACATAATTCCTAACTTCTTTTACACACTTTGGAGACAAAACTATGTGAAAAAAAAGAAGTGGAGGCGGCGGAACCAACCCTTACAAAAATTTCCTGTGGTATTAGAAAATGTTCCTGTGCTGTTCATGTGGTATGACCTTACAGTACCACAGGTAAAGCAAATTCTGTTGTAATGTATCACAGAACCTGTGGTACTATACCGTAGATTTACCACACAGTACATGCCCTATGGTACTATATCATACAGTACATGCCCTGTGGTACTATACCATAGATTTACCACACAGTACATACCCTGTGGTACTATACCATAGATTTACCACAAAGTACATACCCTGTGGTACCAGACAGCAGACATGAAACCCCAGCAAAAGCATTTGAGGTGAGTGACTCTCCATCCATAGCTGTTTTCCTTGGTGTCTCACAAGCTCTCTACTCTGGTCCTCTGGAAACTCTGTTATAAAAGAAAATGTTTTGTTAAGTTTAAAACAGATGTCTTAAATAAATGAAGTAAATTCAGTGTTAATCTGTTAACTTACCACCCTGAGTGCTGGTACGTCTTGCCAGCCTGTGGCAGGTGAACAAAGTAAAGGAAGCCAGTGTGGTGGTGCGAGTAAGTAGACCTGAAAAACATTAAGGCAAAGTTCCCTGAAAAAGTCACAACATATTGTCTCTCTACTCTAGTAGCGCCACATATGTAATGCTAAATTGTGCACCAGCAAATGTTTAATAAGGGAACTGTAATATGACTGCTAAAACTGTTCAAGAAAGACTATTTTCACCATTACACATATTTGTTAGTTCTGTTGTAATTTATCTGTACTTCAGCACATTTGCTTTGAAACGCCACCATGACTATGAGGTTAATCTTTCCTCTTTACCTTGATAGTGTTTCCATCCACAGATGAACCATTTAGGAATTGTAGCTTTACTTGTAACTAAAGTCCTCCAATTCTAGCAGACCAAAGATCATTTGGCCAATTAAAACAAACGTTATCATGATATCTAACATTTGGTGTCAAACTGTTTTCAGTCATTGACTGTCTGAAGTCTGTGATCCCAGAGGACACTTATATCTCCCCTGTTGATTCTATGTCGTACCTGAACTATAAACTGGACTTTTGCCTTTGGTCTGATTTTCGGTGAGTGACACACCTGCTCAGCTGGACTGAGGTCAGGTGAATGACAATGCCAGTGGAGAACATTACATATACAGCATTTGTTGTATATTTAGGATCATCCTCCTCCTGCATTGTCCTACAGCTGGCAGACTACCTAAAAAGGGGGCTACAGTTGCTTTACTGTTATCTCGATATGGATGTAAACACAAAAAATAAACTACTTAAAACAAAGTCAGCACTTTCATTCATTCAAAACAACTTAAATGTGTCACTGTCTGAATGATGGACTTTACTCTGCTCTCTACTTACCAGCTGCTAGTTTCCCCCTGGATGTTTCCAGATTATCCTGGTGCAGTCACCGGATGAATTTATGCATTTGCATACCAATGGAGGTCCCACACCTGTTAGATAGGACACATGGCATTAATTATATTATTTAGATTTCTTCACTTTGTAGTCTGCATGCACAAACACATTGCTGGTAATGTACACATTTGTGAGCTTAATAAATCCTTAAAAAAAACCTAAACCCTATATATATGACTGAAGAGGGTCCAGTTAATTCACTTCTCCCATGTATGTAGACATTTCACACAGAAACTAATCCAAATGATGTGCAAAACAGCTAATAATAATAAAGGAGTAACGTTAACAAATAACAGCAGTTTGTTAGCTACAACAGGTAGCTAATTTACCTACAAATCAATTAGCATTGCTAGCGTTTGTTATCCTCTGAAGCTAACAGTTAGCTACAGTGGTGGGCAGGTAAACAAGTTAAACTATGTTTGGTTGGAGAGGTTAACTCAATAAAGTTACGCACACAACAAGACAGGCAGACCACAAACATAAAATTGGACTCACCTGTACGTAATGTCAATGTCTGCAGCCACTCAGTGCGTCTCCGTAAGAGACGCTGTGTTTACTTTGAAAATCCGCCGTCTCCGCTTAGTGTTTAGTGTTGCTCTCCTTAAATTGAGATGTAGCCAACACGCTTCAAAACATGTAACTTTTACTTTGAAGGCGAGTTCTTTCCGGCTCTCGATTTCTGTTTCAATTTTCTTTGTGCAAATTGGATAATGGAAGAAGCAGACACTTTAGCATGCTGAATTGTATTGCACTTCTTAAGACAATGAAATCTGGAAATACACCAAAAAATGGGGATTTTCATTATACAATGTGAACAACTGCAAATGAATTATACTTCATGCATGGACCGATTGTCATGGGAGACATGAATATCCATACTGACAAAACCCAAACAGCTGACTTCCTGTCACTTCTGTCCTCGTTTGACCTCAAACCAGTCTCCACCCCTCCCACACACAAAGCAGGCAATATTCTTGATCTGATTTTGACATGGAACTGCTCCACACCAAATCTGACTGTCACCCCCTCACACCTGTCTGACCACTTCTTTATTCAATTCACGATCACCTTACCAGAACATCCTCATGTTCCTCCACAAATGATCTCCCTCTGCCACAACATCCGGTCCCAAACAGGCCTAGGTGTTTGTCAGATGGTCGTGTCACTGTGCCAGTCTGAATGGAATACAACCATCCAAGCAGAGTACAGAGTAATAACATTACGTGCAGCAGACTATAAGATAATGAGGCTAATTCTGGCTACTGTTAATATCATTAAGCCCACTGTCTGGCATCACTTTCTGATGCCAAGACTGCGCTCTGGGATCAACTGTCTGGAGGAAACTGGTCCCCACTGTACTTCAGCTGCCACTACTAAACACGTTTAGTTTTCATTTTCATTTCAGCTGTTCTATCATAGAATCACTGATGATTAAGTGCTAAATGAAAGTGCAACTTGTAACTTCAGGTCATCAGCATCACTCATCACAAAAGCTGACAAACTGCCTGCAGGTCAGTCCAATGGAGCAAATCAACTATTCATCGACCTTTTTCTCATAACATTTTAACTTTATTTACAAAATATTATGACTTTATCCTCACAATATTAGACCTTATACCTTTATTTCTCACAATAATTTGACTTTATTCTCAAAATCTCAAATTTTTTTAATCCCATAGTGACCCTAATACTATATGTTCAATAATTGCAAGTCGATCCATCCATCCATCCATTTTCCACCACTTATCTGGGACTGGGTCATTGAGTAAGGTAACCCAGACATCCTTCATCCTGGCAACGTCCTTCAGCTCCTCCTAGGAGATGCCAAGGTGTCCCAGGCCAGTGCTCCAGTGCACTCTGGGTCTGCCCCTGGGTTACCTTCCAGTTGGACGTGCCAGGAACACCTCCAGAGGGAGGCATGCAGGAGGCATCCTAACTAGATGCCTAAACCACCTTGTCATTTTTGATGGAAAGGAGCAGTGGCCCTATTCTGAGCTCCTCACCCTATCTCTCAGGCTGAGCCCAGACACCCTGTGGAGGAAACTTGTTTCGCCCGCTTGTATCCGCGATCTCATTCTTTCAGTCATTACCCAAAGCTTGTGACCATCATAGGTGACGGTTGGAACATAGATGGACTGGTAAATTTTCTGGCTCAGCTCTTTCTTTACTACAACGGTTTGGTACAACGCCCACATTACTGCTGATGCTGCACCGATCCGCCTGTCAACCTCAAGCTCCATCGTAACCTCACTCATGAACAAGACCCTGAGATACTTGAACTCCTTTAGTGCAGGTGTGGGTACTTTGGTGTAGTAAACTGAGACAAAACTCAAAAGTAATGTGTCACAAAAAAGTGAAGTATTTTGAGCGACTGAGGCCAAAGAAATAACTAATGACAAAGTCTGCAAGTCTGAGTGACACCTTTCAAAGAGAGAATCCTCTCAGTACGCAGACAGTCCTGTTCCAAACTCTGTTATGGCATCTGAAGAGCCATTTCGCACTCTCTCTCTCTCTCTCTCTCACACACACACACACACACACACACACACACACACACACACACAGCTGTCATCTCTCACAGTAGCAGACATCATCCCCTAGCCAGTCACATCTCACTGCTCTTGTGGACAGCTGGTATTGGCTCGCCATCCTCCCAGTCACACTTGATCACTTTTGTCATCAAGAGTCATCGGCCAAATTCTATGACAAAATGCTGTCAAGTGTTGTGTGTGTGTGCGTGAGTGATGGAGCGTTTCTTGTTTTCTCCTTTTGAACTATGGGTACAGTTTTTAAGGTAGTAATCTACCACTTCGGCTTCTGCTGACCTCATGTTCCTCCTCCTAATACCTTTTTCATTCCTCCGTGTAAGAGACGCACTGCAGTGCAAAGAACACTGTGTTCAGTGCTAAGTGCCTGCATGATAAGAATGGATTGACATGGGGTTTTTCAAAACCACGTTATTTCAAAATCAAATCTGTTGATTGGTCACATTTTGTGCCAGAATTCAACAACTTTAATTCCAAAAAAAAAAAAAAAAAATGCGTTCAGCTTCTTCCTGAGAATATGATTCTTCTTGGAGTGGAAAAGTGGTTGCTTTTATAGTCCCACTGAGCTGTTACAGGACTCCAGCTGTCAGCAGGTAAACAGGAAACATGTGTTATCAATTCATCTTTGAAGCACAGGCATACTGACATGAGCAAAACAGGTCTCCATGCTGCTTCATTAAAGCAGGGGACTTCTGAGAGCAGAATGCATTCAGTCGGTCCCCTCAGCAGGTGCAGCTGCTGCTCACACTTTGCTGCTAAAAACATCTTGCTTCCCTCAAGTGCACTTTGATCCAGGGTTGGATTGATATATTTTGCTGATACTGGCTATTTATCTGTAGAGGCTCCTCTATAACAACAACCTGGAAAATGTGATGTGGAATAACATTTTTCAAACAGTTAGTTGAGGTCCATCAGCCAACTCACGTGGAATGGATTATTATGTGAGTATAGAATATGAGCAGGGTTGATTTGGTGCTAGGCTCGAACCTTATCACTCCACACAAGGAAGCATCAAGCTCAGCACAGCAGGGAGTGGGGAGTGACTGCTTGTAAAATGCTACATGAACAGCAGCAGGGGCGACAGCAAGTGACAGTTTGTCTTCAGGGGAAGATTTATCATGCTCTCACCCTCACTCTAGTTAAGAATGTTGGTTTTGTCAGTAGTAGAAGACACACTCTTTTACTCATCTTTCATTAAAGTAAAATATTAATTCCACACTGGTAGGTAAAAGTATTTTTGCGGCTTTTTTTAAACCTTTTTTTAAATTGTACAGTACACTGACACAACAGATACACCACTAAGACATGTTATAACACCTCACTACAACGTAATACTAAGACTAACAACACCAGCACCAGATGGAAAGGGTATGGGTAGTGACCGATATCATGGTATTAATGGATGACGTGTGTGTGTGTGTGTGTGTGTGTGTGTGTGTGTGTGTGTGTGTGAGTCATAGAACTGTGGAGAGAATAAGAGAAGATGAGCTTAGACTAGCAGAACGGGGGAAGAATTGGATAAGATACATAAAATAGAGTTTACGGGGATTGGCGTAAATTGTAAGGGTAGGAAGAGACTTTATTACTATAATATATCCTTTAATGGACAAATCTGGTAATACTACTCTCTCTTGTGATAATGGCATGCCACTGAAACATTAAAACAATATACAGTACCAGTAAAAAAATTGGACACACCTCCCCACTCTCTTGAATGAGAAAGTCCAAACTTCTGACTGATACTGTACGGAGGAATATGGTCTTGGTGAAACGTGGCGCCTAAATCACCCAAATAAAAGAGAATACTCCTTCTTCTCTCAAGTACATCACTCTCACTCATGAATTGACTTCTTCTTAACTAGCAGTGCACTCTTTTCATATTTTTCGCTTTCAAATTCATCTGGTCGCTATAAATGATCATGCACCAGTCTCATTCAAGTTCAACAGATCACCTCTACATAAATCATCTGCTAGATGGCATTTCAATGCATCTCTGCTTATGACTTTGATAGTTATATCAAAAGAACATGGACATCCTTTATGGAAATGAATGACTCTCTGATTATTTATTATTTAATTTTATTTATTTATTTATAAGGACAGCACACATTAATCAACATTTCTGTAAATGTGCCAATGTTAGCCAGCCAGATTGTTAATAAAATAGTAGATATTCCATACATACCCAAGCCATGCAAAGCTGGCCACCTGGCATAGAAAAAGGACATGGGACAAATAAGCAGCAGGTTAGCCAGTGATGACAATGATAATAATAAAATGAGCAATGTAATATGTAGATTAGACATGTTTACATCTGACTTTTCAAAAGCCAGGCCTTGAGTCTTTGTGTGAAGGTGTGGTAGGTGGTGCAGTTTCTTACTTCATTGGTAGGTTGTTCCACAATTGAGGACCCCATGATAGGCTGAAGGATCTGGACCTGAAAGGAATTATACAGTCCCCTCTCAGAGCAGATCTTGTAGATCCTTTGTTTGAATTTTTCTGCTTAATAAAAGTACTAAGTTGTGGAGAAGCCTTGCCATTTAGGATCTTAAACATCGGTCAGGTGTATTTCATTAGACTTTCCCAGCTAAGGATGTCATTTTTGCCAAGAATATTACAGTGATGGTAAGTACTGGGTTTTCTGCCTAACACTTTTAGAGCCTTTTTGAGAGAAAGGGCTACAGTGTTGTACCCTTTGCTTGAGTCCAGCTTGTCATGCAGTATGTTAAGAGGAGTGGAGCCAAGAATAATACCAAGATATTTAACATGAGAGACTACTTGGATGATCTCTCCAGACACATAGACTTTGGGATCACAGTCAGATGCAGAGTGTGTCTTTGTAAAAACCATCAGTCTTAACATTAATCATCAAGCTATTTGTTTACATGAATGGTTGTTGCACTGAGTTTAGAAGCTGCTTGTTCTTTGTTTTTTGCATGTACATAAATAAAGATGTCTACATACATCTGAATTTTGCACCCTGTGCAGACCAGTGGTAAATAATTTATTTATAAGCTGAACAGGAGAGGTCCCAGGATGTATCCCTGGGGCACACTCATTTCATTGCTCAGGAAGGGTGATGTTTCACTATCCACCCTTACACACTGAACTCTGCAAGATAGGACTTCATCCAATTCAGTGCGTTTGAGGAGAAATTAAAATTTGCTGAGTATTGATGTCCAAGTATTTGATGGTTGACAGTATCAAATGCCTTCTTTAAGTCTAAAAATATGGCCCTGACAACACCTCATTTATCCATTTTTAGTTTGTTGCTTTCCAAAGGGAAGCAATTTGCTGTCTTAGTGGAATGGTTGGCTCAAAAACCAAATTGCATTGGGTGCAGTGTGTTAGGGCTGCTGTTGAGATGAGTGGTCAGCTTTTCAGCAACCAGTAACCAGTAACTAGTAACAAGTTGTCAGATAAATGTTTCTCATTGAAATATAGGGACTGAATCACACCTAACAGAAGTGGAGTAGAAGCATAAATTTGCATAAAATGGAAATAAGTAAAGTGAGTAAAGTACAAGTACCACATAAATTAAGTGAAGCCTACGAGCCAGGTCAGGCAGCCTAACTCGAGTCGCCACCTTACTCCGAGGGTATACTCTTGTCGGTGCAACATATCCAATGAGCCACCAGCGTTCTGCTCACTGATTTGCTGCATACCTGTTGCCATATCACTTACCGAAAGCTATGTTGTCACATGCTGCTACGGTTGCCACCACTACTGCTGTTCCCTGTTCCCTGCTGGTCCCATCATCCACCTGTAGGCTCTGAGTCTACCTTCACCTCGGAGGGAAGTTAATATCGTCACTCCCCTTTCCCTGCTGTACTGAGCAAGATGTTTCCTTGTGGGGACCACCAAACATGAATGCATACATATTCTACATTTACTGTACATAATTATCTAGTCCACATGAGTTGGCTGACTGAATTGTAATTAAGCATAACACTTGAATAAATGTACTTGGTTACTTTCCACCACTTGTAATAAGGAGGCCCTTCCAGATGGAATTAAATCTGACAAATGATTAATATCACCCTTATCCTTACAGGATGAGCCTCCACTACATACAACTATCACTGCCGTGTAAATCTACACTCTACACGAGTAAACCTAATCCTATACATGACCTAGCTGTTACCACCTATCCATACACATATGCATGTATGTGTATGTGTGTATGTATGTATGTACAGTACCAGTCAAAAGTACAGACACACGCTAGTGTGTGTATGTGTGTGTGTATACGTATGTGTTTATATATGTGTGTGTGTGTATACAGTAAATGTGTACATATATTATTTATTTATTTTTATTTAATTATTATTTTATTTTATTTCATTTTAACAATCCAAAACTTAGCAGCTATTGTTTAAAGTTATGATTATTATGACTTATCACTTACTGTGATATTATTATTATTATTATGACTATTATGATTAAATTATTATGAAATTATGTGTTCTTTACTAAGGCCTTTCCTTTCTGTTACTTTCATTATTACTATAACCTGTTGTAGTTATTGTTATTATTGTTATTGTTATTAGAAACATAATCACAAAGATTATCGTTGTTTACTTGTTTTTTATTTATGTATAGATATATTTCTCTCTCTCTCTCTCTCTCTCCTCTTTTTTATTTTATTTATTAATTTTCTTTTCAAATTTATTCATTTACTTATTTTTATTAGTAGTTCTGTCTTCAGCAATTGGAATTTCTGGTGTTGAATGTAGAGATTGCATTAGTTTTGAAGCCTCAAGTTTGCATTTTGACCATTGCCATCTTGGATTTTTAGAGCCAGAAGTGACCATATTTGGACAAGAGGGTGGAGCTAACCCTAACGCTAGCTGCTAGCATGGTTAGTACCGTGCATTTACAGTTTATGGTAAACTGTGATAATGCTAATGCAAATTTTTGCATGAAAAACAGGCTTAAAACCATTAAAACAAAATGTACTCACTGGAAAAACTGAACATCCAACTCCTTAGAGGGTCTTTCAGTACAACCAAACGCTGAACAAGACTTTTTAGGCAACAAAAATGTTCCAATTAACTTTCATGAACTGAACACATGCTGAAATAGCGCCCACTACGGCTACGCCTATACCCTGTGAATCTGGGGTTATGCAATGGTTTTGTAGCCTAACAAACATTGTCACCAGAGTAGCGACTTGTGAATCACAACATAGCCACGCCCTGACGCATACCCTGTTTTATTGTCTATTTTACTCTAAATGGGACCATAATTTACAAATGAACATCATGCTGCATTAAAGATGAGTTGAAACTATCAAATGAGAGCATAAACTCATTGAGTAGGGTCATTTTCTCATGGACTTCCACACAATCAGACTTCTTTTTGGAGCCAGTTGAGTCGCCCCCTGCTGGCCATTAGAGAGAATGCAGGTTTAAGTCACTTCCGCGTTGGTTTCACTTCAAACCTCCCGCTTGTGCTTCACTAGCTTGTTGTGCTACTTATCACAACCTCTTGACTTTGTACTACATCATAAATTTCTAAAAGAACTTAAATACAAAGTCAAGAGGTTGTGAATTCAAACTGCAAACTTTCTGTGTCCAGTCTCATTTGTTAGACTTCTTCAGTTTTGCTGTGAATTGCCTCAGGGCTAGAACTGTTTTTGATCCAGACACTGTAGGTGTTTCACCTCAGGAAACTCCAGAGGCACCACTCAGCTCAGCGTTGAATCAAACATTCAGCAACATTCAAAGCAATTAGTTGTAACAAAAAGTTGAAGACAAGGATAAGTGTCATTGCATATACAGTATACTGTATATGCAATGACACATAAAATGATAAAGAATCCGCAATATAAAGTAGCCTCTAGTTTTTTTTTTTGCTTTATATAAATAGCAGAAGAAGCCAGTGCAGCCTGGCTGCAGCCAGATTAATGTGCTCCCTCCTGCAGTATGACTGAAGCCTGTGAAAAGAGTTTTGAAGGCTATTTCCAGCAGGCCTGCTGGAAATGAAGGTGTGAATTGTTTATTTCAGCATCAGTACAGGTCAAGAAGGGTTGAACTTTGGTAATGTTTTTCAAATGAAACAATGTTTTTTTATTGGCTGCTGATGTGGGTTTTGTAAATTAAATCAGACTCCAAAAGCTCTTCACCTCTGATTTGATTAGAGTCAACTGATTTAGTATATCACAATTGTCCATTCATTGTAAAATCACATATTTATCATAAAATCTTCTGGTCTGCTTTGCTTTCACACCTTGGAGGAGCCATACCAGAGACTGTTTGAAACTCATTAGAGATGTAGCCTTTTCAGGTGGTCTCAGTCTGGTTGTCTTATCCACATCAGAGCTCGATTGTCAACTTTTAACACCAGCCTAATCCAAACAGGCCAATCCAAACATAATTTGTACCAAAGCAGTTCAGACAGATGTGAAATTCGACAACTGACGATTCATGTAGGCCAAAATGTCCACTAATACACACAAAATATGCAATTCTAAAGGTTCGGAGGTTTTCTGACCACATTCACTTCCTGATGATGAATGCTTTGAAAACCCATGGCCTTTCCTTTAGCACCACCCTCAGGGCAAATTTGACGTGTGTTCAACATCCTCATAGTTAGCCAAACATTTGATTTCCACGGAGTGTACTCCAGCCAATCAGTTATTGAGATTTCATTTCACATCACTGACACATTTGAGTGGGTTTTTACATATGGTTCAAATTACTGGGTCAAAGAAGCAGTTTAGCTAAACCCAACATGACTACATTAATGTTTATGATATTGATTAACATACACTGTCTCAAAACATTAACAATCCTTTTATTAGTTATATTATTTTTTAATGAGAAGGACAATCTAAGTCAGCAGTCAACTATGGGCGTTTATTATACTAGTATAATAAATAAGTAATTTATTTGAAGTTTTTCGAAACATAAATAACTTTGTAGTCTTGCCAATTAAGCCAGTGAGTCCCTTTTTGCTGGTAAGCCATCCAGGAGATATTCAGTTATGTAAAATGGAATTTGGAGGCTTTTAATCTTCTTAGGAATGGTCTTGTTTGTTTAAGGTAATTATACCCCTAGTAATTAACATGTCCATAAATGAATGTGTTGAGTGTTCTCTTGTCCCAGAACACAGAATACAACAGTGAATAGTTAATTCGCATGCCATAATTCAAAGGTTAAACATAGGGTGAGAAAGTAAAATATGGAAATATGCATCATATGTGTGCAAGCTATGTGTTTTTATTGGTGCACTTTGCCATTGCCTGGAGCAGCCTTGTAGGTGTGAATGAGCACAGCTTTTCTTCTTACATGTAGTATCACTTATGCACATTTTAAAAGGAAAGCTGATAATTCACTCAGGCTTTCTTTACTTGCCAGCATCACACAGAAACAGCGCACTAGAAACTTTCTGATGAGAGGAAGTGATTTGTGAGTGACTACGCATAAGCAACGGTGAATCAAGCACATTCAAAAGTCAAGGACTCCCTCTCAGACTCATGACTCATCAGAGCTGCACGTAGGCATTCAGGTGAAAAAGACAAGAAAGAAACAGTCACACTTTTCATCAGTGTCTCTCAGAACTTTTTTATTTCCCATGCATAGTTTGGACAAGAGTGTAGTGGACCTGAACTGGAATGGAAAATAAAGAAATAAAAGTTTTGACATTCATTGTGATTTTCTCCATCATGGACATCAGAGTCAGAATCATTAACAAAACATGTTTACAACTAAAAGAAAAAAAAAATGCGAGGATCAAAATCTTTCAGAAAGTCCTTCATGTTAGAACGAGAATGATGCATTTTGGACGGGGAAAAGTGCTGTATAACATAAATACATTACAAAAAAGTCCCTAAAACTAAAACATTCAGCACATTTTTATACAACACAGTGCAATAAAAATGGGTATGTTCAAAGGATAATTTTCCAGCACTCAGTTCCTCAATTTGCGACTAGTTGACATGACTGTGTCTTTCTCCTGCTTCTTCTCTCTCCTTTTAGGACCCAAGAGAGACAGACCAGCACAATTGTAAACACTTAGTAGTAAGATGTGTCCGATAAAGTGCTGCTCCAAACCACAGCAGAGGAGAAAATCAACCAGGATTTTTAAATTATGGTAAAAATCCTCCATTTTTACATTTTGTTTCCAGTTTTGGGGTCAGACGCATTGGACCAACATTAATCGTTTCATGAGTTCACACCTAAGCAGGTTTAGGGAGTTATGGAGACAGGTGATGTCAAAACTGGACAGCAGGTGACAATTTTTGCTCTTCTGAAAAATGTGTGTAACTGAGAAATTACATTTGACATAATTTGCCATGTTTTAATGTTTGATAGCGATGACGATATAAAGGATAACAATGCTACTCTGCATAATCCTAGGATTTCTAATACTAAGTTGCAGAAATGTACCTGAAAGTAACCACATGACCTCACTGAGTATTTTAATGGATCAAGCTAAAAATCTGTATTCTTTAAAGCTGCATTAATCAATATTTTTATGTTAACTATGGATGAAATTACTGTCTAATGTGAAAGAAGTCACTCATAGTGACAAACCCATAAAGAATGACCACTGACTGTGTAGTTCCCCTCAGTTCTACAGTGCATTTTAGCATCTTTCAGCTCATTATTTTGGTTTTGCAGCCTGCAACTTTACTGTTGTGGTTCAGTCTTACTGTTCCCATCAACCCCTATTTCCAGCAGCGGTGGGCAAAAAGCCAATACCTATCCAACACCAAAGAGTTGTGAATACTTGACTTCCATTTGGGGTATGTGTGGGTCCTTTAATGCTATTACTGATAATAAACGGGTCCAGATCTGTCCTGTGTTGGTTGATTTACAGTTGGACTGACATCACCAGAAAAATCCTTTCAGTATGGGAGAATTGGCTTTAAGAACATACATTGAAACTTTCACCACTGCTATCACACTCAATACTATATCATTAGTCTAGAGTTTTAGTCTTATAATGGTCCAAATGCTGTTTTAGACGCTCTTGCACATAGACAAGAGTAAAATCCTGAGGGAAATGTTTATTTTCTAGAATTTGGGAGAGGAAAAGGATGTTTTTTTAATGAATTCAACAGGATGCAAGATTGGCTATTGGCAGCTTCAATAAACAGTGAAGTTTGTGCCTCAAAAAACTTAAGATGAGCCTTACATTGCTAAGTATGCATCAATATTGGGAAAAACAAAGAGTATTTCACAGTTCTAGCTAACACTGTATTGCAACTGCAACAGCAGCATGGGAACATGTGGTGTAAACTGTGCGTGTGAGTATGTTTGCATGAGTGAAAGAGCAATAAAGTGAAAGAAGTAGAAAACAGACTCTCTCTCACACACACACACACCATGGGCCACAATAAGTGGTTATTACATATATGCTTACCCTACTGTGTGAGGTGTTATACTAAGATGGGACTATTCCCTGCTATGCCTTCATTGCCGGACAGAAACACAATCATTAAAAAGAAAAACTACATCGTTTAAGACCACCTAAGCATTGATGTGTTTTGTCTATCCCTTAGTATACATCTGAAATGACACTTTCGAACAAAGAATGTAAAGCTGTGTGTCCTTAAAGGTCACATTTTGCATGGTATGAAGCTGGTAACTAAAGATAGATTTTTGATTGAAAATTTAGATTTTGTATACCCTAAAGTCTGGGAGGCTACATCATTCTCACCAAAGTATAAAAGCAACAGCATCAGAACGCACTCTTCAACTTTCTGATGTGAAAAGCTGTAAGTGAGGAAGCTGTTCTGATATAATTGTGCTGCTAATCTGCAAGGTACAAGAGGGAATAAAACTAAACACAGCGCTGGTTGCCAGACCTCACCATCAAATAAAGACTACATAAACAACACAAAATGCTTACGTGATAACAAAGTTCAGTGTGATCCCAGTGATTACTGTGAGAAGATATTACATATCTACACTTAGAAAATACACTTCAACATACCCAGATCCAAACAGTTCCTTCCAACAGTATGAAAAATATACAAATAAAAAATACAAATACTCTCAGACACTAGGTAGGTAGTTTTCTGTTGACATGAAATCAGTGAGGACTAAAAGATAAATATTTCACATTTTTTCTCCCTTGCATTTTAAAGAGAAAATAAAAATTTGTGTGTATGAAAGAAAAAAACTGTCCATTTTGAAATATTATCCTTCAGTAATTAGTAACATTGTGATACCACATATTTGTTTTTCAGCTAAAAATGCTTTAGCTTTTCTATTAAGCAAAAAAGAGCCAGTGTTGAAACCAAAAGCATATAGAATTCTTTTTTTAGACATCATACACTATGCACAGATAATAAAAACATTAACAATGATCAAGTCTTTTCCACACAAGAGAAATGATTCCTCTGTTTAGGTCTGAAACATCAATAGCTATAGAAAAGACTGGAGATTCATCATAATCAGCATTATCATTGCTGTATCATCATCAGTCAGAAATGCCTCCAACAGTCCAAATCTAATTACTGCCATTATAAACAACTCAGTTCAACAGAGAGACAGAAAAAAGGTTGTTGACAGATCTTTTTAACGTCCCATAATGCAACATATTGTGAGGCCTGGGAGTGGTAGATGTTAAATGTGGGGCAGGGTATGAAGACAGAGTGATCTAGGGGACGAGGGCACACCAGTGTGTGCAGGTAGACAGGCAGAGAGCCAGGTAGCATCCGTCTCAGCTCTTAGTGTACTACAAACTTTGACCCATAGGAGGAAGAATATCAGTTACTGTATGTTAGTAACATCACCTGCAAATTCTGCTCTGAAGCAGTTTGGCCTCAGGCCCTGCCAGATGAGTAACAGTCATTCATGATCATGCCAGCTGAGCGCCACTTTGGCACCCATGTGGGAGGACTGGCAGAGGAAAAGGGACATCTGAGCTTCTTGGAACTGAATGAAGAAAAGCCTCCACTCAAGAAGAAAGGGGAAGGGAAAGAGGAAGAGGGAGAAGAGAATGACTCAGCTCACTTGACATGTTCAGCACTGTGGGAAGAGCAGTAGTATTTCTTATGAGCTATGAACGTGGAGAGGCTGCTGAACTTGATGTTGCACAGCCGACAGTAGCGGGAGTTACCGTTCTGGACAGGGGAGATCACTGGGGTTTTAGCGCCAGGAATGGGGGCAGGCTGGGATGCTGGGATGGGATGGGAGGCCATGGTTGGTGTGGCCTTATCTTGAAGGAGGGACAAACCAACTGTCTCCCTCAGAACCTCAGGCACAGGTGACAAAGTCAGAGAGGGAGCCCTTGAAGGGGACATGGGCAGAGGTGAGCTGGCTGAAGGTGATCCAGCCCCACCTGAAGGGCTGCCATTTACCACTGGGGAGGAGGGAGAAGTTGTACTACTCCTTGCCTGCCCGTTGACGCTGTCTCTGTGAACCCGAGAGACCAGCCTGGGCTGGCCTGTTGGGGTGGTGGAGGTGGTTGCTGTAGCTCCATCCCTGGGGCTAAGGCTGGGGCTGCGGCTGATCACACTGCCTGGTTGGGGTAGGGCCTCCTGGGGTGGCTGAATGGTTACAACCAGGCCGTGGGTGGTCTTGAAGTGCTCCATCAGGTCAGAGGTGATGGGCCTGTTAGGACAGTATGGGCAGACCATCTGAGGGGAACCTGCGCCTTTGGCTCCAGCTCCTGGGGTGGCTGCAAGTGTGGTGGTTGTATGGGGAGAAGATGTGGCATCGGAGGCAGATAAGGCAGAGGGACTGGATGATGAGCCTTGAGCCTGGGCAACCCACTCAGCGGGGAGGGCTTTAGCCTCCATAGGATGCAGAAGATCCTGGCGCTCCTGTTGAGACCTGCTTTTGGGCGAGGTAGAGGCTGATCTCTTGAGCCTGTGCAGCTGCTCCAAGGTGTGGGGCTGGAGGGTGGTGGCAGGGCAATAGTAGGTTTTGTGAGCCAAGTAGTTCTCAATGCTGTTGAAGCTGATACTGCAGGCGGTGCACTTGTGGTAGTCAGTAAGCGGCAGGGCAGGGAGAATATTGCTGTTACTGGGGTGTGGAACCTCTCTCAGACGGGGCCTCTTGCTCAGGTCAATTGGGCCATCTCCTTCAGGGCTGGAGCTGCCTGCTCCACTGGGAGAAACCTCTTGCTTCACTGCCAAGCCAAGTACAGAGGGAGATGGGGCAGAGGCAGCAGCAGTGGCAGCAGCAGCGGCAGCAGCAGCAGCAGCAGCGTTAGCTAATGCTTCAGTTCTGGCCATGTGAATCTCGTACATCTTCTTCCTCTTGCGTGTGCGGATGGGCTGGGGAAGGAAGGCTGCTGTGGTAGTTGCCTTGGCCATGTGTACGGCTCGGTGGTTGGATGGGTCATGGCGTGATGCACAGTAGAAGCGCTTGTGAACAGTGTAGTTTTCATGACGACTGAAGCGGATGTTGCAGGCCTCACAGAAGGTTCTATTGGGATCATCTTCCAGGTCCTCTGCAGAACCACTGGCAGGGCTCTGGCTGCCTTCACTTGCTCTTCCTCCTCCACCTCCACCTCCAACACTACCACCTCCACCTTCTCCTTCAGAAGAGGATGATATTCCCTCTCTCCCCACAGGAGTTTCTGTCTTAACTTCGACCACTCTCCTGGATTCTGTTGTTCCACTCCCTGCAGCAGGGTCGGAGTCAGTAGGAGAGGCCGAGGCTGCTCTGCTTGCTGCTCCACCCTGAGGAGATGCTGATGAGCCATGTACCATGCTGGATGGCACAGTGGCTGGGCCTGCATCCCTTGTTGATCCTGGGCCTGAAGCTGAGGTTGCACCATCTGCTTGGTGCCTACTGGAGCAGTACAGCCTCTTATGTGCATAGAAGTTGTTGATGTTGTTGAAGGTGATATCACACTCAAAGCAGGTGGCTCCTTTGTGAGGCGGAGTGGCTGTGGCTGTAGGTGCAGTCGGTCCAGAAGGGAAGAAGGCGGCTGGGCTGTTCTGGGGAACTGTCTGGCCCTGTTTCAGACGGCTGTGGACCATTTCTGACATTTTGGCCAGGATCTCTGAGGCCTGGGGCAATATGGCTGCCTCAGGGTTAAACATGTACTGGGGCAAGAACATTGCTCCTCCTGGGAGAACTGGCCCTGCACCTCCCATATGAGCTGGGCTAGAACCAGGGGTAGGACTTGTTGGTTCGGCCTTAACAGTTGTGGCTGTCGGACTCTTAGGAGAATTTGATGTCTGGCAGGAGGAGGTAGCAATTGGCTCTTCCTGTGTCTTCCTCCTTGTTTCTTGATCCCCCTCCTCTCCATCAACCTCCTCCTCCTCCTCCTCTCTATCCTCCTTAATTTCCATCTGTTGCTCTTCTGTCTCAGAGTCTGAATGAGGCTCCTCTTTGATCTTTAGGTTAGTGGTTGGTGCATCAGGAGGACTGCAGCCTCGTGGAGTGGCTGAGCCGCCATTTGCGCCTGGGCTGGATGAGTCTGGCTTGGGTACACATGCTAGGGGCTCCCTCTCTGGGGGAGATGGCTGGAGCTGGAGGTGGTCAACTGATGATGGGGTACTTTGGCGAGGGGTGGGGCTCCTTTCGGCTGGGACCCTGACCTCTAGGTGAGTTCGTACATGCTGCTGAAGCTGGGCAGGGGAGTCAGAGTTGTGGCCGCAGACTTGACACTTCAGCACCACACCAGAGTCTCCTGGACTGAGACCTGATGAAGAGAGTCAGAATTAATGAACTGTCCTATTAGCTTACATTTATATGGACCTGAAAGATTTAGAACAATGTGTCTGGTCCTGATTGAAGTTGTAAAAATGTGAAAAACTTGATAAACTTTTCTGAACCCTTACACATTACAACATTGTCTGTACAATCACATCCAAGTGATAAAAACTCACTCTGATATTGACCATCAGTTGTCATGATGATAGTGTGACTTACCAGTGGACGGAGGCAGCTTAGGAAGGCCTGGCCCTGGAGAGTAGACCTCACTACGAGATCCAGGCTGGCAAACCATGTGGCTGGTGACCAGATGACTGTAGAGGATGTCTCTTGTGGTAGAGACAAATCCACAGCCATGACACACCCCATTCAGTGTGTCAGTGTGGACCTTAAGGTGGCGCTCACAGTTTGCTTTAGTGGTGAAGGCTGACAGACAGATGAGACACACAAATGGACGCTCACCTGTGGAAGGATAGAGAAGGAAAATAAGTCAAAGGGACAAAACTGTGGGCTCATCCATCACAGCTCCTAATGAACTGGTCAATGAAGGCACACTGGTCATGTATCTGAATGTTAAGCCTCAATGTAGTCTACATAAAAATCTTGCTCTCACCGCTGTGTGTGCGCATGTGGATCTCCAATGAGCTTGCACTGGGGCAGCTCTTGTTGCACTGTGGAAAGGGGCAGATACGTTCATTGGGATAGGACTCCTTGGGTTTGTCCTGTGGCGGGGATGAGGCTGCGGCTGGCTGCTTCTGCCGGCTGGCGCAGTAGTACATGAGGTGAGCCTGCAGGTTTCTCTCACTGCGATACCAGATCCCACAGTCCTTGCATGGGAAAATGTCCTCTGATAGCCAACAGAACATACATTTAGAGTCAGTTGACTAAACACAAACACAGCCAATCAGTATTGGTTGAACAACTTGATGAAAAGCACCACTGATCAATAAGAGACCAGTTTGTCGAGGTGTGGAGTTCAAGTACTAAATTGGGTGCTAAATTTGGGTCCAATTATAAACTAATAGTCTTTAAACAAATAAAGAATATGAAAGTGTGTGTAAAATATGCGTGTAAACCACAGAAACCATTTGTCAGAAGTCAATCTACAGCTATAAGAGACTGAGCAAGCACACACACACTCCATTGCTATGAGTATCCAAGGCAACAGAACACAAAGGTTATGGGAACGAGAAGTCATCCTTATCCTTATCGCATGTCTTATCATTAGTATCATCAGTTATTTTTGAGACTTTCCAATTATTTGCCGCAGTGTTGCCAAATCTAGGAATGTGTAATCATCTAGGCTGATTATCAATAGTCTCAACAAAATGTGTTTGTGAGTGTGTGTGCTAAGCATCAGCCACAGACGTCAGCACAGCACAAGGCCAACAGGAAACTTTAAGAGGTAGCAGCCGGAAGCTGAGCAGTGATACTGACTGTTAAAGACCTGCAACGCCATCTCTTGGCCAAAGAGAATGTTACAACTTTAAGGCAAATGGGTTTATATTGAAGTACTCAGAATAACAAAGATAATAAAAGCTGTAAAGGCTGACAAGAGCAAGCATGACAGATTAAAAGGGGGTTCTGTATTGCATGTAATACTTTATAAACCATCTATCTCATATTTTCGTACATGAAATATATGCAATAATACCATGTAAAAAACTATGTTGGTTTAGTTTACAGTACCTTTTGATACCACTTTGTGCCATTATTATTAGAAATTCCAGTCCATCCAATTCTAATCAATAACTTGAAGCAATTCTATTCTACTTGAAAATACTGTATATATAACAATGCCAACAAATTAAAATCTTATTTTCATGCCTTTAAAACAACACTCACTATTTACAACGGCAGTGGCCAAGATTGCGGCCATGCCCGCTTGCTGTGGGAGAAGCTGGATGTCTGAGCGCAGCGCCGCTGGGTACAGCGGCTCCTCCTTCACCACAGGTTGTTTCTGGGTGACAAGGCTGAGTGGAGGGGACAGCTGGTCCAGGGGGGAAGAAGAGTTGGCGGGAGGAGGCAACAGGGAGGCCAGGAGCTCTTCACCAGCCACAAGCTCCCTGGTCACCTTACAGAACAGCTCCTCACCTGAAAACACACAGACACAACTGTGACTGGCTTGTCATAGCAGGACAAGCACAGGTGGAACTAATAACATTAACAATGGCTCTGTTAAATTGAGGTGTTTCAGTAAGGCATTCCAGTGGACAAGTAGGAGCCCTGCGACTGATACACCTGATATTTATATGATTAATTACAGTGCTGTGAAAAATATCTATAGATGACTTAAAGGACAGGCTCACAAGTCTGTCTTAAAACAACAGTCAGGAGCCCAGATAAACATTGAAACTGTTTTTTCTTGCTGTAATCATTCCTCCTGTTCATACTGACCATTAAAAGATCTCTTCATGATACACTTACAATGTAAGTGATGGGGGACAAAATCCACAGTCCTCCTTCTGTGCAAAACTGTATTTAAAAGTTTATCTGAAGCTAATATGAAGCTTCAGACATCAAATCAAGTAGATATCTTTCAACATTACAGTCTTTTTAGTGCCAAAGTTCCTCTTTTTGTTACTATACTTCCACCGCCGCTCAACAGGGAAACTCTGTCTGAGGAAACACAAAGAGGGAATTTGATGCTAAAAAGACAGTAAATGTGTCAGATATCCACTTGATATGACTAACTCAGACTGCTGAAGCCTCATATAAGCTTCACATCAACTTTTAAATGTATTTTTTCACACAATGACTGTGTGGACACACTGTGGATTTTAGCCTCCATCACTTACATTGTCGACCAGAATATACATCAGACACCAAAGACAGGACATGCAGACCTGATGCTTGTCACACTGAAAATTTCACCTTGGCTGTAGATGGTACAGTTGGCAGCAGAGGGATCAGAGGTCAGAGGGAGGCGGCTAATCCAACAATCTGGATCCTCACACACCAGTGTCCACCTGCAGTTCTGCAGAAAGAAGGCGAGGAATAAACATGAGGGGTTTGGTCAGACTCATCCCAGTCACTGCTGAATTATACTGTATAGTATATAATAAAGAAAAGGCTGTGAGATTAAAGGTCACTTTCTTTTCTTTTCTTTTATTTATGTGTTTTTTCCACACCCCCATAAAATCACCCTTTTGATTTTACAGAATAACATCATATGCACCTTCAATGTAGGTCTTGATTTGTGGCTATAAGTGCCGAAACGATTAGTCAATTAATCGATTAGTCCATCAAGAGAAAATGTATCAACACCAATACGATAAGCATTTATAACATTGTTGGGTTGCCAGATTTTGAAGGTTTTACTTGTGCAGGCTACTCTGCTGGGCAATTTACCTGGATCGTTGGTATAACTGGGCATTCCTTTTAAATCCAATGATCAAAAAGACAAGAGACAAACATATTGATACATATCTTACATGTTCATATTCATGTCACTTTTCATAGTAACAGCAATGTGAGAGTTCTACACCGTGCTAGTGTTCAACAGGTGACGCATCCTGTCAATAAAACTGTCACTCTGTCCTTAACTGCTTCCCTGTGGGTTCATGCTTTTCTCTCATCCCTCACTGTATGTCCTCAACACTGCTTCAGATGGAAACATGTCAAAATAAGAAAGACTCTCTTAAAACAAGTTCCATTGTCAGTCTCTTCTTTAACAAGGCTTCATTATAGTATGTTGACCAGGAGATAATCACAAAAATCCAAGCATTAATTGCTGTCAATTGGGAATACAAAGTAATACGGTACTGTTCAGCGTGTCTCCAGTGGTAAACACCCGCTATAAAAAAGACCGTCGGCCAGCAAAGGATGATTACAACTCAAGAAGGAAATGAGGAAATGAGGGGAGCACGGGCTGAACAAAGCCACATGCACAATAAATGAGAGGAGAGAAGAAAGGAAAAGAGGAATAAAAGAGGGAGAGAGAGAGTGAGAGAAGAAAAGAAAGAGAAAGAAGATCTGATGAGGTCGACAGGCTGCTATTCAGCCTGCCGCCATAATGAGATCCACTGTGGATACACCGGACAAAGACTGGACAGGCAACATCCACTGTGTCTGTATGTGGAGGTATGAGAGAGAGAAATAATACACATATTACACACACACACACACCTGTGTGTCCTGCGCACAATCTTGTCTTTGTTCATTTGAGGCACCAGTAGCATTCCCTCTGACAATCACTCCCAGGAGGACACAGGCTTATCCCATGTCTCCATGACACACACACAAACACACACACATTTTTTTCCACTACCCTAATCTGCTATTTCCAACTCATGGTCAGTTGTTTTTACTGCAACATGCTGTGAAAAATCAACTTTAGACATCTCTTCATGTGCAAAAACACCATAAACACTAACATAAACTTGTGGACCTGTGTCTAGGTTGCAGGGATATCTGGGAGCATCATAAAGGGGAACATACTGCATCAGCTAATTCTGAATTCACAGTGAAGACAGGAGGAGAGAGCAAACCAGATCATTATTTCCACAACTGCAGGTGTACGGTACAGATTCACCTGTTGGCCCTGCAGCTAGTTAAAAAAAAGTTGATTTTCCAAGAAGAAGACAACATTTAAGCAAAGTGATACATGCACGGGCACTGAACATTTACCTTTCTGTTCTTGCAACTTCCAATTTCTGAGATGAAAGTGAATATGCAAGAGCTTTATTCTTCTAACTAATAACTAATACAACATTTTAAAAGGGAATAAGACACTGAAAATGTATCAGTGTACATGCAATGGCTGAATGTGAGAGAGCGGCACAATGCTGTATGTGATGCAGTAGAGCTAAATGTCCATAAGGAGGCAGTATTACCTCAGTGCTGGACCTGAGTCCTCACACCATACTGACTGAACACTTGTGATCAATAAGGGTCAGAGTTGACATGATGGCATGCTCTGCCTGTTGAGTCTTTTTTTTCTGTGACACAGATTAACCCTGATTTTTAAAAAATAGGGTTTTTTTTTAAAGGGTCGTGTCTCCACAATAAGCTGATGTCTAACACAACGAAGTTGAGCTTGTTAAATTCAAATATTAAAAAGCTATTCAGTGCTTGGTCACAAATTTTCTCTGTTATTACTTTGTATTGTAGAAATTTAACCTTTCTATTATTATTCCTTTTTCATCCCTACTGTTGCATTTAAAGACAGGCTGATCAGTGTGAAAATAAATACAAGGATGTATCACTGACTTACTGGGAGGAAAACTGTGGAGTTGGCAACCTGCAGGAGCATAACACAGACAGTGTATTTCATACAAACTGGCACATTTCATGCATTTGGCCAAAAAAGGAATCCTCAGACTGATGAGCATGCTCATTGTACATGTATCTGACCTCTATTCATTCCATCTGTAATAAACTGCCAAAAACCTGGTTTGACATTTTTCCCCCAATCCTCTATATTAGAGAAGCTGAAACACCCCGAGAGCTCATCGATCCTCTACATTCATTTTACTAATGGAAAATATTAAAAATGTTTCAATCTGCATCTCAATCCACCAACACTCACAGTGATAGACAGTCATTAGATACAGGTGCAGTAATGTAAATAAGCATAGCAGCTCGTGAGAAGACAAGTACAGTTTTAGATTTTTGGATGTTTTTCATTGTATTAATCTGTCTGGGCAGCCATTGGTTTTCATGTACATTATGAACATGTGTTAGTAGACTCTTGAGAGTATGTGATGAGACCTAAACTGAAGTCTGCATATATTAAGGTTATGTGGTGACTTCTCAAATCATTCCACACTTCAACTGGATAATTGATTTTTATACTGTATAGAAATGAATGTAAACCAATGGCTGCTTGGAATTGGAGGAGTAATGATAGGCAGCATGGCCTGCATAATGGTCAGCTTTACAGTACGCTATATGTGATTTGTAGTGACTGGAATAAAACAGTGGAGCTCAGTGTGGGCATTGGGACCGTCAAGGGGGTGTAAGATGAATCATGAGATGATAAACAAGACAGGAAAGAAGAAGAGAAAAAACATCACTGCTACACAAACATTTCTCTGGATCTGGAGAGTTTTACTTCTACAGCAATAAACACATTCAAATTATAGTGTGACAGATACAGGAATTTCGGGACTGACTCCAAAATTGATATAAGAGATAACTATATTTTTAAAATCTGACAATATTTATATTTGTATATTAATTTTCTTTACACAACCAATTACATAAATGAACATTCTGATAGAGTCCACTAAATTTATTTTTGTTTTATAACTGTGACCAAGAAATCTTCTGTTCGTTTTACACATTAAAAATAAACTTCTACTAATACTTTCTGGTGGATAAACTAAAGAATAGTGACACTGTTTCAAAACATGTTTTTATCATTTCTATACTTAAATTTCTCGTCATTTATCTGCGGTCATATACGTCAATACCTGTAGTGAACTCATATCATCCCGATCGATTTATCGGTCAGGCTCTAATTCAAATGAAAGAAGAGAACATCATTTAATTGTTGAACTGCTCACAGCTCATGAAAGTACAGTAGATATTTCCTGGCGTTAAAGGGACACAAGCAAAAAAGCTCCTGAATAAGTTTGATATTCAAAAAGCTGAATTTTCCACCAAATTTCATCAAAATCTGTTTTCAGATATTCTGCTAAATAGACAAACACACAAATGGGGCCACATTATTGTTGGAGATAAATTCACTGCAGTGATCAATATAAAATGTCTCTTTACCTGGAGTGAAAACCTTTCCTCATTACGGTGTATATGATCAGACAGACACAGATACCGTCGCAGCTAGAGTTAAACCTTGAAATACCTGAGGAAGATGGACGTTCGTGTGTGGGACGGTCGGGGGAAGACAGTGAGAAGAGAGAAGGAAGCCTCTCAGTCTGTTGTACGTTGAAGATTGAGGCAGAGCGTATTGTATTTCATGGGGAACTAGCGCTGATGTGGAGATACGGCTGCTTTTGTTTTAATTTGTAACCCAATGCTGGAGCCGTCTGAGCTGTAAGTACTGCTAATTTGTTTCAGACTAATTCATCACGGCCACGGCTTTGGAATTCACCATGATAGGGCAATGGGGAGAGCTCAGTAGCGCGCCAGTGGAAAACACACACACACACACACACACACACACACACACACTCACACAGATATACAAAGCAAGAGAAAATGAGGAAACACATTCACACAAGCTTTTTCCTTCAAAGATCAAAATTATTGATTTTTTTTATATTGATTAATACTCTTCCATCTTTTCTTATATGAGAATTAATAACCTTTTTATTAAAAGTCAATATTGCCAACTTTTCCCTGATGAAGTTTCCTCTCAGATCACAGCTACATGATTTTTATTAATGGTAAAGTCACATATTTACTGTCCTCTTGGACTAAATAAACATGACACACAGTCTCTCTGGGTGGTTATTGATCCATAGTTGTTGTGTTTCATCACATGAAATTTCCCTTCATTTTGATATCTGATGTCTGACCTGTTAAATTATTCCCTAGGATGACTTGGCAGTGAAATGTTTTTTAGTGACTCATCTGTTCTGAAAATAACTGTTCTGAAATTGATTGATTTTTTTTTTTTTATTCCAGAAACTTTCCTTATCTCATATCGGCCCTGGCATAAACAAGCAGAGTCAAGTACAGTGAAACTCTCCGGCCAAGTGTAGCTCAGGATCAGATGAGACGACAGGAAGCCTCGAGGACTGAAGGATAATGTTTTTATTTAGGGGGGCCCGCCTCTGGACACATTGAGATTCAGGAAACACTGCAGCAGCTGCAGTCGAATGCAATTACAGTACATGCACCTACATCTACAGGCTGTGTGAAAACTCTTTGTTTTACTTTGAGAAAAGCTAAGGATTATATAGAGCTAACTGCAATTTAACCAAACACCATTTACAATAACTAGATAATCTACAGTGTAAACCTGCAACAAGGTAAACATGTTACTTTACACACTTTACAGTCACAAATACACACATGGAAACCGCTTCACAACAAGATAATGAGAATCAGAGAGGCACAGGGCCAGATTACACTTGGAATGTGTGTGTGTAATTAACCAGGCCAGTGGAGACAGTAGATGCCAGAGATTTGGGGGTGAGTTAAGGAGAGCGGAGAGGCCACCGGATGGTATCAAAACCCTTTTCACTCCTCTTGGTCTGACGCCCATCTCAATGACTCAAATGGCCAGCAGTCACCCGAGAAACATGTCCGGACACACAGTCTGACAACTTTTCAAAACAGTTTATCGGTGGATTCTATCAAAGGTAAGTAATCTATGTTGGAATGATAATTTTATAAATGTGAGAACAAAATACATAGATACACATTAAAAAAAGCTAAACTCATGCTGTAGTTGTGTGCTGGCATCTGTCCCATCAATGATGAAAAATTTGATCATTAGTCTTTTTACAGCTGTTAGGTAAGTAAGGCAAGGTATCACACTTGGTACTAAATGTATTAAAAACATTAAAGTCCTCCTCCACTCAAAAATATGTTTTTCATTCTTGTTCCTTCAGTTGGATGTTGTGTTCACCTTAAATCTGAATTTAAGGTGTGTACCTACGATCAGAATTTGTGACATCACAACAACTGCAGAGGAAATCGTGATCCAATATGCAACTTATAGAAGTGTGATGTGGAAAGTTGAAGCCTCCAGTGCACAAACACTGAGAATGAACTTTACAGTGAAGAAGGAGACATCTTCTGTCCAGCAGTTAAGTTTCTATTTGCATATTCATAGATTCTACATTTTTCAATGAGGGAGAAGGTGGAGATGCCATTTTTAGGATTTTCAAGGAGGTAATTGAACTTTGTTGTGGAAAAGCCATATTAGACACAAATTATTAGTCAAACCAGAGTATGTTTTAATGTCTTCACACACGTGTATGAGGACACACAGTAACTGCCAATGGTTTGATATTATTATACTGATCTACAGGTGGCTGTAAACAGTAATGGATGTGAACAATGTAGGATTTAAAATACTTTAAAAACCCACATATTTGGTGTTAGCAAAGTAATGAGGGTTCTTCTTGGAATTAAACGCCAAGAAAGAAAAAAAAAATCAAACGTCTACTTCCTTTGCAACTGTCTGTCTCCAGGTAAACATATATTATACAGCTGTCATGTATATACTGCAGTAAATCAGAGCACTAATATCTTTTTGTTGGCACATATCATCAAATGTTAAATGTGAAATTATTTTGTATCCTTGCAAGAAAATTAAATGATTACTCATAAATAAAAGAACAATCAAGACGGTAAAAAGATGTGCCTAATGAAACATCTTGGTGGGCTGACGGTTTGAGACCTCTGAGTCAGACACACAGCAGCTGCTTCATGTCAGGCCATAAATCAACCCAGCAGATTTCCTTACTAATCTGAATTTTGCTGATTCTTTTCTACTTCACTAATCTTCTGTTAATGTGATTTACTTACGTTAAATATCTTGTAACTTATCGTTAAACAAACTACTGAGCAACACAGCAGCCCAAACACTCCCCCGAAATTCATTAAAAACGTTTCCATGTATCAGATGTGTTTTCTCTACACAAGCAGCCTAAGGAGAAGACTGTAGCTGATGAGAGACTACAAGTGTCAGGACAGGATGAAGTGGACACTGACAGTTTGGAAAGGAAGAATGAAAAAGGGAGGAGAAAAGGAAATGGATGGTAAATGTTGGAGCAGCATATTATAAAAACTACAAGATCAAATAAAGATCCATTGATCCACGTAGGTGCAGGTGTTTTCAGCGCCACACCTTTCTCTTCCTCTTCGTTTGCCCTAACTATCCACCCAGCCCTCCATCTATCAGTGGGATGTCAGGCCTCCCCGGCAGAGCTCCATCTTGGTTGAGAGCGCTGCCTTAAGCCCCATCAGCCGGAGGAGAGTCTTTGAGCCGCAGTCTAAGCCCCTCGCCCGGACCCCGGTCCCCTCATGAATATTAACCAGCCCCGAGCCTGGCTTTAATCTGCCTGATCCCCGCACTGCTGCCGCCGAGACGATAGTGAATCTAATTATTTGGTCTGATATTAACCCCCCGCTCCCGCTCCCACATACCCACCCCACACACACACACACACACACACACACACACACACACACACACACACCATTCCCACCCCCAACGCCCTGTCCTCACTATAGCTGCTGTAACATTCACATGTGTGTGTGTCAATGCAAACACACCAACTGAACTCCAGAGCCACCTTCTTTTGCCAAAGTGAGTTCACATATAACATTCACACACACACACACACACACACACAGAAACACACACACACACACACACACCTCTCCCTCCACCAACCCCCCCCCCCCCCCCACCTCCAGCGCAGCCTGCGACGCCCTCTCCTTATCAGGCCTAAAAACGCCCTCCTCCTACGCCGATAAAACTTGAATGCAAATGATGCCAGGCTGATTTCATTTCTTCATTTTCTTCCTCCATTCCCTCGTTCAGTATCAGAATGGCTCCGCACTCTCCCTCCCTCCCTCTCCCTCTACCTCTCTGGGGAGCCAAACACTGGTGATGATGACGACGATGATGATGATGATGATGATGATGATGGCGACGGGCAGCAGAGAACTTTCCCTAACCTCAGTGTCTAACCCTCATCTCACGTCGCCTTGCGCTATATACACACACACACACTTCAATTAAAGAGGAGGAAATAGAAAAAAAAAAAATATCCCTCTGCCAACCTCCTCCCCCTCACCACCACCCTACCCTGCAGATGAGCAGATTAAGATTTCTCTGTACAGCTGTCAACGGCCACAGTTTTACTGCTACCACAGGGGAATAAGTATGTTTGTATATGCAAATCACTACTGGTACATCTAGCACATCTATGTCTCAATGGTGTATACTGTTTCACATTGTCTAATATGGTTTACACTGACCTGTAATACTCTGAACAGGACGGTCCCACAGTCATTAAATGTAAAACATGTAGATCTGTTCCAAGGAAGTAAACAAGACTACACTGTGTATAGGAAGCTTTGAAAATGAAAGAGACTAGTTCCCACACAAGTAGTCATTGTTATTAGGTTCTGTGACACATCCAGTGTCTTAAAAGTTTTTAAAAGGCTATTACAAGATTGTCTTTTTCTATGGAGCTAAGATCTGGTGCTCCTTGTTAGTGGTGAAACAATTAGTGGATTGGGCTGGGTATTATGACACAGATACCAAATCTATAGTTTTTTGATACCTTACTTTATCAAAAAATAAATGTTTTCTTCTCTAAATTCATTTCTTTTTAAACAAGCTTATTTATAGCACCTGATGACCTTCTGAAATGTCTCAACACAAATTTAGACTCTCTAACACTTGACTAAAATTGGCAACATTTTGACTTAGATCAGGAACAATATGATCAAAGAATAACAAAAATAAGATCACAAAGCCGGCCATATATTTGATGCACTACGTTTAGTAGCCTTTGATACTTCACATTCAATATTCAGCTTTATTAGTAGATTGCAGATCTACCAACCAACCAGACTGACTGATACTGTTTTGTAAGGCTAATTATCAATACCAATGTCAATATTTGAGAGATTTAACAAATGTGATAAAGATATATTGGCCTGTATTTATGTTTTTTTTACATAAACACAAAGTCTTGAGTTGGCTTTTTGAAAGAATTATGGTCAAGACATGATATCTTGACTGATGTACGTCAACAGCAGTACATCTTTAGATTAAATGTGTATGTGAATGTGTGAATTAGTTTATGTATGACCAAGCGGTAGATATGCTCTGCTCTCTGTTTTATCATTATTATTGTATTAATCATTTTATATTTTCAAATTTCTAATTTTATAACATAAATACATAAATTTGTTGAAAAAATAATCTGGAGATTGATCAATAAAAAAAAAGTCCAATTTTCATTGATGGAAAAAAGCTACAGAAATATCAATGAGCAGCAGTCAAGTGAAGCACAACACCTAAATGTTGCACTAAGTAATATTTGTACAATAAGGGAAGAACATAAACAGAAGTCAGAAGATTTTGCAGTTCATGGCACCTGTCAGAAAGGCTTTCTTTCACTATCAAACCTCTCCGGCATAAAGCATTTCAAATGTTTTGAGCTTCTCTAGCTGGGAATTCAATAAGCCATCCTGCTCCTCTCCTGACCTTTTCAACCATCGTTCATTCATTCACCCCTCTCACAAAATCATTCATTCAATCATCCATTTCACCCTCTTCCTCCCTTCTCCTGTTTCACTGTCTCTCCTGCGCCGCCTCCTTCCTTTTATACACCTCTTTTCTTTCTTTCTTAATCTCTGATTCTCTTCCTCTCCCCAACTCTCATTCCTACCCTTCTGTCCGCCCACCCCTCCTTCTCCATCCTATCTCTCTCTCTTTTCTCTCTCCCTCTCTCCTTCTATCTCTCGACTACAGGAAATGGTTTCTTTCCCCATCCAGGGGGTTGGAGGGGTGTACTCACTGTCCCAAACAAAGAGGTCACTGTGTGAATCCTCCAAAAATACAAAGAAGAAAAGGAAGGCAGATAAAAATCAGAAACCTACTCTCATCCGCCTCTCTCATACAAACACACACACACACACACACACACACACACATACACACACACTTTACCTCTGTTGCACTCATGCTTTGAGTTTTTCTTTCATTTCTCTAACATTCAACAGAGACACAAGATACTTTTAACACTTTACATTCTGCTCACGAGGTACAAATATTGTAAATACAGTACATGGAAGAGTGAGAGCTTATTCCCTTGTGCAGGCATGCAGGCACAGCCGCACATATCGGCACACACCTCCGAGAAGAAGAAGAAGAAGAAGAAGATGAAAAAAGAAAAAAAAATAGAGGGAGCCAGGTTTGATGAGCTGCATGCAAATGACATGTAAAAATATAAAACTGCGATACTTAAAACGGGGGCCGAGATAAGAGATTTGAAAATGAGGCACTCTTGGAAAGCGGGCTCCTGAACTGCCGGAGATGAGGCTCAGAGATAGAGAGGATAGAGGTTTTCCCTCTCCTCTTCTCCTCTCTTACACCTCCTCCTCCTCCTCTTTCCTTCCTCCTCCACCCTGCAGAAGCCGGTGCAGATGACAGGGAGATGCAGATACCAGCCAGTCATTCCTACTGAGTGATGAACACCTCCCCCCCTCTCCTGTCTAACCCTCCTCTTTCACGTTTGTCTCACCTCTCTTCCAGCTCTCTTTCTTTCTCATATTTCTTTTTGTCTCACATGTTTTGTTTCAGTTGATGGACCTTTCCCTCTTTTCTCTTCGGGTCTCTTTTGTTCCTCTTTCTCTCTGGCCTGGCTGGCCGGATTTCTGTCGATCAGTATTTTATCTTTCTTGGCCGTTTTCTCTCTCCTCTTTCCAATCATTCCTCCTCTCTCTCTCTCTCTCTCTCTTCCTCTGTCTCTCTCTCTCTCTCTCTGGGTGATAGGCTCCTCTGTCAGGGCCAGATTGACTGAGAGACAGACAGCTACTGTCATGATGTGGGCAAGTTATACGACAGGTGAAGGTAGAGGTATAGCCTATATAGAGCGCACAGATTAAATCACCGCAGATAAAGGCTAGCTCTCCTTAGGGGCAACATTATGAGGCAATACGTCCATCAGCAGAGGGATGATGAGGCTTTTGCTGCTAGAAAAGAATTTGAGTCCATGTTTAAAGTCAAATGGCATCTTCAGATTCTGTATTGGTGAGCATGGTATAATTTTGAGTAGGATTTGATCAAATCGTTCAGGGTTTGATTTGATTGCTACAAAGTGGGCATGACTAAAGGCTGGAAAACAAATTAGTTATTACAAAATGTCTTACGACCATCGCTGAAGGTAAAAATGTTTATGTGTTTTTATATGATAACTGATGGAAGTAGTTTTAATGTAAGAATGAAAAAGAGATCTTAACGGACCAGTGTGTAGGATTTAGTGGCATCTAGCAGTGAGGTTGCAGATTTCAACAAACTGAATACCCCTCTCCTCCCCTTCCAAGCCTGTAGGAGAACATACTGTGGCCGTGAAACACACAAAAAATGTGAAAGGACCTCTCTAGAGCCAGAGTTTGGTTTGTCTGTTCTGGGCTACTGTAGAAAAATGGCGGTGCAACATGGCGGCCTCAGTGGGAGAGGACCTGCTTCCTATAGATATAAAGAACTCATTCTAAGGTAAGGAAAACACAACGATTCTTATTGTCAGGTGATTTTACACTAATTAAAACATACTTATGAATATTACATTCCATTTCTGCCAAGTCTGTTCTGCTAGATGCCACTAAACTCTACACACTGGTCCTTTAAAGGAGGGGTTCAAACATAGCATATTTTCTCACCTTCATACACCTGGCCAATCACTGTGTGAAGTGTTTATCAGATTGTCAGTTTCAGAAACAAAAATTTTTGGAAAAATTATTGAGCATCAAGCCTAGCAAGTGCACCATAGGAATCAAACACTGTATAATGGGCTTTTCTTTTTAATATAATGCTCATAGGTAAAACAATCTCTGCAAGGTTTCTGCATATGCACATGTATCATCTTAGTAACCTTAACTTTAACTCATCCAACACCTAAACCATCTCCATGACAACTGAGAACCATCTGCTCAGGCAGACAACAAAGATTCAGACAGTAAGTAAGTTGGACCTGTTGTGTCCAGAAGCCAAAACTTGGGTAAATTTGGGTGAAGTCTAAAATATTTAGAGTTACGTTTAGAGGTAGAGGGGGGCGGGAGTGGGGTTATTTGTTTCTCTTTTTAAACTTAAAAGTTAAGGAATGTAGAGCTGCAACAATTAGTAGAATAACTGATTAGATGATTCTTGATTAATCATTTGAGCTATTTTTAAGAAAATTGCCAAAAATCTCTAGTTCCAGCTTCTTAAATGTGATTATTTTCTGGTTTCTTTCATCCTCTATAGTAGTAAACTGAATATCTTTAGGTTGTGTGGACTGTTGGTTGTGTATCTTGGGCTTCTGGAAACAGTGATAGACATTTTTTTTTACCATTTTATAGACCAAGCTAATTAAGAAAACAATCAACAGCACTCTGTCAGTCATTTTGAAGGGGAAAGACACAGATGTAGCAGACACAGATTTCCTCATGTGCTCTGTCAATGACTCTAAATACTGCTGTTCCCAGGGGTTAACCCTAACCCTAGCCCGAAAATAATATTTCTTTCTCCAGATGACATTAATTACATATTAATGTTTGGAGAAGAATTAATTTAACATTTTGCTGTGATGGTTGTTTATTACCGTAGTTTATTCTTGGGGTCTTGGGAGTTAATGTGATGGAAGGGTCCAAATCCAATTTGATTGTATACATTTATACATGCGTGTCCAAGTGCAAGGAGTAAACAAATTTATTTTTAAAAAAAAAGAAAGGAGATTAAAAGGAGATTTTATATAAAAATACTCAAAAAGGCTTTTTTTGGACATTTATATGATGGCAGAACAATTCATGCAGGTACAGAAGACAGAACTTGGAAAATGTGTTTTATGTCACCGTCTTTAAAAGGGGAAACTTTTTCCTCAGTTCTTTTAGACAACACTGATGTATCGCGTTCTTCTGGGGGGCATTACAGACGGTGTCTCAACACTCACCGTAATCATCGATTTGTTCTGAAGGAGCATCATTTTAATTAACATTCTAATTTGATGGGCGGAGGAAACAGAGAAACAGAGAGGCAGAGAAACACTGTTGATGAGTCCAGATAAAATATAAAGATCGGAATCAGGATGTAAACAAACTGGCTCAGTCAACACACACAAAAAAAAAAGAAAACAGCTCGAGAGAGAATAAGGAGGAGACGGTGATCACCTTCACTCGTCCTTCCAGGGGGAGTGAGGGAACGAGGAAGTGGAGAGGAGAGTAGAGGAGGTAGAGGGGAGGAGAGATAGAGAGTGAGAAGAGACTACCCAAAAAGTGTTTGAAAAGCCGTGGGTGGCGCGCCTTATCGCCCCAGTTCTCCTGGAGAGATTATTGGGGGATTAGTGCGAATGCTTGTTTCTAAAACATGATGAAAAGACGTTCGGCGCGTGATAACGCTTTGAACTCCCCTACTCTGCTCCTTCTAGGATCGTGCCTTCAGGCTGCCTTTCCAGGAAAGACAGGATTGGGGTGGGGTGAACTGCTGGGTGCTACTGAAGGAGGGAGAACAATAGCAACGATGTTGTAAGTGGAGTTTCTCCTGTGGTAGTGTTAAGACTTTGCTTTGGACATCTGTCCTTTGGTAAGATGCAACAGATGCAACAAACTCAATGTTTGCCAACATTTCAGCATCATCCCTATTTCACCTACACCGCATCCTTCATCTCAGCTGAAATTTCACAACAATCCTGCAACTTCGGTCCAATCACATGCACTCGCCCTATCAGTTAATTAAAGCAGGATCCAATCAGAAGGAGAGGAGATATAATATCAGATTTGTTATATGCGATCCAATCAGAGGAGCAGCGGTGGCGTGCTCACTCCTGGGTTGCCATGGGAGGCTCACCGAGGAGGACCTGGTTGCTCACTCAACCAAAAACTGTGAGGAATCAGCAGCCAGCTGATCAGTTGATCAGTAAACATTATTATACCCTGTTCTAAAGTCCAACAGCCATATCAGCCAGAATATATTTAAATAGATAAATGGTTTTACGCCTCTTTCTCAAGAGATGCAAATGGCAGGATTTCCATATGACACAGGCCAGTTAACACGCTGCTAATCTAATGAAGGAGATCTGTTGAAGGGAGAGTGAGGACTGGATCTCATGTGCCTCTCTCTCTCTCTCTCTCTCTCTCTCTCTCTCTCTGCCCCACCCTGATTTCTCAGAACTGACAAACTTCCCCCCACCCACACCACAACACACACACACACACACACACACACACACGCTATGACAACATCAAAGACATATAAGTGTATAATATTTCAGATGAAAAAATAAAAGCCATTGAGCTTCATATATCTCTGTGGGCATGTGTATGTGTTGCATGAGCGGGTGTACACTTGTGCATATCCAAAATGCTTCCCGAGCTAGTTGTGTTGCTGAGTAGGCCTCATATTAAACTGATAGCTTATCTGTCCGGGCCAAATAAGAAGCAAATTTGTCGAGAGAGAAGTTGAGAGAGAGAGAGGGCGATGCTGGAAGGGGCAGCGCTGCCAAGTGGGCCATACCAATCTCTCCCATAGATTTGGGGGGGGGGCGGGGGGGGGGCAAGCCTGAGGACTGAGGAAGACAGGTGGTATGAATAAGATTGAAGTGAGGAAGGAGAGACAGCTGGGAAAGATCTAGGGGCAAAAAATACAAAAAAATACATTTCCACATATTGAAGTGAGGGAATGTTGAAAGCGTGCTCAAAGCAGAAGATGGACCTTAGAAGGAAATCAACATAGGATGACCGATGTCCAGGCACAAAGAACATCTTTAGCTGGAGATAATAAAAATGGATATTAATGGATAGTTTCTTTCAAAGGTACTTTTGTATGGGCTTGAGGTATGCACTGTAAACCCATTACATCAGACTTTTTCCACTTTCTATTAGATATTCTGTTTGGATCATTTCACACAAACTTAAAGCTCCCTTCCACTTAAAAATGTGTTTTTCATTTTTGTTCCATCAGTTGGATGTTTTTTTCTTCTCTGTGCAGAAAGATGATGGTGATGGTGGAAATTTGAAGCCTCCAGTGTACAAACATAGAGAATGGACTTCTGAGCAATATTTGCATATTCGCATATTTGCATATTCATAGATTCTGTGTTTTTCAATGAGGGAGCATGTGTCATTTTAAGATTTTGAAAACCATGTCAGAGTATTGTCTTATAACATGTCCGGAGGGGATATTTAAAATTATTTTGAATTTTCTCCTATTTGTTTTTTCATCAGTCCCTGTTGATCTAGCTGATGGTTTATGTTGTTATGATGTTATTAACATATTATATCTACTGTATGATCAATAGGAGTCATCACAGAGTGGAGGGGTTATGGGTGAAGGAGTTAAGTCCTTCACTGTCGTTTGAGAATGTGTGTAATAATTCTAAAATGAAGTATAAAATGAGGTGATTCAATATCAATATGTTAAAAGGAAGAGATCTAAATGACTCTGATTATGGTCTCACTCAGTGGTTTGATGAGTGTGAAAGTGATGTCAGCTGTATGACAGGAAAGCCATTTTAACACATGTAATAGATGCTCAGTGTTTGTCCAGATAGCATCATAGATGTGTTTATGCATTCAACTCAATGATCATTTCTGAGGCCGATTCAATTCGACTTTTATGTGCTTATGTGTTAATTCTCAATGTATGTGCACTGGAGGCTTCAAGTTTCCACATCACACTTGTGTAAATAGCATAGTGGACCATGATTGGCTCTAAGCTACTTGTGATGTCACAAATGCTCCTCATAGGCCCGCCCCTAAAAACCAGATTTTCAGTGAACACTGAGAAACTTTCTACTTTCAGCAGATGAAGGTGAAAACAGGCTTCTAGTGTCAAACTCTGCACAGACATCATTCAGCACAGTGAAGCTCAAACATCTAACTGTAGGAACAGGAAGAAAAACATATTTTTGAGTGGAGGGGGACTTTAATGTTTGTATGTATTGTATAATTTCCTGTTAGTATAAAAGTACGTAATCATGTGCAGATATTGTACAAAGCACTATCCTTAAAAATGCTGTCATTGAAGGTATTCTGGGACTTAGGCTTGAAAGATTAGTATAGTGTGTACTGTATACAGTCAGTATTTAGTATAGAAGTGACACAGCATCTACCTGGGATAAACCCTAACCCCCTACTGCTCCAGTAGGACATGACACTGGCCAGCAGATCCTGAAACTGCATGTGCAAATAAATTTGTGTTTTGCTAAAGTACCTCTTTTTGTATTTAAACAATATTTTTTTTTTATTTTGAAGTAACAGTGCCTACTAGTGTATTCAAATAAAAATCTTGGTAAAGTGAGCTCATCCTTAACATCTGCTGTGTTTTTGGAACCCTTCAAATAACCAATCAAGGAGCAATCATGCAGCGTGAGGCTCTGGCTTTAGCAGCGTGCCAGGAGATGAGTAGATTTCTCCTCTCCAACACATTGAGGAGGATAGCCCTGACCCCTGCTGACCCACGAGGGAGGGAGGGAGGGAGGGATGGAGGGATGGATAGAGGAGAGGGAGGATGTGGAGTGACAGGGGGAGAAACACAGAAGGAGGAATGTGAGATTACAGCCACTATCTCCAGCAGATACTGAAGGTCCGTCTCCTCAATCCTTCAGCCCACAGATGGGGGATGGTGGGGGGGGGGGGGAAGAAAATGAGGAAGAAGAGAGAAAATGGGTATTAAGAATCAGAATGAGATGCTTTCCATATGAATGCAAAGCCTTTAAAAGAACAGATGGACTTTACAGTTTAGAGGAGGAACAGGACGGTATAGGCAGCGGAAGGGAGGGGAAGAACAAAAGGTGATGGGTGAGTGTGTGTGTGTGTGCGCGCGAGCGGGTGCTCGTGCATTGACTCACACTCACACACAAATACACATGCAGACATCTATCTGTACACTCAGAACCTCACTGATAATAAACGAAATCTTAGAAATGAGAGCCTATCAAGCAGGAATCAATCACTGGGGTTTGTTGTCCAGGAGGATGGCGCCATGCGGAGATAAAAGACAGGCGGACGTCTGGGTAGGGCTGGGAGGAGAGGAGGAGAAGAAGAGGGGAGAGGATGGAACGGAAAAGGAGAGGAGAGGAGAAGGGAGGGGAGGGGAGGAGAGGAGAGGAAAGGAGAGGAGAGGAGAGGAGAGGAGAGGAGAGGAGAGGAGAGGAGAGGAGAGGAGGGGAGAGGAAAAGAAAGGAAAGGAAAAGAAAGGAAAGGAAAGGAAAAGTTGGGAGAGGAGAGGAGAAGAGAGGAGAGGAGAGGAGAGGAGAGGAGAGGAAAGGAGAGGAGAGGAGAGGAGAGGAGGTATGTGAGGCATGAATTCTGCATGAAACTAGGCTTTGCTGGACTGGTTGTGAACTCAATGTGAACTGGTCTAGATCCAGACATGAACTGATTGAACTGTGCTGAGCCGGACTAAAATTTACTGAACTACATTTGGCGTCTGGAGTCAAAAATAACTGAGGATAAGACAAAGAAAGCCAGGTATAGCAAGGTAGAATTACAGAAATTCGGTAGGAATGTGTGTGACTGACCCTGTGCGTGTGTGTGTGTGTGTGTGTGTGTGTGTGTGTTTGTGCATTTGTCCGAGTTTGTGCTCCGTGCCAGGAAGCCTCTCCCAGCATCAGTATCATATGATTAGATGGACTTGCACATGATGCACAAACCCAGCCTCTGATAGGACTCCATCCGGTCCCACACACTGTTCCCAAGGAACACACACACACACACACACACATAAAGATACACACAGCTGTTTTCATTTCCAACCACTGTCACACACGTACGTGATAAGGTGTTTACTCATTGTCTCTCTTTGTTATCCGACCATCCGACCTCTGACCTTTCCAACTGAAATCACGTCAGTCAGTTGAGGTCTCACTTCAGCATGGAGCTCAACATCAGCACGGTTTACTCTCCTCTCAGTGTTAGCATATACTGCTATAAGTCTAATAATATATTGTAATATAATCATATTATTATTATTATAAAGCTCACTCCAAGTACATTTATTGGTTTGTCTTTCTTTACTGCTGCAGGTTACAATTATTCTCACTATCAATTCATCTGCTGAATTTTTTTTCACCATTTAAAATAATGATTCCTTATTCATCCACTTAACCAACCTAAAAAGCTAGTATACATTTTATAATAATACAAATCAAAAATAACTAAAACTATACAACTATTTTCATGATTTATTAATCTGTAAACTAGTTTTTTGAACAATGAATACATCGTTTAGTCCAAATGCTATTTCACAGAGCCCAAAGTGACGTCTTCAGATGCTTGATACATGACATGAATTATCAAAAAGCATCCTAAACTTATCTTATAAATGATCTTATTGTCAGTTCAATTGTCAGCCTACAAGTGTTCTAAAATACTCAGTAATGTAAACTTGTGACCGCTCTTACTGATAGCATTTACAGTCCAAACAAGCTTTGTACATGGACTGCTTACATTGAGCAGTGTGCTCTGACTGTCAGCCTCACCTGTCACTGCACTGACTTTGAGATAATAACAATAATACTAATAATAATAATAATAATAATAATAATAATAATAATAGGTAGATAATCCTGGACCAAACGCTCAGCTCATCCACAGAGTCACAAGGTAGCTTCCTTTAATGACGGTTCTGTATCTAACAGGAATCTCACTACAAAGGCGCACCAGATTCATAATGGAGAATAATAATAATATATTACTATGCTTTAAAGATGTGTCATTTTCTGATTGGGTCATCTGTACAACTTAACGAGGATTGTTATGGTGATGCTTCCTTCTGATCTATCTCATGTTCAGTTCAGCAACAACTAGCCGCACAAGTGTTATTATCAGAAGGAGAGCACACATTATACATGTTTTAAAATCTTGACACTGGTTGTCTGTCAGTTTTTGTGCTGATTTGAAAATTCTTGATTTGAAAATTTATAAAACACTTTGTGGCCTTGCACTTCATCTGTCATGCTTGCAATATAAACTAGAAAGGCGCCTCTGGTCCTCTGGCACAAGCCTTTTAATTGAACTTTTGGTGAGGTAGGTTTTTACCATTCTTGCTCTGAGCTGTTGAAACAGCCTGCCTGAGGATCTGAGAGCTGCTCAAAGCATTGAAACCTACCTTTTCAGCTTGGCTTTTGGATAAAAAAAAATGTTATTATATATTTTTATTTCTTTTCTTGTTTAAGATGTTTTAATTTTCTTTTATCCATTTAAATTTTTAACTGTCTTTTATCAATTTTATTCTCATGAAATTAAGATTGTGGCTTAATTTGATTAATCCTACTAGACAAATATCTCTATTTTTTTTTTTTATTGTTGCTTAGATGTTGCTTTGGAATGCTTCAACTCCATTTAATTGCTAATTTATTGTATTAAAAACATACTTTTGTTTAAGGTTTACTTAAAGGTATAATAAGTGAACAGTTACAAATTAGTCTTGGTAACAATGGTGATAGAACCTCCATGTTAGAGCCCTTACCTCTGTCTCCTGATCATCTGTGCTGCCCTCTGATTGGAGCATTCCTGGGTAGGGGCCCCATGTTGTGTCTGGATGTAGGTCCCTGCGAGCCACCACCCTGCTCTCACTGCCTTCTTCATTCAACTCCAGGTCATCTGGTGGAGGGAAGAGAGGAAGTGAGAGTTAAATATATCAGCACTTTGAAGCGTGTAGCCGATCCGTATCATTAAACATCAGATATCAGTCAGGCAGCGTCATTGATGACAAATGTGATGAAGAAACTGTTTCACACTTTATATGTTCAAATATATCATTTCTGCTTCACGTTCAACTTTCCTGTAGAAGTATAATTTTACTAGTAAGGTTTTTATGGAGAGTTCAGAAATCTTGTCTTATTGGGAGCTTTCTTGGCATCAACATTTAAAAATACTGAGTACATACATAGAGTACATATTCAAAACATCAGTACTGGCCTTCAAAAATCCCTTCTGGTTCAAACACACCGATAGTACTGAGCAGAGACCATATGACAGGCAAAGAAAAAAAAAAACAACAATCAAAAGCAGCATATGGCTTGAACTTGACCCGAACCCTTGTAGCAGCAGCAGCGACTCGGACACAAAGCGGCAGCGGCTCAACAGCAGGGGGAGTTTGATACAAGCTGAGCACTTTCTGTCCTGGCCCGGTTCAAACAGGGGAAACTTCTTGTGCACTTCCTCAAAGTGATAACTGTAGAAGGATGGCAGTGACGGCTGTGGTCTGAGCCTGCTGCAGCCCAGATAGAGCCAGATAGCCGGCAGGCATGGGGGACTGAGCCATCTATTTAAAAACTTTAGACAGCTTGGTCTGCAGGAGAAGAGGCCGTTTGTAGTTTAGAGAACTCTCACTGCACATCTGAGGATTAATGAACAAGTTTGAGCAATACTGGTGAGTGTTGCAGCAGAAACTCCAGTGACTGACTGGATGGGATTAATGCCAACTGCTCTGCCTCAGGCTCTGCTTCTGGAGAAGCTTTCTCATTATGACCATCTACCTCTCTCTCTGATCAAAACACATACAGAATCTGCCTCCCCCTCTTCTCCTTACACTGCCTCCCCCTCCTCTCACCCACACCCCCCCCCCCCCCACCCGTCCTCATCTCGTCCATGGTTCAGCCAACTGTTTCGGGGGGTCGGTCTAAAGTGGCGGGCCTGATAAGAGTGTTTGTCTAACACTCTCCATGTCAAAACACTCATCTATCTTCTCTGTATCTATCCCCACCAGAGAACAACGGACAGACGCTGATAAAATGGCTTTCCCACAGCCAGTGGGGGGGTGGAGGTGGAGGTGTTGGGGAGGGGAGTGGGTTGGGGTTATGGAGGGGAGGAGGGAGCAGGAAGAAGCGTGGTTTGAGGGACGAAAGCGCACAGAGAAGACGTTAATTTAATAAAAAGGCATCCTTAAGAGCGAAACAGCAGTTAAAAAGATTGTTTCGCTGTCAGGACCGCTGTGGCAAAGTCACACAGGAAGTGGTACGTTTCTCTTAACTCACAGCTCAAAGCTGCATCGACACTCTGCACAATATAATGAACACCCAGGTCAAATGTTCAGACAACGATCACGTTTTAGGGAAAGAAGTGACCTGATAGTACATATTATTCGGATCAAGCGCTCAGGAACAGGTCATGGTATATCTCCCACTGTAGCCAGCCCTACTTTTTCATTCTCTTGCCCCGATGCACATGAGAGCGTGACACTGATGCCAGATGCAACAGGAGCTGACCTGAACTGCTGTGCTTGGGTCAGGTTGGGCTGAATTTTTTATTGAATGACTCAGGTTTTGGGTGGAGCTCAATTTCACAAATATTGTTGAGGGTAACCTACAGTATTAGTGCTTCTTTGTTAGAATACATCAAATTAAAAAACATATATCCAGGAAATCTCCTGACACATGAGAGCTGTTGGGTTCTGTTGGGGTTTGGACACAAATGTTCCAGATTTGAGTGTCAGATTTCAGTCCCAGGTCAAGCGCCAACCCAAACATGACACCTCAGACAGTCTAACCTGCTGCCTGCAGAGTCTGAAGTCCAGCGTCTGTCCAGCCAGTATCCTATCTCCTATCTCAGTTTGGCCACTCTGACCCTCCTTATCTCAGCACTCCATCAATGTCCAGTCTGCCTCTGTGCTATTGGCTGATCCTCGCCACATGGGAGTCTTATCAGCCTGACCAGCTCCGTTGACCCTCATTGTGAAACTGCAAGGATTTGACCTCAGTGAGCCAACACAGATATTAACTTATAAACAAGCACGACACAAGCATTAGTTTGTCAATTATTAAGGCTGGACACATGTTATCCTATTCCTTTCATGACCTATGGAGCTATATCCCTTCATGTCAGCATACCTTTAGGTACATCACACAGGTCATTAGTTGTTTTGGCCGAGGCAAGGCTGACCTGAATATCCACACTGAGTTTCAAAGGAGTCTTTTAGTGTGATCTTGATGTGCAGACAACTAATCTGGAGAATACACAAAGAATGCTATTGCAATAGTCCAGTCTGGATGTGGTATCAATCAGTGAGTGTATTTCCATCCACCTGTTTTTATGCACATTTTCAATTTGCGTCTAAAAAAAACCTGAGTGGAAATACTGGTAATTTTCAAAAAAGCTGAAATATCTTTAAAGCTTGGCTAAGGTGGAAAAGTTTGTGTACTGAGGAGACTGTAACCTTCATCAAAGTTTTACGTGAAACAAACATAAATGCCATATTTCCATCATGTTTTTCACATAGTTTTCATTTGTTTGAGGTTTGACTTTTAAAGACATCGTCTCGTTGTGTTCTCTTCTTCTGCGATGGTTTAATGGCACCGGACTGTAGAATTAGCGCCAACCAATCTTGATGCATCCAGCTTTTAATATTCACATATCAGATGTGAAGAAAAACACATATTAATTTGTATTTTCTAAATCTGTTTCTGTCAGCATTATCACGTTTTCTTCATCTGTTCTTCTTTTTCTTTTGATTTGACAACTTTCTCATCTTAGCCAAGTTCAATATTTTGTCTTTTTTCAGATTTCTGGCCTTGAAAGAAATCTGAGAAATCAAACAGGTGGATGGAAATATACATAATAATAAGCGAAAGGAAGGAAGAACAATGTGACCACCAAACATAGACTGTATAATGATATGAGCAGTATTCCATTAACAGTTTCCAGACTATTTGGATCAGCGCCAGTCAAGCTCTACATTACTAGTACTTTAATTAGCAGATAAAGCTGCACTGACACCAATACTATAACAACATACCCCTTGGATAGGATAAACTGTTTTAGGGTTAGTTACTGTCAATATCTGACTTACTTTCTATTTTATAACTAACACTCATCAAGAAAATGTACATATACAGTATGTGAATGCAAATGATGGAGTGTAACCAGTTAATTAAAGGCGGCATCAGTGACTGTAGATTAAGTCGTTGTCAGGGAGTCTGCTTAATAAAACGCTACCATCCAATGGTTGTGAAAAAGTGCTATCGGTGCACCTCCACTAATGAGTGCTGCTTGCTAATCCCAGCAGGTTAGCTGTGTTCACGGGGGTAACATGAGGCCTCCAACAATCCTAATCCCTGTTAATTACCCCTCCTGCTCACCGCAGACCTGCTGAAGAACCCAGTGCTCCTTATCAATATGGCTGCTACTACCCTCACTGCTCTGTATGATACTACCCCCATCAGCGCTATACACTGTATGTGTAGCGCGCACACACACACACACGACTCTTTCTGTTATTACTAGAAGACCCATTCCCAAAAATACAGGGCTAGATGGGCTTGTTATCAATATCAACCAGCTCCACAGTATCCACACTGCTTTACTCATTTAGCTCTGACACACACACACACACACACACACACACACACACACACACACACACACACACACACTCTCTCTCTCTCTCTCTCTCAAGCACACAAAACACACACATCCACAAGATGACACGTTGACACACTCCCTGTCACCACACACACACACACACACACACACACACACACACACACAAAGCCTTATCAATACGGACGCTTCAGCAGCCACTGGGGCGTCCAGGCCTCTTTGATGAACCAACACAATAAAACAATCAGTCCGTCATTAATGAAATGACTAACGCAATTAACCGATGAGTGGGGGTGTGTGTGAGAGAGAGAGAGGGACAGAGAGAGAGAGAGGAGACCAGAATAATGTTGATGATGATGTTACAGGATTTTCAGATCTGCACCTTTTCTTTGTGTCATTTGTTTTGCCAGTTTAAGGATTATTCCGTCCTTAAATGACTGATTCCTGTCAATAGAAATTACACAGAGCAGATTTACTGATTCGATCCATTACTGAAGGATTATTGGGTTCATGACTCTGACACTGACATAAAATATAAACATATATATTTAAATGACAGCTCGTGGAAAAATATGACACTATTGCTGATGTCATGGCTGGAGATTATCTATGAGGTTCACATATATCACACAAATGGAACTATTCAGTAGCAGGACAGTAAAGATTCACCCCCCCCACCCCCCCTCATCAAAAAGTCACATGGGTCAGGTGAACTGGCATGTGGTCTGTGAAATGGGTTGATTCTCAACTATTTTGTAAGACTTTAAAACTTTAAACAACTCCGAAAAGGCACTTCCTTTATCTCTGCAGTCACTCTGTGTGATTGAATAGAGCTAAAACTGTTAGTTTGTCCTCAGTGTCCCAGAACTTTGACAGATTCTTTATGGGTATACACTTAAATTTTTACCACTGTGGTACTTTCAAGGTACCAAATTAACTTTATTTGTATAGCACCTTTCATACAAAAAAAATGCAGCTCAAAGTGTTTTACAACAAAAGAAAGTATATCCACCAAGTGCTTCACACCAAAGATGACATAAAAGACATAAAATGAGCATAAAAACATGTAAACGTGCATAAGATGGGAAAAAAACCCTTTGATAATGCTAATAAACAAGATAAAGTGAAAATACGATACATAGAACGTGTACTTCAGTGGTTGTAATTTGATACTTAATAAGCAAAAACTCAGACAGTATTTCACCATGTGTACACAATCTGTAAATCAGCACCTAGGTCTCTGAAGCCATAAGCATAACAGAAACTCCCTTTTCCCAACAGACACAGACCACTGACCTCAGCACCCATGTAACATGAGATGGAAAATAAAACCCATTTGATAATAAAATATCAACTAAAATAAAAGTGAAACTAAAATACATAGAATGTGTAACATAAGATGGAAGATAAAAACCCACTGACAACTTAAATAGAATACATACTGAAGAATAATAATAATAAAGTAAAATAAAAAAGTTAAAACATAGAATACATAAGATGTATAAAATCAAGTAAAATTCAACATTTTAATAGAAGTGCAGTAGTGCATACATGTGAAGCTGACTGAGAGAAAAAAAATAAGAATCATTGTGTTATCATTACCTTAGAATGAGCCCTTTATATCTACATAGGGAGCGGGTCCCCTACCACAGAGCCCGCCATGTTGCACCACCATGTTTCTACAGTAGCCCAGAACAGACAAACCAAACACTGGCTCTAGAGAGGGCCTTTTGCGATATTTGCGAGTATCGCGGCCGCCGTAGGTTCTCCTACATACTTGGAAGGGGAGGGGGAGGGCAGGGGTATTCAGTTGGTTGCCATCTGCAACCCCACTGCTGGATGCCACTAAATCCTACACACTGTTAGGAGCTTTTTAAACTCAAAAGGCAAATATCCATAAAACATAACATGGGATTGTATATCAACACATTGTATACGATAAACCACTGATTCATTTGTGAATAATGCCAAGTTTGCAAAGTTGATGGATATCTTGATAAAGTTACTGGATGGACATGCTCAATTCTGTAAAAGGTCAGTGAATGTAACACTGCATCATAGCTTACTGATGAGTTGATCTTTCATGTTTCAGAGAGATAAAGCTTGAAAAGTAGCACATGAATGAAACACACGCCCAGAAAGATACGTCCGCTAAAAGTTAAGGAATTGGGTTGTAACCGTTTAAATTATAGTGAAAGGTCACTTTCATAATTAAGTCATAATTGCTAAATATTTATATTATCAACTAAAAGAATGATTGAAGATGTCCACTTAACATGCAGCCCTTTTGGAAATAACATGAGGGACAAAAATGTTATTCCATCCTTAATCATGCAGATTAATTGTTGCGTTCTAAGATGATACATCTCCAGGTAACTTGGAAGGAAAATTAATTAAACTTGCAGGTGGGCTGTTATCTCAACTGATATGTCATATTATTAATGAATGCTAGTAGGAACTGTCCAAAACTTTGGAAAGAATCCAAAACTAGACCCTCACCGAAAGACAGAAAAGATGATTTTCTGGCTCTAACTGTAGGCCTTTTAAGAATCTCTCACTTCTTGTTATTGGGTATCAGAAGTTTGTTTTCAGTCCAATCTTATTTATTGTAGTGAGAATGGTTTCCAAGGACTCGTTTTTATCTTTACAAATAGACATTTTTCTGGGAGAGCCCAGTTTTTGTTTTAGCTATATCTTTTGTGTGAGTTCTTCTTTGACAGCAAATTTAAGTTATGTGGAGTCCCACATGGAAGTAGCTTGGGCCCAGTTTTATTTTATTTTCTTAAAATCATTTTTCAGTATTTTGTCCAAAATGCTGTTATACTGTATGTATGTGAACGACTTAACTTTTTTCTATACTGTACATTACACAACATAGATATGAGATAAAATACTGTAGGTACTGAATAAATCTTGAAATTAGCATAAATTCAATGTTTTGCTTTAGGTAGTGTTCTTGCATTGCCTCTCAGTTGCTCTGTCAAGTCACTGTAGGTAACATTTTGTCTTTGTCAGATCACATTAATCCTACTGATGGTAGACATCATTGTAAAATGAATATTTTTAGGTGTTGGACTTTTGGTTGTACAAACCAAGCAAAATGAAGACAAAATATGACAGCTGACAGTTTTCTGACATTTTATAGACCAAAAGCTTGATTGAAACATATAACAGACTGATTAATCGATAATGAAAATTATCGTTGGTTGAAGCAGTAGTTCATTTGTCAAATAAAACAGAAAGAAAGACCATTTTGGCTTACCAGGCCTACGTTTATGTTTGAGGTAAGTAAAACTTTCTGTTTAGGTTTAATACACACAAGTTGTACAGCTGTCTGCAGAAATACCTGTTTTTAAGGCCTTTTTATTGAACACCTTTTCATTCCTGAAGTCAGACTTCAAGTTACATTACTAACCACTATGCATTATGTTCTTTATTCATTTTGAGAAGAATAAAACAAAGAATTCAGTCTAACACTGTGTAGCCTCAGTGTGCAGGGAGTTACATATGCAAAAACCAAGCATCGAGGCATTATATGTTGTCATCAAATGAGAACAAGCATCCTTAACAACAACCTGCCTGATTGGATATCAATGAGGAATGAGGGGGGAAAAAAAGAGAAAGGTGTAACCCAACACTGATGTTCTCCTCTATCCGGCCTAATTGATTTTTAAAAAAAAGACTATTGTTGATATCAAATGAGCACATCGCGGCGGAGCTATTGATTTTTTGACACCGTACAACAGGAAATCTTTATCTGCGTGCTACTCCGACCCCACACTAATAGGTGGGGTTTAACCTCTGCTGAATGACAAATCCCAACGCCTCTCTCTCCTGTTCTCCCTCTAGTTCTCATGGGAAACACAGGACAAATAATGCAGTTCTGGCATTATTAGGAAAGATGAGGGCCTGTATTGTATGTTTACATGATGTCAAATCCAATTCTATCTGTCAAGTATACAAGGGCTTTCTCCTGAAAACACTCAACACATTACAAATCCCCACACTTACATATTCAATTATGCACTTTATTTAATGATCACAGAAGGGATATGGGACCATGTAGCACCAAAGTGAAAGAAGATATTACAAAGTAATCCATACATATGTACTATATACACAGAAAAGTTCATATAAACACATGCAGTAATGTGTAAAAACTATTGACATTGCTACTATATATTATGAACTACTACATACTATAGACGTATAGACATTTGTAATTTCTTTCCTCAAATTAACAGTGGTACCCTTAAAGTACTTCATTTGTTCTCTTTATGAAAAAGATTGATTCCATTTGTCCTTGTCCCAGTTTTGATGTTACACTGGAGACCAATCAACACTCCTGCTGGTCAACATTGGTTGCCAGTTGCACAAATTGAATTCTGTAATGCTATGCAACAAAAACTGCTAAAAAAAAAAAAAAAGCCAAGCCATGGATGACCTAAATGAGCCACTTTAGTTCAGAACCTTTTGGACTGAGATACAAGGATGTACTACAGATTTTGGCTTTGATGACACAAGATTGTGTTTTATTTAACATCTTTTAAACATATATTCTGTTCTGGTAATTAATGTGCACAAATTATCAATAAGAGTGCACAATAATTATCAAATAACTTTACCTGGTGCTTAAAATGATGTAGATATCATAATAATAAATAGAGAATTAAATAATGAATAGTATAGTTGAAAGAGCAATCCACTGTGTTTGTAAAGCTGCATGAATTGATTTTTGGACACTGTTGGCAGAAGAACTCCAAATCCAGCTGGCCGACACACAGCCCTGATATAATATCATCTCATAAATTTGTTATGGTTGTGTTAGTTGCATCCTTTACACATCCAGCAGATACAGGAGAGCAGTGAGACTAGACCATACAGTTAATGTAAGACTATAAAAATTGTGGGGTAATTCTCAGTTGGTTTGTCACTATGAGCGACCCCTGTCACGTGACACAATTCCATGTAAAAAAAAAAAAAAAAAAAAAAAATATATATATATATATATATATATATATATATATATATATATATATATATATATATATATATATATATATATATATATATATAGATGAAACTGAAATGAAATTAAGGGTTTCAGGGATATAAGAGTTTGGAAAGTCGTAAAATGTGTTCATCCCAATTACGGTTCCCATTTGTCTCCTGAACACATCTGAACCTTTACTAAGCACTAAATCACTAAACATTTAATTTTGTGTTGTCCTTGTTATCATGGTTACCATTGTTAAAGCAGAAATTGCTCGATTTACCACCTTTGTTGCTATTTTTTGCTTTTACATGTCAAGCTCTTGAAAAGTCTAAAATTTTGATTTATGAATTCTGCAGATACCTGTCTTTTTACATTAATGACCACTCACATCATTTATAATGTTGGCTGATAAAAGCCCTCAATCTAACAACAAGCAAGACCTGATTACGTTTCCTTTTCTCTGTCTTGTCTTTCTCTCCATGATCCTCCATGCAGCACCCCTGGGTCCCTGGAGTCCGGCAGGCTCGGCTCAGCGGCAGATAGACATTTCTGGGATAGGCATCTACTGCTCAGGACCACGCAATCATTTCCATTTTACCCTCTGTTGCACAGGCAAGATAAGACACCTGCGTAGCCCTGCTAATCAGATGAGCTTCAACAGAACTTTATCATTGACATTTACCACTGTTTACCCAACTAATTTCTCTTAACTGCACTGCTGAACTTTTATCTACAAAATACATACACCACCAGAAAAGAGCAAGAAGCAAACATGCAAATTCACAAATATGCGAAGAAAGATAAAATGAGGGAAAAAAAACTAAAAGCATTTTTTTCCGTTCAGAGGACGAAGGGGGTGAAAACAGAACAAGTGACAAGGCTACTGTTGATGAGATGAGCCCTCTCTCCCCCTCCCCCCTTCCGCCTCCTCCTCCTCCTCCTCCCCCTCCTCCTCACTGAAGACAAACAAATGCAAAGAATACTGACATTCACATGCGAAAACTTCATTTTGGAGTTCAATCACCTGACTGGTCGTGGGCAGTTTCATTTATTGCTGATAAAAAAAAAGCACCTCTGTATGCTGGTGTGTGAGAAAGAGAGAGTCCGGCATAACCCAACCAGTCACAAGACAACATGCGTAGAAAACAGCACGCATCTAACACACTGGTATACAATCTTAAACCAGTTTGGTCAGTGTTAGTACTTTTTGTTACTGGGTTTGTAAAGAAGGTGGGTGATGCTATGACCTATTTGGGGTCCCACTAATGGCACAGCCCAAGAACAATGGTGTCAGTCTATCCAGTACCTTTGTCCAGAGAAAGATATCTCCACAGCTACTACAAGAGAATGAATCCTGTTTCTTTCACCCACACATTTCCTCTAGCACCAGGATTAAGTCTACATTATGTATAACTTAAATATCAAACTCTACTGCAGATTGCCATGACGTTTGCTGAGCACATTCAGACTGGGGAGCAAATGGATGAACCCTTAAGATTTTGAACTCTTGATGAACTTCATTCTAGTGTCACCCCCCGGTCACAATGTTAGCTTCATACACAAGATATGATGTAACACAGTAGGCAGAGGGTGGTGAAATTTGTTGAGTATGGTCCCAAGCTAATTAACACTTGATCATAATGGGCAATTGGCAAATGGCTCCCAGGCAAAAACAGCTGCCTCTATTAACCTCCGTTGATCCCACTCTACGTGCAAGGTGTACAGTTTGTGCCCAGATTTGCTATGTGGCAAATTTGATTAAACACGTTTATTTAGTAATAAGAAAAATACGATCATATATCTAACATAATGAAGGTCTTGAAGCCTGAACAGCCATTCACTCAGCCTGACATTGTGTCATCTGATATTTGACAAATCAGTAGAGGAGTATCCATCCAACCGACGTCATTTCCAGTCAGAGCTGAGGTACAGTAGTGGTTGCTAGCTTGCTAGCCATGTAGGAAGATGACATCCCAATTTTTAACACCACTTAAAAAGCTCTGATTGATCGACTTATTCTCCAGCCATTGGAAAACCATCTATTGGCACAACACTAGACGTATTTGAACTGCTGAGAAAATGTGAGCGTTGATTCAGAAGTCTGGGACCAGTCTTGTTACCTGCTTGGTAATCCCACTTTGATCCAGTGATCTTTCTTTTTGTGTCATCCTCAGGGCAAATTTTGCCTTTTTAGACCTGCTACTGGAAAGAGTGGCCAAATAATAAGTATGTCGTTCCTTCCATCTAGCTCTTTGATACTGTGGAATGTAATGAACAATACAACCTCTGGCAAGGCTTCAAACTGTTAGCTTTGTTCCTTGGAAATTTTTTGGGTTAGGACTGAGTTTCTGTTTGCAGAACATTTTCTTTGTCTGTTCAGCCATATGCAAATGATCACTGCTCATGCTAAAGTCATATTATGCAAATGAAGTTGGTATCTTCCAAAGTTAGTCTTTTTTGTACAAAATTAAAAATATGTTATTGTGTTTCTAGTGTGAAGCCTCATATTAGCTTCAGCATAACACTAGAATGGTTTTTTCTGGATTTTTGGCCTTCGCCATGGCCTAAATAGAGAAGGAATGACTACAGCAACTAATAACTCTCATGAATGTATCATATTAAACTGCAGTAGACTTTCTAAAACTATCCTGACAGTGTTATGAATTCCACAAATCTTACAACCCAGACAATGTCAAACACACCTATAGAAAGTATACTCTGTATTCTGTCTTTATGTTTAAAAGAAAACAGTCGAAAAATGTGATTTGTGCATTATTCATGTGTAGGTTCAAAGCAAAACATCACTGATTGGAGTCACAACGAAGAAAAAGGAATTCTTGGGTGAAATTCTATTGTGAAACTGTGTGTTTAAGAGAGAACAAGAAAATGAAAGTCCATACAAACCTCACTGAGAGTGAGTGTGTGTGTGTGTGTGTGTGTGTGTGAGGGCACGTACTTTACGAGCACAGCCGCTCTCTTATTCACACTCCTACCTCCATCTCTCCCAGCCTTCCCTCTCTCCTCTGCTGTAGCCTGTCACAAATTGAAAGTGGAGACCTTCCAGAAACTAACCCTGATAATCACACATAAATTAATTAGAAAATGTTTCTTGACATTCTCTACGCACAGACGGGGAGAGGAAAAAAGACTGAGGCAAAGCCACAAAATTAATTGTACGGTATGTGACTCCGATAATTAATTCAATCATTAATTCATGTCTGCTTTAACAACTCCTTCTGGCTCCCGCGAAAAAGGACGTTTCAATCAGGCCGGTATCGGCAGCGCCGGCCGGGGAGGGAGACGTAGGAAAAGTTAAAGAGTGATAGACTTGCTCGACACACTCAGGGTCATTTAGAGGTTCACCAATTAAACAGACAAGACCAAGAAGAGAGCAGTGAGTGAAGCGAACAAACAGAGGGAACATGAGGGCGGCTGTTAAACATAAGATTCTTTTTTTCTGACTTTGTAGTCAGCCTTCATATCTAGAAAGAGTACACAAATACTGTACATTAAACATCTGGCTGTTTAATAGTAACCACTGAAGGGTAAAGGAAGCTTTGGCTTGGAAACTGAGAAGATTTGAGGATTTTTTTTTTAAATTTCTGTTCAGACCTCCAACATATATCTGGGTTTATATTGCTGCTGGATTCAATAAAGTGACCCAAAGAGGGCCTACTGTTCTGAATATGTGAAAGAATTAATTTCCAAACACTCTCAGCTTCATCTAAAAAGCAATACAATTAAACAATACATATGAAATATAAGACTGGTTATACCTTTATGGTTATTTTTCCTCCATAAAACTACTGTAACCCAAATGTCTCTCTTTTAATTGTGAGTTACAGGTCAGATTGTTATGTTGAAAAACCAAAACTAGATTCAAAGTTGTAAGGAGAGAAGTGTGGGGGGAAAAATACAAGTGAAATATTATAGTGCAGGCTGTTAGCAGTTGATCTCATAGCCAAAAGGGCAATAACACATTTGACAAAATAATTCAAGTTTTCTACCACTGCTTTACAGTAGACGCACCATGTCCCCTCAGACTTGGCCAACAAGTGATTCTTGTCTAATAAGGGAAGGAAACTGGTGAGGCAAAGATACTGTAGAGGGCAGAAAGAGAGAGAGAGACAGAACATGATAAGACAGATACTGTGAGGATGGGGGAAAATGAGCAGAAAGCAGAGAAATGTGTGCATGTGCTTCCCCCCCCCTATGCATCTATTCTTACAGGGTGCAAGCATCATCTCAAGGGCAAAGAAAATGAGCAGAACTTGAGTTTTTGTTGGTTGTCACTGCTAAAAAGGGGTCAGTGTAGGGTTAGGACTTGACTTCATGATTACGATTGGAATTAGGATTATAGCTTTAACATTTTTGAAATGTAAAACTATAAATAGTCTGATGACAGTAAAATGCACAGAACATGCTGTATGTTTTATGGTAAAGGAGGCCAAACAGATAAGAAGGGAGAGAGTTAGACCTTCGGTTTCATGACACATATGGCGGTGTCGTATGTGCATGTGCAAAGGTGGGGCTAAATAAAAATAAAAACCTGGGTAGAGATCACTAACCTCACTACAACAGAACTTTATATGTAAAAGTCAGCCCACAACTGAGCTCCATCGGCCTCCAGACAAACTAATATTTACCTCCAGCTTCTGACAGGAATCTGAGAGACGCTCAATCAGCTTCAAATAAGGAAACATGCCCAGCACTGCCTTAGTATCTCATTTTATAAAGCAGTTCATTTAACCAATTCTACACTGTATGAAGAAGAAGAACAAGGCTATGATATACAATGTCATGAAGGTAGCAAAATATGTTTTATATTATTCAGCAGGACTGCTTCAAAACAAAAATAGTGTTGGGGAGAAATGAGAAATGAAACAACCACTATAATTTCAGACCGGGTGTACATTCCTATAATATCTCTAAAGGGGATGTAGAACATTTCTGATGTGATATGTGTTTAGTACTTAAAGTTAAGAGTACACAAATACTGCTCAGTAAACCATCTTGCTGTAATATGTTTGTTGAATGGTAACACCTGAAGGGTAAAGGAAGCTTTAACAAGGAAACTGAGAATAAATGATTCAGCCTCTTTTATTTCTGATCCCACTAACAACACTTATCTGGGTGTATATTCTCTGCTGTTGCATTAAATTAAGTGAACATAAGGGTGCTTACTGTTTTTTTTTAACTCAACATATCTGTTTCACCTAAAACACAACATAATGTTAAGTCAACATCTTTGTAAAAATGTCTACCATCAAGAGCTGCAACGATTAGTCGATTAGCTGCCAACTATTAAAATAATTACCAACTTTTTTGATAATCGATTGATCGCTTTGAGTCATTATTTAAGAAAAAATATCCAAATTCTCTGGTTCTTGTTTCTGAAATGTGAATATTTTCTGGTTTCTATGCCAATAAACTGATTATCTTTGCGTTGTGGACTGTTGGTCAGGAAAAAAATCAAACCAAACAACTAATCGATTAATTAAGAAAATCATCAACAGATTAATCGATGATGAAAATAATCAATAGTTGCAGCGCTACTACCATCACTATGATGTTAAAAAATATTCCTATGATACTTTTCAGTCATCAGTATTGCATTTATACCCCATGACTTTACTTTATCCACATTTATCTTAGTTTTAATTTATCATATCAGACTGTACAGTAACATACATTCTGTTGTAGCTACTGAACAGAGAGTCATATCAGGGTTAACAGTCGGATGTAGGTAAAGGAGCACCCTGGCAAGTTCAATAAAAACATGTGCACAAGTGTGTTTTTCTGTGAGAGGAAGGTTATGTATGCACACATACATATATACACCACATCACTTGGTGCAATCATCCACTCTTCCGTTCCCATCAAAAGACCTTACAATCTCAACACGGATCTCGTCCTGCCTCACCAATACCCTGGCATGGATGAAGGAACGCCACCTTCAGCTTAACCTCTTTAAGACTTAACTCCTTGTCATCCCAGCCAGTCCCTCTGTACAACAGATCAGTATCCAGCTCGAATCAGCCCAACTCATGCCCACAGAGTCTGCCCAAAACTTGGGTGTTACGATTAATGACTGACTAACCCTGGCCTCGATTGCTTGATCATGTTGATTTTCCCTGTTTAACATCAGAAGGTTTAGACCCTACCTGTCTGAGCATGCAGCACACTGGTACATGCTCTCATAATATCATGCATTGACTACTGCAACTCCTTACTGGCAGGCTTCCCTGCATGTACGTTCAGACCTCTGCAGATGATCCAGAAAGCGGCGGCGCGTCTGGTCTTCAACCAGCCCAAAACAGCACATCTCACTACACTGTTGATATCCCTCCACTGGATCCCAGATGCTGCCTGCATCAAATTCAAAACCCTGACACTCGCTTACCAAACAGCAACTAAAACAGCTCCCACCTACCTGAACTCCCTAATTCGGGTCTACACTCCCTCCTGCTCACTATGCTCTGCCAATGAAAGGCGCCTGGTACCACCACCACAAGGGCCCTAAGTCACTAGCTAGACTCTTCACTTCTGTAGTTCCTCGGTGGTGGAACGAGTTACCAAACTCTGTTCGATCTGCAGAGTCCCTCTCAACCTTTAGGAAAAAGCTAAAGACCAAGCTCTTTTGCCTACTCCTCTATACCTGATGAACTTGTAAAAAAAAATAGAAAAATATTATTAGTGTCTATGCTCTCTATGCACTGCCTGTTGGCACCTATGTCCTATAGGGCCTGAACTTAGCTTTATGGCACTTACTTGCGTTGTTCTCTCCTGACTAGATCCTTGCTTGTGTTGTATTAACTCTCATGTGTATGTTGCTTTAGATAAAAGCATCTGCCAAATGAAACTGTAACATTGTAAGATATACAGGATGTGGTGTAGTGGCTGCAGGAGAAGCCAGGAATCTGATGGGCTGGTAATCAGATGCCAGTGTCCTGTTCTGCCACCAGTGCTAGGTCTGCCATGGGGTGTATGGGAGCTGCTGGGCTGATAGCAGCTGGACAGCATGGAGAAATGTCCCTTTAGATTAGAGCCCTGCGCCTATCAATCATCAGGGATGGAGTAGGGCAGTGACACATCACAGACAGGCTGGAGAGAGGAGATGTGTGACAGTGTGTGTGTCAGTCAGAATATGTGGTGTAGATCAGGAGTGGGAGATGGAGGCAGAGGGCGATACTGGCTTTGAGTGCTCCTCATGAGTTCCTGCCACTAAGTTTATAAGTAAACTTTTCACTGCATACATGTTCTCCTGTTCGTTAGTACTGAAAAAATTGATCCTGAGTTGTTTTAGGTTGCTGTAATTATATATTTGTTATTTTGTGCTGCAGTGGAGGTGACCAAAGGCACAAAAGTGGATGAATTTATTCATGAGACTAAAATATGCCAAATAATAAACAAAACATAGAAGCATTTACTGTTTAACAGTTTTATTTTAGCACTGCATCATGTAAACCATTATACACAAACACCATAAAGTCTTATTTTTTCAAATAGAAGTTTTGTAATAACACAGGGTAATTGGTTATGTGCGTGTCCATTGCTTTGTTATTGTCATGATGCCACTAAGAAGAGCTCATCACAACAACCTCATGCCAGATATATTACTTCTTTAAATGTTACACCCTCATTAAAGACAGATTACTAAAGTGTAAGTAGTTAGAATAACAGCTGCAGTTAAGATCCCAGTGGGCAGCCCTAAAAATATGATATGATAGAATGCTACTGTATCATGACGCATTGTATAATAAAAAGTGATATACTGTATTTACATGTTATAATATTCCTCCGCATATATACTGAGCCAACAGCTCTACACCTGCTGTGGAGAAAACTGCTAGGGGCTAATAGTTGTATGTTATCTTTCACATCAGCTACTGCACTTTGCTAAATTAGCCTTCTGGCTAGTTAACTAGCTAACAAAGCCATAAACTACTACTGAACTGAAGCAGGAATGAGGACCAAAGGAACAAGTGCTAAAAAAAAGAAGAAATATTTTATTTCTGTATCAAAGTTTTACTTTTTACAACAATGTTCTCCAGAACTTTTTTCTAATTGGGCTTCCACTGCTACCAGATCAACTACAATTAAAGGAATAGTTTGACATTTTGGGAATTTGCTTTCTTGCCAAGAGTGAGAAGAGAAGACTTCACTCTCAAGTATGGACTCTCTGCTGGTCACTTGGCAACCTCACGGTGATGACAAAGTCACTGCATCCGGACACAAAATACTCCAGTATGTAAACCCCTGTTAAACCCCAACTTCTTGTTCTTACACTTGAGTTTTTGTTTGGATTACTCAAATGACATTTCACATGTTAACTAGTGCTTTAGAGATGCTGGTTAGTGGAACTGGTTTTAGTTTCACAGAGCCAGGCTAGCCATTTCCTCCTGATTCTAGTCTTAATGCTAAGCTAAGCTAACTGTGTGCTGGCTGTAGCTTCATATGGCTGTGTATGACCCACATACAACACTGTTCCTGTACTGTGTGTTGATGGGACAAAAACAGGCCTCCACAAAGTCCCTTCAAACTGCAGTCTACTCTGAGGTGTCTGAACCCCGCTGACAAGACAAGCCCTCTGGACACACGACAACCAATCATCATCCCACAGCGTTTTGATTGATGGGTGGAATTGACAGGGAGCTTGCAGGGACACATTCTCCTGAGAGACATGGGAGTCTGCTGGCTGGAGATATGGAGGAAGGTTACAGAAGAGACAGAAGTGAGAGTACAGTATGCCCATGTGTGTGAGAGATGGATGGATGTGGGTCAGCTCTGTATATTTGGTAATGAGGGGTTAGATGTGGCCAATATTACCTATTTCGTATTGTTATCCAATATTAGCTACTGGGCAGTTCTTGTCATCCAATTCCTTACCTTCCCACCTTCAATTGGTCTCATTCCTTAGTCCTCCATCTCATCCTCCTTCACTCTCAAAGCCTGTATCTGATTGTATCGCTGATCCAGTCAGGGTTAATTTTACTGTTTGCATCAGGTATTTTTACTGACATTTCAAGTGCAATTTTGATTTACCTCCAAATAACGTGGTTTAGATAATCTGGATAAACAGCTGTCTGATCACCTGACATTGTTGTAGTGATGTTACCATGATCCCAGATTTCAGTTATTACTTATTACTGGTGAGTACAATATTTTTATAACAGATTTAAATGATGGTCAGAATTCTGAAAATAAAACCTGTTTTTTATATTGAAATGATCCTTCAAGGAGAGCATTGAAAAGTGTTTAAACTACACTGAACTCAAAGCTGTGATGCTTTGAGTACCTTAGTCCACAGAGCCAACATGATGGCCTCACTGTCATTTCTTCATATTATATCTTCCTCATCCTTCTATATCTTAACCTTACCCACTTCCCATCCCTCACCTCTAATTTCACTATCTGAATTGCACCTCTTAAAATCTCTCACCCCTCATCTCTCTCTCTCATTGATCCTTAAACCTTCACCCCTCTTTCACCCTTCATTAGTTATCTCTGTACCGCAAACTCAATATTCTTTATTCCATGCCGCTTCTCTCAGTCTCACATTCTTCTTACCTGTCTCTCATGCCGTCTTCTGCCTCTCCTCCTTACAACCTCTCTTCACTTCACTACACTTCATCGCTCTATCCAAAGTTCACCCCCTTTAACCTCGGCCAGTCTGAGAGATAACATCTCTTCTCAACGCTAGGAGTTAACTGTCTATGCTCCTGGTCTACCAGATAACAGATAACACACATAAAACGTAACACACACACACAGATATTTAACCTTAAACACTGCAAACGTGTCAGGAAAACACAAACTTTATCAAAAAGTGAGTAGATAAATATTCCAGGTTTCACTGAAAGTGCAAAAATCTGATACCTATGATGTTAAAAGTGTATGTTTGTTCGCCAAGAGAAGAAGAAATGCTGTTGTCCTGTTTCCCTGGGAAGAACAACAGGGCATATTAGGTTTAGGAGTTTCTGGATGAATATTGCCACAAAGAAATGAGCGAACCAGCAGCAGTGCAGAAAACTGGAATCCTTTACACAAACATCTTATCCTTCAAACGCTGCACTCAGCCATCCAAGACTAGATGGAGAGAAACAAAAGGTCTTATCACATGTGGACAAAGTGATGAGGGTGCACCTTGTGCTGTTCATGGTGATTTCAAACGGGGGGGGGGGAAGTTGCTGTGCACAGTATGCAAATGTGACACCGCCAACATCTTCCTTCCCTCACCCCAAATAAATTAGACTCTCTGCAGTGATAATTACGCATATAGTGTGCCTTCATGCTCCATTATAATTAACTACTGTATGATAACCCAACACCCACCCACTACATACACACACACACACACACACACACACACACACACACACACACACACACACACACACACACACAGTGCCTGGTAAATAATAATAACCATTATTACGCCTGCCATTATAATGCTTTATTGGAGGTAATTTAAATTACTCTGTTGGGGAGGATAAGGAGTACGGAGTGCTGGGCAAGCAGGAAAACACTCTCCTCGCTTGGCTGCCTTCTCGGGGCCACTGGAGTAGACAAGTTGTCAGAGGGTGTGAGTGGACAGCCGGAAGAGGGCCTTCTTTGTCATCCATGTCACACACACACACACACACACACCAGCTATTCTTCACTGAGGAGGAATTCAGCCAGGTGCTCCACTACTACCCATCTACCTCTTGTAGATGTATTTCCCAAAAGAACTGCAGAAACCACAGAGTAGCTCCCTGAACTCAAAACAAATCAGTTACAAAAACTGAAAATGATTGATTCATTGATTGATAGATTAACAGAAAATTAATCGATAACTATTTTGATAAACCATTAGTTGTTTCAATCATTTTTAAAACAAAATTACCCAGCATCCCCTAATTCCAGCTTATTGTCTGCTTTTCTTCGTCTTATGTGACAGTAAGAGTTGTATATCTTTAGGTTTTGGTGTGTTGATCCAACATTTGAGCACCTGGACCTTTAGGAAACTCTGATGGTAATTTATCACTATTTCCTGATATTTCACAGATCAAACGGCTGATCAATGAATAGAGGAATAATCAGCAGATTACTGAATGATACTAAATAATTGTCCACTGCAGCTCTCTGAGATGGGTTGTTTAATCGTTCGACAAAGTGGTAATAAATGAAACCTGACAACAGGGATACAACACTTCAGAAAAAGCTTCAGTGAGCTTATGTTTATGGAAATCATAAAGTGCACAAAGATTCATAACCTGGTGTTAAGTGTAGGGCTGCTGATTATTTACAGTATTTGTCTGTCTATATAATGTCAAAAAAAAATAGTGAAAAAATGTTCTAGATCATTTCTTGATGTCCAGGTTGGTTGAAATTGCTTGTTTTTTTCTGTCTGACTGTGTAAAATCTAAAAATGATACATTTATTCTCACATTAGACAAAGGAGCAAATCCTCACACCTGAAAAGAAGCTGGAACTGAGGAATTCTGGGTATTTTTTGTTGAAAAATTACTTTATAAGCTATAACGTCAAATGGTTTTTTATTTGATTATAAAACTAGTTGTTTATTATGAGCACAAGACTCTCAAAGCCCAATCACTTTTACACTGAACTCAGCATGATGATGGCGTTTGTTTAACAAAGGGAGGAAACTAGCCAACAAATATGACTCCCTTTTACAGGACGATGGATGGTCACCCTAGGGTGTATGTGCTGTCCTGTCATGATGCTACCAAGATGATAATGCCCTCACACACTCGTCTCTATCATTTAGCATCCCGATCAGGAGCTCCAAACACCCGTTGAACCTGATGGGATGTAATGTAGACTTGTCTTTTATCTCATTAGATAAAATCCATACTCATGAACTGCTGGATGTTTCAGTTATTTTGTCCATCACTTTTAAAATTGAAATGGATATAAAACACTTTCTCTGTTTAGTTATAGATTCTCTTTGGCCACTGACAATGGATTTATAAGGAGAGAATGTGTGGGGACCGCCAGCCAGCCAGCTAGCAAATGACAAGGGATTACTGTGACACCCATTTGCATATCAAGAATTTTAAGCAGCGAGGGAGAAAATATCGAACCCTCCAGCCTGCAAGGTCATTCAAAAGATAGTTTCTTTTTTCTTCTCTTCATAATTTATTTTGCATATCATGCAGTATGGACACACTGTAGATTAAAAAAGACGGCTTTAGCATATCATACCATCCCTGATAGGGACCGGCTCCCACCTAGACTTCTCCTAGACTCCATGCCACCACCACACCCTCATCAAACTGACTGGACACACACACACACACAGAGAGAGAGAGAGAGAGAGAGAGAGAGAGAGACTTGATTGTTTTAAAACCAAGTACACATCGGAGAAAAGAAACTGAAAATTGCTGAAGCCTCTAATCCATTCCAAGTTTATCATCTCTTTAATTTTAATGTTTTTTTCATATCAATGGAAGCCACAAAGCCAACATTTTGATAGCTGCTGTTGGCAGAAAATGGTAAAAAAAAAAAAAAACAGGGGAAAAACACCAAAAGGACTGCCTTGACTATCATCTATGACTAAGGAATTTATTCAGATTGACATATAAACAACTCATTACACACTGAGGAGACAATGTCAAATATGTCGATTGAAAAATGTTGTCCAGTAATGAATTGTATTATCTTTAAGCAAGAAGAAAAACACTGAGCGAGAGGATGAATTAAAAATGTTCTGTTGTTGTTTTCTCTGTTGTATGTTAATATCAGTCTGTCTGAACAGTAATAATGACTGCCACAAAGAATTATTTGAATAAATTATTTGAATAAATTAAGAGATTATCATCATAAGCTTAGAACAGAAAGGGACATTTTCCTATCTAGGAATTATTGTATTTCAACTAAATGAAATCAGGGTTTTTTTTTTTTTTACCTTTGAAATTTTTAATTTATGCATTTATAATACAGTCTGTCAGGTCAGCCTTAGGACCTCAGCGCCTTAAGACATGACAGAGACTGTCACATATTTACACAAACAACTAGAGAAGGGTTCCAGATAGATGGATGGAAAGAGGTGAACACTAGAAAAAGGCATTGTGACTGTCTGTGCTAGTGAAGCACACAAAAAAAAAAGACATGGTAAGGAAGGAAAGAGAAACATATGGAGACAAGGTATAGAAGTAACACTATGAGCTTCTCTCTGTTCTCTCTTGGAGGCACACAGAGTTTCTACAGTCTTACAGGAACACTGATTATGTCACCAAAACTTCTGTAAAAGGGTAAAAGGAAGGAAAAGACACACCCATCATAAATCTAATTTATCATTGTGTTGCATTGTGTGTCAAGTCAGTGAACCCGAGGCTATAGCAAAGTCTATATATCTACTAAAAGGATGCTCAATTAGTTTCACATGCAGTGGAACATTAAGCTGGGCAGACGCTGTGTTTTTATTCATCTTGAACAATGTGTTCACTCACTCTAGACATTTTCATCTTTCTACACGGCATTTCTGTGCTCACACTATATGGAACTATTGACTGGTCGTGACGTGGGAGCTCACACTGGATGTGAACGTGGAACCTCCTATAGATTTTGTCCAGAGACAATTCCAATAAAGTTTATTTAAACAAATTCAACTTTACACAATCTCAAAAAATGTAAGAATGGCAGTGTTACTATTAATGGAAAGCAAGGAGAAAAATAAAAAAAATATGAGGCTGCAGATGGCTGGAAGATGCAGACAATATGGTCTTTCTGTCTACAGACTACAGTAGCCACGACATGTAAATACTCTACTGCTCCAATAGTGTTAAACAAACTCACTACAGTTTAACACAGGTCTTTTGACAGCAGCCATGTGACCCTCTCCCCCAAGAAAATCATCAACAACCAAAGTCCAAAAATTAGTCTGAGGAGACAAATTCAGTGTTGAATCACACTTAATCAACACAGTGTCTTCCTGACTTTAAGGTGCTCTTGAAGATCAAAAAGCTGTTCACACAAGAAAAGAAAAGATTCTTCAGGCACTCTTTGACATTTCAAACTGTTTTGTTCGACTAAATAAAGGCTTTTCATAACCCGTTTCACCTTGATCTGCCCAAGAGTGCCTGAAAACATGTTCTTCTTGTTACCATCTACTATCATCATCTATCAAAAATCCCCAAAGCTGCTGTTATTTAACGCTTATTTTTATGATTGATTAATCTGACGATTATCTTTATCGATTTAATGATCATTCTAGAAAGATTGGAAAATAGTTAAAAATGGAGATCACAAGTTGCCAGAACCCAAAGTGACTGAAGTTGCTCATTTTATCTGAGTAACAGTCCAAATTCCAAAGATCTGTGATGATATAAAACAGAAAAATAGCAAATCCTCACACCTGAACAGCTGGTTGGTTAAAATGTTTGTAAGTCAAGTAATAGGTTAACCAGCTAGCTAATAAGCACTACTGTTGCTAACATACCAGGGATGATTGTACTAAATGTGAAGATGTGTTTCAGTGAGGTAAGGATGTAAGTTGCAGATTTGATTCCATCATAAACACATAATACACAAAAACAAACTATAAACAGCATGTGAAACACACAAGTATGTTGTATGTTATATGTTGTAGTGACACTACTGGACCACTGACATCACTGGCCTCAAAACGACCAAACTGAAAAACCCCCCCATACGATTAAAAGCTAAGAAATTCTGGTCCCGGAAGCGAGTGTCTAAAATCAACAACAGTGAGAAACGAGTAGAATGCCAACTCTCCCAGAGGAGATAAAAGCCTGTTTATTTCCATACTTTCTCTCTCATCTGTTTATGGGAAATGTCTGATACATGTTGAACATTTTGTGTGAACAAGAGCACATTAACCAGTGACTCCAGTCTCCACTATGACATGCCGGACGGGGAGGAAATGAAAAGAAGAAACAATGAAAAAGATGGGGTGAAAAAGAGGGAGATGTATGTTGTTGAGGGGGGGGAGAAGGAAAGGAGGGGAGGCGGGAGTGGGGCTGTTAGTGGGGTTGTTAGCGGTGATGGAGAGACCAGAGGAGGAGAAGGTGGATGGATGGAGGAAGGGAGGGAGGGAGGGAGGGAAGGAGGGAGAGAGGGGAGGTGGAAGAGGGAGGGAGGGGGGGGCTTGACGATAAGAGAAAAATTCAGACCGGTCAAAGTTTCCTTTTTGCCAATCGTGCTCCTGATAAAGACAGCGCCTGCTCCGGAGCTGATAGAGGGGCTATCTCTCTCCCTTACTCTCTCTCCCCCCCCTCCCTCCCTCACTCCCCCCTTCCATCCCTCCCCCTCGCTCACCCGCCAGTTAGTTTGTGAGGAGGAGAGGAAGAGAGAAAAAAAAAAAGCGAAGGGCCCTATCAGTGCAGCATCATGGTGCTACCATCAACCAGCCACCGCGCAGCAATTAATATCGCTCCAATTACTGTTAAAGGGACAAGGCTGGGACAGGACGATAATGAACACATCCTCTCTTCCCCACCAGAGGAATTAAAATACACGTGCACACACGTAAACACTCGCCGACACACACACACGCTCCGCGCCGTGTAGACGCACGTGCACAGACGTACATAAAACGTGCGCAGCTTGAAAAGGAAATAATGCCAGATAGTGCGGTAATCTTCTTGCATTGTTTAACTCATTGAAGACAACAGACAGAGAGAAATAAATAACCAAACAAACCTTGATAAGAGAGGAAATAAATAATAAAATTATGGCGATTTACTTGTTATCTCCTCTTAGCCGCGTGGTGTGTGTGTGTGTGTGTGTTTTTCTTACGAGTTGAATAAATTTCCCCTGGCCCTGTCACATTCACATCTCCTACGGGGGGGGGAGGACAACACCACGGACCCCGAAAGACACTTGGAAGAGGCAACATGTACGCTAACAAGACGGAGGAACATCTCTCACACACACACACACAGCATATAGAGCTGCTAGGGTCCTCTTGAGTGCATGTTACAGTAAGAGCTGAAATGATGGTATGCTGGTTGGAGTATAGACGGCACACAGTTTGCATGGAACACCAACATTTAGTGCTCTTTGTCTAGTGATGTTAAATATAACAGTGTGGAGGTTGGGGGGGGAGCAGACTTCTTCCTCACACATCATCACCTGACTGAACCGTTTCCGATTAGTTAGCGAGGAGAGAAGGTTATTGATCAATCTCTGTCATCCTAGCACATTTGTCTCTTGTTCGGTTTTACTGTAGCTAGTAAGTGACTACATTTCTCACTGATTATGCTCTTCGCTGTGTGATGTAGCACCTCTGTTCTTGCTGGTGGTTAATGTTATACTTTACAAAAATTGTAATGGCATTTATTTCAGGTGAGAGAAACTTTGAAAGACAAAGTATGGGAGATTTGACTTAAGCTTAGGTTCATTCTTTAATAAGAGGATGAGACTGGCTATATTCTGTTTTTTTTTTTCTTTTCCCTAAACTAACACTGTCTCTCAATACTTTCTCCCACCCTGTATGTGAGCTCCAAGCCCATTGATTCCTACTGGTAAGGTGTATATTTTCATACATTCATTTCCTAAAACAGCTGGTCGCTGTAGTTTTTAACAAACATGACTAAATGAGGAGGAAATTTGTTCAGGACTATTTTCCGCAGTGGAAGAATACATATTTGGTGTTCTAGTGAGTATGTCTGGCAGCAGGGCAGTGTGTGTGGGATTGAATCAAAATAAACTAGAGAGTGTGTGTGTCCATGGTAATGAAGAACATGTCACCCGGTGCAACAGTGTGACTCACTGATGTGCTTTTATGCATTTTTTGGACAATAATGGAGCTCTACGACACAGAGGAATAAGATATCAGACAGCACTTAGTAGATCATTTCATTGTTGGTTTTGGTCTTTATACGGTAGTTGTTGACAATAAAAAAATATAAAATATTATCAGATTTAACCTTTAAGATGAAACGAGTTTAATAAAGCAAGAAGTAAATGTGAAGAAAATCTATAAAAGCTTTAACAAAATAAAGTAAAATGTTAATATCCCGACCAAAGAAGGCCTGTTATGCGAGTACTGTGTTACATCTTCAGTCCCCTCAAGTATGTAAACAACACCGGAATAAACTTTGAGTGAAAGAGAAAATTTGTGCAGTAGTTCAAAATAATCAGACAAATAACACTTTCAATATGAATATTAGTCATGCCGTTTCAAATACTGTGAAAGTTTGGTTTCCGTTTGTTTGACGTTGAACTTGAATATCTGGTCATCAGTGTTATGAAAACTACACTACACTGATGACATGTTTACTGGCTGCATATGTACTAACCTGGACCCCTCCACTGTAACACGTCCTCCTCTTCCTCCCCGTCTTCCTCCTCCTCCCCACCACTGTGAGTCGGCCCTTGCTCCTCCCCGTCCTCGTCTTCGTCATCGGGGCCTCCTCGAAAGTCTTGCGTACTGGGCTCTGGACACACAAAACAAAACACACACACACACAGTCACGTTTAAATCGTCGTAGTCGAACGACTGTCGAGTCAACCTGAAACTTTAATATCGGCCTTCGAAGCTTCGCATCGGTGTTTGTCTGCGTGCCTGTGTCTGGGGCAGTGGCTGTTCCTGTCTGTTGATCAAAGGCAGCGGTGAAATGACTCCCCGAGCTGTGTAACACAACACCTCACCACGCAGAGACGGACCCTTTGATTCTCTCTGCAACTCTGGAGAATCAAAGACTCATCAGAGACGACGTCTTTACTCTCTCTGCCTTCACTTCTTTTTTTTTTTTAAAGTTTTGTTTATGCTCTCTCCACCTGTCTTCCACCGCTTTTTCATTCTCTCTTCATCAACGCCCACCATCCTCCCCCACCCCCCCCTCCTCCCCTCCACTGAATGTAGGGAGGTCTCATCACTCTATCTGTGCATCTCCTCCTCCCCTCGGCCTGTCACCTTCAGCAGAGACTGAGGCTGCCTGTGTTCCCTCTAATCAGCATTGATATCCCCGCCATTGATCAAGCTGATTACACAGCCTCCTGCTCGCTGATCAAAGACATCCCTATGTGTGTGTGTCTGCACGTGGCCGGACCTGCGTGTGTGTGTGTGTGTGTGTGTGTGTGTGTGTGTGTGTGCTTCGATCCTGTGTATACGTTCATCCATGCATGCATACGATATGTGAACCCTGAACTTTGCCTGTGCAGCTGTTATCAGCGGGTTCATCACAGTGCAGTGTCCCTCTCTATTAGCGGGACTCATGATTAGTTAGATTAGATTAATAGTTACATCACGGCACCTCAGGCTATCTGAGCTGAAGATCTCTCTCTTCTTGTTCTCTGAGTCTTGCATCATCAACGGGCCAAGGGTTAGGGTGACTCAAAAGCTGACTGCATGGAGCTGGATCACAAACATCTCACTATTAATCTTAATAATATTTAGTGAATTCATCTTACTAATAATTCTCACTGCAGTTGTGGCAAAATTAAACAACTAAGACAGGCATTTCAGTTGATGGGTATGGGAACTTTTTAAGGATCTCAAAGGCTGCTCCTGATAACAATGACTTTCCCTTCTTGTTGCAAATAAATGATTGGTTGGTCTTGTGTTGGAGGATACAAAAGGAAAGCACAAACGCTGTAAGGTGCATCCACCAAATGTCACACCGTATAGCCTATCAGGTGATTAATCACTTCACTTTAATGGCCATATGATGAGAGTCTGTGGAATTTGTTTTTGTTACAGCGGGGTAACTTAGTTCATAGTTCTAAGCAGCATTACACAGACAGACATCATACATGGACAAATATGACACAAGATATCACACATGCAGGAAGCACATGTCCAGACAGATAAGTTCTTAAACTTAAGTTTGTACTAAAGATTCAAGAGAATTTCTAGCATTCATCAAAGTCCTCGCTTTTAGTTTTCTGAGATATGAACAAAATATGCAATTTTCAGCATCTCACTTCCTTTCGAAGCATTTCCGCTTATTCTTTATATTTTATATATCTCCTCTGATGTGACTGCTGACACTGATACATTTGTCATGTTTTTGTTTGCTGACAGCTGGGCTTGAAAGTCCGTAGTGTGAAATTCACGTTTTTGGGAAGATTTTTGGGAATAAAAGTTGACACAAATGGAGAAGAACAGGTTGCCTTACTTGGATGTTTTAGGAGGATGAATTATGCTAATGATCAAATGTCATGAATCTCATCATAAACAGGTGACATTCATCACACTTGTGCAGTTAAGAGAGTTTGTTGTATCAGACTTGGAACAAAAGCCAGAGACTTTTAGGATAAGAATATGTCCATCTTGAATAGATGTAAAAATGAGTAATATAATAGTGAGGATGATTCATACGTGTCTTGAAATCCCAATCTACTGCTCACTATTAAGTAAACTATTGAGTTGTAATTCTGCAGAGAATGGTGAATGAATGAATGAACATCATTCTACTTTGAAAATAGTGTTGAACACATATTTCCAGAGAAATATGTTGTCGCCTTAAATTGATAGATCCATATAATATTGTCTTTAACCAACACAAAGCAACTTACCTGTAGCTGCACAGTGTAGATGTTAACTAAACTGCCTCCAGACATGTTTTAAAACATAGAAAAATACTCTGTCTGATATGGTCTTTCCACAAAAAAGTTCATTTAACTAGTTAAAAATTCTTAAAATGGCATCAAAATCAAAAGTTTTCCTGCTGGACACTTCACTGTAAAGTCTATTCTCAGTGTTTGTGCACTGGAGGCTTTAAGTTTACACATCACACTTGTGTTAAATTGAATACTGGACCAGGATTGGCCCCAAACTAGTTGTGATGTCACAAATCATGCTTGTAGGTACACTGATTTAAGGTGAGCGCTTCAGCAGATGAATGTGGAAACAAACTCTGCAAATACGTCACTGTGCACAGAGAGCATCGTCCGACTGGAGGAAGAAGAAGAAAAGGAGGTTTGAGTGGAGGACTTTTAAGAATTTGACATCAGAGTTTGTTATAATTTAGTAAAAATACTGTTTGTATCAAAAGGTTTGATAGAAAACTTTTTTGACACTGATGTAAAATGTAGTGATAAGTACACATACATGTCAGTCAAACCTGACTTTAGAAATTGTAATTTCTGCTTATATTAATTTAGTGATCAAGTCAAGTATGAGATCAAGTCGTTGGAGGAAATATGAGTATCATATCTGCTGTGAGAATGCACAGGGTTATAAAAGTCATTATCTTTATAACACCCTAAATTCAAAATGCGATTACTTCACTTTCTCTTCCCGTCTTTTCTGTCCTTTATCCAAAACCCCTCCCCTCCACCTCCTAACTTCTGCCCTTCTCTCCACACTTCCTCCTACCTCGCTCTGTCCTTCCTCCCTCGCTCCGTCCTCTCTTGTCCTGTTTTGTTCACTCTCTCCCCCCCCCTCTTCCCCGAATCCCGCCCCGTCTTCAGCCTCCACCCCGATAACACCTCAGCTGTCTGCACAAAGGCCGTGTTTACCCTTGCATTCCCGCTCCGATAAACAGCGATAGAGCCCGATCGATACCGGCCATAAACGCCCCACGACCACGTGACGCCCTCACACTCCGCCGTTATTAATGTAACAGCTGAGAGATTGGATCTGCATCGTCAAATAAATCAAAACACACGCACACACACACACACACACACAAAAAGAGAGAGAAGCAGATGCACACATACACACACCATCCATCTTCACATCACGTCCACCTTTCAACCTCCTCCGCACGCAAACACTCATACATGGCGACATACTGTACACACACTAAAGCAAGCAAACCCCCCCCCCCACACACACACACACACACATACACACACCTCCCCCCTGCCTAAACAGTGCCATTATTTTCAGCTATAAATCACATTGAATGGCACATTGATTTTATCCTGCAGGGGCTGAAGCGAGGGAGGGGAGCTGGAGACACAGTTATTGCGTTTAATATTATCAATATTATCTCCCATATCATCTCAGACAGGGAGGCAGGTATCAGGAGGAGTCGACAGACACTTTTCTGCCAAACTCCCCTCCCCTCCTTCTCGCCCTCTCTCCCTCCCCTCCCCTCTCTCTTCCCTCCCCCCCTCACCACCTCCTCCCGTATAGTGAGACAGTCTCCATCAATCTGATAAGCTGAACTTCCCCTGTCACACCTGCAGGGCAAAGTCACCCAACAATCTCTCCTCCAAACTTCTACACATTTCTCTTTTGCTTCTTTTCTGACTTTAATTCGGCGTCTTGTCTTTTGTATCTTTCCTTTACATATGTGCTCATGCAGTCTCCATGTTGATCCGACGGTGATCTGTCTACACCGGCAGCAGTGTAGAGAGAATGCACGCAGCAGCCGCAGTCATGAGTTCTACGCTGGATCCGTTCAGCCACAGTAGTCAAACCTTGCAGCCTGATACACTGTTAATGTGCTGCAGCATATAAACCTGAAGTAAGAGCATTAGAAAGGGCCATGGCATGCAACAGGGGTCCCCAAGGTGGATTGGAGCCAGGGATGTTGTGGTTATGTGGCATGTGTTGTAATCATTCTGTAATCATCCTTTAGTGATAATGGTAGATGTAATAAACGTGGTATATTGAGTTAGAAGTGGAAAGCACAGTCATTAGCTACTGTGCAGGTGTCAAAAAAAAAAAAAACATGATCTGCCACGACTACTAGGCCTGAACTTCTCTAATAGTTCTGAACATTTATTTCCACTCCCATTTTATGTGGATGCTCAATGAGACACACACAACTTTTGATATCATATATGCATTTTTTACTATTTCAAGCCAAATTTCCAGAGACTTTAACCAAAAAAAAAAAAAAAAAAAAAATTGGCCCAAATGAGGGCACGACAATTAGAGGTCAAAATGAGGTAACATACTGACTAATCAGGCAAGAAGTGGATTTTATCAGGTTTCCTGTGATGTAGAAGTATGATTGCCTTGTTATGAAAAAAGGAACTTCACTTCTTTCGACGGATTGCTGCAACTGTAGAGCGATTCTGAGAAGAGAGAAGAAGAAAAAAAAGAAAAAAACTCACCACAACAGAGACAGACATACTGAACGCATGCTGAAGTCTTCCTCAATAAAGTTCAGTGTGTGTGTGTGTGTGTGTGTGTGTGTGTGTGTGTGTGTGTGTGTCGCTCCCATTGTATCAGCATTAATAAAGTGGCTCTCTGTGTCAGGTTGAGGAGGGGGGTGTTATAGAGAGAACACAGTGCTTGGTCCTGTTACTGGTAGAATGTGTTTTTCTTGCTAAAGTTATCGAGGGCAGTTATCGCCAGCGTGTGTGTGTGTATGTGTGTGTGTGTGTCTCTCTCTCTCTCTCTCTCTCTCTCTCTCTCTCTCTTCCAGATGGTGGATAAGAGGCCTTGCCTTTATTAGCCAGCGCTGGCCAGATAAAGACCTGGTATTGATCCCAGGTTGAAAGAGCAGGTTCGTCAAACATGGCTGATTTACAGAGAACTGATAATGGCAGCGCCGGGCAACCGAGGAACCCCAGAGAAGAGAGAGAGAGGAGTAAATCAACAGTGTGATGGGGAGGGGTGTGTGTTTGTGTGTTGGGAGAAGGAGGGGGGAGGGAGGGAGGGAGGGTGCAAAAGGCTAAAACACATACACACGAAAAAAAAAAAGAAACAAAGACTCCAGGTGAGTTTGCTATCGACAGACAAACTTGCGCAGTATGCCTGAGCTCTCTCATCATCTTCTTCTTCTTCTTATACAGTCTAATACACACATAACCGACCCCTCACCTCACACACACACACACACACACACACACACCTCTAGCTAATCTCTAATCTCGTCTCGATTAGCACCTGACAGAATTTCCATGGGTTTATCAAACCAAGCCAACCAACAGACGCTTATCACTTCCAGCCCCAAAAATTTCACAAGAGCAGGAATTTTTGAGATTAAAAAAACACAGCTAGTGAAATCTTGAATAAGTGAAAAGAATATGACTGAAAACTCTGTTATCACGCGGTACAAGGGGGGGGGAGGGCTCGGGATAAGAGGTGCACGAGGGGGCAGATTCACCGGAGCCAAGATTGAAGCCACAGAATTTTTTTTTTTTTTTTTTTTTTTTTATTCGTTTAGACACAATAGAGATAAAAGAGTGGTACATGTGGAAAGCTGCAACCTCATAATGGCTGTACAGTCTTTTTTTTTTTTTGTTGTTGTGTCTGGGTGATGTTAACTGTCTGCTGACAGATAACAGGTAGACGTTAGTAGATGAGAGAATTACTTCAAGTCTTGATATTGTATCTTGCTGTAACCACAATTAACCGCCGGTAAACTAGACATCTGGATCATTTGAGTAGAAGAGCTGTTCACTGCTGATGCACGCTGTAGGAAGTATTTCTTTGCTGGAAAGTAGTTCCAGTGAAAACTGTTAGGTCTGAGTATTATCTGCTATAAATGCACAGTAACATTTAAACAGTGGCACAGTGGGACTGATGGGTGGTGAATGATGCGTTTGTTTGTTTGCACTCAGTTCATTCAAGGTTAAGTATTTCTACCATCCACTCTGTGCCACACTTTGTACTCTAGAGTCTAGAGTCTTTAACTTGAATAAGTTGAGGAGCAAAGAAGAGTCCTTGTCAGGTAGTTGATTGTCATGTGAATTGGATAGACAAGTATGTTATGATAATCTATGTCCAGTATTACTGATGTATGTAGATAAAAAACTAAAAAACAAACAAAAAAGGAAATCATTGGAATGATAAATGATCAGGAGTTTAACTCTGCTGGTTTGATGAGAGGTCTATGACAGTAAACTGAATATTAAGGATGCAACTAATGATCACTTTCATTATCCAATAATATTCTTGATTAATCAATTTATTGTTTGGTCGACCAAATGTTAAAAATGAGTTGTTTCAATTAGCTTGTTTTGTAACACCAACAAAAGATATCTGAATGACTGTTATATGTGTAGAAAAACAGCTGATTCTCACATTTAAGAAGCTGGAACATATTTCTTCTTGAAAAACGACAGAATTGATTATTGATTATCAAAATACTTGCCAGTTAATAGTCTGTTAATTGGCTGATTGATCAGTTAACTAATGGTTTCAGCTCTACTGAGTGTTTTTATAGACTGTTGACGTGATCTTTCTGACATTTTATAGAGCAAATGATTAATCAATGAATGGAGAATAAAGCGATTGTTCATTGAAGCTCTGGCAGGTTAAATAACCATTATAAAAGCTCAGATCTGTCAGGATGTGTTGTGATTGGTTAACAGTGCAGTTATTTCACATTTCAAATGCCAAAGTAGAACATTGTGTAACTTCATCTTCACTACAGTGATTCCATTGAAGTGAATTGATTTCTGAAACGTTATTATAAATGCTGGTGTGAGGGAACCTTTATGGGGACAATGTGAAGTATAAGGCCGGTGTCACAAACAAGCCACATTCTAGCAGACTTTCAGGTGATCTGTATGGATTTTAACAGTAGACATTATGTAAATTTATATATTTTAAAGCTTAAAAACATTGCTTCAGAGGCACAGGGACAGTCTTCATGAGGAGCGCAAGGACAAAATATTTAAATTCAGTAGATGATACTTTTATGATCAAGCAATCAGACAGGAACGAGGCCTACATCTGCGGCTCGTTCCCTTCTTTTTTTTTTTCCAGCCGATTCCTCACAAAATCATCTTCCGTCTCTCACCTTCGTTGTACAGCGGCGTGTACGGCGGCGGGCTGGAGCTGTCGCCTTCCCCGGAATCGTCTGGGTCCGACGCTCCTCCCTCCTCACCTGATAGGCTGAGGTTGTCCGGTGTGTTCTCCTCGCTGCCGTCAAGATCCCCGAGGGAACCTGCGGGAGGACGAGGGAGGACGGTGAACCACTGAAACCGTACTGACACTGCTTACATTTACTGAGTCTGGAGATACATGTGAGGGATAGACGGGTGGATGGAGACACATTTGCAGCAGAAACAGTATTTAAATAGTTTATTTAAAGCTTAATTGCACTTTTTATATACTTTATTATATTTGGTAACACTTTAAGTCCTCCTATTTAGCATTTATAAGCAGTATACATAACACACTAGAAGCTACTATAAGGATATTTAAGTGTTTATTAACGTGCAGCATTTGTCAGGAAGTTCTCCTATGAAGATATATTATCATAATTATATAATAATATAAATATTCTATACTATTGCAACTGTACAGTCAAGTGACCCATATTCAAAACAGATCAGGTGGTTGCTACACAAAATGCACATGAATAATAAGAGCATCATCCAAAAAGTGTGATAAAGTAAAGCACTCTAGAGATCTCTCTCTCTCTGTGTGTGTACTGAGAGAATAATATTACACTGCAGCTCTGTAGAAGCAGAAGGATTTGAGTTTAATTGGCTTCCCATGAGCCTTGAGCCTAAACAGAGTAGTGCAGGAGAGGTGAAAAATAAAGGAAGTGAGATTGTTAAACAAGCTACTTATGATTGTATGTAGGAGGGAGAAAAAATACCCTAAACACACTGATTTATATATATATAAATATATAAATATATAACTGGACTCCTTCAAAAAACGGTTTCAATAATTGGACACACTGAACGGTCTAATCCAGAAGATTAATAGCAGAAGCCAAGGGGGACCTTAAAGCCAAATTACAGTATACCTAAAATTGTAGCTAAAAGAGTGATTAGTGCAGGGCTGATCTGTATCAATTACAGTTTCATAATCCCTGCTGACCATAGTAATTATACAGTACTTTTGATCTATTTTAGCCTGTTTGAAGATTATATCCTTAAAAAAATGGAGTCAGTTAATATGGATTTAATGTGACTTTTTTTTTTTTTTTTTAAACTGCTTCATTAATAACACTCCCTCTATAAGATGAACCTATCAGTCTGCTTTAAACGCTACATTAAGAGCTCTAAACCTTTGCTGTTTGTCTGTATCTAAAGAGCGCTGAGTTATAGTTATTAGTGTATCCGGGCTCGCTGATTCGCTTTCTATTACGTTCGATGACATGCTGCATTCTCAGCTCCCGAGAGGATACTATGATAGAATGATTAATTCGGGGGGGGGGGGGTTACCGTTGCTTTTAAGAGGATTAGGGAGTGCTGGAGTGAGACAGAAATGGTTAATACAGCGCAGACTGTCAGGGGAGAAAACAACACACATGCATAATGATGATATATTGGAAAGTCAAGGAGGGTGGGCACATTGTTTTTGAATAAGTGAAATTAATACTGAGAGAAAAGATTTTTTTTTTTCCCGCCTTTCTCCCTAAATCCAGACAGGTTGTAAATTAATTTTCATTAGGTTGTGTCGAAACCAATAGAGGGATTGTTTCGGAGCTAAAGCCGTGACTAGGGGCGTATATATTTACAATGCTGGAACAAAGGAGTCTATAATCTATACAAAGCACACAACAATACCCGTGAATAAAGAAGCTTGTAGAAAAAGGGAGAGGCAATTTTTCTAATTCTGTTAATTTCACTTCCAAAGCAATTAAAAGCAGGCAGAGATAATGCTTGGAAACAATCACCGGCTGACAAAGTGTTTCTGTCTTTGTAAATGAAACATCTTTAGGCTAATTTCAACTTCCACGCCTGCATGGTTCACTCTAATTTCAGATAAAATTAACACAGCTAGATTTGGACCTTCATAAGAAAAAAAAAAAAAAAAAAAAAAAAGATCGATCCTGTACACAATATTTTTAGAATTCGGTCCATGCTGCCTGAGCTTTGCTAGATCTAATTTTCAGTATCTGTGAGGACATTTTCATACAATTAATTTTCCTTTAATCATAATTGTACAAAGGGACTTCTCTGTATAAAATTCCAATTATATTTCGTGTTTAAAATGTAAGTTTGAATTATGATTTCTTTCCTCATTACGGCTCTGGTTTAATGAATCAATCGCTGCATCACTGCTTTCAGACATCAAATGGCGCGGAAAAAGTTTCAGCTCCCCTCTTTTATCCAAGGAGAAATATTCTCTCTTTCTCCTTCTCTTCCTGTCTCGGATAGTTGGCAGAAAGGATAGCGGGGGCCTCTGTGATAAAGCGCTGCACATTCTACTTCATTTGCCAGTTTAAAAGTTAAAGCCTTATTAATTGTTACGCCGTGATATATCCGACAGGAAAATTGGACTGAGCTCATTCAAGAGATGGAGAAATAATAATAAAAAAAAAAAATTAAAAAAAGACATAGCCCACATGTGTATCTCTGTAGGAGGGACATCAATTAAGTTGAGACTTATCCAACAGCACCGCTCAACTTTCTAGGTTGTGAACTGAAGAGGGAGAATCTAAACTGTTCATGAAAAAGAGCCTAAAGCTTCCACTTAAAAACTTCACATTCTCCAGCGGATAAAACTTTCTGTGAGATGTTGAAGAATGAAAGTCCAGAAATATTTCACAGCACTTCATGTTTTTTTGAAGAACGTTATGTATGTCTGATTGAAGACCGACGGTGTAGTCAGGACTTCAAAATCATGCTGAGAAAGAAGCTTTTCATCATTGATGAGTCTATCAGTTACTGTTTTTATTTGTCTTTTAGTAAATCATTTGGAGGAAAAAAAAGACAAAAAAGATGACTTGACTTGATTATTTTGTCTGAACAGCAGCTAAAAATCCCAAATACATCTGATGTAATAGCAAACTAAAGCAATGTCATTTCAAATTTTGCATTATCGATACAAAACCCGAGTTTTGATCATTTTTCAGAAGCTTAAGAATATAACAATAAAGACCAAAATATGACAAACCTGTTTAAAAATCTACCTTAACAAAATCAAATGTAGCAGAGATTGAAATGAGGCCCGTCTGATCAAATCACAACAGCTGTCAACGCCTGATGATCAGCTGATAACTTGAAAAGCATTAAGCAGTTATTTTTTGATATTCTTACTTGATGCATGTCTTGAGGCAATGATAAATTAATAATGGAAACTAACTGATTGATTTCATGTTTATCACCTAGAAATGAAAAGGAATAAATAACGGATAACGACAGCTATTTGGATGATTGATAAATTGTTCGAATCGTTTTTATGCTAAAATGTTAAAAATTCTCAGGTTTTCAGAGGATTTTCTGCTTTTTTTTGTCTTATGTGAAAACAAACTGAATCTCTCTCATCTTAAACTGGTGACCAGACAAAACAAGCAGACTGATCTCAGGCGTTAGCAAATTCACTTTTTCTGTACATTCCATTCAATAGCCAGACCTATGTGAGATCAAACTCAAGACCTGGATGTAAGGAGTCCGATTTAAAGGCCCGACTGTACACAAGCTCACACTCATTTCCTCTGCTAACATTTTACAGCAACAGAGGACATTATTAAGGTATTTCTGGTTAACAGAATTTAAATTAAGGACAGAATGATAGAGGTCTGGTCTTGAAATAAAGTTACGAGTCCCTGTTTCTTGAGGAAAAACACAGTGGGCACTAAGATGAGACCAAGACAGATGTTGTAGAAGAGGAGTACTTGAGCTGCAGCGCAGAGACTGCAGCTGTCTGTCTTGGAGGCGCGAGGAGAGGCAGAACAAAGTGCTGCAGCTGATGAAGGCACCAAAGATACTGCTTTATTAACTCTCCGTCCACATCAAACCTGCAGCGAGCAGCTCGCTGATTAAACACAGAGACAACACACATCAAACCTGCATGCTCAACAAGCCTGATTAAACAGACGCAAGCCTCGCCGCTCTCACGCTAATAACCCGCCACACAAAAAAATACATTAGACCTGAAAGCAAGAGAAGCACAGGGAGAGAGAGGGAGAGGCGTGCTTGTATCAGAAAATCACTTGAGACTTGAGAAGAAAGAGAATTTAGAGAAAGAAAGGAGGAGAGGATGGGAAGGAGAGGAGGATGTGTGAGCTCTCTCTCTAGAGAGGAACTGAGGTACCTGACACCGAGTCACGCACTGGAGAGCAGCCACTTATTGATCAGAGTGAGGAGAATTACCCACCACTGAGGAAATACTTTTAATCAACTTTGCACTTTAAACATTTCCCTCAACGCTGCATGGGCTCTTATCACAGCTCCATGGCTAGCGTTCTCTACCACCAACCCTCACACAAGAGGGGCCCCTCCACAAACCCCATGATATCGATCCGTTATATTCAGCTTCAATAAAAATCAGCTTTTTCTCCTCAGCCTTTAGGATCTGAGCTGCTAACGACTTCACATTGATTATTCTGGGGATGACAAACTCAAGCAAAGCAATAGATTTTTTCGACAGATCTGAAATCCCCGGGACTTATTGACCATCCCGCACATCTTCACATCTAATGTGATGATAAAATACCCAGAGTGCAGTGGGGGTGGGCGGGACAGGTGATGGCTGGCTGTTATGGCCTGCAGGCTGAATCAAAACAGAACAAGAGGTTCAACATTTAAATGATACAGGATATAAGAGTTCTCAACTGTCTGAAATGTCACATTGTATTAATAATGTCACTGAGCCCCCAAAAAAACAGATTATACTTCCACTGCATTTATCATTTCCACATGTTACAGAAGAGATGGAACAAAAGGGTTAGGGTTATGTTTAGGGTCAGGGCTAGGGTTAGGGTTGGGGTTAGGTTTAGGATTAGGGTTAGGGTTAGGGTTGAGTTTGGGGTCAGGGTTAGGATTAGGGTTGGGGTTAGGGTTAGGGTTAGGGTTAAGGTCAGGGTTATGGTTGGGGTTAGGTTTAGGGCTTGGGTTAGGGTTAGGGTCAGGGTTAGGGTTAGGTTTAGGGTTAGTCAATTTGTCTTTTTTCATTAATCATTTAGTCTAATAAATGTCAGAGATGTCTTGCTCAGCATCACCATTTATTGATCATACTAACATTTTGGTCCCTGTGGACCTTCATCAAGAGTATTTTAAACAATTCTGACAACAATGATCTTAAATAGTTAATACTCCTCCCATTCTGTGTGCACAGGTGTGGGACAATTATTATCCTGTGGGAGTGTCTTTCAATAATTGACAGTGACATGTGTACAATTTGTCACATTATAGTCCAAACATATTGTTACTGGGTTTTTTTCTTTTTCTTAGGTGTGTGCAAAATACTCTCGACAAAGGTTGAGAGGGATCAAGATATTAGTATGATCAATAAATAAAAAGCTCCTTGGATGAGAGGAGAAACATCTTGAAGTATCCACAAGCAAGAAGTCCTCAGCCCTGCTTGGACATGTCCTTTTTGAGTTTATGTGGTGGTTTTTGAACAAGTTTTATATGATATGTAAGTATGAGTTTTGGTTATCAAGTTTTCAACCCACAGACAACCATGTCATCCTCAGAAGGTTTCCTGTAAAGTTGTTGTTCTACAGTAGTAGTACGGAGCGGGTTTGTTTGTCTGCGTGAGGATACACATGCGCACCATGTGACACACATTCCTGCCAATGATTTCATTCCAATGAACAACAGGTGGCTGTAACGTGCCAAGACATGCAGCAATGTGGTAGCAAAGGCAGAGACTGCAAGCTAGTAAACAATGCAGGATCCAAACATTTTTTTTAAAAATTGCTTTGTAAATGTTTTATATGTGGAAGGAATGAGTTTTAGTGAAATATTGTTTGTTTATAAAAAAAAACAAACTCCACAGGGCACCTTTAACCTGCAGCAATAAACAAACACTTATGGCCTTTTACTAAAAATTGCATATGTTCAGAGGGGTCGACCTCAGATATGATGGAGGCTGATTTATTATTTATCATTTAGTGCTGCAACTATAGATTATTTTCACTATTGATTAATCTGCATATACAGTATATTCTCTCAAATAAAACGTCAGAAAATGATTAAAAAAAAAATGTCCATCACAGTTTCCTCGAGACATAGTTGATCATCAACCAACAGTCCAGAAACACAAGGAAAAGCAGCACATGCTCACATCTGAGAAGCATAAACATTTAGGCAATTTTGCTGGAAAATTGATTTAAACGAATAAGAAAATTATTAGAATTAATCATTGCAATTCTAATTAGATTATGTATGATGATCAAATGATCAGTTTTAAACTGTAATATGTAAGAGTATCTGCTGAATGCCATATGAAGACTATGAACAGCAGCCTTCTTCTTACTACTATAACTGCATTATAATTTGACTATATGGCAGCATCAGTTAAGGAACAGCTGGATTTTGCGTTCACACGGGCCTGCCAGCTGATAAGGGAGGCTCCGAATTTTATGTTAAAGTGTTTTTTATGTGATGACAGCGACGGCAGCTCATTCTTCACGTCACAGAGGAACATTTTAATTCTACGCCACAGCAGGTTTTGCCGCCACACCTGCAAGAATTAAAAAGCTCCCGCCAGCAGTGTGGAGAAACAGCCTGTCTGAAAAGAGAAATAAATACGCAAGAAATGAGAGGCGGAAGCAAAACATACTGTAAGACTAATGATAATGACTTGACACCGCAGTGATAAAACGGGCGAGCTGATGCACTTGAACGCAGCAGGACACCAAACATCAAAAGGTCTGAAAATAAATGAACATGTTAAAAAAAAAAAAACACCGTTTTTGCGAGATTGATTGACTATTTGAAACCTCGTTCTTTAAACTGACTAGTATGTAAGACCTTTCAAGGCCTGGAGTTCAGAAGAATTCAAGGCATTCTCTCAGCTCTGTATGCCTCTACATGAAAAACATCGAATTCTCTCAGTCTCCGTCTCTTCTCTCATCCCTCATCTCTCTTCTTCCCAACCTGCCGTCTCTCCTTTATATTCTCACTTCCTCCTCTCTTTCCGTCATTATCTCTCTGTTCCTCATCTCCTCTTACCCCCCCTCCACCCACCCCACCCCACCCACCACTGCCGCCACCTCTCTTTCTTCCTCTCCATCCCCTTTCAATATCACTCTTGCTCTCTCTCTCTCCATCCCTTATACTCCATCACCTTCCTTCCTTTCCTCTCTCTTTTACTCTCCCTCCCCTCCATCCCTTCCTCCTCCTCCTCCTTTTTTTTTTTTTTTTTTTTTTTCAGTGAAAAAGCGTAGTGACTGGGAGCGTCACTCTGTGTGGATAGCTGGGAGCCGTTGGCGGTTATCGGCTCCTGCAGACTCTCTCTGCCGGTCTGATCTGTCTCCTCTTCATTAAGCAAATACGCCGACGTGGAAATGAAAACATAATAGCTATTTGATTTCCAGCGAGATATTTTGCATATTGGTTCGGAGCTGATAGCGGAATTTCATCAAGTCGTTTTTTTCCCTCTCTCTCTCTCTCTCTCTCTCTTCCCTCCCTCTCCCGCCACCGCCGCCAATGCCCTCCCCCCGCTCCACCACCACCCCCCCTCCCTCCCCCCCTCCCCCCCTTCCCTCCATCCTCATGCTTTAAAAACTGAATTACTGAGCTGGGCCGGCTTTGAGAGAGATTTCTTTACATTGCTGGGAAGAGAAAAAAAAAAAAAAGAAAGAGGGAGAGAGAAATCTGGTTCCCCAGGAAGACTACTTAAACGATTAAATATCCCCCCTATTCCCATCTTTTTTCTCCCTCTTCCTTTTTTTTTTTTTTGATAACAAGGAAGAAAATTTAAAGAATTCACAGTGCTTTAGGTTGACTATACTAATCAGAGATAGCAGTGAGAAAATTAACTCCTTAATGAGCAGAGCCATCTCCCTGATAAAGGTCCTGGGGAGACGGTGGGGTGGGACGCAGGCTGAACCTTGGGAGAGCGACACAGAGACAGAGAGGGAGAGATAGAAAGTGATAGAGCTGGCCAGAGGATGGAGGGATGGAGAGAGAGAGAGGCTTGACACCACGTGGGGGCAACAATTATTTTCCTTCTCCTTCCTCTCCTCTGAGGAGATATTTGCTTCTTGGGCATGAGGAGGGCAGGTAGTGAGATAGCGGCGATACAGCCCCTATATCGCCATGGATACCCACAGTGCCTTGCATCAGCGTCGGGCCGTGATGGATGGTCCAGTGGCGGGGTATCCTTCATGCCCCCCGGAGAGAAAAACTAGCCCTGGAGGAGAGGATCAGCAGCCTCTTCACAGCGGGCCTATCTGATAGTCCGGCGCCTCTCAGGAGGACTATTCACCGGCCCCGAACCCACTGAAATAAATCTCCCTGCTGCTGCTTTCCATGTTGGAACACCGTGTTGCTTCAGGCCTGATAGCGGTCCCGCCGTGTTACAGCTGCAGCCAGACTAATACTGTACACACACTCACACAAATACAGAGGACTGAACACACACACACACACCTTTGATTCTGAGGTGAGGGTAGTGGCTCCATATTTGTCTTATCATCAACCAAGAAACAAAGTGTTAGTCCATCACTTCCCTACCCTGTCTGTGGTATTCAGCCCCAATCACTGAGTCCTTTTTTTTAAAGTTTGAAGCCTTTTTTTTTAAAGTTTCATTTAAAAAAAAAAAAGGCTCAGCAATTTCCTTGAACAGCTGGTCACTGTAGTTCTTAACAAATGTTGCTCAAACAGGAGGAAATAGTGCATTTGTTGGGGACTATTTTCAGCTGGGGATTAATACACATTTGTTGCTACTGTGATTATTTATGACATCCTCAAATTCTTCCAATGTGAGGTTTGCTACCTTTCTATTGTTTGTTTTATTTGTAAATATATGAATATTTGGGTTTGTTTTAATTCTTTGACATAACTTGAATTCTGGTAACTTGTGATTAGACCTGAAACGATTAGTTGATTAATCGATTAGTCGATTAATCTACAGAGTTCAAGTCATTGTGAAGTAAAAACATCCAGTCTGTTGTTTAAGTTTCTCAAATGTGAAGATTTACTGATTTTCCTTGTTTTAATTATTTAGTAAATGTAAGACATCTGACATCACCTCGGGCTCCAGGAAATATAAAATGAATAAAAAATATTAGTGGCAGCTCTACTTGAGATGACCGCTGGTTATAACATTTACTTTTCAACAACTAATCAAACAATCAGACAAATTTAAGTGAAATTGACAAATGATTACTGGCTGCATTTGAAATATATAAACTGTTTCATGCTGCTGGAGAATGTTCTTGGAAGGGCTACTAAACCAGCTGTAATGCAAAAAAAAAACAGCATTATTTCAAAACATCTAGTATCTGTGTCTTTTGAGATACAATTTTCATAATTGATTCATCATTCAAAGCAATTTTTTAAACAAAAATGCAAAAAAAAAATCACTGGTTTTAGCTTCATGACTGTAAATATTGGCTGGTTTTCTTCGTCTTCTGTGCTGATAGAATAAATTAAGATGTTGGACTTTTTCTAGGACATAACAAGCAATTTTAAGACGTCGCTTGCGTCTCTGGGAAACTGTAATGGTCTTTTTTTCCTCCTATAATTTTCTGACTTTTTACTGACCAAAATGATAAATCAAATGAAAAAAAAAGGCTGAATATTTAAATAACCTTTAGTTGTGACCCTATCTATGTTCATCTGTACATACAGTATGTTTAAATAATGTGCATGTACAGAGGGGAGGTATCTTAACATTAACATGGGCCCATCATGATTATGTTTCCCTTTTCAAAAATATCTCCAAGGCACCGTGTGCACACAAAGACCACGCCAATTAACAGAAAACGATCACGTTACCATCGAGGAACACCACACACAACGTTTCAACAACAATGTGACAAAAACGGAACCACATTACTGAGATGCTGTCGATAACGTTTTGGAAATGTTGCATTTCAGCTGATTTCATCACCTTTGACAGAGAGATTCTATCAGACTCTTCTGACTAATATAAAGTCACCTCTCTCCATCTCTGAACGCTACATCTGTTCTGCCTCTCTTCTTTGTTTTCATACAGCTCACTGCAATTTTGGCTGCACTTAATACACAGCTGTCATGTAACAGAGGACCGTTCTCCAGACTTTGGAGCGAAGAAACGAGATATAACTGTACACCAATCAACGGACGAATACGGCTGAATAAGTTTGTTGTTAGTACTGTAAGTTAGATCTGGCTGATAAGTTGGTGAGGATGGAGTTTCAAACCAAGTATTCTGCTTTTTATTTTCTCTCTGAAGCCTCTCCTACATTTACTTTGCATAGCGCGCAGCGTGGAGACACCTGGTGATGTGTTGGATCAAGTCTTTCCTCTGGTATTCTGTTTCACAACCGTTTCTTCTCTGGCAGCACTTCAGACGCACTCACCCTGACAGACTGTTTCATTTTCTTCAAGGACGCCTCACTCCCACATACATCACAGAGGAGCAGCAGTCTGCAGTTTAAATACATCGAAAATGAGCCAGTGAAAAGTTAATGAAAAGCCAACATGTGTGCGTAATGATAACGGTTTGTGTATGTCTCTCTGATGCGCATTTATGAAAATACCAGCTTTCATGTCGCGGATGTTAATTCACTCTGATCAAACCCTTCATTTTCCGTGAATACTTTTTCAGTGTTGTGTTGTTGCCGCCGAGGCTTCACAGCTTTCACATTAACCTGCGTGTTCGACATGACGACCAGCCGTTTACACCACGCAGCACTGTGTTAAACAAACGGGCTGCTCGGGAGAAACGCTCTTGTTTCAATCATTTTATCCTCAGTTTTAACAAATGTGAGGTCAACAGCAGATTGAATCCATTCGCGTTACAAAGTGAACTACCACACACAGCGTGGTGCGCGATGAGTTGTTGGATGAGGCTGCAGTGTGTTGTGGAAAAAGTTGAGACAAGTTCAACCTTTTTGCCAAAAGATCCTTTGATTTATTGCCGGAACCGTCTGCAATCAGACCCTTTCTGTTCCAGTGCAGTGGTCCCAATAAAATGCTAATATCGGTCTGAACAAAGCAACAGATTGCTACAGTATCTATTATCTGGCCAGTTCCCGAATGGACTGTTGAGTACAGGGCTTATGATTCAGTATGACCGCTGAATCAAACACATACAGTCCAATGAAGCTGAATTGAAAAGTACAACGTTCAGATTGGAGAGCTTGGGCTTAGAGCTGTAACGATTAGTCAATTCAACGATTAGTTGTGTATTAAAAGCAAATTAATCGCAAACAAGTTGATAATTGATTCATTGTTTTTAGTCTTATTTTAAAGAAGAAAATTTCTAGATTCTCTGATCTCAGCTTGTAAAATGTGAATATTTTCTGTTTTTTAGTCCTCTATGACAGTACACTTGATATCTTTGGGTTATGGGCTGTTGGTCGGGACAAAACAAGACATTTGAGGACATCATCTTGGGTTTTGGGAAACCATTTTCTGACATTTTTAATTCTCATGACCCCCCACATTTAGAGAATTTGATCTAAAATTGACTGTGTTTTATTTCTGCTTATCCTTAGACATATTCAGTTGTTTTAAATGTATTACATCTAGGACTCCATCTGCTTCAGGTTATATGACAAACAATCTTGAAAACATGAGCTTGCCAATACCAAATATTCTCTTTGCCATGTGTGGTTATGGTTTGGAGGAAAGGGGGTAACAACAGGTGGTGTTTCAATACAAAAAAAAAAATTAAAAAGAGAGGAGGGGTGGAGTTTGTTGGAAGGGAGGGAGATAGAGAGCAGTTACCATGCAGCCTGAGCTGAGACCCTGGACTATTGAAGCCAGGCATGCAGACGAGAAAGCCAGCCGATAAGCCCGGCTGATAAAAGATAGAAAATAGCAGCAGATTTGAACTTTCCCACCGTCCTAAGATCCACAGAGGGAGGAGGGGTTGATTCAACTACTTATTGAATCCCTTCATATCTACAACCATCCCCCCACCCCCCCTTTCACCCCTCCCTTCCCCACAAAAAACAGCCGGGCAAGGCCACTGAGTGGAGCAGGGATACAAGGTTGATACATACAAATACACACACACACACACACAGAGGGTTCCCACTGCTGAACAATTCTACGACTCATCTAGAAACTGTAGGATATTCTTGTGATACTCTAGAAATAACATAACTGGTGGGAACCGACACACACAGAGAACAATGGTGCACACACACACACACACACACACACACACACACAGAATTATCAGCGTAATGTAATCACACGTTGCAGAATTTAAGAGTTAAAATAACAAAAAAGGTTTCATGGAGGGGTCAAGGAAAGGTCAAGAAGAGCTCACTGGTTTCTCTAGACACACACACACACACACACACACACACACACACACACAAGGTCATCCAGTATGTGAAGTCTAACCATCATCACTCCATCCTCAAATCATATCAGAGACAGTGTTTCTTTCCATATCTCTGCCCTCTCTCTCTCTCTCTCTCTGTCTTGATAAAAAGAGACTCGGCCTTGAGTAAAACGGTGAGAATTTTCACACACTGCTACACACAGACAAACACGCACTGTTTGGTGAAATAAGGTCATTCCCGTATCCGACATGGTTTTGGCTATGAAATTTATTGATGGGATTCATTCACAAGGTCTACTGTGCTGTAGACACACTTCATCACTGCTCTGATTCTTACTATACATGTACAGGTGTGACTATGCAAAACACACATGCACAGACTGGCTGAAAAAGTTGAATTTTTCATATATTCAGGGATACTTTCAAATGAGGGAATTATGAAAGCTTTTCATAAGCAGGCAGGTTAAGTCGTGCTAAGACAAGGCTGCTTGTGTAAGTGCCTCAAAAGTGAACATGCTGGAGACACGAGGTTTCTAGCCATCAGTTTAGTAGAGTAATTCAGAGCAGTTGAGTAAAAAAAAAAAAAGGGCTCATTTATACTGTAAATATTTCATTTATCATTCATTAAGTGGCTTAATTACCACAAACTTTGAAAGAAATGGTGAGTTAGTTTTCAAATAATCTGCTCCACTTTTTCTTTTGTGTAGCAATTTAACCAATAACTGTCATAATGGTCAGAAACATGGCTCCAAAAAAACTAAATTTGCTACTTTCCTTGTGTTAACACAAACAAACAGTGTATAGTGCTCCTTCAATTATATGAATCAATTGTAATAGTGTTAAAATTGGCTTTTTATTTTGATTTGGTTTGATTTACCGACTGCCAGCGATGAGGGCTTAGTGACAATTCTCTTCTTCTTCGGCTGCTCATTACTGCAGGAAAAGAAGAGGCTGTCTGCACACTGAGATTTTGACCTGAAGCTCTTCATCAGGCGACATTTGAACAAAAAAAAAAAAACAACAAAACAAGAAAAATGACAACTCCACCCACAATTAGGTGATCACATGACAGCTATCAATTAGCTATGTGAGGAGAAAATGCACAACGTAGCCTTTCACAGTAAAACCTTGATACTTTGCCTTTGAATGTAATTTAACAGGCTATATTTCTAACAAGGCTGTGTGTGAAATGCTGCATCACATTAACAGAACACAGACAGACTGGAAAGCTAAAAAACTGCAGGAGACATCAGATCAAGGTAGATCAGAGACTTTAATGTACAGAGGGATGTGCAACATGAGAGACATTTCTCTACATGTGCATGTTGGACAATCTGTTTGTGTGTATTTGACTGTTCCTTTACTCTGTGTGTGTGTGTGTGTGTGATAAAATAAGCCTGATTGCAATCCCTACTCCTTGATCTCAACCCTGAATAAAGGGGGGGGGGGGGGCAGATGAGATTATAATGGTATGCAGAGAGACTCCCTCCTCTGTGGTCCTCCCTGTCTGAGCAACCCCTGCACACCACCTCTTTGACATGAAGCAGGACTCCTGTCCTCCATGCTGCCCTGCTGCAGACGCTCAGCACAGAAACGCTGTTAACACAGAAAACACTGACACCGATGAGAAGTTGAGTTTGCCTGCTTGTTCATGTCCTCTTTCTTCCTCTCCACTTTCACTCACTACATTTCTTCCTCCTCTGCCTGCTTCCAGTTACTCATCTTCCTCCACTTTTTCGATAAATGATCCTCCTCCTCGCCCCCTCTCAAGCACAGCGGCCTTCGCTTTTGCTCTTTATCCGAGTGTCAACCCTGAAACCTCAAGTCAACTGCAAAGCTACACAGGGGGATCACACACACACACACACACACACACACACACACACACACACACACATATGTACATATGTTTCTGCTGGTCCCAGAGACTAAACACTGTGAGGGAGGGAGGAGAAACAGCTCCAGCAAACAGAGACAAAAACATGACTGAGAGTGCAACAAGAACTGCCCTGGGGGTTGGTGTGGGTGTGTGTGTGTGTGTGTGTGTGTGTGTGTGTGTGTGTGTGTGTGTGTGTGTGTGTGTGTGTGTGTTGTGCACAGAGCAGACTGAACTAGGGTTAATGGCATCTGCTCCAGCCTGTGCGATCCATCTGTATTATAAGTGATATGATGCCATTTGAATTGATATATTGACAGGGCTGACTGGAACTGTTGCTGTCGTCAGTTGCATGACCTTCTAACTGTTATGTCATCCTTCAAGTTAAAGTGTTCTTTGGTTTCTGCATGTGAGTAAAACTGCTATTTTCTAGTATTTGGGGTGGCATGAAAATTGTCAAATGTATATTTATTGAAGAAAATATCATATATAGGTGAGTTCAATCCAAAACTTGATCTACTGTCAGAAATATATAATGGCTTATATGCAACTATTTTGGTTAAGACTAGATTAATTTCACACTGACTGACTGTTACAAGAGTGCATGATTCCCTTTAAAACTGAACATTTACCTGATTGTTGACCTGACAAATTACATTTCAATACAGTGCAAAACAGTTCTATTTGAATCAATTATCTTTGATTATATTTATGGAGATAAATCTTAATGACTGTATTAAGCTTACACTTTAAGTGTAATCAATAAAATCAACAGGGCACACTTCTAGTAACACTTACTATTATCAGCTTTCTTAGCTAATACAAAAGTGATTTAGGCTTGTGTTTCTTGTCTTAGTTCTAATCTGCAGCAGGGTCTGAGACATCATCCTGTCTTCAAAGTCTTCATCACACCAGAAACAGAACTCAACAGGAACACTCTTTTGACTCAGCTTTTCCTGCTTCAGTGTTTCTTCCATTAATTATGGGGCATAAATCATTTTAAATATCTGATCAAAACATTTCCTGTGCTGGGTTACAGTTTATGTATCTGCTGTCAGCTGGCATGTTTAAAAATATATCATCAATCCCTCTCATCCTTCTGATCATTCATGTCAGTTAGCATGAGAATGACATTCACAATAATACAAACATAATGTCTTTTTTTCTTTTAAGAGATGTACTACACATCAGAGAAGAATAACTGCTGCGCATTCAAATAACTAAAAAAAAATCATATATATAAAAATATCCCAAAACCTGCAAATATGATAGGGTTTTCTATCATTTAAAGAAACTAGTTCAGTCTCTGATTGCTCTGATTTGTTTCAACACATAGAGGAATTAGTGCTGTTGATGTGAGGTGTGAATGAGTACATACAACATGAAAGATACTAACATTCTATTATACACAGATGTTATAAATACTCTTAAAAGAAAATAAATGTTATTTTCTCATTTCTAGAGAAATAAGGGATGCATTGAAAAATAAAATAATGGGCATCCTAAAATAAAGTGGATCGACCATATTGGGCTCTTAGATTCCTATTTTCTATGATTTCAGTTTGGATTTGAGTGGGTGTATTTGCTCCAAAGATTTGTGCTTTGTCTGTGGTGGTGCTTCACAATTGCCACAGTCTCAGAACATATGAGACAAACTGGTTTTGAACTGCCCGTGGGAGTATTTCCTTCATTTTATGCATAACTACAGTCACTGTGTATTGGGCTCTAAGCTCTTCCAAAACGAGGTTAACCTATGCTAAACAATGTACCTGAACACCTCCTGTACAGTCACTCGCTGCTCTCTTTAGAGCACTTTTCTCTGACTTGTGTCACGCCTCGTCTCCGGTCTCTCCCTGACATGCTGAAGTCGGTCGGCAGAGCCCTGAACGTCAGCCCTGTCCCTGCACAGAGCATAGCAGCTCATTCAGCGCTGGTTTATTCAAAGTTTATTAATATTAAACATATCGCTTGTCCAAATTGCACCAGATTCAACACTGCACTCCCTTGGGTCCACAGTCATATACCCGCCAAGTGTGAGGTCAGTTGGATGAACAGTTCAAGAGATACCTGAAGGACATACATACATACAAAAATACATAGAGACAGATAGGGATTTCTTCTTTTAGTGGAGTGTTAGTTCAACATTTTGGGAAATACACTCATGTGCTGTCTTTCTCAGAGTGAGATGAGAGGACTGATATCAATCTCATGACAGGAAGCAGGGGGAACCCTGTCCAAAAGTGAAAAATACCCCTGCCCACAGCTCTAAAGCAGACTCATTAATATGTTGTATCTTGTTTGTTTAATCCATACACTAATAGAAATGTAAAAACAACAATTTGTGGTTTATGAAATGATTCATGTTGATAACTGTTTATCTGTCCACCCTCTGTGCAGTGTCCCCAGCTAGAATTGCAAGATATGGTGGATAAGCACAGATTTTAGTTTTGGTCTACCAACCCTGGTTCACAGTGACATGAAATTTCAAATTTGTGGGGGTTTTTTTTGTTTTGTTTTTTGCTTTAATTAATCCATTATTGACCTTTAGCTTTTCGAGGTTCGAGGCTTTACGCAACAAAACCCAATACTTTGTGGGGACCGTCTGCATTTGGGTCAGGTAGCAGATGTCGATCTTCTCATCTCACACTTCGAAAGAAAGCAATTCAGCAAATATCCAAAAATGTTGCACTAGTCCTTTAAGAGTCGGTACATAATTACTTGCAATAATTACATTGTGCGGACATTGGGAGTTTAACTAGTTTGAACGCTCAAACTGCACTTCAACTCAAGTGTTCCATGAGGCGGCTGTATAAATAAGCACGAATCAAGCCACCAAAAAAATTCAATATGCCATCGTTCCACATGACAGAATCCCAGCCTCGTACATCTGTGTGATCTATGACTGCCTATACTGTACATCTGCCTCTCCCACTGCCAAGAAGAGGAAGCTTCTACCAGGAAACCCTCTCTGAGAAGTAAAGAGAAATACCACGAGAGAAAGAGAGAGAGAGAGAGAGAGAGAGAGAAAAGAGGGGGGGGGGGGGGGAGATAAAAGTGCAGAGAAGTGATACAGATAAAGAGACAGACAAGCAAAGCAAAAGAAAAAACAAGGGGAAAGAGAGATGGAAAGATGGAGGGGAGCAGTCTTTTTGTTGGAGAGAGAGCAGAAAGAGAGAAGATGGGTGGTGGTGGTGAAGGGGGGGGGGGGGGGGGGGTGCCACTCACAACTTGGCTTTGCATCTGTTATCTCCACCTCCTGTCACAAGGCTTAAAATAAAAATAAAAATAAAGTGAGATGGTGGCAGCAGTGTTGGTGCGATAGCCCTGTGGAGCATGGAGAGGGGATGTAAAGGAGATAGCTGGTTAAATATAACCCGCTGCATGGCTGGCAGCAGCAAAGAAAGGGGGTATTTTCAAGAGGCAGGGCATCACTGGAGCCCTTGCTGCCCTGATAACATCCATGTTAAGAGAGAGTGTGCGCGTGTCTGTGTGTGTGTGTGTGTGTGTTTGTGCAAAAGCCAAATCCATAATTACTCCTGATTGAACACACGCACACAAATATGCAAGCTCAGACGTACACATTTACTTTTATACATGCACACACACACACACACACACACACGCACGCACACGCACAGAGGGAGCAGAGCCAAGAAAAGATGCGCTCGCTCACATCTATGTATCTCTCTGCCTCGCCAAAGGAAGTATCAGCGACCCCCCTCGCACCCACCCCCCCTCCAACGCAAAAAGTCACAACGGGATTTCTGATGGGAAAAATGTGCTTTCCTCAGATGATGGTCAGATAGAGGGGGAGTACAGCCAAATGTCAAAGATGATAAATGGAAGGGTGCAGAGACAAGATCACACACACACACACACACACACACACACACACACACACACACACACACACACACACACACACACACACACACACACACACACACACATACACACAAAACAGGCAGGCACACAGAAAAACACTCTCTTTCTCACTTGTGCACATAAAAAAAAAACACACATGCAAATACACACACACACATACACTTGAGCTGCAACTGTCACTTCCATGTTTGAAGAATCTATCAAAGATGACATCCAGTATCCAAATAATCTATAATCAATAGAGGAGCACCTCTGCTGACACGTTGAAATGTTGCTTTTTGGTTAATGTTTTTTGGTTAACATTTATAGAGTTTTGAAGCTCGCTGTATATGTAACACAGCTTGGGCCTTGTTTACTTATTCATAATCTTGTTTTGTTCATCGGTACAGCACCTAAAGATATGTTTATAGTGATAAAAAAATAGAGTAAAGCAGAACATCCTCTCACTGGAGAAGCTGGTTCCAGATTACTCAACTGTTGAAATGACTCAAATGAGTCAATTTGCTATTCAACCAGTTATTTCAGCACTAATTGCAGCTTTAACAAAAACACATGCAGAGAGAAGCCTGCTCCAATTCACTCTTGTTTTTTTAGTTAGACTGAACCCAGAGTTTGCAAAGCCCAGCTTATCCAGCACGACGAAGTGTAGTTTATTCACAAACGTCCTGGAAGAGTTTCAATCATATGTTGCTAAATGCTAAATTCAGCCCTGTGTTTCAAAGAGTGAGTGCTGAAACAACTGGATGATTAATATATTACTCAGTCCAAAGAAACATTAATATTTGATTAGTCATTTAAGTAACTTATCAAGCAAAAATACCAAACTGTTGCTGCTTCCGGTGTCTTAAATGTGATGATACACTAGAAGTGTACGTGCTCCCTGTTTTTATAAAGTGTCCACTGCTGCATGCTCCACTGCTGCCTTTACCACCTGCCATGTAAATAATCTTTGGACTGGAGCAATTACTCGTGGGAGAGGTTTATTTGCTATACTTATAATGACAGTCTCCTCTGTGACTGAGAGCAGATGTTTATTACCACAGCAGGCATATTTAAGAGGAGCTTGTACACCCTGATGCATGCAAACCCAGTGGTTTTCTCTCTTTTAAACATGTTAAATACAAACATCACTGCATTAACTTGACAGGAAGATGTTGGTGTGTGTTGATTTCTTAACGCTTTGAAAATCTACTTGTAGAGATCTGAACTTTGATAACCACTGAGGTTGCAACTAGATGTTGTTTCCATTATTGATTCATCTTTTGATTTTTTTTTTCCATTCATTTGATCTATTAAACTAGAAAATAGTGACTTCCTGTGTGTCCTTCACAATTTCCCAGAGCCCGATGTGATGTCTCCAAACCGTTTGTTTTGTCCCACCAACAGTCCAAAACCAAAAATATTCAACCTACAGTAATATGAAACATAGAACAATTGAGAAACTAGGACTGAAAAGATTAGAATGAATGAATGTGCGGTCAGTTAACTAATCAGTTTGTTGTTAACTGTTTCAGCTCTAATCATCAGTAAGAAAACTCTTTCTTCGGGTTCATTCGAGGACATGCACAGCAGCCTTATTCATGAAGAAAAAATGACATCATTCCCCTCATAAACATCCATGTTCTCCTCCTGTTTGTTTTCTACTTCTATGTTCTTTTCTAGGCTTTTTTTTTTTTTTACAACTGACTGAAATCTTAATGCCTCAGCATCTTTGAATACACCACCAGGGAGGACTTCCACAATGACCCATGCCTACAGCAGCTTACACAGAGGTCAGGGTCAGCTACACAACAACAGATTTAGTGTGTTGCACAAAGGCACTTCTGCCACTACAGGGTTTGAACCTGCACCATCCAGCTGCAGACTCTCTGTCGACTAGATTAACTCATGGTAGACTCAGTATCTGGTCATTAGTTGAAACCCTTGATAGCATCATGTCAAGCCTGGCCCTATCTGGTCTTATGTCTTTTGAGGCTTCAGAGTAGTGCCTTGCCTAGCCGAAGCGTGTACGTGTGTGTGTGTGTGTGTGTGTGTGTGTGTGTGTGTGTGTGTGTGTGTGGATGACTTAGGAGATAATTTTAATATCAGGCCGGTGTGGATTGCTGATAGTGTTTTAAGGCAGGGCCCGGTGGACCGAGCGCTGGTAGTACCTATCTGTAATTAGTAACCATTCCCTATCACTGATAAGATAAACTACGCCTGACCTTTTCCATTTGGTCACCATGGCAACCGGACACCCCCACCCCGGCACCGCCGCCCTCCCCTTCGTATTATTTTAGTGATTAAACAGCAAATAGCGCCGAAGATGTGAGGAACTGATAGGAGCATGATTAATAATAGTCCTCCACATGGTCCTCTGAGGTGTGTGTGTGTGTGTGTATGTGTGTGTGTGTGTGTGTGTTGAGGAGGAGGGGCCACCATCAGTGTCAAACAGTCATTGTGAAAAGGCTTGGCTTGGCTTTTTGTGGTGAATAATGGAAATTTAAGATGAGCTGAAAGTGAAATAAAAGCAGCAGGATGAGAGCGATAGATGTCTCCCTTTTCTCCGAGAGCCGCTCTCTGAGGAAAGGGAATATTAACGTTACCCCTCTCCCACACCCACTCGGCTTTTGCCCAACGTGGCCCTCCGTTCTGAGGGCCCTTGCTGTGGGAGTGCTATCTGTCGATGAATAATGAATGCTGGATTCCAGGGTTACCTCCTCCTCACTTTAAAACGCCACACTGTGGTTTTAGAGTGGTGGGCAGGAGGACTAACCTCTTAATCAGAGAAACTTGAAATGAGAAACTGAATGACGTTCTTGAAGGATGTCTGACAAATTTCCCCTTACTGGAAAATCAAACAGTCATTGCAGAGATAGTGCGAGATACATTCAGGTGTGAATATGATGAAACACTTCTAACAAAATAACATCATATAAGTAGTGAAATTTACTGATAGCAGCTATAAAGTGATGTTTTGGAAAATACTCTTCAGAGATATAAAGTTACAGAACCATCTGAAGCATTAAACTAAGATTGCTAGTGCAGCGTGTGGCCCCTTTTTTTAAAGTGTTGCAGGAGGATTGTGTCTCCTGTAACGACTGACGCAGGACAGATGTGCATTTGGTGTTACCCTACAGTAAGATCTGAATGGGCAGCATGGGAAGAGCTAATTAATCATTTAAACGTGCTATTCTATAACAGTGTAAATTTTTGTTTCTCCCACTGATTTACACCATCCATCCTCTCACTAAATTAAAATCAGTCTAAAGCAGCATGAAAAAGAAACACAATATAGACTAAATTCATGAATATTGGCTTCTTTTTTTGAATTATGAAAGCATTTGTAGAGTTGACATTAGTAAAGTTCAGAATGTCCTGTTGGTACTATACAAGTACTAATACTACACAGACATCATACAGATATTTGCTGTGTTAAAACGTGCAAAAAGCTAGAAGCTTATTCTGAAAATATACAATATGATAATGATATGCTTAGATGAAGACATGTAGTGACTATGCATGAACAAAGGAGTGAAATCTCATGTTCTAACGGTGTAGGCTAAGTATTCACTGATCGATATTTTCAATTTGACAAAAAATATCCTCCTGAGGTCCGTTTGTTTGCTTTTTCCAGTTTTAAACCACTTTTTACATACAAACACAGTGTACAACCTGAAAAAGCTAGTGAGTGAACCTTGAGTCAAGATTATTTATCTTTCACCAAATGACTTTCTTTCACTGCTCAATATTTCTAATATTAACAATGGATGAAATGACCATGTGTAATGTGAAAGCAGCTGCTTGTAGTGACCCCAGAGAATTGTCACCACTGCAGCTTCTCTCAGCTCTATGGAGTCACATTTAGCTCATTGTTCGTTATATGGACCAGGGTTACACAATTTATCATTTTAGCATCGACATTGCAATGTGTGTATGTGAAATAGTCACATTACAGGATGCATGAAGTAACTTTTTTTGCTGCTTGATACAAAAGGAAATCATGCAAGATTCTCATATTCCATGACGAATCTACAAGAAAAATCCATCTGATATTAAATGATTTAGTCTGATTGAAGGGTTCTTGGATACACAGAGTTTGATCAGTTCCCAGTGTGTTCTGGTGAAGAGGTCTACTTCATCTATTTATCAAACAACCAATCAGGCAGTGCTCATTTTCAGGTTGTGGTGTTTGATAAACTGATCAAGTGCACCCTTTCACCAGAGCACATAGTGAACTGATCACTGTGCATGCAGAGTCTGTGTATCACCTGCTTGTAGACATGTACACGACGCAGCTACTGTCACACGTAATATCACCTGCTAGAGGCAGGCGTTCAGTTACGCCAGACGGCTTTTGAGCGTGTGTATTCCCGTTATCAGCCGCACCTCGTCCCGGTGCTGGTTAAAAGTTAAACAGTTACTGGCCTAATATAAGAAACACTTAACACACACACACTAACAAAACTTGCAGTATCCAGATCCATTTGTACTTACATCTTGCCGACATATAGATAAATCTGTCTGTTGCTTGAGTTTGAGAGTTTTACCATCCTCGCCCACGCCAAGAGGCCTGTTTGTCTTCCACCCCGCAGGTTAAGCATATATCTGAACATCGTTAGATTACATGTAAATAACACAACTGCCACACAAAAGTCCATTTGTTAAGTTTATTAAGAAACATGTTGTCTTTCCCTAATACCTCTCCACATGTTCTCTCTCTACATGCCAATGTCAAGAGTCACATACGTGAAACTGAAAGTTGATTGGATGAAGCTCAGCAGCTGTAGACTGCTTACTTTGATCCTTAACATTATAGATCTTCCCCTTCTTCTACTTAAGAGTTTGTGATGCCGGGTTTCACGCTGCTGACTGCCGCTTGGAACCGGAACCAGAGCAACCCGCCTGCCATCTTGAGAGAGACTCACAGAGAGCAGGCTGAGCAAGGCAGAGAGCGGGAGAGTTTCTGCCAAAAACCAGCACCGAGCCCAGGGGAGACATGAGAGCAGCTGCTCATTAACAGCTACGTGTGTCTACAGCAGAGAGCGGGAGGGAGGACGGATGTCTCCCTCTGCTACTCTGAGATGGGTGCTGATACACAAAAATGAATTAAATGGGTTCTATTTCTATAAAAAAAAAAAGCAAAATGATGGTATGGGGCGGTGTATGCATGAACACCATGTAACACCAGTAACACCAACTACCTCGGCAAGTCAGTTTTTTGCAATATTGTACAGCCCTTATATGGACCACAATTTATACTCTCAACAACCTGGTTTCCAGCAGCAGGCAGCAGCTGTTTTCAGCAAAAAAAAAAAAAAGATCTGAAACCCACTGTACACTATCTGTCCAGCACCAAACAGCACACACACATAGTCAGAAACCAGCTGCCAAGCATACCACAAGGCAAGACCTAGTAAGGAGCTGCTGGACCAAACCAACACTAAAACCAGAGTGGATATTGCATTTTAATTTGTTAAGTGCTAACATGTTAGCATGAGTTTTTCTGCTTTCATTTTAAAGCTTGATAATGGCTTCATAATTCCCCCTGCTGTTAAACCAGTGCGCTGGCTCACCTGATTAGTAGATGGTGGTCAAAATTCATTTTCAGATATTCTAGCTGACAAGATAGCATGATTGTTCCTATTTATTGGATGTGGGAAACTGAAGATACAGTCTGCTCCTTGCACAGCTGATAAATTCAGTGACAGTAACAGCCTGCAAAACCACCACATCTGTTAACCCTTCATGTCCCGCCCCATAACCAAGTTAATTATCACCTATTCCAACAGTATACACTTTCTTCTGGTGATGTTTTTCCTTCTTCTCTGCATTGAGTCTCAGAGCGAGGCCTTCCCCACTCCTAGGAAGCCTGCTCTGTATCTCCCTCCATTTGCATGCCAGGGAAACGGCGAGTAGGTATGCAAAGCGGGACCAGTTGACTGAAAGGTCAGTGTGGGTTTGTTGAGGCTGGGCAGCCAAAAAGCAAAGCAGAGCCTGACCGACTGTTATCGTTCAGATCGCTCAACTGATAACAGCAGGGGGGGACACTCCTTCCCTATACTAAAAAGGGAAATCTCCCTTTTACCTCCACTGGTGGATTACAGCAGGCTAACAAGGCGCTACAGGATGTCTTTATGTACAGTAGGTCCACACCAAACTAATTATAGACATTACCAGTGTTATCTGTACATACAGAAGCAGGCGAAACGTGTCCATTCTACCAGTAAGACTTGCCTTGGTTTTTATGCTTTACAGTTTGCAACCTGTTTCCAACATGTACATTAGCTCACAGTTTGAAAGACATAGCACTGAAACTAATTAACACATTCATGGTCTTTTCAACATTTTAAGGAATTTCGAGACTACAAATTTATAACAGAAATCTTACGTTACAAACTGTGTGTGTGGAGTTTGAAAAAAATATGGGCTTTTACCTGGCTAATAAAGAAATACTACTGAGCTGCATTATGGGAAATGTAGGAGCCACTGTTTTTAGAGCTTGACCCATACTTGCAACTAATACTTGGGACATCTCCACCTCCGGTTCTTCAATTTTTAACCACTGTGTTATTTTTGTTTTGTTTGATATGTGCCTTTCGCAAGTTCCCCAACTTCATTGAAACACATTTGCATTTCAATGAATCACTACAGTATTGTGTCACTTCACAGTGAACACTTTTAACAGGAACTACATCCTAATGAAAAAATAGGCCATATATTAACTGTTTACAACCCGTTCTATGGATTATACAGAGTAGCCAGGATGCCCTTTCTAGAAAGAAATGTTGCTGTTTCATTTTTTAATGTAAATTATCAAAAAAAAAAAATTGAATTCCATTCACTTCCACTGTATTGTGTGGAGATAAGATTCCTACATACAGATATGTCTTCACATAGACAAGTTAAACCATATCAGTATGGCTAGATACCACTACAGGGTGAACTGACCCTTTAATTTTACATCGATTGTTTTATTTTATTTTTAGCATACTGTTTCAAATATCTTTTCCGCGTTTTGTTTCTCTGGGGATGACCAGATTCTATTATTTCTCACATGGGCCTAAGCTCCAGAATAAGGACGGGTCTCCCGACATTGCAGTCATTGGGGTTGGGGTTGTTGGGGGGTGGGGGGGGGGGTCAGAGGAGGAATGTGCCTGCCGAGGCGGATTTAGCCAATCAGATGAGTGTCAGCCATCCAGAGATATTTTAGAGATAATACGCATTCTGGGATATCTCTGGAAAATTCCTGCCCCTTACAGTGGAGCAGATAATGGATGCCATACACTGCTGAGTGATGTGGACGGAGGCAGGATCAGATTCACACAAGCAACATACACCACACACATACACGCACACACACACACATAAGTTTATACATATTGCTGCTGGTATAAGCAGTTCCCAGCAGCACTTTGAAGGCAATGTGGCTGCGGTACACACACACACGTACACACACACACACACACACATACGGGGACACAGTATGTCCGCATGATTGCTTGAGTAAGCGAATTAGCCTCAGCGATGGCTGAGGAGGCAATAAGTTGGCAGAAAAGAGGGATAATCTTTTATCTTTCACCCTCCCAAATGATTTCTTAAAGTCTGTATCACTTCCCTGACAGTTGATGTTCTACTTTTTCCCCTTTCATTATTTATTTATCTATTTTTGCTTTGTGTGAATTCAGCTAAAATACTTCTAAAGCGCTTAATGGCTCTATCGCTGCCTCAGATCTGCTGCCACATGCTGCCTTTTCCCCGCTTCCCCCATTTTTTGAGATATTTTCCGGCCCGGCCCCCGAAGAGCCGCCGCTTTATCAAACCGTCTTGACAAGAATGACACGGCCAATTATTGACAAATTATTCCTTCATAGAATGACAGTAAGACAAGGAGAGGAGTAAGGGAGAGAGGGGGAGAGTGACTATTGGCTTGATGAGTGGAGGCCCCCCCCACACACACACACACACACACACACACCCCACCCCAACAGGCCTGAGGAGACAGGCGTCTATCTATCAGATTCTATTAAGAGCTCGGCACTTTGGCGAACAAAGCTGCCCGCACCCCGCCACGCATTAACTGCTATTATACGCTCATGAACTTTGTCACAATCACAATGGTTCCCCCCCATTCTCTCTTTTGCACATTTTTATTCTCCTTTTGTGCACTTAAGAACTGAGAAGCACATCACTTTCCCTTTGTGTGTGAATGTGTGTATGCGTGGGAGTCAAATATTGGATTGAGACGATGATGTATACAAGAAAGACACAGCTGTCAAAAACACTATTTTTGGGGGGAAACTGCCTGAGCTTATGTGTTTCTCAACAGCTTCACGTTCATTGATAAAGGTTACAACCACAGCCTTCTACTGCGTTGAACACATCTGGTGTTGCATCCCTACATCCAGCAATAAATCACTTCTTCTTCTTCTAACGTTAGCTTTAATTATATCTTTCACTAGAGCGCCAAATGTGTATTAATTTGCCGCTGAAAATAGTGCCTAACAAATGCACTATTTCCTGTGGTTTGAGTAACATTTGCTAAAAACTACAATGCCCAGCTTTTTTTTTTAGGAAATTTTTTTTTTAAATGAAACTTTATCTTTGTGACCCATTTTAAAAGTTTCACATCCTCAGTAGGAACCAAGGCGCTAGTAGGGTGCTGAGTGCCCCGGGGCAGCACATCTACTAACATGATTCATGTTCACTGAACGTTCAACGTTGCCTCTTGTTTTGACCAGGTGTTGGCAGATGTGGTGGATGTTTGACGTGACTCTCAGTTAGAGAAAGGTCCGACTTGTTTGAGTATGTGTCCTTAAAAATATTTGAAAGAAGCAGAAAGTTTGTAGGAAATGTCAATGCCAGTTATATATCCCTGACCTTCTACAAACTATTTCAGATAACTCACTAGTATTCCTGATTCTCTTACAACCTTCCAGTTTGGATCCAACAAGTCAATAACACTTTGTTTCTCCAAATGCACATCACCTTAAAAATAAAAAAACACCTCCCGTGTTTTTAAATGGCATTAGAGTTAAAGATATGGCCCCACTAATCATCAGTCAACTAACTAGCTAATGCTTTATCAGTCATTTGTACCACTGCTTTTGTGAACCACCTCTCTTATCACCTGCATCGTAATCGGGGGGGACTTTGAGGCCTGATGGTCCGATGGTTTCGAGATAGAAGCTGTCGATGTGTTCATGGGGACGGATGGACTGCAGAGTTGGCGGCTGATGAGAACTTTGACACTGACACGACACAGTTCGGGGGGGGGGGGGGGGGTTAAGGCAGGTAACTACATCTTCACCCATAGGTGAGGAATTTTTCAGAGAAAAAAAGTTCAAATACAACAAAACTCCAAAACTCTCCATCTTTATTTCAAATTCTAGTGGGATCCCCAAATTTTCCCCCCAAAAATGATGGAGAATGTGTAAAATGATACAGAGGATATTTTCATTTGATTGAATGGCTCAACCTTAAAAAGGTGCCATCTGATAATTTCACTAAATGAAAGCATCATGTAGCTGGTGTTGGAACACGCAGATACATGTTTGATATTTTCAAAAAGAGTGAAAACTAAAGGTTAATACATCATAACATTCACACAAACTATTCAAGGAGGTAAAAAGAGGAAAGTGAGCCCTGTTCCAGGAACAGAGAAACCCAGAGAAGAATAGACGTGGTGTGTGTGTGTTTGAAAAAAAAGAAACACCCACCAGGGCCTGACCCCCCGACCCACGACTGATGCCAAGAAGACCTCTTTTTCCTCTCTGTCTCCCCATCACCGTCGCCGCCCTCCTCCTTTTTCCCTTTTTCTCCATTTTCCACCTCAACGCGCCCCTCCCTATTGCTCTGCTTTGCCAAGTCCACATCGTCGGTAACGAGGGTGTAGTTTCTTAACATTCATCATCGCTGAACTCTGAAACTTTATCAGCTCCGGAGAGCGGCGCCACAGCCCCGGCCCCGGCTTTCTCAGCTCTCAGATAGGGCCGATAACACGCTGATAGATTACAGCAGATTGTTTTACTTCAGGGGACACTGCTGCTGCTGCTAATACTAATACACAGACAAGAAGACTCGCTGGTGATAGAAGGGGAGGTGGAGGGATGGGGGCAAAGAGGCACAAAGAGGTAAGGGCAAGGAAACCGCGATGAGCTGGAGGAAATTACAGCTGATGTCCGATATGTCCTTATCCTGCCTCCGCAATCATTTGTGGAAACATAGGCTCGCAAATTTGGAATGTTGTTAATACTATTTGGTTGCATAGCACAAGTTCAAACTAATTAAGAGCAAATAATTTACCATTTTAATATTATTTAAATGGAGAAAATGTTATTTAGTTCTAAAAGCTAAACTGTGCATGTGTATACATGAGGGGGTGGTTAAACGCCACACAGGTATACACACACACTAGAGGTAACCTGAGCTAGTATGAGGGGTTGGGAGGGGGGCAGAAGGTAGCGCGCCAGGTGACCTGCGGTTAAAAACAGGGTCAAGTGTGAAACACAAGGACCACTTTCTCTCCCTCTCTGTGTCTGTTTCAGACTCACTGGCTCTCTAACACTCTGTCTCTCTCTGCCCGGACAGACAGTTTACCTCTTAATAAAACCCCTTTTTCTAAAAGAGATCCTAATCTCAGTGGAAATAACCTCATAAAATCTAACCTTAGAAAATAAGAAATATACCCTAATAAAATATCATTCCAAAGACATTCAATTAATGGTTTATCATTCTTTATTTCATATCATTAATCTTCCTACAGTATTCTCTCATTTCATTTATGGATTTTTCCAGCCTATTTCTACAGGTGTACTCCATCATGATAAAAAAGGGTGAGCTATTATTGTATAAAATTACTATAAAATATCAAGCACTGCTCATGCAAATGAGCAATGACTTTTGGTGTAAAGTTTCAGCAGGCAGGTCCAAAAGGCAGCGAGAGGTAACTGCTGCAACTGTGAAAATTCACAATGTGTTAAGCCTAGCTTAGCACAAACAGAGGAAGCAGTGGGGAACTGTTAGTTGATAGCCTTGCTCGGTTAAAAGTGAAAAACAAAATGCCTTCCAACAACTCCAAAGCTGTTACTGTATATGCACAGTTCTTTTTCTTTCATACATAAAGAGATAGAAATTTTAAAAACAAGACATTATAGTTGTGGAAGCAGTTTTGCATTGGAACTGTTATTGCTAATTCTCTCATTATGCTAACTGAGCATCTCTGGTAACACCCACAGTAGCAGGAGGTGCTCTGCACACAGCTTTAGAAGAGTTGGAAGCTGTATTTTGTTCAGTTTTGTCAGAGCTAGGCTAGCAGTTTCATCCTGCTTCCGGTCTTTGTGTTAAGCTAGGCTAAACAGGCCCTGTATCTATGTTTATATTGGTCACACAGAGCTGAAGTTGATCGCGGACACTGCACTCGTATCGCATCGTACAGACAATAACTACGAGCAGAAGTTGTAAATCAGAGTGAAAAAAATGTCTGTAATTCACATTATGGAAGCTAGCTGCTTTCTGATGAAACATGTCAGTGAGGGCTCTATCCAGTGTGTAATGGACACGACTGATCTGCGATGACTTTACAGAGTTTAGTCTTGAAGTGCAGCATGAGGTCACAACTGAAGATGCACCTCACCTTTAAAGGAAGTAAACAATGGATGTCCGATGCTAATTTCATAGGGGCTTGAAGTTATTCATCAAGCAAACATGTCCTTATTGTCTCTGTTGTGTATCACAGTCAACTGAATATTTGAACATTTGTTCAGACGTTGCACTGTGGGAAACAGTGATTTCATTTTTCACTACTTTCTGACATTTTACGGACTAAACGATTAATTGAAAAAATAATGGATAGATCAATCAATAAAGAAAATAATCTAAAATTGCAGCTCTGCTGTGGTTCATACCCAACACCAGGATTTAATTTGGCTAAATATTTAAAGGAGTAGTTTGGGAAATAGGCTACGCTTATCACCAACAAATAGTTTCAGCAGGTAACTCCCCCTAAAACCACAAACTGTCGTTTCCAAAAATGTCTGTTTGTGTACAGTTTGAACAAAAGGACTTTGGACAGAGCCAGACTAGCCATTTCTCCTTGCTTCCAGTCTTTATGCTAAGCTAAGCTACGTGCCTCATGGCTCCATATTTAATGCAGAGATATGAGAGTGGTATTGATCATCTCATTTCACTCTCAAAAATAAAGCAGATAAGTGTATTTCCCTAAAATGTTGAACTACATCTTTAACTCCTCAGCGCCTCAGTTAGTACAAATTGGACAGTTTTTTTAGTGTAGCTACACTTGGTGATTCAGTCTGATAGGTGGGGTGGATTACTAACATTAAATTTGTCCTGGGTCAACATTAAATAAATAAAATGGAACACTTTGATTTACTGTGCTAAATTATACTGAACACTACACCCATGGGAGGATGTGTGAACTGCCATTGTACAACTGGGTGAGTACACACACACACACACAGAGAGAGAGAGAGAGAGAGAGAGAGAGAGTCAGTTGGGAATTCAGAGCTATTGTGTTAAGCACAGGAGCAATTAGGGATTCAGATGTAAAGTCGGGTCAAGCTGTTGACCTGCCTGTCTTCATGTCTTCTGTTGGGACGCCACCGGACGGCTCCGTGCCACAAAGTGGCCAATCACAGAGGCCCATTCTGGTGGCGACGTTTCGGCCCATCATTGTGGAAACTCAAACCTGTCTGCCGCTGGTTTGTGCCTCTCTATTAGCGAAAGATTGAGGACTGAGCTTATCTGAACCCACCAGAATGTGTGTGTGTGTGTGTGTGTTTGTGTGTGTGTGTGTGTGTGTTTGTGGGGACAGAGGGTGTGCATGTAATGAATTGGTGTCAGGGAGGGCACAAAGAGTTAAATTAGGTCTAATCTGCTAATAGCAAGCAACAGCAAGACATTATAAACGCACAGCTTGCACACAATGCAAAAACCTTTCGACACAAATTAGCCTACAGAAAAACATAAATATCATAATGAAAATACTCTTGCAGAATCAAAAAAAAAAAAACACCCATGTATTGGTCTTAATTTCAGCATCAACATTTTATCAGGCAACCCCCATGAATAATCCACACGGTAATTTCTTTCTTTCTCCCCTTTTTGTTCCTGGCATTTTGGTGCAGCAAGATAAGGGCTAAAAAACAACAGAAGGGCTCGCAGAGTGAAAAAAAGACAGATAGATAACATTGATATCAACTCCTACACAACACAGTCATTCTCTTATCTGGGCTTTTTATCACAGTTTCGTTTTTTTCTTCTATTTTCTTTCTTTCTTTCTCAGCCTTCCACTCCCTGTTCTTTGTGGACTCACAAGACAAAAAAGGAGCGCTGCCCTTAAAAAGTAAAGTCAGGATTTTGGTATCTAATTAACCTTTTTGCTGATTTTCTGCATCCTCATTCTGCTTAATGTGTATAAAGCAGCAGCGGGAGTGTGTGTGTGTGCGCGCTGTTGAGAAAAGATGGCTACATATAAGCAGAGCAGACTGTGGGCTAGAAAAGAAAATATATTTAGATAGCTGATCTAGTGAGGTAGGAGGGGAGTTGCTTATTAGCAGACACAGACAGGAAGATTGGTTGGTAGAGTCAGACTGACACATACACACACACACACACACACACACACACACACACACACACACACACGATCTTGTCCTAGCCTACACCGCAGCCATATTTATGACTAGAGGAAAAAACTATTTCACACAGACTTATCATTGCTGTGTGTCAGACAGAAAAGCCTCTCTGGGTCTAATCTATCAAGGTCAGCTAGTGTGGCCCGGACAAACCGCATGTTGTTCCATCCCGCTGCTCCCTGCTGGAGAACACAACATCTGACTGGCTCACTGGAGGGATGACTGACTGACACCACTGCTGGTAGACTGGATGACAAGCTGACCAGACTGTTAACGTACTGATAATACATGTGGAAAAACACCGCTGTGTCAGGACGAATTGATCTGAAGTTGGGAAAACAAGTTGAGGTGAGTAAAATGGCAAAGTGGCAGGTGTACGTCCCTCATGTTCCAGCACCATATATGAATAAATGTCCTTAATGTGAGATTTATATGTGTTTTATTATGATAGACGCAGCTGTTGTGCTTTTTTGGAAGCATCAAAAATAACAAAATCAACTACAATCAAAGTGAATTATGGGTAAAAATGTGAGAGATGATAATGCACTAAACTTTGGCTCAAAGATTGTGAATTTTGAGGAAGTTGCTGGTATGTGCTGATCTCCCCGCACAGACGTGTCTGACCTTAACTGGGATTTAAATAAAGGTTCATTTCTTTAAATTTACATCCATTTACACCCCCAATACTGACTGACATCCTGTAGCTCAGCTGTAGTATTCAACAATCAAAGCACAATACACTTGTTTTGAAAAATCATTTATCAAGCAAATATGCCAAAAAATGAATTGCTTCCAGCTCAAATGTGATTGGCTGCTTTTATATCATTATAAACCTCACCTTGGACTCCCTGGAGATTTTGATGGCCGTATTCATTTGCCAGTTTATGAGGTCAACTATTGCAGGCATTTCATTTTTGAACCTTTCTGTCTCCCCGTATTTCCTGTCAACCTCTACTGAAAACTATATGATAAAAGGCAACAAAAAAAAAAGAGATCTTTTCAAAAGCTGTGTTAGAGACATGTTCATTCACCTCTCTGCTGTATTTTGAGGCCTGTGCTTGTGAGGATGTTATTCTAGGATTGTATTATTCTGCAAGGGGTTCGTGTTATTAGTCGAGTGTTGCAGTAGTACGCTTTACTTTCATTATGAGTCACCATATAGATGATTTTAGCTACAAAGCATCCGCAGGACACAAGAGCACGTAGCTAATGAGCAGCATAGAGAGCAGATGGCAGTTTGACTAGCTGACTGCCGCTACAGTTAATAGGACTTCTCACATTTAGAGGTTAGTCAAACTTTAAACCTTGTACACTTGTTTTATTTAACCCCTTGGTTACCATGTTAAGGATTCCACACTATAAGCACTCCTTACCCTTAAAGCCAAGCTTAAAAGCCTGAGTGGATCATTGTGTAGCTTAAATATAAAGTTGAGGAGAGTTATGAGTACCTGGGTCCCCATAACACCAGTAAGACTAGAAACACCATCCACCTCTGGCATACTGGTGCCATTGGCCAGTGAGAGGAAGACTGTCGAGTTAAGGGTTTATGATTAACTACTGCTATTTGTAACATTTCCATTGAAATTATTAACAGAAAAAAAGTAGCTGCAATGCATCTAAACTCACATCCAACAACTTTGAACGGACAGACGCCGTCATCACCGTCACCGTGTATGAAGAAGAGGAGTGACGTCGCAGAGGGGGAATTTCTCCTGATGGAAAGGAGGGAGGAAGAGGTGAGAGGAGGAGGAGGAGGAAGGAAGGAAGGAGGACAGAAGTTCAGTTGGACAGACAGAGAGCTGGAGAGCTAAAGATAAGAGAGGGGAGGGAGATAGAGGTTGCTGGTGTTGTGTGTGTGTGTGTGTGGGGGGGGTGGGTGGGTGGGGGGGGGGGGCGGGGGTGAGTTGGGGGATAAAAGCAAATGGGTTAGAGGATTTGGATGCAGGGAGCATATCCATCAGGGATCTTTCCTGGTATCAAACTGGAGCGATCAGTGATAAAAAGTCAACCTGGAAACGGCTGTAGCTGCAGTGGGAGTTCACTGGGCTGCAAATAGGCCTGTCTGCCCCTACTCTCTCTCTATCGCTCCATCTCTATGTCTCTCTGCCCCCCCCACCACCCCACCCACCCCTCCTCCAGCCACTCGTGTTGCCTTTATAATGACTCGAAAAGCCAGTAATACAAGTTTTCTTTATAGTCAGGCTGGTACTGATGGCTGTTCTGCTATGATCTTTGTGCCACACTGGTTTCACACGTCTATACACTGCCCATAGGATCTGCAAATATAACACATCTCCATACACTCCCTCCAATCCTATGACCACTACAGAATCTCTCAATCCCCCCCCCCCACCCTCCCTCTCCCCTTCCTCTCCGCACTTCATCTCCCTCCTCCTCCAAAAAAAAAAAAAAAAAAACTCCACAAAAGAAAAGAGAAATGAAAAGAGGAGAGGGTTTTTCTTCTTTCTGTTGCGCCCCACCCTTTTCTTGATAGAGAGAGAGAGGGAGAGAAGAAGAAGAAGAAGAAGAAGAAGAAAAAAAACATAATTTATCTGTGTATTATCAAGAAAGGCAGACACTTTAATCAGTCAGCTATGAAGTCAGTATTTCCATTCTTATCTGTCGCAGGAGTGGAAATGGAGAGGAGATAGCGTTCTGGGAGCCCATCGGTGGGCAGGAATGATAATGGGGGGTGGGGGGGGTGGAGGGGTGAGGGGGTGAGGGAGGGGGGGGGGCAGGGCTAGGCTATTGGACCGCTGTGTCAGCGCTATCTGCACCCATTATCAACGGCCTTATCGGCCCTACCATCAGCCTCGCTGTAATGGGGCCAGTTCAACTTTCCACATTATCATACCGCCAAGACCTGGTTCGCCAAGGCTAGGGGTCTGGCTGGAGACAGAGAGAGAGAGAGAGAGAGAGAGAGAGAGAGAGAGGAGGGAGGGGGGGAGGGGGGGGGGTAGATAGATAGAATGAAAGAAAGGGTGATAGAGAAGTGGAGGTGGAAGGGTAGAGATAGAGAGAGTGCAGTTAAAAAAAAACTGAAGGTTTGAGAGGAAAGGGAGAGGTGATTATTTAAAAAGGGAGAGAAAAAAAAGAAGAAAGGATGAATCGGTGGAATAGCTGGAGGTGGAGGGTGGCAGGGTGATGCTTTAGAGAGCAGAAATCATAACAACAATAGGAGCTTTAGTTATTTAACATAATATATGGCAGTGAGAACGTGTTGCAGCCTGTTGTCACGTCTACACGCTGGGGGGGAGTGTTTACGGTCTGACTTCCTGTCTCTCCGGGCTGTTAAGTTATATTAGATCAACACGCCCATAATAAATGATGTTACAGCAGGCCTTCATTAATCTGGAAGATTGCATTAAGTTAGTTGGATGGATCGCTCAAGCTTTATCTGTCTTTATCGAGAGAGAAGATGAAACAATGTGTCAAGATGTTGCACAAAGGTGTTTTTCCCCAACGGTGTTAACCAAAACATATAAAGATCGGATGGAATGATTTCTATTGAAAAGAGTTTGATATAAAGCTTTTCATTGCTGATACCCACAATCTTGTACTGTGATATTGACTATTTTGAAATTTGACTATACTACTTCAAATGTTTCCAGCTTGATTTAATCTTGTGAGGTTGGACAAGCCTCTGAAACTAAATGTATATAATATCAAATATTTAAAGGGGTACTCCAGTAATATTGCACTCATTCATAAAGTTTGGGACCTCACAAGAGACAGATTTTTAAAAAAGGAGTGGTCAGAACTGAAACTTTACTCCCTAGCATGGCTGACGCTCCAAAAACACTGGATCCTACATTTGCAACCAATCACATATCAGACATTCCAGCGCCTGGTAAATACACGCGTCATTCAGTCTCCACCACCCACACTTTATTATGCAGTGTTAAACCGAGGGTTGTAAATTTGTAGTCTCCATAACAAAGCCAAAATAACACCGCTGACATCAGCATGACTTCATACAGGGTTAATTTGTCAGACTTCACTAAGCTCCTCTGGAGCCATAGAAAAATCTGTGAAATTACCTTCAATTTTTTTTTTTTTATTTTATAACTTTTTTTGACAGGGACAGTGCATATTAATAACATTTCTGAAAATACACCAGAGTTAGCCAGAAAAGCTCATTTTCATCTGTAGTCCCTGGGCAGGCGATAGCTGAAAGCACAAATGTTCAAAAATAAAAGCTGAAAGCACAAATGTTAAAAAAAATAAAAGCTGAAAGCACAAATGTTAAAAAATAAAAGCACCGAAAATACAACAATAAAAGCAGTGAAAATACGCAGATACAAACAGAGCCTGCACCACATACAGACAAGACAGATAGCTCTTAGACAATCTATAGGACAAAAACAAGCATATAAAGCAGATCAAATAATTGTTAGGTGCAGCCCTACTTGTGACCCTTTAAAGCAGAATGTTTCATGTGAACGGGTGAAGAAGCCTGAAGAGGAAAAACTATTTTTTAATAAATAAAAAAAAACATCTACAAGAAAAAACAAAAACAACACAATCCTGGTTATCATCTTATGACCCCTCAGATTTATCTTGCAACCACAAGATTGATCTGATTAACCAACAATAACAAGTCTGCGCTCTCTGCTTCTAATAGGTCTTCACAAGCTACATTTGAATGTCACGCTCACAACACTGAGTTTCACATTGCTGCAACACTGTGACCTATAATGACGGTAGTGATATCATATAATCATCAGCTCTCCAATAAAACATACACATACTGTATATTTACAGTGAACCCTGAAGGACAGAGTGAATTCTTCTTTTCTCTCCACCTGTGGCATATCCTGTACAGTCTATGAGCATACTGTAAGGCCAGCACGCACACTCTCACACACACACACACTCATATAAACACACATACAGCAGGGCTGATTGGCAGCTCACTTATCAGTCAGGGAGCCAGAGCACCACGGTTTACACAAGCACAAAGCAATCCAAAGGCCTGGATCACTGCAACACTACTGGCTCACATGACTCATAATGTACACACTGAGACGTGAGAGAGAGAGAGAGATACTGAAAGACAGGGAGAGAGAGCGAGAGAGAGAGAGAGAGAAAAAGTGCCATCGTACGTTAGTCATCGCTTAACGACACGGCCTTCGTCAGCTATACGTTCCTAAATGTACTCGAATAGATCAACACTCCGATTTCTAAAAGGATAACAAGTTCTGTATGACTTTTATCCTCCTCTGTTGGCAGCCAGACGGAACTGCAACAACTGGCTGAGCTTCCGGTGGTCTGTGACTGATAAAAAAAAAATAGTTGCATTTTCACAACCCAGAGGAGGAAGCGAGCTAATTAGCAGACTGGAGTATATGTTTTGAAAGAACAGAAGATACAGTAAATGATGGTTATTTTACTGTGTGTAACTGAGGATCCTAAATCCATAAAGATGTTGATCTAAGAGGAACTGCTATTTTTATGAAAGCAGATTGTGTGTTTGTGTGTGTGTGTGTGTGTGCGTGTGTGTGTGTGTGTAGACAGACAGCGAGAGAGGAGCCGCCGGTCTAGACCTCCTCTGTTAAGGTGGCTCCCAGGAGGCTCCTCCAGCATCTCCTCTTTCTGCTCACATTGTCTCGGACGCCGAGTCATCCTTATCACCTCCTCTCCTTCTATCCTTCCTAGCTCGGATGTTTGTGTAGCACAACCATCTAACGGTGTTTTCTGAGACTGTTCTTATCCTTGCCAAAAAAAACAAATCCTGAGGAAAGGTGACAATTATTTTGCCTTTTAAATGTTAAAAAAAATGTCAAAACACAATGTATTTGTAGATTTGTATGAAATGAATTACTATCAGCCGTCATAAAACACCATCTGCCAGTCGCTTTGTGTATTATGTGCTTTGTGAGGGTCAGACACTTGCACTTCCCCCACATCCCCCCAGAGTGTGATTATCATCCCTTTACTTTTGGCTAAAACATCTGCAATATGTGGTCTGAAAAATAATAGGCCTTTTCTTTATTTAAGAAGTAACTTACACAATACACTGTTTATCCCAGCACTCTAGCACCGTACCTTGCACATGTAGTACCAATCTGTGCCTGTATATAGTAAGTTGTCCGGCTCTTATCTTTATATAGTGGCTATATGTTGAAGTTTGCTTTGTTTAGCTTGTTATCTTTGTTAGCTGTGCGTCTGTATCTGTACGCCTCTGTACGTTTGTTATCTGCACTTTGGATGTATATTGAGAGCTACTGAGAACTGCAGTCAAATTCAATAAGAGTCACTCTGATTTTGAAATTTCACCGGTAATTAAATATAATCTGCTCGTGTACGTACACTAAACATGTTTCCATAACTATTTCTACCAAGTTTAAGATGGAAAATTCTCTTGCTTGCTAAACAGCTGACCAAATTAATTTTGCCAGCAACACAGAGATGTTCAGATAAAATTCAAATCACAGAGAAGTTTATAGTTAATACTGAACATTCATCACAGTGTTTCCACTGTAACTATACAAAAAAAAACAAAAAACAAATATCCAAATATCATCGGAAATCAACAGCGTTCTGAAACATTAGTCGACCTTTGTGTCGTTGCTTGGGAAACTCTTGGTGGGTATGTGGGTGCATAAACACAACTAACTAACTTTGTTCATATTATCTTCAATATGTTAAACAGTATATGACTTCTCACAGCTGAGTTGATCAAATTCCTTCATGCATACTGCCACCAGATCATCTATGAACATTTCAGGTATTTTCATTTCAGTTGAAGGATTTCGATGCAAATCTGTGGTTTACCAAGAACTCCCTTGTTGCTTAAAATACTCAAGAAGCAGAAAACGCTAAAGGTTAACAGATACAAGGTTTTCACCCAACAGAGGCATGAGGACATGATGGGGCTTTTTGTTCATTCGCTGGCTGACTGAACGGGGAGCAGGTGCACAGAGGGTCAAAGGTCACTGTGTATGAATGTGTGTATTAAGCACTTCATGATCTGTCTAGGGACAGTGGGGTGTTTTTCAATCTTGTCAGGCTGCTGTGACCTTTGACCTTTGACCTCTTAACTGTTAGCTTTCATATTGGTGATGTGGGAATTCAAGCTTGGCAGCTTTGAGCTATGTGTGTGTGTGTGTTAGTGTGTGTGTTAGTGTGTGTGTGTGTGTGTGTGTGTGTGTGTGTGTGTGTGTGTGTGGCTGTAAAAGCAGGTCAGGTGGTGTTGTTTGCCCAGGTTGCCTTAACACCCCTGAACAGAACACTCAGCACAGTAGGCGCAAATGGTCTGTCTTATCACAGCCGCTGGGGGGGCCTTGTCATAACACTGGCTGTCTCTTTCTCTCTCTCTCTCTCTCTCATACATACATACATACACACACACACACACACACACACACACACACACACACACACACACACACACACATACACAGATATATCCACATGATGACTCTGTCCTTCAAGTGTCCAGAGTCATTCTGACCAGAGATCAGAGCCACATGGCGCACAGCTATCCTGACCTAGCCTCTACCCTTTGAGCTGCCTTCAAACCTATGTTTTCATGCATGGATTGGACAGCAGCCGGAGAACAACGCCTGGATTCCTTGGGTTTCTCAGGCTGAACATCGTCCGTCTCTCACAGAGAGCGCGTCAGCTGTGAGTTAAGCCCTCGCAAACTCCCTGGGAAGAGCTGGCGGAGCGGTAATTACCACTGGAGCAAACACTTTGGACGTAGATTATGCTACTGTTGGTCGGAGCAATGTTTTCTCTCCTCCCTCATCTACGCAGTCGTCAGCGCCAAGGTCAAGGGTGAAACCGTTTACAACGGCGCTGAGTTGTGGAACCATAATTCACCATGAGGCCGTCCCCTGGGTAAATAGCAGGAAAGGGTAATAACTCATCCGCACACCGAGCACAAACGGTGTTTCCTCTGTAACCCTGCCAACTTCCCCCTTTGGTGTATCTGACCATGCACACACACACACACACACACACACACACACACACACACACACACACACACACTCTCCATCAACGCTGCTCAGATAGACACAATGTGAACACATACACATTCATGCATAGAGACCAATACCTTTAACAAGAGCTGAAAGAAAACAGGAAAACACCCATTGTATCTTGATCAGAAACTGTGAAAAAGGGACTGAAAATTGCTGCTTTTATGCGCAACTTCTGAAAGAATCCCAAAAATTGAGAAGAGGAGAGTTCAATAAAGACTAGGTCACATGAGGCAGACATTATTGAACCAGTATGGGAAGTCCATATGCGGCTTTTTGCGCCCTACAAAGCATTGGAGGCTTTCTTTCAGAAACCCAATAAGGACTGATTTGAAGCTGTGACGACTTACTTCTCGTTTCTATGTGTTCAAAGTATTTTGTCTACCTCCCCTTTACAAACGACATGTGCATGCATATGTGGGTACAAGTGGTTGCAGTCATACGTAGCGCTCCTCCCAAGCTATCTGATTGCGTGCATGAGAATCGTTGACAACCGATACCCAATCAGTCACCATCTAGCGACTTTAATATCTGTCAGTAGAATCAAGCCAGTGCGAGTCATCCTGCTGATGCTGCTACTTTCTTCTTCTTCTTCTTCTTCTTCTCTCCCTCCCGCTTACTGTACGCTCTTCAAGTTTTACGCCTTTAAAAACAGAAGAAGAATATTTAAAAAGAAAAATCACCCTGGAGATAATCATCGATGAACAGCAAAATTTCCCAACATGTCTGCGCTATCTTACACGGAATCTGGAATGAGTAATATGTGGTATTAATTTTAATTAAATTAATCAATGACAATGCTTGTTAGGGAGGAGAGAGAGAGAGAGAGAGAGAGAGGGGAGAGACGAGGGAGGGAAGGAGAAGGAGGGAGGAAGGAGGGGGGGAGGGGAGGGGAGGGGGGTTTGAATGAGTGAGAAAAGATTGAGGGAGAAAAGAAATGCATTCACACCTATCATCTAATTATACAACAACATTAATCCCATTAGGGCTGGAACTGATTGCCAGGGTCCGGACCCCGGCTGCTCTTGCCTGGGCCTGTTGTTATTGCGGTGGAGCCTCGGCTCCTGCCTGCTCCAGCCTGATAACAACTCTAATCACACTTGGCGATCTCTATCTGCACCGGAGATCAGGCCCCGCGGCTTATCGAAAGTTCACATCAAGCTAAAAGCAGAACAAAGAAGAAAAAAAAAACACAAGGGAAAGCCACCAAGGCGCTGCATGAGTCTTCTGGGTGTGTGTGTGTGTGTGTGTGTGTGTGTGTGTGTGTGTGTGTGTGCTTGGAATTTAGATTTGCTTGTGTGTTTTTATTTCACTTTGGCTCACAAAGAATGAATTAATCTCTCAATTGTGCGTCCATAAAACAATCACGTGACCCGGGCCTTGTCAGACTACTGATAAAAAAAAAAAAAAAAAAAAAAAAAAACACAACACAGTAACACATTCCTTTCACACAGCTGCAACACACTCAACTGGAACATATCTCCAGTCATTTTTAAAAAAATCTAAAAAACACCTCTTCTATAAGCTTTAAAGAAGTTATAGAAAGAAAAAAAAGAGAAGAAGTAGAAGAAAAGGAGGAGGAGGAGGAGGAGGAGGAGGAGGAGGTCAGCGTGGTGTTTTCCTTGTCTGGCCTCTGCAGGCGTCCTGGTTTGCTTTAAGCTGTGGGAGGCAGCATATTATTCATGCTGACCTCTGAGCTCTAGCATTCATGTCATAGGAATCGAGCTTTTTTTTCTCTCTCTCCTTCTCTCTCACACACACACATACACATGCAGAGGTCCAATCAGCAGTGTGGATCTGCCGGCTGTTATCTATCTACCATCAGCAGGCCTCCTTATCAGCCACAAACATCTTTCACAGAGGGGTGGGGAGGGGGGGGGGTGGAGGGGGGGGAGCGGCAGAGCTGGCTGGGGCTGCCATTAAAAACACACCACAACACATTCATCTACCAGCTATGTATTCTGCACACTTTTTCACTCTTTCTCTATCTCTCCCCACCCCCCCACCCCCCCCTCCATTCTATCTACCTCCACTTCTCCTCTCTCTTATCACCACACTTTTTTTTTTTTTCCCCAGCTCTCCCTCTGCTTTTCTCTTCTTTTAATTATCTGGAGATCCACCCCCAGCCAATCACAAACAAAACCGACGACAACAACGCGACAACACTGGGGGAAAATGGCATGCAACAGCCAGATGTAATTACAATGTGCCCTCCAATCTCCATCTCTCCTTCCATCTGCCCTACCTCCCATCTCTCTCTCTCTCTCTCTCTTTTTTGCTTTCTGCGATATCAGCCGCAGCAATCGCCGCCAAGTTTTATCGCGTCTCCCATCTCAACCGCCAAAATATAAGCCCAGGGATCCAGCCTCAGTGGGCTGCCTGCCTGCCTGCCTCCTATCTCCCCATCAAGGAGAGGAGCCTTATCAGGCTGAAAGATCACCAACCGTTGGGGAGGATGACGCACAAAGAGACACAGACAAATATCTATCTGCTACACAAACACCCCCTTCTCCTCCTCTACTATGGGCCTCCAGAAAGCCTTGGACTTAATCCATTGTTGTTGGGGGAAAAAACGAAAAAAGATATCCGTGCTATGTTGTCTTAATGTTCTGCTCTGTTGTGGTGGAGGGGGGGGGGAGGGTAGATGTTGTTGTCAATTGTTGCTTTTCTGGTGGTTTTAACAAAAGTTATGTCAGGACAGAGAGTCGGGGGGGGGGAGCTTCACTCCTCTAGAGCTGCACACTTAAAGACACATCACTCGGGCTGGCTACTGTTTGAAAATGTTCAATAATAATAAAAGTGGTGACATGAGTTTTGATAGAGATACCAAAAACTAATATACCTTACTTTGTAAAATATAAATATGTAGTTGTATAAGAACTTTGCCAAACTTTGTGAAAAACAGAAAGACCTTCAATGCTAGCCTTCAGTACCAATACTTGGTGTTATGGAGACATTGTGGTCATTACCCAGCCCTGATTACATTATTTTCCTTGATAATGTACTGGAGGTTCCTGGGAATACAGCGATCACCTGTAGCCTGCACGTCTTCATAAGGTTGTCACTTTCACAAAGAGGTTCAAACAGCTGGAACAAATGAGAATTCTATGAGTGAATTCAAACGGAACCCAAGCAGTGTAAATTTAAAAATACATCACAGAAGTGACGTTGTTCCGCTCATTCATGTTGCCTCAATGAATAACAAGCTAATACGTGACTTCAGATTTGTTGTCGTGGTAACACAGATGCACGACTTGGATTACTCAACTCAGGGTACCTGCTGATATGATTCCTGAACCAATACCAGTGCTCTCTTTTTTCCCAAATTTAAAATCCCTCCATGAGTGGATCTCATTGGAATTATTAGGAAACATGAGGCCAAAAAAAAAAAAAACACTGAATTTTCTAATGATATTGACAAAGAAATTGGATTTAATGTGGATCGGTCACATCTGGCAATAGTGGATCAGTGCATGCCTGGTAACATTACAGTTGCATTACTTTATCTAGGATTTTTTCAAATCCAAAATGCTTCCACACATTACTTTGCAGATGTTTGGTGTCCTGATTATCCGTTCATCCGCCTGCTAGTTTCCTGCATTTTGCATTCATGAAGAGAACAATAACAGTCTAGTTTACTGATATGGCCACAGGGCTGCAATAGATCAGAGTGACAATGCATTTTACAAATGCCACCCACTGGGGTACAAGACAAGGTCTGTTTGCAATGACACACGGAATTTTGATTTTGATCAGATATTGACAACCAGTCAGTTTCCTCTTTGGCCAACAGCCAAATATAATTCAAAACAGCCTGCCTTCAACCTTGGCATGGTTGTACATACTCACTACCAGTCACAATAATGCTTCAAACGATTTCAGGTGACACATATTCAAATGCAACAATGTGTCAATCATCAAAGCGTCCGCATTCTTTTACTAACGTATGTCTTAGGCTTTGGTAGCTGCTTCACAGTAAATTCCTATAGAGAGATTTTACTGTGAAACACCTGCAGGAACATTAGATTAAACCCACAACAGACTTTATGAAAGTTCAGATAACATAGCAAAAAATGAGTGTATCTGGAAACAACTACTGAACAACCATCATCAAGCTTAAGCTTTAATAGTGTAATGTTACACTATCAAACTTCATCAATGTGTGGTATGAATAGTTTTCAGAAAGGAAGTTAGAGGTATATTAGTGTGATTATGAAACTCGACCCAACAACACTGTGACCCAGCTGGAATTTGTCATATCAGTAACAGTGAACAGCATGCTCAAAACAACATGATGGACACACTGCTTCAGTAGTAATTGTAGTAGTGGTGGTGGTAGTGGTAGCACCAGCAGCCCCCACCACTGCTGAACCCCCACACACACACCCCAGCCGAACAAAGTCCTTATCACTCCTCACTCTTTCCTATCAAAATGTCTGCCAAATCACAAGAGAGTCACGGGGCTGAGAGCCTGGCTGGCCTCGGCCGCAGCCGGGGCCTGGTGCACAGGGAAGCATGGTGGACCAGAAGCACTGATAAAGACGGCCATGACACCCCTGAGACGCACACATGTACACACTCTCTCTCTCTCTCTCTAATACACGCCAAGTCTAGCCTGGGTTTATCAGCCTCGGGGTCTGGAATACATCTCCAGGCCTCGCTGCTGGCTTTACTGTAGGTGCCTGCTGGGAGTTCACAGCTGATAGGCCTCTCTATGGAAACAGATATGAAAAAAACAGGAAGTGACTAACTATAAAGACAACTTGCAGTAGCACACAAGAGAACCTCATCAAGTGAAATTTTTAATTGCGGACATGCTTGGTTGCAGGCTGTAGACCTTTTCTTTGCTATGTGGCGGGTTATATACATGGTGTCAGTGAATTCAGGGCTATACTGTAAGTGGCAACCTGTGGTAGCAAGTGAGCAGCTTACATTAACTTTCACTACATCCTCCAGAACAAACACCTCATCATCATCTGCAAAGAGCAGCCACAAGTATTACGTTTGTTAACAGGTTATTTAGCTAGCGCTACTGATCAAACAGTTTGCAGCAGGGCTGATGTTTGGGTTTATCTGGCCAATATTGCTATTTTGATTCAAAATGTGGTTATTTATTAAATTAATGGAATACTTAATATTGCTCAATTCTATTCAAATTTGATCAAGACATTCAAAAGTGGCCTTATACTTATTAATAACGACTATATAGTTGGCAAGGTATGATAATGACTCTTTTATGCTTGTTTAAACAAGTGTTTTATATGTTGTTTTATGACTAAATTAAATTAAATTCTCTTCTGCCAATGTTTGATATCTGCTGACAACCCCTAATTATACTGTTGACAGCACTTTGGCTGCTAAAGCTAATGTTAATGTTAGCTTCAAGGGGTGGCAGGACAGACTGGTTCACGGTGAAAGGCTGAAACAATATCTTGTACTTGGAAGTTTGAAAGGAGATTTAGACAACTCAGTCGTTTACACTCAACAGCTATCAAGCTTTCTGAAATTGGCATAAAGGGATCACCTAGATCTTTTCTCTAGAGCAAAACCCACTGTTGCTGTTTTTGATCAGCAAAAAGACAAGGATCACTTTCTATTTTTCAAACAACAGAGTTCACAGAGTGATGTATCTTTGGTATCTTAGGTCAAGTATAAATAGTAAAAACACCTGCATACAGAGAACATATGGGCTATTTTTACAGAGGACACTTTGACACATCACAATAGTGAAAGCACAGGTATAGATAATGAAATGAATGATAGCTGAATTTCATGTCGCTGCTCCAGTTTCAGTGTCCAAATGACAGTTGCCATTACAGTTGGCAATATCAACTTCCAACTTCCTACAGCTTGATACGCTGTTTATTAGATATGTTAATAAAATGATGGCTCTTTGGAAATCACCCTTTATCAAACTGCGATGTTGATAGGGAAATGATGAACTGTTCAGCTCTAATTTACAGGCTGCATAGAAACCAGTGAGCAACTTTCAACATGATGTAATCCACCTTGCACCCTTTGACCTCTTCCTCTTCACAACACAAACAACGCTTGGGGTTTGCTTTAGAGTAAAAAGTTCATCATGAGCTGCACTTCCATGCAGCTTATTTGTAGTGTATATTTACCTTATTCTTTTAAATATTTAACTCAAACATCTTCAGATAAGATGCACATAAAGCCGCCAGAAGATGATTATTTCAGCAAGTTTGTCTGGTCAGTAATGTGGAGTCATATATATATAAACTCTTTTTATGATATCATACAGTCTAAACTTCCAAATGGTGCCTTCAGACAGCAGGTCTGTGGGAACACAGTGAACTGTCACTGATGACAAGATATTATTATTTGCTCAGTGTGATAACTCACCAAATAAACTGACCTGCTGATGTCATTGTTTCCATTTCAGCTTCCAAACAGATACATGCACACTTTTCCCTTAATCTTAACTCTCAAATATAATGACATTAAGTTCAGACTGAGACTCTTCCTCAGCTCAGAGTGTAAACGGGCTTCACAAAGCACAGGGGGAGGTTAATCACAACATCATTAATATGCTTTTATATCAACTTTGAACATCAGTCACCAGCGATAAACCTTCACAGGTTTTATAAACAGGAAGAACTCGTCAAGCACGGAGACCAGCCAAGCACCAGACCAAGAACAAGGCCTTTCAAGCGGCCCTAAGATGCATTATTGAGTTAAAAGGATAGATGAAAAAAAGATCCAATTGTAAGCAGCTATCAGGAGGAGAGATCAGCCAGGCAGGCCTATCTGACGCCCCATCTCTGGAAAAGAGAAGTGAAAAGCCAGGGGGGGAAATGCAACGGCGGCCTCGGCGCTGCCTCAGACAGAAAACAAATAAAAAAGATCCAATTTTAATCTTTATCTGGGCTCACATCGGATCGCTGCCTTATCTCTGTTCACATCGGCCTTTCAGAGAACACTGACGTTTCCACAACAGAATTAAACAGGAAGCCACGGCTACAGTTTTAGCTGCCAATGGACAAAGCATTCTTCACAAGGTAATAAATGGAAACTTTTTTTTATATTATCTCACAGTCTAGATAGGGGGGCTGCCAAATTGGCGCGTTGATGGCCTAATTTAAAAAAAAAAAAACGGTCTTAGAAAAAGTGTACATCACCCGGTTATTCTGAGAAACTGCTGAGTTCAGATACATCGCTGTGACTGAACTCAGTTTAACTTCACTTTGCTGATATTATCGAATTTGCAACTCATTCAGTCTTCTGTGCGGGTCTGGATTGTGTTTTTAGGCGATATATACCAATAGCACGGCAATAAAACTACTGTCGAGAAAGCCAGACGTTACAGTTGGCTTTCACACTACTTATTAACTTTATGGTGAACGCACAGTTGAGCAGAAGCGCCGCACAAAACACGCAGCCTCTTCCCAGAGCACGCATGTTACTCACAACAACAAAACAACAAAACAACAGTCAGATAAGTCATGAACTTGTAAATTCCTTACGCTTTATCTGCCGGGGTTTGCTCTGCTTTCTCCGGGACATGGTGGCTCTTCCCTGTGACCTGGAGCCCGCTTGGACGGACTGACAGAGCGGCGCAGAAGCGGTGTGGTTCTTCTGTTTTCTGCTTCTTTTCTCTTTGCCCTCCGTTTTACTGCTGCGACGCGGCGCTCCGATCAGCGACCGGAGAAATCCGCATGACCCGCCTGCACTTTGATATCTTCTGCCACGACAGCTAACGTAGGGCTCCCGTGGTCGAGTCCTACCTGTGGCTGAGTCCGCTTACTTTTCACTGCCCTCCTCCTCTTCTTCCCAAACGTGCCTTCACCTCACCTTTCTCTCCGTTTTCCTGCTAACGTTATTCCTTCGCCGGGCGCGCCTCCGCCGCAACCGCTTGCGCTTCTGTCAAGGAGCACAGTTGCCTGCCTTTAGAAATATGAACGCTAATAATTAATAATTGTTATGTGGGTGTCAGCGGAGTGACTGCTATTGTTTTCTGTCAAGTTTCCTCTCGCCGGTCCGCCCCCTTGTCCGCCCGCACTGTCTCTGAACCAGGGAGCCACTTCCAGCGGAGACCGAGCGCTACAGTCAACTTCGCTTACTACTGAGGAGCCGACGCGTCTCAGGAACGCCCCTTACGTCTGACGTATGGCACCGCACTCATTTCCTATTGGTCCACACTTATCCTAGGTAAAGTAATTTAGCCTTTTTCTTTAATTGCTGTTAAAATTAAATTAAATTAAAATTTAAAAAATCAAGAAGGAACTCCACAATATTTATATAAATTATAATCATTATTTCAGTTGTATGATTATCTAAATAATCACATAAAGAAAAAGACATAAATACATAAAAAATCAATAATATTTTTAAGAAAGTTGATCATATGTATTTCACAGGCACAAAGGGCTGTTTTAGCCCTTTATGATATATTGTACCTATCCAATCAATTATCATTTTCTCATGTTAAATAATATATATGAATCAGAGTATAATGCAAACAGGAAACATTTAATGTAATATGTTTGTTTATTGCCTCTCTGTAAAGAATGATATCACTGTTGTTTTGTGGAAAAAATCTTGTGCCTCCAAGTTATTTGTTCGTCTGTATGTTTATACAATCATTTTCATGTTTTACTTCCAATGAAGTATTAATTTGATGCTGATAAAATTATAAATATCTTGGTTATCATAACACCCCAGATGACAGTGTGGCTGTTTTCACTACAGGATATGTTTGTACTTTTAGAGGACATTTCTTTCACAGATTTGAGGTCTATCCAAATGATGAAAATTATTTGCTTGTAATTTTCCGAAAAAGTGTTACATCCCAATGAACCTTATATCATATATTATTCAGAATTATCATTGTGTAAATATACATGGTGCCAATGAGCACTTCCATTGTATTGTACTTGCATTGTATTTGGTTCTTGCTTAAATGTGATACAGACATTAGATTAGCCAGGATTTCCTTTCGGGCTGCTTTGGTTTCCTGCATGGATGACTCAGATTGAAGTTATTGCAAAAAAAATGTGCTTACAAAAGCACAGTAACAGTATTAGACTATGGTGTAAATTGAGGGTTTAAGGACACATGTTAATGGATTTCTGGGTTTAGCTGAAATTTCATTAGACTTGTTTCTAGTCACTAACATTAACACTAAACTGAATGGAATGGCAGTTGAAGGGGAAATTAAGTGTTTCATCTGATATTTTGTCACAATACTAATATTTTAATCTCTCTATACATAAAGATTTGTTTACCTCCATCACTTTTTAAAATAACAGATATAACAGTGCACTAGATATTAAATAAACCTCAAAATTGCATTCAAACAAACACTGAGCCATTGACCTCTCATTGATGCATCCCATACTGTTCTATTCTGTCAGAGGATTTGAACCAGCAACCTCAGGGTCTCACATTTGCTTTTCCAATCACAATACTGTCTACGACATGAAGATTTAAAGGAGTCAATGATAGTTTCTCACCAGCTAAAAGCACTGGTGCCATCTAGTGGCCAACTATTAAACTCTGAGGAAGCTGAAGAAAACACATCACATGCTCTGTGCTCTGAGCAGAGTGGGGATCTGTCATACTGGCAGGTTCAGGATTGACTTTAAGGGCTGGAAAGCCATTCATCTTGACACAGCTCAATTCCGTGGAGGCTATTTCTTGCAACAAAACATAAAGTGTCGCAGTGAAGTGTTGCTCCACTACGAGCCTACAGAACAAATTCAGCTCTCCTTGTCATACCGTAGATTCTCCAAGTGTGTGGAAATGTACTGGAGGGGTAAACGACCTTCTAGTGAAAGATTTTTCCTCATTTAGTGTTTAGATGATGGTGGTGGAGGATGCTGTCTAACACATTGATCCAAAATCAAAAGGTGTTCAGTTAGGCTGAGATCTATTGACTGTGGGCTGTAGCATAGAGTGTGAGTCACAGCATTTTCATACTCATCAAACCATTCAGTGAGCCCTCATTGCCTCATATGAAAGCAATTTTACACACTCAAATTTATTTTGGCATTTTTGTTTTTATCAGTTTTTTATTGACATTTAGGTATAATTGTGTAGGGCTGGGGTTACAAGTTTGAGATGAAAATACAACATGAAAATAAGACTCCCCTCTTCTCAGCGAACAAGAACCACCAACAACAAGGAATTTTGCAGCCCTTTAAATGTTTATTCCATACTTTAACCTTCAGGGTGGGTTAACAGCGAAACAACAAACAAAAAGGAACTAAAGCTAATCAACCTAAAAATACCTACTCAAACGGAAGGAAACAAAAATATAAATCATTGACCTAACTTCCAACTGCTAAAAGAGATTAAACCAAAATGCTATCCACCCCTACAGAACCTTGGCTATTATATATATATATCTGCAGACCTATTTACAATACTCTACACACAACAACATGTTGGCTGGTCGAAAGTGGAGAGAGGAGAGCCTGCAGCAGCTGTTGGAAGCCGGCCTTTAAGCCACTAGCTTTTAGGCTGGAGCCAATCAGCTCCCTGGAACAACCTACACAATCATTCACTCAGCCAATCAGAGGAGCTCACCTGCAGCCCATTACACAGAGCTACCACAGCAGGTTCACCAGAGAGAGAGAGGACACAGAGAACCAGCACACAAGGGGTTAAAGAACAATGTAATCACAAACATCTAGGCATTAACCAGCATGAGATCAACAAACATACAAAAATCAAGAAATAAGAGCATCTCTTTTGCAACCCCATCACCCCCCAGTCCCACCAACCCCTCCCTCCTGCCCTGGACCTTATGGATGAACAGATCAACTACATTAAAGACTTAAAAGTAGTAATAGCTTGTTCCCAGTATGAAATATTTTCTGTTTTTGCATTGTGCCTGTTAGCAGCCCATGCTTGCTATGTCTATGAAGTCAAGAAGCCGACTTTGTATATTGACAGAATGGGGAGCTTTCCATCTACAGGATATGAGTAGCTTGGCAGCTGTAAGGTTAGCTAGCCGAGACACTTCTGCTTAACACAGAGCTCTAAGTTTCATTGAGTAACAGGACTTAAAGTGATTAAGGAACTGGTTTGGACAATATGCCCGACAGCATCTCTGAAACATTCTTCCAGAAATCAGCACTCCCAGACTTCATGAAAAAATGTGCCCATTTTCTTGTTTTGTTGTGTGTGCTCCTGTGAAATGTGACACAGTTACCACTCTTTTGGAGATTTGTGTGGCTTACTGGAAAGTTTGGTCATTAATCCAGATTCCAGACTGTGAGTTTGGTCTTCCATGACGTCATTCCCTGATTTCAAACTGGGTCAATTGGAAATCTTGCCTAGTTTTGTCAAATCACTGGTCGTTTATTTGGTCTTGGTCAATTCCTGGGTGTCAGCTCCTGATGACGATGACTGTGGCTGACACCCACCTTGCATGGCAGCTTCTTCTATAAGCGTATGAATGCGTGGATGTTGACATGTATTTTAAATTGCTTTGAGTGTCCAGAAAACTAAAGTCGTTATATAAATGCAGTCCATTTGCCATGTACTTTGGGTTTTAGTCACAATGTGCAACATGTACAGAGTAACATACATTTTTTAATACAAGTGAAATAGTCGTCTACTGCCAAAAATGACAGATATGAAAAACAAAATTCTTTTTTTTCTGTTTGACAAGAGAAACAGCAGCTTTGATATTGAGAGCAGACAAGGTTGAATTGCACGTGAGGCAATGCAGACTATGACATGAACACAATTTGGAAATTTTGAGCAACTCAAGCACATTAAATGTAGTACTTTATATTTGGAATTCCTATAGACAGTGTTGGTCTACTGTAACTCTTGCAGAGAGTTGATGGATTTTTTTAAGTAGAACTATAATTGAACCTGTAACTGCTATTTAATTACTAACAGTCCTCTACTCCACTGACAGTATATTTGCCAGCACAAGAAATGATGATAAAATCAGTTTGACTCATTAAGCGAGAAGAAGTAGATTTACTGTAATTTGAAGAATTTTTAATCAGGTAATTGAACTTCTTTGTGGATAAAACGAATCAAACACAAATTAATATTCAAGCATGTCTGGAGGGGGATTTCAAGTGCAGTTCTTAGATGTTTGGTAAAACCTGCTCTCCAGAACTTACTGTATCACCCAAGAGTCAAATTTAACCAGGTGCCCTATCAGTCCCCTAACAGGACATTTGAAAGCCTTATTTTGACCCCTGCCCTGCAGAGAGTCTACACACCACTGCTGACATGTAATATCAAGATGCTTATGCTGTGTGCTAGGTTGCAATGGAGCATTTTATGATCCAGGTGACTTGGTTGTGCTAGATTAATGAGCATTAATCGAATCATTTGTATCATCCTTCAGGGTAGCAGTGGCACTATAGCTTTAATGTCTCGCTCCAGTCAAATTGGAATTATCACTTATGCTGGTTCACTACAATGGCTCACTGGGAAACTTAATGGAACAAAGCCATTAATGTTAATAATTACACCTCTGCTTTTCCTGCTATGACAAGCCAAATGTCTGCTGTGAAAAAGACCTAATGATAACTTCTGTACAATATTCTTGGAAGCCCCTCCCAAATCCACTGTTGTGCAACATGACATGTCATGACGTGCTAGGCCTCCTATGTAGCAGCATGCCTATGGAGTAAATCCACTGCATAGCCCTGCTGCTCCCAGCTCAAGTTCATGATGCTCACCATGTTTACTCAGCCTCATGGAACACCTTGTTTCTGTATTGATCATAGAAAGGCAAACACTGTTACCAAACCTGACCTCTGGGGTGTAGAAATGATAGGGGTAGGATGTTTCTGTTGTGTCATCAAATCAGATATGCCTGAAGATTGTCAGCAAGTGTCTTTAACACCTTTAGCTTCTACCATCTCTGTTTGTAACCTCAGTCAGTCTGCAGTGCACTGATGTGCAACCATCAGGTCAGGTGCTGTTAATAGTGGATGATCGTGAAATGCACTTGGATGATATCAATCTATTGTTCTGTTTCTTGCAGGGTTGCATTCCCAATCTGAATTTTGCAAAATGTGAGTTGACGAAAGCTGGTGAGCAGGTTATTCATAACAGCGATTTTCACTCTTACAATGTATCATGATCTGAGTCATTTGCCTGTCTATTTCTTTGGAGGTTATTGTTGTAGGTTTCACCTTTGTCACTGTTGTGTCACCTCTGAATCACTTATTTAACAAAGATTTAACATAGACAGTTAAGCTACATTTACACTGTGATGAATGTGATGCAATTTAGATTTCTTATATCTGACATAGATGTGACATCTAAACATAGGGTGTAAAGAACACAAAAAATTTAATTTTCAGATATGTATGGGCCAAATTCATATGTGAAAAATGCACTAGTAATCCCTGGTTAATTTAAACACAGATCAGAGTTTTCACAGCATCATAATTCTCTTGGAGTTTTGCAACCAGTGTTAGGCAAATTACCTGAAAAATGTAACGATTTAACAAAGCAATCACATTACTTTACTAATTACTCAACAGAAAAAGTAATTGATTACTTTATTTGTTAATTAACTCTCTCAGCCAAGCTCTGTCAAAAGTGCCTTTTAAACAACTTCAGAGCTACTTGTTCCATCTTCTTTAACATGTGTAGGAAATGTAAAAAGAGACATTGTGGTTTAACAAGCAGCCAGCCTTGTTTGGAGGTATTTACTGACCATCAACAGCAAGCTTAACATTAGCCCCAGTGACTGCATGAAGTCTCATCCTCTCAGTGAAGCTGATTTGTTCTCACAGCCTCCAAATCTGAACTAAACCAGCTGATTCCTGTATGTAGCCTTACTAGTGGCTAACATTAGCAAGCCAGTCACAACATGTATCGGTTGTCAAAGTAACAGAGCGTTACTGAGATTAGTAACCTAATTACTGAATTTGATAATGCAATCCCTTACACTGTTACTGCAAAAAGCTTTTACTGGCTTTTACTAAGTTACAAAGAAATGTGTTACTGCCTAACACTGCCTCAAAGCCCAGCTGATCATCCAGCTTCAACTATCATTATTTATGTGTGTGTGCATTGCTTCTGTAGAGCTCAAAGATGAACTATTAGCATGTAGTATGTGAGTTGTTTTCAGTGTAAAAACAAGGATTGAATCGCTAACTGGGTATCAAGACCTGTAGTAAAAACAAACCTTAGTGAGTACTCCACTTTAGCCTTGTAAGATGTAAGTGGATGCCAGTGGCAGAGGACGTGCATGCTGTTGAACACTTAAAGGGTGACTTCTCAAACAAATGTTCAACCTCCAGCACCATGAAGCAGGAAACCATGGCACTGCTGTGGCCCATCAACTGTGAGGCTTATGTAGGATGCTCACCACAGCCTGTCTTTATTTAATGACGATGGCATCTGATGTGTTGGGTCCTTATTGACAAAGGCTTTAAACTATACAATAGACACAAAAATGGCCTGTATTACTGCTACCTTACCTGTCAAATACAATAACCCAGCAGAAGTAGCTCATGTACTGGAGGAGTATGTACCATCATAATCACCATGTTTCAGTCTACTGTAAGGCCATCGTGCCCATGCTTGAACTACAGTATATTGTGTGTAACATTTGACACGCTTTCATTTTATTGTGATATCATTTATTCCTCAATCACATCTCCCAAAGAGGAGCTGGAGCATAGCACCATTTCTCACGAGGATTGAGGCAGTAGAGCACCCTGTATTCATGACTCCATGAACTCACAGAGAATTATCACCTGACCCTGGAGTCTCCAGGTCTCAGCCCGGCTCTGCAACCCAATTGCTTCTCTTCTCTTCTCTTCTCTTCTCTTCTCTTCTCTTCTCTTCTCTTCTCTTCTCTTCTCTTCTCTCCTCTCCTCTCCTCTTCTCTTCTCTTCTCTTCTCTTCTCTTCTCTTCTCTTCTCTTCTCTTCTCTTCTCTTCTTCTTTTTTATTTTATCCTATTTGGGGAGTTGGAGATGTCTTGTGTAGTGTAGAGACACACAAATCACCTATTCTCAGTTTTTGAAAACAATAACAACACTTGTCTATTTATTTATTTTTCTCTTATCTTGTCGGGGTTTTTTTGGGGCGGGGGGGGGGGGGGGTATGTTTAACTTCGTGTTTGTTTATTGTGAATGAAAAATTGGACCAATAAACGGTTGGTTAAAGGTCTCTTCTCTTCTCTTCTGTGTGATGAACAGGGAGCTAAAAGAATATCAGCCAGCTGCCAAAATATTCTGGACCACCACTCAGCTTAGCTTTTCATGATGACACATCACCATGAGTCAGCATTACGATTTAGAAATCTCTACAACAACTACAAAAATCTTATCTACACTATTTTTGCTTGAAAACACCAAACCATACAATATATTTGTCACATGATGCAATGTAATAACATACAGAAATGCACTAGCGTACTGTGTGCTGTTAATTTCCTCTTGTTTATCTCCATTTCACAGTAAATAAACTTCATTTTGGACTTTTCATTCCCTTAAAACCAATTTTATTTAGTGTCTCTCCACCTAAAAGTGAGAGGACATTATGTGTTAAGTGTAGTATAGAAAGTATAGACAGTATTGTAGAGAGGATGTTTTGCAGCTTTGAGCTTTGGCGGTCAAAGAGCAGGATTTTGTCATTTTTGACTTAACGGTCAGAGTTCTGTTTGTGGTGCACTGGAGGTTAAATCAATGGTGATTATAGTATTTAACGCTGAGCTGTTATTGTGACATAATGAGCTTGTTTGTGCTATTTGTATGTGTGTGTGGGTGGGGGGGGTGGGTGGGGGTGGGGGGGGGGGTTAGAAGTTGAAAGTGCATGTATGCTTTATATTTACATATATATATTAACAAAGTGTGCGCGTGTGTTTGTGTGTGTGTATGTGTGTGTGTGTGTGTGTGTGTGCATGTGTGTGTGTGTGTGTGTGTGTGTGTGTGTGTGTGTGTGTGTGTGTGTGTTAGAGAGGGGAGGTACTGGAGGGCCAGGGCGGGGGCAGAGGGCTATTTCTCTGAAAGAACACTGTAATTCATTCTGTCTTTTCTTCGAGCCTGGTCAAGATGAGAACAGCGCTGCTCATTGTTAATTTGCTTCCTGTGCTGACAGCGATAGCACAGGCAGCACCAGGTAAGAAAATACTTAATTTTACCTCATATTAGGGCAGGGTATTCTGATGCACCATTGTACAATTCATTGTACAGTTTTCAAATGTCTTAGCAGCCCATGAAGTGTTGAGAATAGTGAAGATATACCTGATATAATGCTGCGTAAATTCAGTCATAGCCTTCGATAACACTAGGTAAGACAAAGCATGATCATTTGGCTAAAACAAAATGTGCTCACTTTTCAGGAACTAAAAGTAACAGCCTTTTTTTCAGCTCCACCACCATGATTTTTAGATTTTCTTTTTGTCTGGATCTTTTAAAGTGTTTCATAAAACAATTATTTGTTGATTAAAGAATTTTCCAAATCTGCCCAGTAATCCCTGGATTTGACATTTTTTACAACTGGTTACATGCAATACCGAATTCACTCTCAAACTCTTTAAACTGTTATCTTTACCAACATTATTATTATTAGAAACAATATTGATTGCACTGATGCAACCAGAGCCATTCAGTGTTCTACAACAGCTGTGGCAAAATGTGTTTCCCAACAGTAATACTCTGTCACTCATGACACAATGACCTAATAACACGTAGTATTACAATAGTATTTGTGTAGTAGTAGTAGTATTTGTGTACATCAACTTTCCATTATAAAACAAGAATAGAACTTCTTTACTGCATGAAAAAAATGCGACAATCTGCTTTAATGTATTTTTCCCATTTTTCGTACAAGGTCATTTAAAAATGTAAGACAAAAAATGTGTGCATACTCTTCTACATGGCAACAAAGGATAGTTACCAATTACTGCCACTCTACTCAACCCTGTCCTCTTCAGCCAAAAGCTGTTTTTTTCTATTATATATATATAATATAATTTTTTTTCATTTAAACTCGAAATAAGTTATTAAAATGGTATGTAAGCATGTGCAAAATCGGCTAAATACATAGAGTTTAGCTGGTGGTTGTGTTTAAATGATAAAACAATTCATGAATTGTGTCATAGGGCTTCTTCACAGCAGACATGTTGACTTGTCATAGTAAGAAAAGTACAGGTGTTACAAATAACATTATTGATGGTTCTGTTCCATTTAAGTGTCCCAGTAAGACATGACAGTGTGACAGTGAGTCAGCATGAATAATACCAGGACCTTGAAACTGAAGCAGCTAAATGGAATTCAGCCATTATTCATTTGATTTTTTATACTTGTGCTTTTCCTACTGTCACATGTCAAAATGTCCTCGGTGAGAAAGTTATAAAATGTTAACATTAACCACGGTTTAGTCCACATAGACTGCTATTGAGCTGACTATGTGAAGAGTTTTTAAAAAGTGAACTCAGCATAAACTAATGAGTATAAATCTTAAAAGGTTATTGTGTTTTTGCACATGCTAACCTACTTTACATTACTGTTGACTGTTCTCTGGTATTTCTAAATGTGTTTTCTACATTTTTGGAAGATCATTGCACTAATAACTCAATGCTAAGGTGCAAGAAGGAATAAAGTTAATAAATATGGTGAAAAGGAGGCAGCATTATAAAGTTCAATGCATACATTTTATGATAAAACTTAATCAAAGTAGATATTTGACATAAGGGAATCCCATAGTTATGTCCTGATTGCACTACATACTGGATTCACTATCCATCGTATCCAATGTATACAATTTTTATACATTTTCTATATTTTTTTCATTTAGTACATAAGAAATAATTCTCATGAAAATCAGTTTGTTTAAAATTACAGTAATTTGTAGTATGGAAGTGGGACACAGCTCCAGAGTTTATAATGACATCATGTAAATACACAGGGCAAATGCAGTTCACAACACCTGTAGTTTCCATGAGACATGGAAAACTCCAAAAACACAACTTATCACAATAAATATAAGGAAGAATAAAAGGAAATTAAATTTTACACACATTGGGAAATAAGTGATAAAGTGAAGTGGCTGCAGTCCTCAAACAAATCCATAAACTCCATCTGCAGCATAGTGCTCACATCAAAACCACACAGGCCTTCCAAGCTCTTAGGAAGCCATTTGCTTACATTCATTTCAGCACAGCAACTGTACAAAAACTAAGCTGCAGAGATTTGAAACTTGACTGAGTCAGACAATTAGTCACAGTCAACATATCTGCACTCATCTTTCATCTCTTAAAGTATGTTCTTGTTGAATGGCAACACAGTGCCAACTTTCAAATCAATCTTCACTGACAACCACGTTATTATGCAACATCTCCAGCAGGGAGTGTTGGCCCTGTGGTCTCACTGAAAAATGGCAAAATCAGAGGAGAATATGTGACGGTGAAAGGCACAGAGAGGGGAGTGAAGCAATACCTGGGAATCCCCTTTGCCCGTCCCCCTGTGGGGCCCCTCCGCCTGGCGGCTCCTCAGGATGCAGAGCCCTGGGAAGGGGAGCGAGATGGCACACAACAACCCCCCATGTAAGACTTGGTGACCACTGAATCACAAAAGGGCACAGAACATGATAAGATCTGGGTAATGTTGTCTCTCTGGATGAGTCTCATTTCTTCTTCCTCTCTCTCAGGTGTATCCAGGATCCAGAAATAGTAGTGAATGTTTCTAAGACCATGTCAATGCAATACACCCCACCAGAGCTTTCAGAAGACTGTCTGTATCTGAACGTATACACTCCAGCGGAAGCAGCAAAAGGAGACAAGCTGCCGGTGGGTTAAGGAAACAGCATATACATACATAGATGGACAAAATAACAGAGTCATGTTACAGTCTAAATGCAAACTAGTGGAACCTGCAACAAACACTAACTTTTTGAAGGGAGGAAGTAGCATATAATGTTATACTGATGCTGAATACACTGCTGTTCATTGTGTGATGTCAGATGTGTTGGCTGTTTATTAACCTTGTTCAAACAGAGCTTCAGCATGTTTGATTTGACCATTCAGGTGTCTTTATTGCAACAGGTTGGTAGATGATATTGGTAGTTAGATAGAACTTGTTGGCAAGAAATTGCCATGTAGCAATTGTCCATTTATCTAATTAGACAGCATATTAATATATATAAAGGATCCCAAAGAAAGGATAAAGTCCAACAGGACTTAATCCAAAAGGACTTCTGTATGATTATTTCTATAAAAATCCTATTGTCTTATAAAAGTCCGAAAGGACCTATAGTTCCAACATTTTATAATTCTATATAACCTATAGTACTGTGCAAAAGTTTTAGGCACTAAAAGTAAAGGGGGTATGCTTACAAAAAAATTGCCATAAATTGTTTTAATTTATCAATTAACTTCTTACAAAGTTGAGTAAACAGCAGAAACCTAAATGAAATCAATATTTGCAGCAGTTCTCCTCGGTTCACTTTAACACAGTTTTTCATGGTAACTTGCAGGTAGGTTGTTGTAACCATCCTGGAGAAAGAATGTTCTGTGGATTTATTATTTAGTCTATCACAGGTGCTTCTTCATGTAATCCCAGATTGACTCCATGATGTTGAGATCAGGGCTCTGTGGGGGCCAAACCATACCATCTGTTGTAGGCCTCATCATTCTTCTTGTTGCTGAAAATAGTTCTTTATGACTGAAAAATAATAACAGAAATTATTACAGAAATCACATCTAATACTGCCACATGATTCAATCCACCCAAAGAAACTATTTTGCATCAACTGACACTTCAGTTGCTTTCAGTATTTACACTTTAAATAAAATTTCAACTTCTTTCAGCGCTTACCAGCCTACAGATGACCATAAACTTTCAGCACTTTCACATCAACTTTCACACCAACTGACAGTTCAACAACTTTCAATTATTACACTTCTACTGATTGAAACTCCCTTCAGTGCTTTTAAGTGATATTTCCATTGCCTCCAACATTACACATTTACATTTAAAGCATTTTCATCCCTTTGTCTTTATCTGATGCTTCAACTGCTTTCTGCTCCTACACCAACTGAAATTTGAATTCTTTCAATGCTTACATACCAACTGATGCTTCAACTACTTTATTTATTTGGATCCCCATTAGTCACTACCAAGGTAACAACTACTCTAAACTTTCAGTGCTTCCTGTCATTTTTAACTGCTTTAATCTCCTATTATTTAACATATTCTTCAAAATCTTACAGCTATTACACTTAAGCTGACTGACATTTAAATAGCTAGTGGGCCTTACATTTCAACTGCTTACAGTGATTACACTTCAACTATTATCAGTGCTTATGTCATACTCTAGATATATAGTGTATTTAATGAACACCAAGTGACTGAAGAGTACAGTTGAGTCAACAGAAATATTTTCATCTCAGTTTATATTGGTGTATAATCTTTTAATGCATCACAGTATACAGTACTACAAACAGTTGTAACTTGTGTTGTGTTGTGTTGTGTTGTGTTGTGTTGTGTTGTGTTGTGTTGTGTTGTGTTGTGTTGTGTTGTGTTGTGTTGTGTTGTGTTGTGTTGTGTTGTGTTGTTGGTCAGGTGATGGTGTGGATCCATGGAGGAGGTCTGACAATGGGTGCAGCCTCTCAGTATGACGGTGCTCCATTGGCTGCTTATGAAAACATAGTGATGGTTAATATTCAGTATCGCCTCGGCATTCTGGGATTCCTGAGGTAGGAAATTGTGTTGCCCATCATATTTGTTTGAAATGTTTCAAATACAGAAATAAACAGAGAAGATCCACAGTATGGTGGTCCCCCAAGAATTTAAAGCAAATATCTCGACTTTTCCTGTCCCAAAGCACCGGAGACGAACATGCTCAGGGCAATTGGGGTTTCTTGGATCAGCTGGCAGCTCTGAGATGGGTGCAGGAAAATATTGAGGTGTTCGGTGGAGACCCGCAAACTGTCACCATTGCTGGAGAATCAGCAGGAGGCATCAGTGCATCCATACTGGTAGGTATACAAATCACTGCAAGCAAAAAAACATGTAAAGCACCATGTGTTGGTTGTGAAATGACAGGAACACCTGTATACAAGTGTTTAAGTGACCCAAAAGGAAAGAGCCTCTGTGCTAACACCTGCGATATATGTTTGAGTGCATCTCTGTATACCACTCAGCCCTCGGAATTATTACAGGTGACAGTTATAATACTTATCGTTGTATCCTATATAACAAGGTCAGCTGGTCTTCTCTGTCTGAAAGACGCAACAAGCATTGGTTTCTGTTATCTATAAGGCTCTTCTTGGGAAAACCACCCTATGTTACATTGTTACTGACCTGGAACCTTAGTCCTTATACACGTTCTCATGATTGGCTTATGCTCCAGGTTCCACGTGTCCATCCTAAAATGGGAAAGTTAGCCTTTAGTTCTTGTGCCTCAAACACCTGGAATAAATTTCAGCACACCCTGAGGCTTCATACACTTGTACCTACTGAACAATTTAGCACCGTGATCCGGAATCACTGTATTTCAACTTAATAGCCTGTTTTTTTTTACCAATTATTTATGTATTGTGTGTGTATGTTTTACTATCTTATTGTTATTTATTGTGCTATTGTTAACTTGATGTCATTGTAAATGAGAGCAACCTCAATGACTCTCGAGATTAAGTAGAGGTCTAAAGGAATCTTGAATTTATTATGTATCGTGTCCATTTGTCAAGTGATTGCATACGTATCTTCCCTGATGAACAGACTCTGTCTCCACAAGCCAAAGGATTGTTTCAGAGGGCAATTTTTCAAAGTGGAGTAGCAACACTTGGGACCTACACTACAAGCCATCCTCTGGGCCACACCAAGGTACTGTAATTTCTAAACTGAGTAGGTTAACACGGATTCAGAAAGGCAGCAGTAGTTAAAGCCCCCCTCCAGGCAAAAATATGTTTTTCTCCTTGTTCCTTCAGTTGGATGTTTGAAATTCACTGTCTGACACTAGAGGAATGTTTTCACATTCGTCTACTGAGAGTGGAAAGTTTCTCATTGCTCATTAAAAATTTGATTGTAAGAGGTGGGCCTACAAGCATGATTTGTGACATCACAACTAGTTTGGGGCCAATGCTACTCCAATATTCAACTTACTCGAGTATGATGTAGAAACTTGAAACCTCCAGTGCACAAACACTGAGAATGGACTTTCCAGTGAAGTAGGAGACCTCTTGTGTCCAGCAGTTCAACTTTTGAAATGAAACATATTCTGGATTTTTAATAAGGTAATGCCATTTTAAGCATTTTTATAACTGAACATTTTTTGGGAATGTCAGACACAGTTTATTTTTATATGTCCTACAACATGTCTGGAGGGGATCTTTAAAGCTGCATTTTTTATTTATTTATTTTTTTTGCCACTTGGGGCCAGTGAAATAGACGAAAATACAACATTGACATATGACCTTAGAAAGGTTGTTGCAAACACGTTAACACACAGTTCCCTTTGGAATGGTGTTTGTGTCCACCTAATATTACCTCTTATTTTATCTCTCTTCCTGTCTCCTCCAACTCCTGAGAATAATATCTGGCTCTTCAGCTAGTTGCTAACATTGACTGTCTGCTGTTTGGTACACAGCGAGTAGTGTATAGTAGGTTTATCAGAACTTTTCTTCTGAAAACAGCTGGTTGGTGAGGGTGGAGTTTCATGCCAGAAATCCAAAATAATGATCCAAAATAGATTAAAAAGCTGAAGAGCTGAAGCAAACTGCAGAGTTGGATAATGATTATCTGTGGGTTTGTCAATAGCAAACAAAGCCTTATTGATCTACTGTTAATATGAACATTATGATTAGTGTAGCTTTAAACTATTTTAGTTGATTAATTGAATCAGGAATGTTCTGGGGGTTAATAAAAGGGGTTATGCCTTTATCAACACATATTGGCGATTGCTTGGAACAAGATCCACAGGTCAACAGGTTTAGCTTACTGTGGCCTGGTGTTTGGTCTTTTCAGTTTCTTTCTTATAACACTGTTCTTAACACTGAACAGAATGAAAATGAGGAGCAAAGTAGAGTTTTGAAAGCTTGAAATTTTAGCAAATTCAGCATTATTGCTGATCAACAATGCAACTATAGATACTGAATATTACACATTATGGCCCATTTGTGCACATTTTTATAGCAACTTACCATTACAGTACCAGTACCAGTACATCTACCATTGTACTTTTAACTATTGTGTCATGGTACATTTACTTGTATGTATTCTTTCTCACACCCAGATTGTGGCCAACCTGACTGGATGTGACCGCAGCACCACAGAGGAACTGGTCCAGTGTATGAGAGGGAAAAGTAAAGATGAGTTAGTGGATGCAACCAAAAAGGTAAATGGTCTTGTGAAGATATACAGAAGTTTACATAAAGCAGGTATTACATGCATTCAGCTTTAACATGATTGTGTTTATTACATTTTTTATTCAGTCTTTTTTTCTTGGATCCTTCTGTCTTTACACTGGACTGAAGCTGCCACTTTAGTCATTCAAGTTAAACTAGGAGGCCAAAACTAGTCAGAAAATGTCTTTCAATTCTGTAAATGGTAAATGGATTGTATTTATATAGCACCTTTCTAGTTTTCTGACCACTCAAAGTGATTTACACTACATGCCACATTCACCCATTCACACACACACCAATGGCACAGCCTATGGGATCAATTTGGGGTTAAGTATCTTGCCCAAGGGCACTTTGACATTCGGACCGGAGAAGCCGGGGATCGAATGCTGATCTTCTGATTAGTGGACGATCCACTCTACCTCCTGAGCCACAGCCACAATACCTCTGTGCATGTTTACAGATGAAAGAACACTGGATTACACTAGACCCAAAATATAAATTGCATGTTCTACAGCACTATAACTCACACAACAAATCTTTAGTAACAAATAAACATTAAATGAAATAATTGAAATGAAGTAGTTATTCAACCGAATTTTGGTAGAAACCTTCTGTAAATCTTTTACAGTGGTGATGTTTATTCATGCATATAATATAGCCACAGATGGTGAACAAATTATTATTAACTGATAATTAATTATTTAAATCACAGGAAGGAAGGAATTGAAATGTTTAACCACTGTATAAAAATTCCAGACTCTGGCCACAAGATGGCAGCACGAGAGCATTCCTGGCTGCTGAACAAAGACTAGAAAGTTTTTTTTAATGATCATTAACAGTAAGTTTTGTGTTGTGTTTAGATGAAAATTTACCTGGGAGCCGTGGTGGACGGTGTGTTCCTGACTGATACTGCTGAGGAGCTTTTCAAGAAGAAAGAAGTGCTGAAGGTTCCAGTGATGATGGGAATAACCAACCATGAGTTTGGATGGATCCTGCCTCAGGTCACACATTTCTCACTGACTTCCTTCGGTCATATTATACTCTTATCAGTCTCTGTGGCAATAACACTACTCCTGCTATAGCTGTCTCACATTAGTCACACTTCAGATCACTCTTTTCTTAAAGGGATCGAGGTAGTGTTCTGTATTTGTACTTGAACTAATACTGAAGCGTTTTCTCATGTCATGTGACAGAGCTTTGCCCCTCCTGGCTGGGAGAACGGGATGAACAGAGAGTCTGTGCTGGCAGTGGTGAACATGTTCAATCCTACAGGGGTGAGCTCCTTGATAGTTGTTGTTGTTTGTTGATGATGAGAATCTTTAAGACAAAGAGGATGAAGGTGTGGAGTATTATCAAAGACATATATGTTAGGGTTAACACTCCTGTCAGTGCCCCTGAACACTGGCATTGGCAAATAGAACTGGAGTTGGTCCCCGAGTGCTGCACTATGGCTGCCCACTGCTCCTAGTATGGGATGGGTCAAATGCAGAGGACAAATTTCATTTCAATGTGTATGAGTGCTGGGAAATGACAATGAAGAGGGTCTTGATTCTTAATTCTTATGATGAGAACAATGATTCTTCCAAGGAATACTACACAGGTCTGACTAATATATTTTTTTTTCTACTTTCAAAAGCCCATATTAAAGCAGCATCAACTATTATTATAATAACAACTATAATTGAAGCTAGAGAATCTATTTATATTCATATTTGTTTCATACTGTAATCAGTTTAGACTTAATTTGAATGTGTATTTTTATGATCCATATGATTTATGATATGACACAGATAACTCCTAGTATCAATAACAACATTTCAGTTCATTTAAAAATACTTCATCATTCATCACTGTTCTTCCCTCAAGGGGCAATTTGTGGCAATTCGGTGTTTAAACATAAAACACAAACAAACTGTTCATTCACACACATAAAACAATTAAGAAATACAAAATAGGTTTTTGTAAAGATGTTAATCCATTACTGACAGGCATTGTCCTGAAGGTACATTATGCCAAAAAGTGCAAAAACAGCAAGTGCATCCATCAGTCTCTACATAGAGTAAACTGACTGTTCACAGTAAAAACTTCAATTTGTTTTACATATATGTGATTTAAAAAGCATGCCTGATAACGCCAGCTAAAAGAAGACACAGTTTGTGGGGTCATTGATAATCACATATGCCTTTTTGAGGACTTATTTATTATTAAGCTGAGCAAGACATTTCTGTGTTTTGCCAGTAATTTTGTACTTGGTTGCAATGGATTCTTGCAATTGACTCTTGTCATTTAAGCAGCAAATCAATAAGAAAGTTATAACACTCTCAATAAAAATGGTATAAAACTTTGTCGATGTAGTTTATGTAGACATTGCAGACATTCCTTTTTCACAATGCATTTTTCACCAAATCTTTATTTTCACCAAATCTCGCAATGGACATTTGAGCACCTATACCATGAATACTGTTGGAAGACTGTCAGTGTTTTTGTAAAATGATCATTTCTTTAGTTTCACATACATCTAAATTTAAAACTGTAAATGTGTTCTTGCAGTATGGGGTCATAGACTGACTGAGAAAAAACAAAGTAACACTTTCATAAGCATATTTTATAATGTTATGATTTTATACATATTTGCGATAACAATCATCTGTGCATAAGACAGACAAAGATGATCATGCTAGCAGAACTGTGAGGCTGTAGTCGTGCACAGCGGTGGTTTGAGCTAAATGCTAACACATCTTAGTTTTGAGTGTTAGCATGCTATGTTGATTTGCGCAAAACTTAAAGTACAGCTGAGGCTGATGGACAAACCAAAATTGACCCGATGATGCCGCTAAATGAAAAGTCAGGGGATCACCAAATTTTTATGAATTTTGGTTGGTTCCGACAGCCAGCATATTTACTATGGACAAATTCTATAATAAATATTAAAATGACTTATCTTCATATTTAGGGAAAATATCAAAATCTATTTTAACATTTGCAATATTGTGACATAATAGTAGTGTAGTATTTTTGAATGGATACTAATTAAGTCAAATTCTTTTTCCAGCTTCACAGCTGTGTACACACAGCTGATGATCAATGGCTTAAGAGGTCATGAAATCATCCTCCTTGTCAATGAATCTCTGTAGAAAAACAATACAAGATCAGAGAGAGATCTGACGGTCCAACTTCACTTCCTGTTCCAGGCCTCCTCTGCCAACAGCCTCATCACAGATGAATACCTGAAAGATGCCAAAACTCCAGAGGAGATCAGAGACAGATTCACTGAAATCATAGGAGACCTCCTGATGACGCTGCCTGTCGTCAAGGTGGCGGGTTACCACTCAGGTCAGAAGGGGAGAGGCACAGAGAGAGCATATTGACAGCTCTGCGAATAAATGGGAAGCAATGTGACTGTGTTGAGTATAGAGCACTAATAGATCAAAGCCCTGTGTAGAGCATTCTGTCAATATCACTGCCATTTGCCTGTAAAGATTATAGATTACAGGATGCTCCTTTAATCTCATTTCAACCTGGTACGAGGAGGGTACCCCCCGCCCAATAGAGTTCATGCATCACTCTGACGTGCACAGTGGTCATTGCCTGCAAGGACAAGCTGATGTCTTTGTGACCTTTGACCTTTGGCTCAGCCTGTGCACCTCTTGTCTTGACTTTTCTTTCTCTCTCTTGTGTGTTTAGATGTGGGTGTCCCAGTCTACATGTATGAGTTTATATATCGTGCTGAGATACACAAACACACCAGACCCAGCTTTGTGAAGGCAGATCATGCAGATGATGTCGGCTTCATGTTTGGTGGATGTTTCTGGGACGGACAAATAAAAATTATTGGTAGGTTGTATGTAACATGATATCTATAATATATAATGTACTCTACTGTATAGCACTAAAACAGGATTAGATGGACACTCCTGGTCCTCTCTATTCTCATTCGTGAATTAAGTACTTGTCATGGCAAAGTAATATGAACTGAATACATTTTGGGTATTTAGGTGGAATGAATGAACAGGTAGGAGTCTATATGACTACAAAACAATGCTGAAGTCATTTCAGATCATAGAATGAAACTCTTCCTGTCTCATCTTCAGGCACCATTACCGAGGATGATGAAAGGCTTTGTAGGACCATGATGGCATACTGGGCCAACTTTGTCCGTAGTGGGTGAGTAGGAACTGAACTATAGTATCATTAAAGCTTAATGTAAGGGACAAACATACAAAAAATTAGCAATTAAATTAGATTTTCCACAAAAAGGCTATAGCTGTACAAACCTTCACCTTAATGACTGAACACATTAAAGCAATGACAAACACACCATGTAGATGACTTTATTTGTAATATATAGACCCCACTAATGTCTGTCACTGCCATGTCTGTATATCCTCAGCTCTCCTGACGGTCCTGGGCTGGTCAGTTGGCCTCAGTACGACAAGCAGAAGCAGGAGTACATGGAGCTGGGCCTGACGCAGACTGTGAGACAGAAACTGAGGGAGGACAGAGTCCATTTCATTACCGTCACCCTTCCTCAGAGGCTGGAACTGTTAGCAGCAAACTGATCACCACTACATTCACATTATTTTTGTTAAGGTCTCAAGATGAAGATTTTTTTTTTTTTTTTTTTTTTACACATTCTCAATATAACTAACTAGTATGATTACTTGTGCCAACTGAGCATTATACTGTAGGTCCAGTTGTCAACCTGGACCTCTTTACCTCTGTTTTAGAAAGGACTTACTGGGCTTCTCTTTCAAGTGTTTTAATTCCATTCAAGTGTCTTTTGTTGACATACATTTTGTAACATAGCTGTAATAAAAGGAAATCCTTTCATTGCAAGTAAAAAAAAAAGTCTCATTTGTCTCCCTGCTGGCAGTTTGTAGTTTTTGAAATTAAACAGGAATCATTTAGTCTGTGAGTGACTGACTTTTAGTATAAATCTGTGAATTCAATTTGTGAACTCAATCGATTAATTTGATTTGGTATTGATTCATTTTCCTATTAATTTTATACACCATGTAAATTATTAAATCTGGCTTGTTAAAATTAAGAATGTAGAAATATGACAATACATCATCATGTGCCAAGGAATACCGTTATTCTGAACATTTTGTACATCTGGGCTTGCCCCACATTTAGTCCATATGACGTAGACGAGTGATAAACACATTTCCGACATTAAAAAAAATAAAACATTTATTGTGCAGCACTGAGCAACATTGAGTTTCACACTGATTTATTATCTTATTCAACATGTTTGAATAGAAAATGAACAAGCATCGTCTTATCTTAATAAACCATTCGTTTATTGATGTCATATTCCAGCCTTTTAAAATGAAATCATCTCATGATAAATGTTGAGGGAATGCGTTAAGTTGTGTGTATGAAGGGCATTAATAAAAATCACTACTGAATCTTTCCCTCAAAATATCATTCTCCTTCAATTTTTGTTATTCGGGGTCCATGTTTAGCCATCATGCTTGTATTGTGGTATTACACTGCGCTGCTGTTTCTCGGCCGCGCTCATTGGCTGTGCTGTTCGCTGACGTCATTGGGTTCCCCCCTCACGGTGCTCGCCTCTGTTTGCGCATGCGCGTCTGTGTATCAGGGCTAGAGACTCGACCAAAAACGTACGACGCACGACCAGCGGTGAGCAGCAGCACAGGACCTCTCATGTACGTACAGCTGTTACTTCTGTTGTCCTCTTATAAATAACTGTTAATACATCTGAGGCTTCTTCCTTTATTACTTCTAAACGCCATTGCTGTGTAGCATTTCTGTGTGTGTTGTTTGAATGGTTCCAGGGTTAAAGCGGAGGGTTAACTCGCCTCTTGTCGTGATGTTTTGGCTTTTGGAAACAGTATTACCAGCTTAATTAGAGCTGTTTTAATGTATATGGGCTTCACTTTGCAGGTAAACCTTTCTGACTGACGTGAAGTATCTCTGTTTGCCTGGTAATGGCTCCATAGTCCCGTTCTGATCATAGCCATGCCGACAGGACAGGAAACGTCAGCCTTTTGCCGTGTTTATTCAGTGCTGCTTCCTATCTGAGCTGTCAAGTGCGCCCAGTCCAGCAACTTGAACTCACTGGTCAGCATTTGTATAAAATAATAAGCTACGGTCTGTACTATAGGATTCCAGCATCTATCTCTTTCATATGTTCTTAACTTTACATATTTTAATTCATTCGCGACAGATTTTGGTTGCCCTATATGGAGGTGGCGTAAACCAAACTTCAAACAATAACTTGGCAATTTAAGCTGACTTTGTTGATTGACAGATATTTAACAAGTAAAATGGAATTCAGCTCTTTTTCTTAATTGTCTGGAGACACATTTATATTCGGCACGTGTGTCATCCACTAAGCACATTGTATTTGTAGGGAATTTCAACTTTTGTAATTGGTTTACATTGAAGTTCAACAAGCTTCTTCTACCGAAATCTTCCTTGCACTGTGGTCGGTTGTAGCGAGTTGTGTCGAACATTTATAATAACGTGCCGTTTTATAGTGCTGCCAGAGACTAGCTCCTCTGGTTTTGCAACAGCTATCACGTTGTGGTTTATCGGTTATGCACGCTTGTTAATAATCAGTGCAACATCAAATTAGGTAATTTTTTAAAGGGAGTCTGGCGTGACGTTCTCTCCTCACTTGATAGAAAAGGAGGTTTACAGGCAGATGGTACATAATACATAGACCTAGATGAATGCACTATTATAGACAGTGGATGTCATATTCCAGCCTTTTAAAATGAAATCATCTCATGATAAATGTTGATGGAATGCATTGAAGGGCGTTAAAAATCACTAGTGAACCCTTCCCTCAAAATATCAATCTCCTTCAATTTGAACCCTGCACAGAACTGTATCAAATATGTTCTTAAACTCATTACAATTTTGAATCACTCACCTCGATCCATTACATTAGGCTACTGATCTTTAATACCTATTTGCCAGTTAAGGAAAGGCAGACTTGACAAAGTATTACTGGGGCTCCAGTTCACTGGGTTGACATGGAGACTGTGTTTGGTGTTATCTTGGAGTGCACATGGAGGAGAACTTCCTCCCTATTTTTATAGCATCCATCACTCATTTCACCCCTCGCCTTGTGTTAGTTTAATTGCTTTGTTGCATAAGTTTGTGCCTTTTTCATGTTCTCATTCTGGGTACTGTCTTTCACTCGAGCCTAGGAAGAAGGGCTTGAAATGGTAGTATATATATAAGTGTGAAGTGAGGACGCATGTTCTATTATCTTACATTTTAGGTTGCTAGAGGAAAGAGGGACTTTTCTGGTAAAAATCAAAGCGACTTCACATGCTAGGTGAAGAGAAGGTAATGGTATCAGTATTAGTAACAGATATCTTCTTTGACCTCTCTGTGACCTCTCTGTGCTGTTATTTAATGAGTGGCTTCAGTAGGAAGTGCAGTAAAACCGTACCCCTGCTGCTCCCACTCTACTTGCTTAATATATAAAAAATATTATTTAAAAAACGTGTTTTCACTGTCTGATGATAGATGTAATGGATCAAGTGCACCTTACTGCATGGGATTACTCATTTCCTTACATGCTGATGAGGTAAAGTGCTGCTGTATTTCTTTATAGAAGTCCAGCTTGTCCTCTGAAAACAGATGTAATCTTGTTCTGTCGGGAATGTATCTGTAAGTGCAGTCCTAACAGCTGTTACACCGGCCAAACTCAGCTACACCCAATTTATCTGCCATCAGCCACTTCTGCTTGTCACATGTCTATTGTAGCCTGTGATATGAGATTGTGCAGTTCAGTGATCACTCTCTGCCACTCTGTACCCGAACCTAGCTCTACATTTGCAATTATGAAGATGTTTATTGTTCCCCATGACACAATTACAATATTATGAGTGCAGGGATTTGATAGCGGTGACAGTAAATCAGTGATTACTCGTCCATGTGCTGGGGTTTGAGAATTTATTGTGAAAATATGACTTTAATAATGCTGTTGCTATACAAAGCTATGCCAGACAGCAGCAGTGCCTGCTTGTCAGTGAGAAGAGCTTTGATAAAAGTCCCTGCTATGGCTGTAATCAGGTGACACGCAACATTTCTTTCTGATACAGTGTGGTTCTGTTTGGCTCCTCTAGAAGAGACTTGATCCAACAAAGTTCATCTAAAACTCCACATGCCCGCACCTAGAACACTTCACTCACTCCCAGCTGTCTGTAATAGTCTGATCCACCTCAGCTGGAGGACTGTTTATCATCGTGTCACTCTTTCTCCTTCTATGATCTCCTCTATGTGATGACCTGTTATCAGTTTGGAGACTGAAAGGACTCACTTTCAGCTTTATTTCCTGTCTGTAATAATACAAGTTATTATTAACTGCTATCAACTGCTGAGTTCTGAAAACATGGAACACAGAAGAGGTTCAACAGGGTAAGAAACACAAGCAGTCAGATGATCTGACAAGTTGGAAACAAGCCCCCAGGTTAGACAAACATACAATATTTGGAAGAGCAAACAAGGGTTAACAGTGAAATAATTACCTGAACTGTCTGTTATAAACATTCACCACTATTTGCAGACTAACTTCTGCTGTAGTCACTGCTGTTGTGGTGGTATACTGATCCATAAAACATCAGAAAAATGCTGATCCCAGTATCCTAGAACACAAGATGACATCTTCAAACATCTTGTTTAGTCCGACCAACAGTCCAAAAGCCAAAATTATTCAGTTTACCATAATGTAAGACCAAGAAAAGCTACATTACCTCAATTATGACCTGAATAACCCACCAGTGGACTGGGCATTACAAACTCATGCTGCACAGCATCCCAAAGTTTCCAGAGATACCAAACATTTCAGGCTGAAGTTTTTGGAAATGTGTATAAAAGGATGCAATAGTTTGAATGAAGCATTAGAACAAGTTGATACAGAATATATGTGATACTGTCAGACTGTTTGGGATTAGATGATTTTAAGCTATTTAAGGGGAAATAAAGGTGAAAACTGTATAAGGGTTATGAAAGAACGTGAATACCTCTTCCTCCACTGGTTTAGGAGGCCAGGAGGAATGGGGAAGAAGTGTTGTTGCCAGCTCTTTGAATACATTAATCTAGAGGTATCAAAAGTGGCGGAACAAAGAATGTACTCACAGTTTTTGTTTTGGTTACTGAGAAATCTCGGTAGACACAATAATGAGGATGCTGAACAACTAACCCTCTCAAATTACACAAGGGAGCCAAAGGATTGTGGGTCAGGGAACTCCCAAGTTGGGTATCGGTTCCTATCTCCATCAGGCTGAGCTGTGTTCAGGAATGCTGGAGGGAGCACTTTGGGTAATGGACTAGTGGCCTGAGAAGGGGACTTTGAAAGCACCTTGCCCACATGCTGAATTGATATTCTATAATAGCATATTTGACATAGAAGAAAAGCTGATTTATTGCATTGCATTTGCTGCATAATGCTTATAAAGCCCGAGTGACAGAGATAGATGAACTGTGCAACACCGCAAGTGTTGGGAGTAGCGGTGCCTCACTCATATCTTGCTCAACTGATGTTTTTGTGGACGAGTGTGCTGAATAATATTTCCTGGCGGTGGGAGAGGCTCGGGGGCACATTGCATAACGGTACTGGCTTCCTTGTCTGAATCATGCCAAGTGTAGCACACACTGAAGATGAGGAAAGAGTGCAGGATGAGTCTTGTGATGCCGTTGTGCTGCACGGCTGATAGCAACAAGCAGAGATCACTCAAGCTTTTCAGTATCTTCTCATTACGATAGAAGCACCTCCCTCTGCGTATGTTACCGTGAGGGATAGTATGTGTGTGTGTGTGCGGGGGCAGCTTTTCACTGTGTGTTTGGTGGGGGGCTCCCTTCCTGCTCATGGAAGCAGAAATACTGCAGCCTTTGCGTTCTGAGGGAAGGAACACTGATATACTGCATCTCCTAGTGTTTTTCTGCTTGTGTGTGTATGTGTGTCTTTAAGTGCATTTTCTGTGGCAGTGGCAGGACAGGAGGACAGGACACATTAATCAGGCCAAATGGCGTCACTGGCAGGCAGGTGATTGTACCGCTGCCATCCATCCTCAGCAGGGAATAAGGACCGACTGAGGGGCTCTGCTGCTCGCTCAGCTCAGACCTCCAGATAAGAACTGTGAGGAAAAGACATTTCACACATCCAGCATCGCCAGTGAGACTGTAGAACTCTGTGCCACATACTCCGTCTTTCTGGCAAGATCTTACTTTACCTCTTGAACATGAAAAAACTTTGTCAGTATTTATTTATTCAGGAAGTCTTGATCGAGAGATCAAAATCTCTTTTACAAGAGAGACCAGAGATCAAATTACATAGAGCATAACATCATAACATCACACACACACATACCCTAATTAAATATGATTAAACAAATCAGCAAGTATAACAACATGGTATACTGTATTAGGTAGGTTTCCATTGAGATCATGGTTGGAGGAGGAAAATTAGATCTTCATGCTCTTGTGAAATGCGCACACTTTGACTTATCTGAGGTTAGAACAAGCTTTAAATGAATAAAAGAGGCCTGGAGGTTGTGAAAGGCAGACGGTAATCTGGAGAAGGCCTGGTCTGCAGTAGAGCCAGTGGCACACAAGATGGTATCATCAGCATAAAAACGGATTTTGCAATTGTCAGTTGTAAAATAAATCGGGGGGCTAATGTTGATCCTTGTGGAACACCTTTATCAACCATCTGGGGATGATTTGAAATCCTTAGCAACAACAGTCTGAATTCTACCAGAATGATGTGATCTGACCCAGCTGTAACCATCAAAACCAACGGAAAGCAGCTTATTTAAGAAAATATTGTTTAGATAGTAGCCTAATATGATCAACAGTAAAGCTTTGGATAGATCTACTAAGAGAGCAGCACAATGTTGTTTGTTTTATCAAGGAAGTTGACCGTGTCATCCGCAACAGCAGTTGCAGCAGTTATTGTTCTATTATTATTACTCCTATTTTCCTACAGAACGTTGACCAGTAATAGAGAGCCAGAGTCGTGATGTCACATCCGGACTAGCCTCTGTTCCACCAGGTTCTGTGACTCAGTGCATTCTCTCATTCAGCATGTCTTTCATCCTCTTCCTGAAAAAATAAACGTGTTCCTGGAGTTTACTTTCCATACTCCAGGACAAATCAGCATCCACTACTGCACTTGCTGTAACCTTTGTGATTTTAACAATGTTAAACAATGAGTATTTTATGACCATACGAAAAAAAAAAATCCCATGAATATTTACTGGCACGGCAGCGTGGTTACTCTCGTCATCATCTTGGTTTTGTCCTTTTGCATAAAATTCACCAACACTCTCCATTTTTCCAACTTTTCATCTGTCACCTCTGCTGTCTAAAAACATCTACAGCGTTCAGTCCTCTCTGTCCTGCTGTCATTACAGATGTGTCAGCCAACTGCAACCCCTCAGCTTGTTCATGGTTTTGGCACATCTGTCGAGCCGTGATGTGTAACTCGTGATGGTCCAGAGCTTATGGGGGAAAAAAAGAATATTTAATACACAACTATATTAGATGGGGGTTTTTTTTCCATTACAGTCCTTGTTGAAACATATGAAGTGAACAACATGACATACTGTTCAGAGAGATTATGTTCCAAGGCAGAATTTTTAGTTATTTACATAACTACAAATGAAAGATTTGGGAGGAAGTTTTCTTACATCTAGAACAGGACTTGGAAGTTCTGGTTTGACTGGTTTGATGATTGTGAGTGTTTGTGTGCCTATGTGATAATGTTTTTGTTTACCTCTGCCCTCATGCTGTGTGTGTGTCTGCATTTGAATGTGTCACTCTGGGTGTTACTCACTAAATACTGCATTATATAACCAACAGATCTTCAGAGCTCCCGCCCAAACATAGGCCCAAGGGCCCCTGGTCTGGCCTGTGTGTGTGTGTACTTTGGCAAACAATGTTAGTAAAAATGTGTGTTCAATCAGATGACCCAATGGTGCCCTGTGATAGAAGACCTGAGGCAGATTAGCTGAAGGACAGAGTGAAGGACGGGCAGCTGTTGCTGTTTTCCTCCTCAGAGAGTAAGGGGGTGAGGTGAAGAGTCCTGGGAAGCCCTGTGTGGGAGTCAGCTGTATGATACTGTGCTGTGACTGGGTCATTTATTTCAAATCAGACCAGTGTTTGACACAATAGATGTACAGAAGTGCAGTAGACAGTTTCTGATTGTGGGAAACTTTTCTGCACAGATCAGATAGGAAGTTTGAGTTTACTGTCCTTGTGGTTTTCAATCAATGATTTCAACTTCCTTTTTATTTGCAGATTATCAATGCACACCCATGAATAAAAAGGAACTAGTTAGAATGTCTGTCATTATGTTTGGCAGTCTTTTGAGATGTCATAAACACAAGCAAAACGAATCACAATGCGGGACTACAGCATCCTATTCTCACTAATTTAGAAACTGCAGATTCTCCTTATTTGCTTAAATGAAATTCTGTGATGTGTTCTGTTCATCTTAAAATGCTTTTTCTTTTTCTTTCCTTATCTGATTTTTTTCCTTTGTGAACTGGAACCTGATATAATCTCAGTACTGTCAGAGATGAATAAAGCTGCTTGAAATCTCTTTCCCACAACCTCTAATCAAAGAAACAAAAGAGTGTCCCATTAGGAAGTACTTTTTTAATGTCAGGTCTATTACTGTGTGTGTAAAGCACAAAACCTGCTCTGCTCAAGTAGAATTCTTTGAACAGGGAGTGACTTTCATGAATTTCCACAGTCAACATAAAGGTGTTCCACAAGCATCAGTATTGAGACCACTGATATTTAGATTAAATTGTCATCTCAACACTTTTTCCACACACTTTTTCACTTAAACTTTGTATTTTTGGTCTTTTTTTTGTCTTTAATACAGACAGAGTTCACAGGAAGTGAGGGTGAGAGAGATGCAACACAAAGGCGGACACAAAGTAGGGACATTGCAGCCCATTGCAAGCATCTCAATCCCTAAGCTACGTGGGTGCCGCAGCTCAAACTTTTGTTATTGGTTGTTGGCTTGTGGGTTGTTACAGAGCCAGTTAATCTATAGTTTATCATAACAGGAAGAGTAGCATCTCAATTTCCACCTACATTTCCAGTTTTATCAAAGGTCTTATGTTGTGCTCACTGACGTTGATGGAAAAACAACCAACCAATCAGAGGTTCGTAGGAAGGATTACAAATGAGTAAATTACTTTCTTTGTTCAAGAGACAGAAAAATTGCTACAAAATGTCAACAAGCGTGGATGAGACTGATGCTGCCGTATGATTTATTGTGAATCAACATACAGTAAAAACAACTCTTAAATGAACAGATTTCTTTGTTCAGTGTGAAAAACATTAACTGGACCCAGCAATTGCTACTGCAGCTGCCTTGTCATGTAGAAATTATGTCAGCAGGTGATTACTGGTTAGGAAAAAACAAAACAAAATAAACCCGCTCCTTCCCAAACTGAATTCAGCAAACATGAACACAATATCAGATTGACTAATGAAATGGCAGTAAAGCTTTCTAACAGCAGGCATTTTGACTTTTAATTGCAGGTAAAGCACATGTGTAACTAATAACATTAAAGGACAGGTTCACAGTTTTTCAAGTCAGTCTTAAAACAACAGTCAGGTGCCCATATGAACGTTGAAACAGGTTTTTCTTGCCATAATCATTCCTCTTGTTCATACTGACAATTAGAAGATCTCTTCATAATGCACTGACAATGTAAGTGATGAGGGACAAAATCCACAGTCCTCCTTCTGTGCAAAAATGTATTTAAAAGTTTATCTGAAGCTGATATGAAGCTTCACTGTGGATTTTGGCCTCCATCACTTACATTGAAATCACATTTGAAGGGGATCTTTTAATAGCCAATATGAACAGGAGGAATGATTACAGCGAGGAAAACCTCTTTCAGTGTTAATTTGGACACTTGACTGTTGTTTTAAGACATACTTGAAAAATGATAAACTTGTCCTGTAATGATGGCTCAGTTCCAGTAGGATTCCCAGTAGCCCTGTCAGTTAAACAGCTAGCACAGTACCATGACCCCAGAACTGGCTTATCCAAATGGAATGCAGCCATGAATAATGTTATTAGTAACACCTGTGTTTTTCCTACTGTGACATGTCCAAATGTGTACTGTGAAAAGGGTCTATTCAGTCTGATTATCAGGCTATGGGAATAGCACGGGTCTAACTAATGACATTAATGATGGCTCTGTTCCACTGCAGTACACCAGGGAACTAGTATGTACAATAGCAGGACCCTGGAGCTGATACACCAAAGAGGCGCAGTCTTTGTCAGTGTTATTACCTACACTTTATGTTGTCTTGTGACATCAATATGTCTGTCGTGAAAAGGGTCTATAGACTTGAATTTTATGGTGATATAAGCAAACATATCCTTCCTCTAAATTACTTCCTGAGTGGCAACAGATTGCAGTGAAGAGGGGAGGTGAAACAATCAGTTGGAAGGACAAATGGAACACATGTCCGGATGGTGTCGGGTCTGAACACTTTATCTACTGCTAAGTAACAAATTGAAACCTAAGAGTGAAATCCAAACTGTGTGCTAAACAGCAGTGAGCAGCACTCTGTCTAGAGAAAACAGGACTCACCAATGTTAGATTCTCCTCTTTGGTAAAGGCTTGCTGTGGGCCTTTTTCACCAGTTTAGCGTAGGGATTGTGATCGGTCCACCGCTATGGACCAGACTCTAATATCTGGACAAATATTGGATCAACTGCCATGTATTTGTGTACAGACATTCATATTGTCTTCAGGATGACTTGTAATAGCTTTGATGAATCTCTGACATTTCATCTAGCGCCACCATCAGGTCAAAATATTTTGGTTTATGACCAAATATCTGCAAAATTAATGACATTCCCATCAGGATCAGCTGTACTTTATGTGAATTGCTAATCAGCAAATATATTAACACTGACATTAGCATTTAGTTCAAAGCACAGAACAGCCTCACAGAGTTGCTAGTGTGACTGTAGACTCTTGTTTACCTCTCACTTCCATTTGGCTCCATTAGGTTGCTTAGAACAGTTTTAATGTGAATGTAAAGGATGATTGTAATGCTAATTTTCTCCTTTCTTCACAGATGCATTGGGTTTGTGAGTTTACTTGATGTCAGCACCCCCAGAGGGTGGGAGGGTCTGCAAAATCAGAACCCACTAACAACAGCAACCTCTGTTGAAAACTTCAACTATCACCCGTCTCTGTGACCACCCTCATGTTCCCGCAGAGCACCAAATAGTTCATTCTAAAACCACTGTCGGAGAGCTAAAAGGAAGGATTTATTTCCAACATGGAGGGTGTAGCAGTGGACAACCTCATAGACTTTGACCTGCCCTCAGACGCCACAGCTCATAGTGTGGATGGAGGCCAACACCAGGACCATACAGACATTTTCTCCCCAGAGCCTGTGTCCTCCATGGGAGTTCAACAGCAGCCCCTACTGCCGGAGCCCATGGCACCCACCAAGTCCAGCTCACACCACCACCACCACCACCACCACAACCATCACCAAGATGAGGGCGAAAACGAGAGTGACGCTACAGAGTCGGCAGACAGCGAGAACGACATGGACCCGCCCTCTCATACGTGGGAGCTGAGACGGTCATCATCCTCGTCCGCTCACAGCGGGGAGGAAGCTGATGCTGAGACAGTGGAGAGGAGGCAGTTCATGAAGGCTTATGTGGAGAAAGTGTTTCATGGAAAGTAAGTTCTCATTTTTGTGTTTCATTTTGTTTTTTCATTTTGTGTGTGTGTGTAAACATATAGGGTGTATGATAAACCATAGGCATGTAAGCAGTCATCACGTAAAGGGATACTTTGACCTTTTTTATTTAAGATAATTATTGTTTTTCACCTAACTGCTTGTTTTGTTTGTGCAGATGGAATTTGCAGTTTTGGTCCAAAACATGCAGGTCATTTGCATAAATATATGCAATAGTTTGCATTGTGCGAAGCAGAGTGTTACAGAGCAGCATAGAAACAGTCCAGAGCAATTCATAGAGACATTGCACTCACTCAGCTGTTAGCTCCATCCTCTGACTGATGTTGGAGCAGGACACACTGTGTGGCTGGATGGCAGCCACCACATTATGGGTGCAGGAGACCTACCCCAGCTGCAAGTATTGTTTAAGATGGACGTGATGGTCCCCTCGGCCCTCGTCCTGCAGGGAGTCCAGGCTCAGCTCTGTGACTGTCAGACTATTTGTTAAACCTTCTGGCATCAATAACCTTGATGGTGGCTCCTTAGAACACAACAGTGCTGCAGTTTTGTTTTGTTTTCTTACATTTTTAACATTTAACTTTCCCATTACTTGATAACTAGACAACTTTCTCCTGTCACGCTCCCCATCTGACATGTTTTATTTTTTGTGGTTGGCAGTGATTTCCCTTTCTATTTCTATTATGTCTCAGCATATTGTCTAGCTACATGGTGCAAAGAATTTCCTCTTCTTCAGACAGTGTATTCTGTCATATTTAGATCGACACTGTTCCATTTTGTCACCCAGAGAGGCTAGAAACATCCACCCTGTCTGGGACTCTCCCATGACTCACCAGCAGAGGCCCATAGGGGACAGTAGTTCGACTGATGCATTGAGTATTTGACAAGAAATCCAATGTGAGCAAGATGAAATGCTAAAAGGGCACTCCTAAATGTCAGGGTATCTTGTTAGTGCCCTTATTTTTTATTTCACAGACACTTCTCAAACTTTTAAGGGCATTTTTGCCTGAAGGCAATTCATGTATTGCTGTCAAGTAATCTGCTAGCTGTAGGCCACTGAGCTTCTTGGTCAGTGGCCTACTGAAAGCAGATTAACACTGTGACCTCAGCTGTAATGTCATAACTACTTACAAGTCTGGTTCTTCAGCACCTGCTGCCCTTTATGCATCACTCTGTAGAGGAACGATTCAACATTTGTCCTTAAAAGTTCTCTGGGTTGCCTGTTAACGTTGTTAGCTCAGCTGTCCAAACCAATATGTAACACTACCGAGCTGTTATGCAACTCCACACTTGACATTGCCAAAAAATAGAATTTATTTGACAGTTCACTGATTTTTATGCATTTTTTTTATCCATTAAATTCTTCAAACAGGTCTCTGTTGTTGCAGTGTTCACAAAAACTCTTTTCTCTGTCAGATGTTGAAGTTATATCATCAATCCAATACATTTGTAGGTACACAAAACCAGCTGTGAAGAGGCTTGTCTTTTCACAGGGTCTGTAAATTAGCGCCATAATGAATTTTTGCACCATGTTTTCACAGGGAGGACTTTGACCAGGAAGAGAAGGCTCGTTTTGGAGAGCTGTGCAGTGGAGAGAATGGCAAAGGCAGGGAGTGGTTTGCCAAATATGTCAGCGCACAGGTGTGGGGAAATGATGAATGAATGAAATGAATGATTGTAGTATATAATAACAGCAGGAGTTTCCAGTAAGTCAAATGAGTAGTAGTTATCAGATGTTCAGTATTATGGGATTACCTCATTTTCTTGACTTAGGAGACATTTCACAGATATAGAATTTCAAACCATTTTAAACTGTTGATATTGATCAGTTTATCATTTTATGTTGAATATTCCCTTTCATTGATAAGGAACATGAAATTAGACCACCCATTCTACTATAAAAAATAATATTGACATGAATGCAGGAAATCAAACCTAAAGTTCTAGTGGATTCCTAGATCATTTCTCAAATATATCAAGTTGTTTATTTGTGATAGTAGTAAAATGCTCTGATTTTGTGTCTATATTCTTATACTTGCACTCTTTGCTGAACAAGCTGATAACTCTGTTGTACTGTGTTCACAGCGCTGCCACTCTAAATGTGTGAGTGAAGCTACCTTCTACAGACTGGTGCAGTCTTTTGCAGTCGTGCTGTTTGAGTAAGTCAATCTGTGCCTGATTTATTTATTATTATTGTTGTTGATATACATATTAGATTTTATATAGTCTATATTAGACTTACTTACTGTATTCAGAGTAAAGCCTGTCATATACAAGCAGCTGAGTGTCAATTCATTTTAAAATACTTTCGTAAGTAATCAACCTATGTACTGTATATGATGGACAAGATGAATTTTTGGCAAAGGTTTTGTGTTGTTTGAATTCATTGGAGACCATTATTATAATGGTTTAACTATATCTGACTTTGACTGAGGGCAAAAAGCTACAGCATTTTTCATGAATTCTACCAGGATTTTTTGACAGGTTGATCTCTAAAGCAATGGTGTGTGTTGGGTTTGGTTTTTTTTTTTTGTTTTTTTTTGCAGATGTTACCAGATGGATGACTACAGCCCAGCCAAAAATCTCATGACTATGTGTTTCACATACTATTATGTTGGTAAGGTCAAATTTAATCTCTTAACACATCTTCACACTCTGTATCTGTCATCTTTGTCACTTTAGAGTGACATCTTTTTTCAGAGTTTCAGAGTTGCTGTTGTCATGAAGTTAACACTTTCGTCTTCTATGCCACAAAAAACACTGATTTGAAAAACTTTGATAAATTTTGAATAAATACAGAATTAATTGCAAATGAAACATGCAAAATTTAAAAAAAAAAAACCAAAAAAACATCAAAAAACCAAAAACAACTGTAGGTGAATAACACTTGGTGCTGATTCAGAGTAAGTTACCACCGCAGGTTGTCCGTGTGGTTTCTCTTGCAGCAACACCACACAGATAGAGACTTTGTGGTGTTGCATGAAGGTACTGTTTGTACTTTGGCAAACAGGAAGCTTTGAATGATTAGTATACCACCATGGTGCAGTACATTGCATCCACATCCGTCTGTAGAAAGGTCTGCGATGATTTTTTTAAAATGTCAATAAAAGCTGCACTGTAAGCAACTTTGCGCAGTCATGAAAATGGCCACAAAAAGATACCTGGTTGTTATTTCTTTATGAGTATAACATTTGCTTTTGATGGAAAATGGAAAAAAACTGCAAAGTGAGTACCTGCTTCAAAGGAAGAGCCACTGTACATGTTTATAGTCTGTGAACACTGATTGGTCCATCCTAAACTGATCGATTAATTAGTGTTTACAGTTCCAGCTGACAAAGTTCAAACTAGCTAGGATGAAGCTAATTTGTTTATTAAGTTTTATGCCTGTTTTTCATGTTTCTTAATGCCTCTTCTCTTCTTCTTCATGCTCAGGAAAGTCGCAGCCGTCTCCCTCAGAGCTTCTGGATCGTGGTGGTCCTCCAGCTGCTCTGGACTCATACCTGAACAAGGCCAACTCCTGGCTGTCTGGGAAGAAGGATGCTGCTGAGCGCCTCCTTAAAAACACATCCAAGACTGATGTCAAGGGCTTCTTTGGAGGCCTAGAGAGCAAGCTGAGGAGCTCAATGGCGACAAAGACAGAGTGCGCAAGTGCATCTTCTTCCAGTCATTTTCATGAACATATTAATATGTTAGTTTCTAACTCTCTCTTTCTTCTCCTACCATTCTACATCCTCCTCTGCAGGGATGGAGAAAGCCCAGTTGAGACAAAGTCCAAATCACCAGGTATAGTGCACCAAAACGTACATAAACTCCACATATTAAAGGGGACTGGGTATTTAAAAAAAAAAAAATCTTTCTCCTGCTCAGCTGCTCTGTCCTTTTTAATAAAATGTGGTTTAGAAATGAATTAAATTTCCCCCCCAGTGTCTGAGGCTGCAGAGGAAAAGAAAGGGGAAAAGGTGTACCTGTACACCCACCTGAAGCAACAACCCATCTGGTGAGTTAAGGAAGCTGCTGGTCACATACAACAGATCCACTATTCACCTACATGATGTTTTCCATAGAATACACAATATATGGCAGGATTGATCAGACTGATTCATACACAACATCACTCTTTGCTATCACTTCTTCAGATTTGCAGTCTTATTTCTAGTGGTTTAGTGAAGCAGGTCAGGCAGTAGACCTCTAACATGTCATCTTTTCTCTCTGTCAGGCATACACTACGATTTTGGAACGCTGCATTCTTTGATGCCGTCCATTGTGAGAGGAAGAAAAGGTCACCAACCACAAGGTGAGTCTGGGTGCATGGATGAATTGATATGAATCTAGGTGGATAAATTATTTAATGGATAATGGTATTTATTTGCATATTATAATTGAATTGAATGCTGTATGCATTGTGAAAAAATGTGGTTTCATTTAATACATCGGTGGAGTGGCTGTGTGTGTGTATCTGTGTCACTGTGTCTGTCAAATGAAATGTAAATAAAACTCAGAGATACTATAATGATGCTCTGCTGGCTTCAGCAAAGAACTGTTTCATAAAGATAAGTCTCACAGTGTTCAGTATGCTTCAGCCTAAACCACCACTGCTGATAATCTCCTGATGCCCCACACCTTCTCTCTTCTTCTCTCCTCTTCTCATCCTGTCATAAAATAAGCTGTTGTTGTTCTCCCTCTTTCTGCACGTTGACTTTAACCCTTTGTCTCCTTGTGCCTTGCTGCCGAGCAGGGGAACGCAGGATGAAGAGAAAGACGAGAGGTCTGTCCTTCTATTTGTCCGCTGCCCTAAAAAAAAGACTAGTTAAACTAAGAGAAAAAGGCAGGGAGGTGATGAAGGGCAGAGGCTTTGCTATTGTATGACAAATCTTCTAGAAAACAACAAATGATGCCATCATGGAGGTTCAGCACAGCAGCTGTTTTGGAATAATGGCTGAACCTGAATCTCACAGACAGCTAGCTAGTAAAGATAGTTTTTGCATGGTTCTGTTTGCTGAAAAGAAAAGGTAGATATTTGGTTATGTGGCACATATACATTTTGTGTATTTAGCACTTCCCTTTTTTGGGTCATAGCCTGAACTTAAAGCTACTACCAAAAGTAGCTCTTTGACTTTGAGGGCTAGCTAACTAGCTACCAGGCTAGCAAGACAGTGATGGTTTGTAGTCTGTGTTTAAAACATTCAAAATTAATTTTGACTGTATATACTGTTAGTCATACACATAGTTCATATTAATTATGTAGGCTTATTTTTTGATATGATTCAATCCCCAGTGGCATTTACACCATTAAAATGAAACCTGACTATCAACTACAAACAGTTAACCGCTAAACCATTTGCATATTTAAGAGGTAGACACAGCAGGGAAAACATCCCACTTCAAAAACAAAAATAAAATAGTTCATAGCCTTGTTAGCCTGAAGTGTGTCACCAGAATAATTATAGTACACTAAATAATTTTTTTTTTTTAATTTATAGAAAAGGTTAAAACAACTGATTTGCCAGCCATTATTTGTTAGCAGGAGTCTTGTGCGGGGTCTGGCCAATCAGAACTTCTGCTGCTCCTGTGTTTTGTTGAGTAACACTGAATGTAAACATAACTGTGTTTCTTTAAGAAAACTTCACGGGGGACCTTTAAATTTATGACCAGTGTCTTTAAAGGAAATTGATCATGCAGTAGAAACTGTAAATATTAAAGCAGGAATCAAAGGAATTGTGAGATGGAATAGCAAAGTAAAATTTTAAATTAATTTAGCAATTCCATTTTAAAGTTCAATCATTCATTCATCATTTTAAAAGAATAAGGAAATAGAAGTATTAATCAGCAAATGTCATTACATTTTTTATTTGTCAGTACTATCTGTACTTTGAATTTATTAATGTAACATTTAAAGGCAAATTTAATTAATCAATGTGTGACTTTAGAAAATATATAAATGTATTAATTGATCATAAGTCTGTAGTTATTCCAGTGACACATTCCAGACTCAACAGATGACAGGATGACAACCAGTATGACCCATAGACACATCACGTCACATCACATCATCTTCATCTGTTCTTAGCTCTGATGAGTTTGAGACTGAGAGTCAAAGTAAAACAGAATCACGTTGAAAGGTAGTGAAAAGCATAAAAAGCTGAGTGAGATATTAGAGATCCTTGTGGATGACTGAAATTCACTGAGTATGGGAGGGTTCGTGTGAGAGCAGCTCGGTGTTTAGCCCTGTGGTAAAAAGGTCGAGGCTCAAGGTCTGGGAGTCACCCTGGGTCTTAGTTGCAGTTTGTCAGATGCGCTCCAGTGAACAGTGATAGCAGAGTCTCTAATGGTAAATCCCCAAACTGGCTGACGATGGTCTAGTGTGAGACTGTGTTGCGTATAAATTGAAAGATATAATCTACTTAATCACAGCAGGGCAGTAATGTCCCCATCACTACAATTATAGATTGAAAGTGGTTTTACTTGTAATTACAATTGGATCACTGTTGTTTGTTTGAATAATGTTGTTTTTCATACTCTTCCCTTGTTTTAACCTTATATGAGTTCCTGACTGTTTTTTATACTGTATGGTTATATTTCTTTGCAATATTCAGGATTCTTTGGCTTCTGTTGGCATGTTGTTGTGGTTGTATAATGAGTGGTGTGATTCACCAAAGTATGCTGCCGTGCTGATGTTGAAATCATTTTTGTGCTTACCCTTGACGAGTACAACCATCACACCCACAGTTAATATCCTGAATGTGCTGAGAGACCTTGCATAATGTCTGGGATGACATTTATATCTAGAGGCAGCAGATCCACTGCAGTCTGAAGGTGTTTCTCTGCCTCTTCACAGCTCACTACATGTTCACACCATTAATCTCCTCGCATGTGATATATTTTTTTTCCCCTCCGTCTGCATGTTCCCTTTGCTATCTCTTTTTACTACCTTTGCACACTTCTATGTTTCCACTGCGGGCTGATTGCAGGGATATGCTGTACTGTACATGTCAGAAATAGAAAAATCCGTGTAAAAACATGGTTTTCATGTTTGGTTGGGTTTTTCATTCCAGACCTTACAAGATATAGGTCATGTGATGTCATATTGAGATACTTCCAGAGGATTCACAACAGCGTAAATGTTTCAGCAATACTGTAGAGCCTAAACTATTAGTTATATTAATTTTTAATACAGTCAACATGGCTTTCTAAAATCAAGGTTTATCCATTTTAAATGCACAAATAAAGTGGGAGTTTATTAGGATGAAATAGTCAAAAAGTCGCCCCGTTCTTTCATTCATGTTCCAGTTTAAAGCTGCATTAATACATTTTTGGCCACCTGGTGGCAGAGTTTAACGAGCTGTAAACACAACACTGACATATTATCATCTTAATATTTTACTATGTTGAACATGTTGGCAAACAGTTGCCTATTTACACATCCAGCAAACACAGAGCAAACATTCATTTGGAGTCATGTTTGTGTCCACTTGACCAATGTAAATTTAATATTCACTCTCCTTTTAGCTCTGTTTTGGTCTTCACCAACTCCTGAGAAAACATTTAGCTCTTTAGCTGCTAAATGCTCCACTGTGTTCCCCAGCTAGTCGCTAACTACGGGCAACCCCTTGCACATTACACATAGCCATTGGACCCATAGTTAATATAAAATTATTGATTGCTGCTTTAATTTCAAAGAAGTATCAAGGCCACATGAACACTTTTTATGCTCACAATGCCTCTGGGAGATGTTGAAAGCCATTCTGAGAAGCACTCTTGCAGAGTAAAAGAAAGTGGGGAAAAAAACAAAAAAAGTACTGCAAGATTTCATCACAGAACGATCAGTGAGAGGATTTCTGTCTGCTGACTGGGACAGTTAGACACGTGATAGACTTTCAAAGAAGATTCACTGTAGTGATACAGGCTCTTACTGTCTTCTTACTTTGTGATTTCATGAAAATGTGTTTGGTTACTGTGTTGTCATAGCACATGTTGTCATTGGCCTGCAGAAGCAAACATACAGTAGCATTTAGTGGCACAAGTAGCAACAACCAGCGTTGTCCATTAAATCTCACTTTTATGTAAATCTATATGTGCCTGTATGTTTTATACACTTTTAAGATTCCAGCATCAATACCCGCCTCATGATTTCAGTGAAGTTGGTGAATTCAGGCATGGAAACATTTTTTCCAGGTTACTTAATGTGGCTGTTTTTTTTGTTTTTTTTTGACAGTAACACACAGTGTAATGCTTTTCATCTGCTTGTTAACAATGATGATTCTTTGTGAATGAATCATTTGTTGTTTTATTCATTTGCTGATGGCTGGTCAATGTGTCTCTTGCACTATAGTGTCATTGTTTTATGTGTCTTCAAGCTGTAGTAAAGAAATCTCTCTCTGTGAATCCTGTTACAAAGTGAGCAGTTACAAGGATGGATGTCATGGATCTTTTTCAAAGTACATGATGTTTTGCTAAAGCTACACAGAGTTGGGGTTTAACCTCATAAAAGCCCACAAATTACTGACAAGTTAAACATACAATATTTTGAAGCAGTTTGTGATTGGCATTGACAGGTGCTATTTTTTGACACCCACCCCTGGCCTGTTTCTGTAGAGAAGCCCAAGGTCAAATGGAGACTTTGGAATTAAAGCCTGACTCTGACTGTCTCTTTGCTGCAGGGAGAAGTGGTGTCATATGACCCAGGAGGAGAGGGACGACAGCTCCAAAATCGATGAGAACATCGCCTTCGGCCAACTGGGGTGAGGAAGCCGCCACAGTGTTCTCTATGTACTAAAATATAGTGTAAAGTAGCGGCACGCAAAGCTCCAAGTCTTGAACAATTCGGGTGCACAGTTGTGGCAAGGATCAAACTCACAGATGTATCGTCTTATTATTTATTGTGGACAATAAATAATAAGACGATACTTCTGTGAGTGCTGGTGTTTTGTTTGTTTCTCTATGTACTAAAACAAGAGGAACATGGAGCCTTTGGTTTGAAGCTGTAAAACAGTAAGAGCAGGTTGCTTTGGGAGGCCCCCTGGTGGTAAAACAGGTTATTGCTTTAAGGAGAGTAATCATACGCATGTCACATAGGTGCAGGGTGATTAGAAAGCAGTATCAATGAAAAAAGGAAACACACTTACTCCTAGCTACAAAGTTTAATCTGGACTGAGAATGTTTGTTGTTCAGAATGTTCAACTTTTATTTGTATTCACCTGCATTCATGTTTTGTACATGTGTGCTGCCAAATGGATTCAGAATTATTTTGGGATACATTTTGTGGTCTGTTATTCACATCATATTTTCAGTTTATTGAGGTTTTCCTAAGATTCCATAAAAATGTACTGTACACTTTTATACACAAATTTAATAGGGATGGTAGTTTTTGTATTCTCCCATTTTATATTATTATTACTGTAACTTTTTGCTGTAGTATTTCAAAGAGGAAATGTATATTGTAGTGAGATTCATATTTTTGTAAACCAGATTCCTCTGTATTGCTAACTTCCCTTAGACAAAAAAGAACACTTTGGATTGATTTCAGACCACAAATCTTCCACTTCCACTTTGAACTGATTTATTACAAAATATTGTGGGGAAAAAACAAGAAGTCAGTAAGTGTTAATACCACACTAACAAGTCCTGCATTCATGATTTTACTTTAAAGCTATAATATTTAACTATTCCGCATTAAATTATCTAAAAACGACTAGACCTATGTTATATATTTTGTTGAGTTATGTACTTATATTATCCCAAATGTTTCCAACAATTTTAAAACCCAGAGAAATCCGTAATTTTAATCAAGGTAACAGTCTGTTTCATTTGGTCACCTGTCAATGGCGTCATACCCCCTCTACCAAAGAGCATACACACACAAGATGATAATCATCTTGTGCTGATATACTCTTTGGCATGTTTCAGCGTTGTTGTTCTACGCCACAATGGCGTCTACCAAAGAGTATATGCATACAAGATAATGCGTTGGCGTTGTGGTTGTTGGACAGAAACTGTCATAAATTGACTTTCACTCAATTGTAAGCCACATTTTTAAGATAAACTTTTTAGATCTTGGTTGTTTTTAACTGTATCTTTTAACCAGACGATGAACGTTAGCAGCAGCTCAGCTAGCAGCCCCTCCTTATGTGTTCACCAAACAAAGTCGGAGAAACACTGATCTTTTACCTGTTTGTACCTGTTTTAATCACCGGGTCTGTTTGTTCTGGAGAGGAGGAGACCTCTGTGGTTAATTTGGCTCCAAGTAAAAACATGCTGAGTGATGAACACTGAAAGAATCCTAACCAGGAGAAACTGGTTGTTTAACAATGAAAACAACAACTCCCACGAAGTCTGTCCCTTACAACAGCTGTATGTCTGTGTCTGCAGATGACTATCAGCTTTCATGTAAATATTGTATTTTTCGTGGTAAAGATAAATATTAAACAAATATAGACCATGAAACAGAACATAAACATAAAATACAAATGCACTGTATATTAAATACAAAATTAATACTAGAGAGATTCATTTATTATTGGTCTACACTGTGTTTACTTTGACACATACTGAGATATCAAGTTTTTTGGAAAATTTTTAACCAGAGAATTTATATTTTGTGTTTGCAATCATTTCCATTTGAGATGAATTTGGTTGTTTGTGTTATTTCAGGACATTCACTCATAATATGCTGGCATTTGGGCTCAGTAAGAAGCTCTGCAATGATTTCCTGAAGAAGCAGGCTGTCATTGGGAACCTGAATGAAGGTAAAGCATGAAAGAATGAGGAAGAGTGTCTCAGATCTGTCATGGATCTTGCATTCTTCAGCAAATGTAGTTCTTTGGTAGATGCAAAGCACTGCCAGCAGCTGTAGAGTCTCCTCAAGGTGGAGCTGATCTGTCATTGTCAGATCAGGTCAGAGATTACTTACTAATATATTTAACTACAATACCCAAGAATCCTATAAGGTCCCATAGGGAATTCTCATTTTAACTATCCCGGCTGGTTTCAATTTCAAACAAAGTGACCAGAGAGGGAAAAATGTAATGTTTGTGAGTGCAGCTTTCTCTGGACAGAGTACTGTCACCGTTCACATAAACAGGACATTGTCCGTTTAGGCTATTCAGACATCATTTTTTAAACATTTCACAAAGTGCAGCTTTAAAAGAAATATTTGTGTGTTTTACCTCTTTACAGAGCAGTACAAGTTGCTGAGTGACCACATAGAGAAAATGGCGACAGAGTGAGTTTGAGGACGTCAGGCTGCATTTCAAAGTCTCCACATGACAGACTGACAGCCCACACATCAGCAGTTTCTTTTCAACTCAACATCACAGTGACCAAGTCTGCATTTGACTGTTGTCGCATTCGTGTGGTGCACTGCTGAAAAACACCATGACTTACTGTAGTGAACTGTGCCGTAGTTGTAGCAAACCCTGTTTATCCAACTTGGTAGTGCTCCTCTGCGCCCTATCTTGTATCCTATAACGCCTCTGTCCGTGACATGCTTCACAAAAACCAGAAGCATTCAGTGAAGCCATCCAGTATAAAACCTAACTAGCCTCAGTATGGTGTTAGACACTCTGGATTTACACGTTTTATTCAGTGTTTCCTTGGTAACCATATTTATTACATGTTAGTGTAACACATCTGACAGCATCTGTTCAAACACTTTACTAAGTATCATCTGGCTTTGTTACAGTTTGTATAAATGTCTATATATACAGTTCACAGCAGACTTGGGTATAATGATATATGGCAATAACTCATAGTATTTGAATATGCTGTTCAGGTGACATTGGATTAGTTTTTAATCAGAAAGCGATCACCGAATACTCTCTTATGCTCATCTGTGCTTTCGGTAACACTGTAGTATCTTAGTTGGCAATACAAACCAAGAATACAGCTTTAACAGCATGTAACAAATAACTCTCTCTTTTTCTTTCTTTCTTTTTTTCTTTCTTTCTTTCTTCCATTTAAAATGGCAGAACCAATGTCTTTCCATGCCTTCTCTCAAAGAAACAGTTGGACATTTTACCAAATATGCTAATTTTCTTTCTTGCCCGGAGTTAGACAAGAAGATTGATGCTCTGGTTGAATGGTTGAATCCCAGGGATAACCACAATTTGTCATTTTTACACTTTGATTTCTGTATAAATAAACAAACAAGCTGTAACGTGTTAATTAGTGAGCTTTAGAAGTGTTTGTAGATGGACATTTTACCTTTTGGAAAGAGCCTTGTGTCCAGTCTTCTTCATGCTAAGCTAACCATCTCCTGATTCATATTTATCAGACAGACAGAAGAGTGGTATCAATCTTCTCGTCTAACTCTCAGCAAGGTAGCGATGAAGTGTATCTCCCAAAATGTACAACTATTCCTTAAAGTCTTCCTTACTGTTACTACTTATTTCAGTCCTGTTTTTGCCACTTTTATTCTGGCGCACATTTACAATCTAAAAGTATTAATTTTATATATTTTTTATTAGAAACTTTATTATACCCACGGGAACTCTCTATCTATCCAAAGTGCCTTCCATGGAGGTGAACTTCCCTGTCTTTATCCTCTAATGCTACTCCTGATTGCCCTACCAAACACTAACGCAGAGCCAGCAATGATCACTCCTACTGATTTCCTACTGATAAACAACTTCTGCATGCATATCAAATTCTGTATGTTGCTATCTGTGTTTTCAGTAATGGATTTAGTATAGGAGTTTATTTTCATCTAATGGGTCTGTGGAGCCAGCAGCATGGCTAAGCATGTCGCTTGGGTGGAAGATTGGTCCACCTTACACATACTGCTGCATGTATATCTATCGAGCATGTGCAAACAACATCCAGAAAATGTAAAATGAGTGACTGAACTGTGTGGTGACGTTCCCTAATTGTATTACTTTACCCTACCACAGCGGGGTAGCATTGTGTTTTCATTGGAAGCACTTCTCAATGAGAGGCTCCTGATTACAAAACATACTCAGTTGTGCCAAGAATATATCAATGTGTGTTTTAAATGAAGAAGTATGGTTATCTACATTTGAATGCCAGGATGATTGCCTTTCTGGCAGGTTGGAATCCATTTCAGATTGATAATCTGTTTTAATCTATTGTGTTGATGAAGTCATTTTGGAAATACTGTACATATTTACCTCTATATGTTGTAATACTTGATCATGTGCTGCTGTTTGTGGGTCTTTACCTGTAAATGTATCAACAATAAATGTAATAGTTGTGATCCATAAGGAATATAAATGTTTAACTATGATTATGATCCTGAAGTGCCCTCATACATCCCATCTTTGATTGGTGTGGTCATTTGAAGTGTTTGCATATAGTGTGCATAGGTAAATGTGAATCATTCCTTTAGAGTGACATGTCTTGGGCTACATCTTAGAAATCATATAGAATACCTAGCAGCCCATTGTCCACTTTACACTATGTTAATTGACCCTGTTCATTCTCCTAAGTGTCCCTTGCATGTGCTCAAACTTGTAAACATATTCTGAGGTTATGTGCCGAACGGCTAAACAGCTTTGATTCATAATGTAACCTTTGACTGGACCATGTTGAAACTTTAATGCTCTGTACACCCCTCTTGCTTTCTCCGAAAAATCACATCCATCTGTTGTTCAAATGATTGAAGTATTTCCCTGTATATTGTACCTGTTAGCTCAGCATGAGCCTTTGCACTACATTTAGTCTCAACATTTTGGATCCCCACCTTTCCTTGAATAATATTACAATGATGCCTTTTATAGTTGTTCTGCATGGCTGGTGCACGCCTCTGTCTCTACATCAAACATGTGAAATGTTGACAGTAATTTGTCTTTAGTTATAGGGATAGCAAAACTATTTTCATGTTGACTTTGTGTAAACGACCAAATGAAATTTATCATTAAAGGAGTACATTATTTTTGCGGGATTGTCTTGTGAGTTAAGTTAACTGTGTGTGGTGATGAGAATACTCTCCAAATCCATGTGTTCCCAGTAGGTGATTGGTTTTGGGGCTCCATGCAAACCTTTTAGCATATTTGGCATTGGGTGACTGCAGCCTACCAGAATTATTCACAGTAAGGTTAGCATAATAAAAACTACTGACTATTGTACTAGTACATATCCTATAAAAAACTGCAATACTTATATGTATAAAAACCTGCTAACATGTTAGCTTATCATCCTAGAATTGGTAGCCAACAGCCCCATGACAAAATGTAATGCTATAAATAAATGTGCTTTATTGTAAAATTGACATGTTGCAACTGAAAACATGCTAACTCTCTTTGGTCTGTGATGGGCCTGGTTTAGCTGCTGCGACTGTTACTGTTGGAATTTCCAAACATTTTATGTGATGGTTGTGACACCACAAACCGCAGCTAAATGTTGCCTGACTAGCAACTGAGAACAAAGGATGGATTAGGAAATCAACGGTCATACAGAATTTAGCCTGTGTACTAAAACGTTAACTAACATGCATACTGGGAACACAAGGTTAATATCAATGTGTATATTCTCATTACGAAAGAGCTGACTAACAAAAACAGAGGGACTTTAAACAAGACAGCTTCCTTGTTATCTGTTGTATACAGACACCTCTGAACATGTGTCTTACAGAGATTTTTGCTGTTTTATTGTGCTATGCTAACGTTTGCATGAATATGTTATAATGTCATAATGTTGAATCAAGTTGCTGAAACTGTAATAAATTTATTTTTTCTGTGAACTCTTTTTGAATCTGTGTGACATGCTTGTCATTAACATCAATAAGTGTGTAGAGATATACTTAAGGTCAATAATATTTTTAGCTGAAGCTGCTAACACCACATTTTTTTATGATTCAATGCACATTTGACACATTTGTTATTTCTTTGTATAATTTTTTTTCTATCTATCTCTAAAAGGCTATAAAACTCAAACCAAACATAATATAAAATGGAATGAAGTAATGAAACATTATTGATTTTTTGTAAATTATGGTTGGTTTTTTTTAGATTTGATTATTTTATTTTGAACATGTTAAAATGACAAAATAAAATATATAGGCAGCGAAATAAAACAGAAAACAAAATTAACAGCAAACTTTAAGTAAGCAACACAAATAATAAGCTTTCAATGTTCAAAAAGAGCATAGGATGAAGTAAAGAACTTTTCTAGTCCTTCTAGTCCCTTTTTTTTAATATACTTTACTGATCAAATCAAAGCCAAAAAACATTCAAATAATACAAGAGAATAATATAATTTGCATAGAAACAATAACAACACAAGTCAAAAAGATTTTTTTTAGAGATTTGTTTAAACTTACTGAATATTCTACATGTTGTCATTTATTCACTACAGTTGTTCCATAGATTAACTCCTTTTGTTGTCATACAATGAAGTTTTGTATTTGTCCTCACTATTTTTTTTTGAACAAACATATTCCTCTGAAATCATATTTACTTTCCCTCATTTGAAACAACCTTTAGATACTGTTTGGTAACTACTGATTTTTTACTCTGTACAAGATTTGAATAGTTTTGAAGTCAACCAGCTTGGAATATGATTGCAGCAGTAAAAGCAATACCAATTCAGGCCAAACAAAGAAAATATCCTTTAAAAATATTGCACACCAATGCCTTTTTCTGTGTATATGTGTGTATGTGAGAGCTTGTATATGTCACTGTCAATACGAGCGGGGTGTTGATTGGGACCCTCTGTAGCTGTACAATGTGCTGGAGTGTTCCAGTGTTTGAGGTTCGGACCGAGCTGCCCGCACTCTGCCATTTCCAGCTCTGTGTATAAATAAACAACAGTCACGCTGGCTGCACTCTGATTGGACACCATGTAATGAGCTGTGAAAGGCCAGTCAGCAGTGTCACACCATGAACAGCCTCCTCTATATAATTAATACCAGACCTCAACACACATGACATACTCATGGAACATGTGTACACTTATTGTCACTTTTTCTTTATGTGTGTGTCTTCTCCATCAGAGGTTTTGATGCGTATAATGCATATATTGAAATCTGCACATCATGTGTGCAATTATGTACATGAGAAATTATATGTGTCATCAAGTTTCTTTAATGCATGTTTGGACATCTAGATATTTTCTCTATAAGTGTATTATCTTCTGTATTTAATGTACAAATGTTGCACATCTTGTGTCACTATGACTTTTTAAGTGTCACTTTCCTCCATGTTTTTCTGTTTTACATTTATCTTGAATTTTGAACAATTAATCGTTTTCATTCTGCTTGTATCCATTTTTTTTAAACATTTTCATTACATTAGCATCATAACTGGCAGTTGGCAGAAGTAAAAAGAAACTTTTGATAAACTTTACTTGAACTTTACCTGCGTAATCTGCCATCTTGTACTGCAATAGAGGACCACAATGGAAATAAGCCTGAGGTTTTTTTTGTGTATTTTAATCCTCAACAATTTAAAAAAATCTTATATAGAGTCTGTCTTTGTGATCAGCCTGTCATGTAGGTTTTAAAATTGTATCAAATAAATCTATCTATCAACCAAAGTCTTTTAGATCTGTTGTTGCAAGTTTTAAAAAATAGCAGTTGTGTAAAACACTGTGGAAAATGCTGCTAGTATAAAACAAAAGTTCAGTGCTGCATATTTCTCTCCCATAATTCCTCGGTCAGCAGGGACTTTTCAGGGGGCAGGAATTGCAATCTAAAACAGGAACTAGGTTCCTGTGGTCAAAATGCAGGAAAAGTTCCTGAGGTCCCTAAAAAGGTTCCTGAAAAGTGCCTAGGGTGAAAGCGCAGGAAAAGTTATGTATAAGGGCCCTGTGATTGAAATGCAGGAAAAGTTCTTGAGTCTCTAAAAAGGTTCCTTTGGTGGAAATGTAATGTTTATATGAGTTTGTAAAAAAAAGTTTCTGAGGTCAAAATGCAAGAAAAGTTCATGTGTTTCTCTTGTAACAAAATAATCTGAGCTCAAAGGTCCGCTCAGTTTTCAGAGCTTCAGCAGTACATCTCACAGTCTGCATTCAAATCTTCTATGAAGACCTTTAATGAGGCTAGTACAGTTTAATGTAGCTCTGACTGTAGATTTTTTTTATTACATTGTTCCTAAAAGTCAAGAATGAACTTCCATGCTAACAGTTTCCTCTTGAGTTTTACCAATATGCATTTTATGTGACAAATGTTCCAGCCAAAATCACTTCAGTCAGCTGAGTTACAGTGTGGTGCTGGTCGGTGGAAGGTCAAAGGTTTAGGCCTACTCCTGTTCTATTTAGGCCCACACCTGTTTCTTCATAACCTGTATACATGTTGTTCTATATTTTATATAATTCTTTCATACATCTTCCCTGATACATTTTAGTGTTGCTAAGTTTAATTCCTCCTCTGTCTTCCTGTTTTATTTGTTGCATATTCTATTCATTGTGTAACTATTCCATGTTGCGGACACCCATCCACACATAGAGTCAGTGATGCTTGAGCTGACACAGCTGAGAATGCACACTTAAGGTTTACTGATGTATTTTACAGTAGACACACACATTGACACTCTCCCAACACCGTACATGCAAACATAACTATGATGCATTCACTGTCCCTCTGACAATAACATTTTGGATTTGTACGAGACCAGCTGTGCGGTATGAATCTTAACTGGTTTGTTTTAGCTTAAGTGCTCAAGTTAAGTGTGTGTATGTGTGTGTGTACATAAGGACACAAACTCCATTGCAACACAGTTCCTACATTACATAGACATCTTTCCTGTGTATTCATGTGTGTGCCTGTGTGTGTTTGTGTGTGTGTGTGTGTGTGTGTGTGTGTGTGTGTGTGTGTGTGTGTGTGTGTGTGTGTGCGTGTACAGAGGAGGCGGTGGCCCTAAATGAGCCTGTGATGCAGCTCCACTTCCTCCTGGATTAAGTGTTAAAGTCAGGGTGGTCCCAGTCTGGGGGTGGTAATCCTGCTGCTCTGTACAAGTCCTCCTGCCAGTGTTCGTATACACACACACACACACACACACACACACACACACAAAGCCTCATGAGACTGTGCATATTTATTTACAGTTCGTGAAAGCAAAGCTGCAGAGATGTTGAAAAGTTTCGATGAGAGCAGCGTTTCACCAGCCAGCCTCTCGTTAGTAAAGCTGAGAATGATGCCATCAACGTCGCTTTTAGAGAACGCTGCCTCAACTGCAACATATGTCATGTGAAACATAAAATAAATATTTGTTTCTGTGTATTAAGCTACTAGTATGTGTTTGTGTATTAAATACGCAGAAATAATCTCATTGTTTGGGTTCAACCTCCAACAGGCGGAGAGGAAGAACCACTGTTTCAGAGTGCAAGTAAACTAACCTGAGTATAAATGGCAAACAAGGCTGAACACACTGTAAATATAAATACTTGAAATAGGAATATCAGTTATTTATTTTTATATTTGTTCACTGTCATGGTATTACTGGCTTACTACCTTTAAGGGCAGGAAGTCATAAAAATGTACAAAAGTTACAAAAGTGATTGAATGTAACTTTATCAGGTGATCTGATGAAAACATATGTGAATTGAAAGTTGGCAGGATAATTTTTTAAAGTGATTTGATAAATGCAACATTGATTGAATAAAAAAATAAAAGGTTTTGTCATAAAGCACCATGTTTATCTTTCGTTTTTTGTCTTATAACAACTCTGTCTCAGAAATTGTGTCTATATACAAATTCCATTGATAATTGAAGGTATTCCTGTGGCTCTCTCCCTTTTAAAACAAGTTGTGCATGACTGTGAGCTGTAAACAATTCAACTAAACAGCTCTTTTCCCTTCTCAGATTGTATCATTTGTATAATTTTTATGAGCCCAAAGAGCATGCAAAAATTTGGAGAAAAGTCAGAGAAAATAAACCTAATTTTGTGCAGCGGAGGTGTTTTTTCTTCTTCTTCTCTGTCTTTTTAATCACTTATGTTGCTACCCTTCTGATTAATCTTGTGACCTCATGTGGGGAAATAATACATATTGTAAACTATGATAACTTGCATTTGAACATAAAGGAATGGACATCCAAAAAGAAAAAACACATTTCTGACCGGAGGGGGACTTTAAATTCCAGTTGACTTGCATTACCTCAACTGTTGTCACTGAATGCATATCCTTTCTATATATGTTGTTTTCTTTACCCATCTGTGGGTCTCACCTCGAATAACATGACATTTATTGATTGATTATGTTTGGATTTTTCTGACCTTGACTCATAGAGTATACTTAGCTATTTATGAATTTGTTTGGCCAGTTTGAACTTGAAGGGTCAACAAGGCCAAGTACTGTAGCTAAAGTACACAACTTATGTTATTATGCTATCTTCTTGTTTTTTCTGAGCTTAGATGAGGTTTAACTACATCCATGCTACCACCAGAACACTCTTGAAATCCATATAGCTCTAAAACTCACTGTATATATACACATAGGTGACTAATTAAGAGAAACCACCAACATAAAGTGTCTTAGTGAGATGTTGTTCCACCATCAGCTTCAATGCTCCTTTTCATAGATGAATGTGTGGAACCCTTCCAAATGCTCCGAAATCTCCCGTAGGTGATCAGTTGGGTTGAGACCAGGTGACTGTGAAGACCATAACATACATTTTTTATTTTACACAATGCAAATACAGTTAAATACATAAACTGCAGCATCAGAAACAACTAGAGTTTTCTTTTAGGCCTGTTGTATTTGAGTTCATGAGCTGGCCCAGGTGTGTTGGATATTCATATGCACACGTGAACTGTAATCTGTGTGTGTGTGTGTGTGTGTGTGTGTGTGTGTGTGTGTGTGTGTGTGTGTGTGTGTGTGTGTGTGTGTGTGTGTGTGCGTGTCCAGGGTGTAAACAGCATCAGTCCAGGTCTGGAGGACATTTGAGGCACATAATGATGTATAGAGCTTTGTGCCAGGAAACCTAACTTGATTAGCAGCTAATGTTGCCTGAACCGGGGCCATCGATCTTCATCATGGCCCCGCCCTCCCCCCAGTGCTGAGTGTGTATTTGGACAAGTGTAGCCGGTTTATGTAGAGAGTGAAAAAATATAATAAACACTTGGATTAGGAGCCCTTTTGAACCAGCAAGCTTTAAACCGTGTGATTTAGCTCTGAGCCGGGACTTGATTGCACATGAAACAGAGGCGATGACACTTTCCAGGGTCACAGTGATATTTCTCTCTCTCTGACTATAGAAGCTTGTCAGTTCTGTCTAAAATGAGTCATGATTAAGATATTTAAAGTCAGCTCAGAATGCTCTCTACTAATCCACACTTATCCCCCAGAACACCCCACACACGGACTATACAGGAGTATTCCCTCCTAACATAGATTTTGATGTCCAATAATAAATCCCTTTTATTCCCATCAAATGAATAATTCAACTGCTTTCAACTGTATCACAGTCTTCATCAGTGGGAGAGTTTGCTCATTTTTCATGAAGACGGATCAGTTGACATGCAAGTTCAAAACACTAAACAGTGATAATGAAATGTGATAAAAAAAAAGAATTGAAACCATCGCCATGACAACTGAGCACACTCCATCTACCAAGGAAGGTCACAGATTGTGTCTGAAAGGCTCAGACAAGTAAGTGGCCCTTGTAATAAGAATTTTTTTGTTCAAATGAAAGCTCTTTCACAACCTTGGAAATAGTGGTCTATGTAACAAACATAAGGTCAACCTACTATTCTCTCAGAAGCTTTCAACCATAACACGTAGTCTTCATCAGTGGATGGAGTTTGCTCAGGCGTCACAGAGATGTATCTGTTGATATGCAAGTTCACTAACTGGCTGTTTTGATTTCATCTATAGCACTTTAAAAATAGCAATTGTGATAAGACAACAGAGCACACTTCATCAGCTGAGGAAGGTCAGGACATGTGCCTGAAAGCTTCAGAAAAAAACATGTAAGCAGTTTGTGATAAGGCAAGGCAAGACAAGGCAAGTTTATTTGTATAGCACATTTCAACAACAAGGCAATTCAAAGTGCTTTACATAGAGCATAAAAGACATCAAGACAGAATATAAAAGCAACACAAGTAAAAAGACATATAAAAGCAATTCAAAAATGTTAAATTTGGAAATAAAAAGAAACTAAAAAGGGAATAAGACAGATAAAACAAGAGAATAAAAGTAACAGTGCAGTGTAAGAGTTGGGTTTTTTAAAAATCAAAATAAAAGTTCATTTTTGAACTTGGAAATAGTCATTTGACAAAGCAATCCCAACACAAGGTAAACTTACTAGCTTATTTTATTTCCTAGCTTTCAACCATATCATAAGGTCTTCATCAGCAGATGGAGTTCAGTTGCCATGGAGATGGACCAGTTCACTCAGTTCATTCACTGGCTGCTTCGATTTCATCTATAGCACTTTTAAGATAACAACTATAATAAAACCTAAACTGTCTCCATGACAACTGAGCACACTCAATTTGCCGAGGAAGGTCACAAGATGTATCTGAAAGCTTCAGTAAGTGCCCCTTGTGATAAGACTTTTTTTTGTCCACATGAAAGTTCAGTCGACTTTGGAAAAAGTTGTTTGACAAAAAAATCCCTCAAAATTCTTGGTACACTTACTAGTTTTTTCCATAGCCTGCAGCCACATCACAAGGTCTTCCTCAACAGAAGGCGTTTAATCAGTTGTAATATGACTATAATAAATTAAAGACTTGATCTAAAATGACATTTCAAAGTAGAGTCTAGCTGTGTAATAACATCACTTGATACAGTACTTCTTGTTTTAATCAAACTGTGGAGAGTAGTTCTTAAAGGTGCTGGACATTTCTGTCTTCTGCATCAGTTTTCTCTGGACTTCTTCCCCCTCCAGCCTGGAAACTAAGTTTAGCTCAAAGTAGTAATCCACAGCATTTCATATAAATACTTGTCCATTCTGCTGCTCTCTCTGACTGATTACCACAACAGAACAATGATTCAACCTGATGAAAGCTTTTACATGTTCTAAACACACACACTGCGTCTGGTGGGTCTTTTCCTGGGGAAGAATTCTCCTTCAACAGGAAGTGATGCGTTTTCTGTTGCTGGTTTGTTTGGATTGAGCAGAAGAAGAACTGGGTTGTAGTGAGCAATGATGGCTGGAGACAGAAAGGAAGATGACTGTCACATTCATTACTGACTTTGAAAATATTAGTTTGACAAAAAAAAACATCGGTGCTGCTTTAAAGGAATTAGGAATTATAAATTGCAACTAATAGCTTAATAGTGGTTTATACATGATTTACTAAATAATTTAAATGCAAACTCTTATTTTTAGACAAATTTCTCTGGAACTTTCTATAGCTCAGACCAACAGTACAAAATCAACACCAGCCAAAAGGATTTTTCACCACCTGACAACCCAAAAGTTGTTCTTATAAATATCTCATAATTATTCTATGAAGCATAAGTAAATTAAAACCATTAATAAAGTCATTAGTCACAACTTATAAATGCTTTGGGTGGATGCCTTATCAGAAAGTGCTCACAAAAAAATCTTAACTCACGGTCACCTTACTAGTTTTTTCATACCCCTTACTAGCTTTCAAACTACAACTAAAACTAAAACATGTGGAACTGTCAAGCCAAAAGAAAGCATCTTTCACGATGAACACATAAAGTCATCCTTAAGTCGAAGAAGAAAATTGATCAAAGAGAATAAAGATATTCAAATGTGATGGGGATTTGAAGTGAAAAGCATATCTTTAGTTAGGGAGATTAAGAACGAAGAAGTGTTTATACACGAGGATGATGATCTAAACAGAACTAAATAGGAAGGATAGTTAAAGTAAGCACATTTAGGATAAATAGCAGCTGATGAAAATGTCCCTTGAATTTAAGGATGCCTTAAAACAAACAAAAACTACAAGAAAAAGAAACAGCTGAGTTGGTCTGATTCATAAACTCAGCATAATCCAGCATTTTAGGGTTTAACCTGTGTTATCCAGCAGTCTGTGTGTGCAGAGGAAAGGCACCAAAACCATCTCTGTCTGCCTGGTAAGGAGTTCAGACTGGTGCTAATGCTCGCTGCATGTTAAAGCTGTCCAACCGCAACCCACCAGCACAGTTTGTTTTCTCAGATAACAAATGCGACTGAGAGGATTTCCCTTTTGTCTGAGCTGCTTTCTCATGAGGATCTTTTACTGTTCAAACACTCACACAGACCATCAGATAACCAACATTTATTAATCCGCTTTGCTTTTGGAAGACTTCAGAGATCACTGGAGGATGAAGAGCCAGCGGAGCCAATTACAGAGGTTCATGTGTTAGTTACAAATACACCCAAACCACAAAGAGACGAAGCACCAAGCCTTCGCTTAAACCGATACTTCTCACTTATTTTCTTTCCACTCCTCTCTCACCCTCTCCTCCGTTCTTTCCCTTCTGTAGTTTTCATCATGTTTTATTTACACGTCTGACCAAAAGAATCCTATACACAGGAAATGCTTGTGATTGAGTTCCTCTCCTCAAATGTGGGGAAGTTTATTTATTTCAACAAACATTCCTGATTTGCACAGCGGCGGCCTCGCAGAGTCGAGCTCTTTCAGGCAAGTGCGTGTCCAAGCTATAGGCCTATATTTAGACATGGCTGCTCTCTGTTTGTAATGATGCTGTCAGCATAGCGCTCTGATTTCATGCAGGTGTCACTCTATGGTAAGTCTAAAAAAGGCTCATTTAGGACATCAGATCTTTAGATGTAGAGCAGGATTAAATGAGAAGGCCACACAGCTGGAGAGTCATTAAAAACTGAAGTTCGACATGTTAACCAGAGCGCTATAGCTTCATCAAACTTTGCTGACTTTGAGCGAGAAAATTCATTTTTGACCGTGGAAACAGTAGTTTGACAAAAAAAAAGTCAAGGTCCTCTTACTAGCTTTTTGTCAGAGCTGTCTACTTCAGCAGTTGACTCAGTGATGAAATAGTTCAAAAAATCTCACTCAGTGACTGAGCAGTGACTAAACTTTACTGTTTTGAGGTTGACTGGTATTAAAACTATTGTATTTATTTATGTAGTTAACGTCTGATGTAACACATATGTTACAGTTTGATGAACACACGGGAACTGACTGATTCATAGTAAACTGGTTGTTTATGGGAAGACCTGAACCTGATAATGAATATATTCAAACAAATGTGTGAAGTACTATTAGTAGCAGTAATAGTACAATTAGAGTTAAAATACAGTGAAGCCTCAATTTTTCAGATGCTTTCCAACCCAATAAGGAACACATTTGGGGGGAAATCTGATAACTGGAATGCTATGATAAAAGCAAAAAACCTCAATAAAAAAATATACAGTATATCAGCACTGGACTTTACTTCCATGTGTTCCAATGGAAAAAGTGAACAATTCAGCTCAAGAATGATGTTCCTTCGTCAGATGAAGTCATCTGAGTAATTACTGGAGGAAGCTGAGATGCTGAAAACTGCGAACATTAAAAACAAAAAAACATGAGGAAAAAATGTAGACTTGCAAGAAGAAATTTGTTTTTTTTCTATCTCATCTCTCATGATGATTCAAATCATGATTCATCAGTGTGACCTCAGAAGTGGTGGACGCAGCTGAGCTGAACATCAAAGAATGGGCTCTGAATCACAGTCTTTAGTCAGTGACATTTTAGGCCAGAATGCAGCTCAGTGTCAGAACAGCTTAAGGTTCATATGTCTTTGGAATCATGTTAATGAAATGTTAGCTGATATTGATATTTTCTGTAAAGCCTTGTCTGTGTGTCATTCAGGGTGATTCTCATAACAATCTGAAGTTGATATCATTGAAAATGTTACTTTTTTAATTCAATAATCTTAACGTCCGGATACTGATATCAGTATGCGGTCACTTTTTTAAAATTAATTGCACAACAGCAAAACTGAACAACGCTCAGTCCTGTGTGTCGAGGACAATAATGCACTTTTGATCTATGTTTTTGTCTTGTGCGTATTAAAGGCCTCTTTATGTCTGTAATGTCTCATGCCCGTTTGTTTTTGATGATTTATATCTCTTTTTGCTAATAAAACAACCCTTTGATCACAAAAACAGAATACATAGATGACATTTTGTTCAAACAACAACAGCCCCAACAGGATTTATAAGTATGCTTTTCACAATTTTAAATAAATCATAACTTCCTTTATTACCAAACTAAACTTTATTTCACACATGAAATTCAGAGCAGAGTGGAATGTAAAATAGCTTTTGATTACATTATTGACTACTAAATTATTCTCACTTTATACTGTATTTCCAGAGTTCCAACACGTTGTTTAGGCTACACAAGCCCAGTCAAGACATTCAAGATTCTTCAATGAATTATGCCCACATTTTTACTGTAATTTTTTTTCTATCATGAGTGAGGAGAGAAATATATCTCAGGTTTCCATAAACATTTACCTGAACAATAACAACATATCTATGCAGTTAAGAATACGTTAAAGCCGTAGACTTTAAGAGCAATGTCTTTGGAAAAAAAATGGTAAAAATAACCACAAACCTGACAATTACGCATGCGTAAAATTGGATCTAAAAGCCTTGCTGCGATCTCTGTCATTGTCTGAACATAGCTGTGTAGAGATTGCAGAGATCCTGAAAAGAGCAGAGCAGCAAGCTGCCCCACAGTAACTCACTGTGTGAAGCTAATTATAGACTTTACATATCTGCGCATTTGTGCGTAAAATACAATAAAGTCTGATTTCATCATTGCACTCATTTAAAATGCATTACTTTGTCGGGATAGGTGAGTGACAGGTAAGAACACAGAGGAAATCCCATCTGGTACAACTGATGCTGTCGACTACCCAGGAACACAGACGGGCTGAAAGCGGGACTTTGGCGCTCTGCGCATGCCTCCGCCGCCAAACCGAGGATGCTGTTGCGCATTTCGTCTTCACTTTTAGATAAGATGCTCTCAATGCTAAAACATTTCGATTTATCCCTGCTCGGAACATTTCCTTTCGGTCTGTCCTGCGCAAGTGCAGCCAAGTTCGTGTTTCCTGCGCAGCTGACGGCGCAGAGCGGACCTCTCTCTCTTTCTCTTCCGCTGAATGCTGACCTTCTCTCTTCCTGCTCCCGGCAGAGGGACGCGCCTGGGAGATGCTCAGCCTCCATCCACGGTTGAGCATGTCTCGGAGCGGGACACGACTCCGGCTGAGGGGAGTCACGTTTCTTCTCGGCGGGCGCAGGGGCGTCTTGGTTGGGGGACACTTTATGTCTCTGTGTGGGTGAATTTTGCGGCTGTTCAGCGTGATTGAATTCGGCAAGAACGGGTTTTGAGGTTGGTTGTGTCTCCATCCTCTCCGCATCCTGCCTTACTGGTACCTCTGCCACTCCAGAGCCAGTCTGTTTCAGAGATGCGTGAGGGTCCTTGGATGGCCCTGGGCCCTTGGTGCGCTTGTGTCCAGCAGTTTTGGATTCCAGAGCCTCCTGGTGACTCTTCGCCTTCCTCTTCCTCCGGCGGTAGTTGCCGTTCTCAAACATATCCAAGCACTTGGTGTCCAGAGTCCAGTAGCTGCCTTTGCCGGGCCGGCCTTTCTCTCTGGGTACCTTGATGAAGCAGTCGTTGAGGGAGAGATTGTGGCGGATGGAGTTCTGCCAGCCCTGCTTGTTGTCATGATAAAAAGGGAACCGGTCCATGATGAACTGGTAGATGCCGCTGAGCGTTGCGCGCTGCTCCGGTGCGCTCTTGATGGCCATGGCGATGAGTGCGATGTAGCTGTATGGCGGCTTCTGCGGAGGCTCCTGGCGGGTCGGCACGAAACTCAAGGCAGCGGGGACAACCCCTCCGCTGTCCCCTCCGTACAAGTAGATCAGCGGGGGACCAGAGAGGCTTAGGGCCGAAGATGGCACTCCGAACGACGGCAGACGACCGTGATAGAGAGTCATGACGCCGGAGAAGCTGGAGTGTGTCCCGGGGAAAGTTGAGCCTGCTCCCGGAGCTCCTCTCCTCCACTGACTGACTCCCCAACCTCATGAGGCCCCCAGAAGAAATGTTAATAATTGTTGTACGTTTGCTGTGTTATGTTGACTTTGCACTGGGAAATAAATTGTCCATCATAAACAGTCGGTGGTGTTCTCAGCCCACCCACATTAATTAAAATTTCATTGCGCTGAAACTCCCTCATGTTCCCCCCTCTGTCCAACAACCAATGAGGTGCCGGGTTATTCCCTCATCTGTTTATAGAATTAGTCGCTTGATAAGTCTGCCCACCCAGGTTGAATCAAGCTGTGTTTATTTGGAAAAATTTCCGGGCACCCAATACATAAACGCACTGATGTGCTGTTTGAAATATCACGTCCACCCCTGACGCTGAGAGTTGCTCACACAGAGAGAACAAGCAAACATTGCCGAGTCCTTTCTGGGAGTTGCTGTGGGTTCGCTCAAATGAAAACAAAGTGTATAAAAGGGAAAATAACTTAAACAATTTCTTTTAACTCGTGTCAGAATCTTTTCTTTCCTCCAGTCCAACAAAAATGGACGCAGGGGGACTACTTTTCTGTAGACACTGATTCTAGTAAACACCACAGAACATACACAGCGGGCTCCTATCCAAAGAACATGAGGACAGCGAATGACTGATAAGATATTATAATCATCAACATAACTTCTATTAATACTAGTAAGCCTACAACTGCTTTATATAACATACTAATCACTATCAAAGTGTTATTATACTTATAACTCCGCATTCCTAAAATATTTTTGACAATCTATCAAAAAAGTCTGTACATTTTTTGATTTTTTTTAATATGCTTTATCTCCACCTTTAACGTGATTTCCTTCTCCCAAAGCAGAAAGAGCTCTGGTGATAGTAGGTATAATAAAATGAATTAGTTGCCATTGCAAACGTAAAAGATTTACCACAAAATAAGGTAATTAATTTGATTGATACTTGAGTTATGACCAAAAGACGCTTTACCCTCCACTACACCTTAAGGGCAACTTTTTGTTTTTTATTTAACCCTTACATACTGTTCAGATTCTGACACTTGACAGTAAGTATCCCCTCATAATTAGTCTCCACATCAAACTTTGAACCACAAATCTATTTTGCCTTCATAAATAGCATAACAGTCATTCATAAATGGGTGCTTATTCCTTCATAAATGTTTCAGAGAGCAGAGTGTTTATATTCTTGACAGTGTCACCACATTCACAATCACACTATATCATCTCTCATGTTACCTAAAACAGGAGAACATAACACTCAATGAATTAATCATTAAATGTGTGGTCATTGCATATATATTTTTCCACAACTGCAGCTAGTTGTGCTTGTTTTGTGGTCTTTTTATTGTGCAGAAGTCAGACTGTGGGATGCAGAGAGATCAGGGCCACATTCAGACAGCTGTGGCTGGTGTGAAGAGAAGGTGGTGTCACCTTTGCATGAGAGCTCCAAGCTCCTCCGGTAAGAAATTCATGATTCCCATAACCACCCGTCACCTTGCTTTGACCCCCTCTTTGAATAAATAAAGTCAAAGTTGACCCTGAACTGTCCAATTGTTGTTTTTTATGCTTTACGCATATAGAAGCCCATAATGTGAATATAGTAGTCTAGTTTTAAGATGCATCTGTTCTTGTTCTTCTGTTTGCTGCTATGACACTTCAGTTTCTGTGTGTGAGGTCAATAAAGTTGAGTTTATCTGTATTATTTTATCTTTACAAAATGAGAAAAGGACTTCACTTTGTAACTGGCTTTTGAAGGGGTCCCTGATGACTTCAAGGGCCTGAGCAATGACTGGTTCATCAGCAAGCAAAAATGCTAAACATTACCTAGTCCCTGCCTCTAAAATGTGAGGATTTGCCGCATATCACTGTCTTTGATCATTGTAAATCATCAAAATCCTCCTCTTGGGCCCTTATTGATCCTTCCTCACACACACACCACCCGCCCTTTGTGCTCTGCTTCATCATCTGTCCAGAGACATAGAAACCAACCAGCCCTCCTGTGTTGGAGCACTGGTTTTCTGTACTTCAGTTTAGTTTGAAACATTATTTAGCAATATGTACCATGTGAACACAATATAAATAAATATAATTATGACCATTGATACAAGTCAGTTGATTTTTTTTTTACTTCAGCTGTGAAAATATGAAAACAAATCATCAGTTAATCCAATTACAAAAAGTCAGGGATACACCAACTGGACTTTTTCAGTCCTGACACCGATACCTAGGCTTTGGATATCAGCTGATACTGAGTACCGATCTGATACCAGTGATTAATTAATGAGCTGTATGTCTCACTGTGTGAATGAGACTGGGATCCTTCTTTTATGTTTAAGGCAAAATCAGGCTTTAACATTGCTTTCCTGACTTTGTAAAACAACATGTAACAAATAAATACATAGATATAAAGTTACTGAATTATTCTTTATTAAAATAATGGTATCCAGCTATATCCAGCTTTTTGAGTCAATATCGGACTGATATCCAGTATCCGTATTGGCACATCTCTACAAAGAGTCAGCAAACACACAGGGAACCTGGGACTTTTAGGGCCACTGACGGTGTAGGGGACCAGGTGCAGTTGCCTACTTTGCCCGGTTGGTAATCTAGTCTTGCATACTGAATATCTTTGGGTATTAGAACATTGACAAAGCAAGCACTTTGAAGACGGACTAAAAATTTAAATTGAAAAAAATCGACAAAAAAAAACAAAAGATTGTTAGTTGTAGACCATTTATCTACCTGCTGTGTCCACCAGGCTAGAGGGAATCAGGAGTCTGGATAGTCACCTAAATTGAGCTCTATGTAACAGATGACTGCTCTGCTCATGGGATGGATTTGCCTGTTCTGTATATTGACTCACTGTTTGCAACAAAGCTGGGCAAAATGAAAACGTGGTGTTTTAATTGTCCTTTGAGAAGCTGCAGGCAGGCGCTCAGCACTGTATTGCCTTACAAGGACAACATGGACAGTGTATTATTTGTAGATGTGAGCATGATGCTTTATATTATGTATTTTCCTGTTTATAGGTCAAAGGAGGATTATAACAACTTTACAAGTGCGCACAGCTGTCTCCTGCTTACATTAGAGGTTTGGAGCTTTCAGTGGATAAACTCAGAAGTTGGTCTTTTCTCTGTTTCTCTCTCAGCAGACGGTGATTCATTAGCAAATAAAACTAAACTAACATGCAAGTAGGAGACGTGTACAGCCCACAGCATGCAGGATTAGACATTTTCAGAGGATGACTGCTTGGAAAAATCTGTGTCTCCATACTGATATATTTTAGAATTTACATTAATGACAGTATTTATCCATCAGCTGGTGCACATCAGCCTGTGATGTAAGCATGAGGGCTATTAAACACTTATCACAGTGTTAATAGAAACATCCCTGCATCTGAGTGATAACACAATACAATTAACAGAACTCATGTGAACCACCATTAATATACATTATCAGTGTAAGAGACGATTGAATATAATTCACACAGGGAGTGCTGATTATCAGAGGATGCCCAAGTTCAAGTGGTAAAATGTCCATCCTCAAATTTGACTGAAGTGCAGTTTATCACATTGTAAAATAAAGTTTAAAGGGGCAACAAGCTATAATTTACACCACAGTGGACAGAACTGTTCTAAACAGGTACCACAGTTACTGAACACGGAGCAAACAGACATCAGAGAAGAACAACAGACGCTCACAGCACACTGTTTGCGATGTGCTTGGTCAGAGAGAGAGGTGGACACAGAAGAAGGACAGAGATATGGACGGAGATATGGAGATACACCATGCCAAAATATTTTTAGCGTACTGCAGGACCAATACTGCAGCTGTGACCACATAGACAACAGTGTATGGATAGTGATGAGGTGTTGGAAGGGATTCACATTTTGTGTTTTCTTTCTAATGTACATGAATTTGTGGTATTGAGATATTTATGTTTGTTTAATTTTTGTATTTTCTGTTTTACATCATATACTCACTGTGAATAGGGGACATAGACAGTTGAAACTGATGTAAATTTGACATTGTTATTGGGTCACTGTATATAAGTGTCACTGAGAAATTACATAGGGAAACAACTTTAGTATCTTCTGTCACTCTGACACAGTTCCTTAGACATTTGACTGTCTTGCCTTAAGCCGTGATTGGTAGTTTGTCATTTTAGTTGAAGTGATTAACTTGAAGCACAAATTGTGTCAGAGTCAGAGAGCTTATTGATATCCTAAGGACTAACAGATATGTTGAAGATCTTTCTGATGTGTTGAGCCTAAAATTGATGAGATCAGGCCTATCAAAAGGGAGAGAGGTGATGTATCCACGCAGTATGTGGTTACTTTTAAGCGAACTTCTGTAACTTTTGATAAACTGTGGCCCTAGTGGCCACAAGTGATGATTATGAGATAATGATAAATGTTAAATTATAGTGTAACAGTAGCACAAGTATAGAAGAGTCATAAAGTCAGCAAACTAACTCAATAATGTCAGTTACACAGCAATAAAAAAAAAAGGTTGCTAACATTAGCCACCATAAGCAACTGGTCATACCAGTCCAAGTAAGGTTGTAGCAGCAAAACTACTGAGTGTATTAAATCCAGCAAGGGTGTGTTTTAATATTTAAATGACAACTATGAGATAAGCTAAATGCTAAAACATAGTGCAATAGTAGCACGAGTAGAGGAGTCATAAAGTCAGTCAACTAATTAAGCAATGTTGGCTCCACAGCAATATCTATAATAGTTTAGCTAACATTAGCTACAATAAGCTACTGGTCATAACAGACCGAGTCAGTCTGTATCTGAAAATCTCTGAGTGTTGAAATGAACAAGAGTGTGGTTTATTGTTTAGGAATTCAACTTTTAATTCATAGGAGGAAAGATGTGTTCTTTCTGTTTACAAGAGTTACTTCATCTTACTTTAAGAATCACTACGCCTAGTCAAATAGTCCACAGTTCCTCATTTGTATTGTTCCATCGACCCTCCTTTGACCCAGCACATAGATAACATACACTTCACTACACTCTGACTAATTTAATGAAAACTTCTCCACTCACTACTATTCTCTGATGATGTCAGAGAGGTGACCTGCAATTATGGGATTCAGAAATCCTGACTTGTTGCATCATTTACAACAGTCACTCTTTATAACAGTACCAGCTAAAGCCTAGCTATAGCTACAAATATTCATCATTTCAAATGGTCTGGTTATACTTTAATAGCTTCTGTCACATCTGTATTTTTGACCCTATCCACTTACTGTAATCTACTTCCAGCGTGAACATGTCTTGTATTTGGTGACATCTTCTGGACAAATAGAAAACTACTACTGTTACTCAAGTAATAATCTGGTACAGTGGTTCACAATCCCCCCCCTCCCTTTGGAAGCCAGAAGCCCTCCCATCACCCCTCTCTCCCCAGTGCACAAATCAGTTACATTTTTATCAGCTGGTACAAATATGACACCGAAATGAGCAAAATTGAGTTTTATTCAAATAACATTATCAAGAACGTAAACTCAGTGAACAGTGCTTTCAGTATAAATGTTGCTCAATAACATCAGAGCACTCTAATGCTAATGATTCCACCCTGAAAAAGTCTGATAAACTCACTGTGCACTACCTGGCCAGCTGACAGACAAAGTTAGCAACAAGCTGATGAACATAGTGGAGCATTTAGCACAGTGGCATATATATATATGCACACACACTTTTTTTGTACCAATTTATCTTTTACAAACTGTAGATTTTTTTATTCAGTGCTTAACGCTTACTGTACAAAATAGATTTAACTATACAGTATATTACACAGTTAGATATGTCTGTATTTCACTTTGCAAATCAATAAGACTTTCTTACAAAAATCTGAGCAGGTTTAAGGATGAGAACATTGTGATATCCATAAATCTGAAAACAACTGAAATAGCATCTTGAGCATTTTGAAGCTAAAGTGAAGTGACGTTGGTCCTGCTAGATGACGTGTGATCGGACGTTACTGACGTGTCGTGTGGATTATCTGTCTGCTTTGGAACAACAAGATACGTCACTGCCCAGTGCAGCAACGATTCTGAAACTTTAACTCGGCTCAAGTCCGTCAGATTCTGACCTGACACTTGGTAAGAGTAAGAGAAGGGCCTGCCATCGCTGTGAGTAGTGGGAACCTTTCTCGAGGCCGTCCCTACAGGTCCACCCTGCAGCAGACTGCTGCTGCTGCTTTTTTTGGCCATGGGGCCCGTCTGAGTGTCAAAGAGCCATGATGGAGGGCTCCCACTTATCTGAGCTTCTTCCTCTTCCACTAATATGTTTACTGCTTCTGGTGTGGGCTCACTTCTCTTTCTCTTTGCCTTCCTATGTTTTCTCTGAGCAGTCTCCTCCTGCATGTCCAAAATCTGGTTTTCTTGTTTCAAAGCGGGAAAATCTGGCTGTGCTGTGTGGGTGCGGCGTTCGTCTGCAGCAGGTGATATGTTTGATGGTCTGGTGAACGGTTCTGGTGGACTCACAGAAACTGAGGTTGAACAGCAGGCGGTGGCGCTGGGGAGCCTGGTGGAGAGTGGCAGTTTCTGGTATGGTGGGAGGAAGCTGTTCTCTCCTTTGCTGTGCGCGGAGTCCTTCGAGCTGTGGACGGATAGTTGCGTGCTGGTTAAGATCACGGGTTGCTCGGACGTGAACTTAGTGGCGGTGGGACTGTGCAGAGACTGGTTCGGTGTTGCTTCTGGGGACGCATCAGAGGATGAGGAGGTTTCACACGGTGGAGGAAAAATGTCCCAAGGGTTGGATAAGGGTTTGATGTCGCAGTCAATGATCCCTTTGAAGGTGTCCTCATGCAGCACAATGTCCTCCTCAGGGAGAGGGGGGTTCTCATTGGTGTGGTGTTCTCTCTTTACAACTGCTGGCTCAGCTATTCGCCAGTCGACATCGTCAACAGAAGGCTCGGTGTTCTCTGAATGTTTGGAAATGCTTGGTAAATCTGTCTTTCTGACCTCAGAGGCAGTGAGAAGCCCACTTGCATCTTCTTCTGGGATGAGAAGACACTTCATGGGGACATTGAAACATTTCACACCCTTATATTTGATTCTGTCTACGTCCCAGCTTGTGGCGGTGAGCGTGTCTGGGTGGGTCTTTAGCGGGTTGCATGTTGAGGTGGAGGGCTGCGGGCTCACAGGTCGACTCCTCGACATCATCAGTCTTTCTCGCACGTCCTCCAGCACGGCCTGCAGACACTCATGCTGCCACTCCCCCAGCAGCTCTGACAGATCGAACCCACACTGGCTCTTCTGAGAATCCTGCTCCTCCTGACCCAGCAGCGCCCTCCATGTCTTACAGATCTTCAGCTTGACGGAGGACAGTGTGGTGCAGCAAGGGGTGTTGTCCTTAACTGGGCCGGCTGCAGTGGTGACCAGCTCTCCTACTGATAAAAAGAATCTGCACCTGGTCTGCTCCGGGGCCATGTGAAACTGTAGCCGGTAGTCTTGGATGCAAACCGTGGTGTTGAGCAGGCTGGTGAAACACTCTCGGTCCTCCTGCTCCTGAAGATGCTCCCAGGCTGAGGCAGTGAGAATAGCAGGGATCTGGACCATCCCGTCGGACAGGAAGAGCAGCCCTGTGGGACCCTCAGAGCTCTGGGCCTGGGACTGAGACATCTGACCCACCCCGATCACATGAGCCTTCAGCCGCCCACCACTGCTGCTGCTGCCCTCCCCACTGCCAAAGCTCTGGATCAGACTCTCTATCCATGGAGACAGTCTGCTCCGAGCAGGTCGAGGCATGTTTGTAGTTTCAAACGGTGTGTCTCCAGTTACAATGCTCAGTGGTTCCTCCGTCACAACATCGCCACGGGAACTAGAAACATCATAAAAAAAGACACACCAGCTATTAGCCATTATCGAATTCTTATTTCTGTGTTTAATGTTGACACATTCTGGCTATGTAGTTGGCAGAAATGATCACTTAAGCATGAAAAACTTTTGCTGCAAGGACTGCCACTTTACTGGACGTTTCCAGTTTTACAGAAATGTTGCACTTCCTTCTTAGCTAAGATAGCGCCACATGAACTTAAGCTACGCTAGTAGTCTTTTACATTAACTCTGTGTATTCCTGCCAAAAACATATGAACATATTTGTTCAAAGTTATGGTGGCATCAGCTGTGTCAAGTTGCTGAGAGATAAAAGTAGATAGAATGAGGAGGAGTTTGCCATCAAAATAAAAGCGCATATGTTACGTGCTCTTGGACAGATCAATATGGTCAATATATACACGATACAATGGAGATTTACTAATTCCACATAGAATTATTTTTAAATTGATTTATCTGACTAAAAACCACACCCATGCCATACTACTTCTTTAAGTTTTAATGGTGGTTGGCAAACCAGCTTATAGGTGCATTACCGCCACCTACTGGACTAGAGTGTGGCTCAGTAGCTTTTTTTTACACCAAAAAAACACAGCAATAACCATTTCTTTATTGGTTTGAGTGTTCCTGGCTTCTGATTCCAGACATAAAATAGAGTCATTGTCCCTCTCCCTTTACAAAATCCACTTTGAAAGTAGAAAATAGATCTTTCCTCTCTAGATAGTGTGTTAATCTCTCTGTTACCATCCATTCCAGTCTTCCCTATATGTGATGTTAATGTGATGGGTCTATAGCTTGATCGATTCGATGAATCTTTACCTGGTTTTAGTATTGTTACTATAACTGCTTCTATATTGATGGGATTATGCCTGTATCCCACGTCATGTTAAACAATATTAATACTGCTTCAAGTGTGCTGTCTTTCATATGAGTTATGCTGTGACAGATACCATCTTTCCCTTGTGAGGTTTGCAGTGCATTTGAAATGGCTCTCCTTAATTCAAATAGACTGAATAGTAAATTTAGGTCTTCTCCTGATGTAGCCCTACTTTCTGCAACTCCTGGGTTTGTGCAAGTGTTCTCACTCCCTCATCTTGATGTCCTTTGATTAAAAGTATTTCTCAGCTGATTTCACTGTGATCTTGATCTTTTCAGTCTTCCTGTCCATCTCTTCTGCCGAACAATTTATCACATCTACCATAAACAAGACAAATTCACTCTTGCCCACTATTGGCAGATCTCCCTTTACAGCAAATTTGTCACATTCCCCACAGGGTCAGTTGTTGCTCTCTGCTCCCACTGATTTAGAGACATCTGCCAGCCTGGACACTTCTTCACTGCCTCTGCATGCGTAATCCCTTAGAGACTTGAACTCTCTGCACCTCTGCTGCTTTTTTTGCTGACTCTGCACCACTCTTGATAGGCTATCATACTTTTGGCACTTGAAGCATCACAGTGGTGGAGGAATATACGGCCTAACCTAACAGCTCATGTATCCTGTATAGCTTATACTATGCATGATAGTCAAGGATCGGCGAATTTGATCATGACGGACAGGTTGTCGCATTTCTCTTCATTTCTAGTTATTTTCAGACGTTTCGCCTCCAACAATATTGCACCTACCACATTTGGTCAACTGACACAACTGTAGGTATTCCCTTGGGCCAACTTTCTATCATCAAGCGGTGAACACGCCCCCCCCCCAACAGACAACTATCCCGCCTCGAAGTGCAATACACAACCGCTGCTAATGCAAGTGCAATAATCTATCTATCAATCGATCTATTTCAGCCGCATGGCCTTCCCTTGTTGTGCCTCATCCCATCAATGATCCATTTCGTAATATTCTCGTATTCTTAACCTCACCCAGCAGCTTGTTAGTTGATTTTGTTTGCTGAATTGGCTTCCACTCACCACACGATGCAGTCTTGAGAAAGTTTGACGATGACTTTATATTCCTCTTTGCCTTGCTGGTGCTGTCACACTTTGCCCACAATCAGTCTGCTCTGAGCTGAAGGTTTCATTTAGCTGTTTTTTTCCCGTTCTAGTCTATTATTATTTGACCGTTGGTCTACAACATCACAAACATCGTGTTTCTTCTTCGTCGTCGTCTTCTTCTTTGAGTTTTACTGGCGGTTGGCAAACAACGAATTGGTGCATTACCGCCACCAACTGGTATGGAGTGTGGATCAGAATGTCTGGTATTTACAATATTCATAAATAACTCATATATTTTTAAATGAGTTAGTCTAAGATATTGAACTAGGATTCAATAACACTAATTTCTTGAGTTGTCCTGTAGCATATCTATAGATCAAAGTATACTTTTGTCTTTCTGTGGTTTTGAATCAGATGTCTTCTTTCTGCCTCATATTTCTGACAGTGTAACATAACATGCTTTACTGTTTCTTCTTGCCCACAGTATTCACATCTGTCTGTATTATGTTCACCTGTTTTGAATAGTGCACTGTTTAGTCCAGTGTGTCCAAATCTAAGTCTTTATATTATTGTCTGATCTCTCCTGTTCCTTTCTGCATACATCATTTCAACACTGCAAAACCACTGATTATTTTTGTGGCCTCCTTCGCAACCTTATCTGACATTTTATTTTCTTTGATATCAATATGTGCCGGTTCCCTTACAAATGTTACTGTAAAACCCATCATTTGAATTCTGTATGTTTGCTGTACTTCTATCAAAGAGTCTGTCCTGCTGTCTGAATGACTGTACTGTAAACTTGATGGTGATGAGTTTGAATGTGAACAAATGATTGCTCTCAACGGTCTTGTATCTTCTGTCCACTGCACTGTTGACAATATTGCAAACATTTCTCCTGTGTAAACTGATAATTCCTCAGTGATCCCTCTCCCTACTTTGAGATGAAACTCTGGAACAATAAATGCTACTCCTACTTAATTAACTCAAATCTTTGATGCATTTGTGTAGATCTGAACGTAACTGTGCTAACTATCAATAGATGCTTGTACGGTATGTGAATCACAAATAAACTCTTATTCTTGTTCTTCCAAAGTCCACAGTCCATCCAAAGCTTTTTGTTTCCCACCTCTGCTTCTCCCAACAAGGTTTTAAAGTGTCTTGTACTGGGTGATCTTGACTATGGCCCAGTCATAGCTTTATCCTTCCATTTCACAACAACATCAACCTTCTCGCCCATGTTCTCGCCGTTTTATTTTTTCCCCTTGCATTCCGCGAAACCCGCCCTATTCTGCTTCTGATTGGCTCTGACCCTGGTATTCTTACCCTATCGCTAACCACCTCACTCCTCATGCCCAAACCTAACCCACAACCGTATACGGGTCTGACCCAACCAATTTAACTAACGAAGGAATCGAGTGTTAGCCAATCAGAGGCAGAATAGGGCGGGTCTTCGCGGAATGCGAGTGGGAAAAAAATTAGACTTTCCCGCCCCCCGCTATCCATGCCAGCTACCTATTTCCAATTCCTCCCATCTCACTTCCTGATCCGTCACGTTACTCTGCCTTCTCCTGTCCATTCAAGTTGTCAGCAAACGCCCACCACCCAGAAGAAGGTTTTACTGATACCGGAAATACTCCGGTATTCTCGCATGGATGTATAATAAGAGCTTTCATAATACATCCATATATTCTCGAGTCCTTTAAGCTGACCGTTTGACAGTATGGCCCCGTTCCACTTCTTTTTAATTAAACCTTTGCAGTACCACTCCGAAATCTAGACAAAAAACACACAAAGTTGTTTTTGTAAATCATAGCTCGTGAAGACAAAATACACAAAGTCGTTAATACAACGTTACTAGTGGCATTTGCGGAAGTAATTTACTCACAATATTGTTAGTGTACAGGTTGCTCATTAAATATTCGAACGTTGTTTATCACACGTGTTTCCGCCTAGCTGATGCTGCGTTCAAGAGCCAGATAATTATACAATCAGATGGGCCGTAATGATAAAAGACCTAACTTTTTTAAAACCATTCAGCAAATCTGCTGCCGTGGGTATTATGAAAGCTCACAAAATGGTTTCTTCTATGAATACATTTGGCTATCGTTGGATACGTAGCCCATACAATGATATATTCACACGGGCTTTTCCATTTTCCATCTTTCCTATGGCTTTGAACACAGCATAATACATGTCTTCACGTCCACTTGAAACATTTTCGTCTCGAGTGATTCATGTTTTCCCGCATGCAGTTAGGCAACAACAGTCTGTGCCCATAAGAAAGAAAGGCGCATTTCCTAGTCTTAAGGTAAGATACTGGAAAAAGTCAACTGGAAAATGAAAAACATGACATGACAAGTTTTAACCATAGTTAACATACACTGTAGGGCTGAGGCTTGACTTAGTTATCGTGTTTATAGCTTTCCCCATTTACCAGTTTCAGTTGTCTAACCTAACAAGACTAACTTTAGCTACTTCCAACGCTGAATTGCAAATAATCTTGCTAGCGACATTATATCGTCTTTGCCATAGGAACAGTTGTTGAACGACATTTGGATTGTTTTGCTACTAGCCTAGCCTTGTTACATCTGCAGCGTCGCCAAACTCCGGTTAGAAACCTGCCAGTTTAAAGATGCCATTCAGAGTCAGTACAATTGCATATCTATTGAGTGACGAATGATTCAATTACGAATCGTTATAATTTTCCACAATATTCGGCATACAAGTGATGCACTTAGCAGCATTTTATTTCAGATAAATCTGAACGTTTGGATGTTTATTAACGATCTCAGTACTGCCCACTGTGGCGTGTTGTAGTAGAGGAGGATTAGATGAGTAGCCAGTTGTTACCTAAATAAATGTTGTGTTATCTTTTGTTTTAGACGAATTAAATTATGTTGTATTGTTATCTTACGTTTGATAGGTAGCTGTGAAATATAACTGGGAGATATTTTTAATGAAGTTCTGCTTGACGTTTTCTTCTTTCACAAGCTTAGACATGCCCGATACTGGATCGAGTGAAGCTGGTTCTAAGGTTTTGGACCCACAACATTCACAGAAACTCCTCAGGGTGCTTCGTACCTTCTGGCAAGAGAAAAGTTTCCACGATGCGCTGCTGGTGGTGGATGGAGAGGAGCTCCCTGTCCAGAAAAACATCCTGGCCGCAGCCAGCCCTTATATCAGGTCAGACAATTTGGCAGTGACCTTCTGCTGCTTTCAGACACACCAGTCAAGATATGATCATGAATTTGTTATCTTTAGCTGGTGTAACCAATGTTACAGCAACATGGGTGTGTCAACGTTCACAATAGCATTACTACTGACCACTAGGCTAAAAGTTGTATTGTATTTATTGAGACAATGTACAGTAAACACATAAATGTTAACATTTGATGCACTGCACCAGAGTTAGCTTAAAGCTAATATTCATCTGCAGTTTACAATTAAAACATATAACAGCAAAGTAACAAACAGTATAAACCAAAACAACACAATAGCTACACACAGTAGCACTTCACATACACCCACAATGTCAACTAGAAATTAATAATGAAAGCATAAATTAATAATGTGCTGCAGGTTTCTATTTTTTATTTTCATGTTCTGTCATATTCAGCTGTGTTGATGATTTAATGTTAGGACCAAGCTGAACTACAATCCTCCAAAGGAAGATGGGTCAATATACAGGATTGAGCTGCAGGGGGTCTCCATGTCCATCATGAAACAGATCCTGGACTACATCTTCAGTGGTGAAGTAAGTGTGGATGCTCTCAAAAGCAAGGTGTGGTTTTAAGTGTGGTAAACTTAAATGACACACTGTTTCCTGCCCATCCAGATATATTGTTGTGGATATTTGGCCTGTGTTGCCCCACCCTTTTCTTTGTCTCAGTATCTGCATGTGTGTGTGTGTGTGTGTCTATCCTTCACACACAGATCACTTTGAGTGAAGAGACCATCCAGGACATGGTGCAGGCATCTGACCTGCTCCTCATGATTGACCTCAAGTCCCTGTGCTGCCAGTTCCTGGAAAGCTGCATCACAGCAGAGAACTGTATCGGCATCCGACTCTTCTCTCTGCACTACTGCCTTAACCACGTTCACTACGCTGCCACCGAGTTCCTGCAGACGCATTTCCGCGATGTGGCGCTCACAGAGGAGTTCAGGGAGATGCCTCCGGACCGGCTCTGCGAGGTGCTGGCCATGGAGAAGCTGAACGTGGGCAACGAAAAGCACGTGCTGGAGGCTGTGGTGCGATGGTTTGCACATGACCCGGAGGATCGCAGGGTGGGTACCACTCACCTCAGGTTCAGTGTGGGGATGAGATAAGAGAGGTGGGGAAAATGCAGACAGGTAACATTTTTTACCACCTTATCAATGGCTAATTAGAAAAATAAATCAATTTTACTGACTGAAATAAAGTTATAATGGGAATATGGGCCTTTTCAAAAATTTCAGCACCGTTTTGTGAACCACACTGTTTTGCATAATTATGTGACATTTTGTCAATTCTAACAATACATCACTTTTTTGGAGAAATGTTTATTTTTAATCACAAGTTGATCAGGATGTTGGTTTGTGCTCTCTTAGTCACTTCTCTTTCTTCTTCTTTATCGATTCATTCGTTGATTATTTTCTCGATTAATCGAATAGTTGTTTGGTCTATAAAATGTCAGATAATGGTGAAAAATATCGATCACTGTTTCTCAGAGCTCAGGGTTTTAGTTTTGTCCAACAGTCCACAACCCAAAGATATTCAGAAAATATTCACATTTGAGAAGCTGGAATCAGAGAATTTGGAAATATTTTAATATTTATTTGTATATCATTTAATAGTTGGCAACTAATCAGTCCGTGGTTTCAGCTCTACACCTAGTCAACTAATTTGTCTATAATTGTGTGTACTAAGGGGTTGATTTGATTGATATGTGATTTCTAGAAAATTAGAGATCAAGCTTCTGACATCAGTGCAGTGAAAGCTATATATATACGTGGCAGCTAGAGCTATGTATAGAACAGGTATTTCAGGATAGTGTCTTATAAGAGCACACCAGTAGTTTTTCATGTTGTAACACATTCACAAGTATTTAACCTCTTTCGTTCCCACCCATCCCCCCTACCACAGACCCATTTTTGGGAGGAATAAGGTATGTTTAGAGGGAGACAGCAGGTCAGCAGTATATGCCACATACAAGTGGTATACATCATCTGAAAGCTGGAAACCTGAAGATTAATTTAAGATGTAGCTCAGCACTGTGTGTCAAGGTTTTCTAGTAATAAATCTGTAATGAACGTTGTGTGTTGGTTAGGCACCTCATCAAATTTTGAAAGTTTTAGAGTGTATAAGGGCTGAGAATATTATGATAGAAGTATATGATGGCCATTCCCATTCCCATGCTCAATTATGTCTCATAAGTTGTTAAAGCAATTTTTGGGTTGATACCATTTGTTACACAGATTTGGTGCAAAATGTAACCAGTTTTGACTGAATTGAATGCCCTCGATCTCTAGTTTGTGGTTGTAAAGTTTCACATGAAGTCACAATAGGTCATTTTATACAGTGAGGTCAAGTTTCAAAAATGGTCTTACTACAATGAAATGGCTACTATGGGGACTAACATCATCACACATGAATACAGTTGTGCTAATTGAATCCACAAGAGTGTCAGCTTTCCAGTCAGACCCAATCCATGCAAATCCAAGACTGTTTAGGGACCCCAGTATGCAGAAATATTCAAATACACCATTTTAAGAATAGGTGAAAATAAGACATTTATATTGCATGCAAAAAACTGCATGAGATAAGTATAAAGTGGGCATGTCTTGAGTACCCATAGAACCCATTTTCATTCAGATATCTTGAGGTGAGAGGTCAAGGGACCCTTTTGAAATGGCCATGCTAGTTTTTCCCTCACCAAAATTTAGCATAATTGTGGAGCGTTATTTAGCTAGCATGACATGGTGATACCGTCTTCACTGTAGCTTTAAAACTGAGCCCGCTACTGCCTCTGAAAGACAGTGATGTCACCCATGGACACCAGCATCCTCGGGGAGTGGAGGAGGTTAACAAACATGCTGTTGTGTTTTTGAAATGTGAATGTATTTTTTCTAGACATCCATTTGTTTCCATTAGTATCAGTGTAGTAAAAAAAAAAATCATCAAGTCTGCATTTGTTTTTATTAAAGTAATGAAACATTTATAATAATTAATGTAGAGCTGACATTCACTGTGACACATTACACAACTCAAACAAGTTGCAAGAGTCAAATTTTTTTATATGGAAATGAAAATAAATGGAAATCAATGGCTGCCTGGAATGATAGCAAAATACTGGAGAAACAATTTGAAGTTTTTCAGATGCTTAGAACAATGAGTATCAGCCCTTTACTTAAATAACCCACCATGAAAGTGTTTTTTGAAGGTTGTATGTCCTTGTAGGCCTTTCAGGGGACTGTGAAATTCATGTTTTGTTTCCTCTTCAAGAATATTACTAAAGACCCTGGAACATTTTAACATTTAGAAATACCACCATTCTTTATAGGAGAGAACAGTACAGAATCATTTGAATGTTTTTTTTTTCACATGGCATTGTTAAAGGGGCACTCCAGCAGTTATTTTTATTACACTTTGATAAAATTAGCAAATTCGCAAGAGACAGAGTATAAAAACAAAAGATCAAAACTGAAGCAGCAGCGGCTGAGATATACTGACGTTTAGTCTCTAGTATGAGTCAAGGTCTAGAAAGGCTGGATCCTACAGTTCCCATAATGCAACTCTATAGCATCCTTTTGTTGGAGCCTCTGCTAGGTAAAGGCCTGTGTCTTTCAAACTCCATTCCTTGTAATTCGTAATACTGGCTTTTTGATATAGATTTTTTGTGGTCTGATTCCAAGCAAAGATGACATCATTGGGGTTTGCTTTCCAAGCAAAGATAACCTTGATGACATCATTGGGGTTTGCTTTCCAAGCAAAGATAACCCTGATGACATCATTGGGGTTATTTTCTCAAACCTGTAAAACCTCCTCCAGCCTGCGTAGTGCTCTTCATGACTATTAACCTTATCTCCATGTGTAAAATTGGTGGAATGCCCCTTTAACTGATAAGCTTGCCTTTATTACGTAAAGTCTCAAAATTAGTCTGGTTCTGTATTTATTTGCAGGTGCACATGAAGGAGGTGATGTCTGCAGTGTGGCTGCAGGGTCTGGACGTGAGCTACCTGAGAGAGCAGGTGCAGAAAGTCTCCAAAATTTAAAATCTATGCTTTGCAAGTGTTATTAACGATGTGAAGGTCTGGTCACATTTTCTGGTTTTTGGTTAACTCAGTAGCTAATCTCAGTGTGTGTGTTGCCTCCTATCCCATCAGGCCATGGGGGAGCCCCTGATGAGGGAGGTGATCAGGGAGCACTGTCAGCAGGTGCTGGGGGATAGTCAGCCGCAGGGCGAGGCCATGCTCGCCGCTTTCAAACCTCGAGGTTACTCTGAGTGTATTGTTATTGCCGGAGGAGAGGATCGCAAGTGAGTCACTGTCTGCTGTCTTAATTGTATCATCAATATTCTATTTGGATTCCATATAATTATTCATCACCAGTTTATCATTACCTTTTATGTTATAATAATAATCCATCAGAATAATACATGAGTAGCTGTAAATTTACAGAACTTAGTAAGCATGAAAAATATGTTTTTTAAACACATAAAGCGTCTGGTGTTTCTGAACTGGCCTTTTTTTGTTTTCATTCATGTGTGAATAAGGTCCAAGACAGTTTTTGCCCTCAATGACAGAGAAACTGATGATGGTGTTTAAGAGTGCTACGTGATCACAACTAGAGGAAGAGGTTTAATTAGTGCTGAGTTCACTCAGATCACAGTCGGCTCACTTCCTGATGGTTTTTGTCCTGTTACAGAAGCAGGAAGCCGACCGCTGTGACGCGCTGCATGTGTCCGCTGTACGACACCAACAGACAGGCCTGGATCGAGCTCCAGCCAATGAGCATCGCCCGCCTGGGCCACGGGGTGGTCGCTGCCGGTCAGTGCTGGGCGTAGTGCTGGAAAATACATCCACCATGCCTGACATGATGCATAAAACACATCTTTTCACTGAATGATTGATCTCTCACCTACAGTGGGGCTTAAGAGAATTCTCATGTGGTAGAACAGTGCATACTGCAGATTCAGCAAATGCACAAACCGGTAATAACTTTGTTTCCTTTCTGTTAGAGGGTTTTCTGTTTGTGATGGGGGGAACAGATGAACACAATACAGTCCTGGACAGTGGAGAGAAATATGACCCTGACTCCAACAGCTGGAGCCCCATACCCCCACTGCTACAGGTATACTGACCCGCCTCCTGAGGTCACAGCAGCTACAGTCATCCTTCTATTACAAGTATTTTACTATGCAGATTAATGTAGGAATGAAAACAAGTTTTGCTATTGGAATTTGCTGCAGTTTGTGATTTCTAAGGTAGATTTATTATCAGTCCATCATAGAAAGTGCACTTCTGCAGCCATGTTACAGTACACTCTGTTTTTTTTTTTAATTATTTGACTTCATGACCACTAGGTGTCAGCAGTGCTGCAGTAGAGATTCAGTTTCAGTCCCAGTTGGCAGCACAGACATATTTGACACCAACACTACCAACTTACTGTCACCTACTCACATTTCATAGACAAAAGTGGTGTCACTCACATATGTCGACTATATATTAGTGAACACTGTAAATACTGCTTGTATATCAAAACCACCCTTCAGTGTATTCATAATATTTGATAGATCATAATATCTGATTAAAATAATGTAATGTAAACAACTACCAAAAATGTAAAAAACAGCGGGATGTTAAAAAAAACTAGACGATAAAGCAGTCTCGTGATTTCAAAAGATGGCACACAGCCAGAGCACCTCCTGTAGATTGGTGTAATGATTCATCAACCACATTTTGGAACTGTTAGTAAAGTCATGTCTTACAACAACAGATGGTATGTGGTTAAAGGGTCAGAGATGAAGCTTGATGTCATACTCCATACAGCATTTGGACTTTGAGACAGATTACTCAAAGATGTGGTCATCAACGCAACACAGGACGAAATATCCTGACTTCTAGTATCTATTGTAGGTTAAGAGTGAATCCTGCATTTCTGATAATGCAACTCAATATAGTCATTTCTTTTTTTTGAGACCCTCCCTGGCTGGTAAATGTGCCTCCTGTTTATAATGCAGGCCTTTTCCAAATTTTTAGTCTCCAAGTTCAAGATGAGATGACCCCGATGACGTCATAAGGGGTTTTTCTCTCAGACTCTTGTGTAGTCAGATGTACAGATTCCAGCACAGTGGTTTGATATTCATGTCACTGATGTACACAGGCGCGTCAGAACTTTGGCGTGGTGGAGCTCGATGGTCTCATCTATGTTCTCGGAGGAGAGAATGAAGAAACAGAGCTCATCACTGTTGAAGTTTTTGACCCTCATCTCAATACCTGGAAGTTGCAGACCAGCATGACCATGATCCGCAAGGTAGCACACATACCACATTCACAAAATAGGAGAGGGATGGGTGCCAGGGCCAAACTCGGGGGAGACTCAGCAGTCAGATATTTCCCCACTCTCTGTTTACAGTAGGAACGGCTGAGATTGACACTAAAATGAGAATAGCTGGTCCACCTTAAAGGTCAATCCATCTTAAGTGAGCCTAGTCAGGTTAGGCTAACGTATTGTCGCTAACTTCGGGGCTAACCCCCTTCACTTTTCTAGCAGTTGGGGAAACAAAAGACTTTTCTTGGTCTTGAGAAGTTGCAGAGTTTATTAAATGACACACACATGTAGTCTGTACTGTACATTGACTGCCAGTCTGACCTCTTACTGCTAACCTTTATCTCTGCTCCGCTCACATTCATGTCACTTTTCTGCTGCTCGCTCTACACACTCAACCACACAAATTATGCACTGCCCTAAAGGAGCAACGTTACTCTCATAACAGTACCTTTCACGTAGGTGCCCTTTGAAGAATGAGGAGAGGGAGGATTCTTGGATTTGATGCACTAGTCGATGACTCAAAACAATTCCACGATAATGTAGTTATCATGCTCACACAGCATGCAAATGGAAATCATTAGTAGCCCATTGATTAATGATCCTTTGAAATGTTAGCAGCGGTGCTAGAATGAATATGGGGGAAACACTGATGTAACACAGTTGAACACTTGGGCAAAATTATCTCATAGAATAGTAAAAATATGTCACTTCTTAAATGTTGTTTTGAGCTCCCCCCAGACCCTCCAGGAGGGGGCATATTAAACGCAGGTTGAAACACCTGTATTACATCTAGATTTGTTTAACCATCCCTTGGTCCCGTTTACATTGCCCTGAGGAGAAATCCTTTTAAATATATGGCTTTAAGAAAAAGCAAGTTAAACATTTGTATTGTGAGGTGTAATGACAATTGCAGCCTCTAGAGGCCAGTAGCAGAGTTTTAGCCAGAGACTATATAAAAAATAATGGACATAGCCACTGTGACATCACCCAATGGTTAGTGGACTCCTGTTTTGAAGCCTTGAGTTTGGCATTTTGACCGTCGCCATCTTGATTTTTGAGAAGTGACCATATTTGGACGAGAGTGTGGAGCTGGGGAGGAGCTGGGGCGGGCTGAATGAAGCCTGGTTACCGAAACAAGCCACCTAGCGGCTAGCAACCTGTCACTCAAAGCGGCCACGCCCTTAATTATGCATAACTTTAAGCCTTAATAACATTTAAACAAGTGACTAATAAAAAATTCACCCCCCCCGTACAGTTGTCATGAAAGGGGAAATTAGCTTTAGAGACCAAAACCATTTTTTGTACCAGACTGTAAACATGGTTATTCCTGCTGTAAAGTTGGACATTGTAACATGGAGGTCTATGGGGATTGACTCACTTTTGGAGACAGCCTCAAGTGGCTGTTTGAGGAACTGCAGTTTTTTGCACTTCCTCATTGACTTCATTTTTCAGCACTGGAGGTTGCTGCTTGGTTTTAGCATTGTTTTCTCAATATTCTTAAAAATTCATAAAGAACTGATGACATCCTGAAATAACTTGTTTCTTCTGACCAACAGTTCAAACTCGAAAGATTCAGTTTGTTTCAGTTTCTGTGACTTAAAACACAGAAAGAGATGGAAACGGCAGACGCTCAAGAAAACACAAATTTTGAAAATTCAGTGGATCACAAATAGAGAAATGGACTTTATCTTCTTACTTATTCACTCATTCTGTCTGTTCTTTAGTTTCTGCACTGACTGTTCCAGACAGTGTTACACACACACACACACTTAACAACGGAACTGACATGACCATGCAGAGCGGTGCCCGGGGGCCAACACCACCCTTGTCCAGACTTGTCCAGAAATTAGACAGACTGTAGACTAAGTGATTCATTTTCCACAGTTAACCTCTCTCCACGCGCTGTGACTTGTACACTCATCTCTTTCTCCTCTTTCAGGTCGGCTGCTATGCCTCCATGAATAAGAAGATCTATGCCATGGGTGGGGGCTCCTACGGGAAGCTGTTTGACTCTGTTGAATGCTTTGACCCCAAAACCCAGCAGTGGACGGGCCTCTGTCCTCTGAAAGAGAGAAGGTAACCACGGCCTCTGATTGCATCAGCTTTTGTGGAGCCGGACAAAAGAAAATAGGATCTTTTGATTTAATCAGCTGTGGTACAAACAGTTTGAAGTCAATATTTGTTGTCCTTCTCTTGTTTTATGGACTTCTTATCTCCTTCTTTCTTTCCATTGTAGATATTCTTCGCCCCATGTTATACACTCATTTAACTTCAGCCTTCCATACTGAACTTTGCACTTGTATGTATTACACAACAGGAAGTGAAACACAGCTTCTTGGTCATTGCACTCCCGGAGGTGTAAGTTTTAGTTTCAGTTTGACGAATATCTCCGCAATGAGACTTGACATGTAAAAATGGTGCTCCGGAAGATGAAGTAGCTCTGACTGAGGCTGTTGCGTGATAATGTACTTAGTTAGTCACAGCAGGAACCGTGGAGATGTGAAGAAACATTCAACTTTCACAATCTTTCAGTCTGTGTATCTCCGGACGTGTAATACCAGTTATGTTTTACTGATCCTAATCGCCAATAATAACACTGAACCGTCTAGATGTTGTGACATCATTCCCTGAAGAGTGATTTTCAACTGGTATATCAGCTTGTAGCATCACTTTCAAGAAGCTACTCTAGCTTTGCTTCCTTTGGTTAAAGACCACAAAAAGTCTCTTACCATTTCCTTATTAAAAAGCCACTGTATGAACATGCAAATATTGTTCATGTTAAAAGTTCATTCTCAGTGTTTGTGCACTGGAGGATTCAAGTTTCCACATCACACTTGTGTAAGTTGCGCACTCAACCACGACTGGCACTCAAGCATGTGACGTCACAAACCACGCTCATACAGACACACAGTCAAATTGAGATTTAAGGTGAGCACAGAGAAACTTTCCTCTTTCAGCAGATGAATGTGAAAACAAACTCTACGCAGTGAAATTCAAAAATCACAGTGAAGTGATAATAGCAAAACACAGTTTTGAGTGGAGGGGGACTTCAAGACCTATTGTGAGTTAGTCAGATCAGTAAGTTTTGTTTGTTTGTTTTTTTTGATGTGGAAATAGTCATTTCTGTAAGTAGGCGCATCACATCAGTACTGACATCCCTTCTTTGTCAGTCACAGCCTCAGTCACAATTCTTTGATACATTTTATGTGGTGCTGGCTCTGAGGATGATCGGACTCCCTTCAAATATGAAATAAATGAACTCTATATTTGACATGTCTAAAATGAAATTGTCGTGGTCAGATTCGGGTCGGTGGCGTGTGGCGTCGGCCAGGAGCTCTACGTGTTCGGCGGGGTGAGAAGCCAAGAGAACGACAACCCAGAGCAACGACACATGATGACCTGCAAGTCTGAGTTCTACCATGACGAGATGAGGAGGTCTGTATGGTTGGTTTTTTTTTCTTAAAGGAATTTTTTCAGCAATTCAATTTTTTTTAACTTTTTATGAGCAGGAATGTCTCCTCAAGACAAAAAAAAAAGTATTCACACAGTCGCCACAAGACTTGAACCAAACTATGCAATTACGTGGTTAGAGTCTATTTTAATTTTTATTTGGAACAGAAGTACATGATATACAGCATAAGCAGACTTCCCATCACATTCCAGTTTTTAACATTTAGAGCCAAAAGAACAAAGAAAAAAAACATACACACTTACACTCACATATATATATGTGGACATTCACACCTATTTTCATCAATCCACACATGTACATGCTTAAAAAATACTTAAAATGAAGTTAAAAGAGGGGCATCAACATGCATTGTGCTTCCAATGCTTCTTTTTACTTTATGGAAGAAAAAAGCAGAACAGATCATAACTCAAGAGCAGCTAAGGGGCATAAATACAATCCTGCTGGTTTACTGTAGATCTGATCTTAACATTCGTTTCTACATTACAAAAAAATATGATGAATCACATTAAACCAATCCTCAAACTGTGGGAACTTCTGTTTACATCCATTTTCTTGTAAATTCAATGAGCAATCCCAGAACACATGGTAATGATTTACCTTTTCTGTTGCATTTACAGGACATGAGGTGTCCTCTCATAGGAGAGTCTTATGTGCCGGTGTTTTTAAAGAACTTCATTATATTCTTCCACCCAAAGTCTCTCCAGGCTAGAGCACTAGCTTACTGTTTCTGATACTAATGTAAAGAGATCGTTGTTGTGTGTCGGGTGCAGGTGGATGTTCCTGGACGACCAAAGCTTGTGTATCCAGACCAGCTCATCATTCGTTTACGGCGCCGTGGCGATTGGAGCTAGCATCTATGTGGTGGGAGACCTGGACACAGGTCAGTAAAAAAAGAAAAATATATATATTAAAACACTGTGCAAAACAACAACAGATCAGCATCACAGCGATGTCAATATGTCAGAGTGTAACGTTGATGTCTCCCGCGCGCACAGGTACGAGCTTCGACTACATCCGCGAGTTTCGCCGCAGCACCGGGACATGGCATCGCACCAAGCCCATGTTACCCACTGACCTCTCCAAAACAACCTGCACCGCCCTGCGCATCGCCAACTGTCGACTCTTCCGCCTTCAGCTGAGCCAGGGCATGTTCCGAATCAGAGTCTGACCCGCTGCGTCGGCTCTGTACTCCTTCACTTTTCCACACTGGTACTTTCTACGCACCGTAGGTCTGGGATCTGGGAATTTCTGAACACTAAAATATTATAGTCACTAGATGTTGAGGATTGTGATTCTATATTGTACGGTTTAACACTGAAGACTGTTCTGCTGAATCTATGCTGTACGACTTGATGGGACAGGAAGTTCATCTTAAACACTTTTTAATATTATAGGTTTTATGGCAAATTTTCTATTAACTAGTTTTCTTTTTAACGTGGGTTTTGATCTTTTTTTTTTTTTTTTTTTTTTTTTTGCCCTTTTATTTCAGCGGACATTCCTCATTTTTAATGTTTACTGGTGATCTGCTGCCTGGTGAGGGAATTCAACAACACTTGACCATATTGTAATATGAGAAATTATGACGCACATTTTAGAGGAAACATTTTAAAGTATTGTTGAGGTGCAATATGCATTTTAGGATGTATTATGTTATTTGGTGGTTGTATTGTTGGTCTTTCAGGCCAAACGTAGAAAATATAGCCAGATATTTACAGCAGCTGCAGTAGAGTTTGACGATAGTAGATCTTTCTGTGACCTAAAACTTCAGATTTTGATGTCAGTCCCTGCAGGATCGGAGAGTAAAGGGACGTTTTACAGCAGTCGCACCGAGGGAAATCCACTGTTCATGGCTGATGCCTGCACCACTTTACTCTAGCCTCACTGTAGACCAGAATGCAATGCATTTTGAGTCCAGGCACACGACGCATGTGTGAGCTTTAATAAAATCTCGGTCACAGTCTGTGCAATGAATTCACGGTGAATGGTAACAGTACCATGTCAATAGAAAACGTACAGTATACGCAATCAGAGACATCCACCCATATTATGTGTTTGCACTGACCTGGAGTTTTGACAATGCAGCAAAACAAAAAACATACTTATTTTACCTTTTCAGAAATGGTGCCTACAACATCGCATCGCCCAGTGTAGACTGTCATTTCATGTAGTAAGATCCCATCAGTCCCATTGTGACAATATGATCCTAAATGTACAACAGAATTTTGAAGCGGGCCATCTTGAGGCTGTCATTTCTGTGAATTCCCCCAAAATTACACATGTTTATGTTCAATTGACAAATACTCAAGCAGCTGTGGGAATTGTTATAGAGCCAGAGAGTCTGCATAGGAAGAAGTTTGGAATGGATGCGTCAATAAAACGTCAGACTTTAATCCAGCACTTTTCATGTGCCGTTTCTCATTAAGTAGACATTGGCGTCATGCTCCATGATCATGATCTTTCCCTAACCTTAACCAAGATGAGGAATGAGAAGACGTCAGATCACAAAACGCTTTTATGTATCGTTCCAGAAAGCAGTTACAAAAAACTTAATTTGGGGGACTTGTTGACAGCCTTTGGTGGCCGAAGACTTCACTATGTTTCTCTCATTGTTGTTTCATCTACGATAGCTCAAAATAACTGGTGTACTGGGGCCTTTAGTGTCATGATTGTCACTGGAAAACTGCTGTTACCGTTTTACTCTCAGATAAAAACAGCTGTGCAACAAATTCTGGACAGAGCAGAATATTGTTAACTGAAGTAGTAGTTGAGCAACGCTGAGGGAAAAATGTGTTCATGTAAACAATAATTTATCAACTTTATTTATTAAATTAATCCCAGAATACATTGCACAGACTGGTGTATGAATGGAAGAGGACTTAAAAATCATGAATCACAGAAAAGCATTCAAGGAGTAAAAATCCGAACTTAATTACAGTATCTGCTGCATCTCCTTCACTGCTAACAGTTCTAGACAGATGACTGCCACATTTTCACTGAAGTGTCTAACTGAGCACACGGACTGAATGTACACACGTCGGAGCACAAGCGCTTTACTCGATTATCAGTTTTCAACGGTTGACCAAGTTCTCTGGGCCCAGCTGGTTCACAAATAGACGTTGCTGCAAGTGACTCTTGAGTCGCTGGATGTGTTTTGCTGCCTTCATGACCTCTGACCTGGCTTTCCAGTCAGTACAGTTTTGGAATCCCTTGACCCCGTTTGTTCTGTGTGAGTTACAGCTGCTGCTGTCTGTCGTCAGCTCAGGGGCAGCACATACGAAGTAGAGACACACACACACTCAGTGAGAGTTCATGCAGCGCTGATACAGACACACCTCTCATGATATCCACACACATCAAAGACACATACGGGGTTAAAACTGTGGTTTAAACGAATACTGTATGATGACGTGTCGCAGTGAGAATTAGTAGGAGTCGGAGTAGTACGTCACCTCTAGAATAAAAATATAAGCAAACAGTTTTGTAAATATTTATGTGAACATGCAATTTGGATCCAAATGTAAACAAAAGGGTCACGCCACTAAAATTCAAACCACAGGAGAGAAGCCTTTTATAACTGACTGGCAGCAGCCTGTTGCACCAGCTGAATGTTCATTTCACTGTAAGTTTGAGTGCAAAGTCAACATTAACTGGTATGTTGTAACCAGTGTTACTTAGAAAATGTACTAATTTACACATCACATATTATTCATTAATAAAGCAGTTACATTACTAATTACTCAACAGCAAAAGTAATTAGCTACATTGCTCATTACTTTACTCAAAGGTGCTTTATAACAACTTCAAAGTCTCCACAGCTGCTTCTTCAACACATGTAGGAAAAGGAAAAAGAAGACATTGTGGTTTAACAAGCAGCCAGCCTTGTTTGGAGGTATTTACTGGCCATCAACAGTTAGCTTAACGTTAGCTTCATTGACTGCATGAAGTCTCATCCTCTCGGTGAAGCTGCTTTGTTCTCACAGGCTCCAAATCTGAACAAAACCAGCTGATTCCTGAATGTAGCCTTACCAGTGGCTAACATTAGCAAGCCAGCTAAGAAGACACAACACGTATCTGTTTTGGTGTCCTCACACCTCCAGCCCCCACACCAAGCTAATGTTACAGAGACCACAGAGACCAAACTGAAATCAACCCTCCATCAAACTATCAGGAAGACAGCAAACAAGTCCACCCCCAGGCTTTCGAAGTAACAGAGCGTTACTAGGATTAGTAACCTAGTCACTGAATTTCAAATTGTAATCCTTTATACTACCCGTTACTGAACAAAGTAATCACATTACTGTGACGCATTACAAAATGAACATGTTACTGCCCAACACTGGTTGTAACTAGTTGGTTTCACACTAAACTTGCCACTTTATGTAGTTGCACTGTCACTACAACTAAAGTAATCAAAACCAGAGTTTATGCAAGACTTTCTGACGGCCAATATGTCCATTAATATTTCAGAATTCCATACATATTGTTTAAATAGCCATATAATAGCCTACATTTAAACAGCAATAAAACACTAAAACACAAACATGATCCAACAAATGTATTTTAGTCAGCAGAATGAACTCTTCACAAACTTTGTGAACTGATCATACAGGCTAAAACAATACAATAAAACAAATAGCCTTGCTGTTGTTAATTAAATGCAGCCTGCAGCTGCAGCTCCGCCACCGCCTCCACCTGCTGCGGTCTCCCTGAGCCCACCTCTCATAATGAAACTGGCTGCATCATGTGTCCACACTCAGCATCTGCAGATTCATCCACACAGGAACCAAACATACAAGGTGGTGAAAAAGTTAGTTTTGAACCCTGTAAGTTAAGTTAACTCTTATGCACCCTGCTATAAGTTAAACGCCTAAATTTCCTCAGTCACCATCATCTCTTTAAAATTTCTCACACGTTTTTCCCATCCTCACTGGGGCCGGGGAAAAGTTAAACCTCCTACTGATCAATTACATATTATTTAACCGTGGAGCTGCAGGCTGATTAGTTTGTTTCATTGTGCCAGTGCTGGATGTAACATTACCGGAGAGAAAACGGTAAGACTTTTCAGTGTCATGTTAACTGCTGCAATCTCATGCCACACTTAGTCACATCTGACCAAACACTCAGTGAATCTCTCAATGTCTTAACAGCAGAGGCAAAACCAAACTTTTGCATAATAATATATATAAGTTTGTATTTAAGTTGTCTTGGCAACACATCTTATAGGTCACACGATATTAGGCTATTTAATACGTTATTAATGAATTTATTTATTTATTTATTTGGCAATCAGCATATTTCCCATCAGACATTTTGGCCATTGATATTTTCATCTGCCAGACAACTACACGTGAAACCAGCAATAAGCCGACATGTGCTGGCTAACTTTTTTTTTTTGAACTCCACACCCCCAGATTGTTCTTATATTTTTTGTCACTCAAGGCATCACTTGAATGATAAATTACTGCTCCCTCTGGAGACACAAAAGGCTTTATACAATTGTTTTCACATATACAGTAGTGCTGAGGTGTTACATCAGTGGAGTTCCCCTTCAATAGTTAAAGGCTATCCTGTGGAGGTTTTGACCACTATCAGCACTATGGAGCAATGTTTTTACAAGTGAGTCCCAACTGGCAAACAAGAGCAGCAATGTTTGAACACAGCTGGTGCAACAGCATGCAGGTTTTTTGATAGATGCAACAACTACATTTAAGTTGTTTTCAGTTTTTAAGTTTTGGCCATTGTGTTAAACCCCAGTTGTAATCGACATGTCACAAAAATTCTCATACATTTATGTGCAAAGTGATATGACACAAGCTGAAATAAAGAATTTCCTGGAGCTATCTGTCACACTCACAACACTAGAAAGCAGCAGGACCAGTCTGGTGAGACCTGACTGTGAATATTGTTGCTTTACATGCGCGTAGAGCTTCCTGTTTTTGCATAGACACTTAACATTCCATAATGTCTTATCATTTACAGTAAATAAAGTACGTTTCCGAGCTGCTCTGTATCCTAAACAGCACTTGTTCTCACACCTTATTACTGTCTGTGTTGTGATACACTGGAACTCACCATAAGGGAAAATAATAGCAGGCTAAACTAAAAGTAGCTTAGCTTTAACCAAAGTTATGTTGTGAAAGATGAGGAGTGAAACTGTTGTTTCAGTTTGTACTTTTGTAACTGATGCATGAGGAAGTTTTGTAAGATGTTGTCGATGAGTGTCATCCATTTACGTCAAAGGAATTAAAGCACCAAAGTGGTCAATCATATGGTTTCTCACAATTATTTTTGCTTTCTGTTTGTACGCAACCAAACAATAGTTGAAATGCTTGCACCATTATCTGAGAGCTGCGCCCATAGACTTAAATGTAATCTGTCCGAGTCATCCACTTACTGCCTATTCTGTTCTTATTCTGTTCTTAATCATTTATAAAGAAATATACAAAGTTGAGCAATTTTTTGACTTTCAACCGGAGTTCATTGGGATTGAAAGGGAAAATTGACAATTAGATGGAATGGTGAATGATTTTATTACTTGGGATAATCAGACCATAGTTAAATGTTCAAAAGAAACTGAAATGGGACTTTGGATATTGAAATGACAAATTGATATTGTGAATAAATTTGAAAATGAAATCTAGAAAATAGAAACGCTTTAATACAACATTTTATATTGTATTGTCTTACTTTACTGTCAAGCAGTTGCATTTTAACTTCAGTTTTCTAGTGTTTGTACAATAATAATAATAACAATAATAACATTGACAATTTAGCTCAATTTGATCATGTATATTAAAATTAAAAACACAGACAAGACATAAAACAGAAAAAAACATCAAAAAGTACAATACACATGCACTTAATAGAACATATTTCTCTTTTCTATTAAACAAATGTGTTTTTGTTTTTTATAATGAGACAATTCCTCTTTTTTCTAAATGCACATTCCCTCTTTTCCCACTCCCTTGTTTCCAGGCTTAAATACATGGACACAATATCTGTTAACTATGATTTAATGCAGGTTACAAAGTGGAGACCATTATACCTTTCAGGAAATATGCGTCATTTAGAAACTGAGTTTCTGTTACAAATTCTGTATAAAAAATGAGGCTCTATAATGATTTGTTTCTAAAATCTATGTTTATTTTATTGCTAAATATCTTAAAAAATGGGCAAAACCAAAAAATCTCTTCTCTGCATTTTCTACTTTATTTTGAAGGAACTGATAATTGAATCAGTGTGATGAAATAGCACTTTACATATATATGATAGGCAAGTTTAATGGCTATCTGACTGACTTAACCTGAGGCTGGCACTGCAGGAAATATTATGTCTAGAGTGGAAAAGGTTCATCCTCTGAGGAGCATGAACCTGCCCATTCCATTCTGCTCTGTGATGGATACATGGACGGATGGTCCCGCTTACAGACTGTCCTTTTGCTCCGCCGCTAGCAAGGCAAAAATTAGCAAGGCAAAAATTCCTCCGTGTTCAGTTCAGGAGTTCAGACCTTCATTAAATATCAGCGCTCTTTCCATTAGTACAAGTTTAAAATACTGCTTTCCACATGAAGTTGTGTTAAGTGCGAAATTGCTTATGAATACTTCAAATGTATGCTGAAAATGAACAGACAAGGCTTCGTGTGTAGGTCTTACATGTGAGCGTGGTCAAAATGTATTTAGTGTTAATTGGGTGTCTATGTATATGAGCAGTATGCATTGTGTTTTGGTCAGGATAAGTCTAGACGAGGGATTAACAGAACAGGATTACTTAACATAACCGGGATGGAGGTAATTCAGTTAAAGTGAGCAGCTCTTGTGACGATCCAGCTAACCTGGGTCCTGTGACGGTTGTGGGGTGGGGGGACGGGTTGTTGACCTGACACTTTGGAATGTGGTACAAAACCACAGTGTAGGTTTACACTAAGATACTGTATGTGGCTAATAAAGGCCAATACACTGCTTATCCATAAGAACAACATCTACTCTGTCTAACTAAGGGTGAGACTGATGAGATGCTTCTCTTTTAATCATAAATCATATGATCGAGTTTCCTCTATAGACACTTTCTACATGTGTCATAATTTCAGTTGAAGACTATGTAGTTTCCGGTAATGCGCTAAATCTGGGTGAAGGGTTTTTCCACTTTGAGAACGAAAGCAGGAATATTTTGCTTTTAAAAGGAGAAATAGTATATTCATTCTCTTATGAATGAAATGTTGAAATCATAACAAAAGAAACCCAATCTTGATCTTCTTCAATTTAAAAATACTTTTGGGTTTTGGTGTTACAGCCTTAAATGGTCTGGTATGATGAGAAGCTTATCGTGGCTAATGTTAGCAAACTTGAGATTTTTTGACTGATTTTGTTGACTTTGTGGCTCTTCTCTGATTGTGCTACTGTTACACTACATTATAGCATTTCACAATACCCCGTGATTGCCTCTTGTAGCCTGAGTAGCCACTGTTCGAAAGAAGTTACTTTACACTTGCTGTAAATTATAAATCATTGAAAGTGTTTTATATTAAAATTACCTATTTTTATCGTTGTTCAGAATGTTTCTCAGAAAAAAATGCAGAATCATTCTCAATTCTCATCAGTCAAAACCTTGTGTACACACACTTCCTGGGTCCTGTGTCAATGGGCTGGCTGTTGCTTGGACATGTGAGCTTACTGTCCTTCCTGTTTGTTTAGTGGACCTATAGATACTGATGCAAATAACAAGACATTAAATCATATTCATGTAACACCTAAAAAGGTTTCATGCATCCATATTTTGTCGTATGGAATCTGATTAAAATTTGAGCAGTCTGATATTGATATTTAAGAGTTGAGTAAATCCAATGATAGATTGGCAGGTATTCATTTTTAACATATTATGTTAACATTTTTGATAAGCACCACTTAAATTTGGTTATTAAGAGTAACTTAACAGCTTTTCAACTCTCTGGTTGGAGGCTTAAAGCCTGTTTTACCTTCGACCACAGCCAGCATCATGTAGTCAGAAATATGCTTCCTTTCTGCCGCGACCACACCCACCAGTGATGTCACAGTGTCTTGAAGTGCATCGTTGCAGCAAGGTGAGAAGTTTAAACCACTGAATTTCACAGTTACTCTTTAAGACTGTTATCGATAATAAAAGTGAAAGAATCTGATATGTATATGGGCTTTTTTTTTTTAACATAAACACATTACATTAAACATTTTTGACAAGGATCCTTTAAATTTTTATTATTAAAGAATTATTGTAGGATCTATTGTTGTGTATTTGCAAGAAATTATAAAGTGCTACTTTTTGCTTAAAAACAAAACAAAAACCTAATCAATCATACTACGCCAAGAGCTAAATTTGATCAGCACATGTTGTTAGGTGTGCTAACATTAGTTTCAACCACTGCTTACACACACATTTGCCTGGTGCTCTAGTTATCTAGTGAAGCCACTGACCTGCAAACAACATCAACCAAGTTGGTGGAGTTAATTAACAAGGCTGTTTCATTAGTTAGGAACTTTATTGTCCACATGTGGGGAAATGATCTTTGGTTTCACTACAGTGTTAAAAACAATACAATACTGGATAAATGACAAAAGAATAATGTCTCATGGGCTTGTTTGAAGCTGTAACCATTCTGATAAATATATGTAATGAGATTGATCTGATCAACACAACACACGATACAACACACTGTTTCTAAATGACATCTAACATGTAATATTATTGGCATTTCTCTACTGAAGTTTCTTGCCAGCAATATGTGCCAATACCATCATATCCATTATAAGCTAATATTGGTGAACAGTATGGGCTGGATGATATATTGGTCAGGCTCCATTAAAAATGTCTAGTATCATTTCAGTTTATGAGACTCCTTCCCACAGACAACCACTGTTGTACTGATCAGTTCCATAACAAATAATGAATGCTTTGGTGCACACTAACTCTGTGTGAAATCAGGAATTTGAAGTTTTGAAATGTCTTCCACACACATTGAAAATTAAATTTTACAGTTTAATAAAGTTCTATTTGATAACGTATGTTCTGGATTTTCAGTGTGGCAGTGACCTAGCTTATTTAATATAATTATTTCCATTACTGCCAAATCAATATATCAGTCTGTCTGTACGACACATTGCTTATTTCTTTCCACTTTGGTTTTCATTGGCTGTTGACACAACACGAGATAGTCTGGTCGGCATGTTGTAACTTGTCTTCAGAACAATACTGGCTGGAGTGTCAGCAGGAAGGACTCCGCTGATGGGGGACTGTGGGCGGAACGGAAAAAAAAAAAAAAAAAAAAGTTTTAAAGAGAACTTCCCGTTGGGAACATGTGGAAACCTCAGTGGTGATACTTCAGTAGCTGTTGTTGTGAGCTGGGACCCTTGAGATGGGAAGCTACTGAGGCCTCTGCTCCCCGTCTGTTACACTCAGTACAGACTGTGGCACCTGGCTGCGCTGCCCTGACACTCACCTGTGTTTCTACAGCCACGCTCTCATCCTTCCCTCCCACCGGGACTTCAAAACAGTGATATCATCATACTGAATTTAACTTTTTCCACCTGCATTTGACAGATGATATGGTCCACTGTGCGTATGAGATGTAAACCATGTTTGCCCTGAAATGCATGCAAAGCAGTATTTCTCACATGTCCAGGTTTGATACATTGTCTCTAAGGTTTCCGCATCCTCCTCCAACATAATAGTGAACTGAGTTTTGTTCGTGGTGCTAACAGCACTGAAAATTACCTTTTAACTTTATTTTCAGTTCAGTCTTATTTACACTACCATGAAAATGTATGTTTTTATGTTTTATTAACATGGAGATTTATTGTTTGTTTGTTTTGCTTTTTGAGCCGTGATCCAGATGACAGAATTTCTTCTCAGTTGTAACTGAAAACCTTAATCCCCTGTGCTTCCTTTGTCACAGCTCCTACCTGACAAAAATGTGATGGAGATTTATATTAGTCCTAAATAGTATTGGCCAATAAACTACTGGATTTGAGTTTTCAATACTTAGCATTGCTGATTGGTGAAAAGACAGTTTTGTGTTAACCTTACACAACCCTCTTTACATTACATTAAATGAGATACTCATGTCATTACTTTTTTTTTGCATATACATCCCAGCATGCATGTGGACACTTACTTATGAGTCAGCCGTAGCTTAACTGATTTAACATTGCAGTCCTGTAATGTCAGACTCACGATGGATCAAATCAATGGAGAACCAGAGATATTGTATTTTTAAGTCCCTGCATTCTTCTTCCTTGTCAAAACCTGGTGCCTACATTACCCACAACGCAACCTGAATGCTGACAGTTCGGTCAGAGATTCTGGTGTGTTATGCTAGTAGCAGTTAATGTAGTGCAGAGCTGCTTGCCTTAAAGAGAGATGAGGAGCAGCTACAGAGGTCTGCTAATCTCACTTCTTTCTAACTCCACACCCCGGAAATTACCCAGATAAAAATATACTGTGCACGCTCTATAGCCCCCATGCACCCATGAAGCATGCTCACTAGAGAGTTCCACTGGCCAGGCCAGTTAACTTCCAGTTTAGCCCTCTGGCAAACTTGAATGGGGATAAAATAATTAAATCTTACGGCTCTTCTAGACTCTCAAAACGTTATCAGACCAAATGGATCAACTTCTGATAGTACAATGAGATATTTCTCAGGGATCGTGACACTGTGTATGTAATGTATGTACGTATCTTTCACAATGTAAGTCTAAGGTTTGGCCACTATGTCAAATTGGTTTCAAAGCCTGTCGCTGTTCCTGGGGGCTTGACCCACGCTGACTTAAGTGACATCACTTGAGGCAATTTATCAGATTTCACACAGCTCACTCTGGAGACAGAAAGGACTTTATACTACTTTTTTCACTTAAGCAGTAGTACTCCCCAACACCTCCCGGAAACACACTTTGATGTGTAAGATTGGTGATGTTTAAACTCTTGATGGTGATCTTTAAACTGACAAAGCTGATCTTTTCTCTAGGTATGTAATTATAACACTGGTATAATTTGTATAATAGAGTTTCACCTCTCATACAGACCCTAAACACATCACATATTTCCTTTAGATCACAAAATAATTCTCTTTTATGTTTCATCAATAAGCTAAACGTCTGAGCTGCCTCCGTCTTGTGAAGCATCTGGAGACAATACTGACTGACAGCAATTTGAACTTTTTAGATGTTATGTTGATCCTCTGTCCTGATATCTTATATAATATCTTAACAAAGCAGTGTGCAACTCATTATAGATAACTTGAATGTGTAATATGTAAAAAGTCTCAAATTAAATAATATTATTGTTTGCCTGAAAAGTAGCTTTTTAATAGTGATTTCATACTCTTCAGTGCCTGTGTAAAATGTTCTTCATGCTGAAGATAAGGGGCTAGATAAAAACACATTCGCAGTATTTCCTGTTGATACCCTGGTATTATAATAATACTGCAGAAAAGCCAGAGTTGACACTTTCACATCACAGGAGACTATACATGATACGTTTCATCACCCCCTACTGCCTGTGGTGGAGCTTGGCGTTATGTTTTTAAAAAATGCTTTTTTTTCTCTTAAAAATGCTGAGAAAAAGTATGAGTCACAGCTTATTCATAAGTGAGTGAGTGTTAGTTGGAATTGGGCAGCAGAGCAGATATAGTTTTTAAGTAGAAGACGTGACCTCAGGGCCTTGTATTGTTAAACATCCGTCCTTCTTAAGTATCCATGACTAAAACAATAAATCTCTGCTAGGGTGTGGCAAGGTGTGCCATTCCCCTTTCAGGAACTCATCCCCTACCTGAGTCCAAACTTGATCTGGTGGAATTTATCATCAAGACTAGTAAGACAGACAGTCTGAAGCCAGCTGATGGATCCTTGACGCTGTAACATTCATTACATACCACAATAGGAATGTGTTGGAGAGAACAAACTACGTAATGTATTGATGATGTTCTAGCCTGTTATATTAAGAAATATCTTTTTTGGCTTATTTTGGCCTGATAAGGGCATTAGATAAAAATTGAAAGGATAATGGTTCATCCTCTGGGTGCTTTTGATATCCACTGCATTCCAGCTATTAAATAACAATTTCAGTTGACCTCATGGTGGTTTAAGAGGAACACTCATGGATGGGATAAAATTGAAAAGATTCATCCTCTGAGGCTCGGTAAATTCACAGAATCTTTTTAATTGATTCTGTGTACAAATTAAATTTCGGCCTGATGGTGGCGCTGGAGGGAAGCTCATGAAGTGTCCAAAATGGAGCTCATCAGGGCACATCTTCAGAGGAGCAGGAATATACTTATTAAATTTCAATCTGTCAGTTCAATTTTGTTCTAAAATTCTAAAAACATTAGTAGTCATGCTCTGGAGACCATGAATAATTGTTGTAATTGTTGGAACATCTTGCAAGATCAAGAGAACTCTCTTTAAATCACGTAACTAAATGTTAAAAACAGGAGATTTTTTTCATGGACACCAGGGTCTTAGGCACTACCATTGAGGACACTGAGGGCTCACACATGGTGTTTATTTTATAAGCTGATTTCAGGATTTTTACAGTCATTGTGTGTAAATGTTAGGCCAACAAAATAATAACTAAATACAGCTTTTAGAATTTTTGTGTGGACAAGGCTTTGAATTGCCATTTACACTTTCATTTTGGGAGATAAAGTAGCAGAAAGTGGAAAACTTCATTGAATAAATAAAATATGAGAAATCCAAATTGGCTTTTGGTCAAACTTTGGTGAGGGCTGGGTAGCGGGGACACTTGACCTCAGTATTTTCTTGCTACGGCCCTGGTGGACACACAGTTTTATAAGTTTTGGTGGAACAGTTAAGTCTTCATTGTTGCACTGCAAAATAAAAAGCAGAGGAAGCTATGGCTAAGTGATAATTCTTAGTAATAATAAGTGAATAATTTGAAGAAAAATATTTAAATAGACCAATTTCTGATTAGTGATAATTGTTAAGAAAAATATAATAATTAGCGATTCATATTTTTCCTCCAATAAATGCAATATTTTTTAAACATCTTGCCTCATTTGATACTATAATGCACAACGTACACCACAAATTATATGCCATGAATATTTATATCACATTAGTGAACCTCCTTGTGAGTGACATCAGGTCTTCCGTTCTTCCCTCTTTATAAACTTATGTTTATGCAACAGCGCCATGTGAATAATCTTCCTCTCTGAGCTTCTTCCCTGGAAAATGATGTGGATGCTCACAAGCCGCATCATTTCCAGTGGAGTGGGGGCGGTGGGTGGGGAAGGGGGGGCGGTGTGGTGGATCGCTTGAAGTCGCTGCGCCCCTCCTCCATTTTTCTGCGCGCAGGGGAGGAGGTGAGGTGGAGGGGTGAGGAGAAGAGGTGGGTGAGCGTGCGCCCTCGGCAGACAGTCAAGCGCAAAAGACACACGGCTCATCCGCTCGCCTCCCCATTGACGTCAGTCCGGTATCACATGAACGAGCGGGGACCAATCGGCACAGCTCTGCCGGAGAGTGCTGGCTCCTTTACACCAAGATAGGGGGAAAAGACTGAATAAAAGGAAACCGAGCCAGTGAGCCTGTAATGACCACAAAACCCCACCGAGGAGACTAGAGCCACCGCCATTGGATATTTCGCCCTTTTTCCTTTTCTTCTCATGCGTTCCTCGCTGTGGATTATTCTGTTTGGCACCGGGGCGGACGGAATGGATAAGGCCATGGCCCTAACATATTGAATAGCTCGTTGGTGGTGGGGGGGAGGCGAGACGCGCACCGTGGAGACAATTCATGGGGCATTGTGCGGGGAGGAAAATGGTGGATTATTTGCACTGTATCATAAAAACCTTCCCTTGTCTGGATATCCTGCCATAAGACACTGTTTGGTGGTATTTCTGTGGCTGTTTTGGCCGTGTCTACAGTCATTGAGGTCGTGTTATAGCGGTAGGTAGGTAGGTACCCCCCTCCTGCTCGATCAGAGCGACCTCAGACATTTCAATTTTTTAATATACATGTAGGATTCTTGTATCCTTGCGACGCGTTCACCCTCCCCTCCGCGAGAGTAACATTTGGAAACAATAAACTGTTGGATTACTGAACTATGGATTTCAACAGCAGCAGCGGCGGCGGCGGGGGCAACGAGCTGCACAACAACCAGTTTTATCAGTGCGAGGAGAACAAGCCTCTGCTGGGGGAGATGTCGGAGGGGAATAATAACACCAAGCTGGGCGCAGGGCCGTGTAAGAGGTCCCTGCACCACTGCAGCAGCAGCGGGATGCGCTACAAGCTGCTCCACGAGGGGGACATCCAGGTGTGTGTGGTCAAACACCCCCGCACCTTCCTCAGCAAGATCCTCACCTCCAAGTTCCTGCGGAGATGGGAGCCGCACCACCTCACGCTCACAGACAGCAGCCTGACCTCGGCCACCGTGAGTAGCTTTCTCGCCTCCAGTTTGTGTATGTGTGCGTGTGTGTGTGTGTGAGTGTGTGTGAGTGTGACCATATAATATGCTGCGTCTCACATTCCACAGGCAGCTTTGGTGTTTGTCTTTTCTTGTCTGGACGCAGCAGACGCGCACCGAGATTACGCACAGTCTGTTGTTGACGCAGTTTACAAGACAGCAGCGTGTCACTGCTTTCACGGCCCTCTCCGCTGATAATATCGGCAACACTGTTGCTGTGGCCCGCTCCCTTCCACCCACACATCCTCCACCCTTCCATCACTTCCCTGTGCAACACACCTTCACTCTACCTGTGACTCGCAGCCTCCTGGTTCTCACACTGGGGTGCGGGGGACGCAACACAAGGGGCCCTTGAAGCGCAGGTCCATGAAGTGTGTGTGTTTCTTCGGGGTCTCTACGTGGCTCCTGGAGGCTTTGAGCAGGTTTAAAATCTGATTCTAAATTATTAAAAACAAAGATCTTCTCTAGTCTCTGGGAATAAAACCCAGCAGTGGGGGGTCTAAGGGGCCTGTTATGTGTGTGACATGAAACCAGCTGAGAGCTCCTATACTGCAACAGCCTTCACCACCATAACAAACTGATGTTTATGTGTTGCTTCATGCAAGTCAGATGGAAGGAGTGCAGGGTGGAGAGGAATAGGAAGTACACTGATAAGGTGCTATCTTCAGAAATATTGCTATGATTGTTATTCCAATCATCTTACAGGTCGGTGTAGCATTGGTGGTGTGAATAAATGGAGGATATCTCCCTCTGTTGTTGACATGGCCTATAGGTACTGTTGATCAGCTGCTGGGCCTACTCAGCACATCAGTCCAATACCAACAGGCCTATCTGTCATCATGAACATGACTGTGTATGGATACTTTAACCCATGGTGGAGTGATAAATAAAAAGGAGGAGAGACTACGACTTCTACTTGGTGATCCAAATAAGCACAATAACAAAATGTTCATGTATTTCAAGGAAATTATATCTTCTTGATATTTCTCCAGTCTGGAGAAATCATAGACACCTTGTAACAATAGGAGTCATGCCTGTGGTAATCAATTGTAATTGTTTGTAATTCAGCAGAATAATGCCGAAATAATAAAAGCCTTTATTTCCCCTTCTGTTTTTTATCAACCCCTCTGACATTTTCCACAAAGCCAGGCCCAATGTTTTATCAACACACTTTGTTAGAGGCTTTTTGGATGTCTGCCTATCACACCCACGCTAGAGGAGTGTGCTGAATTGCCCACTGCAGTGTGCAATGTCTCAGAGACTGTTATGATTGCAGAACAGACTTATGGATGTAGCTGAGGGTGAACCCACCAGAGCTCAGTTTACCTGTGGTCAACGTAAAGCTCAATGTTTGCAGCTGAGTGAATTGTACACATCACAAGAAACAGAATAACAGCCTTTTATGGAATTCATTTCTGCTGTTCTGAAAATATAATAGACTTGTGTTTATATTGGTCTCTCATGCTGATCACTGACTGGTGACTTCTCTTTTAATTTTTCACACTGGTTACGTGTACTGTTGATCGACTTTATACATTAGCCTGTTGCTGTGGGTGTAACTCGATGATAAGTCAATGATGCACTGAAAAGATATTTATCATAAATCAATTAATCTATGAAACATGCTTGGGTAGTTAATAATTGGTCATGAAGCATTAGGTCATGGCAGTTTTCCCCTGGTGACCAAATAACACACTGCTACATGAATCCACAGTGTATTCTTTAAAGGAACTTAACTAGTTTATGGTAGATTCTTCCAGGACAGGAGAGGCTGCTAATTCATACATTCATCCTCAGTAATTCATTGACCCAGGAGCTCCGCGTTAGCTTGTTAGCATACACTGGCCTGTCATAAAACTGCTTGATGGCTGATTCCGTGCCTGTAGTTCCTGTTTGTTAACAAACACATATGTAAGCTTAGTTTTATTGCTTTACTTTTTGGCAACACAACGCCTTCTAATTAATTGTATGTTACCTGACCATTTCATTAAAGCACACTGCTACATAACACAACCTGCTTAATAGCTTTATGACCAATGGGTCACTATTTTAAGCTAATAAAGTATGCTAACATTTTAGCATGGTGTTGAATGAGTGTGCAACACCTCTTAATATCCAATATGAAGGCCTGGTTGAAGCAAGAAGGTGCAACAAATTATCCTGATATGTACTGTCAAATGTCAGGGTAAGATAAGGACCTTTTGCACACTTTCTTCATCTTTTCCTTTGGGAATGAATAAGTAGCCTAGCTTACATTTACACATATACATACAGTATATACATTTATTTGTGTAGTTTGGTTATCAGTTACGTTAGCAATAGCGTCTCTCACTTGGAGCAAGTCTGGAAACTTGCAATAGAGATGAAGATTTTCAGACAGATTTTTTGACAAGTGAAACATGACTTGTCCTTTTTGCTGCCAAAATGAGCTGATAGTAACTGGTAAAAATAAATTATTGGAGGTGATTATGTGCATTCTTGTTTGCTTGCTCACATTGTGAGATGCCAGAAATGGCTGTGGCTTAATGTTATTTAGCTTTCACCAGTTCCTTTTAAAATCCAATTTTCTGAACTGAAAACATCAAATAAGAGGTTGACAAGGCTGCTCTATCCCAATGTTTCCTACAAATGTGGTTGAGAAATATGCTTTATTTTGTCAAAAATGACACAGTCTTGTTTGTTTTACAAGTTTGATGTAGTTCAAGTAAGATGATGAGTGTTGGTGCCTTTCATGATTGATAGCAGAATTCATGCTAATACTTCAACATACATCATTGTGACTGGCCAGACAGAAGTCTATGTGTCAGTTTATTGGAGTATTTGTAAGAACTCACAGTTCCAATTCAAGTCCAATGAGGTAACTACTTTCTGTTTGGGTCACAATACAAAAGTATTGCTCTGATTACATTTCCTAGATGTGGTTTTAAGTAGTGCGCTGTGAGCTCCACTAAGTATCCGTGATCTCATATTGATTGTGGCTGCAGTGGGAAACAGGGGCAGCCTTCGAACTTTGGCCAGTCAACAGCAGCCCTCAGAGACAGCCAGGAACCATCTCTATGGAAGCAGGGATTAGGCAAAGCTTATTTCTCCATATCTAAAGCCAGAATTCATGGAAAGTGTTTTGCATTTTTGGCCTTAAAACACTCATTGCTGTGGTGTTCTTGTGTTGCCACTTCCCAGGGATCTCTTGTCAGTCAGACAATGTAGGGTGTATTTTTCCTGGAATTTTCTTTTGTTAAAGTTATTTTTCATGCTAACTACCTCATCTATTTACTCCAAAGAAACCTGAAATGGCAAGAATGAACATTTACTTATATGAAAATGATGCACCATGTTTAATATATTTATCAATTTAAAGCTCAGTATCCTTAAGAAATACATCCATATTGGATGATTCCAAATCTCTTGTGTTACGTCCAACATTTAGTGCCAATGCAGGAAGTAATGTGGCCTTAATAGGCAGAATTAAGGTTGTGGAAATCCAGATTTGTAGCATGTTTGACTTTCCTACAGGAGACCGGAGATTGCATCCTGTTACAGACCTGCAATTAGTGTTTTAGTTGCCTAAACCTCAAGCATACCTTAATCAGATTTTATTTGCCATAACCACATTTCTATAATTGCCATGCACAGATATTTTGTAGAACTAGAATTTTTAAAATGTTGACATTGGATATAAGAAAAAATAATTTTACATAATACGGGATTTTACAGAATCATCTAATATCTATGTTCTAGCCTCGTCATTTGAGAAGAGAAGTTGTGGTTTCCTATATATTAGAATTTAGCATGAAAGTTCATTGGAAATAAATAAAACAATTCACTCAAGGACCACTTCTTAGCTTTTCAGGTGAATAATACCATTGAAAGCCCTGGAAAAACCTACTTAATTGACCATAGGTTAAGATATTTTTTTTTCAAACTACTGTGCATGTGAGAAGTCTACCATCAAAGGCTTATGATGAGCTTGGAAGAACTGCTTTTGGCTTCTTTGCACCAACAACCTGAAACACACTACAAAGCACTTCAAAAATGAATTCATTGGTAACTCTTGGTCATTTTAAATCCACAGTCTCAAACCTTTTAACTTCTGTTTGTACCTGTTTTAATTGATTTTGTTGTTACTCTATTTATTAATTGTATTTATATGTTTGTTTTATTGATTCCTTCTTGCTCGACGTCATTGTAAATGAGGGCTTTGCCCTCATTGATTTTCGAGTTTAAATAAAGACAAATAAGTAATAATTTAGTAAATTGAACTTTTGTTGATTTGTGCTATATAGTCCTTTTTCAAGGGATTGCCTTTCAAGGATCTCTCATGCTTATAGTAGCTGCTTTATTGTTCTTGTTTCAAAGAGCCAAATGCTAACAGTCACTGACTGCCGGGGACTGGCTGACATCTCATAAATTACCCTGTAAAATCCCTCAGAGGCTAATGGAAGTGTTGCTGATCTGTAAGGTAACAATGCACCTCAATGCTTTTAAGCCATCAGCTGAATGTCTTAACCATTGCACATTTTGTTAACATAGAATGAAATATGAATGTTGCTCAAAATGTTGTAATTTAGCTGTCCTTCAGCTATCCTGTCCATCGTGTGCTTTGTATTTGTGGCATGAAGCTGAACCAGAATACAAGCCAGTGGTACAAATAATGACGCTAATGCTAATTCTTTTGTTTTGAATCTAGTCATGTGGCTGGTTTATCCAGAAATTCCCTTGACTAGTGTGTTTGTGTGTGAGCGGTGACACCCTGTATACAGCAATCATGTGTCTGCAAGTTGGCTTATCAACGATGTTGCATATTCTTCGCTCTGTAAAGGCTGAAATATGAGGAAGAGGGGTTTTTATTCAGGGTGAAGCATGAATGTGCATTTCCTGAGTGGCGTTGTTGTACTCAGTGTCGCACAGAGCCGTTATGTGGGCAGAAGAACAATGCTGATCCATTTGCTCTGCTCTCTTACAGAGAGACTCCTTCCAATGAAGAGGCAAAGAGCGATGACTCTGTGTCTCCAACAACATCCCCACGCACAGCAAATAATTGAGATGATTGAGAGAAAAGAGCTTTGTGAAACTGAGCGTGGCTGCCAAGAGGGTTTCATTAGTTTCAGTTAACAGAAATCACATGAATCCCATGTTTAGGTTAAAGCAGCATGTTGTTGCCAAAAAAGCAAATAGGCCTTTTTAAAAAATCTAAAAGTTAACTCTTCCAAAACTAACTCCTGCAAAATAATTTTGTTTTATTTTGAAAATAGTGTAAAAAATGAATTTGTATCTATATTGAATTTAGTTGTAAATTTCTTTCTTTTTACCTCATTTAGGGAGAAATTAACATATTAATGGACACAGCTTAATTCTCGTAGAATTAGTGTGTTTTTCTATATGTACAGGAAAGGATTGTGTGTGTGTGTGTGTGAGTGTGTGTGTGAGGGAGAGATTTCAATGGGCAACATGAGGGAGTCGAGAGTGACTCACTTTTCTTTCCTTTGACAGACCTGCCTGCCTCAACTGTAGTCAGAAACCTAACCTACATCACATTTGCGTAAGAAGGGCGCTAGTGCAAGCAAGCACTTCCTGTGTTGCGACTTGCTCACAAAAGGCCTGAGATGAAAGGAATCTGGTTGTGCTGCGAGCATGAGGGGCTCATTATAGGCAGCAAGACGGGAGACGGGAGGCTTTTAGAAATCAATCAGGGTGGTTTGACTGTCTTCTGGTCATGTATGGAGCCTGAAGTGTCTAATGGTTATGTAAGGAGCCGGGGCAGGCCCTGTGTCTAACTGCACCATCGATCTATTTTAATAATGGGACTTTTCTAATCAGGGTTGGTTTTATTCTCGGTGTCACACTTAATAATAATCAAATGCGTCATACACGTTTGCCACACCTACCCTTTTATTTAGAAATATTAAAAATGATCACAATGAATAACACACACCTTATAAGCTTACATACCTTGCAAAGTGCTGTAAGTAAATTCTTAGTTTTGGTTTAAAAAGTCATGAACACGACTTAGAAGTGCACGTGTGTTTGAGCTCCCAGTGGGTGATAAGGAAGAGTTGACTTTTCCTTTCCTGTCTACAGTGTTTGTAGATATCCATCCACACTAGCAGTTTGAGTTGTTTTCTGAGTTTATGGCAAAACAATGTGCACTTGCATTTCTTTTATTAGGCACGCAGAGGCTATTTAAGACAACATCTTTACACTGTCAACACCAAGTGGTTTTCCGCTGTATTCGAAGCCCAGTGTGTCATTTACAGAGTAAGTGCCAAGTCAGGGTTCTCAAAAATGGATCACATTAAGACCAGACGTCAGTGTTTTTAAAAAGATCCGCTTTTCCTGTCCACACAACAAGAGAGCAACATTTTTTGGAGGAGTGATCCATATTTGGTGAAATGACAACACAGACAAATCAGTTTCATATTAATTAAATTCATGTGATTTTTTTTTTTAGCCAAGGCTTTGGGCTTTAGTGTGTAGAAGAAAGGGAAATAAATAAAAACAGCAATGCTTCTTAGATGCATTTTTCACCAGTTTAACACTTATGTAAAGTATCAGAAGACATCACAGAAGTCAACTGTTTCTACTGATTTTCTACCCTGTTGTTTTCAGCACCGAAACCCTATACATCATCACAATTTTAGTATTTCCCCATGTAAACACCACAATGTTGTGTTGCCTATCTCACTCATTCTCATCCATTGGCTGTGCACAATAAAGTAGTGAAACATATCGATGGAAAAAAAGGATGTAGTTCTCATCAGGTATTAGGGTGAACATGTCTGGTCCGCCTTTTTTTTTAAAGCCCACTTTTTGTCCCCCCCCCAATTTTTACAGTTAGCCTTTGATTTAACTGTAAATGTTATACCTTGTTCACACCTATGGGCTCTCAGGATACAAGTCATTGTAAACTGAACATCAATACACATGCTGGTGCCGCTCAACAAAACTTAAAAGGTGCCCAGCCGGAAAATGTGGGGGAGTTGAGAAAAGTTTCAACTTAAAGATGCGTGGGAGCGACAACCAATAGCGCTTGTATTGATTCCCATGGGGGAAAAGTTGTTTTCAGTCCACTCCACTACGTAAAAAAGGAGCTTTTGCTAACATTAGTCACTGGTCATACCAGACCACGCCTGGCTGTAGCAGTAAAACCTCCTGAGTGTACTGAATTGAGCAAGGGTGCGTTTTATTAATTCTGAGTTTTAGGAAGAATGTGTTGTTTCTTTTGTCAGGAGTTACATAGTCTCACTTTCAGTGCTCAGTGCAAACAACAGCCTGCTACTTTTGAATCCGTATGCATGGCCTTACAAACCAGCTGTCATAACTCCCTCACTTCTATTTTGAAAAAAGTATATAAAGTATATACAACGCGGCCTCTTGATGTGGTTGGATAATGCGTCATACAACCTTATTCTTAAGGAGGCCTCAACCCCAAGCATGGCCCTAATCCTAATCTGAACCATCTCTAAAGTAGGCCTAAACAGAACAATTTGATTGGTTACAGGCTGTATAAAGAAACTCCTCTCAAGGCGAAAAAGTGCTTTATAATCTGTATGTACAAACTGAAAACAAGCCAACATTTTTACATTCAGATGGTAACAGAAAACCATTATTGTATCTGCACACTTCCTGCACTCCTGACCTGCGAGACTAAATGCTAAAATGTAGGTTGGATTGTCCTTTAAAATTAAAATAGAGTTTATTCTCAGGAGTCTGCAGTGTGTGGATGAAGACATGTGGGGAAAAAATATCCTCCAGAACAATGAAGAGAGTGTGTGTCTTTCTTGAAGCAGAACCAAAGGAGGTCGTGAATAAACTATACATCCATATCAGCTGATCACGCAGTACGTCAAGCTGCTCCTTAAAACAGAAGCAGGACAAGATGCTGCTGCTAAATGTTTTTGGTGGTATTGTTTTAATTCAAAAAAAAAAAAGGGAAGGGAAACGACAGGCAGTTGCTACAACCTGTGAGCTCATACACACACACACACACACACACACACACATATAAACACTCACATGGCTCTGAAAGGCTCTGGGCAGGCCTCCAGGACAGGCTGCAGTACATGTTCAAATTCAAATACTGGACCCTCCCAGTTTTGTTTGAACAATGCAGCCATTAGGCAAAGATTTGAGTTATAGTCAGGAATGACATATTGATTTATGATATTTAGAATAGATTGGAATTGGATTCGTTCCCCTCCTTCTACCTTGTCATGTATGTCTGTGAGTGATGGTTAATGTGAAAGAAAACAGAGAAACCAAACAAGAGAGTATGGGAGGATGGACAGAGAAGGGAGACTGCAGCCCTGCAGCGGTCATTCTCTATTTGTGACTGTTTTTAGTCATGTCTTTCAGGGAAACTGTGGGTTGTTTTTAACCATGCTGAAAAAAGCCATGTTCAGCCAGGGCAGCAGGAAGTCACACACATGCTTCTTGTAAAGCTGGGCGCTTTGAAACATCACTTTACCATCACCATAACATCATAACATAACATTGTCTTCTTTGCATTTAAGGTTTCACTGATGTCACACCGTGTCTACTAGTTTGCATGATTTAGTGATTTATGTACAGTTACATCACTATATGGCAGCGAGATAACACATACTGACTTTTTAGACTTTTTAGATATGAGGCTAAAGCCAGTAGACAGTTAGCTTAGCTTAGCATAAAGACTAAAAGGAGCCTGGCTCTGTCCAAAGGTTACAAAATTAGCCTACTATCAACTCTAAAGCTCACTAATCAGCATGTTATATCAACAGTTGTGTAGAAACAACATGTTGTGGTTTTAAAGGGAGTTATCAGTTTGTTCGCTGGAAGAAACAAGTCACCACTCCCAGCCAAAAAATAGTCCAGCACACAGAGTAACTGACTGTAAAACCACAATGTTTCATTTTTACCATTTACTATATATAAATATGGACTTTTTGATAGCTCCCCAAAAGTGAAGCCAAAACATCTTGATCGCCCCCTGGTGGATGGCTGCAGTATAGGTCATAAGTCCCGCCCCCTCCATGTTACTGGGTGGGACATAAGCCAAACTAAAAAATCAAAGTACACGTCAAATCACCTTTCCAAAAGATGGTTTCTGTCATTTTAAGGTAGTTCTTATCACACTGACATATGTTCATGTGCTCATTCTTCAGAGAAGTATGTTTTTAATTAGTTATTTGACAATATAAAAATGGGGTCTGACGTTGTGATTGACAGCTGTGACAGCCGCTCTCAAACCTACGTCAGGTGGTGCTTTGAAATTTAAATTTGCTGAGGGGGCTTGTTCTGCTGGCCGTCATCCCGCCGCCCGACTCTACTGCACAGAAATGATCTAAATGACGTCACACAAGGATGATATTTCGCTTTTACATAGCGGTAGGAAGTGCAGATGCGTCGTCCATATTTATATACAGTCAATGGTTTTTACACTTTTTTGTGCGGATTAAATAAACAAGATACATCGTGTCATTTAGCGAGCTTTAGAGGTTCTAGTAGAAAGATTTTGTTACCTTTGGACAGAGCCAAGCTAGCTGTTTCCTCCTGTTCCCAGTCTTTATACTAAGCTAAGCTAGCTGTCTCCTAGCTGTGGCTTCATATTTAATGGACAGACATGAGAGTGGTGTCAATCTTTTCATGTAGCTCTTAATACTCTCACTCTTAATAGTGAATAAGTGCAATTGGTTTAATTTATATCTTTACTTAATAAACCGATAAGTTGATATTTATATCATGAATTAGCTCTGCCATGGAACTGAAATTATATATTTCTTTACCCGTACTCATGTAATAGCTTACGCACGTCATGGGCCTCAAATAAATACAGAAGTAGAAAGAAGGAAGTTAGAATAAGAAATAAAGCTAATCAAACCACAAAATAAGCTTACAAAAGTAGAACAATACATTGCAGTTGTATTGAAAGTTTAGTTTCTCTATCCCCAGCAGTAGCTGTAGTGGACCTTTCAGCATAAGAGCCAACATCAGATAAAGTGGAATGCAAGAAGTCATTGCCTATAAAGTCCAGAAAAATAAATTATTACAAGCATTTTACTGATGTTTTGGAGCACAGTCATCAGAACAATAAGGAAGTTCAAAGATGAGAACAAAGATGTATACATACAGAAAGAGACAAAGATAATGAGATATGTATTCAGACAGAGGTCAAAGGGCATGTTTTTAGCTTTTTGCTGATTATATAGATTACATTATCAACAGGAAGCAAGAGGTTAAAAGATCTTTAGCCCGTGGTGTCGTGTGGGAACTAGAACTAGATTATGAGAAACTAAAGGTCATCATATGTGACACATTCAAACTAGCACATTAAGTCAACACTGGTGTTCTCTAATTGGCTGCCATTTAAAGCGGTTTGTCATTACCTTTGGCGGAGGCTTCGATATTAGTCATCAACAGTGACCTCAGCTGATCCTCTTCATAGCTCAGAGGTTCAACTGTACGTATAAAACCAATCAGCAAGCTACGGGAGGTGTTTCGATGATGATGTGACACTTTATTTCTTTAAAGCCGACAACTTTAACACTTGGTTAACACATGGTTTTATATTTCTACTTTGCCTTTCTTTTGTTCATTGTTAAGGTACTGTTGTGAAACTTCATACTTCCTTCACATGTGTCAAATTAAAAGCCTGTCAGGAAAGGGAGGGGTCATGCCCTTTTGAACTGTTTGAAGGCTTTGAGTTTTATTCTTAGTACCTTAACACAGATCAAAACAATGGTGAAGAAGAGCCAACTGCCATTAGTTAGTGAATAAAAGCAACAGTGGTAAGTGTGACATGATTGTGTTATTGTACTATGTACTATACATCTTTCTGAACCCATCAAGTCAACAGGTAAACACAAAGTTTGCATCAACAGCAAACAGCAAATTGTTTTTTAAGATGTGGTTTAAAAAATAAGGAAAATGAGGAAATGTAAAGGCCTAAACACTCCACCACTGTTTAAAAAGTTACACTATCTGCATTGCCTATATTTATGGCTTCAAATGTGTTCAGAAAATGACTTACATTTGCAGCTTTTGGAAAGTTGACATGTTTTTTTTAAAGTTGTAAAATTCGAAACAAAGATCAGTGCCAGCTCAGCAGGTGATATTTTTGAGCAATCAAGGGGTTGGAAAGCATTAATATTGATGTCTGATTGAAAAAGAGAACTGTCAAATGTATTGTCCAGCCTACTTGAAATGACGTCTTGAGCTCATTCATCTGTGGCCTTGCCAGACCACAATGAGAAGTGGAACTGTGGGATAACTTTGAGCAGCCTCCCTCTAAATGTCAGACGGGCCAAGTCAGACTTTTAAGTAATTCTTTTTCTGTGAGACATGCTTCATGCTAAGATGACATTAAGTTGTGTCTCGTACAACTAAAATATTCGTTTTATTTGTTTTTTTTTCTTTTAAAAGACAGAGACTGAATGCAAATATGAGAGAATCTATGGACTGATGCTGAATGGTTCAAATGCAAAACAACCATTGTCAGTCTGCATGAATGAAATGTGTGCAAGCTAGCTGATGCAAAACAGTCTTTGAGGCCATTCTCAGTGTCTTAGCACCATAACATCCTGATTTGATGTTAGTTATTAGTTTTTTTAAGTTTTTTTTTTCCTCCACAAGGTAATGTGAGCTCTCCTTGGATATGTATTTTTTCTCAGCACAGGTGCACATTCAGTCTGTGGGGTTTTAGAATGTGGAACACTTGAGGATATGTAGTTTTAGAGCTCTGCAGTACGTGATTAGCTCCCCGTCCTGGTTTGTGGAAACATATTTTTAATATAGAATAATAGTAGAACAACATATAGGTGGATTCACTTGACTGATTCATTTTCTGATGTAGCTGTGTATTTGTACACGTCTGCCATGAGTCACAACACTGAATGTTGACCTACTACTATAGGGAATAGCCGCAGCCCACAGAAGCACAATTTATAGGCTTATTTTCCATTGTAACCTTCCCTGATAATCCGATCCGCACATGCGAGGTTCTTCACAAACTGATTTATAGTTTTGTTTGGGTTAACGTTATATTTAGATCTAAGTGTGGAGCTACTTTCAATTTTCCAGCTGTTACACTCCCCTTCGCTGTCTAAGTGGTGGACTGAGCTGCCAGGAGCTGATGTTGCTGCTGCTGCTGCTGCTGCTGTACCCATTGTTATTGTGTTGGCGGTTTTGTCGTCACTGGATTTATATTTCTTTATGCTGTCTTGTTGTTGATGTGGTTTTTGTTTATTGTTGCAGTTGTTGTTGTAGCAGTCACTGCATTATTGCTGTTGTTTTTAGTTGTTGCAGTTGTCTCTGTTTTTCACTGTTGCCATCTTTGGGCTGTTTTTTATTGTGGTAGCTGTTACTGTTTTGTTGTTGGGGCGAGTTGTCACGGTTGTTGTATCTTTAGTACGCGCTGATGTCATTCTGCATAGTTACCGAGTACTCACTCCTTTGTCCACACTGCTTTTTAATCAACAATGCCTGTAATACTTCACTTACCAAGCCTTCACGTCTGCCTCACCGCTAGATGCCACTAAATCCTACACACTGCTCCTTTAAATAAAAATGGATTTGAATCAACAAATAATAATTGGGTCTTCCAAAATATGACAAATGCCCATCAGAAGTTGCCAGAGCCCAAAGTCATGTCTACACATTGCTTATTTTGAATGAGCAGTAGTCTAAGCCACACATGTATTCTGTGTAATATGATATGAGCAAGGCTGGAGTAGCAACCTAGTAAGATGGGCGGCTAGAGCCCTAGACAGTCAAGGACCCAAGAGGCGCCATATATTGATATAGTGTGTGGTAATTGGATGAATTGGAAGATTGTTTGGTAATGTGCACCATTAAAGATCACTATCAGCTGAAATGATATGGTTTTAAAGGCACCCATTGGAGTGTAGGGCTGGGCGTCAAGACCCAGTTCCAAATGAGAACTGATTCCAACGGAATCATTAAGAAATTTTAATTTCGATTCTGCTTATCAGTTCCTCAATGCACTACATATCTGCAAGGACATGGCTATTTCCCAGGACCAATCTACGTCATGCATCAATGTTTGTTTACATACGAGCATGCATGACTAATGTCACAAGTAGTGAGTGAAAGATGGACCGTAGTAAACGCTCTAAAGTGCAGCCTCATTTTATTAAAGGGGACCTATTATCCTATTATGCTTTTCCTTATTTTCAGTCATATATATATATATAATATAAAATGTTACAATGTCAGATGTTCATATTAAATGTGGCCAAAGTGTCAAATAATGAGGTAAACGTATGAAGAAGTGATACCTGTGCACACCCACTTCAATGTTTTTTTTCCTACTTTCAGCCCGAGCTGATGTCGACTTGTGACGGATTTCTTTATATTATCATCTGCTCCACACACACAGGGTGCGAGTTCCCTACTCTACTCCACTAACATTATTGCATTTTTCCATTGTTTTGGGGGTAGTCAGGCCGAGCCATGACTCGAGCTGGCACACTGTGAGTATTTTTCCATTACGCAGTGCAGCAAAGTAAAATAAGTTGTTTACATGTTGGAGGTGTGCTGGTCGTCTGCAGCTCTTCATTAAACATCATCGTGACTGCAACTATTTCTGCTTGTGCTTTTCCTCCCCTGCAACTGACCAATCAGAACAGAGTGAACTCATCGTGAAGGGGGCCTTAAAGAGACAGGAGCTATGACTGCCTGTTAGAGACAGAGGCTGAACTGAGGGGCTGCATAACGGGCCTGTTTAAGATAAATAAGGATTTTTTTTTTAATGTAAGGAGTTTTTCTGCATGTGGGAAGCTAATTAGCTGTTAGTCGGGTTGCACATTAAATTTGACCAAACTTTTATGGCAGCACAGCATCAATCTAAAAGAATGTTCAGTGTTTAATGTCTTGTGTAGCCCGAGTGTGTCATCAGCCAGCGCTAGCACCTCGTTAGCACCTCCAGTTGAGCCAGGGATACCTAGCCACGACACACGGTGTATGCATGTACTCTATTAATGTTGGCATTAAGCTACATACAGGAACTCTTCAGCTGCATTCAGGGGCTGTGTTGGTGCGGGCGTGTTGTTTAAAGTGCCGGTGAAACAATGAAATATGATCCAGCAAGTTGGATTAACAGATTATTGCATTTAAAAGCTGATCAGAAAAACACAGCACAGCCGTTTGTAATAATCACAGACTGGATTTTACAAGTCTGGAAAGTTATCACGCTGCAACCCTGTTTACCAGAGTGCACATGTGAAGCGTTTCTGTGTCGGTAGACCTCCGAAAAAAGTATGAACAGAACCAAGTGCATGTCCGCGGTCAACGTGCATGAATTGGCCTTTGCGGTGACAGCACGCTATGTTATTGAGGGAAAGATGAGACAGAAAGAATTCAAATCAAAAGTAGAATGTTCAGTTAAAAAGACTTTACTTATTCGACACTGGGTATCAATAAGAACTAGAATCAATAAGCAGAATCAGAATCAATAAAATTGGATACCCAACCCTACATTTGTGTTTACATTACTCTCTGAAATGCATGGTGTGTGATCCTTTAGGGTGTCAAATGCATTTCCTTCCTCATAAAACATTTGTTGAGCCAAGTTTTGGAAGAATTTGAAACCTTCATTGTTTCAAACCCATGTTTGCTAGTTGATGGCACATTCCTACATTCTTGGCATGTTCCATGACACTACTAGTGATCTAAAATTCCATAGTGTACCTTTCAGTTGTATATTTATCTGTCTTGTCTGCTTGTCTTGTACAAAAGCCCCATGTCAAAATTTACATGGTACATTTTGCCAAATAAATTGTGTTCAAACAAAACCAATGGCTTCACGTTTTGCCCAGGGACCCTCTAGCATCTGATCATGGAAGTAAGAAGCAAATCCCCACATTTGAGAAGCTGAAACCAGCTCATTTTTATTTAAAAAGTTGCTGAACAATTGGTGAAACTGTCAACTAACCAATTACTGAACTAGTTTCTCATTGTTCTCTTTTGCTACATAGTTTCTCTTGTCCTGTCAGATGTTTTAAATTACTCTCTCATATCCACCATCTTGTCCCTCCAGCAGTCATGCCGTGTTAATTAGAATTAACTTACATTTTTGGTTTTGAAAATTTTCTCAGAACTATGTTTTTACAGAAAGCAACCGTGTCAAACCACAGAGCTCCGTCATCAAACAGTTTCCCCAACAGAAGTGCTCTCTATCCTCCCCTCGGTGAACGCCTGCATGACTTGTTGACAGTGTTCTACAGGTCAGCAGTGTGTTTTTCGTCCTCCAAGTTTACGAGCAGCACTGTGGTTGTTCCTTAGCAAATGGAGAAGTACAGCGGCTTATCATTCAGGGAAGTGACTCTTTAATGCCTGGCGACGTCACGCCAGAGTCCAGCAGCTTTGCACGAGTTCCGCGGTGTGACTAAGTCCTTAAACACAGCGTATGACATGTTTATGATAGTGTTTGATCAATCTGTTGGTCACGGCGAGGGTCCTTTTTAACAAACGCAGCTATCATATCACCTTGGTCACCCTTCAAAATCTGGGTCACTGCTTGAATGTCCTTTTGTTTTGGAGTCACTGTTGTGTGATTATTGGTAAATATGAAACCGGGGGGGAACACAGGATGTGAAATGATAATGTTTGCTTGATGACAGGAACAGGAAGAAATGTGCACTCAAATGCCCTCTTATCCACTTACTGTCTGTCTTCAACAGGAGCATTGTGGTTTCTTTCTCTGTGTGTGATGCAAGTGAACACAGTGTCTGCAGGAGACCACAGAGGTTTCATGTGAACAAAGCTTCATTCAATGTCCGCAGTGTCTCGGTAGATGGTTAAATATGTGACCTCTTGTTTCTACACACTTTGTTCGCTGCACGGCTTGTCATGCACATATCACAGCTGGAGTTTTCAGTAATGTTATTATTATAATAAACAGCAAAGAAGCGTCGGAGTAAAGAAAAAGGAAACATGAAAGGTGATAGGGAATGAAGGGAAGAAAAAGAGAATAGAGGTAAAACAGGATGAGGGGAACAAGGAAGGAAGAGAAGAAGGAAAAGAGGAGAAAAAGGAGGGGAGAGGAACAAAGAAGTGGTGGAGTAAAATAAGATGATTAAAGGAAGGAAAGAGGAATGAAAAAGGGAGGAATGAGAGACGTACAAGATGAAACAGATGAGTTAAAAAAAAAAGGAGAAGACATGAAAGGTGAGATGGAATGAAAAAAGGAAAAGAGGAGAAAAAGAAGGAAATGAGAGAAGGAGTAAAATAAGAAGGGTGGAGGATGAAGGAAGAGGGGAGGAAAGAAGGAGAAGTGGAGTATGAGATGAATAAAGGAAGGTGTGAACAAGGGAGGGAGAGAGGGAAGGGAGGAGGTAACAGGCAAGAATGGCAACAAGGAGTTAAAGGTAAAGGTGAAAGAAAGGAGGAGAATATAAATAGTTGAGTGAAAGAAGAGTAAAGAGAAAGTAAAGGACAAGGAAAGAGGGAGAAGGAAAAGAAGAAGGATATGAGGGAGAAAGGACCTTTTGAATTCTTGGAACTGTTCTCAGTAAAATAAAGTCGTGTTTATTGCTAATACTGCTGTGTCTGTTGTTCCAGGTGTGTCTGCAGTGCGCTGACCTGTAAAACGACTGCTTGACCTTTTCACTGCACTAACCCAGGCGGCATAAGCTAAACACCTGATAGGTGTCTCCACCGCAGCTCAGACTGACTCAGTCAGCTGTTTCACTCACTTCCGCTTCACTCTCTTTCTCTTATTTTCTTTGTCTTTCCGCTCTCTCTCTCTCTCTCTCTCTCTTTCTCTCTCTCTCTCTCTCTCTGGCCTGTTGATGTGTTTCCTGCTTTGAATCATCAGAGGCACAATTAGAAAGTTTGTTTTTTTTTTTCCTGCCCTGCAGCGCTCCATGAACATAACGTTATCAGAGAGCTGATAGGGTTGTTGATCAGTGACTCCGTTTTTACACGTGCAGAGACTTCTGGCTTTCCAATGTCACACCAGAGATAAGAGACTTTATTATTATTATTATTATTATTATTATTATTATTATTATTATTATTATTATTATATGTTTTTCTTATTGTCAACACTGTTTTTTGCTAGCAGATATAAGTGTTTATTAATGTACTAACTATAAACAGACAATGACCAACAATATAATAAAGCACAGTTGTAATAATACTACAACATATATCTTCATAGGAGAAGTATACTGAACATTAATAAGCATTTCAAAATGTCCTTATATCTTCTTATAACTACATTATAGTGTATTATAAACATTTATTGAAGTTTATATACCGCTTATAAATGCTAAATAGGTTGACTCAAAGTACAGTGTTACAACACAATTTATAGTAAATGGTCCTCAATTTGGATTAAGGATTATTTGTATTATTGTATATTATTATATACCATGTAATTATTCTTTATAATATATTGTTATTGTTTGTATCTTCTGACACTTAGACAAAACCGTGAAACTAGTCTCAGATGTGTAAAAGATGGTGTCAAGATTTTCACCCAGCAGCAACTAAAGATGTTAGCTGGTGTATCCTTACATGATTAATATTTGTAAATGTTCATTTTTTTTTAAATACAGTGCATAGGTCATGTGTTCTTTCTTTCTTTGGTTTATCTTCAGATCAACACTCTCTATCTGCTTCTCCCTGGAAACAAAAAAAGAAAAAAAAACAAAACATAACATACATCTCCATCCCCTTGTTTCTATGGCAACACAGCACTGAGGAGAGGAGACAAGAGGAGCTGTAGCCTCCTCCAACCCTCCTCCGCCATGAAAAGCAGAACAGAAAGAGACAGAATGGAAAAAAAGAGAGGACTGGGAGCAGGAAAACAGAAAGAAAGAAAGAGAAAGAAAGAAAGAGAGGAAGGTAGAGGGAGGCAGGCAATCACTGCATGCTCTTGTGCAGGATGGAGTATCTATGGTAACCCCGGCTGGTTATCAGAAAATTGAAGCCCCTTCTGTTTGTCTTCATTCTGCTCTGGCTCTGCCTATTGAAAAACACAACGCCGTTTATCTCCTCCTTCACCACACCATTTCATATTCTGCTCTTTATTTTTGCATTTCGTCTTATTTGTGTGGACACGTGGTGTGTGTTGTGTGTGTGTGTGTGTGTGTGTGTGTTGTGTGGTGTGTTCAGTTTGAGCAGAAACACTATTTGGCAGACAGAAGGACAGACAGACAGACGTTTACTCTTCCAAGGAAATGAGACATCTCGCCCAGAACCAATATTTGCCATGGACGTCGTCTGTAATGAAAATCCTGTATGCGTGCAGTTTCACAACAGGGATTTTGTGTGTGTGTGTGTGTGTATGTGCGTGCGTGCGTGTGTGTGTGTGTGTGTATATGGAGGGGGTTAGACAAAACAGCCAGCTTGCTCTATCAGCCGAAGAGGGAGGTGTAAATAAAAGAATAGCATGTTTGTTCTTCAGCAGGGCGGGAGGAGCAGCAGAGAGAGAGAGAGAGAGAGAGAGCTGCCTGTTTGCTCTATAGAGAGCGAGATGGATGCAAATAAAGAGAACCACCTGTCTGCTCGACTCCGCTGCAGAGGGACGCCAGGGCGAAAGCAGGCGTTCGCTGCTGCTTCCATGTAACTACTGAGATGTGTTTGTGTTGAGTGGAGCCGGGGCTCTGTGTATATATGTGTGTGCTGGAGGAGGCCAGAGACAGACTGTTTATCTGTCTGAAAGCAGCAGCAGCAGAAGAAGAAGAAGCAGGGAGGCAGTGGAGTGATACCAGAGCAGCCTGTAGAGGCCTGTTTTTCTCAGACACTGACTATAGCTAGACAATCTCAGTTCATTCATATTATAATGGAAGTCATTGTTTGGATGTCTACCTCTGATGTGATGGATGATATAGATTTGCATTTGCAACATATGGATGTGTTGTATTCATTTACTAAACTGTTTCAGCTTGACTGATGTTACACAGGTGTTATTTTTACCTCATGATCCAATACTTGACATTACATGAACCTTCTCAAAGGTGCGTGCCATTAATGGAAGCGTTCTTCAGATATTCTGTTTTTTTTTCAACATCTTTCATATATTTTGTCATAGACACTTTAAACCAATTTTAATTTCACCTGGCTCTCCTCCCATTTCACATACAGATGTTTTGGTAAAATAAACAGCTACAGATGATGGCTTTGTGTTTATATGATGTGTCATCCAACCTGTTGTGAATGACCACACTCGAAGGCGTGGCAAAAAACCATCATAGCCTCCTCCTGGCTGTATCACACTCCCTCCCAGATCTCTCTTGAAGAGTTTTTCTTTGTATTTCTTTCTATACTCAACATAATTAATTGCACAAACGGGGATAACAGTGCACACTTTCAGACAATCTTTCCTTGAAGGCATTCATGGTGTTGGGCCGTGAATGAAAAGTGACAGAGGTAGTTATGAGATTGTCGGATCGTCTGTTTCAGCAAGTTACAAAACATTTTGAACACAGCCCCTCTGATTGGCTATCCTGAAAAGGGGTTCAAATACTGTTAGCGATCTGACAAGCATTTAGTTTGAAACATACTGAGGCCTTTAATGACAAAGTCTACTGCAAAATCGATAAAATATTTTTAACAATGGAAGACTTTCCCTCTCCTTCTGATATAGCATGTACCGCCCTGCTCCATGCACATACACACACAAACATAAGCTAGTTCTCTGGTCAACAACACCCCAATTAACCAGATCATCTCCTATATATAACCTTTACTCTCTGACGCTGCCAAATTTACATTATGTCATCACATATATCTATAAACTGTCTGCGCCTGGCCGCTTGTAACCAAGAAACTGTTACAGCACAACACATCACAATCACAACTTTCAATCTTTATATATCTTTTTTAGAGCTGACAGAGCAAAAAAAAACAGAGCAAAACCAGCTAGCTGTTTCCCCCTGCTTCCAGTCTTTATGCTAAGCTAAGCTAACGTCTAAGCTAACGGTCTTCCCCCCCTAACCCTCAGCAAGAAAACAAATAAGCGTATTTCCTAACATGTCAAACTATGCCTTTAAACAGCAAAGAGATATAATAACTGATTTAATAGTAAAGACAGGACACTCTTTTTAATATTGAAGATGTATATTACATTTAAAAACTGTGACAATCAAAAAGTTAACGCAGTCTGCTGAGGTTCCTCTTTGATATTCCTTTCCAGTTTCACTCTGAATCAAGCGTTTCATTACGCACATGACGTCAGCAACAACACTTTGTTTTACATTTTAAATACTTTTTTCCATCATGTACTTTGGCTGTTTTAAATGAGCTGTCTTGGAGATTACTGATAGGATATTGACTAAACTTTTTTTATCTTTGCTGTCGTCTTTATCTGTTGTTGTTGTCTAAACATGGTGTCACACTCTACTGAGAATTATGAATCACACTGGAAAATCTTATGTTTATCTGATGATAACATAGAATGGAAAACAAGAATGACAGACAGATTCAAAGATTGCCTGAAATACTTTATTTTAATACAAAGAATTCAACTCTTTGTTCTACTTTGATTATTATCATGTTTATTATGTTACTGTGGCCTGTCAGAATTTGATGGCCACATCCAGTTGATACTTCCTATATCCACTCAGCTGCCGAGAGAATTTCTTTTCTTTTCAATAAAAACTCTAACAGAGAGAAAACATTAGCCTCAGCAAAAATAAAAAGTAAAAAAAAAAAAAAAAATGCTGATAAATGCCAGAAAACATTGCTGCCTAATTAGGGTGCAGCTAAAGCCACTCCAGATGACGTCTGCAGGGCCCATTTGTGTGGATATACAGTTAGTCTCCCATCAACAATAATTGGTACTAAGTCATGCAGTGACGCTAATGTCTGGGAAATCAACTGGTGATTCATTTACTGCAATTTCTGCATTTCTGACAGACACATGTCTTATTATAGCAACACTGTGGCATTAAACATTTCTCTTGAAACTTCTCCCCGGGGTTAGTAGATATACAAGCTCAGGCTCAGTTTCCTTGTGGCTTTCATTTGGCCTCGTTATTTTTATCTGTTTAGATTCTTTTTTTTTCTCTCCCTTCCCCCCCCCCCCCCCCACCCACCCAGCCCCCCCCCCCCCCCCCCCCTCCTTCTTCTCTCTAAAGACTCTTCTGTTCCTGAGTCCGGAAACTTGTGGTAATTTGTCAGCGTTTCTGTAATCATTTTGAGACTAGCAAACAGGTTGTGGCCTGTTACTCAGTTGCATCTGCTTCCAGCTCTCACAATGGTGAGGCTGGGATCTGAGCTCTTCCATCACACCGAACTGAGCTTTCTCTGTGTGTGTGTGTGTGTGAGCGTGTGTGTTTGCTCAAAGCTACATGAACAATGTCTTCCTAGGTGATGTTTGTGTATTTGTGTGATTAATGGCTTTTGCTAAATTGATTTTCCACTTTGTTTCAGCATTCAATGACTATTCACTTGAAACTATATCAAATGTCACCACATCTGATAAAGACAACTCTTTCTACTGTATAACAGCGTTTGCCGTCCTGCTGTATTTGGAGGTTTTGTTTGACTGTGTGTTTACCCAGGGCAGGTTAGCTCAGGATATGTTTCTTTTTGTCTTTCCAGCTGACTGCCAGTAAAAATAAATGCCATTTTCTCCTCCAGCTCTGTTTAAATATACAGTATGTACTGTAAATGTTAGACAGTGACAGACTAATATCCTCTTGCTTTCTCTCTCCTCTCCAGCCCACTGGTTACATGGAGACGTCATTGTCTTACAGCTCCATAGAGGACCTGCAGCTCCTTTCATGGGACAATGCTCCAAAGTACTGTGTCCAGCTCAGCTTCCCTGGTGGCACTGTCCTGCTGCAGGTAATGCACATGTCTGCAGCCAGCTTAAAAATGAGCCAGTGGCTACATACCTAACAAGCAGATCATTTTACTGTTCAAAATATCATAGGACACATCCAGACAGCTGTTCATACAGGTTGGACTAGCATGCTTGAAACAAATAAAACAAAACTGTAAACTACCTTAATATTTTTGTGATCCAGCTAGGTAGCTAAGACAGATGTTTCCACAGGTAATTGCTACAAACAAGGTTTTGACAAGTTTTTGAAAAGTCATTTCTCCAGTCAGTTAAATCAATGTGGTCCAACATTAATGGGATGAATGTAATGCAGTTTGATTTATTAACAGGGTAACATATTACTTTTGGACTATCAGTAGAATTATGCTTGTAGCACTGGTTATCCAAAAACTATCAAGTACCAAAATTTCTTAGTATTGTTTGAATCAGATATTTCCTGATTTTAATCATAAGCTCCTTAATAGCTAAGAAAAATATGTTGATTTAAAAAAGGTTTACCATTTACCCAGAATAGGAATACATCAGTTTTGATATCCAAACTAAACTCCGTTTTTATTGGCACACATATTGGAATTTTTCAAGTGATATCCATCCCTACTGATTATGTATTTACAATTTAGACATTCCAACAAAAAGAACAGTACAATTCCATGACTCAGACATTTAGAACATTTTTAGAAGCCTTTATTTACGTAAATGCTGTCTTGTCATTACAAAAAAATGAGAAAAAACACAGCAAACTAGAATTAATTAAGCACATCTGTGTCTTCAGCATGATGTACACTTTTCCATCGTCCTTTGTGCTCTGAAGTACACTGGCTTATAAAGCCAGCAAAGAATATTGCCTATGTACAGATCTGGCAGGCACAGAGCAACATACAATCCCAGTTGAGTTGTGTTTATGTCCCCTTGATTAATATAAGTCCAACATTCAAACTCCTCTTAACTCTGCTTTTGTCTCCACCAACTTCACCACCTCCAACACCAACTTGGCACTATGAGTGATCCTTTCACATTACACAGAGTCATTCATTGTTAAAGTGTAACTGCAGTTTCAGACAGTTTCGGCAGAGCTCCAGTGTTACACTGCGATTTAACGTTTTAAAACTAAGATTTTACCAGCTGATTTCTCCGACGCCGTTCAGCGGACACAGGACGTCCAGGAGGGGCTGCTAGCCTTGCTGCTGCTAATGTTTGCTCAGTTTGTTTCGGGAGCCGAATTGTCCACAGAGGTCACCTCCTCTCCAAAACAAATGTACACGGGGATTAAAGCCAGTAAAAACACTGAATAAAGCAGTTTCATGTAAGAAAATCCAGTGTTTCTCTGGCACTGTTCAGTGGGCACAGGATGTCTGGGAGGGGCTGCTAGCTGATCTGCTGCTAACGTTTGCTCAGCTTGTTTCTCTGATAACTTAAGATCCAGACGTTCGATGACTAAAATCCTTCATCCAGTTAAAAACAACCAAAATCTAAAGCATTTATTGTAAACATGTGGCTTAAAACTGAATAAAGTCAATTTATGACAGTTTCTGGCTGGCAACCACAATGCTGACGTATTATCTTGTATACATATAGTCTTTGGTAGATACCGTTGTGGCAGCCAATCACAATGCTGAAGCATGCGTCTTATGTGCGTATACTCTTTTGTAGAGAGGTATGACGCCATTGACAGGTGACCAAATGAAATGGACTGTTACCTTGATTAAAAGAATGGATTTCTCTGGGTTTGAAAACTGTTGGAAACATTTGGGATAATGTAAGTACATAACTCAACAAAACGTATAACATAGGTCTAATTGTTTTTAGACATTTTAATGTGGAATAGTTACATATTATAGCTGCCAATTTTTATAAATTTGGTGTCAATGTCAATATTAGCACCAGCATCGATGTGTTTCATCACAGTACAGTCATATAATTAAATTTACAGCTCCAAAAACACGTTTTAGTGTGCAGTACCTCTTTAAAGACAAAAATATCACTTAATGAATGTTTAAGTTACTATTTGATGGCATATGTTTCTCATCACACTGTTTTGTGGCTCAGCAGTGGGCCAGCAGCAGTACAAAGGACATCAACACATGATTCCTGCCTGAATCAGCCAGTGTAATCTGGCATTAATTCAGGGGCATCAGTTCACTAAACTCTAAGCTTTGGCAGACATTGTATCATGTACCACGAAAACTTCTAAACACACTTGTATAAACAAATAAAATGCCTGGGGACAAAGTGGAGTACTGCCTGATAACTGACCAGATACTGTAACTATTTGGCCAATGCCTGTGATACGTGATTAGATTGAGATTTTAAATCTGTCATTGTTGTGGGAACTTTTGTCCTGATTGCTCCCTGTTGGAATATATCATTCCACAAATAGATGTCTGGTTAATTTGGTGGATACTCATCTTGCACGATAATAATACATTATCAAAAAATATTTGGATTAGTCTGTATAGCTTCACGGCTGTAATGTTTGCGACTCAGAGCAGTTACCTTCCACCATGTACCTGCTGAACTCTGAGAGACTGCTCTGAATTCCTGGGAAAAATTCATCTCCACATTAACCAGAGCCATTCAGCCAGCACATTTGGTACTGTTACCCATTAGCCTAATTACCTCTGATACACAGTTCAACCCATTATGGGTGTTGGGGGTCAACAGTGTATACCCACCTCCTCAGTTGTGTTTGCTTATGCCTGCTGCCAGCTATTTGGGCCACTGCCAGGCAGATTCAGTTTGTGCTTTGAGGAAATGCTCCACTGGTTCCTATCCACAAGCCAAGATCAGTCAAGATTCCTGCAATAGACGTGGAAAATTGGAAAACCTGGTGTAGTTTTCCAGCTACAGAAAGCACATGGAAATTTAGAAAATTATTTAAATATCATGGAAAACTGAGGATGGTTGAGGTTTAGAGATCAAGATAGCAGGTCACCCTGAACACCCCAAAAATTGGAAACCGAAACCCCAATCTGACAACATACTGTACTGCTGCTATTCCAACAGTGTACGAGGAGGTGGCATAAAAAAACAACAACAGTCACTGATTAAATATGATTAAATCACTGAGGAAATATGGTTTCTGTTCCATTTGGCTCACTGTATGTTTCCTGTGGGTATGAAGGTTGATGAATGTAGGCTGGGTCATCATCATGGATTCCCATGTGAATTGCTGCATCACTTGTAACAATTCAAAATGTCTCTTACCATTATGTGGGTTTTTAGTACTCAGTAAAACTCCACGTCATTTTGCATTTAATCAAGTAATAACAAATGCAACATGTTTTCATAGCGTAGCAGTTTATGAATCAACTCCAGAGTCAGCAGTAGCTTTATTACTAATGTTTAAATGGTGGGTTATTGACGTCAGTTCTTCTTGGCTATTTATGACTTTGTAGATTTTCAGTTAGTTAATCATAGTGCAGGTCCTTCCCTCAAATGTTGGAATTCAGATTTAATATGGATTATCCAATTTGCTGAGTTGTTTGCAGGAGTTGTAGCAACATTTAGAGCAGACTAGAATGAGGAGACTCTTTTAAGAAATTTATCCCAAAACAGTTAAAATTCCTTCACAGTAGCACATAGAAATAAATCTCGTATCTGCTATCTGGTTGAAAACAGTACATACTGTTCTGAACACACTGTTCCTTCTAAGTCTAACATGCTCCATTTCATCCTCTAAATACACAGCACCTAAACTGGTCTGACCTTAAAGTCATTACACTTTGTTTTGCTGGCGATCAATTCTTTTACTGTTCACAAACATTAGGGCAGGTAGTAAAAAGTGCAAACACGCAGGAAGCAGAAGGGAAAGAATGGCAGCATTATTTCTCTTTTGAAGACAGCGTTCATTCCATCTGTAGTTGTTATCATTTTATTTTACAATATACTACAACTGTGGTGTCAAAGAAGCCTGTGTGTGAATTTTTAAAAGACATCAATTAATATTTTCAAACATTTTTTCCATCTTGCCTCTAATCCCCTGTCTAAATCTCTTCTTGTGTGTCCCAAGTTCAAATATGATATTAACATTAATGATTGGACAACTGATTGCGTAATGATAATGATTTGTTTTCGCCAGCTTCCAATGAAATTTACACTATACTACACAATAAAAAACAGTCTGTCAGTGTTGGTGCAAAGCATGCCACCAGAAGGGATCTGATATAAATACTTTTGATCCTGTGTCTGAGCCTAAGAGTGAAGAACCTGTCAGTCAATGGTTACCTGATAATATGATGTATATTAGTGTTTGAAGTTATAAGAGAACAATTACATAACTGTCAGATGTGCATTTACTGCTGATTGCTCTGCACAGGTAATAGCTTTATGTGCCAATTAAATGGCCAATAAAATCATAACATCCAGGTATCTCTCATGTAATATGGATGTGTTAGGCTTTGCTGGGAATGAATGGAGGAGGTGTTGGATGTTTCTTACTGTAATTGTATAAGATTAATACAGCGCTACAAGAGGCATTCAGAGTAAACTTAATTACTTAATTTTAAAAGTTACACTTACTGTTTTGTTTCCTCGCTGCATTAGCTGAACAAGCTGTAAACACAACACTGACATATTATCATTTCATAAAGTTGTTATAGCTAACATGTTAGCAAAGACTTACTTCTTTACGCATCCGTCAGACAGGGAGCAACATTGCGTTTTATTTCTGTTTTGGTCTCCACCAACACCTGAGAAAATATCTTTCTTCGTAGCTGCTAAATGCTTCACTATGTTCACCAGCTAGGTGCTAACTTTGTCAGTGTGCCATTTGGTGCTGGACAGGTAGTGCAGAGTTGATTTATCATAGCTTTTTTCAGAGAAAATGCTGCCTGCAGCTGCTTGATAAAAGTGGCGAGAGTGAACACAACTGAAGTTGTTAGCTGTAAAACCAAAACAAACAGCTGAAAGACTCAAGAACACCCCATAAAGATGCGGGAAACTGCAGACTTGGTGACAATTCTCTACATATTCATCACTACGAGCGCCCACTTCCACATTACATATGGTCAAATGACCCATTGTTAATATAAAAATATACATCAGTGCAGCTTTAATCTTAAGAATTTCTCTTGAGGACGTCCAGCCATGCACGTTGAATTTGTTTTTCCTGTGTCAAGCTGTTAAACAACACATTTTGTGCTTTGCTTCTGATAACTGCACTTTTCTTCTCACTTATGACTAATGTCAAACCTTCCCAGCAGATACTCGTGAAGCTGTTTAAAAGTGAAATTAAAAATGTGTTTGTGAGAAACCGGACATGGCTAGAGAGTGGGGGCTGCATTTATGAGGCTGCTGGTGATAATTTTTAATCTTGACTCATATTGTCACAAAAATTGAACGTTTATCCTTTTGCACAGATGCAAAAATCTTTCTGTCTCTTTCAGGATGTAGTTGACTGAGTTACCACAAGCAAATGTCATGAAATCCTTCTTTGTTGGTCTGCTTTCTGTTATCTGAGATCACATTTAACAAATTGTTTGTGTGTCTCTCTCTCTGTGTGTGTGTGTGTGTGTGTGTGTGTGTTGGGTTTCGCTGCAGGCTGCTAACAGCTACTTAAGGGACCAGTGGTTTCACTCCCTGCAGTGGAAGGTAAGGTTACTGTTTGTCTTTAACTATTAATTGAATTGTTTCATCAGCTCAGTTAAATCATCATGCTTTTACCCCCCCCCCCCCATCCCTTCTTGTTTTTGTACTGTATTTCAGTATTATTGTTCCTTATCCTTTCGACTTTATAGAGATTACCACACATTGATGTTTATTGCAGAATGATCATGTTGAAATACCAAAATAGTTTTTTGTTTTATTAGAGATCTTCTACGTCTGACACACCATTTTATAGCTCTTTAGACCTTTATGAGGATCAGACCTCTAAACCTGTCAGTACCAGAGCCAGGCTGTGCTCATTGAGCTAAATACAGCTATACAAGGAAGTATGCCTGAAGTAGTTCAGAGCGGTAGAGCTCACACTTGCATCCTATGGTTTCTTCCTTATTTCCTCCACACTCCAACACTGTTCCTCCAGCAATAATCAACAGGTGTCATGTTGAAAGCACTGCCCATATCACATATATATATGAAGGTGTCATGATAGATAGACTTTACAAAGCTGTGATTCTTCACAAACATTTCCTGTGTGTGTTTTCATCTTGTGCCATTGCATTGTGTTTCCTATAGAAAAAGATCTACAAGTACCGTAAGGTCTTGAACAACCCGAGCCGCTGGGACGTGGTGCTGAAGGAGATCAGAGCACTGGTGGACATGGCTCTGACTTCACCACTGCAGGACGAGTCCATCCACCAGGCTCCACTGCACATCATCTCCACCCTGCTGGCTGAGGTAGCAACACACACACCCATACACACTTGTGCATCTACAGTATTACTTATCTCAACATTATCCTAATTGGGTTTAGAGTATTTCACATAAGTGATAGAAGGAGCCCCAAAGTCTTCAAAAATTAGAAAATAGAAAAGACATTATGAAATAAATGAACAAATTGAGTAAAAAATATCAAAGTCAAAGCCCAAACTTTAAATTTGACGTGTATGTATGAAATTTGGTAACATCTCCATACTTAAAAAAGGCCTCTTGGAGCCATACCCTAAGCCCAACAGGAAGTCAGCCATTTTGAATCAACTTTGTATTTTTTTTGCAAAGTGAAGCCATTTACAGGCGTTGTACTTTAATAAACTCCTCTTAGAGAATTAACCAGAGCAACTTCAGATTTGGTCGGTGACATCTACAGATGTCTGCGATGCTGAATTGCAGAGCTTTTGAGTTTTCATGGAGTGCCCTTGGCGTGGCGTGCCGATCAATTTTGCCCAAAAAGCTTTTGGGCGTTAAATGTGAGTGTCCAGTCTGCTCCAGATTTCTCTTGCTTGATTAGAGTCCAGGCCTGAACACATCTACATGTCAATATTGAGTCATAGACATAATGACAACAGGAAGATGGCCTTATGTGACAAACATCATCCAATTTACACCAAATTTACATGGTGTGTTCTACACATGGTGGACACAGGAAGCGAGAGTTATCTCCTATAAGCAATGTCCAATATTCATGAAAATGTATATCCATATCAGTTGCCCACTGGTAAATGTATTGCTGCATTAATATTTCACTTATGTAGTAGGGATGCCACAGTGGCAGGCTTCAGGCTGCTGCCAGCGTGTCGTCCTTTGGGTTTTATTTCTATAAACAAAGTAAAATGACCGTATGAGTGGTGGGAAAGTAATGTAATTGGTGTAACACCAGTAACACCAACTACCGTGGCAAGCCTATTATGTAGTATTGCCTAGGGGCAACAGGAAGTGAAGACTGAATGACATCAAATGTATACACAATTTCCAATATGTCATCTCCAGTGCCACATACTGCACACAGTGTGTCCTATGATCCTGATAATTCAGAGCCATGTCAACCGACCGACAAAAAACACAGCACAGACAGTATAACAATAAGGCCCTAAAGGCTGCAATGGCTATTATATCCCATGATACATAAGGATTGAATGGAGCAACCAACACCCTGACTTCTTTAGCAGCAGCAGCAGCAGCAGCAGTCAGTCTGGAAATGTAAAGTGTGGTGTTAGAGGAAAGGTCGGGACTCACCAAAATCATGAACGGAATATTTTGACATTTTGAGAAGTACTTGTTTCCTTGCTGAAAGTTAAAAATGAGAAGATCGATACCGTGCTCATATCTGATGCAGCAGATTAGTTTAATTAGCATAAAAACTCAAAAAGGGAGAAACGGCTAGTCAATCTCTGCCTGCCAGCATCTTTAAAGCTCACTGGTAACTAACACTAGCACTATATTTGTGAATAATCACAAATTTAACTCATCTCATTTGTTTAATCTGTACAAAAAAAATTTAAAAATGTGTCTCACTGACAATGAACGGAGTCTTCAGGAAGTTGCTGTACCCAGCCAAAACATAGTGGGTCAGATATTACTGTGTTGTTGTAGTTTAAAACCACAAAACGTGCTTTCATGTAGTTGCACAGCATTTTCTGACTAATCTTTCTGACTCTAATTTTCGTGTCGGGATTTGTCCTCGTGTTTGCTCTTTTGCTTGTGTCATTACCTCGGGGGCAGAGTCTTCCAGGGAAGCTGTTTGGATACTCTTGGCGTGGCACTGTGGTCTGTGTAGTGACACAAAGCCACGTAGTATAAAAAAAAAAAAAAAAGGAACCTCCCTCTCGACTACACCTGATCACTCTGATACAAACTGTAAAATAATCCTTTTTTGTCTTGTTTTTGTGAGGACATTTGATGACGGTACACACTGTAGACACAAAAACACAATCCATTTAGTTCTTCCCTAAACTCTTCTGTTTTTCTCTCTTCTTCTTCTCACAGAACTCTAATCTCAGCACTCAGGATCATGAGAACATTATTGTGGTGAGTATTCACTGTCACTATAAAGTGAAATTTGATATCAGGCTCAAGTTAATGAGTAACAACCAAGAGTCAGTCATTTATTTTGGTTGTTCTGCTAAAGAAAAGCTTCTGTCTGTGCATTAGTTGGTGTTTCATGCGTGTGTTTGTGCCCGTATGGTGGTATCTGGGCACTGACAGGAGAGCTTGATGCTGAGGCAGCTTGTGATGTTTGTGTAGCTCACCTGTGGGCTGTTTTTACAAGGCTCCTGCACCTGACAGCTCAGATCTATACTGTTGGCTCTCAGCCAGGGTAAATAAGAGATAGGATATGGAAAATAGTTGTATTTATCTGTCTGTGTGTGTGTGTGTGTGTGTGTGTGTGTGTGTGTGTGTGTGTGCTTGTTCAGGCCATTGCTCCTCTTCTGGAAAACAACCACCCACCACCTGACCTGTGCGAGTTCTTCTGTAAGGTGAGATGAAGTGCTGCAGCTGTTACCGTTTCAGAAAAATAAGTAGTAAAATAAGTAGTATTAAAAAAAAAAAAAAGTCTCACTGACGGTCATTCGTGTGTGTGTTGCAGCACTGTCGGGAGCGGCCGCGGTCGATGGTCGTGATTGAAGTGTTCACTCCTGTGGTCCAAAGAATCCTCAAACATAACATGGTGAGAAAGGATCTGTTCAGCTGGAGGGATGAGACTGAGGAATAAGATTTCTGTTTAGAAGTGCTTCCTCACTGCCCACTTCCTCTGTTGATGCCAGTTTATTGCACGCAGTTTTGTGATTTTGGTATCTTACGTGCGAATGCTACATTCCCTCAATCTAGTAGAAGAAGAAATGCATCCAGTCTGGTAGAATCTGAGCTAAAATCCTCATATTCTAAACAAAATCCTAAATAAAAACTGAGTGTTGGGCAAAACTGAGCTGTTGGCCCCAAAACAACCCTCCTCTCCTAGTTAATTTGGTTGTAATTTGGTTAAATGTCTCAGCATAATGTCAACTGAAAATCAATAATGAAATCAGAAGTGCCTTTTCCCTGGTGCACAGGTAGTCCTGGGGTTAAGGCACCAAGCATGAAGTGCAACGTCCCTAGTTCACATCTGGCCAGGGAACTTAGTTGTATGCTTTTCCTCTTCTCTCTCATTTCCAGTCACCTCTCTCATTTAAATCATATCATAAAAAGCATAAAATGTCCGCAGAAATCATGTAAAAAGAAAAAAAAAAAGCAAAAAATAAATAACTTTCTCCATCTCAATTTAACAGTGCCTAGTAGTCACTTTTTTGGCTTGGTACTCTGAAAGAATATACATGCCAAGGATCATTTTTGCCAGCTGAAAAGTTTCACTCAACATGTTCTCAGTTCTGTTTCATACACTGCAATACACAGACATAAACAGAATAACTAAACCATACACAGTGGACATACCAGCTGGATGAAAGCCTGATGTATAACGTAGCGCTCCCACAGTCTGTTTTAGAAAGGTACTTTCCAAAGGAAGGCTCTATCAGCTGTAATTATATATACAGTACCTCTAACCACTAACTAAACCAAGTAGCAATTGGAAAACCTTTATGGTTCCGGATGTAATCCTCAAGGTCTGTTTTGTCTCTAATGGACTTTGGTTTATGTTTTTAACTGGGTGCTTGTTTTTGTTTTTGTGTGTGTTTGGCAGGATTTTGGAAAGTGCCCTCGACTGCGTCTCTTCACTCAGGAGTACATCCTGGCTCTCAACGAGCTGAACGCTGGGATGGAAGTCGTCAAGAAGTTCGTCCACAGGTGAGAAACTGTCATGCACAGTAGCACGTGTCACCGGGTCTTGTGAAATAGTTAAAGCCCTCTTTGATTAAGGTGTGGCTTGTTAGTGTTACTCACGTGTAAACAAGTATCGACCTGTATGTGTTGCAGCATGCACGGGCCAACGGGGCAGTGCCCTCACCCGCGTGTCCTGCCAAACCTGGTGGCAGTGTGTCTTGCTGCTATTTACTCCTGTTATGAGGAGTTCATCAACAGGTCAGTCACACACACACACACACACACACACACACACACACACACACACACACACACACACACACACACACAACAGGCCATGTTTCATATTTTTTCCGAACAGGATGGAGTTTGTAAACTCTTGGCTTGCCTCACAACCTTCACATCTGATCTTGTCAGTGTTTTTGCGTCTGCCACAGCTTATCCACTTACCTTTCCACTCATGTCCAGACATCTTGTTTGTCTGACCGCTGCAGTTTGAGCAGCTCAGATCTGTGGAGCTTGAAGGTCAGCATCATGGAAAGCTAGACAAGCTACAGCTCCCCTGAGGCTTCATACTGCCATACTGCTTGTGTACAAAATGGCTACCTGAATGCGATCTCTAGCACTTGATGACACGGTGTTCACATTCCTGACAAAATCTGAGTGAAATATGAGGAAAAGCTGTTTTTTATGTTGTATTTACACTCAACAAAGCTCACTCCTTTTTACTGTACTTTATTGACAGTATTGATATGATCACCTAACACCTTGCTCTTTTTTGAGATGTGAATTTAATGCACTTCCAATTTGACTAATGTGGTTATTATATTTTAGGCAAACATATTAAGTTAAAATGTTGTATCATATTGCTCATCAGTTTAGCTGTAAAATATCTGTCTGTGGACAATTTGTGTATTTACTTTGAGCCATAATCCCTTAATCTTTATGCTACCGAAAATGAATGCATCTAATGCAACAGCCCTGTAATAAGTCCTACCTTCATGAAGGTTTAAAGAAGGACACGTTCACTTTTTTTTTAAGTGTGTCTTAAAACAACAGTCAGGTGTCCATATGAACAGTGAAAGAGGTTTTCCTCGCTGTAATCATTCCTCCTGTTCATACTGGCTGTTAAAAGATCCTTCAAATGTGCTTTCAGTGTAAGTGATGGAGGCCAAAACCCACAGTGTGTCCACTGTCCACATTTAAAAGTTGATGTGAAGCTTATATGAGGCTTCATCAGTCTGAGTTAGTCATATCAAGTGGATATCTGACACATTTACAGTCTTTTTAGCATCAAATTCCCTCTTTGAGCTAGAAGTATAGTAACAAAAAGACCCCATCACTTACATTGTAAGTGCATTATGAAGAGATCTTCTAATGGCCAGTATGAACAGGAGGAATGATTATGGCAAAAAAAACCTGTTTCAATGTTCATTTGGGAATCTGACTGTTGTTTTAAGACTGACTTGAAAAATGATGAGTCCGTTCTTTACATGTTCATAAAGGGCTGTTGTAATAGGCTGCATTCATTTTTCCTAGGTGTACATAATAATAAACAGGCAGCTGATTTGTAAGTAACGGCTTTTAAATTGCTAATAATGAAGAGCCAGAGGCGCACATTTAATTGTCTCTTCAGTTACTAAATTGTTTCCCAGAACAAACGTTAAGAATGTAGATGATCCTATAAATGAAGACGTTTGCTGGGATTTGTCACTCATTGTTTTTAAAGGTTAACCATCTTGCACAATATGAATCACCTGTTTATTCAGCTGCTGTGGCAGAAGGGTCGTTCTTATGTTTACCGCTGTCCATGTTGCATTGATTAGACAAACACACGATTGGTGATTTCCATCATCTTGTAAGACTAATATGAAAGAAACAGTTCAAACAGTAATTTGCAGATATTACCGGGAAAGCAGATGAGTTACTGTACTGTCATCAGACCATATTACACCATTTATAGCCTAAACAAATTTGCAATGTCCCAACATGGGCTTTTATTAAAAAAGAAAACAATACCTCTACAGTGCAATAATAATACATGAGCAATTATGTAAAACTCATGTAAAATTCATTCAATACAAAACATGATTATGTTTATTAAGAAGGATACCCTGAAGCTGCACATGAGGCCTGATGTTGTCATTGGTTTTTCTTGGCATTCCTCATCATTCATTTTCAAAAAAAGAGCTCATACAGTATGTGTTTAATTGGGACTGTACACAGCATTACAGGTGACTAAACATACCTTAGTGCTCAGAATGTATTTCCAAATTTTGACACATATAATCTTTACCCTTAATCTTGGCTTGATTACTAAATATAGTTCATTGTTTATGGGCTAAATGGTCTCCATCAATCATACCTTCAAGTATAGAAAATAAATAAATATTTTCAGTACACTGGAATGAAAAACAGCTGCAACTCTGAGTGGATCATAGTGAAACAGTAGAATTCCTTTTAGTAACTCTTTTATGTCGTGGTAGTTTCTGAGAAACAAAGAGTTTTTACAGTACCAAAATAACATCGCAGCATGTGTGCTCTCTAATTGACTTCATTACTGTGATTTATATTTAAGTGGTCTTTCTAGTGAGTTCCATAGGGGCTCGGTGTTGGCTGTGGATGTATGACATACGCTATCTGAACTCATTAGTGTCATCTCCTTAGCTTCCTTCACCCCAGAGAGGAACACTTCTTAGCTAATTTTTTCCAAAACTCCAGGACACACATAGGAACCATCACTCTGGTACCCATCTCTCCTGGCTCTGACTGCATCATCCCTCTCTTTTTTCCCTTCTTTCACCACACTTTGTTACCTGTATGTCTATAGGTGTGCATATTACTTTCCTTAATGTCAACATTTCATTGACTGCTATGCTTATTACTTAATGTCTCTGCATTGCTTCAGGGTTTCATATGTGGTCCACTTTTCCCTTTATTTCCCTGTAGTCGGGACAACTCCCCCAGCCTGAAGGAGATCAGAAACGGCTGCCAGCAGCAGAACGACCGCAAACCCCCGATGCCACTCCGCCTGCTGCGCCCCGAGCCTCCCACGCCGCCTCCCACCACCTTGCTCCCCCTCTCCGCCAACCCCAGTCCTCCTCAGCCGCCTCCCCCGGCCCCATCAAACCCCGCCCCATCCATCCCCATCTCCTCCCCAACGCCCTCCCTGCCCCTCTCTCCTCCCCCTTCCGTCGTCAACTCCAGCGAGATCCTGGTAGAGCTGGAGCGCAACAACAACTCGGCCAACGCCAAGCGGAAGGCCGGGCCTTCTGGGGGCGACAGCGAACCCAACCTCATCGACTGTCTGCTGGTCAGCCCGGCCGTCAACACTCTGTCCATCCAGCTGCCAGCGCAGGCCGACCGCGTGCTGGGCTGCTTCGCTCTCATCCTCAAGATGCTGTGAGTTTACACATAAAGTTATCACTGCTACTGGGTTTTAATGGATCACTCCAACATTATGGATCCACTTGTTTTCCTAGAGTCAGATAACAAGATCAATATCATTTTCATCTTTTTATGGCTAGCACTTTCCTACTGCTTCCTATCTTTATGCTAAGCTAGGCTAAACACATTCTGGACCTAGATCTGTACTATACGCACAGACCTGAAATTGATATTGATCCTTTAATCTCACCTTGGGTAAGACAGGCAAAATATTAGACTGTACATCTAAATTCTATTGATCTTTCCTGCAACAGTGTTTCTTTGGCACAACTGTGCAACCCACTTGATTTATGATATTAATACTTTTATTTATCATTTATAATGATCACAATTACACACTATAGAAAGGAAGGTTTTATCATTATAGATAGGTTTCCCATTTACAAACGATTAAGAATGTGTATAGCTCAAGGAAAGCACATTGCCCCAATGTCATGATAGCCTATATATATACCCTATGAACATTTTCAGTATTTAGAAATTACGCAACTTACTTATATACATTACAACTCATTAGATGAGTGCTACGCTATCTATATCAAAACAGAATTGTAGCATTAATAATCAGCTGCAGGGGATTGTGTGAATGACAGCTAGCTGACTGCAGTCAACACATCTGTTAATGTAACGTGACGCATTTTCCATTCAAGCCATCATCTGTCTGCTACAGTACCTCTATCAGCTATCACCAAGTCACACACTGAAACTAAACGCACATCACACCGGTCACCAAACCATTGATCACACAGTACACAGTCTGACTAAATCTGTCTGGAAATATTAAATAAACAGCTATAAATACACAGTGTGAGCTCTCTTAAAACAGGCACGCTGTATCCACCACCTTATTAAAGTGCAGGCTCTGACCAGATCAATAGACGCAAATAGTTAATTATGCACTCTAAGCTGTAACTGAGGTTTTTTTCTTGGAATATTGGAATATTGAGTATTTTCCACGCATTACTTCGGTGACCGCTGTAGTTTATGGCAGAAAAACAACTTAGGCTGATCTCCCCATAAGAGCTCAATCATTGTGATTTGCTTTCTACTCCCAGCATTCACATCTCACAATGAAGTCACTACATAATAGACATAATAAAATACATACATACTGTACAATACAATAAGAATACAATACAATACAATAATAAAGAGCATTAACACAACATTAAGACTGATATTTACTGTATTAATGATATATATACAGTGTATCCCATGCATGTATTTGTGTGTGTGTGTGTGTGTGTGTGTGTGTGTAGTCTGACTGCTTTTGGGGACACATTTCAGACTTAGGACCAGTGAAATGGGGACAGCTTGTCCAATTGGGGACAAAAGTCATGTCCTCAATTGCGAAAAAGCTGATTTATTGGTCAGTGGTTAATGTTATTGTTTGGCAAGTAGTGGTTATGGTGAAGGTTAGGGTAAATTTCTAGGAAATGAATGTAAGTTTATCTAATGTCCACAAAAGTGACCATGATCTGATATGTGTGTGTGTGTGTGTGTGTGTGTCTAGGTCATTCACTATCCCTCTGGTTGTGGCATGTTCATACATAATGAGCAACAATATATGCCCTGTCTCCTTCTCCTGGGAGTATTTTTAATTTTGAGAGGTCATTAAGCTCTTTGAAATCTGAAATTACAGAGTTGAACTTGTTAAAGTAAATGTAAATGTTTTGACACACAAGGAAATTCTCAGCCATACAGTATGTTCTAGATGGTATATTCTGTCCTTTGGGCTCTTTTGCTCACAAAAGAGAACTCGAAGAAGTCATTTTTGTATATCAACTTTAGCTTTGTCAAATCTACTTCCTTCTTATGATTTCATCTGTCCACACAGTCAGTGACAGTCTTTTAACAAATATATTCTGTAGTCATTCACACGTATAGACACACACAGTCTCCCTTTAATTGCATAATGTGAATGGATGTATGTGGAGTCTAAACTTTTAACACACGTCTGTGTCTTAATATGGCTGATCTAAACTTACATAAATGGCTGATTTAAACTTACATAAACTAATTTAATATCACATGAAAGAAATGACATGGCAACAACCCAGGAATTGTCCTAGTTTGTGAAGGTGACATTATGCGAGTGTGTGTAAGAAATGATGAGTGTAAGTGGGTTAAAGAGCCCTGAATGAATGAATGTATGAGCCCCAGTGCTGATTACACAGTGTGAAAATGGAGCAGCAGTTACGTGTGCATGTCCTTCTATTGGGGTGTAGGTGTGGTAACCAAACAGGATGGCCTAAAAAAGCGATAGTGTGCGTTTGTAGCATTTGTGACAAAGCCGGTGTTACTTAACTCGCAGTAATGTGATGCTCCTCTAGCTCCTGTTAAATCAACGCTGTGGGTCTGCGTCATCTCAGCGCAGCTCGTGTTTCAACTACTCCTCTGTCTTTTTGTTCTCCAGCAGCACTTCTCTAGGTTACACCTTCCTCTTTACATTGTCACAATGAGTCTTTTTTACCTGTTTTCTTTACCTTTTCTTCTAATGACTATCTGTGTCCGTCAGGTCGGACTACGATGACTGGAGACCTGCTCTGGCCAGCCTGCTGCAGCCCATCCCCTTCCCTAAAGAGTGAGTATTCACACATACAGACCTCACACTTGTAGGCAACTATTCAGTTTTATACATGAGTATTTTACAGTGAATGCAGCACCAAAAGAAGCTTTAATTCACCCAACATTACAAGTCTGAAACAAGGGCTTAATTTCATCTGGGGATGGGTGATATTTACATTGGTAATACCACCATTTAATCATACTCTACTACAATTGAAAATCTTGCTTACTAAGTTGTATCAGAGTTATATTATTATATGTAATATCATATTATTACATATTGTTATTGATGCATACACATGCGAGCAGCATTCTAAAAAAGGCATCATATTTTATAAACTAATCACATGTTTTTTTGGTAAAATCTTAATCTGCAAAGTAACTACAAGTCAAATAAATATAGTGGAGTAAAAAAAAGGGTCAATATTTCACTCTGAAATGAAGTGAAGTGGAAGTTTAAAGTACTAGAAAATGAAATGGAGATACATAAGTGAAGTACAAGTACTTCAAAATTGCACTGAAGTACTTAAGTAATTGAGTACTTGTGTTACACCACTTTTTACAGTTAATATTCTCCTAAAAAAGAATTTAGCAGTCAAAGATTACTGATGCCTTAATGCATAAACAGAATTTTAATGTTGTAGCCAATTGTAACTACTTCATATACTATTGCACAGTATTAATCATATTTTACAAAGTCATCATGTGTTTTTATGCAAAATCCTAATCTGCAGAATATCTATCAACTACAGCTGTCAGACAAATGCAGTACAGTACAGTGCTTAGTTACTTTCAAAAGAAATAGCAGTCACTCTTCTTCTTTCTTTTTAAAGAGCCTTTTACTTAACTGTGCCTTCTCCCTCACTTCTGAAGCCAAACCTGCACCCTTGGTTAGGAACTCCAGTGTAGAGGCCTCTGCTGGCCTTTTAATTGTCCTGTGAACCTGCAGTGGTTTCATATAGTATGAATTAAATGAATGGGAAGTTCAGATACAAGAAAAAGAAAGAGAATTTGAGGATTTCTGTCATTTGGTAGGGGGAATGTGCAGTATCTCTCTGACTCTGCTCTTAGCAGAGGTTGTGATAGTAGTGGTTGAATTTGTAGAAGTAGTCCTAATAGTTGTAGTAGTATGCTGTGTTTCAGGGGAATGTTTGAGTGTCTCATAACAGTCTAAATGCAGTTTCAGAGGCTTTTCCAGGACAAAATTCAGAGAGAAATGCTGAATACAGCACTTTTGGTTCCAGTCCAAAAACACCAGTACAGCCATAACCATAATGATATACTATAACCATCAGTATCAGCCCAGTTCTGCCTGCCACCCTTTGCAACTGTGTTCCTTCCTCATTTTCCTTCAGTCTCACTGTCTCTGGGGACATATACATGTTTTTAGCAGGGGCCTGCAGGGGCCCAGCTGCTGACGTGGGTGAGGTACCTCACCACGCCTCCCGGGGGTCGTATCTTCTCTCCCCAGAGAGCCCGCTGTAATTGGCTCTAAGCAGCCACAAGCCATATTTGTAATTGGCCGGCTGATCCAGAGCTTCATTAGTGATGACTGGTGAACGACTTGTTGTTTCTGTAACACTGGGACTCACCTGTTGCTCACCTGCGCCACTGTTGCCTTGTCGATAAGTTCAGGCGTCATTAGGAAAGGCAACAATACTCCCCAGCACGCTGCAGCTGTGGATGTAATGAGTCATATCAATGCACATACGAACACACACACAGTGACATGCACAGCTGTGCTACTTGCACACACATACAGAAGACAACTGCCTCGTATATTACACACACATTCTGTACATATGTACTGTATCTGTATCTGTAAAGTGCACTGAATACAACAGGAAGGTAAACAGTTCTCTCCTCGTGTCTTCATGCCTGGACCCTTTTGCAACAACAGTGTTCAAGGACACATGCTTATTCTATTTCTTACCAAGAGTTTTATGAGGAGATTGTTCTATAGCTGGAACTAGAGGTTGGTTAGTTTAGCTTAGCATAAAGTCCAGAAACAAGGAGAAATGGCTAGTCTGGCTCTGTCTAACAGTAACAAAATCCACCACCAGCACCTCTAAAGCTCACTAATTATCATGTTATATCTTGTTTGTTTCATTCGTACAAAAACTGAAGTGTGTCTTGGCTGGTAGCAAGCAAATAGCACGGAATCCAGGATGTTATTGGTCCCAGTCAAGACCATTTTATAAGCCCTGTAAAACGGTGAATAGTGGTTTTTATACTTTTGTTTTTGTAAAGATTCAACAAACAGCATAAAGCATTTTAATTAGTCAGATTTGTTACCTTTGGACATGATGAGAAGATGGATACTGCTCTCATGTCTGTCCTTTTAAAATGAAGCTAATGCCAGGAGAGTGGTAGGTTAGCTTAGCACAAAGACAGCACCTCCAAAGCTCCTAATTAACACATCATCACACAACATCTCGTTTGTTTAATCCGTACAACAGCCAATGTGTAAAAAGTCTCCTGGCAATCGTACTACTGACAAGACTTCAGGAAGTCACTGTGCCTAGCCATGACCTCCTGTATACCTCCCATACAGTTTTTAAACAAGTTTTTGTACAGATTATACAAGATTCAACATGTTAATTAGTTTTTTTTAGCTTCGGAGGTGCTGGTAAGCAGATTCTGTTACTTTTGGACATAAGCAGGCTAGCTGTTTCCCCCTGGTTCCACTCATTATGCTAAGCTAAGCTAAATCATTAGCTGGCTGTGCTTCATATTTACCTTACACAAATAAATTCTCATCTAACTCTCAGAACGTGAACAAGCGCATTTCCCAAACTGTCAAACTACTTCTATAACTTGTGATCATCATTACAAACATTTTTATGAAGCTGAACTTTATTCAAATTCATTTTATTCAATTTTATATTCTTGTGGGGATCCGGAGGTACCAAATATGGCAGCTTTTAGCCACAGGAGAACATGTATAAAATGATCAACTACGCATGTCTAACTTCCATAATCATAAAAAACATGCCGTCTTAAATACTTCACTCCATGTTAGCCTCATAAAGTGTCAAATAAGTGTTGGAACAAATTGCATAGAAGTGATATTATCATGACTTTAAAACCACATAATTGAAAGAAAAAATGTAATTAAATCTGATTTCTATACAGATTTCCTAATCATTTTGTCATTTTTGATCAGTTTGGATTGTAACTTCCCATTTCTGTCTCACAGTTAACTGCTGCTGATAAAACAAACTGTAATGATTCCCCACAGGGATCATTAAAATGTCATCTCATGTAACAAGCAATCTTATGTTATGTTCATATGTTAGTTTTAACGTATTTTTCAGAGTGTTTTAGGTTGTAATATATCACATCTCTCTTTGTCTCCCCTCTCTCCAGGGCCCTTGCACATGCCAAATTCACAAAGTAAGTATCTCAGACGTCATGAGCTGTTCTTCACATGTTGAGTTACATTCCAGTTTAAAAACAACTTGACATTTATGTCTCAATGTTTCTCTGTCTAAATAGGGAACTGAAATATGTTATTCAGAGGTTTGCGGAGGACCCAAGGCAGGAGGTGAGTGTGTGTTTGTGCATGTTAACCACTGTAGGAGCAGCTCCACAGCTTAAAGAAATACATGTGTTTTTGGGAGATTTTTCTTGAGATCAGACAAGAAAATCATCCGTGTGTGTTTTCCAGGTCCATTCCTGCCTACTCAGTGTGCGTTCAGGTAAAGACGGCTGGTTCCAGCTCTACAGTCCAGGAGGAGTGGCCTGTGATGACGATGGAGAGCTGTTTGCCAGTATGGTGAGTGTACGGAGACACACACACACACACACATACATACATTAAAGGCTCTATACAGCTTTTTTCATGTGTACTCCATGCTACTACATGTAGTAGTACTCTCACCTGACCCTCCCCTCCTCTTCTTCTCAAGGTTCATATCTTGATGGGCTCCTGCTATAAGACCAAGAAGTTCCTTCTCTCACTGGCTGAAAACAAGCTGGGTCCCTGCATGCTGCTGGCTCTACGTGGAAACCAGACCATGGTGGAGGTATGTCCGTGTTTGTTTGTTTGTTTTCCATAAATTATTATTCTCTTTATTCCCCCCCAAAAAATCATAGTAGCTTGGTACTTTAACATGTGGTAGTTTGGTTTATTTACTATTTTATGTGAAACCATTTGTGTGTAAAAGTTTATTATAATGAATTTGTAGAAGTGTTTAATAATAATAGTTTTAGCAATAGCAGTAGTGTTTTAAGTTAAAAATCCCCCCCAAACATGTTGAAAAATGTATGTGTCTAATATGTTTTTCCTCAAAAAACATACAAAAGAAGCAAATATTGTTCATTTCAAAAGTTTAACTGTTGGACAAAAGATGTCTCTTCCTTCACTTAAAAGTCCATTCTCAGTAAATGTGTACCGGAAGTTTCCAATTTCCATATCATATATGTGTATAGTAGTATACCTGACCATGATTAGCCTCCAAACTCTACGTGAAATTAAATTAAAGCTTAAATTGACTAAATTAAATGGTCACTCCAATGATTCAGTATTGCACTTTAATTAAGTTGGGGAACCTTCACCCTCAAAATTTCAACAAAATTGAGCCCACAGTATCCTGGCTTTTAGTCACATGTATGGGTCAAGCTTTAATGGTAAATGTTCTTTCAAACTTCAACCCCAGTTTTTTACATAAATGTTTTGTTAAAGATTTCTAGTCTTTATGCCCAAGCTGAAATAACCCTGATACATCAGAGTTATTTTCTCAGGCTTGATGAAGCTCCTCCAGCTCCACAAAAGATCCACAAAAGACATTATACAGCTGTTCTCACAGGCTGAGCAGCACTCCTTGTGATGAGTAAACTGAACTCCCACTAATAAAATCAGTGAAGTATAAAAAATGTTTAAAATGTGCATGTGCGTGTGTGTGTGTGTCCAGATTCTGTGTCTGATGCTGGAGTACAACATCATCGAGAACAAGGACACCCAGCTGCAGATCATCTCCACCCTGGAGAGCACCCAGGTGGGCCTCCGCATGTACGAACAGCTCTGTGATCGACAGAGAGAGCTCAAAGAGCTGGTGAGTCACTGCAAACACACACAAATACACACACACACATTTGGTGCTTTATAAGGTACACTGAGGCCTGAAGTTAACACTGTGCTGAACTCGTTGGCGCCATGTAGATCTTGTACATTTCTGAGCTGAGAACATCTTGTCCCACCTCAGTAAAAATGTCTGCTGGGCTCAGGCTGCTTTATGAAAGTAAAGTCACCAGTTTCTCATTACGTACAATTCTTGTGTCCTCGGTGACGCATGTGTTATGATACCTAGTTGTCAATCCACAACACACAGCTGACAGCAGCTGTCAAGACATGAGGTTCATTTAGGAGAATGTGTGAACAGCTATTGCACAGAGCTTGTTGAAACAGCAGGAAACACAAACAGAAAGCATAGCTGTCATCATACAAGGTCAAGATAAGAGTGCTTTTCTCTCTACTCACATTCTTGCTGACGCCTTACCTAGCCTACCTTGGTTTCATGCACTGCTGTTAGTCCATCTGATTCTGCAAATGTTCGTCACATTACTGCGACACAAAGGCCTCATTAGCACACTTACAGACTGTCTGGTGGCTTGAACCCATCGTAGTCCACTCTTGCCTCATCCAGAAGAGCCACCACTGACTGGATCATTCTTCTAAGTCACACAGTTCTCAGTAAACTCACAATGTCTGAGTATGAAAACTGTAGCACGTGAAGTCCTGGAACAGCGCAGATCAGACCGGTGACTGTAACTGTTGCTCTCAGCTCAGTCTACATGCTTCACACACTGACTCACAGCCACTTGACTCTGTCTGCAGCAGTGAGCTGTTCATTTATATGTGGAGGCTGTTGTAGGAGGCAGACGCTGATCGTATACTCCGTGCACAGTCATACATAAACAAGGATAACTCATATACTTAATGCATAGTACATGAATAAATCTAAATGTTCAGCCGCTGTTTACATACTGTAAATATGTACAGGATGTATTGTATTTATTGTACCAGTATGTCCAGTACAGTATGTAAGTGACTCAATAGTTGCCCCAAATTCATCTGGGAGGATATTTTGGTATTTATGGGGCACTAGTTGATGCTGTTACAAAATCAGGGAATGTGACTTTAAACACAAATCATTATTAAAAACTGTGTCTTTGTCCATCTGTGTGTGGGACAAAAAAATACAGGTCAAACAAAATGTGGTAGTAATCATATTATTGGATGTATTTTTAAGCAGTTACAGTAATAACATTAATTGCAGTAATAAATCTGTCTCACAAATGATAATTTATGACCTCATTTCTTTAACGAGTTTGTAATGAGTGGTTAAATAAATGATGAATTCATGCCTGTGCAGTTCAAATATCCTCTGGCATACATGCTACATCATTAATGTCATATAAGAAAATAAGACACAGATTGACAGGAAACCATTTGGAAATGTCCATGAAAACAAAAAGTTTTCTGTCTTTTTTTTTTTTTTTTTTTTTTTTTTTTTTTTGAAGAGTTCACGTCTCCTATTTCCTCATTGTGACATGAATATAGCATGCTTGTGGCTGCTCATACACACCATCTACTGTCTGAAAATGTTCCTGCAAGGCCTTGAGCTCAGACGCCATCTTTTTTCTGTCTGTCTTCTCCTCAGCAACGGAAAGGAGGCCCCACCCGCCTGACTCTGCCCTCCAAGTCCACGGTGAGTTTACACTGACGCCTTCACTGTGAAGAGTTTTAAGCTTTTCTGTCCTCAACATCCATTATAAGACTGTGCATTAAAAAAAATACATGTTCCCTTGGCATGTTTTAGGATGCAGACCTGGCTCGCCTGTTGAGTTCAGGCTCTTTTGGGAACTTGGAGAACCTGAGCTTGGCCTTCACCAATGTCACCAGTGCCTGTGCCGAGCAGCTCATCAAGCTGCCTTCACTCAAACAGCTCAACCTCTGGTCCACACAGGTATACACACACATAGAGACACAGCATAAACACAACCTCAGAAACACACACCTGCACATAATGATCCAGTAGATGTATACTATCTCTAATGTCTAATGTGTGTTCTCCTCTTCTGTCCTTCAGTTTGGGGATGCAGGGTTGAGGTTGTTATCTGAGCATCTGGCCTGTCTTCAGGTTTTGAACCTGTGTGAGACTCCTGTCACTGATGCTGGTCTGCTGGCTCTCAGCTGTAAGAAAACTCACACACACACACACACACACACACACACACAAACACATACAGTTCATGATAGTAAAATGTGCTATAGTAACAAAAAAAAAGCCAGAATATAAGGACAAGCTCAGAATGAACATGTCAAATGTGTGGAGTGGAAGTCAGTTGTTTGTTAATGTATATTGTAGCTAATTGTAACTGTCTGCCTGTTTCAGCTATGAAGAGTCTGTGCAGTCTGAACATGAACAGCACCAAGCTTACAGCTGACACATATGAGGACCTCAAGGTAAAACTCATACCCACTGGCTACAAAAAGCTAATATTTAGCACAAGTGAAATTCTTAATTGATCCCCCCTGAAAATGAAACATGTGTTAAGGTGGCAGTAAGAAAGTAGAGGTTAATTGGGCAGTGTGGCATCTACATTAATGGGGATAGATTTGAAAAGGCATCATTTTCTCTTGTGCTTTGGCCTTCCTGCTGTTGCCCTCAGTTCTTTCTGTGATTGCTTATTTTAAATGCCAGTAAAGCTGATTACACTATATAGCTGATCTGCTCTATGTTGTCAGATGAATTCATGAGCATTAAATAGTGGATGTAGTAGAAAGAAGTAGTTAGCCAATTACATTTTCTTTTTCCAAAAACTATTTAAAATAATAGTCATCCAAGGTATTTTACAGGTTTACGTGTTTTATTTTAATCACTTCCTAATGATTTTCAAGAAGGTCCTGGGAAGACCTGTGTAATTTGGTTCTAATGATGGGGACAATATAGTGTTCAATTGTTACACTTCCAATTAGTTGCTAATGTAACCCAGAAAGCCTGTAGTCAGTGCACAGCAAGCCGACCGAACATGCAGACATCTGAGCCAAGCAAAATTAATTATGAATGAATAATTACTTGAAGCTGCACCAATCAGTATTTTGTATTAACAGTGCTTGAAAGGGATCCCTCTTCATCACAACCTTACAGAGAATTATCACCCAAATCGGCACTTCTTCTCAGCCATACGGAAAGTTCTAGCTTGTTTTCAGCTCGTTGTTTTGGTTTTATGCCCAGCAATTTTACTGTCTGGTTCGGTCTCATAGCTCTCATCAACCTCGTTTCCAGCAGCAGCAGCAGCAGCAGGCAGCTGAACAACTCTGAATCAATGCTAATGTTGCTCCATGTCTGCTGGCTGCACAAATAGGGAACTGGAACATGTCAGCCATACACTTTAGAAGTGCTAATACTTTATGTCAATATTACTTTTACAGCTTGCTCTGCTGCCTCCAAAAATCAATTAATGCTGCTTTAAATTGAGATTTTCTTTCTTGGAAACTTGATGGAAATGATTCAAAAATGAAAATAATAATATATCAAAAATCCTCTTGGATGAATTGGTGTCTAACTTGGTAGCTAATAAGATACAACATATAAAGAAGACAGTTTGGGAGTTGGTGGCGGGTTATTTTCAGTGCGGGTTAGATGGAATTGCTAGCAGACTAAGCTAGCAGTTTCCCAGTCTGCCCCCAGTCTTTGTGCTAAGCTAAATAAATCAGCCTATCTCTATCTATCTACTTCTGCTGGATGCAAAGAGACAAAATTGATTCTGGTGAGAAGGACAACAAGTATATTATCCAAACTCTTACACAGCTAATTAAAGAAAAAGTTACAACAATGTGAGCTGTCTTACAGTTAGTCTACAAGCTGATAGTAAATGTATGTTTTAAGGTGTTGATGCAGTTTCTATTTGTGTGTGTCTCTCTACAGGCCAAATTGCCCAACCTGAAAGACGTCGATGTCCGGTACACAGAGGCCTGGTGATCGACCACGCTCACACACACGCTCTCATACATAACCAGACACACACATAAACATATGCACACACTGCACACAGACTCAGATACATACATGACAATTGTGTGGTGATGTCATCTCCATCGTCGCCATCATTAGACCTGGAACTCTGACATCGCAGCGCGAGGATGACCTCAAGTAACCAGATCATGGTTAAAGGAGGAGCCTTCATCAGCTTCAGATGTCATCATCAACCCCTGTAGTCGCCAGGAAGGAACTATCACTTTTTTTCTAAATGAGAAATCTTTATGGACCTTGTCGCGCCCCTTACTTGTAAATGGACCTTGTTTTTACCAACATGATCAGAGGACATGCAAGGACCCGCCATGTTGTGACAAAAGGGACCCTTTTTCTCTCTCTGTCTTTATCCTTTGCCTTTTCTTTCATATATGGTTTCTCAGTTTTCATATACAGGCATATACAGCCAGCTGTTGCCCCCCACTCCCCCTCCCCCCCTCCACCTGTGTGTGCGTGTCATGAGGAACATCTGAACGGAGTCCCTCCCCTCAGAGCCTTCGTCTCTTTTTTTTTCTCTCTCTCTCTCTCTCTCTCTCTCTCATGCCCTCGTGCGATGAAGACTGGATACAGCAGCTCACATTCCAGCTCTTCTCAGATCGGATCCACAATGTAGCTCTGTGTCGAACCGCTCCTCACTTCAGTCCTCACCTTCACGCTCTCTAGCTTCAGTTTTCATGTTTCTGATTCCGGCCTTTTCAAGTCTTTCATTGGGAAAAACGAGGTGCTACCTCTGTGAGAAAAGAAGAGTTGCAAGACTGTGCCTATTCCTCATATAAGACACGTTCACACACAAAAAGGAAAAAAAAAAAACAACAAAAAAAAAAAAGGTTTTTATCAACTTGAATGAACATATTTTTCCAGACATCTGTGCTTTCATATATTGTGTGTTTCTATCTAAAACATACGTATATGAAGATGACCCCCAGTGATGACATTTCAGAAACATTTCAGGAGATCTGCAGGAAAGTTAAATGGCGATGGCAACATTTCCTTTTTCATTTATTTTCAGTGTACATACTGATGATCTCCCATTACTATTTAATAGGACAGTTGTGTAGCAGTAGCTGGGTGGTCTGGGACTGCCTGATATTTATAAGTTGTCTCTAAAGCCTCCTTTACTCTGTCTCTCCTGGATTTTGTCCTAGCAGTAATGAAGTACACAAGCCCTGTCTATTTTTTTTTTTTCTCTTTTGCGACCCCTAACACAAGAAGCCAACGAAGACGGATACATGGATCTCTCTGCACCATGCAATGGTGGTAGCGTAGACCTGTAAAAGTAAAGTGGACGTTCTTAAGTGGACCTGTAAACCAGACCTATCACCAGCTGAGAGTTTGTATATTTTCATATCCTCTGCTATCTTTTTTTTTTTTTCTTGGCTCTGTTGGAGATGGTTTGAAAAGAAGAAAGGACACTTGCCAAACATTTTCATCAAATGTAGGTTTTATTTTGTGCACTTAACTTCATCAGGCCGACATGAGCTTGGTTTCTAATCAAAGCTGATGAAGTGGAACTTGTGGCGACCCACCTGTGGAGAGACTGACACTGTTTTGGCCTCAAGTCTCTGGCCTTCCCCGCTGGGGTCAGAGTGGAGGGTCTCAGCGCCTCTAGTGGAGCTGTGGATGAGTTGCCTCTTGTTATCTTTCTACCTGTCACACCACCTGTTTTCAACTGTTCTGCTGTATTTATATTACGCCATAATACATGGGTGGCAGTTTCAGGCTAATTCTCATCCAGGGATGGGACAAAATTACTGTACATATTCTATCACAATGGGCTATAAGGGACAGAAGTTTGGAAAAAGGCACCTTTTGGCCATATTTGCCCATCTACATTCCCTCAAAGTGTTGCCTGTTTATTGTGGCAACATTTCATATGATGTGGTAACTGCCCTGACACACTGCAAGTCTGTCAGTTTCCCTCTCTGTCTTGTCTTGTGTCAGTACTCCTCCCCCAACCCAAACACACACAAACACACACACATACACACACACACACACACATACACACACATACACACACATACACACAAGTCAGATTTCCACCCTTGTTCCAGTCAGCCTCGCTCTGACTGCATCCATCCATTTTTATTTATATGTGTCCACCTCCAGAATGCTCCGGATGTTTGTTGAATTGAGACACAAGCTGCAGCAGAGAACAGGATGCCGTCCGCCCCCAGATGTTTTGTTTCGTATTTATTGGGTGCCATGACAGTTTTCTGTTTGGCCTGTAGACTCAGTTTGTGTACGGCCATCTTTGGGTCTGGCTTTAAGACCTCGTGCTCTCTTTCATATCCTGTATGATGTATATACAAGTGTATATAGTCGTCTCCTCCCCTCTTCTCTTTGAACCATTTTTTTTCCACCCTTCCTCCTTTTTCTTCTTCTTCATCCCTTTTTCTGTATTTCTCTCGGCCTTCCTCCATTGGCAGGCTGATGTTGCCTTCATCTTAACGATGTGTGTGGTTGTTTGTTTGTTTTTTCACACAAAGTGCACTGTAATCTAAGAAATGTTTTCAATGAGTAATATCTTTTAAGTTTCCAACTTTATTGATTTGATCACTTTAATCAAACATTTGTTTCCTGTGTTCTTGTTTAGTTGTTTTTTTTTTTTTTTTTTGCATGTATACATGTTGCTGCATCATCTGGTATTTTTATTTTATAAGTTTGTTTTATAAAAGGTTTGAAATATAAAGGGTGTGATCACTATCTCACTGAGGTTAAGGACTGAAATGGAGAGATCCGGTCTAACTTTTTTCTGATTGGTTGTTGCCAGGATCTACCCATGAGCCCTGACAGATCCTGTTGGTCAAGGCAGTTAGGGTTAGACTGAAAAAAAGAAAAGCCAATACTGTTACTTTTAGACTGAAGCTGCCCTTGGCTGAGATTTCATAAACACAAGTTTGACCACTTTCATATCAAAAAAGAAAATATTTCTTGTTTCCCCAAGAACTGTATTGTAATCCTGCCACACGATCATATCAGAGGTGGACCACACAGACTGACTATTATCATTTTGAAATAAAGGTGTTGGTTCCACACATCAGTTTAAACTTACTGCAGTTTTGTTTTACCCTGATGTTCTTTAAGTCTGATTGTTAAAAAGCAATAGTTTGACATTTTGTCTTTTTTGCTTTCTTGGTGACAGTTAGATATGAAGATTGATACCACTCTCACGTCTGTACACTAAACATAAGGCTACAGCCAGTCATCGGTTAGCTTAGCTTAGCAAGACTGGACAGGTAAACAGCTATCCTAGCTCTGTCCAAAGGATGTAAAAATCAGCAAAAGGTCACTAATCAACACGTTATATCATTTGTTTTTAAAGTATACAAAAACCAAAGTGTAAAAGGTCTCCACTGGTTGCCAATGAAGATGAGACTCTAGGGAGTCAAACCACCTAGCCAAGAAAAATCTGGTACATAATCCCTGTAAAACCACAAGGTGTCATTTTTACACTGGATTTTTAAACAAACAAGATATCACATGTTCATTAGCTTAGCTTCATTAGCTTTAGAGGTGCGGGTAGGCCGATTTTTTTATAGAGCCCAGCTAGCTGTTTCCTCCGTCTTCCAGTTTTCATGCTAAGCTAAGCTAACCTACTGCTGGCTCTAGCTTCATATTTAACGGACATGAGTGGTATCAATCTTCTCGTCTAACTCTTGGCAAGAAAGCAAACAAGCACATTTCCCAAAATGTTAAACTATTCCTTTAACCAAAAAAAAGTGGGCAGGCTTGGGGAAATCACATCACTGAACTCATCCCACAGTTTTTGGCTATAACTGTGAGCCAGGGGGCCAGCATGTTGAGGTTATAATGGAAGGTTTTTTGTATTACTGTAGAACGTGATGGTTGAATAGAAACGCCTCTTCTGTTGTGTCATGTCTCCGTATCCTGTGGAGCTCACTGTGCTTTGCTTTTGGTTCCCATCCTGATTCCTCCCTCTTGTCTATTATCTCTCAGATGTTTTTTACTCCTCACAAACTGTAAAGAGTTTCTACCATGTCCAAGTTGTGTACAGCTGTGCTCGGGTCTTAACAGTTGTTATGGAAGGAGCAGGGTCAGATGTGGCAAATCTGACAGACTGAAAAAAAAAAAACCAACAACTCATGATTCCTTTGTAGTAAAATCTTTTTGGCAGCTGGAAAAAGGGCGCCTATCATGTTTCTCTCTCTTTTTCAGTCTTTCTCCGCATTGATCTGCTTCTCCTGCTGGGTTATTATTATTGCTGCTGCTGCTGCTCTGTGGCTGTTGTAATAAAAATACAAAAGTTCTTCAACAGGAAAAATAACAACTATGATGTGAAATAATTTCAATCAAAATTAAATTGTCTGTGAATATGTTTCAGCTGTGTGTGGCATGTGTTCTTTTCTGTGCCTTTAAAAGACAAACTTTATGATAAGACAAAACGATGATTTTCACTGACAACATATATATATAAATACAAATGTATATATAATATATTTTCCTTTTACATAATGCTTCATGTTGATTTAGTGAATCATTTACCATTCTCTAACAACACAGAAGCACAAATCTATACTTTAACCACACAAAATACAACAAAATCAAATGTGTAAATAATGATTTTTACACCTTTTAAAATACCATGAATGAATGCTTTATATCCCCCTGTACTAAACACCTGGTATGGTCCCTAATTAATTTGTCTATCAATTTTAAAAAGCAAAAATGAAAACTCCTTAAATGCGCATTAATTAACAAATGTACAAATGATTTTCCCTTACTTTACTCATTCATTTGAAATTTGTGATGAATTTCATAATTATCAATTGGAAATATTTCTTTAATTGGGTTTCTAAAAGTTAAAGTTCCCCCCAGACATGTTTTAAAACATAAAAATATTCTGGTTAGAATAATAATTTGGTTTTTTTTCACCAAGAAAAAGTCCAACCTAGTAAAAAATCTTAAAGTGACATCAACGCCTCATTGAAAAACCAACTACTAACTGCCGGACACAAGATGTATTCTACTTGAAAAAAGTTAATTAAAAAAGTCCATTCTTGGTGTATGTGCTTTAGAGGCTTCAAATTTCCACATCACACTTCTGTAAGTTGCATATTGGATCACCATTGGCTTCTAAACTAGCTGTGATGTCACAAATCATGCTTGTGGTTCACATGTTAAACTGAGATTTCAGGTGAGCACAGAGAAACTTTCCTCCCTCAGCAGAAGAGGGAGATTCAAGTGAAGAAACAAAACAAAACACATTTTTGAGTGGAGGGGGACTTTAAGTGTGCGAGTATGAAGCAAACCCATGACAGGGACTTCATTATGACATTACTGAATGTAATGAACATCAACTGCATTTTTAATGAATGACACTACTGTACAGTATGTATGCTACCCCATCTTCTGGACTCAACTGATGACTTATTCCATATACATCTAGTCGCACATTATGATTTGGGACGAGAGGTTAGCATTGTACTCAGTGTCAGTCCAAAAGCTGTCTGTCAGAAGTGGGATTCGAACCCACGCCTCCAGGGGAGACTGCGACCTGAACGCAGCGCCTTAGACCGCTCGGCCATCCTGACGTGCTTCCGTACGTGACAAACTCTGCTTTCTATGGATAGTATAGATATATTTTTGGTTTTTGACAGTTTGTTTTTAATATGTATGAGTTTAGAGCAGCAGAATAGATGATTATTTACCACACACATCATTTATGACGTTAATAGAGTAATGGATCATCAGCGACCACGGCTCAACTTTTAAACATGGCGCTCTGGCTCCCTCTGCTGTTATTTTTAGGTATTGGTACAATGTACTCGCACTGTTGGAAATTGGTTCTTGATGAAATTGATTATTGATTTTTGAAAGCAATTTCCAATACTCATGAAAATCTGCACACATAACTCAGAATGACCCATAGACCCTTAGAAAAACAGAACTGTCCAGAATACAATCTGACTGATTAGAAACACATATGCTAATGCTAACACAAACCTAATCTATGGCTTGAGACATTTTCCCACCATGCAATGCATTCATTGTGGCAAAATCTATTTCTTGAGGTGTAAAGGTAAAAGATAAAGCAAAGTGTATACATTGTGCTATAAGAGGTCACTAAGACTAACTGCATTCACATAGGTTACTGCGGCTTTTAAACTTTACCATGCAGCTCTTGACATTTTTAATTTGCACTCAATGTCACAATCAGACTTGTTTTACCAGCACACTGGTAACTACCACAAAATACATATGAAACACATTGGTGTTCCAGCATGATTTTCATTCACTGAAACCCTTCAAAAGAACAACATCTTCACTCTGTAATGAAGCATTTCTCATCTGGTGCACCCATGACCCTTATAGCCCATTGTGTAAACTATACAACAGATGCCATCGCCACATTTAAATTCAACTGAATGTTTCTGAGAAGCTGGAGTGTCGTCCAAGACAGCGCTTTCCACCAACATCATCAAAACACCAAGTGATGACATTTCTCACACAGAACAGTCTGTCTAATAATTAGTATTAGTTGTTTCAAAATGTATGCTGTGAATTGTCACAGCAGTATGACAGCGGACACTCAGGGCGCTTCGGCTGGATCAGGAGGTGTCAGAATGTAACGAAACCACACAAACATGGGCTTGTCCCTTTGCAGTCTGCCTAGAGGGCGGAGAGGAAACAGAACAGACAGGCAGTGTGTGCCAGACAGGCTAACAGGTAGACAGACAGGATTTGATGTAAGACACACACACATATATACACACAGACTGAGCAATGGGAAAGAAACGTAGCTTGAAATGTGCTTGTAAAAAAGGTTGAGAAGCGTCTCCTGCTCCACAAACAGTCTTGTCTTTGTTCCTCTCTCACGTTTTCTCTCTTGGTGACTCGAGAGTGTGAAGAGCCACGGTTAATGTTTTTTGTCACACACCCGTGCTTTTCCTACTAAGACAAGTCAAAATGTCTGCTGTGACAAAGGCACAAGCAAATACATACAGTACATAGGCTACTATACAAATGTATAAAGCGGAGTACATACAGTGTAACAGGATTGCAGTAGTTAGTATTTGTCAGAGTTGAAACAGACTCAGAGACTCTGAACAATGTGGGGTAATGTAGTGTTTGTGTCACTCTAGTCATCACCAGTTTTACAACTTACATATACAGTTCAAATCATCATATAAGTAGTAATTACGAGTGGAAAACTGAAAGCTCCAATATATCTCACTTATTAGTGTCAGGTAATGGTACATGTATGTATATTTGTATGTGTTGTATTATTTTGTCTTTTTTTCCCTCAAAGGTCCCTCCAACACATGATGCTTAATTTGAATGTTTTTCCTTAAAAAAAAAAAAAAAAAAAAAAATTAAATTGATTTCAGCATTCAGACATCTGACTTTCCAGTTATGCCAGCCATATCACTGCTAGGGAAAGAATTCAGGAACAAAGCTGGAACAAAAATCATTTTTCATTATTGCAAAATCAACGTTCTGACATATCAGACCAAATCAAGTAAAAAATTCTTTATTGAAAGCATACTCTCTATATTTTTCACAGTTTGGCACACATAAATAATACATTACATTACATTACATAAACATACAAATGCATAAATGTTATGATTAGATAAAATGATGTATGTTCCAACCATATATTCACTAAAAAGGGAGTGGAGACAGTGCAAAAAGGTAATCAAGTAACAAAACATACAAAAACAGATTTGATGTGATAAGATACTTTTGAACAATGTACACATAACAAAGCTGATAGCAAAAAGTTTTAACCTTGCACCTCATGACTGATGGTTTTCATTATAGTCATTTAATAATCAGTAGTGATTTGGACCAGGACACAGGATGGGACAAAGAAGTACAGTTAAGTAAGATGCCACTGAGGAGGAATACACATTGTTTGTGTGTATTTCCAAAGGGGGCATCTTTTACCAGGTGTGATATCAAAGACAGCAGTTTTCAAATCTGACACATAGTGGCTTTAAGGAAATGAAATTACCACTGTGTCCAGTATTTCTTTGTGGATATGGACATGGTCATCATGTATCATTTAAATAAGTTAATCTGCATTTACCATGTATTATGATACTTATTTTTTCTTTTACATTCACATCCAAGAAATGTCACATTATTTCACAATGTAAGATGGGTCAATTTCAGTGAGCTCAAAAGCTTTCACTAAAATCCAGCAATTATTGGGCTGCGTCTCTTATGGACAACCACAGTGGCAACTCCCTTCACGTCCTTCAGCCTGTCAGAGTCAAAGTCCACCAGGAGCTTCTTTACTCCAGTCCTCGTGGGTGAGAAGGAGAGCTTGACAGATATCTTCTGGCCTGGAGCAATATCACCACTGAGAGAGAAAAGATATATATATTTATATGAATTTGGACAGCGGAGGTGATAAGGAGGAAGGACTAACTACGTAGTGAACCTCTGAAGGAGATAAATGGAGCTAAAGTTATTGAGAAAATGAACAATGAATGCTTGCATTCGTTATATTTCATTTTTGAGGTCCCGTCCTTAACAGAAGCATTGATTGAGTGGACGTTTTGACCTGTTTGAGGATTAGGAGTCATCATCGGTTGACCATGAATGACTGTACCAACTTTAATAACAATCAATCCACAAGTTATTAATGATTAATTTCACCCTGGATCAAGGTGTTGAACCATAAGACCAACTGATCAACTGATTGCCCAAGACCTACACGGTCAGTTTGGTAACAAAAGCTAGTTTTTGAATTGGAAATACCCCTTCTGAGCCACTGTATTTTGGCTTTAAACACAGGTTTCACACTTTTTTTTAGTTCACCCTGCATGCTAACACAACTGTTATCCTATTTTGTGTGTTATACTGTATGTGCAGTGACGTGTAGAGTTTAAGAGTTTGTACATTGCCTGTCAATCAACTGCACATGGCTCATGGTGAAGGTGATTGCCTCAGTACTTACTTAACACGGATCTCAGTGGCAGACAGTAGGCCAGCCCCCTCCACAGTGAACACACCATCCTTCAGTGGGACTGGTAGAGGGTTGGTGAAGGAGATGTAGGCTGTCGCTTGCTCCTTTACAACAGCCTTCCCAGTCATCTAGAGAAAGACAGGAAATAGTTCTCTATGCTGGGAGTATACAAGGGTACAAATCACAGTGTCTGATCTCAAACCATAAAACCCCAGAGATGACAGAGACTGCACATGCAAAAAGTTCATAGTTTCTCTGTCTTTCTTTAGACAACCCAAATAAGATCACATCTGTCCAACCATGACCTCTGGGCGCGCTCAGTGTCGCTCAATGTATACCCACCTGGATGAGTACTTCAGGCATGCTCAGTGGGATGTTGGCCATGGTCATGATGGGTTCATTCTCCCCTGGTGCCTCCAAGAAGGCTTTCACCCTGATCAGATGGTGCTCAGAGACACATCTGACATAGTCATCATAGTGCAGACGCAACACTTCCCTGTGGGCTGAACACACATGCACACACACATTAAAGAGGATCATAAAACACATGTGCTTCTGCAAACAGTAAGAACAAGTAAATGTGTGCAGGTAAGACACAGCAGCTCTGTTGTTTTACAGCACCAGAGGTGTTTACGTGGATTCATTTGAGCTACGAACCTTTGTGAGCTGGCACAGTGACACTGGTTGTTTGTCTCTGGCACTCCCCCCGGTGGAGAGAATTGTAAGTTACAGCCATGGCCAGCATGGTCAGCTGAGCATGAGCATCTTTTTCTCCGTCGTTTTTCACCTGCAGACAGAATCAAATTAGGATGGGATGGAAATGAAATACAAGATGTCTGAGATACACCCTGACAACAGCAGCCTCAAGTTCATCATTTTATCATTTCATCCATTCATTCAGCTACAGTCTGAGCACTCCTTACCTCAATAATCACATCAAAGTCTGTCCCAAATACAGGCTTAGCATGCTTGATTGTCAGCTGTAGTTGTCCTGGTTTTGCAATCACATTGGACGGCTCGGTGACTGGCCGTCCCGCCTTCTCATACACTTCTCTCTCTTTCTTGGAGCCTGAGGAAAGGACATTGGTCCATGACAACTAATCCTAACCACCACTTTTAACAGATGAATAAAGGTTCACAAGTTCAGAAGAATGTTGGAGTGTCTGTTAGTTATATGTATTATCAATAAAGTTTCATGGTAAAAATAAACAATCACAAGAATCTTACAATGAGAAAGGAAACATAGGCAGAAGATTAAACAGTAGGAGGCTACATAGCTTTGTGAATGTTACATGCTGAACTAAAGGAATGTGATTATAATCAGTAAGGGTTTATAAGTATGGCTGCTCTGACTTGTATTTTCCAACTAACCTTCAGGATATTTGTAGTGTAGAGTGACATCTTCTCTGTGGTCACCGTAAACACTTTTGGTGCTGATGTTCTGCCCCACGGTATTCTGGTCCACTCTGATCTGTAACAATAATGACAATCGTTGTCTTCACTGTGGTCATTAAGTCTTTTTAAAAGTTCTAGACTCTTTTCTACTTGAGTAAATATGTAAATCAGTCAAAACATAAATCGGTCACCTTCTGTCGTTGGCCATCTTTCTGGACAATCCAGTAGATGATGTCAGCGTTCACCTCAGCGAATACAAACGGAGCATCATACTTTACTGCCAGATTTCCCTCCTTGATGGCTATCACTGGACACGGACCACAACAAAACTCACCTGAGGAGAGGAAATTCATTTTGTCAGGGATTTTCTGCATCATTAGATAATTGGCATAATGACGGAAAAAAACAGTGGAAATTCAGTCTGATCATCAGGTTAAGAAGTCGCACAAACTAGCTTTGAATCCAACATTTCATTATAATATGAGACCACAGAAAGCTGACAGTGACAGTCCTGAGAACAGTTTAGAGGGGGCAAATATTTTAATTGCAAAGGTGGAGAAGGTGAGAAATGTCTTGCATAACATGGATAGATAGATAAATGGAGGAAAGAGCGGTGAACAACAGAGATAATGTTAAAAACTATAAATATACCATCACTCCGCTCTTGAGGGGTGGGATCCAAAACCTGCCAGCCATCATTTCCTTCAGGCAGATCATCTCTCCTGAACCAGGACTCGACCCAACAGTGGAAGTTCCTAAAATCACAAAGAGAGGAGACGAGAGAAGAGATAACACATTTTATCATTTTATTTGTATAATGTAACTACTAAATTGTTTTCTTCGAAATCTGTGTGTGTGTGTGTGTGTGCGTGTGTGTGTTTTGTCCTACCAGCTACTGTCGCTGCGTCCTCTGCTGTTAAACCTCTCCAGTTTTTCATCCAGCAGGAAGTCAATTGTGAGGTTTCCATCAACGTCATGGGCAGAGCTGAAGTTGGTGATGAGGCGTGTTGGGATTCCCAGACAGCGCAGCACTGTAAAGACAACGCACATCAGACTGTGACAATTCCCTCCTTCTCCATTTTTTAAATTTAGCTCCTCAGTTTGGCTTTAGTCTCACACAGTGTCTGTCTTTTTTGCATTTGTGTTACTTTTTGTTTATGAAAGATGTTTAAAGCAATAGTTTGACATTCTATGAAATAAACTTGTTTGCTGATGCATGTTTCAAGATCCCCTGATGAGGTTTTTTTGTCAAGAATCATACAGCAGTAAAATCTGTGAAAGCCTCACCTGTACAGGCGACAGCAGCAAACACCCAGCACTGGCCATATCTGACAGCCTCGGTCCCGGCTTCACTCCACTTTTGGAGGATTTGTACGCTGCCAGTCCATCTATAAGGTGCAACTCCATCAGAGTATGGCTCCACCCAGCGACCGCTCAACACACCCCTGTCATCGTTGGCGTTCACCTGGACAGGTGGAGACAACATCTGTGAATCACTGCATGAACCAAAGTTTAAATATGAGAACTTTGAATAAATCCCTCTAACAACACAACATGTTTTATGGAGATTACTTAACAATAAGACAGTCAGGTATGCACCATGATATGATATGATATCTCCACTATTTCTGGATTTCTTTTGAGGATTTTCTGTATCATCAGATAGTTTAGACAGAGAACTAGCTTGGTTCCTCTTGTCAATGTGTTTTTTTCCTTCTACTGTTGTTAAACTGTCAGTAGAAGAGATCCTCACCATCGCAGTGATAATCCTGGTGACATAGACAGGGTCGAATCTGTGCTCCATGTCCATCTCTGGGTTTTTCAGGGCATCCTTGGAGTTGTCCAGGACTTCAAAACAGATGTCCATCACATGGTCCTCAAACTGAGAGAGAGAGTAGCAGGGAGAAAACAGAAAAAAGAGAGAGGAACAAAGAAAAGACTGTTTATGGAGCAGGATAGGCTTCTCAACCTTTTTTAGATACACATTTCAAGCTACATTTCTTTCCCATTGGTCAGTCTGTGTGTATAAATGTGTGTCATATAACAAATCCTGTTCGTCTATCTGTTTGCCTGTCTGGCAGACACTGCCTGCCTGTTCATCTTCCTCTCTGCCCTCTCGAGAAGCTGTGAAGGGACAAGCCCATGTTTGTGTGGTTTGGTTACATTCTGACACCTCCCGTCCACAAGTTTTCTCTGTCCAACAAACTGATTACCTGACCCAGCTGAAGCCCTCGATTGTCCACTGTCACACTACTATGACAGTTCACACAGGTCATCTACTGACCTGACAGACACAGGCTCAACCCGTCACACAACACACACACACACACACAAACACAGATATGTGTATGTCACTTACCTGTCCATAATTCCAGGGAATGCTTTTGATGTCATCCCAGGACCCCATGAAAATGAGTCCACTTTCATTCATAACATACTCCTGGAGCAGACTCTCATCAGGGAGGTACACCACATCATCTGGTACACACACAAACACACACAAACACGCAAACACACACACACACACACAATTAAAACACACAGAACAGTATGCCAAATACGAACAATAACGTTTAGCACAGATCAAAACTATTGCAGATGTTTTGTGTCCTATATGTTTACTATTAAATCTACAGATCAGCTGTCACATTTGCAGGAAATAGAAGCGGCCAACAGGCAGGAGCAACAACATCAATTATGAATCAGCTAATATAAATTCTTCGAAGGTTTGAGGGTGTCAATTACAAAAACATGACACTGTCACTCTGTGAGAAATTCCATCATTTGGCGTTTTGATGACGCTGGTGGAAAATGCTGTCTCAGAGTGACAACACTTCAATCTCCAATAAATGCTCAGTTGAGTTGATATGTGGTGACAGTGAACTGTCACATGGTTCATATCTTTGTCATGGGATCACCAAAAGGTTGAGGTGACAAGGGTAGAAACCTCTGCAGCTCTTGCTCTTAATGGAGTTTAGTCAATAAATCAGGGAGAAAACATATCTAGTTTGTTCTGAGACTGAATCAAGACACAAGTCTGATTGTGACACTGAGTACAAATTAGAAATGTCAGGAGCTGCATGATAAAGTTTAAAAGCTGTAGTGTGAATGAATGAATGCATTTAGTCTGAGCTCTTATAGAAAGCAAGTAGCAGAGAGAGTATGTGCTGCTTTATCTTTTACCTTTGCACCAGGGATTAAAGAGCAGGTGGAACTTCATTTTGTCGTTTTTCTCCAAAATGCGTCCATCAGGTGACATCATCAACACAGACAGTTGGTACTGGCCGATGATAGCGTCCGCTGGACTGTGCAGAGTCAGCAGCATTTCATCCTGTGCTCCCTGCTGGTTAAACCACCACTTGTCTCCGGTCCCACGCTCCTTCTGAACCTTGATCACAACCTCGTCTCTCTTACCTGAGGAAATATGAGAAAAGATTTTAATAATTCATTAAATGGATTGCTGTATGTTGCAATGCATTTCTTGCTGTCTATCTGGGTCAGCATCACAAAATCACCAGTGCAAGCAAAGCAAATATCCCAAAGATCTACCTCCAGTGAACCTGCAGGCTCTGAGCCAACTAGTGTCACAGTGGAACAGAAAGGTTTTGGTGAAGGAGTGAAGTTTTTTTTTTTTTTTTTTTTTTTTTTTTAGCTTTTCACAAACCTTATTTTCAAAAAATCCCACGAAAAGACCAAAACCAAGAATAAACTGATCCTACTAACAAGTATTGCCTTACTGTATTGCCTACTTATTGTAAAACTATATAATATGGTGGTTATTTGCAAGAGAACAGTACACTGTACTTGTGTTGCTAAGTGTAAATTGATCTGATTGACTGCAGCTTCAAGTTCTGATTATGCCTCAAAATTAATCTGAGAGATTAATTAATAAGATGTTTTGTATTTAATTTATTCTGACGTTTTATCATAAACATACAAACTGAATAGTTTATAATTGTATGGTCAATGAATTATAAATGGAGAATTTTTTATATTGGATTCAACTGTCAAAAGCTTTGTAAATGACTTCTAATTGATCAATTTACAAATCAAAAGGTACATACATACACTGGCTTGTACATGAGTTATAACAGATTGTAATTATAGAGTTTTAAAACAACGTCAATTTCAGTCTGTACACCTATCAAGAACAAGAGGCTGCCTTTGCAAAGTTGCATCAGAACACGTCAGGCTCTTTTTCATCAATTATTGACCCCATCCTCCACATGCAGATGTGGCTGTACTCACCAAGGTGCAGGACCAGTTCCAGGTGGTGTTCAGGGGGCAGAGAGTCAGTCAACTGCAGGGTTATGGAGAAGGGTTGACCCCTGCGGACGATCAAGCGTTCCCGATCGATGTCCTTAGTGCGGTGTGCCAAGTTGTTTTCATGACTTCTCAGATCCACAGCAATAATCAAACCTAACAGGACAAACGGAGACAAAGTTCAGCCATCAGTCTGCGATAAAGTCTACGTGTGGTTGACTGTCTTGTTGTCTTGTTGCTAAATAAAATATTTCCAGTGATGGAAGAGTTTCACTTGAGACCTTACGCACTAATTTACAGAGAGTTGCATTGTGGCCACAAGTCAGGCTGAATTTGATGATCAAGTTGTCTTCATTACATGTGTTCTTTAATTTTGGGAAATGCACTCATTAACTTTCTTGCTGAGAGTCAGATGAGAAGATCAATCCCACTTTGTGCTGTAAATATGAAGCCACAGCCAGAAGATGGTTAGCCTCGTCTCATTTAATCTGTACAAAAACTGACATTGTGGATTTCCTGTTGATTAATGAGCTGAAGAGGGGCTAGTAGGCAGATTTTGTTACCCTTGAACAGAGTCAGGAAAGTAACTGGCCCGGCATTTGGTTTCTATGGGCGGGCTGCAACCACATATAAGACTTTTAAAAGGACACCTATGATTTCTGTTCGTATTTTCAACAGCTCTGTCACAGAGTAGCTGTTATCCCTGTTTCCAATCTTTATGCTAAGCTAAACTAACCTTCTTTGAGGCATTGCTTCATATTGTACAAACATGAGAGTGGTATCTAAGTATATTTCCCAAAATTATTAACTGTTCCTTTAAACTAATTGTAATTAATGTGATAAATTTATGAAACCAAATGTGTTTGTCCCATAAATTTAGCTTACTCAGTGTACTGTAGCATAACTGTATCCAGGTTTAAACTCTGGTTTTAAAAAGTATCTCCGTTTGGTCAACCTAGCCCCTCACTCAAAACTTGTCCCTGTATTTGTCGGAGGAATTAGGATGTGTCAGGTCACACAAAAGTGGCAAGTCATACATCAGCACATTTTCACACAAAGCATGTGTAGACCATAAGTAGGCAAGTTACGATAGATAGATAAATAGATAGATAGATAGATAGATAGATAGATAGATAGATAGATAGATAGAAAGATAGAAAGTTAGAGAAAATCACTTACTCTTGTCGTTGGCCATTGCAGATCTTTTTCCTCGTTTGATAAAATGTTGTTCCGACTGTCCTCAAGTGTCTTCGCACTCTTCGTTTCATGCCCAGTGTCCATCACAGTCTTGTATTTATACAGCTCAAGACTGACCCTCCCACCTCTCTGGAACACACTCACCCCAAAACACTCACTCACTTACTCACCTCACCTCCCTTATGACCTCTGACATCACTTACCAAAAACCTGCAGTCTTCTGTGGGTGTATGTGTGTGTGTTTGCAGTGTGTGAGTGATAGTTTATAGTCTCTTTCTCATCCTCTCTTAGACACTGGGGTCTTTGTTGCTGTATATGTTGAAGGGCGGATGTTGCCGGTGCTCGTGCATGCACGTCTGTGTATATGTTTGGAAATGTGCACGTTGACCCCAATGATAGAGTTCAACCTAAGCACTGCTCCAGCCAGAAGAGTAACATCCAGTCACGTCCTCTCTTATCAGACTCTTACTAAAGTAAATTTGCAACACTGGACTGCAGGCATTACACCAGAGTGACTTAAGCAACTAGCAAATTTCCCGTAGCATTCTACATCAGTGATGCTTAACTTTCACTCTGTGGAAGTAGTGAGGTCAAATGAATCATTTTGTGGCATCACTATCTCTTCCTGATAATTGTAAACCAAAATAGTCACAAATTTCACTTGCACTGCAGATTTACAGGCTCATCAGTCAGTAGTCAGCCTACATTGGCAAAATTAGACCACAAGGCACTGACTAACTGAATGAATTTCTTGTGAATTACTCTATAAGGTTTCACTCTGTCAGATATGAAGAACAGAAACTGATGAACATTTGTCTGGGCCTTCACTCAAAACAAAATTAAAACCCATTTTCTTTGAGTTGAGGTCTTCTATCTTGTCACGGTCACAGCTGTGCTCCCCCTGGCACTCTCCCAGCTCCCTGATTGTTGTCCAGCCTACACGCCTGCAATCCATCAATTTATCTACTCAGCTGTATATTAACCCTTGTTCTTCATCCTCTCATCACCAGATCATTGTTGCAGCCATTGTGGTAGATCAAGTCTCAGGTCACTTTGAATTGTGCATCCAAAGCTTAACCTCTCTTGTTGTTTTGTTCGCTGAACTAACCTTGTCTCCTTGTGCCACAGGATCACTTCATGCCTGCCCAGTTTTCCTGCTCATCTCTCTTCCTACCGACCAGTCATCCTGTCGACCCGTCGACAAGCTTCCAAGCCAGCTTCATCCATCCTGGCTCCCGTCCCTTGTCTCATCCCTGCAGTACCATCTGCTCTGTCTCCTGACGCTTGCCTCGTCTGCCCTGGACCCTTGTTCTACTCTGCTTTTCCTTTACGAATACCACTCCGGACCTGCTCCCCTTACCCCAAATAGCCTTAGTCCCAGGTCCCCAGCTACCAGTCCAAGCTTCCCCAGGCCTGCATTCCCTTTTATTCACCTTTTTAAATAAATACCTTGTTCCTACCCTGTTTGTCTCTGTGTCTGCAATTGCGTTAACCTGCTCCGCCCCACATAACATATCTTTATTCCAGACTGTACATCTCTTATTACAACTGCAATATAGTGTGACCTAAGACACAAGGGAAAACATGTATTGTCAAATACTTGCTAATGGTCATGAAAATACAGTTACTACAAAATACAGTACTTCTGAACAAATACACATATTTACTTCTAAATCCTGAACAAGGCACCGACTACAGCATCTAAACAAGTCTCCACAGAGATGAATATGGAAACCCTCAACCTCATAACAAAATGAAGCTGCAGGTGAAGCTGCAAAATACAGCTGTGCTGCTATAGGGATGGTCAGTCTGTCTGTCCACCACTTTGGTCCAGACTGAAATACAGTTTGTACAGACATTTCCCAGATGCTGAATCCCAATGACTTAGGTGAATTGTTCATTTCTCCTCTAGGAAACAGCATTTCTTCAAAATTTCAGTTTGTCTTCAATCTTTGTTACTGGGTTACCTAAATGTAAGCATGCTAAAATGCTAAAATAAGATGGTTTACAGTACATGTTACATACATACAGATGATAGCCTTTAGCTGAAAGCGCTGCTGTGTTCTCAACTAGCATGACTGTAGACTCACCTTTTTAAGGGATATTGCATATTGTTGCATGTACACACAGCTGTAAGAGGAAGATGATCTATGTGTCAGGCAGAAAGGTGATCTTTTGGTCAAAGAGTCAAAGTCTCTGTTTAGGACCAAAAGTATGGTTGCAGTCATCATGTCTCAAAGGCTGAACCACATATCAAGATAAAATACTAGATTAAACGTTTAGCTATTTATGACTAAATAGCTATTAGTTCAATGATTAATACAGTGACAAACTCCTCTATGACTGTAATTCAGTTGGCCATTAATGGTTATATTTTTTAAATCCTTGAGATAGATGTTTTTGCTTATATTTTACAGTAAAACAGCACTACAGTGAATAACTGAGACATGTCTTGTTTTATATGACCCAGGCATATGCACATGATCATCATTTCTGCATTCACTGGACCTTACTTCACCTCCCTGTTCTCTCTGAAATACCAGTATTTAAACTAGCCTTGGTCAAGGTCCTTACCAGTGCATTGCACAATGGTTTTTCATTTTGGTATTATCAGTTCTTTAACAGTAACAGTCATTATATCAGAGCGACGGGTATAAATGTTAGTAATTCCCTTCCTCCAGACAAAACATGTCAACAGCATACAGACAAATTTAGTGACTAGCCGGTTACTGGCTAACAGGATTTAGCAGTCGCGCAGACGCAGGTACCCCTCAGGTGTTGGTTAAGACCAGATCAGAGCTCAATAAAGTAAATATCTAACATCCAAAATGTTGTTCCACTGGTTGTGCAGATGTGCAATTGTGTCTTGACACATTTGGTATAACAACTTTATATGATTGTCATTGTTTTTATCTTTTTAAGTCCCTCCTCAAATAAGAGAAATCAAATATATCATTTTCATTATTTTGACTTGTGCGCTTATTTGGTCAAAATGGTGATTACTAAACAGAAGAAAGGTTTTTTTAAAAATTTTTTGCCATGACAGCGCCCCCTACACAATATTCTCCAAGCAACGCAAATTTTTGGTCCTAACTGACAGTGTTGGTACTTGTTATTTGACTGGTGCAATATCTGTATGGGTAAGCACTTAAAGTGGTCTGTATCACTTCATTTCCAATGACCACACATATGCAGTGAACCACCTGGGGGTGATTTTTTTTTCACTGGAGAGGTCACAACTACCCATTGCTGTGAATTTTGACAGTTTGCCATGACTCAGCACCTCCTACTGCTATGCAAAAGCGAAACTAAAATGTCCTTAGTGCGGTGTGGATCCTCAGGAGGTTAGCTCCTCCTGAGGATCCCGAGGCTTTCCCAGGCCAGGATAGGTGCCTGAACAATGGAGCAAGTGGTGCAAATGCATCCCCATTATTCAGTTAGGGGGAGCAAAGTTATATAGTTTTGTTACTCCACTTTTTGTCTTTTTAAAAATAAACTTATCATCATACAGTCCCCGAAATCAGGTCATTATATTTAAGCAGCCTATATGAATGATCATTTTTTTCTATTTTCAGCAACTGACAAAAACAAGTAATAAAAAAAACTGATGTTTTCAGACCACCCTTTAAGTTGTCATGAGAGACAGACAGACAGAGTGGAGCCAAAGTTTCTAAAATTAACAGTCAAATGTTCAGCGGTGGAAGGTGACTTATTTAGACTAGTTTGGATGGAATTCTATGATGACACATATGACACAAAAGTAATGATTTCTCATTCAGCTGCTCTGCACAGTGCTTTCATTATTATGATTATTCTCTCATTTTCTCATACAGGCTAAATGAGAGCTGCAAGTTTACTGTAAGGGGAAGTAAGGTCTAGTCCTCAACTAAAATGGCCCTTTTAAGTCTTGAGGTGCAAAAATCACCTTCTGAGTTGGGCATTAAAATAGTCCTTGATTTGAGATAATGTAGGTTAAAATAATCTGCTCTTGAAGTTATGATTATTCATTCTTGTATAACATTACAACTACATCAGCTAGTGGTGCTAATAGCTTCCACTAGAACCTGTGTGTGGGATTGGAATTAGATAGTTGTTGTGAGTCCATATTATTTCTGCTTTGTTGCACTTGTCGGACTTTGAAGATGCCCTGTGAGAATTGAGAATAGCAACCCTCAGGTTTAACACTGTTTAACCAGGTTTAATTATATAAATCATATGGTGATGTGTTGTAAGACTATTTCATTTATATAAATCATTTGTTCTTGTTTAACTTTGAAGATGGCCTAGAAGCCTGCAAAAATCCTCACCCTATCTCTCAGGCTGAGCCCAGAAACCTTACGGAGGAAACTCATTTCGGCTGCTCGTATCCGCAATTTCATTGTCTACCTGAAGCTTGTGACCAGAGGTGAGGGTTAGAACATACAATACCAACCAAAGGTTTGGACACACCTTCCCTTGAATGAGAAACTTTTGACTGGTACTGTAGACTGAAGGGTAAATTGCAAGTTTTGCTTTCCGGCTCAGCTGCTTCATCACCACAATGGTCTGGTAAAATGTTCACATTACCACTGATTCTGCACCAATCCTCCTGTGGACTTTGCACTCAATCTTACCCTCACCCGCGAACAAGACCCTGAGATACTGGAACTCCTTCACTAAGGACAGCAACTTACTCCCAACCTGGAGGGAGCAGTCCACTGTTTTCTGGCAGATGCCTAAGACTTGGAGGTGCTGGCTCTCATCCCGTCTACTTCACACTAAGCTGCTGATGAAGCCAACAGACCCACATCATCTGTAGACTCCTGTTTGATTTGTAGTGAGTATACAATATAAGCCACAAAGAGCCTACATTGGTTTTAATTTGGTATTGTTGCTAAGACGTTGAACAGTTTCAGTTTGTCTTTGGTTCGTAATGCCTCTCTTTGAAGCATGAAATGCTGATAATCTATGTACAGGTAGGTGGTGTGTGAATGCAGACTGAGAGAAACAGAACCTGTTGGTGTGACTCGAGAGCTTACTGCATTGTGTTAAATATCTCAGTGCCCACAGATAGCGAGTGATGGCAGCTGTATTGTCTGGCTCAGAACAGGAAACAGCAAGATTATGAGGTCTGTGACAGACTGATAGACCTGAGAGTAAACACACACGCATACAATGAACACAGTACTATAAATAATACAGATGATAAACACAAGCACCCGGTCCACAAATAACCAAACATTTCGCCAGACATAGCCTGGAGGATTGTCACTACTGTGCTATAATGATGACGTACAATGACACATCAAGTGTTTTATTGTAGGCCACACACACACATATAGAGTCGTGTTTCCATCACTTCAGAGGACACTAAATTAAACTACATTAATTTCCTGGAGACTTATCCTGACCTTAACCATAAGAACTACTTGCCTAACTCTAATCATAAACCTAAACTAACCTTAATTTTAAACCAAGTCTTCACCCTAAAATTAAGGGGTCTTGCTTTCTGTCCCTAACAACATTTGGAATACGTGGTACACACACACACACACACACTTAGATGTAAGTGAAAAGACAAAATATCATTTTTTTTGTGGTCATGTGGCAGCTGAGCCAGCTGCCTGTCAGTGAACGCTGGTTTCATTTCTGTTTCTACAGGACTTCCTTCTTCTAATCTGTTGAGAGTGACACGAATATGCATTAATGGAAGATGCATTCATGTTAATGATCTTTGAGTACACCAGCAATTTAGAATTGCACTTATATAAGGTTGGGATACTTGCTATGGAGTCCCCCCAGGGGAAATGTGTTGATGTGGAAATATGTAAGCTTTATTTATTTATATAGCACTTTTTAAAACACACAGTTACAAAGCACTTTACATGCAACAATTGAAACAAATAGATTAATAAAATTGACAAACATGGCATGGAGAGAAATCAACCATACTGAAATAAATCAGGACATGGGAACAAGAAGGGAGGTCTATTGAAAGGCTTGGTTTTTAGGCGTCATTTAAAACAATCCAAGGATTCGGCAGATCTAAGAAATTGTGGAAGATGATTCTACAGAGTTGGGGAAGAATGCAAATGCATGGACACCTTTTGATCTACGGTTTGTGTGGGGGATAGATAGAAGGCTGAGATTTGAGGATCGAAGAGCTCGTGAAGTGGAATGGGGAACAAGGAGCTCAGAAATACAGCTAGGGGTGAGGTCATGGAGTGCTTTATATGTAATCAGCAGGATCTTGTAGTTTATTCTGAACTTTACCAGAAGCCAATGGGGGAATGCAAGAACAGGGGTAATGTGGGACCTATGACTAGTTCTGGTTAGAAGTTTAGCTGCTGTATTTTGGATTAACTGTAAACGTTTTAGAGAAGACTGACTGAAGCAGGTGTAGAGGGAGTTACAGTAGTCTAACTGGAAGAACCAGAAATTAATGTGTGGATTAATTGTTCAAGAACAGTAGGGGACAAATGTTGTATACTGGTCGAAGATGATACCAAGATTCTTACTAGTGTATTTAATGTTTGGGTGAATTGGGCCAACAAACTGAGTAGCTGCAGTGACAAAGTTTTCAGGACTAATTAAGAGAACTTCAGTTTTGTCAAGTCATCTACTCTTTGGTAGCACCTAAACAACCATGGAGGGAGGATAGTTGGTTCAGGTTATTGGGTTTGGCAGAGAAATAGATCTGAGTATCATCAGCATTACAGTGATAAGACATTTCATGAAAGCGGCTGAACAAATGATCCAGAGGGAGCATGAACAATGAAAACAGGATTGGCCCAAGGACGGAACCCTCAGGGACTCGCACTGGAGGGGAGCTAAGGAGGATACATGATTATTAACACAGACATTAAATAATCTGTTAAGTATGAATGAAACCAGTTTAAAACTGTACCAGAAATGCCCACTCAGTTATGCAACTGATTAAGTAGGATGGTATGGTCGATGGTATCAAATGCAGCAGGTAAGTCAAGTAGAATGAGAACGGAGTATTCACCTTTGTCAGCATGCATGAGGATGTCATTTGTTACTCTTCATAGTGCTGTCTCAGTACTGTATTTGTGATGAAAGCCGGATTGAAATTTATCAAAGATTTTATGATCCTCAACTAGGTTCAGGAGTTGGTCAGTGACAATTTTTGCAAGGATTTTGGATAGAAAAGGAAGTTTGGAGATTGGTCTCTGCATTTGGGCTACAGTGTTTAAAAGGCACTGGAGGGTAATAGGAGAAAACTCAGACAGTAGAATAGGAAGTTTTCATAATCAGTAGAGGATGAGGCAGGAATGGCAGGAAGAGAGGGATTTACAAGATGATTGATAGTGCTAAACAGAAACCTTGGATTATTTCTATTACTGTTAATTAAATCAGAAATCAGAAAATATGTATGAACAGATTAATAAACCGTGCACATAGTTTGCTGAAAAGTGTGCATGAATTGACAAACTCACCCTGCGAATTGTTCCATCTGCTGCCAATTTTAGTCTTTCTGTACTCCATATGTGAGGGTCAAACTCCAAAAACTTTTTATGTAGTGTTCCTCCCTGTGTGATAAACACCCACATCTTTCAATATCCATGACCTCAGACTTTGAGTCAAAAACTTAGATTCTCCAAGTCCACCCTGAGATACCTGGCTGAGGTTACTTGAATAATTTTCTCAGAGAACTGTTGTTCTAACACTCTGTGTGGTACGCCCCATGAAAAATAAATTGACTTAGAAATATAAGATTGATGAACTGCATGTCTTTTACATTATTTTTTATGTGTGCCAGCCCTCCTTTATGCATTTGTGCTCGCAATATCAGTAGAAACATTTCCTGTTACAAACTATGACTGATTGGACAGTGACATCAAGCAGAGAGACAAACATTCTGCAGAGCAAATATGTGAATTAGCCTTACTGGAAAACAATGTTTGTATGAGTGTGATGTCTAACTGTGGAATGCCGGGATGGTCATATTTCGGGAAAACAAGGTCTTAGCCTTCCGATCACACCAAAGTGTCAACAGACTGACACACTGATGGGGAGGGACTAAAAGTGCAATGCAATTCATTGGTCTTTCACCCTCTTTCTGCATCATCCCCTAACACAGACACAGACACAGACACAGACACAGACACATACACAGACACACACAAAACAGGCACAGAGATGTAAACTATATGACACAAGAGAAAGTGCCCCTTTGTTTCTAACATACATTTTTTGATGTCATACACTGTTGTGGAGGCCTGTCTAAGATCAATTTCTAACAAATTCAGACAAAAGCAGGTTGGACAAACTTATATTGACCCTGTGTTAAAACAATTGTTACTCTAGGTGGGACTCCAGCCCAGCAGGTACAAGGTGAATGATGAGAATCCTGCTGAGTTGAATTAAATTGCACCCCCCCCTCCCCACACACACACATAATATGGAGTGTTTGTTCTGAGTTTGTCAGACAGTCTGACGGCAACACTGGCAAACAGCCAGTAGCCAACCTGACACACAGACTTTGAACCACAACCCAGATAAGCTCTGCCTGCTTATGTACCCATTAGCAGGTAATATCTTGGGGATGTTCAGCCAACAGTCCAACAACGTCTCAGTGTTTGATGAGTATTTTTCAACCACACACAGTAACCATTTGGTCTCTGCTTTAGGAATTGATTGGCAACAAAAATAATAGTGGGTCAACTTGTTAGGATGCCAGCCCATAGGGAATATAAAATGGTTATGGTTGAAAAGAAATTAAAATAATTTATAACTTTTATTTATCGTTTAGATGCTTAAGAAACACTCCATATAGTACTCATAAAAATGGGAGGAAACATTTGCTTGTCCTAAGCCATGAAAGCAAGTTTTTGGGTTGATATATAAAACAAAAGTAGATACATTTCCAAGATTTTTAAATTTTGAAAAATACATATTTTCTTGGCTATTGGTTAAATGTTTTTGGAACAGTTATTGAGTCAGATGTAATTTTTGTATACAAACTCTAAGTCATCGGTTCCTTGACCTTGACCTTGACCTTGACCTAGCTGTTTGAGACAGACTGAAAATCACTGAAACGTTTCTTGTGTAGATTCTTGTGTTGGGAAACAAGATGTGTGTTGCTCCATTTGTGCTGCTGGATAACAGTTAAAATAGCAACCTGTTCCCTCTATGGTTTGCACAATAACTGCTATGTAATTGAGTCATGTAGTAATGCACAGTGTTGATGTCGCAAATGGGGCGAGGCTCTGCCAACTAAACGTTTTTTACATGTCCCATATGACCCAACACTGACTATTGTGAATTCCTAATGAGCATTCACGTCACATCACCATTTTCGTGTGAATGAGGAATGAACCTCCAGAACAGGAAGTGCTTCTACCTAAACATGCTTCCATCAGCACAGTTTGAAAGATGTATATGCAAAGACCTCACAAAGACATGATCTTTTTCTCCTTACATAGGTTTCAGTGTAAATATCAGCATAGTACTGCCACAACTAATCTTCTATTAGACCACAAGCTGCTAAATTCATTTTCACCTCATTTAATATTGTCTGATAATTTGACCTGATTTCAAAGGAAACTTAAGTAGTTTGAATGAAAATAACTATCATGTATTTCATCTGATGTCACTTTTTGTAGAGTATGATAAAAAAAAAAAATCATATACGTTAGTGCAATAACATTCAAAAAGTTCTCTGTGCACCACATATTGAAGAATAGTGGAATTTTTGTATCCAAAACATATTTATGAAAGTGAGGATTAGATTTCATTGGCGTTATGGTCATGACACACAGTGATCGGGCACAGGTGAAAATTGCCATCAATATGTACTTTAAAACTAGGCGTACATATGTCAAGCCAACCAGTTAGTTCTCTTCCTTAAAGTCTATTCTTCTGTAAAACCAAAAAAAACTTTTGGTAAAGCATAAATCTTGTGTCGCTTGAACTGTAACTTGACAAGACAGATGAAACTCAGAGGAAACAGTGTTTGGACTTTTAATTTAAAATAAAAATCCCCCAATGGCTGTAATGGAGTTCACGATTCATCCTGAAAACAGCTGCTATATTTTAAACAATACATTTTTATTTCACTGTATAAACTCGAAGTCTGTGTGTGACAGCTGACCTGTTGGATGGTTAGAGAAGACATGAATTACTGTTAAATCTGAAGTTACTGATGCTGTGCCGTGTGCGTAAATGCGCACAGTGTCCCTTCATTTGGAGGCGCACTTATGGTTTCTGCTGCTGTGTGATCGCTGCAGTTAGGCTATTTGTTAAACTCAAAGGAAAGAATCTGACACACAGCCAGCTGTGGACAACAAACATATCATCAGTAGGCCTAATGTGTCTGCAAAATCCCGGATACATTCAGTGACACGTGAACAAGATTATTAGTAAGGATTCAGACATTGATAAAACTACATTATAGGCTACTATAACTCGCTATAGAGCTGCCTGAATGTCATTAACAGGCCAGTTGTCGTTTTTGACGGAAATTTCAATAGAAAGTTGATTTGTGATTTCAGACAGCTGTGTGCGCACACATCTGCTAACTAAAATCAGGCAAACTGACTTTTGCACTTGGACAGTTTTCATTATGCACAAACCTCACTAAAACTGGGTAGCTGTTTCATTAACTGTGAGGTCCATATGTCTAAAGAGCAGGAAACCAGAGAAAAGTCCAACTATTTTTAATCTTGTCACAGGGAATCAGTTTTTCATGCGTGTCATCTCTGGCAAAATTGCAGATTTTCTTTTTTTAGTTTCTTCTCAAGTTGTAGGATCCTTCTTCATGCCCATCTGGTGGATCTGCATGTGTAGGCCTACTTATAGTAAGAACTCTGGAAGCTGTGGCAACTTCACTAATTGGGCCAGAAGTTGATTCTACATGCAGGTGTCCCTCTGTAATAAATGAATGTTGCAAAGCTTCACTGGGAGTAATTCTTCTATCCCAATCTGGATGCAGCATCTGTTTTAACAGACTCAGAAATGTCTGTGTGTCTTCATGCTCACATCCTTGTTTTGGCTTTGGGTGGTACAGGTCATCTAGAGATCGCATACATAAACCCTTTGCCACATCACGTCCTCCTTCAAAATCAGACTCTGCTGGTGTCTTCAGCCTCCATTTTGCTTCAGAAGCAAAGAAAAAATTCTGGGTTTTAGTCCCATCATTCAGCAGCTCCTTTCTCGGCTGACCTTGCAAATGTACAGTTAATCTTAACATGTCGTATTCGCACACTGCCCTACCATACAGGTCCCTGCCAACATACAGATAGGCTAGGACGCACCCAAGAGACCACATATCTATGGCGGCAGTGATTGGAAGCCCCAGTATGACCTCTGGAGATCTGTATATCAAAGGTTGCATTGTCTTGCCTTGATGGTTTTCAGAGGCCAGAATAGCCACACCAAAATCTATTAGTTTGACTTTAAAAGGACGCTCCCTGTGATCCACGAGCATAATATTGTCAGGCTTTATATCCGTGTGAATTATGCCAATCTTGTTGAGTGCATCTAGTGCCACAAGCATCTGTTGTACTATTGGCCGGATTTCCTTTACATTAAGTTTTCCATTATCCTTTATCAAGTCACATAGGGTCTGATCAAGCTTCTCAAATGCCAGACAAACTTTGTCCTGATGAACAAAAAATTCAATAAAACGAACTAAATTGTACTCGTCTGGATCCAGATTGTTGGTCTTTCTCAGTATTTGCACCTCTCGTGTACCATTCTGGAGATTAGTTGGGGTTTTCTTCAGGATCTTGACTGCAACATTTTCTTTTGTGCCTACTGTAGTGCAATAGGCAACTTTCCCAAAGGTCCCCTCTCCAATCAACCTTTGGATTTGGTAGTCAGACAAGTTGCCAGACAGAATTATGTGCCTGGTAGAGAATTGTGAAATTAAGCTTCCCATTTCTCAAAGCTGAATTAAGTGTTTTACTGTTAGCTTGTGCTTAATGGCAAATATATCACACAAGAATTCTAGAATTCCCCCTAATGCATCATTCTAGTGATGTCACAGTCATTTAATTATACTTTTAGCCTGAATCTGTGTGTTGCCACAGCAACAGTAAAATAAGGAGAGGGGCACTATAATAATAAAGACAAGTGTGTATTATTTGTTGCTTGCTAGGATGAGGAAGTTGAGGGTGGTTATCTGGCTGGTGCTTGGCTGGTTGAGCAGCATGAAGCTGGTAATAGCAAAATACTGGCTAGTTTGATGAGGTGTTAGCCGGCTGAAGTTAGTTAGCATGTGCACTGGTGATATTGTAGATGAATATAACCTGCTACAGAGGTTTGTGTTGAATGTGTGGGTGCAGGTAAGTAGGGTGGTTCAACCTTGCAGATCAAAATTAGAAGACAACCTCTATTTTTCCATCTTTTTAACACTTCACAGTAGCACATAAATATGAAGGAATGTAAATGAATGAAAATATACAGAGGATATATTTGGGGTAGAGTGACAAGGGGGAATTTTCCCCATTATTTTCTTCTCAGTTTATTCTCTTCTGTTTCTTTTTTATTTTTATTATGTACTGATTGAGTGTCAGGTGGATACTTTATAAGGTGGATGGCTTTATAATTGTTAAACTGTAGGAGTATTAATACTTTATTCATGAATTACCTCATTATTGGGGGCACCACCTCCTTTTTGGTTAGGATTTATTCATGCCAGGAGGGAGCACTAACCCTTGTTCAATTTAATCAATGAATCAGTCTCACAATCGTAAGTTCTTGTCATTAATAATAAAGAAAATTATTCAGCAAGAGTGGCTCGAAGTGCGTGACTCTTCTTCTTCTTCTTCTTCTTCTTCTTCTTCTTCTTCTTCTTGTCTAAGCATACAACCTTCATTGGTTCAACTTTCTCAAACTATTTACCCATCTCAAACCATCTACTGAAATAAAGTTTTACACTATAGTGAAAGGAAATAAAGTTAACACTTATGTGATTAGATTGCTTTAAGAAACATATTTAAATATAAGCTCAACATAACCCTTACTTCATAATATAAAAGCATTCAATGTGACTACTGTTTAACAATAAAAGAAAACTTCGAATTCCTATTACTTCAGAAACTTCAACACAACTACTTGTCTAATTTAACTATTAAAATATGATTGTCTATGAGGTTAATAGATCAGAAGTTAAACACTTGGGTAATTTTAAAATACAAATACATGGTTATCAAACATTCATTAACTCTTCACATAAGGGAATGTAACTTTTGTCAATAGGGGGCAGTATGGTTAAATGTAATATAAAAGGTTAGTAAAATCTAAGTCCTGTTTCTCTTTAGTAGATAGTCATACCCCTATGAAAGTTATGCCATTCTTCTTGTATTTACATGACAAATAACATGATATAAGTTGCATAATGATTAGACATTTAATGCACATGAATTTCAGGTTGGCCTCAGATTTGCAGGGAGGCTTCATAAAGTCCTCAGGAATGTGGGTTAGTTTTATGGCTTTGGTGGTTTGGTGGTTTTCCATCTAAAGTGGGAGTTGTTTTTCTCTGGTTCAAGTGGCCTCCAGGGTCAGTTCATGCTTTTAGTTTCAACTAAAAAAATGGTTTCTTGGGAAGTCTTTCTGAGTCTGTTGATCATCACTGGTCAATCCACACTTGGAGGGTTACAAAGGTCAGTTCTGCAGGCTGAGGGACAGCTCTTACAAACTTAGGAATCCAGGGAGTCTGTCTCTTATTTTCCTTAAGAATCAAAGATTAGTTAACACATAAACTTAGCAATAACTTACTATTATCGGTGTATGAACCAACTGTTTACTTAAAATATCTTTGACTAAAGAAGAGGGCAGCTTTGGGACACTGCAACATGCTGTTGAACCTTCTCTGTGTCTTGGGCCCAACTCAACAAAACACCAGTTACTGAGAGGGTGCCCACACGATGGCCCTGTAAAAATTTTTTTTTATTTATATAGCACTTTTCACAGACAATCGTTACAAAGTGCTTTACATGAGCATGATGGCACAAAGAAATACAGAGAAAAAATAGTCTGTAATAAAAAATACATAGTTAAAAAAAAAGAAACATTGAAAAAGTGAACAGAAAAATACACAATAAAACATGGAAATATAAAATATCAACTACTTACAGGAAATACTCAAATGCCTGTCTAAAAAGGTGTGTTTGAAGCTGCTTTTTAAATGAATAAACAGAATTAGCAGACCTTAAGGGTGAAGGCAGAGCATTCCAAAGCTTAGGTGCCAGGACCTCAAAAGCTCAATCACCACAAGTCTTAAAACAGGTGCGTGGAACAGAGAGCAAATTTTGCATGTTTGACCTAAGAGAGCGAGCAGATGTGTATGGGTGTAGTAGATATATAGGCAGGAGTCTGACCGTGCAGAGCTTTGTAAGTGAGAGTGAGAATTTTGAACTGAATCCTAAAAGCAACAAGAAGCCAATGAAGAGTTTTAAGTATGGGTGTAATGTGAGACCGTCTATTTGACCTGGGCAGTAGTCTTGCAGCAGCATTTTGGATTGTCTGCAGACGATCGACAGCAGAAATACTAAGTGAGGTAAATAATGCGTTGCAGTAGTCAATGTGAGAAGAAATGAAAGCATGTATAAGCATTCCTAGTTCAACTGATGAGACTATAGATCTCAGTTTACTAATATTTCTCAAGTGGAAATAGACCTGGTAAGCTGCTTTACATGGGTGTCAAACGACAAGGACTGATCAAATATTACCCCTAAATTGCGCAGGCTGGATTTTTTTTTTAGAAACAGAGAAGATGGCATAACATCCATGGGGCTAGAGGATAACGTCATTTTCCTAATCAATGCAGTCAGATCCTGTAAGCTAATTGGTTGGAAAGACTCCAGAACTGGGGACGTGTTTAGACTCGACGTCGAGTATACTGACTCAGAACTATCAATTTCCAGCTTGCAATGGATTACAGCATTAGGAAGTGCATGAGGGCTCATCGGCAGACATTTCGAGCCTTTTTCGCACACTTTCTGTAACTCTGCATTTCTGCAGACTTTGCCTTAGGGAATTACCCATAGTTCATAGGGTTGTGACCTTAAATCAGCGTTAAATAAGGGGTTACCAGGGGAAGTGTTGTGGGAAATCTTCAGATGGGCCAGAGATCTTCAGGTCACCCACAACTTAGGAATTAATTTACCATTCGTTATGAAAAAGACTCAAAAGAATACACTGGAAACTAACAGAGTTCAATGTGAATAGGTTTACTGTGCATCAAATGAAATACAGAGCAAACCGAGGCTTTGATCTGGGACAAAGAACCTAATGCAAAATCATTAAACATTATATTATATACCTCTCATAACCTCCTAATGTGGAGCTTATTTTCTAAACTCCACCTCGTTTGTAACCATATTCAAAACTATTCTTTCAGCATTGCTGAGTTCATCAGTGACCTTGACACTTTGGTAATAATCCAAGTATTATTCATCTTAGAAACAATGGTGTCTCAAACTTCTCTAAAATGTATCAATTGCACCTGGTCTAGAAATAATACTGTCTCAGCATCTTTCACATTTCTCATTATAAAATTAAATTAATCGTGTTGATATGACAGTAAAGTATTGAGAAAAAGTCCTAAACCCACAATCATATGTAATATATTTTGGTGCCATCAAGATAACGTGACATGTCACAGAGTGCTGTCCCATACTTATTTAAACCATTTCGAGCCCTTGAAGTCTGTCGCACTCAAGAACTTACCAGGTGATGTCAATTAAGTCCGTGAGGGTTCAGGGTTTAGGGGGTGCATTGCGATCGGGCCTGTCTGTTGCGTGTGACGTGTGTGTGAAGAACGCAGCTGACACACTTGCTGTCTAGACAACAGGGTAACCGCCTTGTGTTTATTGTTGCACTTGCACAGTTAAAATAGGGCCTTGAAAGATATGTCAAAACACATGAAAGTAGATGTGCTATCAGTTGCATAAGGTCTGATTAACCAGCAAATATTGGAACTTCTACCAAACCTGACAACTTTAATGGAGGATAGCTTGCATTTGAAACATTTGAAAAAATAACTTTTTTTCCTTTTTTGGTCAGACAGATTTTCTTTTTAATTACAGTAGAGAGCTGACAGGAAAGTAAGGGCGAGAGAGGGGATGACACAAAGATGCAACAAAGGTCACCAGCCAGACTTAAAACAATCCTTGGGGAACCCTGAAGCCCCCAGTTTAGGGTATTTCAGTTAGATTTTAAGGTATTTTTGTTTCATAGTGCTTGGAGAAGCCTGTATAACACCAAATATGTTAAGAAGATGGAGAAGTACAGGTTTTCTCAAACTCTGTTAAGCCAAGTGTGTTGCAGGTTTAACTAAAACCTTGGATAGGATGACCTCTAGTGGCATTAAGGTTACTTCTACAGGACACAGCAAATGAATTTAGGCTAAACAGAGTTTAAGGACACAACAACAGTCTCAGAGGCCATGTAATTTTGTTCCAGACGACACATTGTTTAAACTCATGTGGAACAATAACCTACATCGAAGCTAATGACAGAGCAACAGCCCCTCTGTGATAGAGATCTTTGGTTGGCCAAATCCTTCTAGGATGTTTATAAATGGTCTTTATTGAGTTATTTTGCAAATCAGTGAGCTGCATCATAACAACACATTCAGGAATTAGCCCACATGACCAATCTTTTTCAAGATACTTGGTATACATGACAGCAGGAACAAAATCTAAACTAGTTTAGATTCTAGTTCATTAACGCACCATTCTAGTAGAGCGTGCACTTGAATGCATTTGATTGGCCGATGCAGCGTCCTTGCCGGATTGCAGCATGTTGCATAAAAAGTTTTATATGTTGCATATAAAGAGTCTGCTTCAACTTTTTGGCCGCATGACCCGTGTTTTTCTGCTGGAGCCCCCTGCGCTGCCGGAATACCTGCATTCAAATCAACGAGGGCTACGTCTGAACGCAACCTTGAAGTTTGAAGCTTCAAGTCCCAAATGCAGACTATACCATACAAGCACATTACTAAATGTTGAAAAAGAAAAACACAGTTAACAGTTAAATGAGTCTTATCAATTTTCATTTAAAGATCATTACACCAAACATAGAAAAATAGATGATGTTGTCAAAGTAAAGACTGGAAAGTAGAAACTAGAAAAGCTATGAACTTGGCAGTTATTGGTTAATGAGTCTCTCAGCTCTCTGATGGTGGGGGAGCAGCCCTGCGTACAGCCTTGGCCAGAGCTTGTTGGACGACCGGGTATATTTTATAGCATCCCTCGATGCAGGTCCGAACCCCAGCTGTAAGAGTCTCTTCAGTCATTTCTCCATCTGACTGCAGCCCAGAAATCTGGTTCAGGCTGGGCAGGAATGCAACCGTCAGACCGCCTTGGTTCTCACCGCTAACAGAGCTGCAGCTGTTTTCTTCCGCATAAGTAGGGTCGACCACATAAGAAGCGCCGTCCTGCCGAATGGCACAGCCCAGCACCAGATCGTACATTTCAATCCCTGCATCTGCGAGAGCGAGAGAGGCGCATGTGACGGCATGTGCCAGGACCGAACCACTGTTTTCAAGAACCATCACGTTGACCTCGATCTGAGAGCGGGGGTATTTGTGGAGGCACACAGCTGGCTGCAGACTCTCATGCAGCATCAGGGAGAGGTCCTTGTCCTGACTGCCCTGAATCCAGGAGCCCCTCTCTGGGCAGGAGAATGGAGCGAAACGCATATCAGTAGTCAACCTGGATACACAGAGAAAGACAGACTTCTTAAACTGTTCCTATAATCGCTACTACAGACACACAAACATCCACTTCAAACAAGTGACAAACATCGATGCTTCATGGCCAACAAAGCTCAAATTAGTTTTAGACTTACATGATTCAAAATGATATTAAATTACATAGAAAAATAGTTACAGGTAATGGTTACTTTTTAAAAGAAAAAAGATGTTAAAAGATGTTTCATTCAGTTACAGCACCCCTCACAGCATATTAATGTTACAACACCTCTTGACCTAATCACAGGAATGAATGTTTATCATAACTGGATATGCTAATAAATATGTGTGTTCCCAGATAACAATGGTACATACTCCATATTGCTAACACCAGTTCCTGTAATGTGCCTCTTGTATAATGTTCTTCTTCTCTTGTAAAAGTTCTTTTTGGCCTTCCATTAAACGTTAAGTTGACAAAAATAAGAGGTCAGGGTTTATTCGAGGTTTTTACTTCCATCAATCCATTTTTGTTTTTACTTACTTGATGTCATTTGTTTTATATTAAATGTTTAAGTCTGTCTTTTAAACTCTTTGGACAATGTTGGAAAACAGTTCTACCTTTAAAGCAAGCTCATGTAACTTCCACTGAATAGTGAACCCGTCATATCTATCAGCTACACAGACACAGTGAGACTCCGTTTGTATTGCTTATGAATCCAAGTCGAGTTTTACATCAGTAAATATCATATAAATGAATAAATCTGCAAGCAGGGTACCTTCCACATTTCATATCGGTCTCATCTTTCCGCTCAGTTTCTCTGGGACCGTAGACGCAGCTCATCAGCTTGGTGTTTCCAGCCTCCATGTACGCGGACCCTTTGGCCTGGCTCACAAGCCCGCACCGGACGAAAACAGGCCGGACGTCCACCTGATCCCGCGGCCGACCGTCCGCTCTGGGACCGTGCGAGGGCAGGACGGCTGCCGGCTTGCACGCAAACAGATGCGGGCTTTGAGACACCTCTGGGCCGCGTACTCGCTTGGTGTCAGTCGGCATGGTGAAGAGAGACGAAATTCACTGACTGAGCAGTAGAAAACAGCGTGTGAATCAGTCCACCGTGAAATCCGTCCCCACAGAAACACAGCTGACAGATAAATGGTTCCGGTGCAGGGACGTAAAGGCTTAGAGACCTCTGCTGTGTGCAATGACATTTTAATATTAGTGTCACAAAATTATTACCGAATTGGTGATACATGTCATGATGACTATAACAGAGCCTAAACAGCGAAACAAATAACAACAACAACACCAATTAGTATCGACAAAACTGACTTTACTGACGCATATCTGCACAAAAACCTTTCTTTATAAAGCAGAGCAGAAATATGTTTTTTGAAGACTTAAAACATATATTTTATCTACTCATCATAACACACTCCATTTCATAACTGTCCAAAATTAACAAAGTCCATTGATAATTGAAATTATAATCAAGTCTTGTGACAGGAAATACAAAACAGGACAAGGACGAAAAAATACATTGAAATAAAATAAAGGCATTTCTATATGCTTCCAGAAATGTAATTATAATAATTAATTCTACATATACTTTTTTTGTTTCACAGAGATTTTAGAGAGTTCAAAAAAAGTGAAATCGTGAAAGAAAAGAGAAAATATTGGTAATTTTTTTTGAAAAATAAAATTTGTGAATTAAAAAACAAACAAAACTTTACTCATTTTACAATCATCAGAATCAGAATCATCTTTATTGGCCAAGTATGTTCACACATACAAGAAATTTGACTCTAGTTTAGTGGCTCTGAATGTACTTACACTGAATAACAACACAACAATCTTCAGAAATATACACAAGGAATGACTGGTGAGGCAGTTTCTGTTGACTGTAAACAGGATAAAAATGGTTCAAAGAAGTGAAGAGAGCAGCTAGAGTGGTGCTGAGATATATATTAAATGGTAAAGAAAAATGACGTTACTTTACATACAAGTGGTCGTTATGTAGCTTGTTCAGATATAAAGTAGTACGTGAAATGTATTGCACATTTTGTATTTTGGACTAAAATAAATATATATAATTAACAGTAAAAATCATTTTAAGGTCTTAATAGTCAAAATATATCATAACATCTTTAACAGACATTTTAAAATTATGTTTATGATAGAAATAATAACTACAATCTGAAACCAAAATGTGGCTATAAAGGTAAAATTGAAACAAACAACAACCCATTAGTGTAGAATATGTCGTTTAGGATTTTTAAACGTGAAGCAGAAATGTGTATTAACACCATATAGATTGTATATGTACAGATTTGACACCACTGTCTTCACATTGCATCAGCCGAGCCACGGACGCGTGTAGCACTGATGTGGCGGGCTCGGCTAAGATTGATTGTGGAGTTGTCCAATAGAATTTGAGACTCGCCGACGTACCGGTGCGGCTGACCCAATGGGAAGCCGCAGTGGGAGTGCCATTGACTCTGAGCTTTCTTTCTGGCTGAGCAGTAGCGTGGGCTCGCGGCGGTGTGTTTGGGAGCAGTAACTGATTCATTCTACGAGAATAGCGATTTCTGTAAGTATTATCATTTTCCCAGCTGATGTTGAAATGAAATACCATTCAGCTAAGTAGCTTTTCTGTTAGAGTTGTGTGCTGAAATCGCTCTCTCTCTCTCAGGCTGGACATATTGAGGTTAGCCTGTTTCGCTAACATTTAGCTTGTCAAGCTAGTGCCTCAACCCAACGTAGCCGTTTACAATCAGCTGACAACCTCATAATGCAGTATACCGGTCTGTACAACCCATTCCAGAGGAGGGATTTTTGTCTGACATGACTGGCACTATTTTATGGAACTAAGTCCTGTGATCTTGTTTCCAGCGGAGGTGCAAAGGTGGCATGGGAACACAGATGTTTAGTCATAGTAAGAAATGAAATCTAACTCTCTGTTGGACCTGCAGCAACCTCATCCTCTCAGTGGTAGAAATCCAGTGACAAAGCTAAGTTTTGATATGTTGCAAGCAGACAAAGCACAGGGCTGCTCTACTACCTAACTGTGTGGACATTCACCATCCACCTGAGCTCTTTAACAGTGTAGTAATCATACAAATAATGTACCAAAATCCATATTGTCGGTTAGTGGATCCATTTTCTTCTCCCATGGATGTTCTTAGTGAGCTTTCATCTGCCTCACAATACACGCTAGTTGTTCAAACTGTCCATTCTTCTCAAAGACTGAAATTTCTATCCCATCACCCACTGTCTCTACTTATCTATGGTTGCCAACTGGGTTTGGTAGTCAGGATGGGGATGGTGGCTGTTTACCGTCTGCTTGCTGGCCCCAGAGAGCTGAAGGCAAAAGCTGTGTGGTTTCCTTTTCCAGCTAGTTTATGAACGAGTCCTCTGATGGGAATTCAAACTCTGCTGCCTTTTAATTATAGACCGCACACCAGCCTTTGTGATACTGTAGTTACGATGCTTTTTTGTAAGGCAAAAATATTTCAATATGAAATAATTGAATTGAAAGGCCTGCACCAGTATTTAAAGACTTTCATTGTGGCTTTATTAATCTCAAGTGACTCTTAAAAGTTTGTCACTTCACTACTTTTCCAGTTTAATTTATATTTTATTTTTTATAGTTGAGGGTTATTGGAGTTACAGTGGTCTTGTTCTTGTTAACTTGTGAGCAAAGATTTGGTTGTCTCTATCTAAAACTTGAATTGAAATTAGCTAAGGACTAGAGTTCAGTTTAACTTGAATTGTCATCAAATTAGGTTTAAATAATCTAGTTTAATTGTGCAGAGACTCTGTCATTAGATGTTGGGATTTAACTCAAGAAACTCAAGTGTGTGATTTCCATTTGTTGTTACACAAAACAATCTGTTACTAATTAAAAAGATTAGAGCTGCAACTAACAATTATCTTTGCCATCTTTTTAATTAATTGATTAGTTATTGGGTTTTAAAATATCAGACAATAATTTAAAATATGCATCACAGTTGTCCTGAAGCTCAAGGAAATGCCTTAAAATTACAAAGGTGTTAATTTTACAATATTATGAGCAGGAAAGCAGAAAATCCTCACATTAGGGAAACCAGAACCAGCTGTGTTTGGCATTTTAAATGATAAATGACTTAATATTACTAATTGATTATCACAATTGTTGTCAGTTCTGTTTCTGTCCATTGACTAGATCCCTGAATTGCAGGTACTTCATAGCAGCTGTAAGTGTTAAACACTACTGAAGCCCCACTGGACCAAACTGTATCCTCTGTGGCAGGGATGGCTGCCTTCAATCCATTCAAGCCTTAAGGCTGTTGTTCAGATGCATTTTGGAATTAAAAAAAAGATGAGCACAAAGAACCCAAAAGCCAAATATATCATAAGCTGAGTAATTCAGTGGTGAAATGAAAACTGTTGTCAGTTTGATATTAATGCCCTGCAGCAGAGGTTTTTCCTGCCTCACAGGATTCCTGAGCTGCTGTTGGTTTATGTGAAGAGCCAAAGGCCAATTTGTTGGAGGGAAATAACACAGTAGAAGATCTCTGCCAAGACAGCTTGTTAAGACATAAACGTAACAAAGGTGCATGTCCACCTTACAAAGGTGCATGTCCTAACAAGTTGTGGGAAAACGTTTCTGTTGTCTTTCACTGTTTTGTGACACGGTTTTATAGAGTAAATGATTAATCGGAAAAATAATTGACAGAAATGAATAACGTAAATAAATGCAAATTGCAACCGTGAGTACAGTATATTGTGATAAATCGGTAGCACTTTACTTTAAACGCTCCCTATTTAGCATTAATAAGAAGTTTTACATTTACAAACAACTGAGGACACGTGTGCAGTTGCATTTCTAGAACTTTTTTTGTATCACACACCACACTTTGATAGGCATCTGTCGACTCTAGCAAGCTAACATGACCCGTAGAATTCCAGTGAGAAACAGCAGCTAGTACCAGTGATAACACATGCAGTTAGCTCTGTCCCAAATTTGACGCAAATTTGGGCTGAAGTGCAGTGGGAACCCGTCTTGAGGTGTCTGCTGCCTGCAGGCCAATTTTCTTTTCTCCGTTTTTTTAACTGAGCGGGAAGAACTGGCTTTGAGCAGGTGCAGTCATAAACACTTCAGGAACTTAAACACAGAACAGGCACAATTGTTGCTTTTAGTAAAGGGAGTTTAAACATTTCAACACAAACACAAAAATTGAATCAGAGCATATTATTTGTTTCTTTGTTGCCTTATAACAGTGACATGTTGTCCCTGTGGAACAAAATCAGGGACCCAGAACAATTTAATTGGACATGCTGCTAAATTAAAAATGTCAGCTTGAGAGCTGCTTATTTAAACATGATCGATGGTTACAATATATTATTTTTGCATATTTTTTCAGAGAGCTGAATCAGAATGGACTCCACTTTGAGTGCAGCTCAAATTCGTGAGAAGTTCATCGACTTCTTCCGTCGCTATGAGCACCAGTACGTCCACTCGTCATCCACCATCCCCCTGGATGACCCCACGCTGCTTTTCGCCAACGCTGGCATGAACCAGGTAGCTATCCACACTTCTCCACGTCTTTCTCCATCTATCTGTGTCTCTCTCCCTCAGGCTGGCTCTTTCATACATACACACTGATGTATACCGTTTTGACTCAGTGCTGAAATGATAAGGCTCTTGTTGCAAACTCTCAGCACACAAATGTGCTTTTTGTACCTCTCCCTCCTAGTTCAAGCCCATCTTCCTCAACACCATCGATCCGTCCCACCCCATGGCCAGGCTGCGTCGTGCTGCCAACACCCAAAAATGTATCCGTGCAGGAGGTAAACACAACGACCTGGACGATGTGGGGAAAGATGTCTACCACCACACCTTCTTCGAGATGCTGGGGTCCTGGTCGTTTGGGGACTACTTTAAGGTATTAAATTGTCATCCCTTTCAGATGTGTCAATTTTTTTTGTCATCTTATAATTATAATCCGACCAATGCGGATGTTTTCTAAATTACCTCAAAACTAGTTTGGCATCTCTGCACTATTTCTTGCTCATTATCAGCCAACATATACACAGAAACCAATATATAGAATACAGTATATAGCAGTAAGTTAATATCAACTGATACCCACCTGGCAGGTATGCTCTACTTACAGCTTTATCTTCTGGAGTGCTGCATTTAGATATTAAGGGTGATTCAGCTTTATACCAAATGATATGATTGATGCAGAAAACATGACAATGAGTGGTTTTGTGAGTTAAAACCTGGTTTAATGTAGCAAACATTTTTAGTTTTTTTTCTGCCAACTTGATGAAGACTTTTACATGTGATGGTGAATTCAAATATGATTTCTGGGGTCACAATTCAGCTTAAAATAATCCTGGATACACAACAAGCAGTAGGAGCCTGAAAATACTGGCCCTGAAATCTGCACATTTGTAGTCATGTCAAGTTCCTTTTTCCTAGGAAAGTATTATTTCTGGAAAGTGTTCACACACTATAATATTTTCTACTATAGTGTTTCCCACTGTCTAAACTTCTGTCTTGTTGTCCTCTTTGTCTCATCTCATTCTTCCGTCTGCTCATTCTGCAGCACCTGGCCTGTAAGATGGCCTTGGAGCTGCTGACCCAGGAGTTTGGCATTCCCATTGACCGCCTGTATGTCACCTACTTCGGAGGTCATGCTGACGCAGGCCTGGAGCCCGACCTGGAGTGCAAACAAATCTGGCTGGACCTAGGGTGAGTCTGGGAATGACATGTATTGGTGAACACGTCAGATGAAGGCATTTGCTGTCAGGCATCTTTCTGCAACTTTTGATAATAACTGCTACTTTGAATTATTTTTTTATGCTTTTTTTTATACAATTTTTAAATTTTATTAATCTTTCATTGCATCTTTATGAATGCTGAAAAACATCTACTGTTATCTGTCTGTGTTTTAAAGTAATTGTATAATGTTGTGTGATCATTCTTCATGGGAATTGCTAAAGCAGCTGCAACTAAGAGCGTGAAAGTCTACAAAATATAAATACAAGATATCAGAGGGTAAATATTAAGGTCATGTAGTAAAATTAATTATTGAAGCACAGAACAAAAATATCATGTTTTGTTCAAGGAGGCTTTCACACTTTTATTTCCACTTTGCACGTATGTCCTAATTTTCACAGAACTTCATTTTAACCTAATTAACTGAAGAATTTATTCAATTAGATAATCTCACTTTTTTTCTCTCAGGATGGAGGAGGCTCGCATCCTGCCAGGCAGTATGAAGGATAACTTCTGGGAGATGGGAGACACCGGTCCCTGCGGTCCCTGCAGTGAGATCCACTACGACCGTATCGGAGGGAGAGACGCCGCTCACCTGGTGAACATGGACGACCCCAACGTCCTGGAGATCTGGAACCTGGTGTTCATCCAGTTCAACAGGTAACAGGCTCAAACAAACCAAAACTGATTACAGTATTTTAAAAGATTCAACTTCCTGACTGCACTGATCCTGAGTGGTGCTTTGTCATCTCTCGTTCCCTGCAGAACAAAGGTCACAAATAATTTGGTTAATTTAGTTCATACCAAGCATAGACTGTATAAAAATATGGGCGTGGTTACCGTGACGTCTCCCGTTGGTTCCTGAAGAGCGGTTTTGAAGCTCAAAGTGAGCGACTCCGGCTGTCACCATCTTGGCAGTGCGTGACGCTGCCTAACTCCCAGCTAATCAAAAATGGGCAAAGAGGCGGGCCGAATGGCTGAAACAAGCCACCTAACGGCTGGTGGACCTGTCACTCAAAGCAGCCATGTCCCTCGTTATGCAGAACTTTACAGCTTAATAAAATTTAAACAAGTGAGTTATAAAAAAATTCACCCCCCGTACAGTTGTCATGAAAGGGGAAATTAGCTTTAGAGACCAAAACCGTTTTTGCACCAGGCTGTAAACATGTTTATTTCTGCTGTAAAGTTGGACATTTTAACATGGAGGTCTATGGGGAATGACTCGCTTTTAGAGCTTATTATTTCTAGCTCCTGGGTTAAAACGGAGGCTCTGCCTTGTATTTACCTGTTGTCACGGGGAATTGTCGTATCAGAGCTCCATTGATGATGACTTTACACTTCACTCAGAGTGAACATACTCAGAGTTGATTGAACTGACAGTTTCTCATCTCAGAGTTCAGGGTCAGTTTCAGTTTGTTAAACGTGTTTTGTGGAACAGGTCACAGCTTCCACACCAGCCCAAACAATCTGAACCAGAGTTCATTTAAACTCAGCCAAATTGGTCAGGTGAGAGAGCTCCCTAACAACAACTTTTACTCTGGATTCTCTGATTGTACTGCTGCTGTGGTTGTGACTAAACATTTAGTGTTGATGTAAGTGTCCCTGCAGATAATTTGTATTTTTTTCTTGATTATTCTTCAGATATTTTTATTTCAGTTAAGTTGACAAAATAAACTCACAACAGATATACAAATCACAAGCTTTGTGACAGCAGCACACTAAACATAAGCTGACCATAAATTAAAATGCATTCACTGGATCAGGTTGGAATATGGACACATCTATATCGTCATCTGTTTTATACTGAATCAAATATACACACTCTGTCTATACAGCTCTTTACAGTTCCCTCCATTGATTGTGGACTTAAAAGAAATTTACTCGTAAACATGTTTACAAGTGACCAGATTTAATAAAAATCCATCTTAACAATAACAATATTTAAATTGGAAAGACTTGAGGTAAATACAAGTAGATTTCTGCTGAAGAAATGTGATCATTAGGGTTAAGTAAACCCGGAGTCCACACTGAGCCAGTTAGATTTGTAAAAGCATCTTTTTGGCCCTGTTTACACCTGGCATTAACGTGTGTCTCGGGTGATCCGATCACAAGTGGACAGCTTTAAGTACATCTGTTCACACCTGGCATTAACATGCTTCTCCACATGCATCCTGACCACTTGTGATGGGATCTCACTTCCCTGCTCTATATGCAAATAAACATGGACATCATTTCTCTTTGCAAAGACCAAATTTGTTCTTTATTAACTGGTCGTTATTAGGCGTTCCTTCAATGTGGCCCAGAGCGCATTGCGTTTACACTGCTAAAAGAATGTGGCCACATGCGGCCCAGACCACCTCCGAATGTGGTCTGAGTGATCGGATCTCAATCCATCCTCATTGTGTCTCTCATTGGTGTGTTTACACCTGTATTTAGAGCTGTCCACTTGTAATCAGATCACCTGAGATGCATGTTAATGCCAGGTGTAAACAGGGTCTTTGTCTGCATTTCAGCCCTCTGCTTTTTCAAAACAGCCTCCAGAGTGTGTAAATCTTAAAATGCCAGTTTGGTGTTTCAGTGTGTATGTGGTAAACTGAGCGTTTGTGAAACAATGGTGTAAGCTGTTCAGTGAGGGTCGGGGCTGTGTGGGAAGAAAGTTAAGAAGACAACGTTGTCATTAACCTGGTTTTATACTGATTTTGTCAGGCTGTCCCGCTCCTAACCAGATGTTTGCTGTGATGTAGATTTGTTGTTCACAGACTGAAAAGAGGACAAAGAGATTTAGCCGGTTTAATGCTGTTTAGGTGTTTTACTGTGGGGCAGAGGTCTCTACTAAAACGACTTGAAACTCAAATGTGGACCCAAATTGTATGCACACAAAACGCTGTCTTAAAATGTAGATGTTTTAATTTATGTAGCCGTAGTCTTAATCTGGTTTCTTAAAAGGTTCTTTTAATTTGTGGATTTACATGACAGAGGACCCAGGACACAAATGTAGCATGATGAAAAGGAGGAATCATTTCTCTTATCTACAAGTGGAATCATTGTTTTTAACTATTATTTTCCTGTTCCACCCTCCTTAGAGAGTCAGAGACGGAGCTGAAGCCGCTGCCTAAGAAGAGCATTGACACAGGGATGGGTCTGGAGCGCTTGGTGTCTGTACTACAGAACAAGATGTCCAACTATGACACCGACCTCTTCGTCCCATACTTTGAAGCCATTCAGAAGGTACAGACAGACCCACAATGCAGAACTTTGCAGGTCTAATAATGTTACACATCTGTATACTTGTTTAAAGCGATGCAGTGTTTCCTCATTACTGGAAGTTAGCATTGTGATTGAAGAACTGAAATTAAAATATAGTGTATTGAAAAATGCTGTATTCATACTTGACTTTAAAGAGGTCATATTATGCCCCTTTCACAGTTTTTCCCAGTATTTTCATTTTCATGGTCTATTTACAAACATTTGCATGATTTTATGGTTACAAAGCACCTAGTTACAGCTGTACAAGCCACTGATGCAGCTCCTCTGTCTCACTCAGCCTGAAATTGGCTGTTCTCCTCTGATTGGCTGACTATTTTCTGAGTGGCGCACACCCAGGCCAACCACAGGTAACTGGTGTTAGCCCACTGTAGCTGCTGTAGGTAAGACCTGAGGGGTGTACTACAAAGCGAGATTAGTGGATTAGCGAGGTATGTTGAGCCTAAAGCCAGGGTTCTCTTTTAACCTGGCTATATCACCATGGTAACTTGTACTGCGAACCTAACCTGGTCCGGAGCAGGTTATGTTCCGAGTTTCGGCTTAAATCAGCAATAAAAAGCGCCGTCCTTTCACTAACCACCTGATTTCCTGCAAAGTCCGTTTAACACTGCTGGTACTGCAGCTATTAGAACACTGATTAGAAAACCGATTAGTCTTTAACCATACTTGCCATTGATTTGATATGTCATATTGTAAATTTGTAATGGTGCAAGAGGTTAGGGTTACTTGTGAGATGGGATTTTGTTACAATATATCAAACTGTATTTCAAATTGTAAAAAAAAACAAAAAACTAATGAAAAAATACTTCGAACAAAAAAAGATGAATCTATTGGTATTTATCACAGATAATATTCAATCTATAATATTAGTTTCACTTTGATGTGGCCAGAATCTAAAGTGATTTCCACTTATCCTTCATTATGGGACAGAGTCAGACCTGAATGCACTTCTTGAGTATAATGTTTAAATCTGCTGCATCATGTTTAAAGTTTAAGAGCTCTGGATGTGGGAGGCACAGAGATTGCATTGAGTGGTAAAATATGATATTTCCACTCAATGCATATATAATGCATATATTTTATGATCTTAATAAATTTATGGATTCGTTTTTTAATTAACAAATTTACATAAGCAATTTTCTGCCAGCATTCCTCGCTTATTTGCAGGGACAGTGTTGCTTTTTGCTGTGATAATGTATTTATATTCCTCATAGCTCTCTGTTATAATGATCTGTTCCTCCTGACTGAAGGAGGCGACACGCGATCGGTCCATTTTGTGCGGAAAAGAGTCAAATGACGCGCCAAACGCCCCTTTTATGGGGACACACACATAGCCTGAAACAGAAAGCCTGAGTTAACAAAGAAAGTTCATATCCACCGTCGTGATACCACTTGTCTCTGATCGCGAGTTTGGGGTTCGAGCCAGCTCAAACAAAGAAAGCCTGCGTATGTTGAACTTGCTTCATAGTGCACCCCTCAGGCCTCTGGGTAAAACTCACCAGTAAATTGTGATGGCCACCGCTGAGGATAATGTTATCAAACCTCTGGAAGGCTGTGCAATGACTAATTTGCTTCCTGACATCCAACAACTGTGCAGTCTTTCCCCTGCGACTGTGTGTGTGTGTGTGAAAGAGCCCCGCCCTCAGTGAAACACAGATCAGAGGAGAGAAGAGAAACTAGCGAGACTGTAAATGACAGCAAAACGCTGTAGAGACTCTCACACTGAGCTGAGATGAAATGAGTGCACATAAATGAGGTAAATAAAGATATTTTGTTAGTTTCAGGAGGGGTGGGGGGGTCCTGTAGGAGGCCCTCCAAGGCAATGGTAGAGGAAGTGCTGAACGTATAGTTGTGACATCACAACCTTACAGAAGTCCAAACAGCTTGTTTAACGGCACTGTTTCTGAATATGTGGACTGAGTTGTTTGATACTGTCACAGTATTTATAAAGCACCTAGACCTGCTTTATAATCAAAACAGAAATGGAGATCTCAGTTAGCATAATAGTGACGACTTAAATGTGACGACGGCATGCCTCTGATCCCCTCCTGAGGTGATTAAAGAAACACGCTTACCTGATACACACTGAAGATGTAACTTGTGTTTGTTTCAGGGTACTGGTGCTCGGCCTTACACTGGTAAAGTAGGCGCTGAGGATGCTGACGGTATCGACATGGCCTACCGTGTGCTGGCCGACCACGCCCGCACCATCACCATCGCTCTATCAGACGGCGGTCGGCCCGACAACACAGGAAGAGGGTGAGAAATTCCCACGAACGTACTTATGTTACACAGAGTTTCACTACAGACAAATGATGCGATGTGGCTGCTCTTCTTATTTCTGTTGTTCTTATGGCTATATGGTTTTCCGTCATGTTTAGCTACGTGTTGAGGAGGATCCTGCGTCGTGCTGTACGTTATTCCCACGAGAAGCTGGGAGCTCAGAAAGGTTTCTTTGCCTCTCTGGTGGACGTGGTGGTCGAATCCCTGGTGAGATTTTTTTTTTCTTCTCCTGCCTTGTTGTTCTCTTTAATTCAGTGTTAAAAAAAAGAATATCATAGCTTTCTATCACTATTTAACGCAAAAGTAATTTGTCGCATCCAGTTCAGGACGAATCCTTTAAATAGTGACCGCTGCATCTCTTTCTTTTGCTACCTTTCACCTGTTCATCTCATCTTTCTGCCTCTTCCTCTCTCTCTCTCTCTCTCTCTCTTTGATCCCATCATCTGTCACTATCATTCTTCAGGGTAATGCATTCCCAGAGTTGAAGAAAGACCCTGACATGGTGAAGGACATTATTAACGAGGAGGAGATGCAGTTCCTCAAAACCCTCAGCAGGGGACGCCGTATCCTCGATAGGAAGATCATGAGTCTGGGAGACTGCAAGACCATCCCAGGTGAGACGCTGAATAATTACTGCATTAGTGTTGCATTACTACTTGTATGTGTACGCATTACATGACCTCTACTCTTGAAGGGTTAAAAACTGCTTCAAAAATCTGCTGATATTATTCTTTATCTTCCTGAACAGTTTCAGAACATCAGTCATCCTGTTTTATTGTCTCTCTCTCTCTCTCTCTTTCATCATTCTTACCACCTCTGTTACTTTTCTCTCTTTCTCCTGTTTTCTTTATCACTCCCTCCCTCTTTCATTGCTGTTTTTTTTTCCTCTTCTAATCCAGTCAGAATGTGTTTGTTGGCATTATGAATCGGTCTCATTCATCATTCTGTCTGACCTTCACGCATGATGTGTCAGATCTTTCTCATTCAGTATTTAAAAGTACTCCACTAAGACTGCAATTAGAAAAGCTAATATCCTAATAAGCAATCGTTCACAGCATAAACGTGTAAAATCATGTGTAAATTGATGCACATCCAGCTCTCCTTGTGAACCTTCCTCCAGGGTCATCAGTGTATTGGATTCCTTTGACAGATAACTGTCTACCTCAGACTTTTTAATTACTTATTCTTTATCCCAAGGGGGGGGGTACAGCATCACTTGTGCACTCAAGTAAAATGAGAGGCTAACAGTGTCCTTGCAAAGTGCATTTGCATTGTTGGAAAAACAAAAACAGCACAGACCTGGGAGCTGTTCCACTTTAACAAACTCTGAACCCAGAGCTGACTAACCCTGAGATGGGAGTATAGTCACTGAAATATGGTTAAAACTGATTATATGCAGCCTTTTTAAATAACATTTAGTCCATTTTTCATCGTGTTTTCAGCTGTACCACGATCCTGCTCAGTGAGAAATATTAACACCATCTCCTGTATGTTATGAGAAATATGAGCTTATTCATCGATCAACGTCTGACGGGCCTGGAGTCTCTTTTTGTTTCAACAGAGATTACTAAAGTAATGTGCAATAAAATATTTCAGCACGGCACAATCTGACAGCCGTCAGCGTTATAAAAAAACCTCCATTCACTAAAGACATAAAAAAGAAAAAAAAATGTTTTTCTTCTGAGCTGAGGATGAATCTGTTATGTGTAATATTTGAATGTGAGGGTAACATTTGCAAACATAGTTCTCGGGTAACTAACTAATCTTCCTCTCTCGGCGAAATTTCTGCACATTTATGAGCTTTGATATCAAGTGAATCGATGAAATGAAACGGTGTGTCTGCTAGTTCCCTCCGGCTCAGCAGCAGGGAGGAGACAGAGAGAATTTAAGGCTTTCTTGATGAAAAGCTGCCAGCGAGCAGCTTCAGAGTTAAGTCACCACAGTAACTGACCCGCAGTTAAAGTCATCTCGGTCTCTCAAACTGGAAACTTGAGGACTCGAAGTCTTTTAGCATCTTGCTGTAGACAGACGTCTCTCCTGTATATCAAGTAGCTTTTTTTTCTCCTCTCTGTACGTCCAGGTGACACAGCATGGCTGTTATACGACACATACGGCTTCCCTTTGGACTTGACCTCCCTCATCGCAGAGGAGAAAGGCATGGGGGTGGACATGGCCGCCTTCGAAGAGGAGAAGAAGGCAGCACAGGTAAGGAGATGGAAGGAAGGGTGGAGGGCACAGAGCGTGAATTGAGAACATGGATTTGGCCTTCACTGTTCTGTTTAGGAAATCTCAGCGAACAGTGTTTGTGTTCTCTCTTGTGGTTGCACTATTCTGCCTTGTGTCAGCGTTCCTCAGTATTGCACTGCGAGTCAGAATCAGCAGCCATGCACCTGCTGTTTAAATAAAGCCTAATTTACTTTTAAGGCTTTTGCTAATCCCTTCTTGTTTGATTTTGGAAAAAAAATTGATTTCTTTTCTGGTATATTGCAACTTCAGACTGCTTTCAAACTTCAGTCCACCTTGTCTCAGTGAGCTTAATATACGTGTACATACTGGCACTGCAGTTCTGCTCCCTACCTGATGGGCGAGTTCCTAAATGGCGGGGAACAGCAGACACACTGTGCCTCTTTATGTACTCAGTTACCAGTTTATTAGATGCACCTGTACAATCTAAGGAAATCCAACTCAGTAGCCTTGCAGTAAATCTTTTATGAGGTTTATACTGTTTGGAATTCAACAAGAAAGATGGGATGAAACTAAAAACAAACAAACTCAACAGTACATGTGTTCTCACAAGTGTCATTACACGAGTGAGAGAGATCAAGCTTCTGTGAAAATACACACACTTTTATTAAAAGTGCATGTTGGCTGCAGTATTGTCGCCTTGTTTGCACTTCAGGAAACAAAACCGATGAAAGGAGAAAAAAAAAAGCACATTTTAGCTGCAGACCAGTCATTCAGTCTGGAGGAAGCAGCTCATTTCTAGTGTTGTTTATTAGATACAGACAGGTTTAGACTTACAATGACAGAGATATGAAGGCCTTAATTACCCAATTTATAAAATAGGTAAACAAAACCATGATGTTCTTTGGTTATAAGTAATAGTTTGTGGTAAGAGTTTGTGCTATAACATGATAACCTTTGTGTGTGTTTGTGCGTGTAGTTAAAGTCCCAGGGTAAGGGTGCAGGAGACGAGGACCACATCATGTTAGACATCTACGCCATTGAAGAGCTGAGAAACAAGCAGATACCCGCCACAGATGACTCTCCCAAATACAAATACAGCTCAGACGACAACGGCAGCTACGGTACAAACTCTCTAAATACAAACACGGTTCAGTGGGGACGGCTGTATTTTCAGGACATCCACGCGCTGACTCTCTCTCTCTCAATCCTGTTTTGTGCGTCCAGAGTTTCAGCAGGCCTCAGCCACGGTGCTGGCTCTGCGCCGCGACCGCGCCTTCTGCGACGAAGTGACCACGGGTCAGGAGTGCGGCGTGCTGCTGGACCAGACGTCTTTCTACGCTGAGCAGGGAGGACAGACGTTCGACGAGGGTTACATCCTTCGAGAGGACGACAGCGCAGAGGATGTAAGTGCACCAAAAATACACCAAATGAGCTCCACTTATGCAGTTTCAGAGTGTTTTTGTAAAAACATCTTGGTCTGAGGTTCACGTGCAGCATTCAGGTAAAAACCCCTTAATATCATCAGGTCAGAGCTACAGTTTTAAAAGAAACCTCTCTATTTGGAGAGATGTATCTTAAAAGCTGAATCTCAGTCACTCTTCAACATTTTGTCTAAATAGGACAGGTGGGTCTATCTGCTAGAAAACATGCCTGCAAGCAAAAAGACTTCTGCTAGGCCACAAAGGCTGCCAAATGAAATATCACAATTCTGACAGGAGAACAGATGAAAGATAATAAACTGTTCTCGTCTCTGTCTCATGAGCGAGGACCAGAAAATCATAAAAACACAAGTGATTTTCAGACCATCTGCCTCAAAAGATCCATTCAAAGTCAGTACTCTCCGTTGTCTTTGATATGTATATTTTTGATGCAGAGATGCAAAGAAAACCTGTCTGACCTAATGAGTCTATATGTTCTCCTCCGTATCTGTTCTTAAAACACTTCAAACACTTGAAAGCGTGAGTTTTAGAAGCATATATTTATTCTCCAAATGCTCAAACAAAAAAATACACACACAAAGCACCGACCAACTTTCTAACGAAACTCATGGGATTGAAAGTTTTTCATCTGTTTCCTTTTTTTTTTTTCCAGCAGAACAAAAACATGTCTAACCACAATGTATCTCTCTCTTTGTCTTTCTCTCTGTCTTTCTTTACAGCGGATGGAGTTCACGGTGAAGAACACTCAGGTGAGAGGAGGTTACGTCCTCCACGTGGGGACCGTCTACGGGACGCTGAAGGTCGGAGACCGTGTCACCTTGCATGTAGATGAGGTGAGAACATACACAGGGTTTGAAATCAAAGTAAAGAATATATCCAGCGTCAGGAACATGGGTGAAAAAGATGACATGGATAATTCAAAGCGCCCGTGCTCCTCTCCTCAGGCTCGTCGTAGGCCCATCATGAGCAACCACACGGCAACGCACATCCTCAACTTCGCCCTGCGGGGGGTTCTGGGAGAGGCGGACCAGAGGGGCTCCCTGGTCGCTCCCGACCGTCTGCGCTTTGACTTCACTGCTAAAGGCGCCCTGAGCACGGGGGAGGTCCGGCGCACTGAGGAGATCGCTTGTGCCATGATAAGAGACGCCAAGGTGAGGGGGGGGAAATAGATGTCTGACGTTGCAGAAATAGTTGTGTTTGGATACTTACTCTGAATGATTTTGATGTAGCTGCAGATTGTAGCTCAACTGTTAACTCTAAAAGTAAATGTTTAGTGTCTCCTGCTAAAGAGAAAGAGAAGAGTTTGTACAAATCTTCCATGTTTCATATGGAATGAGCTTTTCTTCGCCATAACGTGTGATTTTTTTGAATATGAATATCAACTCCATATAAACCAGCAGTTGATAACACTTTCCCTCTTGTACTTTGCTCTCTCCAGCCAGTGTACGCTATGGAAGCCCCCCTCGCAGAAGCCAAGGCCATTCAGGGTCTGCGCGCCGTGTTCGACGAGACCTACCCCGACCCTGTCCGAGTGGTGTCTATCGGTATCCCTGTTCAGGACCTGCTGGACGACCCCAACAGTGCCGCCGGTTCTCTCACCTCCATCGAGTTTTGCGGTGGAACGTGAGTATTTGTGTTTTACTTTTGAAAGGAGCTACGAACCAGCGTGTCACAGTGCACATATAGTCACAACCTTAGTCCACTTTACTTCATTATGTTTGTGCTGAAGAATAAAATGCTGACAACAAAACTAATGGTCTGTTCACACCAAACACCGAGCATATTTTCACCTTGTGTTACTCGACCGTGGGATCATTTGTGTTTATTTGCCTCAAACAGCCAGAATACATTACTGTACATTAGCCGTAAGCTAGTGAGCAGCAGCAGGCACCGACTGTGTGTGTGTGTGTGTGTGTGTGTGTGTGTGTGTGTGTGTGTGTGTGTGTGTGTGTGTGTGTGTGTGTGTGTGTGTGTGTGTGTGTGTGTGTGTGTGTGTGTGTGTGTGTGTGTGTGTGTGTTTATGTTCAGTTGAGCCTCTGACTGAAACTCACCAGGGACTCTGTTACTTTCCTCCAGTCTTTCTACTTTTTCCTCTCTCCTCTCCGTACAATTCTCCTCCAGTCAGCAGTCAACATGGACAAAAAGAGACTAATTCCACTATAACACCCAACAGTGGAGGTTGGCACCTCTGTGGCTTGCTGCTACAGACAGGTAGAGAAGCCAGAGTGAAGATAAATCCACTTTTTAAATCCCAAAAGTTTTAAAAAATAAATGCTGAGCTCCCCCCCCCCCTCTGATAAAGGGCTCTGGATCAGAGCAGAATCCAGTGTGACTCCGGATGTCACGCTGACTCTGCTCCCAGCTCTCTGACGCTCAGACCAACCGTTCTGTCCCTCCAGTCCTGCACACACAACACTCTGCACAACTTACACCATATTCATATTACATCATTTGCATCGCCCGGATATGAATTCATGTCTATTTGCATTGACTTTTTATATGTAATTGCGCCGCATGAAAATGTAGCTTTGTGTCTCAGATCTCTGTGATATTTGAAGTTGAGGCTTTCTAATAATGCTGACAGTGAGCTGAGCCTCATCACCCTACTATACCCACTATTACTCCACCAACCGTCATCATGAGGCTGTCAAGCTAAGTGATAAACAAGAGAATATTGGCTATTAAAATAATAATTGTATAAAATAAGTAGAAGAGGACTTGATATGTGTGACTGGGCTTGTTATTTGAAAAGGTTTAAATTGACTTGCACTACATTCTTTGCAGTGTGGCTGCTACACATGCGGAACATATAGAACATTATATCATTAAAGGGGAAATGATATCATTCTGTCCAAGTGGTTTCTGCTGCAGAGCTACAAGACTAAATGCACTAACTACATATTGGCTCAAAACTGAGTGAAGACTGAAGGGTTTTTTTAGCATAAAAAAATTTTGCCATGAAATTGTTCGTCTGTGAATTTCGACAGCTAAAGGAGAGAGCTAACTATATCAAGTGATAGCTAGCTAGTGAGATAGATAGAAAAGAAACAATATCTTTTTAATTCAGTTAGTTATACCACATTACTAAATGATAATCATAATTCATTATGTTAATTTCAATAAAAATATGAATGACAGACATTTATTTATTTGTTTTCCTAGAATGGACGAGATGATTTTATAAGTAGATACTGTTTGTCAGGCTGGAAAACCTGTTGGCACTTTAACGGCCAGTTTCACCGTTCCATCCGAAGTGTTGCTGTTAATTACTGTGTATGTTTTTCCCGCCGGGATCAAGTGAGAAACATAACGCATGAACTCCGAGTATTAGAGTCGTCTCTGAAGAAAAGTCTGCATCTGCATGAAGCCGGCAGCGGCAGACCTGCCCAGTGGTGCTGTGTAAAGTGGAAACGATTAATTGGATTTGCGGTTCTTTACGGTGAGCCGCTGTGCAGAAGAGGGCCTGGAACATTTTGTAGAGCTCAATCCAGCGATTAGACTTGCTCCGCTGACTTTTACAGTGTCTGCTCCTGGCAGTAAAATTCACCTGAATACCAAGACGTCCCCGCTCTTACTGCAATGATAGCGAGGCTTTCATTTCATTTCATTTGATTACTGTTGGCACTCAAAACGATTCCCAAGTTATATTTGATGTGTGTGTGTGTGTGCCTGAAAACAACCCTGCATGCTCAGAGCTGGTTTTGATTCAACCACTAGGAGATCCATTTGCATGAAGCTCGTACCGCTTCAGGTTTTTTAAAATATTCCACTTTAGTAAACTGTTGTGCATTCTGATGTTGTCTTTGATGTTGTTTAATCTGCAGCCACTTCAAAGAACCCCTTGTTCCCCGCTGCTGCCGTTTTGTAATGTTTTCTCTGCTCCGCTCCTGTTCCTCCTTCTCCTCCTCATCTGCCTCCCGCAGTCGTGTAACGCTGCTGTCGCTTTCTCTTATCCGCAGCCATCTGCGGAACTCCGGTCACGCCGCTCCGTTTGTCATCGTCTCAGAGGAGGCCATCGCTAAGGGCATCCGCCGCATTGTTGCTGTGACAGGAACAGAGGCCCAGAAGGTCAGGACACACACACACACACACCAACACACACATACACACACACTGAAGCACTCTCTTCCAGCTTATTCTCATATACTCACATCCACCCACACTCATGTGTCTCGGCCCCAAAATTAAATGATTACTTGGTTGGTTGTTGATGGTCACAATTATTTTTCTTGCCACTCATAACAGAAGAAGCGGACTAATTAAAATGAGTCTCAGACTAGAGGACTGCATGTCTTATTTGAGTCCCTGGAGAGAAAAAGTTCCCCGCTGATGAAAGTTTAATGAAGCTTGTTTTTTGACTTGTGATGAACTCAGAGCTGGAAAGGAGCATTTAGCATTTTCCCCCCTCTCTCTTCAGGCCCGAGGACAAATTAATCTTTACTATTTTTAAACTACAGTTGCAGTTTGATCCTCCTCTTCATCTTTTTTGCCTTCTGCCATCCACCACTCTGCTTCTTTTTCATTCCTTCACATCTCCTCCTCCTGTTTTTCTCTACTCTCTACGCTTGTCTCACTCATGCTTCTGTGTGTCTCGCGTTCATCAGGCCCAGAGGAAAGCCGACGCACTGCACCAGTCTCTGTCCTCCCTGGGAGACAAGGTGAAGCAGCAGACGGCCCCGAACAAGGACGTACAGAAAGAGATCGCTGACATGACGGAGGTAGGTGTGTGTGTGTGTGTGTGTGTTTTTGTGCGAGACAAACCTCTAAACTCTGTGCTGTGTTATCAACATATCTGTCTTCTACGCAGTCGATAGGCACAGCAGTGATCTCCCAGTGGCAGAAGGATGAGATGAGGGAAACCCTGAAGGGTCTGAAGAAGACCATGGACGACCTGGACCGCAACTACAAAGCTGACATCCAAAAGAGAGTCCTGGAGAAGACCAAGGAGGTGATTGAAAGCAACCGGAACCAACCGCTGCTAGTAATGGAGATGGAGACGGGAGCTTCAGCAAAGGTGAGAGACACTTCAATCTCCCACCTTAAATGTATTGAATATATTGATGAACTGTTAGCCCAAAAGAAATCCATACCCTTATAAAAGAAGACCCAGCATAGATATACAGGAGTCAATCTATAATCCAAACCCTGAGACTTCATCAGCATCCTGCAGAAATCTAAATGAAAAGTGCAAACAGTATTTAAAATTCAGTTTATCGCTGCAGTATTGCTCATTTTCTCCGGCAGTCTCGCAGCTTATCTCGTTGTGTTATTGCCACGGGACCAACTCAGCTCTGTGGCCCGTTTAGTTCTGACCTTGAGACATCAATAGTGCTGATTAGGAGGATTTTCTTTCTTTCTTCCCTCCTTGTTTCTACTCATCCTCTCTCTCTCTTCTCTTCTTTCATCATCATCTCCTCTCCCTCCGTCTCTCCCAGGCTCTGAACGAGTCACTGAAGCTGCTGAAGTCCAACTCTCCTCAGACCGCTGCGATGCTCTTCACCGTAGACCCCGACGCCGGAAAGATCACCTGCCTGTGTCAAGTCCCACAGGTAACGTACCAGATCATTCATAAATCCAGCGTCCTCAGCGTCTGCAACAGATCCAAGCTTAACCCGCTCCTCCTCCTCCTCCTCCTCCTCCTCCTCCTCCTCCTCCTCCTCCTCCTCCTCTCCAGGATGTGGCCAAACGCGGACTGAAGGCCAGCGAGTGGGTTCAGAAGCTGTGCCCCCTGCTGGACGGAAAAGGAGGCGGCAAGGACATGTCAGCCCAGGCCACGGGCAGGAACACTCAGTGCCTGCAGGATGCGCTACAGATGGCTAACGAGTTCGCACGACTCAAACTGGGAGAGAATTGAGAGAAGAAAAAAGTAGTCAGTGTGGGAGGTGGAAAGAGGAGGTGGCGATGAGGTTGGAAACGTGAAAGAGGGATTAAAGTAGATATGACAGGGATGAAAGATGGAGAGCAGGAGACGGTTGAGGAGTCCTGAGCTTTAACTCGGGTGCCTAAAATTTCAGGAGAGTTTGAAATCATCCTCTTTTATCCCCCCTCATTTCATCTCCTCTTTTCTTCTCCCTTTGGGTCAGAAAAGATTAGAAATCAAACAAAACTCCTGAGTTTCTCACTCCCGCCATGTTGACAGACGACCACTGACAGTCAGCCAGCAGTAAATGAGCCACTCATTTTTATTGCAAGTAGGTTTTTTTCTGACTTACTCCAGTAAAATGCATCTCTGTGGAAGTTAAACCTACTTGAATATAAATATATATAAATATATATATATATATATATATGAGAAGATTCTCTCATGCAGTTAACTGAAAGAGGACATCACAGCCAGCACAGTTGATTTGAGGAATTCATTCATTATTGCATGCTTGTCTACAGAGGAGAGAAAAGGGATGTACTTTTGATAGATTTTGCCTCGTACAAGAGCTCAGATGAAGCAAAAAAAAAAAAAAGTGGTTTGCACTTCAAACTCTGAGTTTGTTTCATGTCACTGTGTCCCGGCTCATTTAGAAACAACCACTAGATCACTCTCTCCTCTCCGCTTGTTCAGGGCTTAATTCGGACTGATGAGAGATTTTAGAGGAAAAGTCAGAAATCATCCCAGCTCTTAAATGATTCAGTATGTTCTTTATGTTACCTGAACCTGAACCCTTTTGATCTGAGCAGTGGCACCGTCCCATCTGTGTGAGGAAAAAACGCCCTGAGTTTGCTCCTGTGATTGGTTGGACTGACATTGTAGCTGTATCATAGTCTTGCGTTTTCAAATAAAAAGCCATTATCTGTAATAAGTCAGCAGGTTTAATTTTAGTAAATAAATAATTAATTGTATAAAATGGTCATGCACATGTCCAATAATCCGTCTGTGTAACTTAATTTCCCTGACATTTAATATCGATTCAACACACAGAATGTTGAAAATGTCTTTAATCATGGAAGCTGCTTCCTGTCAGAGAAATGTCACACTATGGTTATGGAATAAATACTACTGGTAAATGCCATGTGTCTACCTTTTGTTCTTTTCAAACATGTGATTCATTCGTATAAGTGATTAATTTCAGAGAATCCATTTACCCTTGACTTAAAGTATTGTCTCGGTTCAGATCTGATCGATTACTCCCCAAGGTCACACTGAGATCATTAGATGTGGATCAACAAGAATGATTGAGGTATAAATCTATTAGAGAGCTAGAGAACCATCTTTTGTTAACAGTGTAGGTGTGAAGTTTAAAGAGGGAGTTTTGTTTACTTTGTTCAGGCCTGAATCATCCTTATTAAAGCAACAACAAACAATCCTATCTTTTAAGGTGATGATTCTAAATCACTAAGAGCTTTTTAACAGTTTATTTAGATGGTTGAGTTAATAAAGAACCAGTCAGCTCACCAGCAAATCCAAACTATCCAGTAACACTGGAGATGACGGCTTGTACAACTCTTCACTACTGAGGCCGTTTGTCAGCATTATTTCTCAAACCAAAAGTGGACTCTTCAGACCTCGATCTGTTTGAAATGTAAGTGTAGAATCACCAACTGCAACAGATAAAGCTGATTTCAAGTCATTACTGGATTGAAAGACCCAGATGGGTGTTTGATGCCAGATACTATGACTATATACTATATATACTACTGTACTTTACATGCATCACATCTGTGACAGTTTATTAAAAGTACAAAATATTAATGTCATCCATTTTTTTTTTATTTCTTGAAATTGGTGTTATATGTAGAATTACCTCATCACAGGATGATGATTTGTTTGGTCAACTGTTACAAAAAAATAAATAAAAAAATCACATTATGAATATTCAGTCTGATAGCAGTTACTACTCATTTCTGTCATTTCATGTGTACTTCAATGTTTTTATGCATAAAATCAGACACAATTTATAAAATGCACACATATATTTATTTAATGTAATAAAATGTATTTTACCTTGATTTTAATATAGTTAATCAAATTTGCATTGTATCTTATTTAATTATTAAAATTAATTAATTTTTAAAATGGTTTTTATTCTACTATATCTTATTCTAGTTTAATTACTTAATTATTTTTATTTGATTTGCTTATGTAATTTAATGTCATGTAATTCAGTCAAATGTATTAAGTTATCTAATGTAATTAGATTTAATCATGTTTAATCCAATGTGTTTGATTAGAATCTATTTAAATTAATTAATTACATAATGCGAGGTGGGAGGCAGTCAAAGGAAGTTTGGAAATCTGGTTTTAAAGCAGCAGCCAAAAAGGTGAATCATTACTGAAACATCGATATACTTCATCTCCATTAAAGTATGTCAGATTCAATAATGTGTAAGCAGCATCTTCATACTGCTGGATAGTTTAATCTATAATAATGCATATTTTATGAAATGATCATGTTTTATGTATAAAATCTTGATCTGATCTGAAAAGTGACTGTGGCTCTAAGTACCACATTTGTCTCTTAGTGCAGTAAAAGTCTGAATTTGCATTTATTGGAAACCTTCAGTATTATATATAATACACAGCAGAGCCAACTTGTTATTTTTGTGACTTTTCTCTGCAGACCAAATTACTTTTGCATCAGCCAGAACTTCACAAACACAACATCAGACTCCCAACAGACTTAATTTCATGAAGCTTTTATTTGTACAATAGCATAAGATACAAAGAGTCTGATCACATATCATACAGACGTTCCAACGTAGTAAATACACGTGTACTGCCTTGTCCAAAAGGTAGTCCTACTGAAGAATGAGACATTAAAGCCGGGACTAGACGATGATGACGGATCCAGACAGCAGGAAACCACCGACCCATCTGAACTGAGCTGAACTCTACTCTTCGTCTGACAGAATCTGTTTCATATGAGCCACCTGTCACTTTGCTGTTATGGCAGACGTATTGACTGAGCAGCCTTTATCCTACTTGATAAGTGCAGTATTTAGTTGTACAGATTTTAGGGTAGTAGTACAATAGCTGACAGAGGTATGAGTGTTAGCGCTACAATCCACAGAGACAGTCTGATATGTGCAGCCTGCAGCTCAGTGACTGCTACTAAAGAGCCGCTTCTGTTTAATGCAGACCAGTGGACTGATGAGGATGAAGCTGCCCCGAGGCTGCTCTCACCTCAAGTCTGTAAGGCAACAGTCGCGGGCGATGTCGTGATGCCAACAGCCTCGACTGCTACTGTTTTGACCGTGATGTATTTGCTCCTTTAAGCTCTTTCTCCAGCAGTCAGTGAGATTTCTGTCCCTGCTGTAGAAAGCAATTCTCCATTACCACTGAATGAGACTGAGCCTGAACCATAGCAACAAGGAAAAAAAAAAAAAAAACTGGTTGAGGAGATGTGAGTGGTATTTTTTTTTTTTCAAACCACAAGAGCTTTTTTTTTTTCTTCTTCTCTGGCACAGATTCTCTTTTGTTACAGCTGGAGATGAGATTGATTTTCCTCTACCAGACGACCGCAAATTGATCCAATTTTCTTATCTTGCGTTAACGCAGACACAAAAATCAGCTTTTGATTAGTATTTTAGAGTATATAAAGCCTTAAGTACTACAGCAAGAGAAAAAAAATATACTTAATTTACCCTTGTCATTGCTATTTTAAAATAATAGGCTGACATCTTAGGACATACGCTTGTTTTAGCTGAGAGTTAGATGAGAAGATCAATAACACTCTCAGGTCTGGAAGGTAAATATGAAGTACAGCCAGGTGCTGCTTAGACACAGTCATGCTTACTGTCTCCAGTCTTTCTGCTCAGCTAACTGTCTCCTGGCTGCAGCCTTTTATAACACACAGACATGAGAGTGGTGAGAATCTTCTTATATAACTCTCTGCAACTATTCCTTTAAATGCAGATACATGTGATGATGATAAGATATATTATGTCCACTTTCCTGAGCTGAACAGGTGAGCTGTCAGACTGTGTTCACTTCTGCACTCATTCTGTTTAATTACCCCATAAAAAAATACATTTCATGGGTTTTATGTGCCTCTTTTTCTAAAAAAAAAAAAAAAAGAAAAAAAAAAAAATCCAGGAAAATGGGAGTTGCAATGAGCTCCAGCTGTTTGCCTCTCTGCTGCTTTTTGCAATCACACACTTCCAGCAGATCAGTAATAAGGTGATGTCTGTGGATTTAATACTGAAATGTGCCTCGGAGCATGATGTGTGAGACAAAACGATGTAAAAATAGTCCTGCGTCTGAAAGGAACTAGGATTTTACTGACGGCAAGGTGATTTTAGTTGCGGGGATGTGTCGAGGGGGGGAGTCTGGCCCTGGAATCTCAAAAAAAAAATAACAACGTACCTTTTAAAAAAAGAAAATCAGTGACAGAAACCTCACCGAGAACGTCAGCTTCGATTTAGCGTGACTTGTTTCTGTCAAGGTTATCATAGGACTGAACCGCACATTCAGATTTCACCTGAGAAAACACATTGCTGCCAGGACATCTGACTGTCACCTGTTAAATAAGAACAAACAAACAAATAAAACCCCTTAAAATCAAGAACCACGTTTCCCAAAATGCTCTCAGCTGATGTAGCTCTTTACTTCCTGATTGATGTTCCTTACACTCCACGGTTCTTCCAGTTATTTTAAGAATCTGGAAGAGAGAAAAAAAAAAATCTGTGTATTGGGTCAGCGATGTGAGAAAAGACCTACTTTAGGTGATAAATGCTACAGGGAGCACTCTCGGATCTGTGTCATGTGCTGTAGGTGGAGCAAAAAAAAACTCCCCTCTGATTTAGGCTAGCACAGCAGAAAGGGATCACCCTGCTTCCCCCTCTATCTGATCATAATGTTCTGCTCTACAACTGTGAGAAATTGAGGAAACTGATAACAGTTTCCATGCTGGAACAAGGTCTCGCCTGTTCGGCTGCACACCGACTATTAAGATTTTTCTACCCACCACAGGCGACGGGAATGTGAGAGGAATGTGTAATTATTCTGCTGCCGGGGAGCCTAAAAAATGTTCTGATGAGAGCTGTGTTATCTCCCCAAAGAATTACACATTCATTTTGAAGCTGGAGGGAGCATCTTGGGAAACAAACATCAAAAACATAGGATCACAGTAGCTGAAGACTCCAAGAAAACAGTAAAGCGGGTGCAGGTTCATGACACCAGATGTACAGTGATATGTCTGAACCTTTAGGTGTCTTTTGAAACCTTTACACAGAGAGATAAGACAAGTACGATGTCGCTGGCTCGAATCTAGCAGAAGACCCTCTCTGTCTGCCATCTTTCCTGCCGCTCTCATCTCATCTCTCTTATATCTAGAATCTAGAAAAAGCAGAAATGCCTCAAACGTATACACTATATGTTCAAAAAAAAAAAAAAGTAGCAATGTCAAGTCACACTGCATCACAAGTTTACATCCTCTTCTTTAGCCTACAGCGAAGAAAGAAGAAAACAACGTCAGTGCAGAAAGCGGTAAGAAGTGAAGAGGCGTCTGTACCACGAGCAGAAGGCAGAGTGTGTGTTTTCATGTAAGTGTGTGTGTGTGTGTGTGTGTGTGTACAGCTCAGAAGGCACAGCTCTCAGCCAGCAGATGTGTGTGTTTGTGTGTCAGTCTATGTAGACTAAAAAAGACGCAAAGGTAGCAGGTGTGTGTTGCTGATGGAGCAGCTGTAGGCGAGAAAAAACGTCCAGCAGCAGGACAAGGCACAAAAGCATGAATGTGTGCATGTGCATGTGCATGTGTGTGTGTGTGTGTGTGTGTGTGTGACAAAGAGAGAGAAAACATAAACATTATGTTCACACTGACTCTTAAACTGAGCCCAGCTCAACACTAAAGCATCCTATAAAATCTGTTATGTGCAAAGAAGGATAAAAACATTGAAAGCAGATAAAAGTACAACAGTGATACATGTGGTTACACGAGTTCATCCAAAGATAATACAACAATAATACAGAACTGATATCAGCAAAGGAGGCACAGTTCTTCCCATCGCCTCCAGGGGGCAGTATGTCACCCCCCTCCCTTCCACCCTCCTCACTACGTGTGTGTTCGTCTCCTTCAAACCTTTCTCAGCAGGAGGCTCAGTCAGGAAGAGCGATGGCAAGAATACATGAAAAAATGAAAACATTTAATAAGGACGAGCTTCATAACACGTCACGTGGTTACATCCCTTAACTTTTAGCATCAAACCCAGAGGGATGTGCGTTCAACAATGTGCACACGTACACAGGTGTTATCTCACGTGAACGTACCATCTGCCGCAGCCGCTGGCACTCACGTTTCCTACACAGCTCCTCTTCACAAGTTGAACTAACTTCTTAGACAGTTTGGGGGTGGCATACAGATTTTTTTTTTTAGATCATTGTATAACACCTTATGAGTCATTAAAATAATACAGAGACACCTTCTCAGGAAGAATACAGTGGCAGTAAACTCTTGGCTGTGACTGGTAATGTTTTCTCATAGATTTTAAAGCAGCATATCTGCCAAAATATCTGTTTTCTTAATCTGTAAATTCTGTAATTGAGGAGTCCTACATGAAGACACAATTTTCCAACACAGTTTTTCTTATTTCAATTGAGAGGAATCTGTATGTGTGTGTGTTGGTTTTCTCACTGATTGGAAATGGGGGCGTTGCTCACATGGAAAAATGTGATGTCACATATATCTATCAAGATGTTTTCATGTTCTAATGAAAATCTGATAACAGCTGTTATTGTTTGCTAATGTTGTCGGGCCGCTGTCAATCATATCTGATCAAATTACAAACAGATTAACAGATAAACAGATTAGCTGAGATAATCCGATTAGTCAAGTTTTTGAGTGTTTAACTCTTAGTAAATAATACATGAGGATGTTTTCTTTCCAAATTTCAACTTTGAATGTTGAATGTTAGTTGTAAATATGCAATATTATACAGAAATATTACTTAAGATTTCAAACCAAGTTTTCATGAGCTTTAAGTAATCTATGACTTTCCATCACAGGGTAGCCTCTAACTATTAAATTAAGTCTGGAAAATGAGCTTTACAGGTCAGAACTCAACACAATTTGAAGTAACTGTGGAGTCACTGATATGGCTGACTGATGAACAATCATATGAAAAAACATTAGTTTTGTGTAATAGGCGGTAAAAATGTTACTTATCGCACCTTTAAAGACTTATTCAATCAGTTACTTCTTCATATTGTCCGGACCTGCGTAGGAACTCTGAGTGCTTTTCATTATCAGCCACCAGCTGCTTCTTGATAAACACATCTCTGCCACGACATCTTTGGATGGATTTGCAGCTTCAGCTCAAAACAAACACTTTTATTTTCCTTCGTCTTTGTGGCATACATTTTCTTTTTCCGCTGATTCTGACTCAAATCTGTCTTCTGTCACTTGAATGTAAAACACTGAGTGGTCTTTGTAACTAATGCTTGAACAATGTGACTTAAGACAGAGAGTAAGATTGATATCCCTCTCATGTCTGTACGCTGTATATATGAAGCTAGAGCTGATAGGCAGTTAGCTTAGCTTAGCACAAAGACTGGAAGCAGGGGGACACAGGTAGCTTGGCTCTGTCCGCTCACTGCTTAATACATCATATCTTGTTACAAAAACCAAAGTGTAAAAACAAAAAGTTGTGGTTTTGTCACGCTAAACTAACTGTCTCCTGGCTGTAGTTTCACATTTAACAGACAGATATGAGAGTGGTATCAATCTTCTCATCTACCTCTCAGAAAGGTGGTGAATGAGCATATTTCCCAAACTGTCAAACTATTCTTTAAGTGGGATATTACTTGATGATACCAAATTGTAATAAAACACATTATGTGCCACCAAATTAAAAAAAAAAATGGAGCCAACATTATAAATCCATCCAAAGTTGAAACTCAAAGCTAAATAGTACAAAACAAACAAATCAAATCTGCAGTCTGCGGGGGGATATGCCATCATCATGAAAATCAAAACAGGAAGTGCAGTTTCTGCGGTGCGTAGGTGAAGTCTAAGGCGTCTGGTGGCTCTGCCCCCTCCAGATATAGCTGAAGTTTTAATTGGCTGAGCAGGGACCAGGGCTAGTGGTTAATGAAGCCGAGCTGCTGACATGTTAAATAATTCCCAGATCCAGAGGGTTCTCCATTTTCTTTCATCCCATCACTGGGGCCCTAATCTGGGACAAAATGCTCCTGACGATCTCTAACTCCACTGGGACACAGCAGTCAGCTTGGAGGGTTAGGTCTGTGAGAGGGAAAAGAAGCAGAGCGAGGTACTTTTTGTCTCAGTCCTTTCAAAACCGAAGTGGTGAACCCAGTACAGTTTGTGTAGAAGTGTGAAGTTGCTGCACATAAACAACAGTGAACCGCCATCTTTTCTTTTCATCCTTAAAAACCAGGGAGCAAATGATGTGTTTCTCATGCTGGCTTTGTCCTACTGGTTTCTTCATGCCTCGGCTCTCTGTCTCTAGTCCTTTTCTCCTAAATTAGACCCTGACAGACCACATGGGGATTAAACTCCAGTCCAGAAACCAGTGTGCCTCCATCCAAACATGAAATCCCAGGACATGGACTTTTGGCCTCATTAGAGTCTCACGCAGTCAAACCAACACTCTCTCAGAACATTTCTCCTCTCTGTCTGGATGTGAATACAAAATGTAGCACAGCTGTGGTGGTTAAAACCAGGCTAGCTGGCTCTACAGAAGCGGAGGCTCGTGCTAGCGCTGCAGTGAACTATCTGAGTCACAACGGCCGAAAGCAGAAAGTCTGGATAATGTTTCTGTGAGTGTGCTGCAAGGTGTTGAGGCCTTGCTAAGCCTGGTACACACCTGGGGATGGGGGGGGGTTTAGAGGACAGTCATTTGATATTATCTCCCAGCAATCACCTATGGTCTTATAACCAACTGCTTTACAACCCATCACAAGTCACACAAGGTCCTTGTAATAGTGTCTTGTGAGGCAGATCTCACGTAATGTAGAGTAATGACAGTGACAAGTGGTGAGTGATGTTTCGTCCCATATAGTATAGTAAAGTCATGGCACAGGGCTCTGTATGAGACGGAAAATGTTCAACAGTACAACAGCTTCTCATTGCAGCACAGTTTGTATCTGATGAGTCAAGCAAGTGAAGATGAACTTTGTCACTACCAGAAACCACATGGCTGTAGAACAATAGTCCCCTAGATGATTGCTGATGGTGCTGTTTCTGTGGCCTTTTCAGTAACAAGTACACTGTGTTTATGTTAATGGTTGAGGACTGGATCCTTATCCACTATTCATTTCCACTGGTTTGAGTCCAAAAGTGGGATATTTGCATGTGATCATTCCCTCTCCGGCTCTCTCTTTGTGTCAAACACAGTCAGTATTTCTGGTGATTTGTTGCATTTTCTTTCTGTCTGGCCCTCACTTGTTTTTTTTTCCACTCCTGAGTTGAAGCTGCCCTTGGAAACCAATTAGTGGTCTTATCTTTCAATCCCAGTACTGGTCATTAGAGGTGAAATCTTGAGCCAATTGCTTTATAGTCTAGTTTAAGGCTCAACTCTCACTTTTAGGTCAATCCTCTGTGAGTAGAACTACATTTGGATCTTTATGTTCCCTAATCCTGGTTCTTAAGAGTGTACACCATTTTCTCCAATCGGGATCTTGGCTGGTGGGCCACTTCCCAAACATGAGGGAATATGATTGGAATGACACTTTTTTGTACCAGTTGGGGAACTGAAATCCATTTTTACCTCATCTGTGACCATTTCGTCTCACCTTCAGTAAGCTTTTGGTTTACTGACTGGGAGCCCAAATAAGTGAAAGCAAGAATATCTAACACATTCTAAGTGGCCTCTATAGTGTCTGTTGCCGAACCAGCTTTTTAACATATAACCTTAGATATGCAGGGTGATTTGCTGGTTATTTCCCAGGGAATATGGTGATTTTGCCGGCCTTGGCGAGCCGTTGAATGATCTGAGCTTCGAAGTCGGCATCGTGGACCCCCGTTTTCCTGAACTCTCCGGAGTAGCGGTTCTGCTCCCAGTAGTGGTGCCAGTTTCCCCGGCTGTCCGCCCCAAAACCAAACACATTCACCTAGAGTAGAGCCAAAGAGTGAGTATTGGAAAGTAAGTGTGAGGTTACAAATGTGTCTGTGAAGATTGTAAGTCATCCAGGTCTGGGTACAGGGTTGAGTCGAGAGTTAGTTGCTCTGGACTCGACCCTTCTGGATGGTTAGACATGTGTACACTATGAATATGATGTGTAGAGTAGTTTCAAAATGATGCCAAAATTTACAGGAAAACTGACCTCATCACAAACGTGCAGGGCAAAGAACAGCACTAGCATGCCAGTGGAGGGGTAGCGCCCATGATGTCTGGTCCAGCGATCATGGATGTATTTAAAGAATGCAGGGTTGAAGATTTGGACCTGGATGGTGGACAGAGATGCAGACAAAGGAAAATATTATAATTAACTGTAAATTTGCATTAAAAAAGGAGGAGGAGGATTTATTTTCCCAAATGTTCCCAGTCTAAAAAAGTAAAATTCACATAGCTTTACCCATCAGATGATTTTTAAAAAAGGACGATGACCTCATGTAAATCATAGCTGCTACGTATTCCAAAGGTCCACAGGAAAAGGAGAAGATTTTGCCATGTTAAATTTTTAATACTCCCTGAGGTTTTGATTGCTTTAAAAGATTAATAGCACTGTTAACCAAACTAATAGTAATTACAAAATTCTCATCTACCTCCCGGTGATGTTCGATGCCAACAAACAGGGCTTTAGGCTGCTTAGAGCTCCATATTGGAGTAAATCTTATAAATCTATATTTTTGGGTTGGCTCCAAAAGACACTGTAAAAAAAAAAACTGTGTCTCTGACCAGACGAAGATGTTCACAAAGTCCTCACATGGCGGGGATTAGTTAGAGTTTATTTATTTTCACAGATTAAAGAGTGAGCAGAAGATTATTTAAAACAAAGGGAAGGTTTCTAATCTAACTGTAATCCTTCATCAACAATGGGGAGGGGATGATATAATAACAGCAAAGCAGGGTCACTGTGTATGTGTGTGTGACTGCACATGTGTATGTGTTGTAACATTACTATGTACGTGTGTGTGTGAGAGAGAATGGCTCAAAGTAATTGCAATGAACGTTGAAAATACACACCTTGTCTTTATCCACACGGAGAAACTGCTTCACTGGAGCGTAGGTGCTGAGAGAGAGAGAGAGAGAGAGAGAGAGAGAGAGATTGATTAAATGCATTTAATCAGCTCTGTATGAGATTGCTGCGGCTATGACTTTGGAATGATTGACAACTGACAGATTGTTACAACCAAGTGACTCTCGTGGCTTCTCTCGACTCTGCTGTGTGTGTGTGTCAGCGTGCGGGTGTGAGTGTTCGTGTGTGTGTCTTCGTACAATCGAATCTGGCCGGTGGACAGAGCGCTGGTGATCCAGACAAGATCCAGTGTTTTAAAGGGGACCAGGACAAAGCTGACGTTGGACGCCAGGTTCTTGGCGCTCTCCGGATACATGAAGTGATGAGTGGTGTGGCTGCCGGCGTCTTCCTCGTAGCCCACCGTGGGGGCCAGGTTTATCCTAGGAGCGTGTCAGAGGGGGACAGCATTAGAGATGTGTGTCTTCAGGTTACACTGGGTTAGCTAGCAAAGTGTAAGACCTCCAGCTCTACCTGCAGTCAAATACATGCAAAAACTGTTTCACAAGAATCTCCTCTCATGCTGACTTGATAGCAGCTCCTGTAATGTTGTTTTGGAACCAACGTAAGGGCTTTTAAAGGAGTACTTAAACATTGTAATCAGTTTCATTTCAATTTGTTAAACCTGTATTAATTGATTTTTTTGGTCACTTGGGGGCAGCGCAGCAGGATGTAATTACATAATTGACATTATAAACTTCTTAAGGTGATATGGCAAAAGTGTCAACAAGCAGTGGCTTATGTACACATCCAGGGACAAGGATCAACATTAGCATTCATTTGGAGTTGTGTTTCTGTCCACTAGACGAATGCAAGTCCAATATTCACTTTGATTTGGTCTCCTACAAAACCTGAGGAAAATATCTGAATCTTTAGCTGCTAAATATTCCATGTATTCACCAGCTAGTCGCTGACATCGACTGTCACTTGCATACAGCCGGTTTATTCTCATTTGAAAACAGCTGCCTGCTGGAAATGAGGGTGGCAAGAGTGTACCAACACAGTAAACAATAAAAACAAACAAAGAAAAAAAAAACCTGAAACTGAAAGATGCTAAAACACTCTGTAGAGAGCTATGAGGAACTGCAGAGTCTGGTGATAATTCTCTGTGGGTTCATCACTATGAGTATTATTATAAGTATTATACACAGCCATCCCAGTCACTGTTCACATAAACATTTTTATTAGAGCAGCTTGAAGTACGGCGCTAGAATCAGGATGTGTTTAGCCTAGCTTAGCATAACGACTGGAAGCAGAGGGAACAGCTAGCAAGGCTCTGTCTAGTTCAAAAATATACCTGACTCAGCTCAAACATGTTCAAACTTATTTGTTTTGTCTTGTTTTGGGTTTTTTTTTTACTGTATGTTAAAGCCCAAAATAGTGAACTATTGCTTTAAAGCCACACTGTAGTCACATACATGAACATGTAAAAATGACAGGATAATAGTAAATGCTAAAACATAATATAACACTGACTCTATAATGTCAGTTACACAACACTCTCTATTTGAACACCGGCTAACATCTGTCACTGTAAGCTACTGGTCATACCAGACCAAGTCAGGCTGTAGCAACAAAATGCTGAATGTATTGAACTGTGTTTGTTTTAGTGCTTATGAATTCAGGTTTTCCTTTGTAAGAGAAAAAAATGTGTTTCTAAAAAAAGTTGCATAGTCCTGCTTTTACTGGTGCTTCACAAAAAAAACAGCATTATGCAACCAGAGTGGATCCTTATATACACCAACCTCTCAACATGTCATTAAAGAAAACTGCTTCTGTCAAACCAGAATGTGGACCTTCTGCTGCTGAAGACTATCTGCTTTAAGGTTTGACAGGTTGTGTGTTCTCACAAGAGTGTCATTTTAAATTTGACAATGCCTGACAAAGACCTCTGTTAGATCTGTTCAATTAAATCAAATTTGCCGGGAGTGTAAAGGGGGTTTTTGTCTGACATTGTAGCGTTGTTGTTTTCTAACTCCTCATCATAGCTTGACAGCAGCACATTGTATTATATTAGATATAAAATATAGTGCAGTGTAAGCGTTTGTCAGTAAGTGAACCGCACTGCTCTGTCTGTGTACTTCAGACCTTTGCTGTATTTACAGTAGATGTGGCTCACTGTCTGGAGGAGTGAGCTTCTTATGTAAACAGGAAGGTGCACCTGAAAAAATGGCCACTGAGTGCACCTACCCATATGCCTGCAAACAAAACAAATGTTTGTTCAGATAAGCAGGAGTGAAAAGGCAGACGGTCAGGAAGTGGGTGGTGGTGGTGGTGGTGGTGAGAGGGACTGTTGTGGGCTAAGCCGGTTTTTAAAAACAAATGAGAGTCAAACCAGCAGAAATGAGAAACTGTTACAGGAAGTGGAAGTTAGAGGTTGCCCGCACAGGTCTGCTGAGAGTGCGCTAATGGATGCTAATGCCTTTAGCACGCAGAAACACAAAATACAAGTCATTCCTGCAGAGAGGCTCTCGTGTCACCAGCACGTGGCTGCAACACACACTCGCTGCAGGAAACAACATATAGCTGTGTGTTCGTGCCAGCTGACAACAATCAGACACTGCTATCCATCACTGCTGCACCAAAACGACCGGGGGAATAGACTGAGACAAAAGGATTTATGTACCTCGCTGCGTGTGTGTGTATGAGAGAGACAATCTATATGTTTCTGCTTTTTAGAGCATACGACCCTGAGTGGTGACCTCACATGAGCCAAGTGACACCCCCTCCCAACCAATAGGAGAGCTGAATACAGGATGGCATTAGAAAGTGAGATTAAATATAGAATCAGACGCACACATCTGCCGTCTGCTTCTCTGTAAGTCCTTCTCTCTTTAGCGCACACACACACACGGTCATCCATGATGTCACTTTAATGACATACTGTGCAGTGTGATGGTATAGAGCTCTCCTCACATGAACTCTCTCTCCTCCCTCCAGCTTCCTCCAACTCCTCCTTTCTTTGTCTCTCAGTTTCAGCCTTCATCTCAGCCTCTATCTCCATCTCTCTTCGTCCTTCTAATGCATCCTTATGTCTGCTCCCTGGTCTCTATCGGTTTCCCCATCTAGCCATTACATCCATTCCCCTCACCTCATGATGTAGTTGTGTCCATCAATGGTCGCCCCATATCCGGCCCCGCGGAGGTTTCCGGAGTTGCCCACCACAGCGCAGCGCAGGCAGCGTCCCGGATCCCAAGAACCGTACGGTGACCTTCCGGGAATCACCTGTGATAGAAAGCCATGATCAAATTAAGAAGACTGGATTCAAGCAACAGAAGGAAATGACTCTAGCACTAGAATATCAAGATACATAAAATAACCTAACCTGCGACTTAAATCTGATTATAAAAATACATCCTGCTTGCAATACTGGGGTGAATTCTTCATGAGACCCATCCATGAAAAATACATGAGCCCCTTCTGTCCTCGGGGAGCCAGACTGAGATATTTAAACATACAGCCTTATGTGAAAGTACTGCTCTGCGGTGAGAGTCAGGATGAAAAAAAAAAAGGATATACAGGTACATTTGAAAGGAATGAGCCAGGTCACTGATAAACCTGACATCTAATAAAGACAATCTGTTCCCCTCAGCCTTTGCCCAAGAGTGTGAAGTAAAGACTTGGCTGATTTGAAAGTACCAGAGTAATGAAAAGATGAATTAATAATATGAAATACCTGGAACAACCTCAGCAGCACCTGCTGGATGCTGTGGGGTTTAAACTGGGGCTGTAACATCTAGAGAGAGAGAGAGAGAGAGAGAGAGAGAGAGATGGTTAGGATGTGTAGTTTCTTCTCTGCAGACAAATCAGATCTGACAACACACTTTAAACTGAGTTACTTTCTGTGTACTCATGTACGTGTGTATGCATGCACTCGCCTGCATTCATGTGCAAATAAGCAGGTGCTGTGCCTGTGTATGTGTGTGTGTGTGTGTGTGTGTGTGTGTTTAGGTAACAGCCATGTGTCAGACTGACAGGATGCAGTCAGACTGGCCAGACTGTGGTCAGAGGAGCAGAGGCATTGCTGTCCACATGTCAAAAACAAGCTGAATAAGAAAGGTGGAAGAAGGATGGAAAGTGAGAGAGGGAAAAGGCAGAATATGATGTTGTGCTTTCCATGTGAGTCAAAAAATGTTTGCACATAAACTCTAATTCCAATTACACCAGTGTTAAAGTTTCTTTATGACTTTCCAGGCAAGTTTTCTTTTGTACTGTCCGTCATCAACATAGGTGAGATGTCCAAAGGATCTACTGTTCTACTTGGAGGGATAAACAAAAGTGACAGCAAAGATGACATCAAGGCTCTCCAGTCAGGATGAATCAAAAATGACCTGAATAAACAGCAAGCGGATAAAAAAGTACAAGTTGTGTGTAGAATGTAAAGAGGAAGATGGCAGAAAGAAGCAGAGAAGATGAAAGAACAGAGGAGGAGTTGATACTTTATATGATGCTGTAAGTTTTCTCTAATATTCTCTGCACTCCTTTATTTTGCCCTTGAAGTGCCTGACTGTCAAAGTTTCCATGGATAACACCATGAAGATGAAGCTATTAGTGTCTTGTGCAAGAAAACTTTTATTCAGGATTTCTCTTTGGCTACCTTGAAAATGGCTTTAATGCGCTGCTTATTTTCCTGTCTGAAAACATTAAATATCATTAAAATGTTTGAGATTGAATAGAATCCATTACAATGTTAATAAACCAGTTCATTTAAATAAAGCAGATATTAAAGCAAATACAGATAAAAACACCCTGCGGTGTGTAAAGCAATAAATAAAACCCAGTAAAATTGTGATTATGGTGCTTTAAGAAATGTAACCAATTTTAAGTGGACCAAAAATATGTGGATACATTAACACAAAATGCTCCATGCTTTTAAAATCAGTTCTAGTAATATTTTTCATGCTTTTCGTACCATTAGACTCAAGAGAAGGTGATTCTGCATTTTTGAGGCACATATGGGAGTATTTTGTGGTTCAGATGTGACAGCAACATTATGACACTAATTATTAATAACCTATGTTGCGACAGCAATAGCAGGCTTTTTTAATATGCATAGCACCTTATAAAGTTTGCTAACTTACTCACAAAATCACTCATTCACATTTACAAAGCTGCAGAAGCTGTTTGGACAGAAAAGTAAGAGCAGCAGCTTTTTACGTATTATTTACGTATGTTTTACATAGACGTTGACGTTGATGTCGCCTCCTACAGGCTAAACATGTTGCTGCAGTTTTAACAGATGTGCAAACTGCAGGGAATAAGCTTCATTTTTTACCCCCATTCTTTAAGCTGCTATTTTTTTGTGTTTGTTTTGGGTTTTTTTTTTTGCAATTTACCGACTAAAACAACTAGTTAAAATAATAAAAGTGAAACGTTGCTGGGTCACATTAATCTCCGGTGTGGTTATTAAATACAGAAATACAGTTCAACCTGTAGGTATAAAACAGAAAAAAGTAAAGCTCAAAGCATTAATGTGAAAATTAATCTGCATCTATTTAGGTAATTAATTCATTAAGTCACTTTTTAAGCAATGTGCAAAAAACTCACTGACTTCTCAAACAGGTTTAATTGCTCTCTATGACTGTTATTTGTTATCTTTGGGTTTTGGACTGTTGGGAAACAGTGACAGGCATTTCGCACCATTTCATGACATTTTTAAAGACCAAAGTGATTAATCAAGAAAGTAATGGTCACATTAATTGATAATAAAAGTAATCATTAGTTGCAGCTCTAAAATGCTCAAAGGACTTGACCATCAGACAAGTGACTTTTACTGTCTGTTCAGAGCTATCTTTTCTAAAACAACAAACTATTTAAACTATTTTAATAACCTGTGTTTATAGTTCAAATGTTTTGCCCCAAGGAAAGCGCTTAATTAACATATAGATGGATATTTTCTTTTTTTTTGTTCTTTTGGCCTTTGCTGTCCTGCTAAATGTTGCAAATATTAGTTTTTATGAAAATAGGTGACAACTGTTGGACTGGAACTGCAGTTGGATGAGACCGGCTGCATCTGGCTTTAGGTGCTTTACATCAATGACACAATTTTTAAAAAGGTTTTCGTTGTGTTGTCCGTCTTTAATCCACTCTCATGTTTTGATTTTTTTTTACTGACTATTATCTTACACTTTAAGCCCTTATGCATATGTAGCATGTGTTGTTCTTGTTTGTGCTGTAACAAATTTGCTGTCCCCCAACAGCAATTTCAAACAGATCAAACTTTACCAGTCAGTTTAGCTTGATAGAGTGCTCCTGTTCTTAGAAGCATGAAATATTGTGCAGCATGATGTTCGCAGTCGACACCGAAAATACATATTCCTGCTTTGCCTATGAATTTAAATGAGGTCTGTGGCTTTTTTGGGGGATCACGGTTTTGAACTGCTTCATAGAGGGATGTAAAGAGAATACTGTCACATAGCGGCAAGGGCCCACAATTAGATTAAAAAAAAAAAATCTTGTACCAATTTGAGCATCTGCCAAACCACACAAGCGAATGTGCATTCATGCGCGTGAAGAGAGAGCGAGCACCTGCACACACAAAAATCCTCCAAAAACAAAATGCTCAGACAAAAGTTTCAACAGGATATCAGCAGCTACTACATTGCTGTTGCTCTCCATAACCATCTTTTCCTTTCTGTTTTTCTCCCTCTCTCCCACACAGCAATCTTCATTTTTGCACTCCTTTGTCACCTCTTCCTTTCACCCACCATCGGCCTTAATTCCCTTTTCCCAACACAGATCTCATTCGCTAATATTTTCATTCACACATCTTCTCCAGCAGTTTCCTTGCCCTCATGTCTAATTCCTTCTCTTTAATTTCCCTCGCTCCCTCTTTGTTTCTCCTCCTCCTCTTGTCTTTCTTCATCTCTTCATCTCTCTGGGACGCTTGTGCACCCTGCAGCTCATCAGCGCTGATCAGAGACCACTAAATCTTTCTTAAACTCCCTTCTACTCTCTGACTTTGTTTCTCATGCTGTTACCTCATTCACCTGCATTTTTCTTTCTCCTCTTCCCTTTCTGTTTTTCCATCATCCTTGATCCCTCCATCCTTTCTTTGCCTCTTCTGTCTCTGACTCCCTGCATGATGCCAGAGCCAGCTTGGCATGCTGCACTGCTGTTGTTCAGGGGCTACTAATTTTTGGCAGATGTTTTTTTGGCAGCCATGCCAAATTCCTTCTCGCCTCCTTCCTCTCAACTGACTTTTAAAGTATAAGTCACCTGACACTTACTTTCAAGTAAATAAAACTTTTCTTTTTCATTTAGACCAATATTTCACATTGGTAGAACATTTCCAGGAGCTGGACGCACCAGTGGTTCTCAATCTCAAACTCAGCCTGGTTATAACAAGTATTAACCAAGTGGAAATAACCACACCGCTAAATTAAAAAGGGCTGCACCACACAAACTAGTTCTGAGATTAGTTGTTACTAAATGTTTGCACACGGTAACTTCAAGTAACTTAATCAACAAACAAAACTAACGTCAGCTTGTTAATATGTGACCCGTTTAGACTAAAGAGTAAAAGAAGTACTGTAATAAGGTCAACATAGTTAATCAAAATGCTGTTTAATAATGATGTAAACTGGGTAAAATTACTTTTTACAAAAATAACACAATATACTTTAAATAATAAAAACCTTACGTCAATAACATCAGCTTACATAGCCATATAACAACAGTTAAGTTAACGTTAGCTTAATCTGGTATTTCACTCACAATCTAAGCTACATCTGTACTACTAACTAGCATACATATTTCTCCATGTATACAAATATAAACAAAACAGATTCATAGCCACATTTACAAAGGATTGTGTGGTGAATTGAATACCACATTCAGTAAATCATTTGACACCAGCTAATAGTTAGGGCTGCTTGACATGACATGACAGACTTTTATAAATAAGAGGAAAAAGAGTGGTCCAAGTACACTCCCTTGTGGGACTCCACACTCCTAGGATAGACCAAGGATGAGACATTGTCCCACCAACATCTACCACCTTCTTCCTATCTTTCAGGTAAGAGCTAACCCATCTGACTGCTGCGTTATTAAAACCAACAGCTTTCAGTTTGGACAATAAAATAGCATGATCAACCATATCAAATGCCTTCTGTAGATCTAACATTGCCATATTACAAAAATTCCCTTTGTCTACCTCCCTCCTGATGTAGTCAGTTAAATACAATAAACAGGTGTCAGTGGAGTGGGATTTTCAAAAGCCAGACTGAAAATCATACAGTAAATTGTGTGGGGACAGGAAGTTGTCAATCTGATTAAAAATGATCTCCTCAATGATTTTTGACAGAGTGCACAAGACAGACGCAGGGTTATAGTTTCCGTGATCAAGTTTAGTCCCTTTCTTGTAGAGAGGAATCACTAGTTTATGATCACTGGGGAAAAGATGTTGCTCAATAGACAGATTTACAATATGCGTGATGCATGGAGTATTGATTTCAGCTGCATTGCTAAGAATCTAGCTGAATATATTATCAAAACCTTTAGAGCAGTTGAGCTTGTTGAGCATCTCAAGCACAACTGCCTCAGACACCTGTGTGAAGGAGAAGCCATCAGCTTGAACCCCTTGCTGAGAGTAGTACTGATGGACATGACTCTCCTCATGTTGTCCTGTTTAGCCCGGTAGCTTTTCAACTAGCCTCCTGGCAACTGATAATTATTGAGACCGTCCGCCACCTCCTTCTTATCTGCTGTAACCCTGTTCTCAGTGTTTAAACTGTTTTTTGTTCTCAGCCCTTTACTGTAGCCAAGCTGCTTGAGAGATTTCCATAGCTTACCTAAGTCATTCCTATGTTCAACAATCCTCTCCTTAAAATAAGCCTTTTTGGTACTATCCATTAATCTTCTTGCTTCATTCCTTAACTTTATGTATTCTGCCCAACTCTGATCACCCCTATTTTTCCTGTATTTAAAATACCGTTTATTTATCTTCTTAATAGCTTCCAGAATATTGAATGATGTTTTATTCTTGCCTTCTAACGGGATCAGTTTGTCCATAGCTTCTAAAAACATACATTCAAAAGAGCACCATGCTTTATCCATGTCAGTATAATGCAATAGAAGGGACCAGTTCATTTTACTCAATGAATGGGCAATGGACATAAAACTTTCTGGCTAATTACACTGCATATTAACATACATTGTCATCAGCTAATAAACACTAAATTTACAGTGAAAAGCAAGGCAATGTATATTTACATCAAGTCCAAGCTTAGTGCCAATCTTTGGAATATCTCTATTCATTTCTTTCAAAGTAATGACTCGGGGGTCTTGAATACACGCTCAGTGTTTCCTCTAGGTTGACTGCCTTTGCCTGCCGGGGGAGGGGGGTCTTGGCATTTAACATTTATCAACTGACACACTGTAGCCTGTACTGTACATTTACTGCCAGACTAACAACTTACTGCTAACCTTTTTCTCTGCTCTGCTGGCATTCACCATCACTTTTCTGCCACTCGCACTCTCACTTAACCATTCACTTGCTTACGCACTTCCGTATTCCTTAAAAGGAGCTACGCTACCAGGAGTTTCCCAGGCAATGACACAGACATTGACTCACATTTCTAAACAGTACTGCTCAGAGGTTCCCAAATGATTTTGATTTGGCATTTTAAAAAAATATTTTTTGGCCGGGCGGGGGTTCTCGTTAGCATGGGCCCACCAGGCCCGTACAATTAGAGGGGAAACACTGCACGCTATTCTATATTTTTCTTTTACATATGTAATTTACACAGAAATCTTCCAGAGATCAAGAAGACCTCACTACATTTTTTGGAACTCATGAGAGACGTTTGAAAGTCGTCACACTAGTGTGAACAAAAGTTCCCTGGGTCAAACCCACTAACTACTATAAAACTTTAAACTGACATAAAGCTTTCACGACAAGCCTTTGTTTGGAACAACAACATTTAAAGTCTGAAATGTAGTCGAGATTTGAAGAGCCGTGTCTAATACATTTACAGGTACACAAGGCAACATGGCACAGCCAGATTACTCCATGCAATTAGATGTGATGTTTTCTGTGATACAGAATAACAGAGAGGCATCTCTGACAAGAAAACACAATGTCAAAAACAGAGAAGCACTGCAGAGACTTGTATGTTTATCCTGCTTGGTCTGGCCCTGTACCTTTCTTCATTTAGTTTTCTAGATCATATAATTGTTTTCTTCTTTCTCTTTTTTATCCTCCTTCCTCCCAATTTCTTCACTTGATTTGATCATCTATTTTATCCCTCATTCCACTCTTTCATCATTTCACAGCTTCCATTTTCCTAACATCCACATTTCCTCTGTCTTTGCTGTATTCTACATGTGATCCTTTCTTCTTTTCTTCCTCTCATTCATTTCTCATTCTTTCTCTCTGTCCCAGTTCATACCTTTCCCTTTGCAGTGTGACCTAATGACTTGGCAGCTGTTGGCCTGTGTTTGCAGTTTTCTGCCATTTCAGAGCTAGACTGAGGCTATAGCTCTGATAGAAGACTTTAAACCTGCAGTGCGGGACTTTTACATATTAATGAACGTCTGTTACATTCAAGCCAAACGAGTTCACACAATGCTGATTAAGCCTATCATTACCAGGTAAATCTGTGTATTTCACAGAGTTTTTAAATCTGGTGTCGGTTGCAACATTCCCACTCTGGTCAGAAGAATGCATACTGCGCATGCTCTATGGGCAGAGCATGCTCACCAGAGACTTCTGCCAGCTGAGCGGCCAACTTCCGGTTAACTGCTGCTAACTTGAATAGGAATAAAATAATTTAATCGTGCGGCTCTTCTAGACTTTCCAAATGAACCAAATGGATCGAATTCTGACAGTGAAACATTTCACATTTTGACAGTCATTTCACGGGGATTGTGTGATGCTCAAAACAATTTATCCACTGTTTTACAGCTGCAACAGTAGCAACGGAGAAGGCAACGGCGGATCCTATGACGTACAGCAAGCACGTGTCGACAGTGGTTTTGTAATCACTCTCACTGGGAGACAAAAGTCCCACACTCCAGCTTTAACCTTGCCAACGAAGGACATCACACAACATCAACAATAATACTAGAAACACACACACACACACAAACACATTTACACTTAGATTTAAATGGACAATGACAAATGGGGATACAGCTGCAAAAGCACACCCACAAAGATGAATACGCACACATAAAGTAAGAGGGGTTGTTAATCAAAAATACTGAAATAAAGTGTTTCCCATCTTCCCCTCTCGCTTGCTCAGAAGACACATTTATATCAGTTTTTCCAGACATCACAGTACTCTGTGGTGGTTTAAGAAGAAGACAAGTGGCCAACCCTGTAATGTCCCACTTCTCCACAACATATGACTGGCAGGGATACATGAGGAACACTTGTAAGAGGGGATTGGTTGGCTCAGTGACGAGGGAGGATGAAGAGGATGGAGAGGGATCTGTGATTATGATGTACTCCCCCCATGTTGGTGTCCTAATAAATGTATAGCTCCCCTCTGTTCCACTCAGACACACCAATGGAAAATATTTGAATGTGCTGTCAAAAAACACTTCAAAATGTTTTTGTTTTGATGTTCACGGGATAGTTATTATAGAATGTGCAATCCATAATCTTATTTTTGTCTTTTAATGAATATCAATGAAGTCAGGGATATTCAATCGGAGAAACCCAGTCTGCAACTGTCAACTATGCTAATGTTGGGTTTGGGAGTTTTATTCCAACAAGAATTTGAATAAAATGAAACAATTAAAGCCTCTGTGTATAGGATTTGAAATTTTTGACAATGGCGACTCCCTGGGATAGTATAATACACTGTTCTTCAAAGCTCACTAATGATCGCCTCCAACCAAAGGATATAATCCAGGGTCACTGAGATGAAAGAGCTGAAAACGACAAATAGACTGCACCAGTTTTCATCAGGGTTGGTACCGGAATTTTTCTTCAAATACAAAATTGTGCCATTGGAATATTTTCAAATTTTACACATAGTGGCTTTAACTGCCTCAAATGTTAAAGGTAAATACCCTCAGCTGGGAGCATAAAGACACTTTAAGACATAAGAACAATTATATTAGTTATACTTGGACACAATATATATATAGAATGCAAGACATAGTGTTTGGAATTGGACTGAATGTGCTTGTGGGGTTGACAGACAGACAGATAATGCTATCCATAAGTGAATAGTTTGGGACATTTAGGTAAATGCTAATTTACTTTCTTTCCAAGAGTTAGATGAGAAGATCATCAGTCTTCTCATCTAACTGTAGGCAAGACAGTCAGATTTCCCAAAATGCTGAACTGTCAATTTAACCTCAAACCAGATCAGATCAATTCTCTATAAAATGATCCACCAAACTGAAGTCCTGCACATGTTTACACTTAAAATTCACAGTGCTGGTTGTCATGACCTGATCTGAGTGGGTCCGCCATCTTGGACAGCTTAGTACAGCAACACCACCTGGACAAACCACGTGTCACTACAGGATTTGAGTCTGTCACTACACAATCTGAGTGTCACCCGTCAGAATGTCAGAATGAATACTCTATCTGCTCAAGCACATACTGAAAGTTTCTATCATTTTATTTTTCAACAGTACTTTTATATCTTTTCAGGGCCAAAGAATTATATGTTGAACATAAACAAAACAGTTTTACTGAAATAAATAATTTAAAAACAATAATGGGATCTAAGTAAAAAGAAGAAAGCCCCAGTGTTTTATCAAGTTAATGTCAAAGATGGAAGAAACAAAAGATAGAGCTCAGACATATTTATCATTTTGCCAAAGAATATGACCATGAACCAAACAATTTTATGTAATAACTCATATGCATGTGCTACTCAGATCGGGTAGCGAGACTGGTCACTGCACTTGATGAACACCATTGGCTACACAACTCCAGTATGTAAAGTTAAATCAAATTGTTACTTACCACCCACCAGTAGTAGACATCAGAGGGCAGTTGGATGTTGTCTCTCGTCCAAACAGGTGAGATATCCGGGTCGTAGTTCTCATCGAACCAATCAGAAACGCCGGGGTCTCCGACACAGTGAGAGCAGGCACATGTCTTCTGCTGCTGTGTGTCAGGTGGCGACAGCCGGTGTGCGCCCACGTAGCTGGGCACCAGCTTCACCCGCCGTGACTCCTCCCACCCAGGTGGCTCCAGGTAGTTGAAGCCAACGCCTCCCCGGAGCGAGACGGAGAAGAACAGTGAGGTGAGAAAGACGAGAACCAGCGAGCCAAGGAGAACCCAGACTCTGCGGGAACATCTCACCCTGCCTCCTTTCTCCGCTCCGCCTCCGCCTCCTCCTCCCCCGCTACTACCTCCGCTTCCTGCCGCCCCAGCCGCCCCTCCGCTCAGCCAGGGCCTGAACTCGGAGAGTCTGGGAGCTCCCCTGAATGGAACTCCGCCCCAGGACCCCCAGCCCCAGCGCCTGTCCCGATGCAGGGTGGAGGACGGGATGCGGCCCCCCCATGGCCATGCCCCCACCCCTGGGCCTGCCACTGTCCCCAGCCCACCTCCTCCTGTGCTGCTACCGCTGCTCCCTCCACGCAACAACCGCCAAGACCTGGTCGGCGTGACCGGGACGACCCCCTGACTAGTACTCTGGACCACAAGATCACCCACTGTATCAGACTAGTGAAAACACACACACACACACAGTGACGGAGGACAATGTGTCAGAATTAATTTGTCTCAGAGTCAAGCTGTGTGCTCAGTGATGCTCCTACGCTTTCTCTCCGTCTGCCGCTGGATTCTCTCCCTCTCTCTCCTCCACAGCTATGTGCTTATCGCACATGCAGCAATGTCTAAACACACACACACACAGTTGAATTACACACAAATGTAGCCTGACTGGTCCGGAAGTCCTTTGCTTTCGATGAGAGATGATCTCTCCTTCAGCTTCAAGCGCAGCCTCTGCATTTATCACCTTTGTATCCTTTGTTCATTCCCTCCTCTTTTTTTTTTTACTTTCTAACTTTCCCTTCTCTGGCCTCCACTCTCTTTATATCCACCTCTCTCTTTTTCTTCCCTTTTCTTTGGTATTAACTGCAATGCCCATCTTCAGCGAAATCCAGTGCACGGTGTGGATGGATGCAGCAGGTCCTTCTCCTTCTCTCTGCCATCTGTGTGAATGTTGAGCTCGGCTCCAGCGCTCTGCTTTCTCTCTTTTCTGTGTCTCTCGTTGCACTGAAGCGACGTCGCCAAAGAAATCTGGCAGACTAGTTGAGAGCAGCGGAGAGAGGGAGGGAAGAAGGGAGGAGGAGGAGGAGGAGGAGGAGGAGGAGTGGTAAAAGGGAGGAGGTCTGGCCTGAAGGGCGTTCCATCACATCTCTAGCCATCCAAGACAAAAAAAACTCTCTTCTTTCTTTTCTCCTCCTCTGCTAACTGCTGTTTTCGCAGTTCCACTAACCCTTTTTTAAACTCCTCTATTTGCATTCCTCTAGAGGTTCACCTCGCCTAGTCTCTTTCCTCTCCCCGTCTCAATATCTATTCTCTCCTCTTTCACCCTTTTCAGTCCATTGTCTGTGTCGGCCTGCTTCACTGAAGCTACTGGGTGAAAATCAGTTCTGTTGGGTTTAAAGGACTCCTCTGTTGCTGTTCCTCTTCACACTTTTTTTTCAGACACAAAGAAAAGTTTAAAAAGTTGAGTTAAAAAGTGTTTCAATTCTTTGTGGTAACTGATGAAATCTTAATGATAAAAAAAATTCAAAACACTAACGTAGTAGCGGAAAGACTTCATGATGCAGTGCCAGTGAGAGTACAGCGTTCTCCCAATATCACCATCTAGATGTCAGTGCTGCAGCTGAGAGCTTCTGCCAAGTCTGACTGATATGCTATCCAATCAATGTTCAAGATTCCCAGTACAGGCACCAAAAAAAAGTCCAACAACTAATCAAGAAGTCTTTTCACTGTTCTGCTCTATCCCCATAGAGATAAAAAACAAAAAAAACAAAAGCAAAGATAAAAGTAAAAAGAACTCTGGGAGAAGTAATCAAAGCATCACAAGCAGACTGGCCGACGTTCTTACGACAGAAAGATTTTTTATGATGCTGGTTCATCCAGGGAGGAGGCTGCACCAAGGAAAGGCGAGAGTGGCGGATGGAGTGATGCTGCGGAGAGGGTAGGATGGATAAAAAGACAAAACCAATCAGCCCCAAATCTCATCTTCTCTCCAGCTGGCTTTGAGAGGACGGCAGGAGGAAGGGTGGGGGCAGCATCTGTCCTGTAGCCCAGAGAGTGTGTGTATGTGTGCACGTCTTTGTGCTTGTGATTTAATCCCTGTACAGTGTTAAGCTAGGGTTGCACACCGCCTGCCAGTTGCACTAATTTAATTGTGTTTTACAGCTGTGCCAGTGTGTGTGTGTGTGTGTGTGTGTGTGTGTGTATATGTGTGGCGGTGTGTGTGTGTTTGGCCAGCAGCATAAGTTTCATGAGGCTGGTGAGCTTGAGGTGACTGCTGCTTAGCTCTAATCTGCTAAACTGTAATCCGAGGGTAGGACCCCAACAGTGCCCACTTTCTGCCAGCTGTCTGCCCTGCCCATGTTCATCTGACGCCCGATAAACACCTGCTTTCCTCACCTTCACGCACGCCGACCCAAGTGTCTTTCCACTGCAGTGTTTTCTGATCTGTGCGTGTGTTTCCGTCTAACATGCACCCCTAAGGCACGAACCACTACTCCCAGTAAAGTTATGAAGTAGTTTATTCCATGATCAAATGTCCGTGTGTGTGTTTGTGACTTTATATGCGTCCTTCAGGGATTTCTGATGGCCATGACTGGCTTGAAGTCTGGCTTCCTGTTCCATGGAAAACCTGCAGAGAGACAGACAGAGAGAGAGAGAGAGAGAGAGAGAGAGAGAGAGATAAAAGGCAGAATGTCATTTACTGCCATTAGGCTCATCGACCGCATTGACTTCTTTAATTCTCCTTTAGCTTCCCACTTTGATCCTCTTCCCTTTCTTTTAATTCTCATTTCCTCTTCTCTTAGCTCAATCTAACCAGATTCACCTCAAACTGTTTTTATTTGTCTCCAGCAACCGTCTCTTTCTTTTGGCTGCTTCTTACACACTCCCATCGCTACTTTTCTTTCCGTCTCGCCGATTTGAACCCGTTTCATCGTCAGACATTCCACCAAAAAGGGGACAAGGTCAAACATGGAACAAACTCTTGCTCTGTCCTGTTTGTGTGTCTGTTGATTGGTACTGAATTCATTACAAAATGTCACCATGCTGGATTGGAAATATTGCAGTAGACTGACAGGACACAGACTGAAAGAGTCGGATGAGAATACTAAGCAGAAAAACAAACCTTCCATATAAACTCCTTTCAGATCTGCTTGCTGCTGTGTTTACTGCTGATGTACCAGACCGTCATGCACGACTCTGTGGGGGATATTTACTCAGCCCACCGCAAATTACCATCAGGGTGCGAAATTTAGCTCCACTGCAATTTTTCAGTTTGGCAGGGTATTTACTAAGACTACTAAGATGTAAATGAACCCAGTCCACCAAAGAGGACAGTTCATCGGATTTGCGCTGAGTGACACTGAATAAGATCTGACGCTGGGTTGTTTCGATGCGTGCTGTGCGTGTCTGGAAAGCAACGGGGCACCAAAGAAAGTTGTTTCTGCTTCTGAAAAATACTGGTTACTGGTTGAAGTACTCGTTAAATAGAAGACACTTTTAGATCAGCGAGCAAATACTCATCCTGCCAGAGGAAGCATATAAAGTAACAAAAAGATGAGTCATTGAATTAGTTATTTGAGGAGATTATTGCTGTAAACAGGCCTACGCAAGTATTACTGGTTGAATAAATCATTACACACCGGACTGGACCTACTATGAGCCATTTAAAGTCAAGAAGGAGACCACTGCGGAAAACAGAGAAGTTTTATTTCTCACAAAATGCTCTTTTGTCTTGTTTTTTTTTTTATTGCAGTGATAAATGTAGAGCCACATAAGGTGACTTTCTAATGCATCTTTCAATTTGCTGCAACATTCTTTTATTGATGACACAAAACTATTTTTGTTGTCTAAACTAAGTGGAGCTGAAACAATTAATTAAGCAGTCGATGGCAAGAAGAATATTTTGCAATTATCTTGATTAATTATTTCAACCAAAATGCCAAAAAGTTTCAGTTCCAGATTCAACTTATACCTGTGAGGATTTGCTGCTTCTACTTGTCTTATTCAATAGTAAAATTAATTTTTCATGGTTTTGGACTATCGGTTAGGGTAAACGAACAATTTGATTGAATTATCTTGGTCTTTGGGAAGTTCAGATGGACGTTCTTCACTATTTCCTGATGGTGAATAGACAAAAAAAATAGTTGGCAGATTAATCGATAACAGAAAGAACGGTTAGTTGCAGCCCTACTAATTAGACTTTGTCTCACCACCTCTCTCTCTCTCTCTCTGTTTCTCTCTGCTGTAGTCTCTTTCCTTATGTGTGAGTCTAATAAAAATGTGCCACAGACTTTACTTCTGCTTTTCCCAGAATTTCAGACGGTTTCCTCTGCCGCAGTGGTCAGCCAGGAGTTATATAAATCAGGTGTAGCAGATATTTGAAATTTCCATTTCCCCCTTCTATATTTTGCACCTTTCACCAGGATGCCTTACAGTACATATTGCATGAGACCGAGCATGCAATTTTCAGCTGTGATTTTCTTCCATTTAACTGTGTGCAAAACCTCGGTGTGATTCTTCATTAATATATAAGAAAAAATTTAACTTGAGTCTTTCATGCCGAAAAAAGATCCACAAATCCTTAGTAAGCATCCCTTTGTGTGCTGTTCTCTCTGGTGTGTACCAGCATGTCATGACATCCCTTTGCACTTAAGAGGATGTGATAACTAATTACATTATGAAGACAGTCTGCCTAATTTTCTTGCTACCAACGTACCAACCCACTCACCCGGCACTGAAAGATTGTTTTGCACAACTCTATTTTTGATGCATTGCCATGGCAGCCACCAAGTGATGCAGGGTTGTTACAGCAACAAAAACCACAGAGTCCCCAACCTTGACCCATCTAATCAATGTTAGGAAACCAGGACAGATTTTGCTTTCCCCCCATTTGACATATTTCTTTCTTTTTATGTTCTATTTCTATATTTGCTGTATATATCATATGCTCCATGACAGAGAGTTGCATGTTTACACCTGGAACCACAGTCATGGCTGTCCTGGTGCTTCTTCCTAACTTCGCTGTTATCACTCTATATCCCCTTGGGTGTAAAAGTGCACGGACAAACAACATGCAGATGCACATAAACACACATGAAACATACACAGAACTGACAGAGGTTTACTGCAGCTGTATTCTGAGTCCTAACAAGCTGCAGATTTGAAGTTCTCAGTTATAATTCTGCTACTTTAGTTGGCTAGTTTTTCCACTTCACTTCCACTTCATCATTCATTTTTTTCAGATTCTGTGCAATAGCTTGTTAGCATTCCTTCCATTTGTCACTGAAGCCAAGAGATACAATTAACTTGAGCATGAAGCTGGCCTATGCCCCTTTGGTTTTAATGAGAAATGCTCTCAATGCAACTGAGAGCATTCTTCACTGAATTCATTATTCATTTTTTGAGAAAGTGAAGGACAAATGCAGATAATTGTTGACTCTGGCGGCTGTAAATAAAAACAGCTGTCAGTGTTCCCGCTATATTTCCCCACCGTTATCTGTAATGTCCTTAAGAGTCCACACAGCTGTCAATGAAATCTTCTGTTAAATGATTTATCGCGCCAGGTTTCCACTGAATAAATGCTCGTTTCTACACCGCAATCGCGAGTCATTACTATGCAAGAAAACACAGTTTATCTATAATGCATTGAGGTTAGTGCAAACTCTGAGCAGAGTCCTACACCAGCATACTGCAGCTCAAATGTATCATCCCAAAGACATCACCTGTCTAGGTGTTAATACATTTATACATATTGGGAGCAGCTCTCAGTATGTCAACTTGACTCCTGTGTTTTGTATTCTGTCCGGTTTTTGTCCTACTTTTTAAACGGTAACATTTCATTTTCTTGCATTGATTTCAGTTCAACTTTAACAGAGGCTCGCCACTTTAAACTGTCGTTCATTTCCACCCACATTCTCTATATTGGCTCTCTCCATTGTCTGCTTTAGGCTTACCTATTGTCCTTTCATACTCCTGGAAGGCTGATGCCATCACATTTTTACAGCTAGCAATTATCACCCAATGCTCTCCTGCCAGCCTCCTCTCTGTAACAATGGCTCTTAACAGGTGCCGGTTCTCTCACTCTACCTCCTGTTGAGTGCTCTCGTCTATGACGCCCTCAGTCCACTCAGTCTTACCTCCTCTTTTCATTCTCCTGGTGAGGGTGTAAAATGACTTAGCAAAACAATGACTAACTCCAGTACGAATCTATCCCCTTGCAAGCAGCTTTCAGGCACTCATTGCTCAATGCCCGAGCCACATGCACCCGAGTGTGCTTATGTATCAGTGAGTCCTGACATACACACAGAGCTGACCTCCTATAGCGGCTTTACTCCACATGTCTGTGCACTGCTGCAGAATAGTGAGTGACATTAAAGACTTGCCCGAGGAAACTGTCGGTCTGACAGATCTGCATTCCATGAAAAGATGATAAACAAGTAGAAAAGGAGGAACATAGTAAAGCTCCAGGAGCTTCACATTTAATTACCATCTTTAATTATGTAAATTACTCACCTTTACTGTTGCTGTCACTAAGCACGCTGTTGCCAGCCTGCCATTAACCTGCCTGGATGAGTCAAATCTTGTTCTTAGTTGACCCGCATCCTCTTTCTCTCCGTCTCCCCTCTACTCTCCTCTCATAATTAGTTAAAAATAAGGTGTCAGCAAAATCCTGCAGTCGAAACGTCTGTTATTAGCAGCTGTTATCTTGGTACTGACCATTTTCAATGCCAATCACTCTCTCATAATCTACTCCCCCCCAACACCCACTTTCCCTCCATCTCCTCCAGTTACCATTTGTTTCTGATTCATTCCCGGTCCGCTCGTTCATCCTCATCTCCTCCAATCGTGACTGTAATTACGGTGTTTTTATGACAATAAAAAATGATGCTGTCACTACACACATCATCATTACCCCCTCTTGTTCCCTCTCTAGTGTCTGTCTTCACAGTAGAGGCGTCTGTCAATAGCAGTTGATCTTATTGATTCTTTCAAAGCTCAAACAGGTTCTAGTCCATTTTCCATCACTTCTTCTCTCTTTGCTTTCTTCCACTTTTTTCCTCTCATAACGCCACTTGCTGTCTTATTTGTCATTGTTTTTCACCGTTCCCCTCCATCAACTCTTTCTATTTGAATCACTGCTGCAGATGGCGTGAGTCAGAAACAATATAACACAGTCACTTCAGTTGTTACAGGTCCCCAATACGGTCTGCCATCACCTATCTTCTTGTTTCCTTTGCATCCACAACTTTTGTCTTTTTTGTCTGTTTGAATATTTTACCTGTTCTCCGTCCCTCTCCACCATTACTGTGGTTACAATCTGCAACCATGTCACCTCTTCTTCAATTACAGTGCACACAGCTTCAACAAACAAAGACTGAGTGATGCTGCGCTAAAAATCAAAAACAAAACTGGGAGTAAAAGTAAACTTTACTGCTTATTCCTTAAGTATGTCCGTTTAGTTTCCATCTGTGTCTATTTGTTAACCTTAATGGACTCAATGCACTGTTGTTGAGACAAGAAGACTACACAGTGGACTGAGCAGAGCTGAAAATTACCCTCCTTATCTAGACATGGGGTCAACCACATGATATGTACGCTCCAAGCCTGGACTTTTAGTTATTTGCATTATTGCAAATGTGAAGGGGAATTTGAATGAGGTTTTCTTACTTCCCAGAAGTTGTGGTTTCACTTCAGATCTCTATATTTCGTGCTCTGTCCTCACTGTGTGCAACTGCACTAACCTGCTACAAAACATTTTCTGGACTGAGTCAGACCTGCTGCTGCTGGTATTTTTGTCATTCACCTGCTATTTTTCCTGCTAAAAATAAAATGAAAATGAAAACAAAGCAATTTGAGCTCCTTTCCATTTTCTCTGTACTGGAGCACTTCGTTCTCAGAAATGTACATCCTTTCATTCAATAAAGAGTTTTTTAAGAGGGGGCAAAAAGTTTCAGATACTTACAAGAGGGTAAGTTCACACAAAAAACATATTTGTACCATTGATTCCTGTTTCGTCACTGTTTGCAAACCATTCAAGACTGTATGGTGACACACAGCTAAAAAGGTACAAGATCTTCCTCCGCTTTGGAGTCTCTGGCTGTCCGTTTGCTCAAAGGTTAGCACTGTCAACATGACTCGCTACTGGTAAACTGCTCAAATTCAGATGTGAAAGTTGACGAGAGTTCAAGTGTGAGCAAATCTAAATCCTTCCATGATTATATTCCAAATTTCCTGCTATTACTGTTTTTCATTCATAAACTTTTGCATAAATCATAATTAGAAGAACTACAGCCTTTTACTTACTTTACTTACTTACTTTTACTGAATGGGCAGGTAGATAAAAGGCTAAATGCATTGCACAAAAAATAATACAAAAATACCTTAAATATTCTTGTGTACTTCAGAGAAAAAGAGAATACTTTGTGACAGTTAATAACTGATTATAACAAGGAGATGTTTGACTTCTGGTGTGATCGTCACTTGTTAGCGCTCTTATTAGATTTTTAAGTTTGTTGAGGGGATATTTTAAGTGGGAGGTGCAAAGCTAACAGTCAAAGTCATCACCTAAGACATTGCCAAAGTCTCCTGTCTGAAAACAACATTTGAGTTTTGATCTAGATGTTTTCACTGCAAAGTTAAAAGGCCTTTCTTGATCTATCTTAATGAAACACCTTCAGCAACAAGCAGGATCTCCTGTCTCTGCTTCCATGTGTTTGAGGCAAACACCACTGATTTGGTGTTGCTTGCCATCTGGAGACACAGAAAATCACGACTTGCGTGGAGTGACACAGTAAACGGAGAAACATTAAATCAAACACAGCGAGATGAGAAAATAATTCTAGACAAAGTCAAAGAGCAGTCAAATTGAAAAGGAGATAATAGCTTATTTATCATCAAATTCAAGTGTCTCCATTTTTATAAACTGCAAGCAGAAAAGACTCGCTCTGCAACTGGGCTGTAGCCATGGAAACCCAATATCTGAATCCCATAGAAAGAGATTATTCTTTCATTCCTGCCTTCAGTTAATTGTGTCACACAGCCACTCTGATTACACAAAATTACTGTAAAAATCTAGTCCTTAAATTTTAATTGGCAAAAAGAGCTTCATTATGCAATTTCAAAATCCACATTCCTCCTACTTAATAAGCCTTTCCATATGTCCTGATTAAATGTTTTATAGATAAAATATTTTCATTTAAGACCAACCATTTATTCTGACTTTATCATAATGTTTCCAAGACAGCTTGACTTCATCTTCACTGTATTTAATGACCCTCTGGTGAAATGACCCATCTAAAATCCATTTGATCTTTTTCCTGACTGATCATACCTGGAGAAATGGAGTAGTTGGACTACTGTCCCAAAAGTGCAACCAATCCCTCATCTGTCTTGCAAAATCACCTGAGAGCTGCTGGTGAACTGTAATCTTGATATTTCAGACAACATATCAAATGCTTCCACTGAGAAATGTGTTTTGCTTATTGTTACATCACTCGGATATTTGAGCTTCACTATGCAAATTACTATTCAAAGCAGAGTGTTTGCTATATATAGTATAAGAACGAATAAAGGACAGCTTATTTGTTGTTTGAGTCGAGTCGAGACACAAGCAAAGTTCACAGAGCTGAAATGATTGGTTGATTAAGTGAGGAGTTAATCGACAGACAAGTAATAATGTATTCATTGTTTGAGTGATTTGGTGCCAACCATTCTGTGGTTCCATCCTCTCAAATATGAGGATTTGATTTGTTTTTTGTTTCATATCAATGTTACCTTTGGGACTGGTCAGACACAGATTACTTGACAAATCAAGACAGTCATTGATCATGAAAATAACTGTTATTTTCAGCCATAAAAGCTATGCATTGTTTTACAGTCACATTGTAGCTTTTGAAAAATTTTTAAGAACAAATGTAATGAATAATTTAAAAGCATAAAACATAAAAGAACAAACATTTTATGTGTATTCTGATAGATATTTGGTGCAAGGATTATTTCAGTTATTCTCATTTAATGTTAATATTTTACATCTTAGTTGCAAGTTTAAATTGTGTCTTCCCCACTATGATCCCTGCGTAGTGTCTTTCATAGTTCTGTGTATTAATACCTAAAGCAGGAATGGTCACAGGTTTTAGATTTAACATAAGGGTTAGGGTTAGGGTTAGGGTTAGGGTTAGGGCTAGGGCTAGGGTTTAGATATAACCAGAGGGTGAGCTGAGCTGTAAAAACACAGCCAGTCAGAAATCTTTAAGGGGGCTAATCCATTAAAACCTTTACAGATAATTCAAAGAACTTTCATATAAACTCCAGCTGACACAGGAAGCCAGTGTAAGTCAGATAGGGTGGGTGTGATGTGGTGTCTCATCTTTGTCTTTGCCGAGATTCTGGCAGCAGCATTTTGAATAATTCGGTGCTCCGCAATTGATGAGTGCAATTTCCAAGTTTAGGACTGTCAGCAGGACTATAATTAGAAGAGCCTGGGTCCAATGGCAAAAGATCACTTCAGAATATAGTCTAGACCTGAAAAAATAAAGTCTGTGCTAAATGTATGACTTTAATCATCTGTTTTGTGCATGTCATATCTTATATTTGTTATATATTGTATGTAACAACATTCCTTGTTCATCTTGAATACTAAATTGTCCAGAAACCACTTGAATCCTGATTATCACTTTAAAGAAGATTGCTAATTCTTTTTTTCTATCCACATAATATGACAATATCATATATAAATCTGTGTGTACTTCAATAATAAAGCTATTCTTGCTTAGTGAAATACTGAAACACTAGACACTGTGTGTCTATATATAAACGGATAAACCATTATATTGAATGCAATGGTTATACACATTTCCTGAAATTCATCCTGACACATTCAGAGACTTTACAAACCTCTGTGGATACAGTCTAGACTTTTTGTAACAAAGTTTGCTGAGGCTGCTTTGCTGCACAATAAGCACCTGTCATGATGGGCACGCAGGTGTTTAAAAGTTAACAAAGTAGGTGGCAACTTTTTTGCATTGGAAATGAAAGCGTCAACAGTAGTTTTCCCAGAGGTCTCCAAAACTGACAAAGAGTCACAGAGATAATCACACCAGATGGGAATTAGCATATTGAGGAATAATAACACAAGGTTCAAGGAGTAGCATGCTTCCAAAACAGTGAGGACATACAGTAACAAAACTGTCAATGACATTTTCTAACAGGGGTCAATGGGACGTTCAATGGGGGTTCATTAGATAATATTTTCTTTGCTAAGATTAAAGTAAACGGCTAAAATAGTGATGCACTTGAATAATTACTACTACTTGGCTGAGAGGTATTATTTGCTTGTCATTACACACAAGGTTTCCGTACCTATCTTTAGCACCGCCAACAGTGGTGGCATGTCACCACAACAAACAGGCAAGTGGTTGGTTTGATATGAACAGTGGTATCATTCAGCAAAGAGCAATCCTGACCTCTATAAAGATATGCTTGTATAGTGGTTATGTTATAAAACATATTCAATTTACCTAATTTCATCTAACATGAAACAACTGTACAACATTAGCTGTCTAATCTGTTCATGTGACAATGGGTGTCAAGTCTTTGAATGCAAAACACAGTTGCAACTGCCAAAATCGTTTTGCAGATAAAACATTCCTATTGCTCCAATAAGACTGCAAGTGACATATTTAAATGGAGGAGTCAAAGAGACATTCACCCAGGAAATTAATTTGAGATGTCAGCCTATTTTGAATCAATTATTAGTATTCTGTGTAGCTGCACCCGAGTGTTTTCACTGGTGAGTCTGAATTAAGAATTGCTGTTTTCAGTGAGTTTGGGGCTTTAATCAGCAGTCAAACAGAGAGAAGGGAGGAAGAGTGCGAAACAGTCAGACAGCGAGAGAGAGAAAGGGAGACAAAAAGAAAAAGGAAAGGTCCATCCGTTAGCTCCCCAGTGACCAATTAAACACATCTGACATCTTTCTGCTGGTGGAATTCAAATGAGTAATTGTGTGGCTGTTTATGTGAAAGAGTCTTTAATGTTGTGTGAATGTGTTTGTGTGTCATGTAAGCATGCTTTATCTGTAATTTTGCCAGACAGAGAAAAAAGAGCTGGTGAGAATAAATGTGTGAAATTACTACTGAGGAGAGACTGAATGGAGAAGATGAACGTTCACTTCCCCGCTGTGCTGCTAGGAGGCGCCAAAGAGCTCACAAATATGGTTGAAGCAAACCGTGAGACAAAACTCAGCTTTCTGTTTGCAGCAGTGGCTTTATTACCCCTGCTGTTCTTTTATTGTGCAGGGAAAGCTTTAATATCAAGGGTGGGGTAATCACCCCCCTCGAGCTAGGGTGTATGCCTAACTGTGGAAGGACAAGGATTACAGCCAGATTTAGCAAAATAATGAAACAGATCATTATCAAGTCTGAACAAAAATGCAAAATAACAATCACTAACTTTCTTCTTTGTTTGTTTACATGATAGTCATATCATGTCACTGTAATGCTGTGAGATTATTGCTCCCTCATGTTCCCACATATTGTTGTAATTTTACCCTTAAACCAGCGATAGATAATGTGAGCTGGCTTCTGTTTGAGCGACTGGAATTAGCTCATGCAAAAGGAAAAGCCATGAAAGCTGCACTTTACTTTGAAGCTGCACTGATCAATTTTTCTAGCATGTTTTCCATAACAACTTTAGAAGGTGATAATATGTTCTCGCTTCCCTCAAGTGGCCCAAAAAGTCAATTAACGCTGCTCTAAAACACCTTTTTTCCCCATGAACTAAATTACCAAATGTAATGTATTTTATGCACTTGCAACAATGTTATCAGCCAGGAAATATGTTGTACAGACTGGCGGCTGCATTGCCTGAAGCCAGTTCAGATAGACACACACACACACACACACACACGTTCAACCTCAAAAAGACTGAAAAACAGAAGCCATTAACACGCAAAGCTTTAATTTAGCGCGCAACAATGCCTCACGCTGACTAGGAGATGTTTCATCTGAGGCCATGTCCCATTTATCCAACATCATTTACATCTTGAAACCAGAACGGTAGGTACGCTGTAGGATGAGGTATCACCACAGGATAGCACTTTACAAGACGCACTTTGTTTGCAGCTGCACATGCTCAGTCAAAAACTGTGAACCATTTATTTAATATACTTAAGTCTAATTATATACAGTCATTTAAAGAACAGTAAGATGGTAAGATATTAATCATTTAGAGATATGACTTTAAAGTGATTTGTTGTTGGGGTGTAATACATGGTTGCATCATGAGTCATTGTGTTTCCCTAATCAGAGGCAACAAAACAAAATGTTATAATGGATTTTTCCTTGTTTTGCAATTCATCAGCCTCTATTACTCAGGGTATTATAGAGTTGAATTACACCATTGTTAAAATAATAATGAGGAAGGAGCTGAGAACAACAAAGCTAATGGTGGCATCTCTAAAGAAAGGAAACAGGGAGGTAATGTTTAAAAGCTCTTAACACCTTGCTTTCATAATCCAGTTCAAGTGTATTACCAACGTATTGGCATAACGTTGAATTCAACTGAATGTATAGCAGTGAAGAGGTGTAGCAATGCCCAAATTAAGTACATGTGTACAGTTTAGGTTGTTGTATCAACTGGCAAATATACTGTAAGACAGCAGCAGCGTATTTCTTATAGTATACATTTCCCAGCATATTTACAGCACAGTCAATTATTTATCAGCAATTTAATTCTAAATGTGAAATTCTAAAAGGACAAGTTCACAGTTTTTCAAGTATTTCTTAAAACAACAGTCAGGTGCCCATATGAACATTGAAACAGGTTTTCCTTGCTGTAATCATTCCTCCTGTTCATACTGACCATTAGAAGATCCTTTCATAATGCACTTATGATGTAAGTGATGGTGGACAAAATCCACAGTCCTCTATTTAAAGGTTTATCTGGGGTAATTTGAGGCTTCAGTTGTCAGAGTTAGTTAAATAAAGTGGATTTCTGACACATTTACAGTCTTATTAGTAAAATTCACTCTTTGTGCTTCCTCAGACAGTGTTTCCCTATTCAGCTGCAGTGGAAGTATAGTAACAAAAAGAGGGACTTTGGCACTAAAAAGACTGTAACTTTGAAAGATATTTACTTGATTTGACTCATTTGGCTTCAGATAAACCTACAAATGTATTTTTGCACAGGAGGAGGACTGTGGATTTTGTCCTCCATCACTTACATTGTAAGTACATTATGAAGGGATCTTCTAATGGTCAGTGTGAACAGGAGGAATAATGACAGTGAGAAATACATGTGTCAGTGTTCATTTGGACACCTGACTATTGTTTTAGGACAGACTTGAAAAATTGTGAGCCTGTCCTTTGACTACAAAACAGATTATTGTGTACTTTCAGAAAACTATTGACAGTAATTCCAACAAGTGACAGCAGGTACACTGGCCTATAAGTGACTTGGCAACACATGACAAAGTCAGTGTCAGCAAACAAAGAAGCAGCTTCAAAGGAGGTGGCACAGAAACACATAATGTATATCCAGTATTCTACCATCACTTTTACTGTATAATGAAAGTGAGGTGGAACAGGTGATAGTGGCAGGGTGACGGAGGTGTGATGGGGGCTGTTGGTGAGGGGTGTGAATTTGTCCCTCTCAAATCAGTAGGCCATCAGCCAGATCTTTGTTAACCTCAACGGGGGGGGGGGGATGTCTTGCAGGCCTCTCCACACTGATGCAGGGTCGCTGGCTGAAAACCTGTTTTTCAGCTTTTCAGTGTAGCTTCTTTTAGCCACTCTTACCCCTTTCCGACCAAGGCAGTTCAAAGCTGATGCCTAATCTCTAACCACTTCTTTACCTTTTGACAGCCAAAGAACTGGGTCTCAGCCAGGAAAACAAGTTCTAAAGTGGCACAAACACTTTGCTGGTCTATCAAGAAGAACAGTTTACGTCAGGGGCTGTGGGCAGGATTATCATGACCAAAACCAAAATGCATTGTGTCCAGCCAGGCTGAAACCTAATAAAGTCACTTTATTAGGTTTTAATATTTTTTCAGGTGAGAAAATAACCATGTAGATTCCCGATATGTGGTCAGTTTATTGAAATAATGCATGTTTGGAAATTTGCTGCAATTTTTTACATCGTATTTGGTGACCCATCAGATTCTGTGACCTGCAGTGATGGAATAAGTACTCAGATCCTTTACTTAAGTAACACCGGGTGAGACGGCCGTCAGTCATGTGATACAGTCATGTCTTGCTTGAGTATACGTCAGTGTGATCTGTCTGCTGGTAATAGCATACTCAATCATTCATTTAGTAGACAGTATGCAGTACATACAAGAGAAAGTAAAGCTGTGATGTAGTCCGCCATTGTTGTTGTGCTTAAAGTTCTTCTTTTTACCGATTTATGGTGGGTGGCAACTAGCATTATGTTGCACTACCTATGTTGGAATGTGAAGTGCTTGAAGTTGGGGATAACATTGGTAGGAAACTGGAGTCATGCACAGTTAACGACTTGGTTCTCCACCCCTTGAAAAAAGAGAGCCGGTTCTTAGAAGGGAGGAAGTTTATGAACAATGTCTCCAAGATAAGGCTGCAGTATTTACTTAACACTGTGACATCTGTACACCAACCTTCGTTGATGTAGAAGCAAATTCAGCTGCCTTTTGTTTTCCCTGATAGCTCCACAACTTCTTTACTGTCTTAAATCTGATAACACTGATATATACTTGACCACCGAGTCATTACTCTGAAGTAAAAGGACATGGCTTTGTCTCTTCAGTTGTTCACTCAACTTTCTTTTTTTTGGGGGGGGGATTTATGGGTCGTTACACCCTGTATCTGAATTGGATAGCATCGCATTTGTCCAATCATTGGGAAAAAATGGGTGCACTTAAAGAGCACTTACAATATTTCTTCTCCAGCAGCTAAATAAAGGTAACAGTGAAGAGGCAAAAACAATCACCTCTCTCTCCTGCTTTCATCTCCCCGCTCGTTCCTTCCTCTCTCCTCTTTTTCCTTACCCCCCCCACCCCTTTATCATCTTCCCATACGTTACTCACTTTCACCTCTTTCTGTCCCCCCATCATCTCTCTTTCTTATTGTCTTTGACTCTACAGAAGTCCCATGTGGTAGGATTTTATATAAAATCCCGTACAAATGGGATTTTCCAGAGTATTGTATGGAAATTCTACTCAGTCACGCATCACACGAGTTTAAGATGGGTTATTTTTGTAAAGTATTCTACTGTGGGGAACATAAATTAGTGTGAATCATAGAAAATGTACGCAAGCACAGATAAGTTACAGCTATCCTTCTTCTTTCCTCCCCCCCTCTTCCACACTTTTATCCCCTCCAGTTTGAGAATGGTTTCTTTCTCTCACGTTTCTGTGGATTATTTATTAGGGGCAGCTGTGGCTCAGGAGGTAGAGCGGGTCATCCGCTAATTGGAAGATCAGCGGTTCGATACCCGGCTCCTCCAATCCGCATGTGGAAGTGTCCTTGGGCGAGATACTGAAATTGCTCCTGAAGGCTGTGCTGTGCGTGTGAATGATTAGAAACTCTTCCTGATGAGCAGACACCTTGCATGGCAGCCTCTGGATCAGTGTGTGAAGTGCTTTGAGTGGTCAGAAAACTAGAAATGCGCTATATAAATGCACTCCATTTACCATTACAAAACCGTGTCACATGCCAACACTTTGTCTCTAACACCCTCTCGTCATACTCGCTATGCTGCCTTACATTTAGGTCTTGATTACCTCCTGCATCTCAACAACCCCCGCCTCTTCTCTCACCTCACTTTTTTCTTCGAGCTTATCGTTCTAGAAGATTCTCTCACACTCTCTCCCTCCTTCCCTCCCTCCCTCTCTCTCTCCTCCTTGCTTTTTAATCTGCTCCGAGCTGTAATTCACTCTGTAATTTGCATTTAGGTGAGTACTGCGTGACCTATATGGCTGATCCCCTATTCCTTTCAAACTGTTCATACCTGTTCAAACCTGTTCACAGCTTTCATACTGTCGAAGAATAGTTCTGCTACATTGGCAGAAACTGTATTTCACTGTGAGCATGAAATCCCATTTGGTGATGGCTGTTTAGCAACGGGGACATTTAGTGCTTAACATCCCTGATGTCCGACAGAAAATGCAGATGGAAAACTTGTTTAATAGTTTTTGACTGTCTCGAAAATGGGAACAGCACTTACACTTGCTGTTTTGTGTGTGAAATTGTGTACCATCTGAACCTCCAAGAGTTGCACAAAAGGCTACAACCGGGAGTGGCTCAAGAATAAGAAACTGGAACTATCGAGGCCATACGACAATACATTAAACCAAACAGCTTTTGTCCCATAATAGCTAAGCAATTTATAACTAGGCACAGCAGGTCTGTAGAGCTTTGGATTTCTTCATGTGTTGAGGCATTGTGGCTCCAGTATGTAAGGATTTATTCCAAAGACTTTGGAGGGTGGTGTCTTTTTTTAGGCTTTCCAAAAACACAAAAGCAAAAATATTAAGAATGAATTCAACAGTGTGTTTGTCTGCTTTAACGTAAGTGTGGGGTTACAAGTTGTGTTGTTCACGACTAGCACCTGGCCTGTGTTGCACTTCCCCACTGTGTGGATGCTGGTCCAGGATGCTATCATAGTTTAGGGTAACATTAGCAGCTCTGTCCTGCTCATTAGTTTTGGCAAAGTTTACATTCCAATAATCCCAGGCAACATTACCCAAGTTAGCGCTGCGTTCGCCAAACTCATTAGTTAGTCCTCATTCTGAAAGCCTTTTCTTTTGAAACGTTAAAAGTGAAAACATACTGAAAGCTAAACAGCCAAAAATGGTTGTGGTACAATGAAATCTCTAGGACTAGCTAGCTCTACCCTGCAATACAGCAACAAAGTTGTTTCTTCATTTAAATTTCCTCTACATGGATCATTGGCTGGTAGACTTTTTGCCTTAAATGGTAAATCTGCCATTGTTATTATGAATTTCATGTGTGGCAGTGAAAGAATGGAGAGCTTGGCAGGTGTAGCGGCAGTAACTGAGGGAGATATGGATTAGTGAATGGTCGATGCTGGAAGAGTTTTTTTTTATTTTTGGAGATGTGTAGAGCTAAATCGACTCAATGCCTGTGTATTCAAGTTTTCAGATACCCAATCATTGTAGGTGGTGCAAGAAACAGGGCTGCCAAAGCACACAGATAGCATGTCTGCATTCGTACGGTGCTCCTGCACTTTCATCCACACAGAAAGCATGAACCAACCACTTGTCTCTCTCCCCTCTAATCTCCCCGCTAGTGTCTCTAGGCTGTTCCTCCACTCTCACCCTCCCTTCCTTTTCTTTCCATTAGTCTTCAGTCCTAAGGAGAGAGGCGAGAGGAATACAAAAGGGAAGATGAGGAGGAGAGTCCTTCTTCCTGAGGCCCAGTGCCAGCTGCTACTGCTGCAGAGACTATCCATCCAAACACAGGCAGGCAGGGATGACACTGCTTTGGAATTCAGCCCTTGAAGCAAACTCCTTGGTAAGCCTGCCTCAGTAAACCCCTGGGCTCTCTGGGTGCTATATGATGCTCTGCCCTAAAAATGAATAACATACTGGTCACCCTAGTCTGCACTCTATAAACAATGTTACTATTACAAGTGCGTCTATCCCTTATGAGCCATGTACACAGATGGCAAGAAGTCACATTTCCTCTATACTTCAACATTACTGCGTACAGTAGACATAATGACTTATTGCCCAACACCGATCATTAATCAGTTTTTCTATCAGCCACAACATAAAGGCTGCACTTCTGCTTGCTTTATCACTTCAGTCTAAGGTAAACCAATATGGGAAGAGAAAAGAAACTTTAGATTAACAGCTGTAATTACCAAGAATCAGCTCTGTGAGCCAGGAGCATTGTCAGCCAGTGAGAGAATCTATTTCAATATAAGTTGAGGGAGTATAGTCAATATTTTGAGGTGTGGATGCACAGACTGAACAATGGGCAGTTTTCAAAAGGCTGGTCTCAATGGAGGAGAGTCTACAAAGCAACTCTAGCCCTGATAATAGGAAGAGTAGAGTTAGTAATATACACCAAAGCATGTCTGACATCATTTTGTAACAGCTTAATCAAAGCAAATACACCATTATGTCCCAACAGGCATAGCATTTCCATCACCGGTAATTAGAAGCACAGAAAATGACAATTACATTTACTACACAATAGGTTTTTTATATATGAGAGTCATATGCATGGGTGTAGATTTGGGTATGGACAGTAGAGACATGTCCCTACCAATATCAAGGTGTTGCTGGAATGTCCCTACCAATATTTTTACTGATCTCAAACAATGTAGCTGCTTTAACTCCACATAATGTTAACATAAGATCAGTCCAGCATTATGGGGGGGGGGCCCTGGGGTCCAGGACCGCCCATCCAGGAATTTGGCCCTCCCAGGAGAAATCAGTATCAACACTGTTTTAATGCACAGGCTTACAGGGGCTCAAGCCCCAGGCGCAACAAGGTGAAAGTGACCCCAAGGCTTGGGGACCGAAAAAATAAAATAAAATTCACAGAGAGGAAAAAAAACTCCTGCTTCGTTTGTTCATTTTTTTGTCCACTTGTGGTGTCTGGATTTAGAGCAAAGTTAGACATCACCTTGTGTTTAGTATTCTGCTGCTCCTAAGCAGGAGCAGGAATTGCAGTGTTTGTATTGTTGTCAGCAACAGTTGTCGCCTTTAAACTTTTAGTTTCACTCTTTCTTTAATCTTTCTGACATCTCTTAATGTTTCTAAGAAGTCTGATTAAGCCTTTCAACTTCTGTTTGCAACAGTTACTGTTATTCAGAGTTTTCATTGGCGTGTGACGCTGGAGCAGGAAATTAAAGCGGCTAGCTGAGGTTAGCATGCCAGCCGGCGCTTTGGTTTAACCAGTGACCGTGTTATCTGGTGACTTTTATGGCAATGTGTCGTAGTTGTCATGGTTGTCGTGGTTGTCGTGGTTGTCGTGGCGACGGCAGCTGTTGAAAACACAAACAGAACATGTAGGTGTCCTCCTAAATGTCTGAAATTGTCTTATGTTCAATGCAGTATATATTCAACTGGTCCTTTTTTTTATTACATTATGTAACTTAAATGGTGTCCTCATCAAGAAGCATTCACATCTCCTCACTTATTTTTCTGAAATTAATCTTTTCAAATGGCTTGCTTGAGATGAAACGCTGAATCTCAATGTTAAACAGAATGTAGGCTGGTCAAACCCAGTGAATACTGACTGTGTGATCACACAGTTTACACAATATTTGGCCACAAACTCTACTTTTAGTGCATGCACAATGAAAAAGGTTGACTGAATATGGGCCACTTTCCAATTGAAGATAACCCGCCCATAAAAACCAAATTCCCAGCCAGTTACATTCCTCTGGCGCCAGGACTGGCTGCAGAGTTGCCAGGTTTGTGTGTTTTTTGCAAAAAACGTGCGCTATTATGATAAAGAGTGAAAGAGTAGGATATGGAGGATACTCAAGCTGATGATCTGGCAACCCTCAACTTCAAGCTGTACGCATTGTTGACTATCAGCAGCCTGGCAGCAGCAGTAGTAGTGGAGTCAGTAAGGTGGAGAATCTGAAGTGGTTAGTATTTATAGTTGAAATGTTCCAAACGTCACAGCACAGAGTTGAAAACGACTTGACTGGACAAAACTAAGATCATTTGATGTGACTGTCAGGCATCATTTTATTATGAAAATCCTGTCAGCAGCAGCCTGAGTAGCACACAGACAGGTGAGCTCTGATGACATAGTGAAAGATCTAGCCATAAGTTCAGGAGTTGAATGAAAAATAATACAAATATAAGATTTCGAGATGATGTAAAAATAGGTTTGAGTATCACTGTGACTGTTGTGAAACTCTTGAGTTGTGTCACCAAAATCCACAAACTGAAAGAAGGACAGAATCTCAAGTGAGGTTTGGAAACCTTCCAGCAGTGAGTTACAGAGCTGCACATTACCTACAGGTTTCTACACATTTATTGTGACAGGCTATGCTCTTTTATTTTTAAATATGAATTAAAATGCATATTCAGTAAACATTTTTGCAGAGTCAGGCTCTTTATGTGAGAGAAGAAAAGAAAGAGAAGAGAGTGACAGAGAGCCAGTACACGTACACAATTATTTTGGCCTCTGACAAAAAATGTCCTACCAAAGTTAAAACCAAACCTGCACTCTGGCAGTACAGAGTTCTGATTTAATTTAACTCGAACATTTTGTGAACAACTAAAAGCTGCTGAGTAATTCTGCATACTGTATGTGTTACATTTCAATTCACCAATTAGAGTTCAACTGCGTTGCCATGACAATAACACATCCTTTGGCCTGTTGTCATTCCAGTCTGCTGCTGCTATTGATTGGAATTTGTTACAAAAAACACTAAACCTGGATAAGTGCATCTCAGTCTCTGCCTTTAAGGGCCTACTTATGGATATTTTTCATGATACTTGTAATTGTTTACTTCTGTTTGATCAGTTGTTCTTCTTCTTGTTGTTGTCCTCTACCCTCCTTCCCCCTGTCAAGTGTCTTCTAACACTTGCCAGGCCGTCATTGTAAATAAGAAACTGTTCATTTCCTGTCTGGTAAAAAAAAGGTTCAATACAATTTTTAAAAAGTAATACTTACACCATTTGTCTGTCCACTCTCACTCCATTTCCAAAATCATTTCTTTTAGAAGAGGAGGAGGAGACCAAGTTGAAGCCATATTGCAAGAATTTGAAGTAGAAAAGCTACAAATGCTGCACTGGTCACAGAGTGTTGAGAGAGTGGTTACTATTGGTTACGAGGGACACATCTAGAGTTATTTGAATAGAGCGGTGACAACTCAACCTGTCTCCATTTGCATAAGACACGATTAAGCAGTTTTCACGTCACACATGCTCACTCAGCCACTGTAAACTGACGTCTTGACGTCTTGAATTCAGGTGGTGGTTCAGAGCGAGTGGAGCCTCTCCGGTTTTTGCGGGGGAAGCCGATTAACTAGGCCTCGGCCCTACACATTTCTTGAAAAATAGAGCAGGAGGGATCCTTTTGCTCTTCCTCGCTCTCCCTTGGGTGCTTTTCCTCCCTCCACAGAGAGATGAGAGGGTGAGAAGAGACAAAGAGATAAGAAGGTTTCTAGGAGACAGATAAGATGAAGTGAATGTTTGACAGACAGCAACCCAGGGAACTGCTCTTTTCTGTGTTGCAATATAAAAGAGAAACAGACAGAAAGAAAAGAAACTCACTTTTTCTAAAATAGAGGAACAGAGCCGGCAGCTTATTCTTCATCAGATTAACTGGAAAATAGTGGAGAGGAAGGCATGAAAAATCAGTGACATGAGCATTTCTGGTGACAATATGTTCACAAGCGTTGTGGTATAAGACTCATAAGACTCAGATCAGTGATTTTCATGGTATCAGTAATGATTGCAACTGTAGAGCTGCTACCAAAATAGCGACGGCTACATCTGCTTGCTAGCTGGAGCTGCAGGATGGGACGGTTTTTAAAGCTCTAAATCTGATCATCATTGAAGTTAAAGAGCCATGATGGCTGTCTGTACATGTGCTACCGAGTGAGGCAGAAACATTTAAAGACTGAACCGTAATCCTGAGAGAACAAAGCCCTCAGTTGACCAGTAAGCTGATGTGATGGATGGATCGGTCTGTCTACCTTCCTGCCACCCGTCTGGAACAAAAGGGAGGCTATAATAGGTGTGACTAAGCACGCGCACAGACTGACTGGAGCTTGTAGATAGGTATATACACACAGACACACACTGGGAGTAAATTTAAAGGCTACTCTCCTGTGTGTGTGTGTGTGTGTATTGTGAGGAGTTGATGTGCAAAACTTACAAAGATATGCAAAGGCCTACACAAGCTATATTTTCACAACTTAGTTTGTCCAACTTTTCCAAGCGAGTCATATTTTACCTCTGGCACAACCTCTCACATTGGACAGACAGAGTGGTCCCTGTCACACTTCATCTCCCAAACTTACAGCAGAATTGCTTTCTTATACAACCACAGTGACACATTGCAAGCACCTGCCAGACATTGCACCATATTACATAAAACAGCTGGAGTCTTTGCAGCAGGATGGTATAAAATTGGTAGTTTCTCTTGCCCAGGGGCTACTTGGGGAGAACTGGGACTCTGTCACAACCAATGACTCAAACAACCACCTGCAGACCTTCCTTATCATGCTGGCATTTGCCTCTTTCTATGATGCGGTACCAGCGGATCAAATGCCGCACAGATATGATCAGAAAAAAAAAAAAACATGACACATCAGTGAACAAATGCCATAATGGATTTGTGACAGCATTTAAAAGTCATTTTCTTTATAAACTAAATCCATGACACCCTACAGAAAAACACTGAATATATACTCATGCAACAAGCTGAATTTCATAAATCCATTATAGTTATATAGTCCCTTATAACCTCTTATAACCCCTTACAGTTAGTTTATTTTATTCAGTGTATTTAAATTCAGTTATTTCCTCTATGTAGTGGTTTTCATTGTTACTGGCGGGGTCACACTTGTTTCAGATTACCAACATACGCGAAGGAGATTCAAAGGAAATTATTCATACATGTTGAATATTGTTCACAATTGTGTCTGAATAAAAGAAGCCTCAGTGTTTGTTGATAGCTCTCCTACAGTCATATTAAAGCTCTGTTACTTTCCTGCTGTTACGTGACTCTGCCACAGGAAATGCAATGTATGCTGACTGCCATCGATCACAATATACATGTCTAAAAAAACAACGGCCTTCTCGTCAGGCAACACATTACTCACAGCATGATGGAAACCATTTATTTTCTTATTAAGTCGACGTGATGCGATGAATCCTCTGAGCCCAGTTTGTCTGGCTGCTCTGTAAACAGAGTGTGACACAGTAGCTGCTGAAGCCATGTTTGCTGCCCCCAGTGGTTAATAAATGAACTCTGAGACCTGTAGTATCAAACGCACTTTGCCACCAATAGAAGCCTATCACCAAATCAACTAGATATCTTAAGGATTATAACTTTAATAGAATGCTGTACTGCTCAAAACTCTCCTACTTAAAGGTGCAATGTGTAGAATTTAGTGGCATCTAGTGGACTTGGCAGAAATGGAATATAATATTCATAAGCATGTTTTAATTGGTGTGTAATCCCATGAAAATAACAATTATTGTCTTTTTGCTACCTTAGAATGAGCCCTTTATATCTATACAGGGAGCGGGTCCTCTTCCACTAAACCCACCATGTTGCACCACCATGTTTCTACAGTAGCCCAGAACGGTATGCAATCTGCAACCTCACCACTAGATGCCACTAAATCCCACACACTGGTCCTTTAATGGGACCAAAGCATACATGTGATTATGAATACAAAATATATATTTTCTATTCATAATCACATTTAAAAACCAGCATTTTGCCTCTGCCGCTACCTGATGTGTTTTTTGCTGGTCATGATGGGTAGCATTGAGGACAAAGACTAACTGGGAGAAGACAAACACATGTCTGTGAGATTCAACTAGAGATACGTGGAAAGAGGAGAGTTCCTGTCACACAGCACTAATTTCACATATTTTAAATCAAGTTCCTTTTTTTGCCTGGAACAAGGGTGAAATACAAAAAAAAGCACCTTGGGGTATTCTCACAGTGTGTACTTTTTGGACCTGCATCTGTCCAGATGTTTCTGCTCAGAAACAAACAGGCCACCATGCATCTGCTAGACCACACAAGTTTATTTATCAACAAAACCAACATTCTGATTATCTACTTCACATCCATGAACATGCTGTTCTTCACTGAAAGCAAGCCCATCTGTCCGATACCCAGCATGTCTATGACCAAAGCTCTCCTTTCAGTAACGGGAACATCAATATGATGCTTGTGTCTACTTATTTAATCTGTTACTTGTGAGGGTCTTGTGCAATTAAGCTAGCTCGTGTTGCAGGTACACGCATGCGAAGAGAGGCACACCAAGAGAGAGAAAGTAACACTTTTGAGGCCGTATCAATAAGATGACCTGTGTGTGTGTTAACCCAGTTCGAAATCCCTCTGGACAGAAAGTGACAGTGACTGTGCCATCAAAAAATTCAGACAGGAGGGGAGAGGAGAGGGGAGGAGAGGGGAGGAGACTAACCCAGTTAGGTTTGTGTGACTCTATTAAAACTCTTGTCTGCTCCCTGGGTATCAGATTAACCTAGTTGAAGCTTTTCCTGATGAGTTAATTAGACAAGATTGGAAAGGGCTTCTGAGTCCCGCCACTGCAGATTTCTAATGATATGATGAACATCATCAGGGTGTGTGAGCAGGACGGTGATCTATAATTATATTATTCGGCTGAGTTCAAATTCCAAAGCACCCTCTGCAGTACAAGGCATGTGACTGCCCAGAAATCTAATCTGGAGTTTGGGCATTGAGTTCATCATTTGGGGAAATGCTGGAATGCTCATAGTTTTTTTGCTGAGCATTACAATGTTGTCTGGTCTCAGTGGGCTAGCTGAAAACATTAATGGTGTTTACTGGTGCTTGTAGTCCACTTGTTTTACTTGACGTATTCATGAAACACATTAGAGGGTGTTTCATCTGGTTTGGTTTGGCTTTTTAATAGCTGATTTTAAAAAGCACAGAGAGAAAAGAGAGCAGTATTGACTGTTAAGAAAACTACAGCACTATAAGGGCCTGGTCGCACTAGTATTAAAAATGAAAGCAAAATTCATTTCAATGGAATCGCTGTGATCAGTGGATGTGCTCGCAGTGGTAAAGTAAATCATAAGAATCTTTTGTGGCGGGTTTATCTTGACTGTGTTGGCTGCTTATGCTTAAAGGTATACTATGCAGGTTTCTCCTAAAGAATAATCTATAGACTCATACAAAAATAATCCCTCTCAATCATCAGTTATGACCCACTAGAAGTGTGTGGTGGAGTATATATCTACAGACACTCTGCCCACTGCCTGTATTTTCTTATTATTTCACTGTGTTTGGGACACTTCTGGGCATCGACCTTTGGGTAGTGGGTGTGTAGCCCCCAGACAATAACAGCCTGTAAGGTTACATCGCTGTTTTTTGATGTACTTCAGTGTTTCCCCTGCTTCTCCGTCTCCCTCCTCTGCTGTGTTCAGAGTGCTGCTTGTGTTCAGCTCCTCTGCTGTCAGTGTGTCTGTTTGACCGAGGGCGGGGCTGAGCTACACACGAACACATGCAGAGCAGAGAGACCTCAGCGGACAGGATAAGCATGTGTTTCAGTTGGATTCACACCAAATCCATCAATGCAGCACCTTCCCGCAGGGTTGTGCGGAGGTGTGGGCATGTTTATTCGTGTTGTAGAACGTAACCGCCGTGAAACGATCAGTAAAATAATGTTTTATTTATCTGATTATCTGATTCGCGACCGTTCTCGCTACCGCTGCTCGCTCTCTTCATTCGCATTTTAGCTCGCTCCGCCAGCACCGCTCGCTCTCTTGCACGCGTTCTGCTCTGGGCTCGCTCTGGTATCGTTGAGCCGGGGAGGAGGAGGAGGGGCCGACTTTAAACGCTGTGTTTACAAACACCGACCGATAAATCCTGCATAGTATGACTTTAAACTAGGGCTTATCTGTATGCCTAACTTAGATTAGCATAAAGACTGCTGGAAATAACTAGCCTGGCTCGCTCCAAAGAGAACAAAATCCTGATCAAACAAACAAGATATGACATATTAATTAGCGGGCTTTACGACGCTTCTGGCAATTCAAACACATTTTTTAAGTCAGAACAGAACAGGTCATGTAACAGCTCGCTTTGCACTCACACTCACGCATAACCACAATATTTTTACACTTCAAGCTGTATTTTCTTCCATTCCATTTCAACAATGTGGACAGTGATTGCGTGTTGAGCTCTGAGCACGCTCAACACTGTTCCTGAACACTGTTCCTGTGTAGACACAGCGTTTACAGTGCTGGTAGGTGGACATGAGAGTGATATGGATCTTCTCCTCTACCTCTCACAAAGAAAGAGAATAAACTTATTTCCCAAAACGATAAACCAAAGGTGTTCCTCTGATGTAATAAAATGATACTGCTTACAGTGCTGCAAATGTAGCCCCTGTTGTCTGGAAAGGTATTTTCTTAAGTTTTCTCTTAGATAAATCAATTCAAGAGCATAGCTAGAGAGAGCACTTCAAACAGTATCTGTATGACACAACTGTTTGAATGAACACATTATCTATTATCTTTAATCTTGACAGTGATTTAATTTAAATGGCGTGTCCTCTTTCTGCTCCATGAGCGAAAAGTGATGCAATTTTCCAACAGCAATTGTGTGCTTTTATAGGCAGGAACAGAAGCTATTAATTTAAGCAGCTATGTGATTTCTATTGGCAAAACAAACCAGATAACCATCAATGAAGTGGCAAAGAAATGAAGATTAATACAAACAAAAGTCAGACTGAATTGATTTCCAGTAATTTATATAAACAGTAGTACAGTACGCTGCAGACTACGAGGTGTGCTCTGGTTTTACACTAAGTGGTTTTTAGCATTGATTCCAATACCCGTATCAATAAAGGAGTTAAACGTGTGTGAGAAAGTTAAGTAGTTTAAAATGATAGGATAGAGTGTGTGTGTGTGTGTTTGTCCTTGTGTGTGTGTGTGTGTCTGTGTGTCTGGAGAATACTTTTTTCCTCCCCACTATGCATTTAGCATTGTGTGGTATCATCATATATTTTTTTTTTCCAATGCTACTGCATGTGGCTTCACAGGCTGGAGGGGTTTCTCATTAGAGCCACCACAATGTGAACTCAGCCTGGTGCCTTTTTGTATCACAAGTCTTTCATGAAGGCCCATAAACTATACTTCACTGCAGGCTTTTCCAGGCACTGTTTAAACTGGATGCACATCATACAATTTCTCCAGCTCATTACGAACTAAATTCGCTGTCGCAGCCAAAATTCACGCACACACGCAGCGCCCTGAGATAGCTTTCATGAAGACATTTGCAAGTTTCAAATCTGTTTTTAAATTGTGAACTGGTAACCTCCGTTGTAGATTGTTGTGCATGTCATGAACTGAAATTCCTGTTATGATATAGACAAGCATCCACAGAGTAAAAATTCTTTGCAGATATATTTTATTACAAGATCTTGAATCATGCATCCCTTGCTGCATTTAGTAGAACTTGTGTGTAACCTTTTTTTTTAGTTTAGGATGCCTTGTTGGCTGCTATAAAAAGAGAACTGTGTGTGAATGTGTGTTGAGATATAAGCCAATATATTAACAGTTAGTTTGTTGACTCGGGGGGGGCTGCCATGGCCGACCAGTCACAGACCCTGTGAAGATTCATGGCACTCGACAGAAGGGATTTACATTTCAAATCTGTTCTCGGTATTCTCAGAGTGTAGCAGGAGTATAATGAGGAGAGAAAGAGTGTGTGTGTGTGTGTGTGTGTGTGTGTGTGTACACATGGTTTAAAGGTAAGAATCCTATTAGCGACCTCTTGGCTCAGTGCTTAGTCTGTCAGCTGACGTCTCATGTCCAGTAGTCCGTGCCAGGCTTGAGCTTTGCCTCGCTGTGTGTGTGTGAATTACAGATTTGATATGTTAACTGTCAAAAGGGCTGAAAAGATGAGTCAATTAGTTGATTAGCTGATCAAAAGAAGATTTGTCAGCCCCGATTTTTTTATAAAGCTTAAGTCAATCATAAAGCAAGAATGACAAATCTGCTGCTTTGCTTTGTCTGACGTGATCATGAACTGCATATTGTGATCGTGGACAAAACAATGTGATGACATAACCTTTTGGTTAATTGTGATAGGGCATTTTTCTATAATGAACATAATCATTAGTTGAAGCCCTAACTTCTTGATGTTGTTGATTAGAGTGTGTAAATAATTAATTAATAAAACGACAGCAACATTCTGCATCATTTCTGCAAAGTCTGTCTTAAAACAACAGTCAGGAAGAGTCGGGGGTCACATTAGAGCTGCAACCATTAGCTGATTAGTCAGTTAGTTGATCACCAGAAAGTTAATATGCAATTATTTTTATTTGATTTATCATTTAAGTAATTTTTTAAGCAAAAATGCTAAAAAATTCTCTGCTTCCAGCTTCTCCAATGAGAGGGCTTTTTAGCCTCATTGTCTTTAGGGTTTGTACGGTGGCCAACAAGGGCAACAAGAAAACAGATACTAATAGACAAAACACAAGCTAATTAAGAAAACATCTTAATCAATTTGACAAGAAATGAGCAGCATTTAGAAAATGTGCAAATACCACAACACAACACACTACAGACACAACAACAGAAGTGTTTCCAGAGGACACTTAAGAGTGATGAACATGTCAATAACTCATAAGTGAAATGTTGTTAAAACACAACCGAAGCCTCTTTCCTACCGTAGTAAGCTACAAGCTACAACCTTATTATCACCAAAACAAGCAGTGCTCCGAGCTGGACACTGATAACACTGGTCGACCAATGAGAATTTAGTCAGACGAGAGCATATCGACAACTAATCGACCAATCGACCAGCAGATTACAGCCCTTCTTTGTAGCACAGTGGAAACCGCTTATAGTGATCACGTCCATCCGGGTCAAATTGATCACTATTAGCGGATGATTATTATAACCTTTTTCTTTATTTCTCATGCAGACTACCATCTAATTGACATTTGTATATTTATTACATGAATATAAAGTAATGAAATGGGAAGCTTTTCTATTTACTGAATGTTATTGACTGTTTCAAAATACAGAACAGCTGTTTCAAACGCTTGTTGTGTCACTGCTGCGTCTTGTTCGCTCTTTTTGGCAGTTTGTCTGTTCAAGGAGACTACGTTTTTCATTGAGGAAAAAATGACTTTTTCCCTTTTCTTTTTGCCAACATGATTTAAATATGCACGCAGCACCAGTCTCAGGTAACCAGCTGGCAGCAGACGGGTTGTGCGTTAGGCTGCAACCTGTAACACTGCGGTGGCCAATCACAGCTGCTGATCAGACTGATTAGAGTTTTGTCCTGCCTGTCAGGAGTGGAAGGAGGAGAGGGAAGGACATCATTTCTCTTCATTTGATAGCGTCACAAGTAAAGTTAGCCTGACTCATTTTAAAATAGATGAGAGAAAGAGAGGGAGAGAGAGAGAGAGAGAGAAGCAGTGGTCTGGCGAGCTAAAGAGTGGATGAGGAGACCTTACTAAGATGCTTTATGTTGGTTTTTCCTTTTATTTGTCACCCATTTTTAAAGTTTTCCTGACATTTTATAGTAGATTCCTTGATAATGCAAACAATCATTAATTGCAGCCGTCCTTCACATAAACTTTGGGATACATTTTACATAGAAGGAGGACTGTGGGTTTTGTCCCTCATCACTTACACTGGAAGGAGGAAGGATCTCTTAATGGCCACTATGAACAGGAGGAATGATTATAGCAAGCAATGGACATATGGGAATGTAAGTGTTGTTTTAAGACAAACAGACGAGATGTGAACCCATCCTTTGAAGTTAAATGGAATCGCATTTTTCGTCTGCAGCAGTATCTGCCCTGTAAATCACATGTTCAGGGTTGTCGGGGCTTGCACTGACTGCATACATTCTGTCTGAGAAATGAATGGTGTGACACCACATTGCGAGTTATGAACAGAATTATTTGGACAGTTGTGGTAAAGGCCTCCAGGCTCGCTTAGAAAGAATGAATAGCACAGCTGAAACTCATGAAATGAGTTTAGCCTTGCACATTTTTCATTAAATGGCACTTTCTCCGAGCTCCAAGGTCATTGTCGTTTTTTGTGTTTTATGGTGTGACACATTTATGTGCAGGCCCTTTGAATTTTTACTGCCAGTGATACATTAAAAAGAATTGTTGTGGTGTTGTACAGGCTGCACAATACTCACATCAATTAAACAAAGTCCACCTTCTATTTTCACACGGTTACTTCTTTTTGATAAATCGTTTGAAATGCACGGTCTGTCGTGTCATTTGACAGATTTTTTGTAAACAGAATGAGGAAAAATGGGTTTCAGGTGCAACATAAACTGCACCTTTTTGGGTATTTGTGAGACTGAGGAAGACAACTATGTATATCTTGTGTTTTCTTTTGTTTTTTCATGCTCAGACAGAGGCTTCTTACAGCGTTTGCCTATGTAAGTATGAAAAATCTTAAAATGTTAAATATCAAACATAAAGAATTATAAATAAATCTACTTTTCTGCTGATTTATACAACTATAAGCTTATGGATATCTTCACTGCAGAGCCCATGATAAGATCATAAATCACTGTGGGCTTGGGAAGAATTTAAGTTGAATGGACAGAAGAGAACGCCTTTCTTTACTGGTCACTTAGCTACGAGCACTGTTGTAAACAGTGTGTGACTAAACAGGGTTAGCATAGCATGGCTTTCAGGCTGAGAGTAGCCTATTAGAGAGAAGAAAAACAGAGGAGTCAGCTGTTAATAAAGTGCTGCAAGGCCAGCGTGCGGACATGAGGAACACTTTAACCCCCAAAATGAAAAATTTAGAGAGAGTACTAGTAGTAGTGATGAAATCCGACAAATGAATGAATCTGCTCTGCTCCTCTAAGTAATGGAAACAACATCAACTGGATCTAGTCGACTGCTTCGACTAGAACAGTGTGATGTTAGTCTACTCCACAACAGAGTGTCTATACCAGCATAAAATTAGAATAGAAGGGGTTTAGGTGTTATATTGGCCATGATTACAAAGCCAGGCCTGCTTTGTTGAGGCAGCATCTAAGCCTCTTTTAAAGCCAGGAAAAATCCAGAGTGGGAATTGGAGCATTGAGCTCAATGCATTGGATACACATGATGCGTGGCAACTTCTGCGGGACCTATTCAAAAAAACATTCAGTTAACTAAATGCCTTTCAAAATAAGATATGCATGTTGAAAGTACGTCGCGTCTGGGAACTCGGAAGGAAAAAAGTAGAATGGAGGAGGTGAGGTGAGTCGTAAAGCAGCTTTTCTATCACTACGCAAACATAATGTTGAGATGTGGAAGGTGGGTGTTGCCGGTGATTTTACTTCCCTGGGTGACAGACTGCTGACGTTTCTGTTTATTTTTAACAGTTAGATGATTAAACCGGGAGGCTAGGCTGAAGGTTATGACACTTGCTAAGCTAGTGTGAGACTCTCTCCCTGCTTACATTTAAGCCTCTGGGGTTTTCTTAGAAGACGAGCTGGTGTGTTGTTATGTTCTTTTAAAAATATGTCCACATGGGATGAGAAGAGAGAGAGAGGGATAACAGAGGCGTTTGGTTAATCTCGCTTCTGATATAGTCTATATATAATGTAAGATGTAAGGTGCTTTTTTTTTTAAAAAAGCAGGTAGAAACGGTAGGGACGCGTTTGACACAAATGTTGAGCGATAGGTGAGTTTCTCCAGTCATGGCTGACAAGAGACTTCACTGGTAATCAAGAATAAAAGAGAGGAGTACTACCTTAAAACAGCTCTGATTCAAGTGCACTTTTATTTGTTTTCTCATGTTTTTTTAAATTCCAGTACTTATTCCACAGTTTTTTTGGATGTGGACAGGAAACTGCTTACCCACATTATTTTATACAGACGAAGGATCACTAATAAAGTAAAGTCCTACATGAAAACAGGTTTGTCTAATTAAAAAAAAAATGCAAAAAAATTCAGTCCATAAAATCAATCGGTGAACATGGTCACAGAGGAGCAGCTCAGGTCATGCTGTGTTAGAGGGCAAAGGAAAGGTCATCTAAATACAAGGTGTGCTTTAATTGCATCCACGTTTCCCTCGCTTGCGTCTCAGTCCCTCCTCACTGAAGACACGGGGAGAGATGCGAGGAAAAAGATGCGAGGAGAGAGGAAACTGGGAAATATGCTTTTAGAGAAATAAGATGTCCTTTCCTTTCCTGAAGCGTCACATGAAGCGATGTCTGTTTCTGATGACGGCAGCGACTGGTCGCAGCTGGTTCAGCTGTCAGTCTGCTTTAACAACTGCAGCGACTTTTGATGGGAGTTTATGTTTCAGGGGAAAAATGGAAATTGTGTAAATATATCTCACATGGAACTATAGTACGCTCAGGGATTTTCAGTCCTCAGATGGGACTGAATAAATGTGTTTAAAATGTGTTCCTCTCCCTGGCTTTAATTTGATCTATCATAAAGATTAGTGGGGGAAATAACAGATCATGAAAAGAAAAAAAAAAAAGTTCTAATAAATGAAGAAAGTTGTTTATGGTTCTTTTGTTGATCAGACCGCCAATTAACACAGATCCTCTATTTTTAATGATGAATCAGAAAACAAATCAAATATAACACACTTGAGTTGAATCTGTCTGTCCAGTCCAGTGTAAAACTACAGTGATGTATCAGTGCCGTCCAATCAGCAGCAGCGTCCAATCAATAACTGATTTCCAATAAGTGGGTGTGTCGACCGGTGTAAGACTGTCATGAAGGCTGCTCTCATGTAGCTTCTCTCACATGGCTCCTCAGAGATCCTTCCTCGCTTATTGATCGAGGAGCGAGGAGGGACCAAATAAGGGAATTGGGATGTGCCTAAGGTGCCTGGTCACTGTACGTGGATGAGATCATGCACACTCATCCCCTGGTTGGTCTTAATCTATGTCAGATAGTAAAAAACATTTAACAATTTAAAAAAAAAAACAGACATGTTGAATCATGGCCGTACGCCTCTGCTTGATCGACCAGCATCGTTTGACATATAGAACAAAAGGAGGTGTGTTACCTAGAAACCATTCCTCTGCAAACATAGTCAACATGTTTCAGCATGACCTCTCCACCCTCTCCTCTCCTGTAGTACAAACAGTTTCCAACTTGTCTACAAAATGAGATGGGGAGATGTAATCTTATCAAACAGCCTAAACTGTGGGAACGCTGACATTCAAATGTTTGAAAATGTTATCTAGTGTCCATTTACAACATAATGGAAACATAGAGAAAGGACAAGAGACGACAAGAAAAGAGAAGAGAACTCTCCCTCCCGATCGCCACCTCTTTTTTTTTTTTACAGAGCAGAAGCAGCTGCCCCTTCATCTACTCTATCCTTCACAGCACTCCGACTGCTGTTGTCTCTTAGCAACGCCACCAGGCAAATCGATGGAGGGGAAAAAAAGAGAGACAGAGAGATAAATGGGGGGATGAGAGGACAAAAGGGGAGGAAGAGTGGAGAGAAGCTGGGAGAAGGGCAGATGGGTGTCAAGTGTATAAAGAACAGGAGAAGATAGGGGGAGTGAAGTAGGGGTGTGGAGGCAAAAAAAAAAGCATAGAAAGGAGAAAGAAGGTGACTGAAGAAAGAAGAGAGGGAAGAAGAGGGTACAGAGTAGGAAAGAAAGTAGGGGATGGATGCTTGAAATGTCAGACAAACCGCTGCATCTGATGTCATCTGGGACAAAAAATGTCAAAACGATAAAGTCGTCTGTATTTTAAGAGACTTTGACACATTTTCTATACACTGACTAAAATCCTATTATTTGCTTGCAGGTTTAGTTTTACACTTCACTAAACTCAGACAGCACAGCAGGTGCACTGCTCCCTGGATAAGATCTGAACTGTAACTTTTTATTCCAGTGTTGTAAAAACCTGCTAGATAAAACGTGGGACTCACATAAAGGTTTTTGTTTGGTAAGACAAATGTCCACACTTTGCCTCAGTGTCCGTACTTTGCTACTCAACCGATGCCCATGGGCGAGGCGAAAGAGAGGCGGACATTGTCAGGCAGGTCAGCGACATCGACGCATCTCCGACCGGGCAGAGGGAGATGCAGGGAGCCGATGGCCTCCGACACCAGCAGCAGGCACCGGAGGAGGAGAATGATGCCTGCCTCTTCATCATTACCACCACCACCACAGCAATCTGTAGCCGAGCTGTGTTTGTTATAGACAAATTGGTTGCTTATAAATTGTGTTTTTTTTTCAAACACTCACCTCGCTGTAGTAGTTGTATTTCGCAGGCTTCAGGATGAAATCCCACATTTCAGCCGTGCTCGCTGCTGCTGCTCCTGCTTATTTCAGGCATCTAGCGGCTCTCGTCGTTCATGGCATGCAGTCACGTTGGCTGAATCTAAATGTGTGTGGGGTTTTTTGTTTGTTTTTTTTTTTTTTTTACACTCTCTCTGGATATAAAGTCACACGAGCGACGGAATTTAAAGGGACTTCGGTTAAAGAGAAGAATAAGAAAAAAAATGCGCTAGCGGTTTAGCTATGCAGAAGCATCGGACACCAGATGTTGAGGAGGCTAAAAGCTTGCTAACCCGCTTGCTGAATAAAAATGAGTGACGAGGAGGTGTCCAATACGAGAAAAAGACCGCGGACTGTTCTCCAGGACGGCCCTCTAGTCCTGGACGAGGCGGGAGGCTGTGTGAGCTGATGTATCCTGGGAGGGACGGTCCTCTCAGACCCCGGCGGCTCGGCTGCAGCTGTCAAGCTAACAAGCACACATCTACAACTTCCTGTCGTCCCTTTTTCCAATTAAAATATGGTGCGTGTTATAACCATGATGTTAGGCCATGTTCCCCTCCACTCAAAAATGTGTTTTTCTTTTTATTCCTGCACTTGGATGTTTGAGCTTCGCTGTGCAGAATGATGTATGTGCTGAGTTTGTTTTCACATGTATCGGCTGTCTCTGTGCTCGTTGAAAATCAGATTTTAAGGTATGAGTCTACAAGCAGGATTTGTGACATCACAAATAGTTTTGAAGCCAATCCTGTCAAGTGTGATGTCAAAACTTGAAGCCTCCACTGCACACACACTGAGAATGGACTTTACAGTAGGAGACGTCTTGTGTCCAGCAGTTAAACTTCTGAAATTAAATATATTTGCATATATTTGCATATTTATATATTCTGGATTTTTAATGAGGGAGAAAGAGGAAATGTCGTTTTAAGGATTTTAACAAGATAATTGAACTTTTTTTCAAGGTAAACCATATCAGACACGAATTATTATTGAAAACATTAGTCAGAATATTTTATATACATCTCAATACATGTCTGGAGGGGATCTTTAAAGTAATTCAGATCCTTTACTTTAGCATTAGTAGCAATAAAACATGCTTTGTGCTTTCTCGTCTTGCAGGTGACCTTGCAGGTGACCTTGCAGGTGACCTTTGGTCCAGCTTGACACCCACTGCTACCAGTATTATAATTAGTCATAATTCTATTATTATTATTGTTGTTGTTGTTGTTGCCGTGCTTCTCTGTGTCTCTCTCCCCCCTCTCCCCCTCCCTCCCTCTTTCTCTCTAAACCCAACCTGTCAAGGCAGATGGCCGCCCACCCAGATCCCGGTTCTGCTGGAGGTTTCTTCCTGGTAAAGGGGAGTTTTTCCTTGCCGCTGTCTCCAGGTGCTTGTTCATCACAGGAAAAACAATTCGTTTTTTTAGTCATTTTCACAGACCATATTCAAAATCTTATGGACCTATGCAGTATATCATATTCCATTGCATCAGCGCTGTATTCAATATAGTGTATTGTATAATATTTTTGATAGGAGTGTTGTTGTCTTTTGACTATTTTCTATGATTATATTCTATTGATTCTGCTACATAAACAAACAAAAACATTCTCTAATGAGCAAACAATTTAATAATCATATAGATAGAAAGAATGAAAAGACATTCTCACATGAGCATATATAGGCTATACAGCACATCTGCATGCACATATGAATACATACATGCACACATACATACACATGCACATACCTGCATTCTCAAATATCCCAATTTACTGTCCTGCTTTTTTATAGATTCCTCTTTTCCAATATTATGTCATTTTCATTTTATTTAACTTTTATAAAATCTAGACTGCTTGTCTAAAACACCAGTCTATTTAATCACTTCATGATCAACTCTGTCTCACATTCTGAGATAAAACCAGGCTACCATGCCGAGCTGAATAATCCATTCATGAAGACGGTTCCCCTGGAGTCTTCTAGCCCCTGAACAAAACCTGCCACTCCACCATAATGCTAGTTTTATCAAGTCTAGAGATCTACTGTCCACTATAATTAGTGGCTCACCTAATATATACAGTCTAGGATTTAAATATAATAATATGAATGAATATGAAAATATGAACAATCACAAATAGATTTATGTACATTTATTCCACTAATAAGTCTGAACTAAAGCATATGCATAAACATTCCTTCACATCCTCATTTCTGAGCTGAAGTCTGAACATTTTGGGATTCAATAAAATGTATTTAGAGTCTTAAATGGAATTAATCCTATTTAACCTAACCTTTTTTTAAAAACCTTTTTGACAGTTATAAACATTAACAGTAATACATGTTTAAGAAGAAGAAAGGGAAACAGATAAAAACAGTAAATAGAAGAATAGTGTAATAGTGTAATTACAGCTTTTATTTTAAAAGCAAACACAGGTAGTCTCCTAATCAAGTTAACTCAGCAGCTTCACAATAACGATTGATCAGCTATTCAGAAGAGAAACTACTACTATTAAATAGTTCTTGTACGTTTGTCATTTATATGAGGTCCATGATTGCAAAAATGGGCTGAAAACTCACCTTTGAATATTTAAACAGTGAAATACATCATTAATATTTATAGTTTTCCTATCAACTTGATAGGCATACTTAATTATTGGTGACATCAACTCAGCAGAAAAACTGCTTGTGTGTCCACACCAAGAACCAAGCTCAACATGAAATTGCTGCAGATGTGATTTTTGAGAGTGATGTTTTGAAATGAGTAAAAAAAAAGTAAGTTAAGTCAGAAATCACTGACACTGATCATAATGATCTCGTGTGTGTGTGTGTTTCAAATCTGTTCTCAGTATTCTCAGAGTGTAGCAGGAGTATAATGAGGTGAGTGGTGTGTGTGTGTGTGTGTGTGTGTGTGTGTGTGTGTGTGTGTGTGTGTGTGTGTGTGTGTGTGTGTGCCTATTTCCAGACTCAGTGTCAGATGTGGTTTTGCACCATCTTGAGGACACTTGATTCTAGTGCTGCCACGACACCTTTGTTGACATAAGTAATGAGTAGAATTTGAACTAAATTTTAAAAATTTTATTAAATTTTTCTTTTTTAATGTATTTTTTTAAACTTGTGTTTGGCTGCAGTTTGCATGTTCCAGTTACACTACCTCAACAAAGTTGTACGGACAATTACTGGATCACGTGATCGTCTTGCACAACTGCACTCTGTCTGTTCCGTATTTCTGAATTGTGGAACATTAACCAGATTTTTATTGATATAGATCTTTTACACAATCCACGTTCATTAACACTGCTGCAGTTTTTAATGCCTGTACCAATTCAACATTGCACACTAGATTCTTTGTATTCTCTATTATGTTTTAAAATCTTTTTTCTTTTTTTCTTACCTTAATTTTAATTCTTCTTAAATTCCCTCTCCACTCAAAAATGTGATTTTCTTCTTGTTCCTACAATTGAATGTTTGAGCTTCACTGTACAGAATGATGTATGTGCAGAGTTTGACACTAGAAGTTTTTGCATTCATCTGCTGAAAGTGGAAAGTTTCTCTGTGCTCACTGAAAATCAGATTTTAAGGGGCGGGCCTACAAACATGATTTGTAACATCACAACTAGTTAGGAGCCAATCCTGGTCCAATATTCATTTTTTTAAAGTGTGTTGTGGAAAGTTGAAGCTCTAGTGTACATACACAGAGAATGGACTTTAAAGTGAAGTAGGAGACATCTTGTGTCCAGCTGGTTGAAATTAAATATATTTGCATTTTCATTGTTCCAAGCCAAGCAGAGTATTTTTATTTGTCTTAATACACGCCTGGAGAGGATCTTTAAGTTTTAATAAATGCTGCATTTATGCTACCTTTTCACGCAGCCCAGGAAACGCAATTTCATTTCTTCATAGTAAGTATTTGATACTGAAAAGTATAAATGTAACTGTGCTGAGATATTTGTGTTCCTTGTCAACATCTGCTGGAGAGTCCGCGCTACTACATCACTGCGCAGCTTTCCCGTCAGGCACATCGAGGACCACCTCATTGTGACGGTTTTGCTGCTGTCGAAGGACCCACCAACGGCGGGTCATCGTAGGAGCTGCAGTGAAATAATTTGTGTAAATGAAACTTTATCCGTCTGAAATCAGAATCATCTCATTTAACACGCCGGTAAATATTTTATTCTACAAATCTTCACTTTGTCCTCAATCAAACAGACACTGTATGTGTGTAAACGGTGCACCATATTCACTAATATAGGTCGAAAACAGAGGAAGTGTCAGGAAAAAAGTGGCGCTTTGTATGAACGTTTAATTCATGTTAACAAACGAGCCGTGTAAGCTAAACTGTGTGCATAGCCTTAACATACGAATATTTTTAAGTTAAAAGTATATGAGTAACGCTGTGCTACCTTGGTTCACAACAGAATTGTGAAGTTTGCAAACAAAAGATACTGATAAGTATTCAGTCTACTTGCTAAGCTAACGGGTAGTACTTTAAAACATCCAACCTTGCCCAGTAGGCATTTTATCTTTCTATCAGCTTCTTATGGCTTTATTGTCAGGAGTTTAATTAGAAAGTAGCCAGCGCTCATTTCACCTCAATGTTACTTCCTCAGTTCAGTTTGAATATCCCTCTTTAGCAGTCACCTTTCTGCCAACAACACAATTATTTGTAGGCTGGTCATGGGAGAGAAACCTGCTCATACCATCAACAGGATTACATCTGTACTTTCGTCTTGCAGTTCATGTATTAACCTGTTTGTCCTCCTTTCCTTCTGTCACAGATTTGAGCTGGGGTACGCGCTCTGTCTGCAGCCCCTGAGGAACAGAGTGGGGAAGTCACAGAAAGAAAAGGAGCCATGTTTTTGTACAATATCACCCTACAGCGTGCCACTGGCATCACCCACGCCATCCATGGAAACTTCTCAGGTGAGGTTGCTCAACGTGCTGTTGTCTGTCCTTCCCAGGCCTGCTCTCCGTTCCCGTTTGGGTTATCTCCAGTCTGTCTATGAGTGATTAGTCAGGCAGTTGCAGTTCAGGTATTGTAGGGTTGGTGTCTGTCCACTACTGACCTGTCTGTTCACCAGTCTGTATTTTTTGACCTGTCTTTTCTGGCTTATGTCTTTTGCATTGTTTTGTGTTCTTTTTGTGTGTTTTGGGTCTATTCAGCTGATACACAGGCCTTCACATTATAAGTGATCAATATGCAAGCAAGCAAGCAAAGTTTATTTATGTAGCCCCTTTCACAAACACCAGTTACAAAGTACCTTCACAGTCAAAGAAATAAAATAAAGTGAAATATAAATAAAAAAAACAAAAACACCAGATAAAATATACAAGGAGAGCAGATAAAATGGACAAATTAAGATAAAATATCACGTTCTACCCAAATGCCTGTCTGAACAAATGGGTTTTTAGCTGCTTTTTAAAGGAGTCTACATTATCCAAGGACCTTAAGCTTGTTGGAAGAGTGTTCCAAAGCTTAGGGGCTGCTGACTGGAAGGCATGATCCCCCCGGGTCTTAAAATGTGGATGAGGTACACTTAGAAAGCCCTGGGTGGAGGATCTAAAAGCTCGACTAGTGGTGTAGGGATGCCGAAGGTCACTAATGTACTGTGGAGCCTGGCCATGTAGGGCTCTATATAAGTGAGCACCAAAATTTTAAAATGAATTCTAAAATTTACTGCAAGCCAGTGCAGTGAGATTAAAAGTTGTGTGTGACCATCTGTTGGATTGTGTTAAAAGCCGAGAAGCAGCGTTTTGGACAGTTTGTAAGCGTTGTATGGAAGATTTATTAAGACAGGTAAAAAGAGAGTTACAGTAGTCCAAATGTGATGATATGAAAGCATGTATTAACATTTCATTTCTTGATACCACAGACTGGAGTTTGGCTATGTTTCTCAGGTGAAAGAAACATGATTTAGTTAGCGTCTTAACATGCGCTTCAAAACTCATGGATCGGTCGAAAATTACACCAAGATTGTGCAGGCAAGACCGGGAAGATGAAGATAAGACACCAAGGTTCTGCCTGATTGCTGACTAAAGATTGTCAGGGCCAAAGATCAGGACTTCAGTTTTGTCTGCATTTGATATGAGTTTTCATCATGTCATGACTTTTCTTGGACTGTACATCAATAGAAAGAATAGCAACACCATTGAATGTAGTACAAAACATATACAGTATATACGACATAGTTTTGTCCTGGCCTCCAAATGATTTCATCCTGGAAATATCACATCTGGTGGTGGGAAAGTAAGATGTCTTGCCATAACTGCAGTTTGATTTTTAAAACACAGAACTAGGAAAAGTTGATCAGAAAATGGCATACTCACTTTTATCATTCTTTTGATATTTGACAAAAGTTGCTGTTAAAAGCTTCTGCAATTTAGGGAAAGTGGCTTCATTTTGCAGAAAATGCAGGGTTCCAACTAATGATTATTTTCAATTAATCACTTGGTCTAAAAATCAGAGTCAGCATATAGTGAATAATGCTCATCACAGATTTCTGAAGCTCAAGATGATGTCATCAAATAGCTTTTTCCCCCTTCAAAACATTTCGAAACATAAAAGTATTCAGTTTCCTCTTGAATAAGGCAAAGAAGATTCATTTGACTGATTGGAATGGAATGGAACAACCGTTGCAGTTCTGTGTAATTCTCTATGAAAGGGGGGCAGATTTTAGTGAGACATCCTGTGTAATACTGCAACTATAATACACAGCTATCTGAGAAAAAAGCCACACAAAGCTTCTGACACATGCTGAATGAGATGTTTGTATCTTGGTAGGAACCAAGATGCAGGAGATTGTCGTTTCCAGGGGAAAGATCTTGGAATTACTGCGACCAGATGCCAACACAGGAAAGGTGCACACTCTGCTCACGGTGGAGGTGTTTGGCATCGTAAGATCGCTGATGGCCTTCAGACTCACTGGAGGAACCAAAGGTACGCAACTGAAGTGTACATGCACTCACTCACATGTGTTTGTGACTGCAACTGTGTTTTTACCCTCAGTGACATGTGCAGAAATTTCACCGGTTATCATATTCCTGTGTTAGAGGGGAAATATTTCTCTCTGGTTTGTTAAGATCTAAATTGAAGACAAACACATTCAACCACAATTCTGTGGCATCAGGTAAATGATTTGTAAACTGAAGTGTAAGGAAAAGACATCTTTCTGTCACATGTTCCACCAAACCCATATGTTGTATTTATGTATGTTGGTGTGTGTTTGTAGATTACATTGTTGTTGGAAGTGACAGCGGTCGTATCGTCATCCTGGAATATCATCCATCAAAAAACATGTTTGAGAAGATCCACCAGGAAACATTTGGGAAGAGTGGCTGTCGGCGCATCGTCCCTGGACAGTTCCTGGCAGTGGACCCAAAAGGCAGAGCTGTGATGATCGGTACAAAGTGATATCACAAGTTAAAATATTTGCATGAAACGAACATTTGACCCAAATAAGAAAAACGTCAGTATCTCCTTAACCTCATGTCAGATAGAACACAGATGAAGTTGGTTTATTACCACCAACTGTATATCTAGATGGCCCAACTCCAAATATTTGCATAATAGCAGTAGAGGGAAAGGCACATTAATTTGAATTTTCTTGTGCCAATTTTTGGTAAATTTGGTTAAAATGTTTGCTACATTTGGACGTAAACCTAGCTATAGACAGACACATTACCAGCTCCACAGCAGCTAACAGCAGTTATAAGTCCTCTTTCCTCCTCTTGCTATTAATTAATTTGGACCGTCATCATCACGCAAATATCAAACACCTGTGAAATAAAATTTGAGTGTTTCTGACTTAGCAGCTATCTTAAGAAAATTGGTTACACAAATAACCTTCAGCTAAGCTTCACCGCTGTCTTTAACTACAGTTTGCTATTGGCGCATTAATTTAGAATGGCAAACAAACAAATCTGTCATAGATGTCTAGTTATACTGTCAGCCACTAAAAGTTAGTCCAGACCTTCCAGCCAATCAGAATTGAAAATTCTCAGTGTCAGTGGTATAAAATGACATTGTTTCATTCTTAGACGAAAGCCCTGTGTATTAAAACATTTCTGTGAAATTATGAAATTAATCTTTGTGTATGCCTTTTCTGTCTCTCCCTTGTTTAGGAGCAATAGAGAAACAGAAGTTGGTTTATATTCTGAACAGAGATGCAGCTGCAAGACTGACCATCTCGTCTCCTCTGGAAGCCCATAAAGCCAACACACTGGTCTACCATGTAGTAGGAGTTGATGTGGGCTTTGAAAACCCCATGTTTGCCTGCCTTGAGATGGACTATGAGGTATGTTCATGAAATATAAAGGGTTTGTCTTTTAAATGAACACACACTGCCTGTTAGATTACGAAGGATTATCACACACATCAATGTGTTGTAGATGTGATGAGCTTGTCATGTCTCTTCTCTGACAAACACTGGAGAAAGATTTAACACCTCTGATCTGAGCACACAAGTTCATTTTCAAGCATCAATAGTAACCAATTATCCTCCACATTAGTTTTGTACGTTTTCATTGTTATTTAAACATCAGCTTTGTCGATATTTGCTCTTTTCAGGAAGCTGACAATGACCCGACAGGAGAAGCCGCCGCTAACACGCAGCAGACGCTCACCTTTTATGAGCTGGACCTCGGTTTGAATCATGTGGTCCGCAAATACAGTGAGGCTTTGGAAGAGCATGGAAATTTCCTTATCACTGGTAAGTAAATGGGCAAAAGCAGTTGTACTCATCAGGGCTGAAACTGTAACTGCATCAGTTATCACAAGCTCCAGGTGTTCGATTCAGCTGCATTGAAAACCAGCATACAAATACCTGCCACTCATGGCTGTAGACTGTCAAAAGTGAAGCTAAGAAAGAGGCTGGTGTGTCAAATTACACTAAATTGGGAAAATGTAAATGAAATTTAGCCAGAAATATCTTTAGCAATGTCTTATGATTAGATATGTTTGCAGGACAACTTTTATGTAGGTACAGCTGTAAGGTAACACACGCTGTTCCCTTATATTTCAAATGGTTTATTAAATCAGAGTGTTGTAGATGTGATGAGTTTGTCATGTCTCTTCTCTGATTAACAGTGGAGAAAGATTAAACATCTCTGATCTCAGCACACAAGTTTAATGTTTACGCTTCAAGAGAGAAGTTAAAGTTAGAGTAGTAAGGAGAAGCCTTGTTTTGGAAAACAGATATTTGCACTGCAGTGATCATCATTTTAGAAAGAACACATCCCACTAACTGTTCCTCTCCGTCTAGTTCCTGGTGGTTCAGATGGGCCCAGCGGAGTCCTGATCTGCTCCGAAAACTACATCACTTACAAGAATTTTGGAGACCAGCCTGACATTCGCTGTCCAATCCCGCGGCGCAGGGTGAGTCCTAAATACACAGATGTACCATAAGAGGCACGCCCCTGTAGCCTACTGGTTAAGACGCATGCCACGTAACTGCGGTTCGATTCCACCAGCGGACCCTTGTTGCATGTCATGGCCCTTCGCTCTCGCCTCATTTCCTGTCATCATTAATCTCATAAAGGCACAAAATGCCCCAAAAATGTTTAAAAAAAAAAAAAAAAAGATTTAAAAATAAAAAAATCCTACTAGCATTACATACATTCAAATGTGAACCTTTTCTTTACTGTGAGGAAGTGTTCATGGTGTAATCAGGTCACTTTCATCTCTGTATACACTTTTATTGTCATTGTTGTTTCCTAACCCCCCTCCTTTTTAAAATTCATTTGTCCCATCCTACAGAATGACCTGGATGACCCGGAGCGTGGCATGATATTTGTCTGCTCAGCCACCCACAAGACCAAGTCCATGTTCTTCTTCCTGGCACAGACTGAGCAGGGAGACATCTTCAAGGTTACCTTGGAAACAGATGAAGAAATGGTGAGCAGAGATGATGGAGTGGAGGGTGCCACCTTAAAAATGGACCTTGTGATTTATCTACTCATTATTTTTTGTTAATAGATTAATCTTTACTCTAATCACATGTCTCACATTGCTTATTTAGTCTTGGGTAAAGTTAAACATACAACCCCAAGGTATTCAGTTTACAGTGATTGAAATGGGGCTGGGCATCATTCTCTAAAGGTTATATCACAGTACATACTGCATATTGGACAGTAACAGTGTATATCACTGTATAAATACTATGACTTACATTTAGTATAGTGTATTAATTGAGTAAAATTAAGGCAAAAGCTACTTTTTGTCATGCGACAATTAAAATACAGTTTACACTGGAACAAGTGGTATGGCCATATCATACTGCATTTGCACTGGTGTGCATTAGGCTTGGACAGTATCTTTTATTAATACCTTAAAGGACACTATTTTTCATGTCTGTCTTAAAACATTAGTCAGGTGCCCAAGTGAACATTGAAACAACTTTTACTTGCTGTATCATTTCTCCTGTTTGTTCAGACCATTGGAAGATCCCTTTTTAATGTGCTTTCAGTGTAAGTGATTGGAGACAAAATCCACAGGCTTTGTTTTGTGCAAAAACATATTCAAAAGTTATCTGAAGTTAATATGAGGCTGCAGCTATCTGCGGTAGTCAAATCAAATGGATATCTTCCCAAATTCCAGTCTTACAGTCCATCTCCTCAGCAAGTAAAACATGTTTCAGTGGTCATATGGACACCTGACTACTGTTTTAAGACAGACTTAAAAAATTGTGTACCTACCCTTTAATATCTTCCCAACATTTCATCGCATCTGAATCCCAAATATTCCCAAAGAGAGGCAGGGGACAAGTCCTGTAGCCTCACCAGCACAAGGCTGCTTGTCTGTTCCACCAGCAGCCTATATCATGGCGGACTGCCCTCTGGTGGTGCATGTTGTGCACTACAACACATCTCGTTAATGGAGTGTCTCTGTGTCATTTAAAGCAGTGCACGTTTTTGACAGTATTAAAAATCATACTTTTGGGATTTACAGATATTGTGGTATACCTTAGCACCGTGATAGCACCCAAGCCTGGAAGCATCCCAGTAGTCAGTGTTAAGATTTCTGTGGGTCAAATGATGGTGTAATTGTTTATATTATGTTCTGAGTAAGTCTGTGTTGTTTTCAAGGTCACAGAAATTCGGCTGAAGTACTTTGACACAATCCCTGTGGCAATGGCCATGTGTGTCCTGAAGACCGGCTTCCTGTTTGTGGCCTCAGAGTTTGGAAACCAGTAAGTGTCAGGCTGTACATCAGTGCGTCCAGTTATTTATCTTGTCTTCCTTACTTTTAGAGTTCACATCTTTTGCTTTCTTTTCAGTCACACATTTTCTCTTAAACTTCTCCTGCTCATGTTGTTCTTCCTCTGTTTCCTTTAGTTACCTTTATCAGATAGCTCACTTGGGTGACGATGACGACGAGCCTGAGTTCTCCTCCGCAATGCCGTTAGAAGAGGGAGACACCTTCTTCTTCCAGCCCCGCCCCCTCAAGAACCTAGTGCTGGTGGACGAACAGGAGAACTTATCACCCATCATGTCCTGCCAGGTGTGTGTGTGTTGTTTCAGGTACCAATGAGATATGAAATACTGTATGATCCAGGAGGGCCAGTTTGAAGAATAAATCCATGTGTTGGAAGGCGTATCTGGGGCCTGAACGCTGCACAGATGTTAATAATACTCTGGCCTAAGAGTAAAGTAGCCTAAGAATAAAGAAAGGTGGAGGAAAACATCAGGCTACCATCTCTTTGGCCCTGAGTAAAGAAAAGCACAGTCCTGGGAGCTGTATCGCTGTAACAAAGTCTTATTTAATTTTGAATTGAAGATGCATTTCTTAACTGACTCATTTTCTATTTTATTCCTCTTTTGTTTTTTTTTTAAGATTGCTGATTTGGCCAATGAAGATACACCTCAGCTGTATGTGGCCTGTGGACGAGGACCCAGGTCTACTTTGAGGGTCCTTAGACACGGATTGGAGGTAAACGCACACACACACACACATATATATGTATATGTACATGCACACACACTCAGCTGGCTGTGAAAGTGATGAGTTTGTTCATGTCTCTTCTCTGAATAAAAGCTGAAGAGTCTGCTCATTATTCTGATCTCAGTACAAACAGAAGAATTTGGTGTTTGCTTATCAGTCTGCATCAAAAATGTAACTTTGTGTCACTTGCTGCTTGTAAACATGAAACAAAACAATCATTGGTAGGTGTTTGTGATTCCATATGTGTTGGCACTGTCAGTCTTATGAGGAGTAACGATCACACCTACGAGTATACACTAAGCTCTGCTGCAGCGCTTTCAGAGAAGATGTGTGTGTTCTGCACTCAACACACACACACACACACAGTACAACAGAAATGCTTCAGTTAGGTTATCTTTATACTCAAGAGAATCATCATAATTTGCTCACATGAATGAGAATCTGCAGCCTGCTCGACATTAAATTGATTGGCTCAGGATGTGAATGTAGGAGAAATGTCTTGCTGGTCACCTGCAGGCCTCAGAACTGGTCCTGAGTCTTTGAACATTTCAAAGTAACTGGATCAAATACTGTAGAATCTCTCACAACACAATACAATATGTCTGCAATTTAATTGTTATGGGAGAAGGAACATTATGTAACCTAAGGATGCTCAGAGTGGTTCTGGTGCAATTTGTGTAGATGGACTGCATCTCCACTTAACTGCTAGTTAGTACGTATTTATGTATTTACTACAAGACTTAAACATGGTGTAAAATGATCATCTGTATAGAGTGAATACATGTTTGAGTGAGTCTTTTGTTCTTTCTCCACTCCCTTCCCTACACGTCTGTATCAGGTTTCAGAGATGGCTGTGTCCGAGCTGCCTGGTAACCCCAATGCTGTGTGGACAGTCCGCAGACATGTGGAAGGTAATGACATACCTGTTTCACATACCTTTTTTCCAACCTCTCATGAACTAAATTTACAACTTATATAGACACAGCATGCAATCAGCAAATGCCAACAGGGACTGGGCTGTGGTTAATGGGACGAGTGGAGTCTTTAGTTCACCTTAATGCTGTCAGACTGAAGGAATCTCACTGTATTGATATCAATCATTACTGATGTAAACAGCCACTCAGCAGCATCAGTGGACATAACTTATATTTAATTGTTGTTTACTGATAGTTTGTATATCTGCCTCTCAAACATTCTAATATTTGCTCATTCCTTGATTTTCATAACAGAGAACAGGTCCCCACTTGCATGCAGATCACTTTTCTTGTGTTTTTTGGTTTGGCACATGGAAGTGAAGAGTCTGTAGAAGTGTGGGAAGATGTTCAGTGCGTGTGTGTGTGTGTGCGCGCGCGCGCGTTTCTTCTTGAATTTATTTTGTGAAATAGTGCATTTCTCTGAAGTCAAATGGTTTTCACATTTTGTCACTTTGTTCCACCACAGCTGGTAAAGATCAGTCATTAGATGTGTGTGTGTGTGTGTGTGTGTGTGTGTGTGTGTGTGTGTGTGTGTGCGCGCATGCACTTTTCCCCTTGAATTTATTTTGTGTAACAGTGAATTTCTCTGAAGTCAAGTGGTTTTTCACATTTTGTCACTTTGTTCCTCCACAGCTGGTAAAGATCAGTCAGTTGTGTGTTTTGGGAGGGGGGGTTGTGTGTACTAGTTTTATGCAAATTCATTGACCGCGTGTCTGTAGTATTTATGATATTTTTCATTATTGTTTATCTGATAACACAGTGTCAAACAGAGGATGTTTGCCTTCCTTGTTATATTCAAAAGATTTGTTATCCTCCAGAAGTCCTTGTGTTGTAAAAGCAGGGATTGTGGGAATAGTGGCGTATCATATTCAGGCCAGTATGGTAACAAGAACAATGTTTAAGGGAAGCAGTGGCCTTAAAGTATTAAACTGTGTGTTTTATAAATAATGTGAACAGACCGACTAGTTTCCGGAGTCTGTTGGCAGGCAAAGCAGCAGGGCTGCCTGCTCTTTTCCCCTCTGGATGGTGTCAAGCAAGCTGCGCCCACATGTTGGTGTCACCGGAAATTATCCATGCCAGGCCTTGTATTCAAACAGCCCAGCTTAATTCTCCTCTGGTGTAAAAAGTTTCTCATTGGTTGTCTTTGAGGAAAACAACCAATTGTTTTTGAGGAAAACAACCAATGAGAAATACATCCACAAAATATGATCCACATGTACTTCCAAGTGAAGGAAGTGAGAGTGTTGTTTCAGCCACAGACCTGAGGTGTTTTGGTTCAAAATGTGGCAGAGGTGGAACCCCAGCTGTGGCCTTCTGAACTTTCATTTATTTATTATATAAACAGGAGAATACTTAAACAGGTCCCGGGCCCATCTACCTCATCATGGGCTAGGAGTTGAACCATGTTAATTTTAACAGATGTTTCTTACACAAATGTCACCCAAAGCGGTCTTTATCACAAGTCTATTCATGTGAAATGAACAATGTTTTTTATGGTAATTTCTGATTACCTTGCGCATCATCCTACTATAAGATCATTTTCATGAATTAATCATTTATTCATCATATATATATCCTCAACCCAGTTTAATCAGCATTATTTTTCTAACCAGTGCTCCTTTGTCGTCTTCTTTTAATTAGATGAGTTTGATGCCTACATCATTGTATCTTTCGTCAATGCCACTCTGGTTCTGTCCATCGGGGAGACTGTAGAGGAAGTGACAGATTCTGGTTTCCTGGGAACGACGCCCACTCTTTCCTGCTCACTGCTCGGTGAAGACGCCCTTGTTCAGGTGAGCGAAATGCTCCTTTAACATCTTCTCTCAAACCTGTAAGCAGATTGAACAACTAGGGTCCCTCCACAAGATGACGTAAAGTTATAGAGTTACATACAAGCAGTCTTGACCATTTTATTACTATTTCCACAGATTTCACAGATTGCTTATCCAGATGATCTTTTAGAGAGGTTTAAATGTTTGGACGTGATCAGTCATCGCTTACTATCCTGCTGGTTTTGGGGAACAGGGTTGAGACAGTTTGTTTTCAAATCAAGAATCTGTCTTCACTTTGTTTTATGAGGCAGAGGTTAACATCTAAAACCTGTTACAAGGAATGTTACACATGTAAACCCATAAATATTTTCTTCCTTTTTGTTTGTCTATGACTGTTTGCCAAAATAGTCTTTAAAGCAACACAGATGACTCTGACATCTTGTGTGTCCTGATCCATCTGGGAGCTGTGGGTTTTATTACAGAGCTGTATTTGTAACAGATAACACAAGATGAATTATTTGATGCTTGAACAATAGTGAATACAAAGTAAAACCATCAGGAATTAAACCAACCCACTAGTTTGTTTCAGCCTCTCCTTGTTATTTCTGCTGCTCAGCCTCTCCCTGCTTCTCCCTACAGGTGTACCCAGACGGTATTCGCCACATCAGAGCGGACAAGCGTGTGAATGAGTGGAAGACTCCTGGCAAAAAGACTATCGTCCGTTGCGCTGTGAACCAGCGACAAGTGGTTATCGCCCTCACTGGAGGGGAGCTGGTGTACTTCGAGATGGACCCGGTAAGAAGGACAATACTTTTACCTATTATTATGTTTCCTCAGGAAACAGACTATTCTTGATGATCTTGATGAGTAAAATTAAGTTTTTGTGAGTTAATAAAATTCAAATTATGATAAACTAGAGTGTGTAAAGTACTTGAGAAACCAAAGTAAAATTGTGTTACTGACAAATACATGTTGAGCATTTCATATCTTATGCTGCTTAGATTTCATACTTAGGTCATAGTTACCAGTTTTGAACATTAACATTTTTAGCTTTTAGTCAACAAGTAATAGATCTCAGTGAAATCTCTCAAGGATTTTAGGGTGCATCTACTACAGCAGACCTCACAAAACATATATGTGGACTTGATGACATTGACAGAGACGCTTGCTACACTTGATGTTTGAAAAAGTGCAACCTCAGAAATGACAGTGCAGTTGAATCTAAATGAGGTACCAAAATAAACACAGGAACACTACAGCTGCATAGTAATACTGTCGCTCTCATCGTCTCCGTCCTCTTTTGTCTCTAGTCTGGCCAGCTGAATGAGTACACAGAGCGAAAGGAGATGTCTGCAGATGTGGTTTGTATGAGCCTGGCTAACGTTCCTCCTGGTGAGCAGCGCTCACGATTCCTGGCTGTGGGACTGGTCGACAACACTGTCCGCATTATCTCCCTGGACCCTTCGGTATGAATAAATACATTTGTTTATGTACTAGACTCTTGGCAAAGCTTTTCTTTGTGCCAGAGAAACTCCATCCAGCACAGCTGACACACCAAAATTATAAATTGTGTGTTTTTATGACACATTTCACTTTGCCTTACCCAGTCTTTAAATGAAAAAATGTTAATGTAGAAGGCAGTTATTGACAGTTTTATTGGTCAGGCTCTAATGTAAGTAAATATAAAGTAAGAAGTAAAAACCACATTAGTAACTGTTTTGAAACTATATATATAACAATTTCACTTAACTAAGGTTGTTTAGCTTCAGGTCATTGTGAAGTAATCCATGTTTGTTCAAATAACAGTTGAGACCCTGCCCTCTGGAAAAGCAACATGAAATTTCCCACCCTGTTTTCACTGCTCTGACGGATGACCGGCACAGTAGCCTTTGCCCTTAAGATAATTATTTTTAGGTTCATGAGAGAGTCTTACTTCAGATGAGACACAACCACAATAATCTGAAGCAAACCAGTCAAACCTATATTTACCCATAAAAAAGAACAAAAGACAGTCCGCAGCCCAGGCAGAATGTTAATAGAGTGGAGTCAGGCATTGATATACTCACGTATACCAGATATTGTTCATTTACCTTTATGATTTAAAGTTTTCCATTGTGTATTTTTAAAGATTAGTGAATCATGTAAAAGATATATTTTGAATATTTTTAAATTAAATGATCCAAATTTGCTGCAAAACATGGCTGTCAATCATGTCTACCCTGGATCCATCAGATTTAAGTTTTGTTTAAAATGCTTGAGATAGAATATGACAGGGTCTATATGTCTGTTAATTGCATGTGCAACATGTATGTTGAGAAATACTAAAATATTTACCAGTATCCTGATGGATTTTGCTTGGTTATGTAATGTTGCCAAATCTCTGACAAGGATTTAAATATGATGTGTGAGGTGTAGCTTGACTGAAAGTGAAAGTGTCTATGGAAACACTGAGTGGAATCTGATGACACATAGCTATCATTACAATATTAATTATGGTGTTTGCCATGTTGCAAACCAGCTGTTTGATTTCCAGTTGATTTGCTGGTTTTCAATCAGCAAACCAGCTGTTTGAACGTAACTTGGAATCAGGACCACCCCCAAGCAGTGCCAAAATTTCAGTAACTGGCCCCCTAAGTGGGGGGAGTGTAGTGGGAACAAGTGCAGAACCTGAGATAAAGGGTCATTAAATTCCTGAAGTGGAAAAGGCCTAATACACCACCTTTCACCAAACCCTGTAGTTTAAACATGTGGAATCAATGCCCACGTTCATTGATACTGATTATTCCTAAAAGCTCTAATTAGCCCTTAATCAGCCACTTATAAGTAATTGGTTTCCAATGTCTATATCACTTAATATGTTTTAAAGAGAGAGAACGACTATGTGTTTGTGTATGCACCATAGTGAAGCCTTTAGATAATGTGAGGGACCTGCTGCAAGTTGATGTTTTAACACCTTGATTTTTCCTCACATTCAGGACTGCCTCCAGCCGTTGAGTATGCAGGCCCTGCCTGCCCAGCCAGAGAGTCTGTGTATTGTTGAGATGGGAGGGGTCGAGAAACAGGATGAACTTGGAGAAAAGGGAACCATCGGCTTCCTCTACCTCAACATAGGGCTTCAGGTATTATTTCTCATTCACCTAACTGAATCTTGTTGAAGTTTTCTTGATAAGAAGTTTTGTTATGTTGTAATGGCAATGCACACATAAATCACACCCCTGTATAAATACACATAAGACATTCATATTTATGTTAGCATCGACTCAGATTGCTCTTGTACTTACTGATAGATCACATAACACAGGCACACTTGGTCATGTAAGTATAGGAGCACGTGTCTTATTGGTCATCCAGGAAGAATATTTCAGCTATAATATGACATTTCTCAATAAATACCGTATATTCTTATTTCTCTAAGAATATCTGCAGCCACCTATGGCATCGAAGTTTTAAATCATTTTAAAATCATCCTATCGTAATCGATAAAGATGGAGGTGTCAGCAATGAGCCATATAATACATGCACCCACTAATTGTTGTAAAAAAAAAAAAAAAAAGTCTATATTAATTTATCATTCTTGAGTTGCTTTAAGATTTATCGTGATATGGGTTTTAGATTATGTCATCTAGTAATGTGTGTGTGTTCAATGTCTTTTCTCAGAACGGTGTGCTGCTGAGGACGGTGCTGGACCCAGTGACCGGTGATCTGTCAGATACCAGAACACGCTACCTGGGGTCACGACCTGTCAAACTCTTCAGAGTCAGGATGCAGGGACAGGAAGCTGTATGTCACTCATAAACATTTGCACATAATCAGAGAATATGCTCTATTACAAAATTCTTTGTTTGTTTGCTCACATACAAGAAATGAATGAATAGTCTTTATGCTGCTGATCAGACCACGTTAACATTAAATGTTAAGTTCATTTTAAAGAAGAGATAATTTGTGATTAATCAAGAATGAGTAGATTCATGGTTGTTGCAGCTGTAACCTATTGTCTCTGTCTTTTCTCACTGACAGGTGCTGGCAATGTCCAGTCGCTCCTGGCTCAGCTACTCGTACCAGTCTCGCTTCCATCTGACCCCTCTGTCTTATGAGACTCTGGAGTATGCCTCTGGCTTTGCCTCCGAGCAGTGCCCAGAAGGCATAGTGGCCATCTCCACCAACACACTGAGGTATATAGACATGTTTGCATATAACTTGAACAGCACTAGAAAGTCAAGGATAGTTTGACATTTTATTTGGAAAATCCTGAGAAGTTTGTACACTGGTTCAGCCAAGAGACGCAGATGTCTGCTGTCTCTTAAGGAAAAGAAGTAGTCTTGAACTATCTCAGTCGCCATCTCATCCATTGTTGCTGCTTGCTGTTAACAGCAGCACAGCACTCTTGTGTCCATATTTCTGCGCTTTAAGTGTTAGGACCCATATTGCATAAGCCAGAAGTTTTTGCTCAGTTGAGAAGCATAGAGCCCCAAGTTCAAAATGATTTGTAACTGTTTGTCCCTCTTCCTCATCCTCTCTCTTATCATTATCTGTCTCGCAGAATCTTGGCTTTGGAGAAATTGGGAGCTGTCTTCAACCAGGTGGCCTTTCCTCTGCAGTACACCCCCAGGAAATTTGTAATCCACCCAGAGACCAACAACCTCATTTTGATCGAGACCGACCACAATGCCTACACCGAGGCCACCAAAGCTCAGAGAAAGCAACAGATGGCTGAGGTATGAAGTATATTTATTAGAGCAGTGAGATGGTCTGTTGGCTAGTGAAGTTGTGACCAGAGGAGAATTTTCCACTTGGGGAGATGATATTATTCTAGTACAAGGCAAGACTTGATCGTTTGTACAGACACCTCTGTACCTGTGTTCTGTCTCCTGGGAGACTGGTCCACTGTCAGTACCCTTTGAGTTTCCTGTGGAGCAGGTTTGGTCCTGCCTGTGTCAGAAAGGATCACACTGACCTCGTACCTGAATGCACACCTTTAACAGAGCCTGACTACACAAAGGCATAATGAGTAAGAACTTACAATCTCTGACATGGTTTAAGTCCAGGGGTTTTGATTTAGAGTACAGAGACCACCCAGGCTGAGCATCAGGACCACCTTTCTGACATCCTAGTCACTTTAAGCCTGATTGTAGCTTAGATTTTATGTTGAAGAGATTGATTGTGGTCAGAGCAGAGTTCAGCAAGTACATTTGGCCAGTTTTTCAGTTTTGATTAATGTATGTTTACAGAAGCAGGGAAGAGACATTTAAACTTAGAGTTTGGATTTCCTAAATTCTTGTAATAATAGAATAGATAGATTTATTGATGCTTTTGGTTTTTGCAGTGGTTTCAGTGTGGGTCATTGCCTGTGGAGGGATCATAAAGTTAGCCTGTTTGAGCAATTAGCCTAATTTAGCAAGGCTGCAGGAAAAGCCAATGCCTCATTCAGACCAGTGTTCGGGAGTCTGTCTGTTTGGATCCCATCATATACCATCAATATCTTCCTTCCTCCTGACCAGGCCTGCATGCAGGTCCGACTCTACCTGTCTTTGGTCAACTGGTGTTGGTGGCAGTGGGCTTTGTCTCAGTATGTCCCACTGAATGTGTCCAGCACCTGGTGATAGGGGAAAAAATGTCTCAAACTGTTCAAAATGCCACAGCATCCCTCCAGCTGACTTCTTTTGTTGTTTGTTGCTGTTGCCCCTGCAGGAGATGGTGGAGGCTGCTGGTGAGGATGAAAGAGAACTGGCTGCTGAGATGGCCGCTGCCTTCCTCAATGAGAATCTCCCAGAAGCTATTTTCGGCGCACCTAAAGCTGGAGCGGGGCAGTGGGCCTCGCTGGTGCGACTGGTCAACCCCATTCAGGGTTCAACACTGGACCAGGTGCAGCTGGAGCAGAATGAAGCTGCATTCAGGTGAGCAGCTTCTGTTTCTTGATTTTGTCCAAGTGGAAGATTAGACGGTTGGTTGCATTTAATGAATGAATGACCAGACAAATAGTGTGGGAAGCAAAACAAACATTCCTCAGTGTAGTGTCATGTACAATATTACTGGCTATAAAGGAAGGGGAGTTCAGCGTTTTTAATTAATAGGTGGGGGTGTTTGTTTACTGTCGGATGCAGCGAAGCTTTAACTGTAATGAAATGATGCGTAAACAGGAAGGAATGGAACAGAAGATAATGGAGGGACGATTAGAGATTAGATAAGATATACGCTGCTACTCTGCATTACTCAAGGTTTCAGTTGATACTGAGAGTGGCGTGGGTGGTGTTAAATGAAGTAATGCAGTCCAGACTCTGATCCTGGACTGTTTCTTTTTTATTTCGCCTTTCACATTGATTGACAGCTTCCAAAACTCCCGACATCTCATAAATTCTAGCTGGAGATTTTCCTGACTGTGAATTTAACCGGCAGCTGCCAAAGCTAAATGTTGGGCTGCCAAAACAGAACAGTGAAGTTTTTGGGCATAAAATATCATTTGAAAAATCATTGTTTTGTGTGTTTGGTGATGGATTGCATAACTCAGAAGAAAGAAATGGTTCTGCTGGTAGAATAAATATAATAATAAGAAAGAGAAAGGTATTAGTCAAATAGCAAACCTTATGTTAGTAGTGTTTTTTCTTCTTTTCTATTTCTTACATTCATCAGTTTGATTTAGTTGGAATGCTGCACTTTTGCCATATTACTTAATTATTGTATTTACATTACATTTTTACATACAGTATATAACATTATCAGCTGTCATAGTAAGCAGGTAACTTGCACTCATACCATGGCAGTATAAAGTTTTGCAGACCCTGTAGCTTCCTTGAATGCTTGATATTTTAGTGGAACTGATGTTCTGAGGAAATGTAGCCTTTCAGTTTTCATCATTTGTTATAAACTGTTATAAACTATTTTTATGTTAAAGCATGGCACAGTAGCCCATATCTCACACCTTCTTTACCTCTCTGTTTTTCCTCTGATATTTTTCAGTGTTGCAGTGTGTCGTTTCACCAACACAGGAGATGATTGGTATGTTCTGGTTGGCGTGGCCAGAGACATGATTCTCAACCCGAGATCAGTGGGCGGTGGCTTCATCTACACCTATCGGCTCGTCAGTGGCGGGGAGAAGCTGGAGTTTGTGCACAAGGTGGGCTCGATTGACACGTACCACACGGAACTTGATTGTGACTCACTCTCAAACTCACTCAGTTTCGTATAGCAGACAAACGGAAAAGTGAAAACTGCCGCTGTATCATTTGCCTGCAGGTGGTGCAAGTGTAAGAAAATTGCAGCAGTTGTTACTTTCTCTGTCTGCACAGATAGTGGAGTCTAAACTGCTGCACTCGCTATTACTTTCCTTGGCAATAGGTGGCACAGATTGGACTGGCTGCACATTGTTGGTTTCAGGTGCTCTGTCAGTTGAAAGATTATTTTATAAAAAAGCAACACAAAGAAGATTGAATAACTAAACAAAAAATGCACATATTAAATGACATGGTAATTTAGTGTGGGGCAGAGAGTGTTAATTGTCTGAGGAGACTGTGCGCCGTTATTGAAATGTGTGTAACCAGGTCATGGTCTGAGGTGGTTACTAATATAAGGATTGGATTCCAGGGAGGAAGGGTCATCAAACTGCCCCAGGCAGTACCACCCCCAGTAAAATTTTGATGACACTAAACACAGAGGTTACTGCCCCTGGCGCCACGCACTGATCCCCGGGCAATTCCCCAGAAACTCGAGCAGGGTGGAGACCATCAGGGTGAATCAGCCCACAGACATTTGTTACCTGATGTGGATTAACAGGGAAGTGAGTCATGAGCGTTGTATTACATGGCGGTGTCAGCCAGTTGAAGTTAGAGGAATTTCCCAACCACTTAACCAGATATGACGTTTTCAATGAGTCTAGTTAAACACACATTATTTATTGATGCACATACACAGATTATTCATACACAACAGTGCTGGCATGATATGCTCATTACCGGATTCGATACTTTCACAATACTTAGGTGACGATTCTTGATTCAAAACTGATTCTCGATTGAATGAATAGAAGAGGGGGCACTACTTTCACAATATACTTCATGTTCATCTCGCAAAGGTAATTATTTAGTCATTTAACAAAACATTCTTGCAACCGAAGATGAACTACAAGATAACTAGCGTGTGTGCGCTGTAGACTGTCGGGGTGCTGCTCTGTTCTTGCAGTTGAGTTCTGCCTTTTTTGTTCTGTCAACATCACATTATCAACTAACATCTAGAAAATCGATTTTTGACATCTGTGAATGATTCAGAATTGTAGGAGATAAGAATCGCAATTCTTATGTGAATTGATTTTTTTTTTTTTCCACCCACCCCTAATACACAAGTTGACATACTACACAATCTCACAGTGGCACATAAATGAATACATCTGACTACACTGACTACATTACCAATAAACACTCAGTTGTAGAGATTTTAAAAATTGTTGCTCCTGCATTTTTCAACAGTACTCCTCTAACTGTAGTTTTACCCCTTGACACTACTTACACCAAGAGCTGACACCAAAGTCATCTCTTGTTACTTCTTACATTACGTCTTTGGCCTCACCCATAGTTGGGTTTGGGTGGCTGTTTTTGAACACTGCACTGACTGAGAGTCCAGCTGTGTTTTAAACTGTAAAACAAAGCAGCCGATATTTTTGAAAACATCCTTAACTTAGCAGCAATTGTCAATAATTTTACCCATGTGTATCCCGTCATATTAGCTGCTCATTTTTATCACAAATCTGTCCTACTACTGCTTCTACCGGCTGACCCACAGGTAACCCACATCATCGTCAGCCTGAAAACACATCATGAAATGTCATAAAATATGAATTTAACAAGCAGTTGAGGATGTGGAATAATAATGCTAATGGTTTGTATGTTGGAGCAATGTGTAACTCCATTTGTTACAAGAAAGTCCTGATTTTCACATAAATATTAACATTAATCAGTTGTTGCTAATAACTGTGATTTTTTTTTTTTGCCAGATCCTGACAAAATAAGTTTCTCTATTTGTTATTGTTACTGTTTGTGTTCAACCTTTTTAATAAAGGCTTGACTTGAGTTAGATGTAAGAAGCAATGGTCCTACTGTCAAGCTACCGCTAAGGTGCATATTTATGAGAGGGCAGTAAAATAAGCACTTTTTTCTACAACAACAGACTGACCTAACATCATCACAGCATCTCAAATTGAGTCAAGCTAACATCGTTATGAGACAAGACAGCATCTGCAACAATGATTGTAGTGTAACCCCCCCCCCCCCCCCACCCCCCCAGCAGTCCATTAATGCAGCAGTCCATAAAAGCTCCAGTCAAGTCTGGAGTCAGTCAGTTGCAGGGGATCAGCTACACAGTGACCAAAGCAAAGTAGCATCCTTTTTTAGCAGACATGCTATCCTTTCTAGCTTAAAGTTATGTGGCAGGATTTATATTCCAGCAGGATAATAAAGCTTAAATGTGCCTCAAAGCAATGACAGGCCTGTTTGAAGACCAATCAAAAGTGAGCGCTGACTTGCATGGCTTTCTCTACTCAGTCACCGGGACCAAACTAGAGCTACAACAATTAATTAATTATTTGCCAGCTATTAAATTAATTGACAACTATTTTGATATTAGATTAATTGTTTTGAGTCTTTTTTTTTTTTTAAGAAAAAAAATGCAGAAATTCTCTGCTTCCAGCTTCTCAAATGTGAATCTTGTGCTCTGGGAAACAGTGATCAACATTTTTCAAAATTTTCTGACATTTTATCAGCCAAACAAGTAATTGATTAATTGAGAAAATAATTTTACAGATTGATCGATAATGAAAACAATTGTTAGTTGCAGCCCTTGACCAAACCCCACTGACAAATGGAAACATTTAAAAAAGAAACATGAAAATGTTATGACTATAATTTCTGTTCCCTTAAGGAGAGGAACACATATAGTATGACCTTGATGATCTGTGGTGATGTATGTGAGGCCCCGCCTGCACATATATACATCCGTCGCAACGTCTTCCTTCAGTCCAATAGGTGTTATATAACATTATAACAGTCATAATCTGTTATTGTCATAACAGATTCACTTCAATTCACTTGGTACAACACATATAGTATGGGACATGTATTCATGCCCCGCAGAGCAGCCACTGAACCAGAGTCAAACCTCCAGCACTCTAGCGTAGGGTCGGGCAAGTAATCAAATTTTATTTTCTATTACGATTTCGGCTTCCAACGATTATGAAAACAAGATGGAGATAAAACACATTCCGTTTCGTAACGATGCTCTTGGGTGTCAGAGCAGCTGGGACAGCGCCGTGACAGACAGACAGAGCGGAGCTTATCCTCACAATTTCACACACAGTCAAATGTTCAGGGCTGCAGACTGACTTATTTAGACGTCTACCACCTAGACCTCCACCACCTGGATGCTATTATTTTAAATTTGAGGACGCTTTGCTCTGTGTAATGATCTCTCCTTTCATTTAGTTCCACGGTGCCGTGCTTTCTCTGTCTGCAGTCTGTTGCTATGCACATGCTTACTTGTAAAAAGCTGGTTAGAAACCTGGTTACACGTTTATATGGCAGAGAATTGGTGTTCTCCAGGGAGTAAAATCTACCTGTGGAAACAAGGTTTCTCTAATCCCATACTCTGATTACAGAAAACAGATTTTCTTTCTGATTCACATAACAGTTAGGAAATCAGCTTTCTAGAGAAAACTGACTGTAACCTGGTTACTCAGGTGCATGTAAACACACTGCATGATAATACGAGTCAATGATTTCTGTCATTTTAGTATTGATTACTCTCTACACAGCATGCATCTTCACAATCACTACAATAACATGATCTCAATTATTTTTGTCTAATTTATTTTTATTTATTATTTTTATATTATTTATTTAAATATATTTGTATATTCTATCATCTATTTATCTCAGTTTTTACATTTATTTGTTTTTCAGTTGATTTATATTTAAAATTCAAGGAAGTCCAGTTAAAAAGACAAGTTTTTTTTAAAAAGTTCAATAAATGCATGATGTTTCCAGAGTCAAGGAGTAATCGTTTTAAATAATCATGATCTCAATATTGACCAAAATAATCATGATTATGATTTTTGCCATAATCGAGCAGCATCATAGACCTAGCAGAGAGGACGGAGTGAGCCGCCAAAGGGGTCCTTGACATCTAAATGATAAAACTGAACAAAAGTGTGTGGTGATGACCAACTGGCTGAAGTACAGATATCACTTACAGATGGCCTTTTAAACAAAGTCCTGACCTGCAGCACTGTTGGGGAGGGGCAGTCGCCCTCTGGTGAGCCGGAGGAGAACAACATCACCTTTCTGCCCTGGTTTATTTGATTTGCAGTGTTTTGAGTACAAAATGCACAATTTATTGGATTCAACAATTGAGCATTCAGGATATTCATACAATGAAGATACACTGATAAAGTGACAAACATTGGGAACACTTGGTCACCTGAGAAATATTGAACACAGCCAAACTAGGGACTACAACCTGAGGCAACAAAAGTGCATTTCTGTGCATGGGGGGGCGTTGTGCTTGAGAGACTGTTTTTAGGAGTGTGCAATGCCTTTTGAGACTGGACCCCTGAACAGAACATGGAAGCGGCCTCTTGGGCGGCAAAAGATGAGGGGCAGCAGTGTCTTCCTGCTGCTGGAGCCCCTCTTCACTCAGTCCCAGAGCTAGGAGTGTGGTTTCTTCCCCCTAGGCGCTAAGCACCTCTAGAGGCCTGGTAGAGGACACTTGCACCAGGTGCCAAGTGACATGGAGTTTGACCAGGTGATTGCAGCCTCACTGGCTGGGAGACCAAAGTCTCAGGTGGTGCTGCCCTCCTTGGTTGAGCTGGTGGTATCGCAGGCCTGCAAGCACTAGCTGCTTGGGTTTCACATCACGTCTAGGGGTGATGCTTCACACAAACCCTCAGCAGACACTGGCTTATCCAAATAAATGGGGGAGAGGAAGAGTGCTGCGCAGTGGGACACAGAATATAATCCGTGGCAACTCTGACCTCGTTGAGAAGAAGTGCAAGCGGACTGCTGGGGGGCATTTGTGTCCCAAGCTCCACCAGACACATGGCTTGATAGCTTGAAGCATGGTAACAGAGCTCAGTGAAGCTCAATAAATATTCTCCAGCTGATATGCAGAGAATCTGCAGTGCTTGGTTGGGAGGGCTGTGGGGCCACCCACACCAGGGTTGTGGGATGGGGCCACCTGGTAGAGGAGAGGGCCACTCCACCTCCAGTTTCTCAGCTGCATGGCGTTACACTGAGAAGAAGGATGTATTGTCCTGGCCAACTGACACAGCAACAGGGTTGTACTGGCCCGATGATAAAGCTGTTCTTGTTCATCCTCCAATAAAGCATGTATGTCCATGCTGACGTCCAGCACGTGATTGTCATCATGGCAGACGGCTAGCTATTGCTCTCGCTAACCCCTCAACATACACCATGTGGTCAGCCCAGTTACCGGTGGGGATTTCGACCAAAAGCTTCTAGGTGTCGGACTCAGATGAAGCTAGGTCTCTCGACTCAGAGAAGAGGGGTTCGTGTTGTGCAATGGTAGTCTGTCCCAGCACTTTCTCCAGGGTTTAGCACTGGAGCTGGTGACAAGATACACAGGACTCAGGCTGAGTCAGCACACTCCTGGTGTGGACAATCCCCAGACAGACGAGACATGCCTCGTGCCGGTCTTTTTAGTGCAAAGAGAAGCTGTACCCCTGAGGACAGTGGCGGACATAGGACTACTACTTCACCTGTTTAGGCTTGGTGCTTGTACCGAGACACAAAGCCCGTGGATAAAACGCAGACAAAATTAGCGCTTTGGGTAGCTGGTGGCTAACACCAACAGGGGCTGTTAAACTAACTTCGAGCTGGCAATAGCCTACTGCGGAAACAGAGCTACCTAGCTGTAGCGAGCTAACCTGACTCCGCAGAGGTGTCCTTAGCTAGGTGAAGAGCGTAAGAACTTAAGCATGACTGTGGTGCCGGATATATATACAGTATGTGCAGGCAGGGCCTTACATATGTCACCATAAATCATCTGCCTTAAAGGCGTGCATAGAGGTGTCTTCAGTCAGGTCACGTGAGGGCATGATATCCCATTCTCTGTGCTGGACCGAGTGAATTGCCTGAAAGGGAACATCACAAGATGCTGTCAGTGATTCTCCAGAGAAGAACTGGGATAATGTGGATTCTCAAATTGTGTTTTAGTTGTGATTAAGCCACATCTTGGACATAGAAAGTATTTAGACAGTTTGACTTGTGACCACTATAATCTAATTTGAAAAATATAATTTACCAAAATTTGATGTTTATAAGAGGTAATGAATTTTTGATAGAAGTCATAGCTTAAAAATAAAATGCTGGATTAGCCGAAGTATGTATTAATGTTAAAGTCATGGGGTGTGATCTTTTTGTAGGTCTCAGAACAACAAGTTAAAATTACCACAGTAGTTTTAAGTTCAGTTTTCAACACATGCTGTTTTATATTTCATTTCTTAACAAAAAAGAGGAAAATCTAAAAATAATCAGCATGGTATCGTGTCACAGGATTTTCCAGAGTTATTATCTTATCTTTTGTGGATGAGTGAGGGACACAGTTACTCTGCAGGCAGGTACATGATATTTTAAAAGAAAATTGAAACAGTGTATCTGCTTACACTGCCTACATTCCGTTAAACTAGCCTGCCTCCAGAACACTTTGAGACCTTCTTGGGTCACAATTTTGACCCAATTTTGACCCAAGGAGGATCTGGAGCTCATGCCTAAATCTGTGTTTAGTGGGATATTGGACCCCGCTTCAAAATGAAGCTCTTTCACTTCTTAAGAAATATAAGCCGTTTCTCTTTAGACACACCGGCTGCATCTCAACCTAAATTCTCCTGAAAGCTGCCCTAAAATAATCTGGTTAGCTGTGGTTTATTAATTCTTTGTTTTTTGATTTGCAGACCCCAGTAGAGGACGTGCCTTTGGCCATTGCTCCATTCCAGGGACGTGCCATGGTGGGAGTTGGGAAACTGCTGAGAATCTACGACATGGGCAAAAAGAAACTGCTGCGCAAGTGTGAGAACAAGGTAAGGCAGCGACCAAAATACACAAACTTCTGTGTGCTTAATGTAGGTCTCTATATTCTCGAGCTAAGCATGAAGCGTTTAAAGAGGAGAAATGTGACCAGAGGCTTTTCAAAAATGCGGGTGAGGACTGTCAGTCTTTGGAGACATACCTCAGGTAGCGTTCACGTCAAGAAGCCAACATTTACCTGACCGCCAGGCCCTGACCAATTGACTGGTCAGGCAAAACAGTCACATCCTGCTACATAATCAGCTTAGTCTCAGTCTGCCTCATGAATTTGCAGTGCAGCTGCAGACCTGATGCAATTAAAGCAGAACATACTATGTGAATTATTGAAGTCCTTGACTAAATATGTTTACAGTTACCCATCAAAGTTTTAAAGCCATACAGTGTCAGACAAGAGTAATAATAATAATGATAATAATGACCACCAAGTGCAGTTGGGAACACTAAGCACCCGGTTTATTCATTGTGGACAATCATTTCTGTCATGTCGTAGGTCTGACTGAAAAAAGATTACACACATGGATGTTTGCACATAGGTCTTTGTCTGCCCAAATGAAAAAAACTGAGAAACCAGGATCAGTGATACTTTTCCTCCTGGGTCTTTATCATGGTCAAATCATGGTTTTTAATCAGAAATGTGCCTGAGTGCAGGTGAAAGTAGTATATAGATTTAAAGGTGAATTTTTCATACCTTTTTGGCTTTTCCCTCCTGTGAGGACAAAGATGTTATTTTTTCCTGCCTGTGAGGACAAAGATGTTATTTTTTCCTGCCTGTGAGGACAAAGATGTTATTTTTTCATTCCTGTGAGGACAAAGATGTTATTTTTTCATTCCTGTGAGGACAAAAATGTTATTTTTTCCTTCCTGTGAGGACAAAGATGTTATTTTTTCCTTCCTGTGAGGACAAAGATGTTATTTTTTCATTCCTGTGAGGACAAAAATGTTATTTTTTCATTCCTGTGAGGACAAAGATGTTATTTTTTCCTTCCTGTGAGGACAAAGATGTTATTTTTTCCTTCCTGTGAGGACAAAGATGTTATTTTTTCCTTCCTGTGAGGACAAAGATGTTATTTTTATCTGACAGTGCACAACGTTGCTGGTTTAAATTGTTTAATTCAATTCAACCGTCTCCTGCTCTTTGACCTATTTTATTCCTTTTTTAAGATTAAATATGATTCTGAAGCATAGAATGGTGCACAGTTTCCTGATAACTGAATTTGTGATGTGTTGAATTGAACCTTCAGCCAGAGAATGTGTCAGTGTGATGACATTAAGTGGTGTGAACCTGGTCATGTGTATGAGGGTGTATTCCCTTTTGTTTGCAGAGGCTTTGTGTGTAAGAAATGGATATTTATGTCATTGTCAGTTGATAGGCTGTGGGATGTTTGAGCTCTAGTGGCGCCTTAGAGGAAAGTTTAAATGAGTGTCATGTTTCTGTCATTTGTGTCTCACGTGTATATACACATTTCTGCCAGTTGCACAATGTGATAATGCACATCAACAGGCGGGGGTGACCATGTGCTGTTAAAAAAAGAAGACTACAAAATCATAAACAATTCTGGTTTTATAGCCATATTATACTCTTTTTCAGCAAGTTAATATCGGTCTCTGAGGTCCCCAAAACATGTCTTTTGAAGTTTTTTGCCGAAAATACCACTGAGATTATACATTCTTGCATTCCTCTGTACCCCTGTGTTTCAGTCCCGTTCTGGATGGGCTGTTTCTGTGTCTACGCAAATGAGCTGCTGCTACCCACGCTTCATTCCGAAACTGATTGTGGTTTTCCAGCCGTGATACAATGCGAGATAACATGACCACCAAAGGAGAGGGCCGTTATTTATGTATGGTAGCGTTACTGATACTAGTATTACAATAACGCCAAGTGTATCTGTGGACCAGAATGGATGTATTAGTCTTGACTTGACTTTACAGCTTTATGGTCTGAGCAAGTTAGCCGCTGGGTGCTAATCACAGCTGCACAACGTTGCCAAGCAAAGAAATTCCTGCAATTTGACCATTTCTTTTTCACATGTGTGTCGTTACGTTCATAGCATGTCTATCATGTACATTTACATAATGTTACAGCAGCAACACACACATACTGGCGAGGATCATGGAGCAGAACATGCTAACGTGTAACAATAAAGCTAGCTGAGCTAGCGCTACAGTTCAAAGTTCCACAAAAGCAACATGAAAAAACAGTTACTAGTTATGTTTAGTGAGGCTAAACATTCACACAGTTTCTCTTGACTGTCTCAATATTCCAAATTAGTCCACATTGCTATCCATATCAGCTACGAACATGCTAACGCCAAGTTCAACAAGCTAATGTGCTAAATAAACCGCTAATAAACAGTAAAATCATAAAACATGGCAAAACATACAGCTTCCAAGTATGAGGTTGGGTCATGGTTTTTCAGACATTTCCCACAAAAAATAAATTGAATCCAACAGGCCTTCACTTCCTCAGATGATGGAAGGACATAAAGACTGTTGTGTTGGTTCTTGCAGCAAACCACAGAACTTTGATTCAGTTGAAAAATTGATTCAGAATGTTTGAGTGGGCAGGGACTGTCTGCCCGCTGAAGCTGTGGGAGAGATCTATGTTCAACAGATCCCGTTATGACATCTTTAAAGGGAGTCAAATTTAAACGGTGTTTTTGCACACATGTTTACTGAAAGATGGTGGTGAAAAAGGGAAAGGATGGTCTTTTCTGATAGTTTGTGGGATCTCTGGAGATTTTCCTCCACAGCACACATTTATCATCATCTTTTCAGTGTACCTATCACTCTCCTTCCTCCTCTCTAGCACGTTCCCAACCTGGTGACTGGCATCCATACCATCGGCCAGCGTGTGATTGTATCTGATGTTCAGGAGAGCCTGTTCTGGGTCCGTTACCGGCGTAATGAGAACCAGCTCATCATCTTCGCTGACGACACATGTCCCCGCTGGGTGACAACAGCCTGTCTGCTGGACTACGACACCATGGCCTCCGCGGACAAGTTTGGGAACATTAGCATTGTGAGTACAAAGAGGGAGAGTGTTGGAGTTGTCTGTTTCTATGAATCGTATGAATTGCGGTACAGGACTTCACCCAAGAAAGTCGATCCCAATCAAAACAGAAGATGTGATTTTATCACCCAGGCTTCTACAACTCTTGGAGTCCAGTGAGACTGACAAGATGAGAAGAAATACATCTCATCATTTACTTTTACTTTTCCCAGGTGCGTCTTCCCCCCAACACCAGTGATGACGTGGATGAGGACCCCACAGGGAACAAAGCTTTATGGGACAGAGGCCTCCTTAATGGAGCATCACAGAAGGTAAAACCACCATTCTTCAAACCATCCTTCTTATACAGACTCCTGAAGGTCACTGTTACATTTATCTAGATGTATTTTGAGAGTCATCTCTAACGTGTATTGTAGATACCAGTGCATTCCTTGCGGTGTAGAGGTCTTCAACGTGACTCGAGCCTGAAAGAACAAGTCAGACATTTATAAATAAATTGTATGTAATCACAAACGTGATAGAAAAGCCTATGTGAAAACAGTCAGTTCAGCATGTGAGGATTTGTTTGGGGAAGGAATTTTGTGCCAGTTGTTGGGCCCAGGCCTGAGAAGTTGAACTGTTCAGGCCACTGCTGAAATTTCAGGCTTGTACAGGACTCCGGCCTGACACACTAATCTGCCTCCTCCACCGCTCTGACCTCTAACCGCCAACACACATGCATAAGCTGCATAACACCGTCAACCACAAGTTTAACCTACTCACAAATACAAGTGTGTGTGGACACACACACACACACACACACATTCATCCCATATTTAAATCCTGGTCAGAAACTGTTTAGGTAGCAGATAGACTGGGAAAGTCCCTCCAATTTAGACATTATAAGCTGGTCCCAGTTGTCTTTGTGAAACTGTTTGTCAGCTATTCCTGCCTCCATGCACATTGATCAAGAATTTCGTTTGGAAATGTACCATGTCTGTTTTTAGATGTGGGTGTGGATGCCTAGATTTGTCTTTATCCAAAATATGTGTGTGTGTGTGTGTGTGTGTGTGCACGCGCATTTGCATCTGGCTGGTTGAACTTAATTATCTATACATGGCTAGGTTAAATGCCGCCTTACATTAAATTAGATGCATTCCACTTTTATTTGATTAATATATCTGTAAAGATCAAGGTTAGGGAGACACGGCTGTCTAGTGAGCAAAATGAAAGGATTGACTGTCTTCACCCCAAATGTCATACAGTGTGTGGGCGACTTTTATGTCATGTTGTTTCTCTCCGTTTCTCTCATTTTTATTCACTTCAGCATTGTTTCATGAGAAAATTCACACACATGTAAAGTCAACACATTACATACAAATATAGAAATCAAAACAGAAAAATCAGTGGAGTTGAAGTTTAATGCAAATACATACATGATGATAAATTTGGATCAATTTGCACCATTTGGATTTAAATTATTTCTGAGGTTGTCTCTTTCTCTTTTTCTGCCAACAGAGGTAAATCTGTCCACTCAAGTTTACATTAATGACTATATTATTTTATGTCAGTTTTATTAACCAGTCCATGTTCTGAAATAGACCACTTTCCACTGGCACAAAACCAGAAAAAAAGGGTGCTAACATGTGTGACGGCAGGTTCAATCTTCTTAGTGATTGAATCTCACCTTCTCCCCCTGCAGACACAACTTGTGGCCTTTGTGGGTAAATTACTATTTTACTACTCTACCGGTCACACGCCTGACAGACACACGGCTTTGACCAGCACCTGGGGAGTCCTTCCCTTCCCAGAGGCTACATTAGCCTCTGTTCACCTCCTTTCATTTCAGCTCCTCAACACTTAAAGAGACTTGAAAAGACATAGACATCTCATGAGTCTTGCGTTGAACTCCGTAGCCTTTGTTGACCGGATGTGACATTTTCCACTGTGCTGGAATCCCCCCCGAGGCATGTGGGCATAATATGCTTAATGTATTTTCAACATGATGGAGAGCAGCTTAAGGTTGCAGTTTGTGACCAAGACGAGATGAGATGTCATGCCCTACCACTGTGAATGTTTCATTTTTCTCAATAAAGGCTGCGGTCCAATTCTTGGTTGTTCTGATAAATCCAGGATTGCTCACAATACCAGTGAAATCCGGCCGGATTAGTGGTCAAACACAAGCAACAGGAAAGAATTAAAAAACTGGCTTGTCTTACAAGAAACTTTGGACCAACTCTTTGTCATGCACACAATTTAAAAAAGCAATGTTTTGTCTTCATCAGGCTCACTTCTCGATAAGATAGATACAAGTCATGTGATCATAAGTCTCACATACATTATTGTGAGATTTTCAGAAACAAGCCCTTTCTTCACTTTTCTTATCTGAATCCCTTTCAAATGCTGATGTAACATCAGTTGTGGCACTCCGTATGGTTCATGACAGTAGGCTGACAGGATGCTCACCTTAGTTCATGATAGGCACCGATTCACGTCTTTCAGATGTAACTCTGGCCTCTTGGCTGAGTGTGCTGAGTCTATGGCCATGACAATCAAACACAAAGATTGTGTTGTCTTATTTCAGAGCTGTGGGGTTTTTATCTCGACTAATCTCATTTATGCCCCCTCGGGAAATGACCCTGTCAGTCAAAAAACAAACTTGTTTTCATTCAGAGCCGTTGTTTCCCATCAGAGGGACGCTGTTCTCTGTTCAAGCATGGCTCATTTGTGTGTCTGAGGCACAGAGCTTATTTTAACTTTGCCTTTGCTTTCTTGGTCTCTTGGCGTCAGTGTCATCTATGTCCTGTAGGCAGTTTGCCCAGACTAATACTGACGTTTTATTCCTCTCCAATGCTGCCTTTGTATCCGAGGTACATCCTAATTACTACCTCTAATTATTTGCAAAGCCGTTTTTTGATGGTTATTGGATTAGATCTGACCATCTGGACCAATTTCCTCTGAGCGGAGGATGACAGTGTGTCTCTTCTTTCTGACCTTGGCAAAGAGTCCAGTTTTCCATACTTTTATATGTATGTGCAGCTGTCAGTGTGGGTGATCTTGGGACCTGAAATGGCTTCAAGTGATATATCAGACTTGTGTGATTATATGAACGGAGCTGCTGGTAATTTACCATTTGAATGACTGAAAAGATAGAGGTTACCGGCTGTAGTAAGTCACCTTCTGATAAGAGGCCATGTCACACAATGAAATGTGGTTTTGCCTCAATAATCAGTCGCTCTATGTGTTTTTTTTGATTAGAAAGCGGATACTGCCAAGTCAATAACCATATTTCACTGTTTTATTTGTGCTTTGACCTAATTTTAAAAGCATTTAAATATTTTCTGGTCATTCAATCCTTAAAAAAAAAAATCCTCCATTCATCCCAGGACATCATGTCAGGATCCATCTTATACAAGACCTGCATGGCTGCACATGCCAGAGAGCCGTACACGAGCTGCCCAATGCTCATCCACTGAGGTTACAGTTATATAAGAAATTCAAGTATACGGTTTTGTTCAGGGTCACATTAGGTAGTTAGGGGCCAGGGGGGGATTTGATTGTTAGTTTATCCTACCAGACAACACATGACTGTTTGTCTCCCTCCGCTGTCTCTGCAGGCTGAGGTGATAGTGAACTACCACGTAGGAGAGACGGTGTTATCTCTCCAGAAAACCACTCTGATCCCTGGGGGATCAGAGTCCCTGGTCTACACCACGCTGTCTGGAGGCATAGGCATACTGGTCCCATTTACTTCACACGAGGTAAACCACAGTCACATCTTATAAATCTCTCATACATCAGTATGGACGTGGATGTCAACAGACACTATCCCAACACCCAACTAGTTCTCTCAACCCTTGTACTTTTTAATGCCCTTTTCTCATGCTCTTCTTTTCAATCATGTCTCTCTCTTTGCTTCATCTCTATGTCCAGGACCATGACTTCTTCCAGCATTTAGAGATGCATATGCGCTCTGAGTTCCCCCCACTGTGTGGCCGAGACCATCTCAGCTTTAGGTCCTACTACTTCCCAGTCAAGGTTGGTTATCTGTCATGTTTTTGTAAAGGCCTCGCATCTGAGCTGTTCATCTCCTTCAAATGTCATGTCATGAAATCATCATGGACTCTGAAAACAACATTTCTGTTTCTGCTCTGCAGAATGTGATCGATGGAGATCTGTGTGAGCAGTTCAACAGCATGGACCCTCACAAGCAGAAAAGTGTGGCTGAAGAGCTGGATCGAACTCCACCTGAGGTCTCTAAGAAACTGGAGGACATTCGTACTCGCTACGCCTTCTAATTGTGCAGACAAAGCTTCACCTGCACACAGCAGGGACGGACGGACACACACCAACACACACAAATCCTGCTGCGCTACAGTACCCCCCCCCCCCTTCCCCCCCCCTTTTAAGGACACAGTCGAGGGACATGTATGGATCTATATTGTTGACTGTGGACAGACTCACAGTGGCTTCTTCTACAAGAAGCTACATGCTTGTAACTCTTACATCGCTCAATTATGTTGCAACTCACATGCACAGTCTCGATTGCCAACAGAAATACCTGCTTTAATTACAAGTATGTGAACAATCACCCACATCGCTGTGTGAGCAATAACACCATCATCTCCCCCCCCCCCCACGTACATGCTATTTGACGCAATTGCTGAGAAATGTGTGTCAGCTTTTCACACCTCCCCTGTACTGTTGTCAGCAAAAATCACACATACACGGACACAAACACACCATTACATGGAAACATGACAAGAGGTTTTCGGCCAGTAATTCTGACATCGCAAGACTGTGTTGCCACAATTATTTCTATTCACACGTACAGCTGTTTGTGTGAACCATGTTCACTTTCACAGCTGTGATAAGTGTCATTCTCTCACACACATACAGACACACATCAACACACACTTGATTGTGTGAACACACATTTATCAAGAACACACAACACATGCGGGCTGAATCCAATTATCTGCCATGTGTGAGCAGGTGAATACGTTCTTATTTACAGGCTTTGAAGCTCATGCCAAGAAGAAAAGTGTAGTTATTCCCTAATGACATGTTGAGTAGAGATGTATTTCATACTGCCTGGACAGAAGACGTCTGAAAACAGAATATTTTTAATGTTTGTAACAGGTTATTTAGCAAGAAGGTGTAATGCATTTTGTGTGTCCTTTTGATCTCAGCAAAATGAAACGTGTGTTTTTTGTATGATGTGATTTATTTTAATGTTTTGTTTAGTTGTGTCATGATGCGTATACCACAGTCCCAGATGGTATCATTCAATCTCTCTCAGCCTCTGGTCCTACCTGTAGTCTTGAGTTGATAACACATCAGGCTCATTAAAGCATATTGCTTACTCACCACTGAGAACCAGTCAAGGCCTCAGGCCACGGTTGGGTCAAGAAGTGTTGGCATACTTTGACATTAGTCTACGGGTGAACTCAGACTAAATAAGTGGGTGGAAGAATACTGAAGGTTAGCACTGGGTGTTGTTCTTCTCAGTCCTGTAAATTCCCAACCTCAGCCACAAGCACAGACATAGCATTCCACAGTAGTCACTGAATTTAGGGGTTTGTGGGATGGGGGCAGTGGTCTGTTTTGTAAATAAAGTTTTGTTGTTTTTTTTTACTTAATACCATGTGTTTGTGTGTCATTTCCTGTCACTGTGTGTTGAACAATCATTGAGCCAAACTGCATTTATGTGTCAGTTATTAAGGCATTAGAGGTCCAATGGTCACTTCTGTGATTTAGTTTTCACAAGTATCATGGACAATGAACCATATGCATGATGTTTTTCAATTAAAACTGAAATTGTTTGGATTTGAGGTTAATTTAGAATTCGCTGTCTGACTTGCAGACAACATCAGCTTCTCTGAATAAAATGTGTAGGATGTGCTGAGTAAAAGCTCAATAGTTTCAGCAAGAAAACAGCCCTGCAACACAGTAGCAACTTTTCACCTCGATGGAGTAATGATTAAAGGAATAATTTTACATTTCGGGAAATACACTAATTCTCTTTCTTGCCAATAGTTTGATGAGAAGATTGAAACCACTCTGTCTACAATAAATATGAGGCTACATCCAGCAGCTGCTTAACTTAGCATGAAGAGTGTAAACAGGAGAAACAGCTAGCCTGGCCCTGTCCAAAGGTAACAAAACTGACCCACCAGCACCTCTAAAGCTCACTAATTAGCACGTTATATCTAATTTGTTAAATTCATTGAAAAACCAAAGCATGAAAACTACAGGTTGTGGTATTACCAGTCTTGGTGTTCAATGAAGCGAGCCAGCTGTCTCTACATTTACCTTACACTTATGAGAGTGGTAGAGATTCTCCCATCTAACTCTCAGCAAGAAACCAAATTATTTTAATTTTCTAAAAAAATGTTGAACAATCCCTTTAACTGTATCATCCTTGTAGGTCACATTTAAATAAACCAATCATGTCAACAATATGGAAAAGATAATGGTGCTGGCTGTTGTGTGCATCCAAGTGAGCAGGATTTTACACATTAATTGACGTTCTTCATAGTGATCACTCTTTATTTTGACGTCCATATTTTTAGTTAAGTCAGACTTAAACTTGCTCTAGATTTTAATTGAATATTACACCATGGTGATGCTTTTTTATGTAAAGGTTTTGTGTACTGCAGCCTAGCTAGACCAACCAATAACCAACACTGTGGGATTTACTATGGCACCTGTTCAATGAAATTTAAATCCACTCAGTCGATGATAGTAATATCTGGGCTCTAAAATTCACAGTGAGTGAAGTTGTTTGAGAAAGTAATATAATAAAGTTATAACAGTCTTCACCTGAATTCACTTGTCTATTTCCTGGTTAAAAAAATCAGTAAACTTGCTCTTTCTTTGATGAGGAACACAATGCTGGGCCTTTCAGATATTTAAAATGGTTGTAGATGGTTTTTCCATTTGATGGTTCATTAAAACCATATCTGGAAAGTAAAAAAAGACCTCTGAAAATAAACAAACAAACAAACAAAAAAACACACAAAATATTCACTGGCATGACAGTGTGACATGTATTTCTTTTTCTCCATAGGTGAACACAGTAAAGTCACACATGGATTCACAGCCTGGCAGTTTAATTTATAGTTTCTTAAATACGACAGCCACAGTGAATTTGATTCTTCCGATGACAGCAGCATATTTATCTTGCATAACAACGAGGATAATTATTTGTCACACAGCAGAATAACAAACACTCAGCTACAACAAAGTCCTCACATCTGGTCCAGTGCTTGTGGACATGTGATGGGTTTTGCCCCTGTGGGAGAAAAGCAAAGAACTTGGCCAGACTAAACTTCCCCACTTAGAACAATGGCATTGGAGAGTTTTAGAGAACTACAACCACATGGGCAGTTTTGCTGGATTTTTGTTTTTTTTTGTTTTGTTTTGTTTTGTTTTTTTGTTTTTTTTTAAATATGTAAAGGACAACAAATCAGAGCCCTGCGGTGAATTTTATCTGGAGGACATGTGCTCCTAATTTGAGGAGAGAAGTGTACAGGGCACAGAATCATGGTTTCACATGCTCCTTTACTAATTAATTTCAAAATGACTTTATTTTGGAGGGTATGATGGTCCTTAAGAAGTATGCAACCTTGTGACGTGAGGATGTAAGTGGATAATACATTCTTGGTTTGTCATAGTTTTTTTAAAACAAGAGGAATGCCTGTTACTGAGGACACTGTAATTGACGGGACTATTTCCCCTAAACCAACTGACCGTCTCCTACTAACTTTGTGTGTGTGTGTGTGTGTGTGTGTGTTTGTGCATGTGTGTGTGTTTGTGCATGTGTGTGTGTGTGTGAGATTTGAACTTCATTCAACTTCTTAAAGCTGACATCTGTAACTTTCCCCTCACTGTGACCCTTTCTAGTGATAAGAAGTACTTGAAATGATGGTGAACACGTAGTGAAAGCTTGTGTTTTTTATCTACTACTTTCAGTTTTGTTTTTTCTTCCGTCGCATAAACACAATCCAGCCAACAAATTGACCGAGCTCTGATTAGCCTCATATCCAGTGTGCTGCCTCTGGATGCACACTGAACAGATTTACTAGACTGATTAATATTTTGTCACACAGGAGAACAACGAACACTCTGCTCTTTGTCAGTAGTGGATGGGGTCTGGTAACCATGGTAATCAAGGTGTCATGACTACACAGATAAAAGTGGCATTACAAGTTATGATCCAAGCCGACAATGTAGTGACAAAAGCTAAAAGCTTGACTTTAGACAATGTGGAAATGCAGCTGTTGGTTTAACAAAGATGCTCTATACTGACTTTGTCTCTGCCCTGCCTGATGATGTGTGTGTGAGGTACAGTTTACACAATGTGCCAGTCCATATCAGTAATGCTCTACTTTTGGTTACAAAACATGCCAACAGGGAACTTTCGTGGTCATGTTAAAACACCTGGAGCAGTCAAATTAAGTTACCATCATTGTTTTCCCATGAGAAAATGCCTTTTATTATCAGTAAATGTTATGTGTGAAAGTACTTTAGGAGCCATTCAGGTTTTGACTGCATCTGGGTGACTGCGTCTGGGTGACATTCAGGGGTCGTGACTGTAGGAAAATAGTGGCTCATTTATCACACTGCATTCCACTGCTACCTCTACATGATTCTTTTTACAGATGCTCAAAGCATTAAAGCCTCACTTCAGAGTTGAGAAAGCTGTCTGTGCTTTAATACTTCCTGTTCGCGGTTGATGGTTTTACTTTGGCCTCTGTGTTACTTTCAATGCATGTTGCATTATGATGGAAACATTCATTTTAGTCTTTGGCTCTGAGATGTTTGTGTTTTAACTGTTTTTGTAATTTCAGTTATAATTTTAAACTTTGAATTATCTAAAAATGCTTTGGCATTAAGCTTTGAACAAACCATGAAAAGTTGACATTTTTGGACAGCAGTGATATGAAAATAAGGCGAAACATCATTAAATGGCCGGTGGGGTAGTTCAAATAACAAATATCACAAATGGGAGGGTAACCTTTTTAGCCACAGTGCAAATGTGACAAACCAAAAAACAACAATAACTTTAGTAACACCTTCACTTTTCATAAAATGCACACTCAAATCTGCCTCACTTTGTTTTTAGTGCTCATTAGCAAATGTTAGCATGCTAACACAGTGACAAAGCTAATGTGCTTAGCTTTGTCATTGTGCGCGTGTTACCATTGTTAGCTCAAAGCACCACTTTGCCCAAGTACAGCCTCACAGAGCCGCTAGCATGGCTGTAGACTCTGAGTCTTGTTAGTTGAAACATTCATTTCAAAATGTAACAAAATGTGTAATGAAATTACACCATCAACATGCTATGGTGAAGCTAAGTGACAAAAATACACCATCAATACCTCTCCACACGTTCAAAATCCTAATTTTTCAACAATAATGCTTAATCACGTCGTAAACAAATTCCAAATGATATTCAGCTTTGTGAAGTTGTCATAATGTTTGCCTTAAATTGATTTTCTCCATGTGTAGTGGTGAGTATTTCACAGATAGTATATGTATGATATTGGAACAGACAATATCTGTGTGGTTTCCATATACTCAAGTGATGAGGTGATAACTAAAATGGAGTACTGACACATGAAGTAATAAATGACAATATACATGGATTGATATTCTAGGTCTAGGTCATTATTAATTCATCAAGTCATTCAACAAGAAATTCATCACAATGGTACACTTAGATGTATCTATTTTGAAGGAGGATTTGTATTTTTTCACAACATGACACACTTACAGAGTTTTGCATCTGAGATGTCCCACAGAGACTCCCAGCTGTGTCTTGACCTCTTCTTGCCCAGGTTGAGACTTGGCTTTTGAAGAAATGACCTTTGACCATACATTTTCCCCCACACGTAACCTTTAAAAGTAGAGTAGTATGATGTATCTCCACAGTGGGAGGATGTCGCTGGCTTTACTTTCCCATAGACACATTTTTGTTGTTAGACTGGACACATGTAAAAATGCACAGAGCAGAAGGGACTGATACCAGAAGCGTATTTGGCCAAACACACTTTGCCAAGTGATCTGTTTTCATTGTATTCTGTATTCTCTTTACATCACTGGCTTTCAAATTAGATTTGTATATCGGGAGTAACAAATGACAGTCTTGCCAAGAGGCCTCAACATGCATTAAAGTGCTCAGCAGTCACATTATATGTTCAGTTCTGCTCTGTTTTGCAGTTGAAAAGCATCTGAGACCACACATGAAGGTATATTTCCATTAAATTGTGCATTTTCTGAAATGCCTGCATAATAAAACTACCTTTATGCAAATATATTCAAGAAAATGAGATTACATAACTAACTGAGCACCTGTAATTCTGATACATCATGGCATTTCAATGCTGCTTCACACTGAAGATTGCTTTTTTTATGGATGAATTTCTTCTGATCCACATGTACATTGTTGTATATTTATGAGCTGCTATGTTGGCACATACCTGCAGATAAGATGGCACTCGTGTTTCCAGAGAGAAGGTGAGAGTCTTCATCCACACCTTACTCAACAATGCTCATGGTTGTCATGTGTAATTTGGAGAAGGAAAATGAATTTACTTAACTTTGCCACAAGTCTAGCCTTATTTTGACAGACAATTAAAGGACCAGTGTGTAGGACTTAGTGGCATCTAGCTCTGAGGTTGCAGATTGCAACCAGCTGAATACCCCTCCCCTTCCTCTTACAAGCATGTAGGAGAACCTATGGTGGCAAAACTTGTAGAAACATTGCATTGCAACATGGTGGTCTCTTTAGAAGAGGATCTGCACCATGGATGTATAATAGGAACTGGATAGGGCTCTGCTGCTCAGCCTTCCAGCCAATTTTCCCAGTGGCCACTTGTGGTATTGCAGCAAAAAATCCCCCTGCAGCCGAAAAATCATTTTCCCCATAGACCACCATTGTAAAAGAGATGAACTGCAAACAATGTCAATAATTACTCTATTATGAATTTTTGATCCATGGAAGTTTTATATTTGTAAAACTTTCCCTGAGCTGAGAAAAGAGTTTCAAAAATCTGTGACGTCATCACAATGTGAAGTTTATGGGCCAAGCGGGAACTTGCATGCGGGGCCAGTGGGGGAAACACTACTGCGCATATTCAGTGGGCTGCACAACACAGAAGCAAATCTGGAAGCCAGAAACTTTTTTTGGCGTATGCACCAGCCAAGCGATTCTTATTGCGCCATTTTTGGCACCCATTCAGGGCTTATTATTAATGGGTTAGTTATCAAGGGGCTTATTATTAATGAAAACACAATGATTCGTATTTTCAGGTGATTATACACTAATTAAATATACTTATGAATATTATATTCAATTTCTTCCAAGCCTGTTCCGCTAGATGCCACTAAATTCAACACACTGGACCTTTAATGCAAATTTTAAAACCACAGTTGTTTTTGTATTTTTTTTGCACTGATATTCTGTACTCATTTGTTACATCATGAAGTCTGTCTGTGTTTCACTCATCCATCCATCCTGTGTATCCCATACATTTCACTCGTCTGCTCTCCCACCAGTGTCTCAAACCCATACGGTAATAATATCTGGAAAATAAATAACATCTTGGTATTGCAGATTGCTGTTTCTGTATATCACCTTAGTGCGTTGTCTTAAAATTGTTGTCACAGGTAAGAATATCAAATTGAATTTGTCTATACTGTGACATGGCAATTAAATTTGGCTTATCAAAGGTGCAGTTAGGAGGAATCCCATTATTGCTTACTGATTTAATTAATTTGGGCCACATCTCTGCCAATGGAAATTTACAAACCGGGTTAGGGGCCCCTTAACTTTCTAGGTCAATGTTTTCAACAAGTTTATACCTCTTTAAGGGTGTAATTTATTCTAAATTACTTGATTTCCGAGTATCAGGAGTGTGGTAGAGTAATCAGCCTGTTGATTATTTCTGGTGTTAAAGGGAAATGCAGAATTTTTAAGACTTTAGGCCTATTGGTGGTTACCTTACACAACATGAAGACTGGCACCAAAGGCAATGACAATATGTAATGGATGTAAGTAGTGACGGATACTGAGATTAATTAAACCGCAACAAATTAAAGAAGAATAGCAAGTGAATTGCTATGAGATTGATAATTCTATTACTAGTTCAGTTTAATAAATGCTTATGCAAAAATGACACCTGTCCTTCTGTTACATCTGGATACCTGACTGTGAGAAGTCTGTAAATGTTAACAGGGAAATGACCTGACAGGATGTGGGAATTAACCATCAGAAGGAATAGTTAGTTGAGAATAGTTTACATTTTCCCATAAGGATTTTATTTAATGTTGACAAGTGTTTGCATTTTTTCACTGGGTGTCTCAGTGGTGCTCCTCATTTTCAGAGGAGATTATTGACATTCCTTCATAAACATTTTCAGATGGTCTGCACATGCAATCATGCCACACTACACCTGTCTGAGAAATCTGCTGATAAAATCCAGCAGGAAATAATGTGCCTGCTGCTGAGTTGGTAAATCACACTAACAGTTGGCATCATGTGAGAAATAATTCTCTGAGTGGGCAGATGAAAGACATCAAAGCTAAAAGTTAGCTCTGCAGGATGTTCTCCAGCATTATCAAAGTGTTTCTGGCCACAGGCCTGGCTAAAGACAATATTTATAAGGTGGTAGGTGGTTTTGACATTACATTTTAGGCCACCAAAGGTTTTTACATATAACATGAATGAAAGAAGTATTCAAATAAATACATAATTATGAAATAAATAATCACATTAACAAATTGTGTACAAATATGTAAATCAATAACTTGTGAAATTCAATACATTATTAATCTCAAATCATTATTATGATTATGAATTATTATTATGAAATGTTATTTCATCATTCTCAATTTCATATTATTGAAAACCTCAAAACTTAGATCTCAAAATGTTCTTTTTGCAAAACTGTTTATTTCATGTCACTTTTTGTTTCATACTGTCACTCTTCATACGTGGAGTTGTCACCCTCTCAGCTTTCAGCCAATCACATGCCTCCAGCCTCTCTTAACAAGCTCAACAACTCCAACCAAACGTAGCCTGTAAACTCGTGTTAGCTATTAATTAATTCTGAATCAAGCAACTAGATGCTGCTGCAAATAAACACTGTACACAGACACATGAGCTAATGTTTCTTTTTTATTGAGCCTAAAAAGGCTGCACATGCTGCCTAATTAGCCTGCTGACTAGCTAGGCTGGGATGTGAACTTGGATTATTTCTGGGCATCAAAGCGAAGAGCCAGTGTTAGCAAACTTCTGTTGGCTAAACGATCACATAATACAGAGTTGTGTCTCTTTCTCTGAGGAATATCTTTAGAATCAAAAAGCTGCCAATGTAACTCTGAATTAACCAGCACTAACTCTTTGATACCAAGTAATACCGGCCCACAATTCAGCCCATTTTGAAATAAAAATCTCTGATGAAGTGAAATTTACTCCAATGAAATTCTATATTATGATAAAAATAAAAATATTCTTGATAAAACTATATTTAATATTTTTCACTTTGGGGCTCCATACTAAGATGCTATAAATGCTTTTTAGAATTGACCTCTGAGAGATGTTCATAGATGTTTTTGAGAAGTGCTTCTGCATGTTCTCCTTGTGTTTTTCCTGCTGTGTCATCCTCCCATGGCCCAAAGAAATTCAGGTCAGGTGAACTGGAGACTCTCAGCAGCTCATATCAAAGTGAGAGGTTGTCTGGGATTGTTCTGTGATGGACTGGTAAACTGTCCAACATGTTGTCTTGCCCTCTGCCCTGTGAATGTTGGGAACGGCTCCAACCCTCAATTAAAGATAAAATGCTTTTTGGTTTTTGCTTTTTGGCTTTGAAGTAAATTTCTCTGCACGAAATTTAAACCTGCCCTGATTTAACCTTTCTGTCACAAGTCTTCACTTTTTCTTGTATTTTAATAAGCATCTCTCATTGCCTTTAGCTTGTACTTTTTTGGCAGAATCAAGAGTCCATTCAAACTCAGGACATCAAAGATACATACCATGCACTGTGGCCAACTGAGCCACAAGGGAGCCCACCTTGTATCTTTTTAATAGAAAGGATAGAGCTGGAAAGAATTTCTTCTCTGTAAACGAAACATCCATTAAATAAGAAGCAAAAAATAAGACTGATCCAGGAAGCCACAGGTGCTACAGCTCATAGAAAGCTGAATTGATATCTTATGTACAGTAGGGGTTTATTGAATTGTAATTATGATAAGTATAAGTCTGAGAATTAACTCATAAGTGTCACAAGTTCTCTTCCATCTGAATCTTATTTCATTTTACTCTCTTATCTCCAGTCCATGATCACAGATAAAACATTTTAACTGTATTTTTGGGTGTTTTTTCCTTTATTAAATCATGTTCCTAATGTGTTCACAGGGACCTTGCAGCTGTGCTCTCTGTGAACTAAGAACTATTGATATTGAACAATTAACAAAAATGTAAGCAACATTTAACTTCCATAGAGCACAACCATATGTTATGAAAACTCCATATTTTCAACTAGCCACCAAAGTGTTGAATAGATTAAACACCAGCTGAAACCACATCAAGGTAAATATACCACAGTTCATTCAGTACCTCTTTTTTCTTAAATCTTGACTTTTTCTTGTTGCCCACCATGATCAGCATTGTTTCTGATACATGACACAGGGCCTAAAATGTTTTCTCTTCCACCTACATGACACACCTCAGACGCAACATGTGGAAGAGGATCCTTTACACACCAATGCCAGACAGCATAATAACAATGAATCTAAATGGAAATCAAACTGAAAGGTTATATTTAAACAGACATAATCACACATAGAGCACTTGAGTGTTGCAAAACACTGAAAGTGGCTCAGTGTAAGACATGTCCCTGCTTAAATGGCAACGACAAGATTAGATTTTGTGTCATGCAGCCAGGTGGTGAAATTGAATTTAAGGTCAATCTAGACCAAGTTTTCTACCAAAACTGACCTTCCTTAGTGTGACAGTGGATGTAATTGTGGCTTGAGCTCTCTCTTCGTGTCTCTGTGTCTATCTGTCTCTGCCTGTTGGAGGCGACGTGCTACCCGAGCTCATGCTCCTCTTCAGGGGACAGATTTATTATTCACAGCTGGCTGCAAGGTTGAGACCTCTATATATATGTGTGAAATATATGTGTTTTCCAGTCCTAAAATATCCAACCGCACATTAATGCCACACATGTGCTGCAAGCTCACACTCAATAATATACATATGTTAAAACTGTTTATGATCATCTGCATATACTTAGCAGGAACAAATTAGCAAAGAAGCACGCAAGACTGCACTGTGGTCAGTTCAATCATTAATGGCTGAGCTGACATCAGATCTGTTTCCAGAGACTCTTTGCCGAGCTGCTAAGTGAAGACTTCAGATGGTTTAGCTGCCTCCTGTTCAGTGAAGACAGTCTCATTTTTTCTTATCCTTTAAAGGAATAGTTTGACATTTGCTCAATTTGCCATTTTTATTGCTGTTTTTACAAACTAAGTTGTTGTACAGATTAAACAAACAAGATATCTCGTGTTAATTTTCAAGGTGCTAGTAGGAGGATTTTTTAACCTTTGGGCAGATCTTATACTAAGCTAAGCTAACCTAAAAATGAAAAACTCATGAAAGTAGTGGTATTGATCTTATCTAACTCTCAGAAAGAAAGCAAATGAGCGTATGAACAGTTCCTTCAATCATGAAGCTTTGTCTCTTTTTATCGAGTCTTAGCTAACATACTGTAGACATGGCATGTGGCAAAAACGGACAGTGATACAGTATGTTTGTCATTGTTTTGGCTTTGCTCTAGTACAATAAAACAGTGACTGTGAGTTTAATGCTGGCAATATTGTAAACTATTTTATTTCTGGAGGACTATATGTACATTACCAGTCAAAGGTTTAGACACATTTTCACATTCAAGGGAATTGGAAGGTGTGTCCAAACTTTTGACTGGTGCTATATATATTGTATATATAAAGGGCTATAATTTCCACATGGTTCTTTGGGTTGGGATTTAAATACCAACAATTTGAAGCTGAAAGTCTGCATTTGTTTTCATTGTTTCATTTCAAATCCTATGTGCCGGAGTACAGAGCCAAAACTATCAAAATACAAACTGACAGCACTTTAGAAACACATATTTGTCTTTGAAAATACATCCTAGAAGTGATCTATCTAAGTGATTTATTTCTTGCCCGCTTGTTTGAATTTTCCACACAAAATAATCAGGTTTCCTGTGCAGGCATTTTGGAACTACAGAGTTCAACAAGCACCTCTATAGATCCTGTAGGTTTTTAATGACATTCAAAGATGCCAGATGGCATCACCAGACCATGAATTACAGAGCCCAAGGTTAACCAAGTGAAAAATAGGCTAATTGCTGCCATTTATCTCTCTAAGCTTTAATCTTTCAAAAGCTAAGCACTTGGTTTGATTTCATAGGTGGACACTTTCTACTTTGAATATGCACATGTATGTCTGCCTCTTGAGGACATTGTTTTCAGACCATTTACTACAATTCACATTCATATAAATTATTACTGACAACCATTTTTCAAAGCATACCACAATGTTTTGGACGTCTAATATATTTTAAAGGCAGCCGTGAAAATCAACTTGGAGGGGCATGAAACTTGTTTGAAATGCGCAATCCATCATGAGATGTTCATTGTGATATCTCATGCAAGTTTCAAGTCTCAAGTTTATTTTCATACTGTACTGAAACCATTGGGAACAAATGGCTGAAAAAACAAAAAATGAAAACAGTCTGCAGTAATGACAAATATATGTGTTTTCGAGTCCTAAAATATCTCAAATATGGAGGCCCTGAAATGCAAAACTCAATAACATTTCAGAAAACAATTGAACTGATCCAAAACATTGTGCATTTGGTAGAGCAACACACTAGACACCGGCCTATTGATCACACCTATTGATCAATGAGGGCATTAGCTAATTCATGTTAATCTTATGTACCTGTTGACTGCTGAAAATGTGTTTATTGTTTGTGATCCATTCTGATGTATCTGTTGAAGGTCACAAGACAGAAATGTCATGCTTTTGTAGCCTGAATACATTTCACATTTTTACCTTCTGTGAGTGGTGTACCTTTTTTCCCTTATCACATCAGAAAACAAATTTATTGTCATTTATTGTAACATGCTGTGCTTTGAGGTTTCAGATATGACACATGCTCTGGTTCATTACATTAAGCTTCATATAAACTCTTCCGATCCATCAGATAGATTATTATAACTGGCTGTGTCTTCTTTTGTGATGTGTGTGAAACATTGGTGGTGCATCAGTCCTGCCCCAAGTGAAATGAAGTTACATTTTCCCCAAGAGGCCAGCAATTATTTTCATTTTAATGATAAGTATACATTTTCATTGTGCCTGTGAATATTGAGGAACATAAATTAAATTAAACTTAAGCCACATTCTGACCTTACAGCAAATTATCGCAAATTAGCATTGGATTAAAACAAATGGGGATGGTTAGTGTGCTAATATTGCTAATATCAGCTACTGTAATTTTGCGAGACTGCTTACATTTACTTACTGTATGTTTTTCTTGCCATGTTTTGGTGAAAAGTAATGCCCCCGGGTAAAGCACAGGGGTAACTAATAACATTAATAATGGCTCATTTCCATTTAAGCATCCCATTAGGTCTTCCCAGTGATAATGCAGTCATTATTAATGTTATTCATTACACTTGTTCTCTACTGCTATAACATGTCTAAATGTCTGTCATGAAATTATTTTATTGCCTAGCTACTTACCGGTCATCATTGCATCCTGTCACAGGGTCACAGTCAGCACCATGGACAGAGTCTGCTGGGGATTTGGATAAATATAAATAAATTCAATGAACCTTTGAGTTATATCAAAGACATTGGTCATAACGATGAACTCTCAGAGAATTATCACCCTCTGGAGTCCCCCTCAGCATTTTAACCTTATTAGCTCTTTTTGGTTTCCCAGCCCACAATCCCACTTTCATCAACCCTGTTTTTTTCAGCAAAATAGGTCTGATAAACATACTGACAGCAGACAGACAAAGTTAGGGAATAGCTGGTGAACAAAGTGGTGCATTTAGCGACAAAAAAGACAGATATTTTTCTCAGGAGTTGATGTAGACAGAGCCAGAGCTGACTGGGGATCGGACTCTGGGTCCAAACCCAAAGTCTGATTGGGTTGGGTAGGGAGGTGTTGTATCGCAGCCAGTCTTGGGCCTGTGTATCAATATGTCTAATACTCAAGTGGATCAGCTGGGCAGGAAGATAAAGACTTATTATCCTCTGATGTGTTCTGATAGGGTCTCACTGTCTGGTGCTCCCTTTCAGAATCGGTTCCTAAAAAAAGTATTTATTGGTCAGGTTTGGGTAGGTTTTCCCTGAGTCTTTTTCAGATCCAGTCAAAAATTTGGACCTATGAAGAAGTTTAGAGTGAATACTGGCCTTATATACATGACTCCAAAGTAATGCTTACATATCTTGCTCCGTGTGTGCTGGATTTATAAATAGGTAACTGTTTGCTAGCCAACATGTTCGACACAACACCTTTATACTAAAATGTAAATGTTGTGTTTGCAGCTTTTTCTGTTGCCACCAAGTGGCCAAAAAGTCAATGAATCCAACTTTAAAGTCTGTGTCCCAGTTTGATGATAAAGGATTATCTTCAGGAATCTTGAGGAAGTTTTTTTGATCATCCACAGTTTGAAAATAGGCAGAGAGATACATTTTCAGTACTTTAACTTGGCTGTAATCACCCCACAAAAGGGCTTTCTATACATTAAAAAAATTACACATTTCGATGTGAATATAAATGTCATCTGTGAATCATCTGAGTATAAGCCTTGTGATTCTGTATATTTCTATATGTTGAGAAGAGAGTGTGTAGGTCTAAGTCATTTATCTACCATATGAGCTTCATTTCATTTTGAATTGAGCTGAATATAAATCTGTTGTCTAAAAGTCATCCTGTGGTTCAGTATAATTGATTGTTATGTGGTTTGTTGCTGCCATGCAGCAGTACTTAAGAATATGTAAAAGGACACCAGTGGGATAAAGCGTTTTACTATATGCCTTATTTATTTAGCAGACCTTTCTGACTTGGCTTCCTCAAGGATTTTTCCCACACCCTTGCTGAAATCAGTGCTCCTAGCTCCAATAGCAGTCTAACTGGCCCCTCTGAACAGCTGGCCTGAGTTTGGCTCCTGTGGTCTAAATGGGCCAGAAAAAAGGCTTGTGGCTAATTAGTGCACATGAGTAGGGTAATTTTTTTATTCTCCTTTTACTGACAAACTTTTCATTGGAGGAAAAGTTCCATAATGCCCTGACTCTGTGGCTGAGACATACTCTTGAGACAACAGTGCTGCCGTGTTCATTATTCCTATACCCCCTTACCCCCCCTCGCTCCCCTGGAGGGCAATTAAATACATTTTGGACTTCTGTGTAACCTGGGCTTCAACCCCTTGTGGTTATTTGTTTTTCTGAGGATATTCTGGTGTTAATCATCTGACCTCAGATTTAACTTTGTTTATTTGGAACTTCAGCCTTTCACTTTGGATTCTTGTGACATCTCATCATCATTTTGATGATAGATAGCTACAGGAAATGGCAATCATGGGTGTGGAGTGCTCAAAATTATTCTTTGGCATGTTGCTTTTGCAGGCTTTTTTTTTTTTTTTTTTTAAAAATTCAATTATGATTTTTATTATTTCCTTCACAGAAATCCAACGGGGCAGTCCAATGCATTTATCAATGAGCATTCTCAGAAAAAAAGCAAAAAACAAAACAGATAAATAATAAAAACTAAGAAGGAGAGCAACAACAGGTACAAATTAACAATGGATACAGATAGAATAAAGATTGCAAAAGCTACATTAAAGTTAAAAGTTAAAGTTACAGCCAAAGAAACAATAAAATGATATCATATACACAGATTTACACATACACAGTGTAGGGGAGAATGGGGTAAATAGAGCCAGTGGGTAAAATGAGCCACCCCCTTTATCTTGGTCACCATAAACAAAAGCAATCATGTGATCACAAATTAAGAAAGTATAGTTCACATTGCTCAATCCATCTTGGACTCAAGCATATGGAGAGAGTGGTCAGCAAAACAGAGCAAAAAAAAAAAAAGATTTTTGACATGCCAAGTGAATTCATCATGTTACTAAATTCATCAGTCTTGTATCATAATTAAAACAGATAAGTTTTGGACATTATTACATGTTAATTTAAGTCAGTGTAAGCTACAAAACAAGGTCATAAACTTAGCATAACTGTGGATCTGAGCCACTGTGTGAAACAGTTTTGTCAAAATGGAGGTAGTGGGGTAAAACGTGCCAGTGATGTTGGGGCAAGTTGAGTCAATGGCTCAATTTACCCCCCAAAATATTTTCTGATATTCTAGAGACTAGAGGCCCTGTTCATGTTAATGTTTGATCACTGTTACAGGTATTACAATGTTGATGAATAAATACCTAATTGTTGAATGACGTTAAGTTTAAGCCACACACAAACATACTGTACATACAGATGGGTGGCATATTAAAGGAAAAGCCAACATAAAGTGTCTTTGTAAGGTGTTGGGCCACCAGAACAGCATCAATACACCTTGGCATTGATTCTACAAGTCTCTGAACTCTACCTTCATTTGGTGTTTTGATGATGGTGCTGGAGTACGCTGTCCAACACATCGGTTCAAAATCTCCCATAGGTGTTCAAATAGATTGAGATCTGGTAACTGTGGCCATAGAATATGATTCACATCATTTTCATACTCATCAAACCATTCAGTGACCCCTCATGCCCTTTGAATGCGGGCATTGTCATTGAAATGGAAACATATACGTAGACTTTATGATCTGCTTCCCGTATGAAAATGTTCCTAACAGGTACTGTCAAAGGTGAGGTATGGGACTCGGTCACTGTAACTTTAGAGCGAATGTCCAGGGAGGAAAGGCAGATAAGGATTTGGCCTTCAACTCTTAATTCTAAGCAGAGACCACAAGAAACTCCCTAGAGATATGGTGGATTAATTAAAAATAAGTGTTAGGGTGATGATTATGGGATGATTGTGATGCATGTGGCTGTATATGCAAGTACCAACACTGAACTTCATTCAGTATCTCTTCAGCCTAGCAAAGTGGGAGATGCAAATATGTATTCTAGATATTGCAATAAAACTCCGAAAGACAACTTGCTCTCTGTGAGTTCATCTTAAATTTCCACTACAGTCATCCTGGAAGAGACCACTCCCATCAGGATAGAAATGTTTCATCATAGGATAAAGGTGATGACTCAGAACAACTTTGTATTGATTCACAGTGACCCTTCCCTCTAAGGGGACAAGTGGACCCAAACCATGCCAGCAAAATGCCCCTAAAGCATAACAGAGCCACCAGATCCCCTCACTGTAGGTGTTAAGCATTCACCCCTGGACCAGTTTTTCCTTTAATTTGTCACCTGTCTGTATACACAAAAGCACATTTACACACATATTATTTTTGTGGCTAACACACAAAGCTAACAGTTAAATCTTTACTGAAAGTGTTTAGGTAACATGTTGAACAACAGGACACAAACATATAATTTTACTGAAAAGTATGAGGTTTTGCCTTTGTTAAATTGATGGCATTAATAAAGTTCAAAATTATCTCAAATTTGTTTGATTTTGTGTAATTTTTATATCAGTATTTAATGGTAACACTATTTACCCATTGAGCGCTCAATTTACCCCATCCCCATGCTCATTTTAAGTTGTGCCATAGGACTAACTTTTTTTGATGGGTCTTTGTTCTAAAACCATAATAATTAGATAACTTGTTTTAATTTCCATGAGTACACAACAACCTGAAGTATATAGAGTTACTATTATTTGAAACAAATACACTTTCATTTTGCAGTAAAAATCATCAAATGTAAAAAGTGGCTCATGTCACCCCGTTCTCCCCTATGTGTACTGTACATACATACACACACATACCCTTACCCCATAAACATACATACATGCATACATACATATACACATATAGACACACCAAGCTAACTAAGTGAATGCTTGATCTGAAAGGAAATTATTTTCTCCTCCCCCACCCCACCCTATCCCCTATCCCCAGTTGAACACGATATACTGTTGGCTTGGTTTTAAACTATGTACACGTCATATTTATCTTAGTTTACCATTCCCTGATCTGTGTTAGAAATGGGTCCCAGATTTCTTTATAGGCATCCATTTTCCCATTTTTTGTATATCAGTCATTCATAAGAGGCAGTTTCTGATAGAGCCATGAACCATTCAGAGTAGGTAAGGTTGTTTCCTCCCATCCAGTGCCTCAGTATGACCCTCTTAGCTGTAGTAAAAGCAACCTTTAGCCATTGGGCCTTCTTCCCATCTATTCTCTCATTTCCTTTAGGCTATTTAGGAGGCAAAGAGCAGGAGTAAGGGCAACACCAGTGCCCAGGCTATCACTAATCTTTTCCATGTCCCTCTGCCAGGTGGCTAGGCTAGTACAATTAAGGAACATATGGACAATCACCTTGTTCCATTTGGCATTGCCAGCAGAGGTTTAAATGTCTCAGTCTTGCCCTATTCATTCTCACAGGTGTCCAGTAGAGTCTATTGAGTATTTTAAATTGAATAAGTTTAGATCTGGCGTCTGTCATTGGATTTCCTTCACTAGTTTATTCCACTCATCTTCACTCATCAATCCTTAAATCCCTTTCCCACATGGCTTTTAGGTTTTAGGCCTATCCATCAATGAGGTAGCTGTAAATTTGACCAGCCAGGAGTGGAAGACTACTAAACAATTCCAATTTAGAGCATATAGAAGATTGGGTGGGAAACTTGGTGCCCATTGGGCCAACCTTAGACAGCTGGAGAATTCTCCAGAAGTCCTTTCTCTGCGGGTTGTAGAGTTCTCTTAATTCTTCAAATGCTCTTAAGGTACTGTTATGATAAAGATATCCAATGTGCTCAACCCCCTTAGTTTGCCACTCTCTCCAGAAGAATACCTTCCCTCCTATTTTCAATTTTGGGTTATTCCATATTGAAGCTGATCCTGTCAGAAAAGGGAATGATCCTTCTTTCTTGTGTATATGATGTCAGATATTCCTAGTATGAGAGGTTATTTGGTTCTGGATATCAGCTTTCAGACGTTGGCTCAAATAGTCTGCTGTCCTGAAAGGGACACTCAGTTTTTCCTCTAAATCTACCCACAGGGGTCTGTCATCTCTACTTGAGGGAAGGAGGACTATCTGGGACCCCAAGAATGCTTCCTGGTAAGTCTCATATTAGGAAGTCTCAGTCCCCCATATTCTATCTTAGCCTGTAGTCTTGTTATCTTCATCTTAGCCCATTCCCCCACTCAAATAAATTGACTTCCATAAGTCAATAATAATAGGCAATAGCAACTATAATTCTGTACAAAATTAGATCTAAATATCACATTTCAATAAGACCCATTTCCATAAGATAATGAGATACAATAAAGGTCAGAGTACAAAATACATAGTCAGGCTATCCCGTCTCAGAGGATAAGTAGATCCATAATATATACATTTCCATAAGATGCCATAAATATCATAAAGTACAAAATACATTTCCTAATAATAAGATACACAGTAGAAAAAATATATACTAGAAGAAAGAGGGTTATATACAAAATACATACTACATAATGCATTTCAAAAGTTGGAGGAGGTGAATACTATTACAGAGTAGATATTGAATATACCTGCCTCAATAAGCAAGGGGAGGGAAAGGGGCTGTGCCAGGAGGCGTTTTAGTGGCTCAACTTTACATACATATGAAGCCCCTTGTCGGCACAGACAAACAAAGTAGGTTAGATATACAAACACAAGTTACAAAAATGGACTCAAGTCTAATGCCTCATTGAACCCATGTGGTTTACTGTGGTTTACCCTGCACCAGCTGGCACCCAGGAGAGAGGCACTGCTGTGCACAGGGTATCTTCAGTTTATGAACAACAGCTCTTCTGATGAAAGTGAGCTGCGTGCAACAGTCAGCACTGACGAATAAAGTGGTTATTGTGACTAAGATTAAGCACTTGAGTGCAGATGTGATGAAGATGTAAAATGGATTGCTAGAGGGACTAAAAGTCAGTACAGAAACACACAAAGCAACCATCAAAGAGTCCACGTGCAACTTATTTTTAACAAGCATGTCATCGGAAATCAGCAAAGATTCTCAGGATAGAAAAAGACAAAGCATTGTCCTTTCATGTGTGTGTGTGTGTGTGTGTGTGTGTGTGTGTGTATGTGTGTGTTTGTGTGTCACTTTCTTCTTTTTGCTGCTTTCCCCAGAGAGACAGACATGTCTTTAATAAACCACAGCAGGAAAAACACAAGGAACACAAAAGAGAGACATTAAACAAGAACTATTACCATAGAGTCCCATAATGTTACAGTGTTGGAAACATAAAACCAGGTCACTGTCATCTCTGAGTAATCAAAACTCCTCCTACAGTCTATATGAACTCAAAGACCTCAAATTCGTCATCAGTGTGTAAAAGACATACTCCTCTGTGAAGAGCAGCTGTCATAACTCCTTTCAGCACCTGTTCTGGGTTTACAGAAACAGACACCATGCCCTTCCTTTCGCTCTTCCTAGTCAACCAAATATTCACTTTTCCTGCACCAGACATGAAATTATTATAAAAAGAGAATACTTTACTGTCTAGCTGATTAAAAGGAACAAAAATTTTAAAATATTTAAAAAGGGAAATACCCTCCCCTGTACACTACAACATTAGCCCCTCCTATATATATAAATATATGCTGTTTTGTGTTATGTACTACAACGCTCAGACAGTGTGAACAGCCAAAAACAACAAAAAAGCGATAAGATCTGTCTGGAGTGTGGAGTTTCCCATGAGTAAAATTCCATGGATAATTTTCTAAATCTACCTTGAGGAGGAAAAACATAAGTCACTGCTAACCAGGAATCCAAAAAACAAACTCAAATCTGAGAGCAGTGGTCAGTTAATAGCAGTGTAACCTTAGAAAACCAAATAATAATAATAATAATGATAATACATTCAATTTGTAGGGGAGACCAGGGACAGTTGTAACATGGGACGGTTTTAACATCTTGAATTCCTCCAATCAGAAACAAGCCACAGTGATTACACTCACTCTGCACATGCTCAGTTAGATTTGTCTTCTTGCTTTTTTGTTTTGTGTTGTTTTTTTTTTAAATCAATTTTGCAACCTGTACATATTTCATAAAACCACTTAAATACATTGTTTCAGTAGTTGACACATTGTAGTTTATAATATAGCAAATGGACTGTTCCAGTTCCAATGGTTTTTGATTTATTGGGAAAAATCGCAAAAAGTGTTACAACTGTTCCTGGTCTCCCCTACTGCACTTTTCATTCATAGTGAAACTCAAAGTGCTGCACTATTAATAACATGGAAAACACAACATAAAGAAAATAATAATAAGAGTTAAGATGAAAAAGGCTTCTTGAATAGAATGTTTTTAAGGCCTTTTTTAAAAGAGTCTAGGGTCTGTGCTGTCCTCAGATGGTTAGGAAGGCTGCTCCACAAGTGTGGTGCAGCAGACCAGAAGGCTTGATCCCCTGCGGTGCAGAGCTTAGTACTGGGGGCCCGGAGGAACGAGCTGTTAGCAGATCTGAGGGTTAGGGTCACAAAAATAAACAAAGCTGGCCTGCCGACAGTTAACAAATAGATAAATAGACACAGACAGACACACTGAGCAAAAGATCAGAGGGAAAAGTGTTGTGTCTGGCAAAAGAAAAGATTGACATTACTGCCCTGAAAAACCTGGAGTTCAAAAGGAACAATGTGTTTGTAGGAAGGAAGTCTTGAGTGCCATCAGTGGGGTGCTGAACATGGTAGTATTGTGAACTGTCTTACCTTAAAACTTTCCATCAACTTATTAAAATCCAGGGCTTTGACTCACTAAATGCTAATAGTTAATTATACTCTCTAACACTTGAGCAGTTTATGGCACAAAATGAACTCTTCGTGTAGATCTCCCTATATCTCTGTTATTCCGGTTTGTTATCTGCCTGACTCTATCAGGAGAAAATAGGGAAAACCTGTATACGTGTGTGCTAATCAGTCATGTGCAATGAGAAAAAGGTGGAGTTTGTGTCACAAAATGAAACGCTATGCATGTACACTAACACACAAACACACCATGTTATCTTGTGTCACAATGTACATGAAGTAAATACTACGTCCGTGATTCTATTCAACAGTATATTCATAAAAGACAGCTAGTAGAAATACAGCAGTGGTGAGCTGACACACATCGATGCATCAGAAAACACCACTGCTGTATTTCCAGGTGCAGACGAATCAACTCTCCAGAAAAGCAGCAATTTTACAAATTTGCTTACTTGGACTTCTTCTGTCTGTATGAAATGTCTGATGTGTGCTACTGGCGAGAGGTTTCTCATGATGCAAAGCTCTGCAATGCAATGTTGTACTTTAGCACTCATCCACATCAGCATGCGTGGGAACGAAAGTTTGAACAGAATTCAATTCAATTCAGTGGAAATGTCATGATCAATGGATTTGTTTGCTGAGGCAAAGTAAATTTGTGCTGTGCTTTCGTGTAGAGTTTAACTCTGGTGAACTTTGTCACGTGAATTTGCACTTTTGACTGCCACTAGCAAACTGTTTTGGTATGAAGTAGTAGTGAATGAAGAGTCCAAAATGGTGGAAACGACAATATTAATTGTGCTGCATCAACCGATTTTATGTAACTCTACTCTCCTGACTGAGAAGCTAATCCAGTGGAGCTTTCTATTTTGCATCTATTTTTTGCCAAAAACAAAACTATTCACAAGCTTTCAACATCTTTTTGTTGAAGTGTAACCTGGCACTGAGACTGTGATTCAGTAAGGATGATGTTCCTCTAAAAAACAAACAACCAAACAATAAAAAATAATAAATAATTGAAAAAAAATGTCAGTGCCAGTTGACCACAAGCCATCAGCACAAAAACAAATACATCTCACCCTATACTTCTTACCTCTCTGTCTGAGAGAGTCAGCATCCAATCAGAAAGAAAGAGCTGGTGGGTATCTAGCTTTCTGGTCTGTGAAGTTTTGTGAAGCATCATTTTGTTTCAGTTTTGCACTTCTGATCTACCACAGACTTAAGCGGTAGCTAAAAGTAAAAATACCACAGTTATTTACAGTTACAACTACAGTCTGTTTTCAGACGCTGTAGTTCATAATTACATTACTCTTCCAACTCTCATTTTCAGTCTGTCACTAAAAATATCACAAGATCAAAAGCTGCAGGACAGATCAGAGACAGTAAGAGCATGGTCATTGTTTGACAAATCATATTTTCACAGATGGCTTCAGAAATCAATCATCCCAGTGTTTTGGACCTGCCTAATGTTTTGCGTATGGATCCGTGTGCTCAGGATCACGAGCACATGTAGCAGTGGCAAACTAATTAGTTGATAGGTGGTGTGTGTAGGTGCCTGGATTCCTCGAAATATGCTTGTACTGCATGGGGATCAGTTAATAAAATTTATTTTTAACTTCATTCTGGAGGGGCGAGTCACCCAAAATAGCTGCAAAAAATGTGATTTTTAAAAATAATCCAAATGCGCTCCAGCAGCAACTAGTTATCTGGTAGTTAGTCTGGTCTGACAGAGATCACCCTTTGAGAGCAAAATGGCACAATATTTTGTTCACTTCTTTCGGTTGAAGGAATGAACGGTTGACCACCAGTATTTGCTGATCTGGAGAGACTTGTGGTCACAACTTTGTTCTTTTCAAAACCCAAGACTAAAAATCTAACTTATTGATGGCATTTCATGTTCCTTTGCAGGCAGTCTTTTTTAAAGACTTGAATTAGCTTGTCCCTTTCTTTGAAATGCAACTGAAGACAGCAGTGTATGTGTTGCTTTGAGTAGATACATGTGTTATTTGCAATGTCAACTTGAAGGAGAAATAACGGAGATCAAATTTTATAACAATTATGAACTCAAGAAGATTGGACTGTTTATCTGGCATCAGACGTATGGAAAAAACAAGCTAAATCACAAAATGAATACACACAAAATAATATACTTAAAGGAGCAGGGATGGCAAAATGATGAAAAACGCTATCTGTCGTCTATATTGCCAGAAAACGTGGTGACAATGAAGTCGGGGACTCTGTGTTGGCACAGCTTGACTCAGAAAGAGCCTGGCCTGAGTCCGGGCTTTGCTTTTATGTGGTTGACATTCTTTTCGTTTTCTTTCAATCATTATTATGACACTGAGGAGACCAGATTTCCCCCAGCCCCCAAAGGGATTTGAAACAGTGACTCTCCACATGAAGTATCCATTTCCAGGGTTTGTACTTTTTAAGAGTAAAATTGAAGCACTTTTCAAACACTTTCAAGGTACCTAATCCAAAATTTCCAGACTCTCAAAACATTCATCATCACATGTAAATTTTTACTATAAATGCAATAGTGAAAAACAGTTTACAGAATTCCTTAATACTCACAGCAATCAATGTATATTGTCACTTTGTTTACATGTTTGCATGCAACAGCGTGTACAGCAATATCTGTATCTGTTCAAACAACAAAAATGATCGAATGAACAAAATTATCAGATTATCCCGGAAGTGTTTTTTTTTTTAAACGAAAATAATTACTGAACAAAACTATTTCCATTGCAGCCAGAGGATAAATGGTATAAAGAATTACAGTGGTTTGTATTACTATAGTTTAGTGGTATAGTAAATTACTTAATAACATTCAGTAAGTTAGTATACATGTCTATTTACATATTTACATTAGTAAAAGTTTAGTGCACATGGCAAGTCTTTCAGTTTTCTACTTTGGGGGGGGCACATAATAAAACTGGGGAGACTCAGCAGCCACACATTTCTTCATCCTCAATTTCTCTGTTTAGCGTCTTCAGGTTGGGCTAACCCATTGTTGCTAACTTTGGGGCTAACCCCTTCATTTTCCAGCTGTTGGGGAAACAACAAACGTGACTTTTCTTGGTCTTGGCAAGCTGCAGCATTTATTAACTGACACACTGTAGTCTGTACTGTACATTTACTGCCAGATTGACAACTTACTGCTAACCTTTTCCTCTGTTCCGCTCGCATTCACCGACACTTTTCTGCTGCTCGCTCTCTCACTCACGTAACCTCTCACACTGCTTTATTCCTTAACAGGAGCTACGCTACCAAGAGGTTCCTAGGCACTGACACAGAGGTTAACTCACATTTCGGAACAGCGCTGCACAAACGCTATTGACTTCCGAATGAATTGATATTTTGTGTTATTATTGGCAATAAAAAAAATATTTTTTGGGCCTGGCTGCTTGATACTATTATAGGGGAAACACCAGATAATGTTGAAAATAAAGCATTTTTCAAAGAGTATATTTGCATTCAAGCATATTCCTAACCTTGAAAACATAACAATTAAAATTAAGCATTTTCCAAATTTTCAAGACTTTGTACAAACCCTGCATTCCACTAGATTACACTTGACACTTACCCACAACCACAGTTTGACTCAGGCCGTGATCAGACTGCTACTTTGTGAATTGGAAAACCACAGTTTCTTTGGTCTCTTAAATCTTCTGAATATGTACGATTTCTGAAAAAAAAAACCTCAGTCTATTTGTCTTGACAAGTTGCCAGACTTTGGTAGGCACTTTCCCTCTGGCATTGATTCTCCCTTTCATCGATTTCCCCCAGTCCTAAGATCATGTGGTTTGCAAAAGCAGAGTCATACATCTTTGCAATTATTTGGCTACTTAAGTATTCAAAAAAACCATGTTCCCCAAATGTCCCTGGGCAAGGGTCTGTGAGCATGCATACTGTAAGTCAAGGGTCAGACCTGTCAAGAAACATAAAGAATCCAGTGAAACATTTCATACACAATTAAGACAGACACAGCAGTACAGGATAAAAGACTCGGCATGACTCATTCAACACTAATCTTCCGCCTGTAGAGGCTGAAAACAACTGAGTCAGATGTGGCAGTAATTGTCGGAGGTTGCTCATACTTGGAAAATGAATGACATGAATCAGTGGTGAAGTGTGACTATTTCACTAAGGCCCTAAGGGTGTCCAACCTCCACCCTGACTGCGAAACACAGCTCAGAACTCAATTTAGGGCCATAAACGTGGCCATCCACATTATAATGGTGCGTGTGTCCACCTTTTTTATCACATTTGAGTACATAAACATTCATCTTCTACTTAAGCAAGGAGCACATTTTTTGTATACTGTTGTCAGACAGACAGACTATTGCAAAACCCTGGTAAGGTTAAATTATAATGTTATTAGCCATGCTAGCAGCGTGGCTAATAACAGAGGGGGCAGAGGCCAAAGCCTGACGGACATTTGGGGTTAACAGAAGGGTGCCAGGAGCAGAAATTACAGGAGGAAACAGATCTGATGGGAAGAGTAGAGAGAAGCAAAGGCAGGCTCGGGACCTGCACTATTAGCAGCAGGCTAATAGTTCAGTTTGTGGGTACAAAGGTGACATTTTTTCTTGATAAGTGCATCTCTAACAGGTGTCAGCAGTGCTGTAGGAGCAAGGGAGCAGGAAGTAATTTCATGAAGGAATAGGCAAACTGGTGAACATTTAAAATTTCTTTTTTTTAAAAGTAAAGGAAGGAAGTGGTCTAGATAACACATCGCTATTTGGCTTGCATGTTCAGCCCAGCAGAGGAGGAGTTGAGATGAAAATGCAGAGAGAGTGAGAGAAGTGTAGGGAAGGAGAACAAAGAAGGAAAAGGATAGAAAATACAAGAAAAAACAAAGAGGGAGGTCAATGAGACGGGATGAGAGCGTAAAACCACTACAGAAGACAAACTGTGTTGTGTTTCACATCATATTGTATGATGGCACCTCCAGCTGCATTCCACTACTAATTTTTCAACCACTCTGACTTTATGAACTGCAGCTGTTGAGGAGCTGAGAGACATCTCCACAGGCTGCATTTATATTCATGAGCTGCTTTCCATTCATTTGTCCTTTCACGGCGGCTTACCCTCCCTCACAGCCAGCTTGGAGTAGCATTTGATGTGCAACAGATTTCAACAAGTTTAGATTGTCACAGAAAAGAAGAGATAAAAGTTTCTGTAACTGACTTGTTTCGTCTTTCCTTCTGTCATTATGTGGAGGTCTCAGGATGCCTTTCAGGGCAATGTGAGTGATCACCATGGGCATCTCCGGGAGAGCTGCCTTGTCTGAACACACACATACACACACACAAGGAAATGAATGAATCATGTCACTGTGTGGTTGTGGTGAACAAAAGGACACTGAAATATCTCAGAGAAATATTTCAGGAATTATTCATTATGTTGAGGGTTGCTGTTTTACTTTAATACCTAATTATTCATTTTTTTCCGTGGTGTTGGTCATAAAAAATAAAAGCTAATTCATGAATAGCATCACGATTCCCACGTTACAAACATTCTCACATGAAAGAAAAGAGAAAATCAATAAAACTGGTTTTACAAATGAAAACCTTGTAAAAACTTAAATAGAGATTGTGGCGGTTGTATGGAATTTTGTAGCTATCATGCTACAAGATTCATTGTTGAATCTTGTTGAATAATTGGATTTTTATTTCCTGCCAATTTACAGATGCCAGTCAACAGATATGGTTTGCAGAACAAAGATTGATGTGTGATGTTAATGGATTGAACAGTTCTTTTAGTGCACAGCTGCTCATGCCACAGACACTGGGAGGGGGAGGCTTCAAAAGGCATAAATCTGTCGTAAATTACATCTTTCTCTTTGTCTTTTTACCCTCTTTATCTTGTTGGTGTAATGTGTGGAGTTTAGTTAATTCCCTCTTCTGATAATTAATACAGGCGGCATGTGATGACATGATTTTATCTGGTTCTAAGATAAGATAAGTACATAAATCTCACATATCATAGTAGCATGCAAATCATCAGCGGGAAAGCCAGCCTGACACTGATCCAATGAGATTGTCTTGCAACTTATCTGTTTCAGAGTCACTGTGGCTGCAGGGTGAGCAGAGGTAAGCCACTGAATCCAGAAGTAGGGGGGCCAAGGAGCCATAGGCCCCCCCACTTTACCCTCCTCCCACATTCTTTTTAAATCATGAATCACTGTGTCCCCTCAAATACTCTTATATTGCAACACTTACAGTAAAAGAGCTTATACAATTGTTGTTCATGTTCAGCAACAGTGACTACAACAGCTGTGAGTGTGGTGCCAAATCTTTGGGTCCGTCCTGTGGGTCCTGTGGGTCGCCACTGCTTCAGGTTTGAGCCGAGCCCCGCATATTTCTGCTCCTCAAAACTGGTATTTTAATGTGACAGAGTAGAACTTAACGTAGAGTGACAGGGGAAGGGGGAGAAATATGGTGCTCCACATAACCAGAAGCATACAGGCCATGGATGTATTACAGCACAGAAATCGGTCCATAATGAAAACTGCAGAGAGCACAAAAGCCTCAAATTGCGTGTCTTCAGCAGAGGTGCACACACATAGAGCCCTCCACAATCACAAACCAACTTCCATGTATTTTACTTCTTTTACGTATCTAGTATTTTGCATCTATGACATAATCTACTGTCTGTCAGAATAGCCTACAGCTATTAATGACTCAGGCAGATCTGAAATGTGATTCACGTCTGAATTTTACATTTATGTTGTTCAGGTGTCACTGAATGTATCTGTTTCTGATGTCGCAGAAACATCAGTACTGATGTTCTATTTGTTGCCCACAGCTGGCTGTATGTCAGATTCTTTCCTTTGACTTTATTAAATACCTGCAGCATCACACAGCAACTGAAAGTGCGTTTTTAAATTGAGAGAGTGAGGTGTGCATTTACAACCGTGTCATAGCAGTGGTAACTGTATTAACACCAGGATCTGACGGTAATCAATGTTCTGTGTTCTGCTACGCATCTACACAGGTCAGCTGTTACACACAGATTCCAGGTTTATACGGTGGGATTGTTTGTAATAACGCAGCCATGATGGATTAGTCCTGACCATCATTAGAGCTGTCAGGACATTTTTAAGTAGCTTAAAATCCAAGATAAGCCTAAAACCTCAAAGCTACTTGGTCACCCCCAATGGCGATTTTAGCAGGTGGCCTAGGGTGGCCACAGCCACCCCTGAAATCTCATTGGCCACTCCTGTGGCTACCACAGATCTGATAGGTAGTTGGTTAAGTTCATCAACACAATAAGGCGGGACAAACGCTGGTCAATCATTGATGACAGCTGATGGGACTGGCATGGTGACAAAATAGAGTAAACTCCTGCAAGTGGTGCGGACGTTGATTTGGGGTTGCATACAATGTGAATTTGAATATACATGTGGGGCTGGATTGTTGTTTTGATTGTTTTGCGCCAGCGATTAGCATTAGCGAATTGCTTATGTAATTCACAGTCTAATGTGTGTTAATAGATAGCATTAATGGCCATTTTGATAAAGCAAAGCTTGTCAAATGTTAATTTATGTACACCCACCACAGTAGTTTGTTTAGTTTTGTTTAATAGGATTTTACTGTGTCATGTTGGCAATGTTATTTGTATTCAAAGTGTATAAGAGTGCTAGGATACAGGCAGTTAACCAGCCAAGTTCATGGGCCTGTAGAGATGTAGGCTGGAAAGCAAGGTTTATTGTATTTCCCAACCATTGTTATGCTGTCGAGGTCATTCAGTAAACACAGATAAAGGTGGAATGTGATGTTTTCAATTAGTTAAACTGAGTAAGAGCCATCTATGGAACATAAGAGAGTTTTACTCATGCAGATGACAAAATATGTTTATGATTGTGTATGTGCAATATTGTTTTGGTGTTGTGTAGAAAATGTGCAAGTTACACATGTAGGTATTTGTAGCATTGAGCACGAGATGTTTAAAGTAAGTCAAGTCCAATCAGAACTTAAAAGCAGGACTGTAAGCTGAAGCTATTTCAGAGGTAGTAGAGCTGATGTAAACTGAGTTAATCCATGATGATATGAATAACATTGCTGACAACTGTTTTAAATATGTTTTGCACAGGTTACCCCTGTGAATAAATGTGTTGCACCAGTTTGGACTTCCAGTATATAACATATTTACTCCACTACAGGGAAATGACTCTTAGAAAATGTGTAGCCTATCCTAAACAGAATTACTGATCGAAAATAGACGTTTTTAGTTAACCACTGTATCCCAGAGACTGTCTATCTTTGCATAGGTTCAAGCAATGTGATGCCTTGAGCTCTGTGTCCCATTTTGGCCACCCCAGTCAAAATGTCCTGGATACGCCACTGGTCACCCCCCACCCCCATGTCTGACTGAAGAAAATACTGCGTAAAAAAATACAGGGGGCTGTGTTGGTGTTGTTTAAAGTGGCGGTGAGACAATGAAATACGATCCAGCAAGTCTGGTTGGTGTAACAGATTATTGCGTTTAAAGGCTGATCAGAAAAACACTGCACAGCAGTTTGTAATATTCACAACTCTGGAAAGTTATCACGCTGCAACCCTGTTTACTAGTGCACACATATGGAATGCGTCTGTGTCCATGGACCCCCGAAAAGTATGAATGGAACCGTGTGCATTTCCGCCCTCCGCGTGCAAGTCCACAGCTGTTTGCGCATGCAGAAAGTATGAGAAGGCCTTAACACACACACACACACACACACACACACACACACACACACCACACACACACACTTTTTGGCCCCCGTACTTCTGAAATGAATCGCCCCTGAGGTGAGCTCACATGTCTTTTTCACTTTTTTCTGGCCGCTCCTGTGCGGGATCCCAGCTGGGAGGTGTAGCCTTTCCAGAGAGTCCCGGCTCTACAGGCGACCTCCTGCCAGGCGGTATTTCTCTTTTCAGAGTTGAGGAGAGGAGTTTCAGCTCCGAGATCTCCCTCTCTTTGTCACAGACAGTGCAGCCATTAGCCCTGTGGAGAAGCTTTGTTTTCACTTCATTGTGCAAATAAATATAAAAAAAACCCAATATAAACAGTGTTGGCTTCATAACTGCAGGATGTAAAACTATTTAGTGAAGAATTAGGAGGGCTATCTAAACTTTAACGGTGAGCAAAAACATTCAACAGACTGTTAGTGAAGTTGAGCTTTTAATATGGGGGCAGTGATGCAGCACAGAGAATTGAATGTTCAGACTGTATCTGCCTTCAAACAGAGCAATCACTGATTTCTTCTTGGCCAAAGGGTAAGCTTTGCCAAATGAAGAACTAATCTTTCTGAACCTGTGCAAGTGCACAAAAAATGTGCTGTGTAAAAAGTCACTTTCAACACATCTCTATAGCTTGATGTATTAAAGGGTATTCCACCAATTTTACACATGAAGTTCAGTTTGTTTTGTCACAAGGAATTCCATTCAGCTAATGAAAGCTGTTGTGCAGTGTAATCTGTGTCTCTGTAAGAAGCTTTCTTAAGTTTGAGAAAACAACCCTGATGATATCATCAGGTTCATTCATATGGTATATGCCATTGAATAAATATGTTTGAATGTATTATTCACATATTTACCTGTTGATTACATGCACATTTAACTTAAAGTGATCAACCAACATAACATTGCAGAAAACAAAATAGAGTTGGCTCTGACACAAAGAGAAAATTAACTACACAAATTAAGCCAACAAGTATTAGAAAGGTGAAGCTTTTTTTAACGGTCACCTATAACTGTATTTAATCACGGAAAAGGAAACCTAACGCTGGGTCTTTCTGTGATCAGACAATACAAATCACATCAGGAAAGATACTTTCTTAACACAAATTGAGGACTTTTCTGTATAATAGATGTATCCTGAGGCACCAACTTTAGCTATTTTACATTGTTCACAATGGTTTGAGTGTGGTGTACACAAATTACCTTGGCATCTCAAATATGTTCCATCTCAAGTTACTTCCTTTGTCAGCTGCCATAAACTTAATTTCACACCACCATATAGTAATTTAATGGCTTCAAGTCACTGTTTACAGCTTGTTTTATGGTCTAGTACCACCTTGTATAACCTGACTGAATGAGGAATCACATTTAGTCCGGGAACTTCACCTGGCATGAACCTTTGAACTATGGAGCAGGATATTCACGCAAGTAATCACACTATTCAAATTAGGAGAACACTGACAGAGACCAGGTACGTAGCCAGTGATGGGCCTGGGCAGCACCGGTCCACCCCGTTTCCATTGCATTTTTTCACCATATATTGCCATCCTATATCCCTATATTTATAGGCATACTTTGACGGTCATGAGGAGCTGGAGAGGAATGCCAAAGTTTGGGATCTGGCCATCTCCGTGATCCAGTTATGAGAACATACTTTATGTTCCTGAGTGTTGCCCATAAGCCTTTAGCTGAATTTAATATTTCCTTTCAGGTGGATGTCATGACTTCTTGGGATAATGTCAGAATAATATCATATAATCACATATTTATTCATACATAATCACATATGATAATGCTTATTATTTCACTGTTATTTTGTTGTGACTACTGGTACTGTCTACAGTTAGAGGGAGCACAGATTCACAGGCTTGAAGAGGAGATGTGCAAGCTGATCAGGTGGTTCTGGTGTACGTCATCTCATCCAGGGCAATCATGGATGTGCCTCTCAGGGAGGTGGACTATGGAGAGGGACATCATTTGGCAGATGAAGACCTCTTCATTGGAGCAGAGACATAAGCATTCATCAGAAATGCAGAGCTTCCCATTTCAACCAAGAAAAAAACCTTTCAGTGAGTATATTACTTTGTAGTTTAATATAATTATGATCTCATCTTTTGGCAGCCTGAGAGAAATCTTATAGTGTGTGTAATGTTTGCCATTGTCTAATGCATATTGTTATTTTTCTCTGTTGTGGAACTGTAAGAACCTTCTATGAAGCAGCTCTGCGAAAGATGTTCACCTCCTTTTTCCACTCGACTCCCAACTCCTGAAGGACCTAAGAGTGCTGGACCCTGCATCTTGGCTTGACATCTCTCCAGGGACAGGTAGAAATTAGGGACAGTTTCCAGTTGACGACAACAAAAAACACTGGCAAGATATACTTTGAATGTTATGAAGTATGTCATGGTTTAGATAAATCAACAATGTTCAGGTAGCAACAGGTAGTTTTATTTTACAGTGGCAAGGCTAGGGACCCTGTTCCCTAAGTTGAGCTTGAATGAGGATAGGGTGAGAGAGGAACTCATTGACTACCAGGTGACAGATAGCAAGCAACACCTGCAAGAAGACAGAATTGACAGGATTTGGGGCCTTGAAGGCAAGGACTTGAGGTTCAGTAAGCTGACAAGACTTATGAAGGCTTTATTATGCATTCCACACAGCAATGCCAGTTCTGTTAGGGTATTTATTATGGTGCGAAAGATTGTTACAGAAAATAGAATGGCAATGGACAACAGTACTGTTTGTGCTTTACTGTCATGGAAAATCAACCACACTGGTGAAGCTCACAAATACACTCCTTCTCAGAAGGTACTGAGGAATGCAAAGTCTGTGACCTATATGTACAACAAGTCCCTTGCGGATGCAAGAGATCCCCATGACAAATAAAATGATATCCCCCCATCCATTCTCTCACTCACCCTATCTCTCCCATCCATTTCCATAATTACCCTCTCCTATCAATTACCTCACTTACCAGTAGCCTCTCTCAAAATCACAATTGACGCATAATGTGTAAGTCATGTGTACATAACCGCATTCAAATAATATATAAATAAACTTCTAAGTGCTGAATTTATATGCTGTTTTGTATTTTGTAGTGGAGAATTGCTTGATCACTCAATAAACACATAGAGAGCATTGTCAGGTTTTGAAATGATGTAATCAAGTAATACAATCAGAAGTACAATGTATCATATTTCTGAGAGAGAGAGCATACCACCTAAAATTACCTTTTTCAAATTCAAATTCAAATTCATATTTGCTTTATTGACATGAATGCCACAACAACAATATTGCCAAAGCATCAAGAGTCAATAAGACAAAATAACATTAAAATAACATCAAGATTTACATATATGGATTATAGTATTTAGTATATCTGCGTATCTCTCTCTCTCTCTCTGTCTATATATATATATGTATGTGTAGATATATATATATATATATATATATATATATATATATATATATATATATGCGTGTGTGTGTGTGTGTGTGTGTGTGTGCGTGTGTGTGTGTACAGTATATACATACAGTATATCCTATGCATGTATGTGTGTGTGTGTGTGTGTGTGTGTGTGTGTGTGTGTGTCTAGGTCATTCACTGTCCCTCAGGGTGTGGCATGTTCATAAATATTGGGTAGCAAGATATGCCCTCTCTGAAATTTTAGAGTGGAACTCGTTAAAGTGATGTTCCTTATTTTATTGAATGTTTTACAATCTCTCTCTGGTGATTTGGCACTCAGCCAGTTCTTAAGTACAACCCTTAGATAGTCCTCTAAAAGCTTGTCAGATCAACACATTAAAGAGAAAGAGAAATCTACACAACTATGACTTATCTTACCACTGGCTCTGGTGACAGAAATACACCATAAACTAACTGTTAAACAGAGGCTAAATAACTTACATACAGTCAACGATCTCATTTTACACAACAAGGAGCTAAGTTTAAAATAGCCACAGCATGTTGATGATGTAAGCCGGTGTTGAATGACAGGCTTAACACTGACCATTTAGTTTGAGAACATTTGTAAAATATATAATATATACAAGAAATACATCAAATGATAACCAATATTTATATCTCTCTCACAGTGTTCACAGCATTTCCTGTTCCACGCCCTCCTCCCCCTCCCTCTCCCTCCCCTCCCTCCCTCGCCTCCCCGCCTCTCCCTACCACCTGCCCTCACCCTCTCCCCCTTACACACCCTTCCTGGAAAAGCCACAAAGCACTGTGAGGATCATGTTCTTTGACCTCCAGTGCTTTCAACACCCTCCAGCCTCTCTGGCTGGCTGAGAAGCTCTCTGTGATGCAGGTGGACCAGGACATTGTGGTCTGGATTACAGGATTACCTCACTGACAGGCTGCAAGGCTGTCAGATGTGGTGACGAGCAACTCTGACCATCAAAATGGGCAAGCTGGTAAGGAAAGCCAGCTCTGTGGTGGGGATGGAAGTGGACAGTGTGGGGGCAGTGGCAGAGAAGAAGATAAGAGGGAAGCTGAAAACTATCATGGCCCAGACTAGCCATCAAGAGCACCGTGACAAACCCTGGTGGCCTGCCTAATTCATATGATGATTGGCCTGGGATGTCAGGCCACTGTCAAGAAACAAAATTATTACTGTAAATCACAGCAAAAACCATACGAGATCATACGAGACCATATTCAGATCTGTAGACATGCAGTCTCCCCTTCCCTTTTATTACTTTTGACCTGCTGGTAAGATCCATGAATGGGAGATACACCTGATTGGTCCAATGCACGAAGCCTCCTGCATCAATAACATCATCGCCTGGAAACTTTCCAGTCTGTGCACAAAACACAGTGATGCAGGGTTGTGTGTATGTTTTTGCCCTTTGCTCATGGTAGTTAAGACAATCACTTTTTATACATGTGTGCTTGGGAGGCAAGCTTCACCCACACTCCAGAAATGTATTATGCTTATGTCCTCTACTTCATTGCATGAATTTGAATAAGAACAAGTTGAGAAATGGGTCTATACTTTTGAAAATGAGCTCCTAGCAGGCATGTTGGTCCAGCACTGCTGCAGCTCATAACGGGCAAAGTTACCTATCTCAAGTGCACAGCTATGGAAGGCTTGTATTGTCATCCCAGGATGAAAAAATAACAATACAGTAATGTATTAATATACATAGTATATCTTTGACTACACAATAATATAGTATGCAAGTAGTTATAAAAACGATTTTATTATTTAATTACACAGATACCACAAGGTATGTGCTGTTCTCCTATCCTTACTCTGTAAGTACTACATACTTACTCTATAAGTAACATCAGGGGGCGGGCTGGATTATGAAGTTTACACTGTTCTCCCATCCTTACTCTGTAGGTACAAACTCCTTACTCTATAAGTACATAGTAACAATGGGGGGTGGGCTGGATTATGAAGTTTACACTGTTCTTCCGTCCTTACTTAGCTGTTTGGTGTGGTTACCTTTCATGTCACAAACTAATACCATGCAACATGTCATTTACAACAGACCAGACCTACATTTTGAACAGACAATGAGAAAACATTATTGAACATGATTAAATAGAATATGTTTCATTTATAATATCTTAACTATATAAACTACTATTAAACAATATACATATAAAAACTTAATACAATATCTTAACTCTTATTGAACCTATTATCTTACCTAAGGAAACGAAGATCTACAAATTTTCATGGCAATCAAAATCAAAATGTAGTTATAAAATGATTAATTATAGAAAAAAAATACAAGAACAAAATGGGAAACTATGATTAAATTGTAAATTGTAATTGGGGGGCACCAAAGTTTTCCCCTTCTGAAGCAATATCCACCTGTAATCACAATCATTGAAGTGTATTACAGCACAGTGAAGTCTAAAACACCCATGCACACAATTGTTACATAACAGCATTCATTACATGCCCCCTCACCCCGATTAAAAATGATAGTTACAAGTTCTTCTGATATTATGTAATTTGTAGTAGTGAATAACAGTTACATAACAACAGTCAAAAATTACGTGAATATGCATAGTTTATAGTCAAATAATATCAAGGATAATATGATGATTTCAGTCAGTTTAATTTTGAAGTTGTGGTGTTACACTGCTGTGGGGAGATGAAATGAGAGCACCTTTGTGATGCGCTTTTGGCTGTGTGGAAACTTAATTGTGCACGCTTATTTAAAAAGTAGCCTAATTATGTGGAAGATAAATAATAATCATGCAGATTTATGTCTCAGTCCGGATTCATTTGTGTTTGGGTGAAAGATTTCTGGCCTGAATTTTTGTCTCCATCTGGCCCCAATGAACAATCCTTCTCATCCTCTCTATGCCGAGCTGAGGTGGTTCAGGAGCACGTTGAGCCACAGACTCATTCAACCACATGCCCCTAAGCACTTAGGGAGTTCCTTTGTGCAATCAGGCATCAGACTCCACAACGCCACAGCACCCAATACCTTCTACTTCCACCTACAGAGACTCATAACCATACACCTCTCACAGTTAAACTGTCACAGATATTGCACAAGTATATACAAATAGATATTGCTATGAGTGTTTGTACTGTATGTATATTTTTAGGAACAGCGCCACGGCATATGTATATACACACAGACCTATTGTATTGTATATATTTTTATCTTTTTTTTGTTTTACTTTTTACTGACTTTTTAAATTTAAAATTCTAATTCCTTGGGCTGCTGTGTCAAACTGAATTTCCCCTATGGGGGATCAAGAAAGGCAGATCTTATCTTATTTTATCTTTCACTTTCAACCAGTTATCTGATTCTGACCTAACTGTAGTCATTTAGGCTACTTAAGAAGAGCTAGTTAACCCAATCCTTGTTCCACATATATTTTAAAGCAAGTAGTTACCTAGTGGTGATTTTAGGATTCACCCTTGTCTAAATGTAAGGGGTGGTGGGATGGCCTGGGGCAGGGCGACAGAAATTTCCCTTATTTTCAAATCCTAATGTTGATGTTGACAGGTATGAGAAAAACACAGAATATTAAATAACATTAGATCTTGACCGATCCTGTTGGTGTGTTGGGAGATTTAGATAATCAATGAAGTTACATGAAGTTACACTGCTATGCCTCATGCGTAAATGTGTACAGCGTCTCTCTCACTGGGGAGATGCCCTTATTGTTTCTGCCGCGATCACTGCAAGTATTTAATAAACTCAAACTATTGGGGGGGGGGGGGGGGACGTCACCTTATCGTGGCTATAGGTTCACCTGCCAATTTACGAACCACATTCACAGCCAAATTTATATGTATTTCCCTGCAGAATCAAGAATGTAAAATCAAGGTGCTTCTCATTAAAGGGGTATGGACAGTTTTCTTGATAGAATAGAGTGTAAAGACGCAGTTTTCTGTAAAATGTGCAGATTTGGTTTTTTGTGAGCTGACCAGCACTGAAGCAACATTGGCTGTAGGCTATAATGAATGCACGAGGGATGTGTTACATGTGGTGATTTCTGTCTTTGTTAACACCTCTGCTGTCTGGGTCTATGTTTAGTTGACACTCTGTGCAAAAAAATAGTTAATTAACAGTGCTATGCGCTGTAGAGCTGATAAGAGGCCAGTCTATTTTAGACTGGGTAGGCTATAAAAGACGCCTTTTTGTCTGTACTGTTGTGTAGAGCCTTTATAGAATGACGCTCTGTTGGTTGAGCATGTTGGATAGGCAGTGTTTTGTTGTTATTTCCTTTGTGATGCAGAACTTTGCAAAGTAAACTGGTCACTCATTTTTCAGTTTGTCCATATTTGTTCTTTTTTCTTCTAACTTTTCATAAGTCGGTTTTTCTGGGAGAAGATGGCCCACCCACTTTGTATTGGCCCACCCAAAATACAACCTCTGCGTACACCATTGACAGAGACCAGCAGGAATCAGTGACCTCTCATTAAAGTTAAGTGGACCTCTATAAAACTTAATGGACAATTCAAAACAAAATCTGGGAGGCCTCACTCTATTTTACAAATAGAGTTCAGAACTCAGTGGAGCTCTTAGTTAGCAACTCAAACGGCATTTGAATGACAGCATATGAGTCATAGGGGAGCCATACAGTTTGGAAAAATGGTTATCCGTAAAAACAGTTTATGGAGCAGTTTTTTTGGTAGGTGGCTATGCAGATTTATCTTTGCTGCTGTACTCATCAGTACGTAGCTCCTAACATTTATTCTCATAGCATGACCTGCTAACAGTCCAAAGAGAGGACAGTTTAAGACAGAAGACACAAACATTTACCTCTTAGCCTTCACTGGTGCTCTGTCTCAGAGGAAATTCCCGCTATATTTAGACTTCTCATTAGATTTTCCTCTTAGCTTTTAAGGGCCTATGATGCAGTGATTCAATAAGTCTCTTTCATTCAGTTCCTTGCATGAGCTCACTGTCTGACTTAATTATGGTTTCCACCCATGTGTGGTGGAACTCACAAACTAGATGATACACAGAGTCTGTAAAGGTACACATGAATTAATCAATTTTCTTTTAATTTAAACATCTGTGGAAAAACTACATTTAGTAGTTATCTTCACCACAACTCTTGTAGCTTTTTATTTTGCAATGTTTTCACAGGTGCAAAGGTGTGAGCAGTTTGTCATTTCACATGTGATTTGGCCACCCATTTGATACTTGTCACACCAATGTATATGTAAGATGACCAAAACATCCTCAAAGTCACAGCTGCTCATTTTAAAGCCATGTTAAATTGCCAACTTTATAAATGGAATATGGCACATGTTTGATCTACAAGATCAACAATATAGAGATAGATCATGATTCATTCTTTCCCACCCATGACATGACTGAATGAAATGAAATCACTTTACTTTTTTGCTGTTAAATTCACTGAAATCTTTCTAAAGACACCATTATCATTTCTCATTGATAACTGAAGAAGGCCACTAACTCTGATCAAAAGCTTGCAGTCAATATATGGCTATTGCACAGAGTGCATAGAGGCTTTTCCTATCAATCTTAGTTCTAGCACCTCCAGTAGAGCTGTGATTTATATATAAAAGTCATCATTATTAAAATCAAAATTTAAAAAAGTTAAATTAGCAATTCTGACTAAAACCTCCTGCATAATAATACTGAATTGTGCATTTCTACATCCAATAGTTCCCACAAACAGAACAGCTTTGGCTCATTTCAACCCATTTGAGGATGTAATAAACATATAAATTGCTCGGCATTTTAGAGCAATCAAAGATTTTATAGACCACAGCTGATTTTGTTTTGTTTCCACCACTCAACCATCCATTATAGCAGTAATATATGGCTACAGATAGAAAGGAAAAACTAAATAAAACCATAAAATAGAACATATAAATTACATTTAGCATTGATTTCTCGATTATATATGACATCCTTAGGATTAGTCTCATCTGCAGGCTAAAAGTGTGCAGTATGGGAGATGTGTTTGATAGGACGCAGTAGGAAAATAACAGTGCAAGTGTCACGGGTGTTACAGTGACAGCTGTTAATTGCATCGGCCTTTTTAAGTGAATTTAAAGCCTTTCACACTCAATAATGACAGCAACTAGAAGCTGTCTGGCACACAAAACTACTGTAGGCAGAAATTCAGAAATGATCTGACAATTTCTGTTAAAAGATTATAAACTTAACACAAAAATGTATTAGATATTATTACATTCACAGTACGTTGAAGAATTTTAAAGAAACTTCTTGTTTTCGATCAAAACCTTTGAAAATAAGATTAAAGTCTATTTGTCTATGAATAGCCTTTTCACTCCTGCTGATTTGGTCTCCCACCAGTAAACTGTAGTTGGTTTATTTCAGCTGGCAATAAATGATGTATTTTAATGAAGAAACACACATTTAAAGCGAAATGTAATATGTGCAGATTGGTCCTATATTGTCTGCAACTTCAGGATAGAGGGATTCAGATGTTGAAGTAACAGCACCGTTACTTACTCTCTCTCGTGTAACAAACACCTGATTGAATTAATACATAGATAACAGATATATGACCAAATAGGTTTATTTTGTTTATTACTTTATTGCTTCATCACTGAGCCTCTTACAACTCAGAGCACTAAGGTTTATGTTAAGCAGTTTGCTTTATGGACACCTGGATGCTTTGTTAAAGGAAACCTACTGCTGCTGAGCAGGGGAACCTGACAGTTGTCAGGTAATGAGATCTGCTGGGTGATTTCTTCTCAATCAGGATGCACTGTGAGAAGCCAAACAGGGATGTCATTGAGACAGCTGTAAATATTAGAGGCTCATTCTCCCCTATTTTATAGATCATGTGTCAGAAAACTACAGAAATGTAATCCTGAGGCCACGGAATTTGACACTTTCTAGTTCTTGGCCACACCTTGGCAAGGTTTGACTTATTGCTGTTAATCTTGCCACACATACAAGGACCAGATGGCTTGGAGCCATTTGTTGTGATAATGTATTCTTGCTGCTTCTCCCTCAGGACACCCAAGGGAAAGAATCATGAGCCTACTTTAACCCAACAAAACAGATGTAGACTGGATGGAAACACTCTCATGACCCCTCACATGTGCGTTCATGGGTGAGAACCACCACCATGACATATTTCTCTTGCTCAATCTGAGGGTTGTCATTGGGAGGAGCCTCCTGTGCAGCACCCCAGTTTAAGGTTTCTAGTAAGGCTGAGTAGTGCGATCCCCAGATAGTGGGTTTACACCCTCCTGTCCTGGGAAACACCTTACTCATCTGCTAGTTAGCAGGCTTTATCTTCAGCTTCATACAATATTAAAGATGGGTATCAGCCATAACAGGCCGACTGCATCCAGGGCCTTCAGCATCCAAGGGTGGATCTCATGCAATCGCACTTTGCCTCTGCAGATTTGCTTGTCTGCCTGCTTCCAGAAAGATGAGCCGTCTTTCTCCTACTGTCCCCAAACAAGGTGAACTGTTCTCCTTCTGCTGGGACCAGCCTGGACAAAACCCTTGCTTCACCCAGCTTCACCTTCACTGTGTCCTCAGACTGGTTGAACTTTTTGGAGTCCAGTCGAACATCCTTCGCTGTGTCCTGTCTGTTTTTATTTCTGCGACCATGGAAGCTGTAGTTCTTCTGGCCTGGTACCTGTCTGATGAGTTAGTAGTTCCCTGGGTAGCCCAGCCTGAAAGGTCTATTTTTAAGCCTGACGCCATCCTACACTGCCGGTGTCCACCAACGAGTTTTTGGGTTGCCCGACCATCAGGCCACAGCTCCAAGCATCTACTAGTAATGGAGGCACTGAACCTTGCCACTTGGCCTGTGTTATGTCACCAACCTGCCCAGGAGGGATGCAGGATGAGTGGGATGTGGAAGCTGAAGATCCTCTGGACACGGCTCCCAGCTTCTTCAGTAAGTGTAATTCCAGGTTTAATATTTTTGATTTTAAAAGTGTTGTAAAATTTAGACCAGGTATTTTTTGTATAGCTGCACACAAACCATAAAGTATTAATAGCAGTAGTTCTTATTTAATATTCAGTTATTCATTCATCAATGTAACCTCCAAACACTAAAGTTTGGGCTCAACTAATTGTATGCTTTATGCACAAATAAAAGCCACTAAACTCAACAGGAGGGAGATAAATCATAATTGGGACATTAAAGAAAAATCTGTACAAGTGACAAAATGAGAGCACATGTTAACTTTCTTTAACTAACTTTGTTTCCTCTACTTTCACATTTGAATGTCATACTTCATGGCCTTTTTTCTACTTGATTGGCAGGAAGTCACTCTGATTATATCTGCCATCACTTCTTAACGGATTTGAAGTTGCTAGAGGAGTACTTGATTTTTTTATTAACACACTACACTATTTTTATAAACATTTTATTGGACTTGAAACTGCATTATAAAATATCTCAATTACGAATCATCTAATTTTCCATAATGTAAAAAAGCCTAATCCACATACTTAACCTTATCAAAATGGATACATTCAAAAGATAAAATTATAATTCAGAACACAAGATTTGAATTTTGTGGTAGAGCTCTTTCACCACACAGCAGGCAGATCGCTTTGAGTTACTGACTGTAACCTCTGTGTTATGCAGCTACACTCTGCAAATTGCCTACTGAAGGGGATTGTTTACTTTCAAACTGTAAATGTAAATAACACAGCCTTTACACAAAGTTACTATTGACATTCATAGCATAATAAAATCAAGTTTTTTATTATGTAAAAACGTAGACAGCTGTATGAAACAGACTTAGATCTAATACGGCTTCCTGTGCTTTGATCAGTCTAATCTGTTGCAAACTTATGTGATGGATCAATAAACATATTACTGTATGAGTCAACAAGCCACTCGTCTGTCTCATATATACTGCTTTAATATGGTGTACATTTAATATTCAGTCACCAGTTCTACCTTGTTGGTGCTAGAGTTACTGGTGACCACATTTTTAAGGGCATGGATTCTGACAAATAAAATTACTGAGGTGACAAAAAAAGACTAAATGAGGTGAAATTATTTAGTAATGAATATCTAAGGAATTCCAATTCATTTCTAGTAATTACAATGAAAATTACAACAAAAACATGTAGACACAGTAAATGATAAAATCCTCTCAGCAACAAGGCTCCTCACATGTGCTTTATATCAAACTTTAAAGACATTATGACACGATAAAAAAGAAACACAAGGCAATATAAAAAGACATTTAAAAGCAAGTAAGGAAGTAATAGTAATAGAAAATGATAGCATTTTACTTTAAGTCCGCCTATTCCACATTTATAAGCAATATATTAACATTTGATAAGTGCTGTAAAATATAGTTATGAGCAGATATAAGGATAGTGTTTATTAATGCGCAGTTTGTCAACAGTTATAACTTCATATATTTTATTATATTATTATACAAATTGTATTAATTTATAATTAATAGCTATTCACCACTTACCAGATTTTTATGGCTGCTTATTATTACATTTAGAATTTATTTTTAAGGGACTAGATTTTGTTTTCAAATCCCTGCATATCTGGGTGGTTCTTTAGATGTTCTGATAAACTAGCTAATGATAGATCCATCAGATCATAAACCTTTTATAAGTTCCTTGAACAAAGTGTAACCTTTGACAAGGCATTGCTGATATCCTTAATAGACCTGACTAACACAAGGTCTGTGGGCAGTGTGTTAATGCCCCTAAGATGGGCCAGCAAGTGTAGCTTTTCACGCAACCTTTTTACAGCTCATTTACTACCACTATGTTGTGTTAACTGGTGGTTTAATTGCTTTGTAATTTATAGTGTTCTTTTATGGTTTCTGCCTTTTTCTTGGCTATTGTGAAGCAATAGTGTGTTTCAAGCATTAACTGTGTAATAAATTGAAAGCAGGCTGATTGAATGTGCATATGTTATGACCGTAGCCACTTGTAGAACAGATAGAGGAGAATTTTAAGTATTTTAAACAGAATGTACTTTACTTTATGGTGGGCCCATTAATTATCACAACAACCTAATTGCTTCTCAGGCTAGTGCTGGACCAACACCTGACCTAAAACATCACTCTCCTGCCCTGACCGTGTCAAACAACAGTATTTTATCCTCACATTTGTACAATTTTACGATAGTAGATGTGTTACCCGCCTACCTTGCAGTCATAAGTCCAATACATGTTTTTAGCTTGTGTCACTTATTTCCTCAAGCATGTTCTCACTTAAACTTAAACATAAATCACATGCGTTATGTCCTAAAATATGCCAAAGGTCTTTTTAAGTTCTGAGAGAAAGCGCTTTTGTCATTTCTTAATGACCAAAATTCAACTCAGAGTTCTTAATGCTAAAATTAAAATCAGAGGAAACAAATCAAGCTTCTTTCAGGTTTCTTTATGCACTTTGACCGTAAGTAAACTTAGAAAACCTCAGTACAGCACACATGTAATGTAATGAGTTTCTGCTTTTTCTTCTAAGAACAATAGCCACATTAAATACAGTTTTAATTAATATAATGTTAATTAATATATGTTGATAATGGATGGATACTGTACCTTTCACTGTTGTATACTCAAATATTGTACAGCAACTACCCTGTACAACTACCCCCCCCCCCCCACCCCCCCCCCACCCCCCACCCCCCATCCCCATCACACCTCCCCCACCCCCAAAAAATAAAAAAATAAAATAAAATAAAACAAACAGACTACTCAGACTGCAAACTGCCTTGTTGAAATGTTACATAAATGTTTGACAGGATAATACTGAAATCTAAAAATCTTAGTTTAAAGCAACAGTTTGTGTACTGAAGGTCTATTTTGGCTTTGCTTAATGGCTGAAAAATGCACCAGAAATCCTGACATGCAGGATTCAATCTGGTATGGCATTGACTTTGAATTCCTGCATTACAAGTGTAGGAGTGTAAAGGTCCACTTAGAGGAAACACTTATGCTTGGTGACCCAGAAATACCTGGGGAAGTGATACACCAACAGATAGGCAAAGTCAACAAAACACCATCAGGTCATCACAACAAAACAGGTCACCATCATCATAAATAATAGGTCAGCAAAGTGACCCTGTTTAAACATGTTTATGACAGTGAAATGTAGTATGCACTAAGGTACTCTAGATAAATAATGTTTTAACTCTTTTAAGGTGTTGCACTGCAGTCATCTTTAGCAACTTGAAGTTAAGCAGTTTAAACAAACTGGGGAACTTCCAGTCAGGTTATGCAGGAGCAACATATGGTTTGTATTTGAAATGTTGCTGTGTAATGTGCATACTGCTTATCTGTATGTAAGACATTTACTGCATGTTTGTTTCTCTTGTCTTGAAAAGGGGACCCCTCCTCTGTTGCTCTTCCTGAGGTTACTCCCCTTTAAAAGGCCTTTTTTGTGGATTTTTCCTTATCTGAATCAAGGGTCAAAGGATACAGGGTGCTGCATGTTGTACAGATTGTAAAGCCCTCTGAGGCAAATTTATGATTGTGGCCTATATGAATAAAATTGACATGATTTGACCTGACAGTTGTATAATGTTCTCTGTGGCTCTGCCTACAGAGCTTTGTCAAAAGACACTGTTGGGTTGCATGTTGGGAAGTTTATGATCAAGAGTTTTTGGAGCTTGATTGATAATAGGGACTAAAAGTTAGGATAGTTCTGCTGCTTTGTTTTTGACCATTCTCTTTTAAATCTGTCTTTTCCAAGTCCTGGAGCAGTACTTAATTGTGGGATAGCCTTATTTACTTATTCACTTTTTTTTTTTTTTTTTTTTTTTTTTTTTTGCAGAGAGTTAGATGAGAAGTCCAATCCACTCTTGTATTTGTCCATTAAATATGAAGCTGGTCCAAGGAGACTGTTAGCTTAGCTTATCATAGAGACTGAAATCAGCTATTCTAGCTCTGTCCAAAGGTGAAAAAAATACAGACTGCACAAATTAAACACATGAGATATAGTGTGTTAATTACTGAGCTTTAGCGATGCTGACAGGTTGTTTTTTTTTTTTACCTTTGGACAGAAAGCTGCTGTATGCTGCTGTACGCTAAGCTAAGCTAATCAGCTGCTGGCCATAGTTTCATACTTCATACTACTTTCCAAAATGTATAACTATTCCTTAAAGCTCTGTTTCTACCCATGTATACTTCTTTAAAGAAAAACAGAAGCTAAGCTAAACTAGGTAAATCAAAATTGTACTACACAAGATCTGAATGTAACAACACTCCTGTCTTATTGGCCAAAGACCTGATGTATGAAGCCCTATTTACCTAAATGAAATTCTAATACCAGAAAAGGTCACTGAGGTCACTGATGGGAAAGTTTCTCCCACAATAAGAAGCCTTGAATTGAAGATCCATTGAAAGATGGATGCTGCTTATCTGTCTTTTTGTTTGTTTTAAGTGATTCAATTGGTTGTCTATTTGTCAGCAGGATATCTCAAAAGCTACTCAACAGGTCAATGAAATTTGGTGGAAGTTAGGTTATGGGTGGAGGACAAATTGGTCCATTTTTGGCCCTGATAGCATCACTGTGTGCTAATTTATAAAGCACTTTGAATCCCATTGGCAAAAACTTACTGTTGGACCCTGTTGGAGACAATTTAATTAAACACAAGTGAATTTGGGAATATATAACATGTGAGGACAGTATGAACGAAAATGTTTCTGATATTTTGATACAGGGCCCCTCAGCAAAACAAAAGTTATTTAGTGGTGCAAATTTGAAATTAATCAAATTACCAAAGCCAATTGATATGCAGTGAATCTGGGGGTTTGGCCTTTGGGGGTTTGAAGCCCTGGGTCAGTTGCCCGCGTAGTGCTCTGGCCATGAATTTGTGCAGGTACATTGTATTTATGGCAGATACATATTACAAGGTTTGTTTTAGAGTTTACAACAAATGAGTCGTCTGTCTTGATATACTATATGCATGTAAAACTAAGTATTTTTTATCCTCTGTCATGATACCATATAACATTTACTCCTGTGGACACCTTAAACAGGATGACAATCATTCTAAGAGATGGTGCAGTCGCCCCTCCTCATGTCAGTCTGTGTAAAATACTACAACAGGGTAATGGCAGTTATTTAGCATCTGTCCTTGAAGTTTTATGTGAACTCAATCAGCAGGGTCAAAAGTGTTGTACGTGATGTACGTGATGTATGTGATGTACAAACAGCTGAACAAATGCTATTGATTGAATATTTCTCAGATCCTGTGTATGATAAATGTTCCAGCCCCACTGCCAATGTGGAGGACAAAAAGGTCTCTGGTAAAACTTCTTACTGGGTCAGTAGGTTTTGGAAGAAACAAAGGATAGACAAATGGCTTTGTCAATGGGGTGTTGCTAGAAAATTCAGCCCCACAGTCAAGAAGGCAATAAAGCACTAAACTGCTTCGGAAGTCACCTTGTGGCTTATCTATTGCATGTATCACTGGGAGTAATGAGGAGCTGTGAGAGGAGTGTGGTGGAGAGCCTGTCACATAGAGAACAGTGTCAACATAAGGAGCAGATTGTGGAGCTCACTCTGGCTTTTCAGGTCAAAAGTCCTTCTTGTGAGTTCATATGGGACATATGGGTGGAGGAGCCGCAGTCCTCACCTGTTAGTATCTCTGCTCTGTAATAAAGATAGTAATGTATATGGAATCTGTCCATGTTCTCATACATGACATCACCTTTTGGGTATAAAGTCTAAAACGTACTTACACAATCTGTAGTCTGTGTGTGTCAAACAAAAGTCATGACGTCATCTATCTATCTGTATTGTTAGCTTCAGTTGGCCCCTATGTAACCATGAACAATGCAATGGGAGAGCTGGAAACAATAACAAATCTAGTACAACCACAGAGTCCCCTACTGTTGGCCACTAAGCATTTCTACCAGAGCTGAATCACTACTGTTGGCGAAGGGGACAACATTTCTCTAGTTTTACGAACATTTTGCTTTTCATGTTTGGATTTTATTTTATTTTTTTCTTACGCAGCACAAATATGTAAGATTATTCTAAAAACGGAATCACTGTAGCAATAAAACCTGAGCTGGCTTATGCCACAGTTGCAGTTTGCTAGCTCATCTCTCTCTGTAGCACAACTTGCACTTTTGTTCAGCTAATTTCTGGAATGTATTGTGTTTTATACTATTTCCCACTTGAGCTCAGTCAACAATGACTTCAAAATTAAAGAGCTGACTCTTAAAGTAACCTCGAGACAAATAGGATTCATCTTCATTTGATTTATTTGATTTTAGATTTATAGGCTTTATTAATGGTTAATGAAGCATTTATTGATGCTATAAGGTTGACAGGTTGTGAACAATTTGTTTGACTGTTAAAACTGTTAACCTGTTGAACTAAACCGCCATATTGTTGTTTTAATTCTTTATTTGGATCCTCATTGGCTTCCACAAAGTGATCGCTAGTCTTCCAGGGATCCACACAATAAAAAAACAATAAAACAAACAGCAATTTGAAATCACATTGATTTATAAAACAAGAAAAAGCAAAATAAGCCAAACAGAGGGATCAGAAAATAAGTGAAACTTATTACTAACTTAAAAAATGAAATGGTAGACGATAAAAACATAAACTAAACTGTCAAAATAAATAAGGATTTTTCTGGCAACCCAAATGTTACTTTGTAAGTTGATGTCTTAAACCTTATCTGTACAGCTTTCATAAGTAATAATTGTAACTTAAAACACTTAATAAAAGATAACTTATTATTATTGACTCATGAGCCTCTGATATTATTATTCAGTTTGGAGCTTGGTAATATATCTTTTAAGACCAACATTTTTTGAATCTTGTTTGCAGCTCATATTTGTCACGACCTTTCTTTTCTTCTTCTTCTTAAAAAAAAACATTCTATGGTTTTAGCTGTCCAGTCTGGCTATAAACAATATCACAGGCGACCTCATATGACTAAATGGAAATAATACTAAAAAACCCTGCCGGGCTGAGCTGACTGCGCCTGTGTCGCTGCTCTCCCTGCGGGCTTTCCCATCTGAGCTCAGCAGCCAGAGCGACACATGCGGTTGTGGTGGAGGTTTGGCTCCCAGTGTTTTGGTGTAATGCAATGATATCCCTCCATCATGCGAACTCAGAATCAACCATTTCGCCCTCCACTGTGCTGTAGATACGTATATCTATAGATAGACTGACACAGAGTCGTAGAGGAGCTCATGTCTGGAGAGCCTAACCATGACGAATAAAGAGTCAGACATGCAGGCCATAAACCAGGCTCTGAGAAGTGGTTGTGGTCGGCTGTGGCGACCCTGGCTAGACGCACTAAAACAAACAAACGAACAAACAACAACAACAACAACAACAACATATCTAGGATGCCACTGAATCTTATCTTGTTTTCTCTGAACATGTGGGAATGCCAGCGCTGGAGCTGCGTTATAACGCAAGTTGAATATGATTTGATTTGAAACTATTAGATTTTCAGATGGAATCTGAGGCTGAAGAACTTCTTACAGCCGGAGCTGGCAGTTTAGAGACACCGCGGCACAATATTGCGAATGTCATTTGGATTAATTTAGTCTTGAAATCTTATGTTGCCAGCACAGTGAGTTGGACTATAGGATTTGATTTGCTTTGGACGTCTTCAGTCCTCCTTTGCCCTCGCTGAGGCTTTATAGGATTAAAAAATGTACAACATAGATGAGCCTGGAAGTGGATCTTCACTTTGACGGACCAATACTATGGTCCATCATTAATAACGGACAGATAATATGGTCCCTTTAAAAAAACACTAATTCTTCCGCCTAACCATATGGTGCCCATACCTGCTCAATGGGTGGTGGGATTTCAGATCATAAACGTGAGTTGAGGGCCACCTGGGTAAGGGGGGGGGGGGTGAAATTGTTGTGAATGGAGGCTCACTGACGCCGCAGCAGCAGAGAAGGTGGATGAAAGCGTGCGCCACAGATCAGAGGGCGATCAGCGGGAGTCCAGGTATTATCTGTTAACTGTTAGGTGGGGGGGTTAGGGGGGTGGGGGGGAGAGCGGACTGTCAAGCCAGACCTCATACAGTACAAGCGGTTCCGGTTATAACTTCACGTTCAAAATAAAACCCTAATTGACGGGCGTCTCCTGCGCTCCTCTAGTGATGCAACATGCCAAAAAAAGTGCAGATGTGAGAGGGACTGTGTGTTGAGTGAAACCACATGCCGCTTCCCTCAGGGTGTGAAGCCAATACATCTGTAGACTATATGGAAACAAAACTGTGTGAAACATGATAACAGGCTAAAAGGCATCACATATGATGTTGATATTAAACGTGAAAGGCACACTGCTAGTGTTCACTGACACCGTTTTCTAATTGGTTATTCCTGCAATATTTGCATGACAAAGCCGGGCTGTTAAGGCAGGCTGTGTAGGTTATAGTTAAGGTTGAGTAAATAAAGCCACTGCAGGTTAAGGTTAGGGTCACTGTGAGAAAAAGAAAAACTATGGAAACAAATGGCGTGACACACATTAACATGTCTCAAACAGTTCCAGTTTAACTGAGAAGATTAGATTTCCTGAGCACAGATGGAAAAGCGTCCACAGGAATAAATATGATCTTTTATAGCCTAGATTTAATTTCCAATTAAACCTTTTTTTTTTGATCAATCACTGCTGAAATTATTAAAAGCCTTTTCCTTTGGGGAGCATCTTTATTTACATTTAATTTATTTACAGGGGTGGTTGGCATAATTTAGATAAAAGAGAAAATGTGTGTGTGTGTGTGTGTGTGTGTGTGTGTGTGTGTGTGTGTGTGTGTGTGTGTGAGTGTGTGTGTGAGAGAGAGGGGGGTGGTGGGGTAGTGGGGGGGCATTGCAAGGCATGGACATAAGCTGCATTTATTTTGAAAGCATGCTGTATTTGTATGTGTGATTGCGTCTTGACGTTGAAGGAGGGCAGTCCAGCCTGTTGCGCACTTGGCGGAGCACAGAGACAGAGCGCAGTGCAGCTACGTGCATGGACAGAGCCAGTGATGGACTTCTCTAAATGACTTTTATAGGTGACTTCATGATTGGATTCCTATCGTCTCGGTCTTTCTTCTAATTTAACAAGGGCACATTACAGCGTGACACCTCTGAGCGGATACAGCCTTTACGCATCCGAGCCGGGGCAAAAAGGACTCTGGAGGTGCGTGTCCATTAGTGTGCGTGTGTGAGTGTATGTGCTCTTGGATGTCGATTTTAATTTCTCTTACTTTCCTCTTGGACACACGTGTGTGCTTCTCTCTCTCTGTCTCTGTCTCTGTGTGTGTGTGTGTGTGTGTACCTGCGTGTGCTTGTGCGTGCTTGCGGCTGGTAGCCTTCGTTTGTCCAGCAATACTTTCACTTTCGTCAGGTGCGTAGATCATTAACTGCTCAAGCTGCGCTTTACTTCTCGCTGAAGAAAGAGACAAATAGCCCACTGATGAGGTACACAAGGCTCAGCCTGCATCGACTTATGCAACCAGTCGCGACATCATAAACTTTGTTGCAGCTGTCACAGATCATGAACGATAAGGTGACATCTTATTGATCCCAGGGGGGAGCTTTGGTCTTCACTGCAAGAGCCAGCCGCAGCCTATGTAAACATCCGCATCAGATAATTTCAACACTAGAGCAAACGCAAGAGCAGTGTATGACATAAATGCTGAAAAAAAGCTCAGGTTACACAATTTAGAAGTAGTCAGGCAACTGGTTTAACCTCCTGAGATAAGGCAGAAATAGTAAGCGCAGTAACACATAGAAGTCAGCACCCCTGAGGGTTAGAAATCTACTGAAAGCAATGGAATAACACGAGGGAGCAACACAGTGTGCAACATGCTTATAACTGAGTCCAATTCAATCTAACAAACCAGTAAATATGTCTACATTTCAATTTATTTTTTGAAAAATGGACAAAAGGCAATTCAAAGAAAGTTCATGCAGCCACAGACAATTCACGCTTTTCCCAGAGTTATTCGCAGTCGAATAAACATTTTTTGTCCATAATGTGGAAATGCAGCAGGTATTTCTGCTGTATGTGATCATATCACAGCCCTCAGTAGACTGTGACCACTGCTCGCTCAGCCTGCATGGCCTCTGCTGCAGATTCTCTGGGGCAAAAGCCTCTGCTACTGCCTATACTGTCATTTGACCAGCTGTTGGTGTATAGGGTTTCAGCCAACTACAGCTAATGAAGCCGTGTTGGCAACAAGCCATTGACATATGCATTTTTTTAATTTTTTGGGGAGGGATTGGTGAGCTGAAGGGCCAGACACGAATAACAGATAGATCAAATGTAGGATTAAGAAAATCCAAACATAGAACAGAGGAGGGAAACAGAAAAGAGAGGGAAAGCTGCTGTGAGACAGCTCCAAGCAATGTGTGTGTGTGTGTTTGTGTGTGTGTGTCCCTATACTTCTATCTTTGTGTGGACCAGTCTGAGGTTTGGACCTCCCATCTTGTGCGAGGACATTCTGACCGACTCTCATGTCATCACAGGCTGTATGAAGGTCAGGACTGCGCGGGTTTTGGTTTGGGTTCGGGTTTAGAATGAGGATGAGGTTTAGATTAAAGTGAATGGATGTGGAAGGAATGTAGACTGTTAAGGGGTGTTTCAAGCACAAAAATACCAAATAAATGAAAAATAAAGAAATAAAGGGCAGGGAAACACTAAGGAGAGACCATCATCTAACTAGTGCAATATATTCTGGTACATATATTCAAATATACATTCTGTGGGGGTTGTCCAGTGTGTACTTGAAAAAGGACAAATTCACAGACTGTCATTTTCTGAACGTACCCTGAAGGCAGCTTAGAGATGCATCAGAGATGCAGCTTTTATGCATCATTGCCTGCGTGTGTGCAAAAGGTTCAACGCAAGAGCTAACATGTTGTAATATTTGGGTGTTGAGTCTGGTCAGGTGAGCATCATCCGTGTCCTATTAACACAGTTTTATAGTACTGGGCAGCAGCTTGTAAACAGCTTTTACAGGTTAAAAAAAACCAACAAAAAATAAAAAACCCTGCTGCTATAAAGACTATCTGTAACTTGCCTGCCATCCCCCCCTGCTGTCCAAAAATGCTTTAGTGTTATTTTTATTTTCCAGTTGTGTCACTTCTTTGCTGCACAGCAGTAGTTTAGTCATAAAAGTTTGGTGGGGAAAACTTGTAAATGTGTTTGTTTTGACAGTGAATTGCATTTGCACCCTCTTTAAAGATCTGGTATTATGGTGTTTATTGACTCATTTTTATTAATATTGAATCAATTTCAAACATATCTGTGACATTTTGTTCACAAAAAGTTGTTTAGATTTTTTCTAGATCCGTCTTTCCCTACAGCCCAGATTCCCCTCTGTACTCCAGCAGGCTGTTTCGGAAACCATTTAAATGAAATCAGCATTATTAATGACCACCAACTCCAATTGGCTGGAGGTTTGGCCCCCACCTTCACTCCCAGCCAATCGGAATAAGAATTAATGAATAATGCAAGGTTCCTTACGCTGGGTAAGCTAACCCTAACCCTGGTGTAATGGCTGCATCTGGAGACGTAAGACAGCATATAGCAGTCTATGAACTGGAATCTGATCCTGAATGAAGGGAAGAACTTGCTGTTGTACTTCAACAGATGTTTCAGAATGGGAAGATCATGTCCCATTTTCCCAAAAAAGTAAAAGTAATTGTTTTCAAATGTAGCTGGAGGTCGCTAGTTTAGCTTTAGCACAGATATATTATATTCCTTTGGCTGAGTAACAGAAAGAAACCATGTTTTAAAATTTCATCCAAAGATTAAAGATGAAAAAGTGTACTGAGACTAGTTAAGCAAACAGTTGGCTGTAAAATGTGCAGAACACACAGAAAACCACTTTCCGATAAAGGAGGGAAGATTGTCTCGAAAAAGGAATTTCAGCCATTCCTGATGTAAATTTCCATCCTCTGGAAGGCTGTACAGACTTTTTAGCTGCTGAGCAACCAGCAACACTTGCAGTGTCCCACTTTACTTGTCATCTGGCTACAATGCAAACTCTGACTACAGAAGTTATGGCAGGGGTGGGCTCATTCTAAGGCTTTCTGGCATATTTGATTTGATTTTCTGGTGTGATGTAGCAATGCATACTGCCTCAACACCACTCGCTCTTCAGCTGCAAAATTTCAAATAACTTTAAAAGACTGAGGAGATAGAGTTGAGTAATTTTACTGCACAGGAGGGCCCCCACCATCACCCTAATCCACCCAAGGCTAATTTTTCTTGTTTTCCACCATACCACTCCTTTAACTTTAGGTTGCAGAATGAAAGCATTATTTTAAAAACAAACAAACAAAAAAAAACAAATGCCAATTATACTGCTTCTATACCCTCATTTACCTTCTTTCAACTGTACAACCAGAGCATGTATATTCAAACATGCATATAGGGGTGTGGTAAAAAAAAAAAAAAGCGAGTGTGACCTGACTTGTGCTACTTTTTAAAATGTCTTCTTCAGTGTCATGAGGAGATCACACCTGTGTTCTTGTTGTAAATATTATTTTTGGTGCTGGTCTACATGCAGCATGCTGTAATTACCACCTACACACTTTTCCATCTGCTTTTTGCAAGCTGTGAAACCAACAGTCGGGGTCAGTCAGTTGTTGATCTCAGTAGGTTGGCTGCCTGCCACAATGACTTCACTACTGGTGGCACATTCAACCATCCAGAAAGTCACTAAGTTACTCAGCTGGTTACTGTCTGAGGTCAGTGCAGCTGTGGAGCACTGGAATAATTTAGGCAAACGCTAAACCAAGAGGGCGAGTAAGATTAGGAGGAAGATGAAGACAGGAAAACAGGGATAAAAATGGGGGAGGGAAGCAAGAGAAAGAATGACTCATGATTGAATCTGTTTATTGTCTGGATAAATACTGCATATTAAAACTATGTTAAATACTGGAAGATAATTTCTAATTTCAATTTCAATAACATATCATAAACATGTTGTGTTGAAGTGTTATGTAAATGTTCAGTCCCAAAATAGACGCACGGAAGTGTTTAGGAATAACATTGTTTTTAGGGAGTATGACTAATTGATGACGTTCACCAGTGATTATACAGTTTTGTTCCCATTGTGTTTTCCACCAAAACATCAGAGGCATTCCTGAGCTTTACTGGAGTTTACTCAAGATTGAAACATTTTATTGACAAGATGCAGATCACGGGAGGTAGAAGTGCTCTGGAAGTCTTGGTGACCAAAAAAACCCCCCAAAAAACAAAAGTCACAGAATGGGGAATGCCTACGCTTTCCCTGAGATGTTTCAAATATTCTGCCCAGTGGGGTTGGACAAATATTAAAAACACCTTTAAATATAACGTACTCCAGCACAACAGCGCCACAGACCACATCCTCTGAGAGGATCATAGTGTTGTGTTGAATCAACACCTCTCTGGCAGTGGGAAATGTATGAACTAGTCTTTCATCTCGATCATCCTCTCTGATCTTCTTCCCGCTGCTTTTTGTGAAGTTGCGTTGAGCTCATGGGTTACATCTAAAATTACAGTATAGTTTGTCAGAAGGTGCAAGATTTTTTACATGCCGAATGTGAGAAGATAAACATATTGTCTATATTAGGGGCACATCTGTTGACCATATGTGAAGATGGTGCCCAAAGATAGGTCCGAGTTGACGATGTGTCAGTGCAGCAAGACTCCTCCGAACTGCAAATAGACCTTATCCTATAGAATCAGCTGATGGGAAGACTGGGCTTTATTGATGATGGGTGGAAACTGTCTGCGCTCAGTTGTGCAAGTTTTCTCTGTGGGTTTCCTGTAAATATTTGCATGGATGCTGATGTGAGCTTTCTGAATTGGTTAGTCTTGTGATGTCAGAAGTTATAGGTGAGGCACAGTGTTCCTTATTGTGCAAGTACACAGTACATGTGCATGCATTTTATTCTTATGCTGCCAAAGATGTTGAAATACGAGCATGCAATTTTCACCATAAACAAATCTACATTTGCATTCTAAATTCAGCTATTGTATGTCTTTTGCTGATTAAAGCTCGCCTCATAATGTCATGTTTGACATTGTGACTGCCCCTAACTTTGGGTTAGAGAAACCAGATCCTTTACCAGTGATTTTCAGCTGGTGTGTGCTAGTGCACACTCAAAGTTGTGCTGTAAAAGAAAAAAAAAAATTAAAACAAATTTAAAAATTCTATACATTAAATAAATTAAAGAACAGTTAATATAAATAAGTCAGGTTTATGTTTTACAAATGAAATTCAGCTAAATTTAAATCTAAATTTAGAAGAATCTGTCAGACACATGCTTTGTCTAAGATATAGACAGTGAATTACACTAATCATCAAACATGTATGATACAATTAATTGATCAACTGAAAAATACATTTCGATTGTTTAAGTCATTAACAAGCATAAATGCCAGATGTTCTCAAGTTTCGGTTTCTCCAGTCTGAGGCTTTGCTGCTTTTCTGTGTTATATATTATTAAATATCTTTGGATTTTGGACTGATGGTCAGAAAGAACAATCAATTTGAAGAGGCTCCATGGCCATATAACATTTTATAGACCAAAGAATTAATCGATAATGAAAATAATAATCAGTTGCAGCCCTGAATAAACTGTGCAGCATGCCCACTAAACCTGAGGTAATTAATGTGCTTTGCTAAAAGCTCTAGTCATAAACTTGTCTTTGGTACAGTTTTATTTTGATATTTTTACCCAGCCCTCAATGGCTGCAGGATGTTGCTGATCCCTTTGAACAATGTACATTACCTGTGGGCAGGACTGTACCACACTGCTAAGTGCACTTTTCAGTCTTCTTTTTAAAATGAGTCAACATCGGTTATCCCCATATATTGTCAGAATCTGAGATACTAGATGTGAATGAGTTAATGAACAACTAGACCCAACAACCTCACTGAGACTGAGTCCTTTGACCTAAAGAGAAATCATCTAAAGGGGAATAGATTTCCCTCCAAAACAACAATAAAGAACAACGCTCCTCCAATCAAAACGAACACATTAGTGCAGACGCCCGGGTCAAATGCTGCAACCTGAGCTGGAGGGCGATGACACAAGTTGAATATAACTGCTAATAGATGGTCAGGGTCATTGAAAGCAGGACTGTTTGTCTTAATAAAGAGACAAGAAATGTCTTTTTCTGTGGTCACTTGCAGATACTTGAAACATGTTCGAGATTACTGATCCTCCACAACAAATATTTTATTTTGAGTTTCATTTTGAGTCATTTATGGCTGTAGATTGTGATAACTTTGGTGATCTTGGACTCATCTTGCGCCATCATTGGGATAAAATCAGATTTGCACAGTAGTTTACTCCAATAGTACTTGTTTTTAGCTCTAATTAGCAAATGTTAGCATTTTAACATCGTGAAAATAGGAAACATTATACCTACTAAACATCAGTATGTTAATATTGCCACTGTGCTGTGCATGTTAGCATGCTGAAGTTAGCATTTAGCTTTGCCTGAATACAGCCTCATAGAGCTGCTAGCATGGCAGCAGACTTTTGATTTTGTAATAGTTAGTGTTGTTAGGCCGATGTGGTAATTCATGTCTTGGTAGGACTTGTTTGGGAAAACTCTGCATGTACATCATACAATCTGTTTTCAGTTTTGTGAAAATGATTTCTCACAAACTACATAAGCTTTACCAGACAAGTTTCTCTGAATAGATATGATATTCTACAGCAAACAGGTATACAATGATGTTTAAATGTTACCATTCATTCAGTATTATAGAAGTCTAATTTATAATCTGGGTTCCAATTAATACATTTTTTGTAAAGAAATTGAATCTTTCCATGATGCTTTCTGTTGATTTCATCAGAAGTTATGACATGGGGTGTAAACCAACGTCTTCACTTCAGACCATCATTTCCTGATGTGCGGAGTGAAGAATGAAGTAAAATACTTTTCAAAAACCTTCAGGGAGAAACGAAAATTTAATTCCTTTTTTGTAAATCTTTTACAGCGCTAAGTTTACAAGCATAACAAAATGCGCGGAATCAAAGTGGAATTTAAGGAGTCTCTGTCTCAATCTCTGTCTGTCCATCTGTTTGTCTGTGCAGCTGACTGCCAGTGTCCGTCTGATTGATTATTTGCCTGTTTTCCTCTCTGGCTCCCTGACTGGTTTTTGTCTTTTGTTTTCAGTCTGTCAACAGCAGTGAGGAACAGAAATACAAGAGCCATAAAAACCAGGATCTGTCTCTGCCAGCATGTTTCAGAGATGCTCAACAATGCAATCAAGACCTGAAGCCTGACAACAAGTGTGTGTACCGCTGAACACGCACACAGAAGAGTTGCAGATACCAGTGTTTTAGCAGTCTGCGTGTGGCTGGCCCTGTGTGTGCACCTGTGTGTGTGTGTGTGTGTGTGTGCGTGCGTGTGTGTGTGTGTGTGTGTGTGTGTGTGGGTGTGCACATAGACACACTGTGCAGAGTTTAAAGGAGCAGAGGACTTCAGCCCAAGAGTATGGTCCAACTGTCCACCTCAGTCTGCCTGCTGGGAGGCCTTTTTGGTAAGAGACATCTGTGTGTGTTTTGTGTGTGTTTGTTTGTGTGTGCATGAGGTCTTGATGCTGTAATTAGTGCAGAGATGGTTTTTGTTTGTATCACAGTATAAAAATGTTTTATTGTGTCTGGTGTGTTTGTACATGATTTGAAGACAGCTGTAAGACCAGCGTTTGTTGGAAAGATGAGAAAAAGATTTCATTGTTGTGTGAGCCTGAAAGAGCGAAAAGAAGCGATGGACACACTCACTTTCTCAATTTTTGTTCTTTTTCTCTTCTAACACGTCTCTTTCCTTTGTTCTCTCTCACTCTTACTTTCTGGGCCTTATTTTCATGCACGACATTTGATGTTTAGTGATGTTTTGTTTGTTTTTATCACTCCTTCGCTTGTTGTTTTAGTTTCCAATCATGCACCGAGGTGGAAGAGAAACCCAGTACGGGAATGGGTTATTGGTAATCTGGTGGCGAATTGCAGTTTTGGTGTCCAAAGTGCCTTTTTAGATAATGACAGTGGAGAGATGACAAGTGAGAGAAAGAGGCAACAGAGGTTCTCAGCTGGATTCCCATGGGGGCAACCAGTAGAAATTAATGTATCTCCTCTCATCTCTGTTATTCACAGCCACTAGTAGGAGGTATGAGGGAGGGTTTTTTTCCGCAGCCGTGTGTGTGTTTCTTTCACATCCTCTAATTTGTGAATGTCACAGTGTCAAAGAACAATGCATTGTGCGTGGCGGATCTGATGTGGTAACTTAATTTAGTGTAGCACACAAATAGCAGCAGACTGTTGCAAAGTAACCACACATGTCTTTGAACTAGTCAGCTCAGTATTCTAACTCAGTATGCTGTATCTTTTCTATAACCTGGTATTTTATAAAGGTTTCCAAGAGTGTAGGAGCTGATGACATCTTAACAAGGCACTTGACAAACAGTTCACATATACTAAATACAAATTAGTATCAACCTGCTGATCTGTCAACAGTTTCGGTTTAATTTAATATTGTGAAACAGAAAGCATATTGTTTCCACTATTTTATATATTGTTGATTTATATGGAATTTTCTGTCACAATCACTTCAGAGGACATTACACTGACTTACATTCATTTGCTCGAGACTTACCCCAACCCTAACCTTACATTACCTTATCTTCAAAACCAAGTCCTCAAGTTACTGATTTACATCATGGGGATTTGTTTTTTGTCCCCAAATGGCAGGTGAGTCCACACAGTGTGACTTTGTAAACAGATTTATGTCCCCACAACATGAGGAACACAGAGAGAAGCTACATAGATGCAGTGTTTTCTTTTATCCTCTTTAGTGACATAAAGAATTTATCGTTCTGGTTTTAACAGTGAGTAGGTTTGCCGCAGGCTACCAGGTTGATAAGAACCTTCAGTCATCTAACATTCAGTTAGTAATTTTTTGTCTAAAAATAAATGCTGCTGAGACAGCTGTGGAGATTAACCAACATAGTTGACCTCAGGCTAACCTCACTTGACACAATCTCCTTTGCTGGACCATTTAAATGACAAACGTTGCCCCAGGGTAGACAGTTTTACTGAGGAACTCTGTTCTCAGACATAAGTAGATAATTTCAAAAGTAAGAGTGATACTCCACTTATCAGTCACTGGAAGCATATCGTCAGTACATTACTTTTCTGTCACTTATATTACGCTTCTGTTACAAATATGCATTTGCTCTTACCCGCAACAATTGGGAAAACTCACTAGTGCCCATGTGTGAAAATTTCAGTAGCTGAAAAACATAAGAAAATATGTATGAAAAAGGTGGTTTTTAATCATTTTTCTTCTTGCTGCGTCTGTATACATGTTATTGCCTGAATTCTGTAAGTCAGTGCGCCCAAATCACACAACAAATATCAAATTTCTCACTAGACATATCTATAGTTTCAGCTTATTTTCCCAGGTATTGAATCATCGGTCTCTGAGATTTCTGCCACAACAATAATATAATTGATTTGAAATTGATTTCTTAACATCTCCCCAGGATGTCTGGTAATGGTTCAAAAACAGTTCTAAAATGAAAGTGAAAATATTTTGGAGCTCTGTTAGGAAAACAGAGGTTCAAAATCATTACACTACAACAGGAATGTAAGAGCAAACAAATTCAACCAGCAGCATTACTTCTTCACAGTTTCTGTGCTCTTGTGGTCATTGCACTTCAAACTCGGTGGGTGTAAAAATTAAAAATAGAACCAGAATGATGCATAGCATGGAAAATTTCAGTCAAATATTTTAAGGGTTTTTGAAGTCGGGTACAGGTGCACCATTATCGGATGTTGAAAGGATGACACCATGAGATCCATATGCTCACATCCATTTAACAACCAAAAACAGATAAAAAGTCATTAGAAGGATCTGTATTCCACATATCTGCACACATCAGTTAAATTATGATTTCGTCATGATTTCAGTTTTCTGTGCATGTTGCAGTTTTTGCTCTTAGACCAGGACCTTTTTTGGCCAGGGATCATTCTTGGACCAATGTTGGTTGGAAACAACCCTGGTCACTCTGGATAATTGCTAGCAACAGTTTCCATTGGATCTATCTTCTGCTGAAGAAATTGTCCCAATATTTATTGCTGACAGCTGAATTTTTCAAGTGTAATGTATGCTTTGATCAGCAAAAATGAAACACCATTCACCTCCATGGTGGCAGAAAAACCTTCAGAGGTGAATATCTCAGCACATGAAGCCACCGGGGATGAGAAAATATATTAATTATTTTTTGTTGATGTTGATTTAGGTTAACTGACCCTTTAATGGTAGACTCACAGGTCAGTGAGGACAATCTCCTAGGTTTTGTTGTTAAAACTAGAGGGAAACCATTAAAGAGTTTTAAAAAAAAAACCTGCATCTTTAGGAAGGCTCTTCATTTTGGGGCGGTGATGTGCAGGTCACTATGGAGGAGAATGGGGAGAGAGCATCGTTTCCGGTAAGGTGTGTCCTTGACAAAATGTAAGGGGCGTAGGTTTGTTAGTGGCTGTTCTCACCGCCATTCAAGCAACTACCGTGCATTTAGAAATTCCCAGACTTCAGTAGGCGGAGATCTCTGATTTCTGAGTAAGTGCTATTTTGTTGAGACTTTTGAGATTTCAAGCTTTCTAAGCAGCCAAAATCAGCCCAGATATGTTTATTTGCTGGGTCTGGTCCACACTCCACTTCCTGAACAACCAACCCCTGCAAGTCCAATTTCTTAGAAACTTGAAAGAACAACAGTGGGAGGTTCGGAGGCAGACAACTCCAGTATACCAGTACAAAGTTGATAGGGTTTGTGTTTCATTTGTTAACTATGATGTATCTAACATTACTCAACACAGCAAATGTCACATTGACACAGCTGGTGTGGCAGCTGTGTGTGATTTTTGTGGGTTTCTGAGAGGCATCTCTGGCTTGTCTGGTCCTGTAACTGCAGATAATGAGATAATCAGCATTAATGTTATTTATCTCCCCTGCAGTCAGGCTTGAGTTGCTTCCTGGTGACTGTAGCATGCTGGCAAGTTAACACTTTTCCAGAGTCTGAGTTGTACACTTGTAGACTGGCTGGCTATAGTTTTTGTTGTAATTAAACCCACCAGCATGTGTAAACTTGCCTATAAGTGTGTGACTGCTCCTGTGTCCCCTGAGGAACAAACCTTGTTGCAGTCTCACTCGCTAACATTTCACAGACATCATGTGGTACTGCCATTGTGCCTTTTCTTGCTTGCTAGATAATTTAAGCTACCTAGAAATAAAAGACACACTGCTTTGTTGGTCTTAAACCACACAGTCTGTTCTCTATATTTTCAAATATATAAATACAGAGCAGGGTTCCTGTTTTGTTGAATCTTGATAGTTTTCTGTCATGCTAAAAGTTACTTTCTTCACCAGTCACATTTATATTTAGACTCTGACTTTTGTGAAAGTATTTTAGAGCTGCAGAGTTGGACATTGATCCATAATCACTCACTGCGGTAACCTTTTCACTAAATATTGCTTAACAGTGTTGTTAAATGGATCTAAAAATGGATCTAAACAGCTACTGCATATAAATAAAACTTTCAAAAATTATTTTCGAGGAGACAGGGCTAAGAATAGATATAATAATACACAAGCGCATAATATGTGTGTGTGCATGTATAAAAGGATATGAATGAACAACAGGGCAATCTTCAGGTGAAGAAAACCAGACCTCTAGGAAGATTAAATAACTGTGTTTAAATTAATCTTTCACTATGAACAGATCACAGCTACACAACTGTCATCACCATATCATAGAAAAGCGCTGATTAGCTAAACAAGGATCATATTTTTCACAAACATTCCCCGCTGGCTTTTCCTTTAGAATATTGACCTTTTGAATCCTTTTGCAATCCACTGTACTACCTTTGGTTTTTATGTCCAACACCTGCAGCCGTTTGTACAACCTGACGGTCAATATCTAAAGCTTTTCTTCTGTGCTGTCAGTCTGTGATTGATATGCAGTCATCATAATCCTCTGCAGACACAGTGTAATGCAATCTTTTCACTGATGATTGATTTGAAATTTCAAGATAACAGTCAGTCTACTGCAAAAGCAGTCAGACATCTGTTATATATTTGCATCAGATGTTGCTGTAGTAATAGCAGAACACAGTACAAAGAGAATATTTCCATATTCCCTTTGACAAAAACTTATTAAGCATGGGAAGGATAATTTAGCAAAAATAAAATAAGACATGTTCAGTGTGACAATTATTTATATTTTTTATCTCAAGTAAGTTTCCATTCTTACATATTGAATGGAAACTAGATGATGGTTTCCATTTCTTATCACAAGTCAATAAAAATGCTCTAGCTTTAACTTGTGAGTGGCCCTCCGTAGAGACAGCAAAGACAGATGGGTTGCAACAGAAAGAAACTGAGAACTGACAGCTCTTCATCATACAGGCACAAATGCCATCATTTGTGCCTGTATGATGAAGTGTTAGGTCAGTGTAGCCTGGCTGTTCATCCGGTTACTCATGAATGCTTTATGGTGGTAATATACAGAACAGTCAGAATAGTCAAGAATGTGTGTGTGTGTGGGGGGGAGTGGGGTTGGGGGTGGGTGGGGGTGTTTTTAATTTAGGTTATGTCCCATCTGAACTTAATGGAAACATAACATTGCATTTTCATAATTGAATAATCGATTAATAATGTTTTGTCATTTTTCAAGCAAAAATGCCAAACATTTTCTCTTTCCAGCCTCTCAAATGTGATGATTTGCAGTTTACTTCGTCATATATGACAGTAAACTGAATATCTGAAGGTGTTATTAGTCAGACAAGGTATCAAACAAGCTAATTGAAGACATCACTGTTGTCTCTAAGAAACTGTGAATGCAATTTTTTCACTATTTTTCAACATTTCATAGACTACATGATAAATGGAAAATAATCAGCAGATTAATTGATAATTGAAATAATCATTAGTTGCAGCCCTACTTGAAATTATATTATTATATGTAAAACCACAGCTAAAACAAAAACAAAACAAAAACATCACTCATTCTTGCTTGCAGCTTAAGCTGTGGCAGATGGGGTCCACTTTTAGCCTAAAATAATTAAATAGCCAACTGAGTAAGTAATCAAGGTTTTGGTAATTTTTTATTTTACTCTCCTCACATACTGTTGCCTACACAGCCAGAAGGTCCAGCGTTCAAACCACACCAGGGTCAAGTGAGGCCTTTCTCGAGTTTGCTAGTGTCCTCCAACTGTTCACCTAAGGCATGCAGGTTAGGTGAACTGGAAACTTTAATCTACGTTATGTGAATGTGAGTGTGTTTTATCACTGTGATATACTGGTGACACGTCCAGTGTTTCACTGCCTCACACCTAATGCATGCTATGATAGGATCCAGCTGTGCGGCAGCAGCCCTGAACAGGATAAGTGAGAGTAGACAATGGATGGATTGATAAATGTTAGACAGTGTTTAAATCAGATTGAGGAGGAGTTTAAGGTCACGTTGTGTCACCCACAGATTTGAATTCCTTCAAGTTCAAGTCTTTGGCTTGGTTTCAGTTCTTCCAAGAAGCAAGAGAAGACTTGTGGAAGCATGAGGAGATTTTATGTAATTGCAGGCACTAGCACAATGTTGGTGTGTAGATAGATCGTACTGTATGTTCTAGCATCATACATCAAACCCTGGCAGCTATAAAATGTGATTTTTTTTAAAAATCTTTGGAAACCAACCTATTTTTCAAACCAACTGCTGTAGCTCATGGTAAGCGTTATATAAGGCTTTATGTGTTGTGACTGCTGGTCAATGCATTTTCTTGTGCAGAGGCTAGAGTTTCATTCAGTGTGGCTTGGAACATGTAGTTTGCTGGACAGAATTTTTTTTGTGCTAACATAATCCCAAAGTGGACTGGAGCATAAATTGTGTGGTTTTTTTTTTAGAGTTAATCAGAATATAAATGTAGTGTATTTTTAGTGCACACTACCAGAGGTGTATTTTTGAGAAAAACAAATTGATTCATTCTCTTCTTCAAAAAGTACTCCTCTTCTATCTTTTGTGTTTCAATCTTGAAGATCAAGACGTAAATGCTGCACTGTATCAATGTCACATCATTCCATGTATTTACATTCACTATATTCCGAATACTTTCATGTCATGGCAAATTTATTCTGGACACTGGAGTTACTGGATGTAGATCTAGAAAACCAAGAGCAAAGAGATAAAGGTGTATATATGCATATACTGGATAATAGGTCTATGTCTCAGCTATCCGGGGGGCTTTTGGGGTCTCGCAAGCAAGGTGGTCCTCACAGCCATTCTCCTGTCACCTTTAACAACCTAGTGTTAACACACTGCAGAGGTCCTGGAAGGTCATTACTCTCTTTGTCAGCATACTTTCACTGAGTATGAAGCTGATCCCATACAAGATATTAGTGTAATGAAGTGCTGAAAGATAAACGACTGCAACCATGTGGCATAGCATGTACATTATGTTCTGCATCACAGATGAGATGTTTACACTGCAGAACCACATATATGGGAACTGTTGTGTGTGTGTGTGTGTGTGTGTGTGTGTGAAGGATTGCTTAACAATTGTGGTAAGCCATACATTGTTACTCCAATTTGATTGGTTTCTCTGGGTTTTTCTACATTTGAGTATTATAGAACAGCTTTCCTTCTATTAGCCTCCTCTCCTCTGCAAATACAGGATCACATGCTGCAGTTTGGTAAACATTAATCATACTGACTGTCTGACGTGATAAATTACAGATATGAGTTTCCTGCTATGGGTGCTTGTGTGTACAGTGGGGGTGTTGAACTGAAGGTGAATCTGTTTAATGTAAATGTTTTTGAGGGAATGTGAGGAAGGCAGAATCCAGAATTGGTTGATTGATACTGTAATCCACTGGATGTTTTTTGCAAACACAAATTCCATTAAAAGGGAGATTGTCTTCTATGTACATATTAGAGGACCGTACTCCTAACTCCTGACAAGATAGATTGGTCACACAGTCAGAGGTCATTCTTTGGTGGGGGTCTCCAATACAGAAGAGGGCACTGATACAACTGCATATCAGTGTATGGTGGTGTTTTGTAGCTATTTCCCTCCCTGACACAGGTTGTATACTCTGTTAGATGCCTGCTTTAACATCTCACACTCTGTTGATGGTAGGATTTTAGTAATATTGCTACACGCCGGCAAATTGGATTAACGATCAATTCCTGTCCAGCTGTGACTGCTTTCAGCAAGTCTTTGTTGTCTTTAAGAGAATCTGTTTGTCATTAAAACACTGAAGCTGAGGCCAGTATGATTCTTCTTTAATCATTTCTGTTAGTAAATTGCTCTTGCAGTACTTCCAGCCTGGAACACCCAAATGGTCTTAAATATTGCTTCCCTACAGAAACTTGTGAAGTCAAGTTTGTTACCTTGGAACTGCGTCAGGGTCTTAACCTGGATTAAGGGTGGTTGATGTGGAGATCAGAGATGTTAACAGAGTGACTGTCTTGGTTGAAATAATTTAGGAAAACCTTTGTTGGTTTGGTGTGGGCTCAGGATCTATGAGAAAGACTGGTCTATTGAGGAAAGTTTGGCTGCTGAAACAGGCCTTGCACCTCAGTCTGCTGGGTTAGGTTAAGTGGAAACAAGCCTCCACTGTGTGTGTAGCTCAACAAGGTGCATGGAGAAGCAGAATAGCCTAAAAACTATTTCCACAGTCAACAGAGCTGCACACAACTCCAGCACAGGAATGGTTAGCTCATAGGGAACTGCTGAGGTTGTGTTTGGCCTAGGAAACAGAATGACGCATTTTTACCTGTGGAATGTGAAGATCTTTGACCACTGACAGTGACTCCTGCCATCCATTCTTCAAATATGGCCTCAGGCAGAGGTGAGTCCTACTTAATGTCATCAAAAGAAAGCTCCCAAAGGATCTGTCTCCCTTGGGTATTGACAGGGGCTAATACCCCCAAAGGGTCAAACAAGTTCTTAACTGTAGAGGGCAAATTATGCCTATTAAAGGGCTTAGGTTTCAGGCATGTACAACAGGTCTTGGCAGTCCTCTTATACTAATAAACAGAGGATAATTAGCTGTACATAAGCTGTCTGCCAGTTTTCTTTTAAAACAGGGAAAGACTCTGATGATGCTATTATTGAGGTCAAGTCCTCCTGACAGGAGAACATCAGTCACAAACACCTGTCACCTGTCTAGAGATACCAGTGCTCTTTGCAAACTGGTTGAGGGGGAATTCTTTATTGTTAGGGAGTCATTTACACTCTTGATGACTCTTAACATGTATCTTATTTGGAAGTAATATGAATAAGTATTGTAAGAGTTTTTGGTCAACATACAGATTCATTGCGGACAATTTGCAGTAGCTGTCAAACTGATGCATGGGACTGTACAGAATGTTTATTTCATTTTCTAAAGGTGGCAACATTGGTTGATCTATCCACTACTTTGGTCCTGACTGAAATATCTCACCAACCGTTGGATGACTTGCCATTAGATTTTGTACATATATTCATGTTCCCCAGAGGATGAAGTCAACTTTGGTGATCCCCTTACTTTTCGTCTAGTGCTACCCAAAAAGGGCTGGCGTACTCCTTCAGACATGCCTGTCGGATGGTCAAATAGCTTCATAAACCCCTCCCCCCACACATTTCCGGCAGTGGATGAGGAGGGACTGTGCAGGGCCATTTCTGTAACTTTGACACCGACGAGACAGCATTCACACCCACTTCACACAGGTATTTGCCAGCTGTGTGGATGTGAGAAAGGGTATACTTCTCTCACTAGTTCTCCTTTTTCATTCATGACACAACTATTTCTGTAACTTTTTATTTAAACAACCGAGTTCAACACTATGACTACCTTCTAGGAGAGACTGTCTGAAATAATGCTCTGTTATCCCCACATTTAAACGATATCGCATCTCACTTGTTCCCCTCCCCTCTCTATGATGGTCAGCTTTTCACTCCGCTTTGGCTCTGTTGTGATCAATCATAAATCAAGCTTTAATCTTGTTTTCTGATAGCTGATAGTCCCCCCCATTTGTAGAAGGTATTACAGTCCAGGGAGCAAGCCAAACAAGTGCCACAGCACTGCATACGGTACATTAGTCAACTTGTTGACAATGATTACAATTAATCTAGGCCAATAACATGAAGCCACTCACTGGTTGCATGTGTTATATAATCAATGTTGGCTTTCCATCCACTACAATAAGGAAAACCTGTTTAACCAATAAAGTTCTCCTGGCTGTGAGTTTGTGGCACAATCTGATCCAACAGACTGAATCACACAATGAAAAGCTCCAACTGACAGTAACACTAACAATCTAAAAATCTCTTTCTCTCTCTTTCTCATACACACAAATACGCACCTACATACACACACACACACACAACACAGGCATTTTCATGTGTATAAACATGTGCTGACATGCAAGTTCAGATACAGAAACACATTTTATGAAGCATTTAAACTTTCTCTGAATCTTTTACGTGAATAGTGCATTGATAATCAGCACAATGGACTGTATATGCTCATATATGAATCTAGTCGAGTTGAACACTAACTACTGAGATACTGTGCCACTCAATTTTTTTCAAGCACTAAATGAAAGGGAGGTTGTTCCATTCAAATCTACCAGTAATGTAATTTATTTTAAACATTAATAATATACTGTACATGCGTCTGAATTCACCAGAATTAATGTAATACAATTTAAAAAGCTGTGAATAGTCAAACCAAAGTAATGGCCTTTCTTACATGTGTGGCTTTTGCATGCTTCATCTTACAGTGATGAGTGTGTTTGTCTACACTCTTCACACACAAAGACTTCCAAATGGTGTTGCAGCACTTTCATTCACCTACCTGTGGGTGAGGAGACTTTTTCTTCAGACTGGCAGCAGCATATTGGCTTATGTGAAGGATCAAACAGGCTTTGGATTTGTTTGTTTTTTTTTGCAATCATTTTCTCTTTTTAAAATTAGCTGCATCTGTAGCTGCCAGAGGCTTATTGCTTTGGTTTAAATGGGCTTGAATGAGCTGTGATTGACAGACTGTGTTGCCATATTGCTGCAGAGAGCATTATAGTACCTATTTGTCAAAGGTGACTATGCTGCATTCTTTGGTTGACAGGACAAATGTTGTAGATCATAGATTGTTCCTGAATAGTTGTTAAAAGGTAACAAAAGAGTGTAGTGAGAATGCTGTAGAGAATAATGTAAGGTTAGATGCATACCCTTCTGGCCATATTCCTGTTCAACAATATTCCCACTGTGCCAAGTGAACTTTTTTAAAGGGGTGATCATCTTTGTTTCTCCCTCTCAGAGCACTTTTATTGACCAGCCTGTTTTTGGCAAGGAGCCAGTTTCAGTCAATTGTAAATCTCTCACGTCATGCTGAGTGTATTACACGTCTGTGAGTAAGAGGAGAAATGAGAGCTGGTGAGAGAACAGGAAATTAAGGAGAAAGAGTAAAGCTTAAGTGCAAATAAAGTAAGTTTGTAGAAAAGTGCATATGACTACACACAGTAGCCTCCTATTGCTTAGCATTTGTCCTTTTAGGGAAACCCATTTATAGAAGAATGAAGATGTTTTCCTCATTAAGGTTAAGATTCAATACTCGTAAAGATAAAACACAACTCACAAAGCATCTAACCATTAAAATAGCTCCTGGGCTGAAGAACTCTGAACAGTATAGAGGATGACTTTTATGTTGCAAGGAGTTTGGCCCTTATTCAGCTGAATGAGCATGTTGAACAGGCAGGAGAGGCTATCAGTAACAGAGAGTTACCATCAGTGTGGATTACTTTACATTTCTTCTTCCATATTCAAAAGAACACAGGCTGATAACACAAAGGGAAGCGAAATTCCCAAGCACCAGAATATATGTGCATGTTGGCGGTCAGTTGGTCATCAGTTTTAACACTAGTTCAAATTAAGAGCTCTCTGTCACTATGAGTGACTAGTGAGTACAAAGAGTACAGCCCCTGGGGGTTGTAGGTACCTTAAGTGACTTTTTCCAAGGGTCTGACCCACTGGTCAAGATTGACAGTGACTAGTCTTTAAAACACTGCTGAACATCTGGAGACCATCAAGTCTTTTTCATAAATAAACATACTTCTGTCAGTATATTTTTCCAGTTCAGTGTAAAGAATAATGAGATCTTCATAATTCTTTACACTGAACTGTCCTCATTTTCTTTAATTTGTTACGTAACACACAATAGTAAGTAGTAAAAGCGTCATTGGTGATCAGACCCTCATTATGGAGTAGAAACCATATTAAACCAGTGCAGTGATTCCCTTTTCTGTAAGCTATATCTACACCTGAAGAGCTTGTTTGGGGACTAAATCTGAAAAAACGCTGGAGGTGAGGTGCATCTACGTAGCACTGAAATAACAGCTGACAGTGTCCCAGAAAAGAAAAGTATCAGCACCAGCAAGATGAAGTCAGATAAGCATCAGTGGTAAATAGTGGGAGCAACCAAAGACAGATTCAGTTGACAGTGAAGGATTTGCGTAAGAAGAAAGCATGTAAACATATGCAGTTAGTTAAATTAACGCATATGAAGATTTTACTACTGGAATAGTTGGACATTTTGGGAAACGTTTGGGATGTTAGATGAGACGATTGATACCACTTTCATATATGGACGCTAAATATGAAGCTACCAGCAGCAGCCAGTTAGCTTAGCTTAGTACAAAGACTGGAAACAGCTACCTGTCCAAAGCTAACAAAGTCAGCCTACTAGCACCTCTAAATAACACAAGTGTAAAAAAATGCATACACATTTTTTTCTTTACTATTTATATTGGATTCTGCTGGAGGACATTTGACTGTAAGAAAGAAGGCTAAAAGAAAGAGAAGGGAAGGATCTCCTGGCAAAGAGCCATACCAATGACAGAAGTCATTGTGTGATTGCCAGTAGAATAGCCTGTGTTCCAAATATGTGACTGTGGAAAATATCACTTGTTTGCTTAATTGATTAGTTTATCCTGAAGGGCTGAGTCAGGGCAACTGGAATCTCATCCAAAATACCTCTTCAGATCAGAACTGAAGTCTTCAAGGATCTGAAACTAGTCCAGCTGCCCTTGACTTAACCCTGCTGGGTAGACCATGGCTTGCATGACTGAGAATCCTCACAGACAGATTGATTTGTAATCACAGGTTAGTGGTTAGACTACAGCTGTGACAATTTGTCCATGAATTGTTTTTGTTTTTTTTAATGGAAAAATGCCAAATATTTGTTGGTTGCAGCTTCTCAAATTTTAGGATTTGAAGCTTTTCTGAATGTCCTTGTGTTTTGGACAGAACAAGACATCTGAAGACATCCCCATGAGCTCTAAGAAATTATATGTTATTTCATTTTCATTATTTACTGACATTTTACAGACAAACATTCATAGATTAATTAAGAAAATAAATAGCAGATTAAGTGGTAATGAAAATAATAAGTAAATAGTTAGTGGCAGCCCTAGTTGTAATCATACAGTCCGCCAACTCTTACTTGTGTTAATAAATGTGAAGGAAAAACATCTATCTACTGTATATTACCAATATGTTAAATAAAATTTAACATATTGCATTTTGCCCCAGAGTGGCCTGCAAATGATTTTACAGACCTGCTACAACTTGCTACAAGCCTGTACACAGAAACATCTACAGTACACACAGGTATTGCTTACACATGCACAACCCTGACCTATTTAGTCAAACCATATACAGTAGTTAAGCCAAACAAGTAAGTCCTCTCTCTCTATGTATAGAAGACAGACTGTAAAGAAGACAGATCTATATGTAGACTGTGTGCACATACTATCTGCTCAAGTTCTGTGACATGCTCAGCATTTGACGCTCTGTAAAAAAAAAAAAAAAAGTGCAGTTATCTCATGCTCTCTCACTCCTTGTAGGCCTGCTTCTGCTAGTGCCTGTTCTGATGGCCCTGACGCCAGCCAGCATGTGCACCCCCTTGAAGACACTCAACGACAGCCTCAGCCACAGGCGACGGTACATGGTGAGAGAAAATTTGGCATGTTTGCAAGCATGTCACAGTGAATGTGGAGACACATGTACAGTTGCCTTGTCGGTGGAGGGTCAGTGGTCCTAATGACTGGCCCAGCTGGGGAGGTTAGAGCAGTGGAAGTAAATGAGCAGTACACTCCTGACCCTTAAAGACAAACATCAAGGTTCAACCTAAGAGGAACATATCATATTCTTTAAATCATCACTTGTTTGGTATATTCTAGGGGTCATTTTTAGCAGCTTTGTCCACTTCTACTGAAGTAAGTGACTTCCTGCCAGTCCCAGAATGACTTTCAACTGATCCCAGCCAAATAGACAATAACAGGAGGACATCAAAAATAAAAATTGTAACAGCAGCAAGAGATTAAGATTTTCCATTTGCCAAAAAACAAAACACTGTTTTCTGAATAAAACTGTTTAAAATGCCAATTTGGTGAATGGTGGTAATTGTCCCAAACAATAAAAACAGGTCTATATGGAGCAGTGCAGTCCCTCTATCCATCATGTACAATATACTGGATGCTGCTGAATGATAGATTGTCATGAAGTAGTATTTTTTAAAAATTGCTCTAATTGGCCTTACTCAGGCCCTGCCCTTACTAATCCAAAATTGGATTAGTAAGGCCCTTACTAATCCAATTTTGATAGAACCTGGGGAAATAACATCAATACTAATGGGCCCAGATGGGGACTTAATCATAAATAGAACATGACATATTTATGGTTTTTGTGTTACTGAACTTGTGTATAATTTTGAAAGAATGTGTTTAAATTTACTAGTTTTGATAGTAAATGTCACAATCAATTACTCAAACATATGAACAGGTTTCTGATTTATGAAAAGCATATGCTCATTTTTCTCTCTCTTTCTTTTTATTTGTGTTGCAGAAGCACAACTTCCCCATCAATTACACCATCAGAGTTCATCAAAAGGAAGTCTTTAAACTGTCAAACATCAACAGAATGGTAAAAGTCGCACGACGCTGTCCCTTGATTTATTGACTCTCTTCCTTCTCTTGTCCAAGGGGATGGTGGGGGAGATTCCTCACATGACGCATTTATATGCTCTACTAGTCTCACAAGTTTGCCATCAGAGGTCAAACAAAGGTCTGGTTGCATGAAAACATATCCAACTACACCTGAACCTGCATCACCAAAGTTTAAATATTCCCCATCCTCTCTGTTTCTTCCCTCCCTGCATGTACATGGTCTAGTGCTACATGGTGATGCACTGTAGCATACATGCTGGTAAAATATTGAAATAAATGTGTCATCCTTTGTTCTTTGACATCCTTCTTCATGTCACAGATTCACATAATCTGATTACATCTCTCCTCTCCTCAACCCATCAGAGGTTACACGTGGAGGGGTTGGACGAGTTGGTTCTCCAAAGGTTGTGGTTCCAGGTTAACCAAGGAGTGTTAAAAAAGGTAGGAACACAGTCTGCATCAAGATGCAATTTGTCAAAAAATGGATTTTTTATCCGTCAGGGATAAACGTTTTCATTTATAATTAGTCATAACTGGTTTAATGTTGCTTTTTTTCCCCCCAAATCCTGAATACCTGTGCAGGTGTGCATTTTTGTCTATTTCTCATCAGTCATGTCCACTTAACTTTATCATTCTTCATTTTGAATTTTTGAGATAGGGAATTAGATTGTTACATACCACAGGACATTAAATCATTAAATCACTCAAATCAATTGGTCATTAATCATTCAAATTTAATTGCCTTAAATGGATGGAAAAAATGGACCCTCCTCACAGAAGTTGACATACTGACATTTTGTCCTTGCGGGTCATTGGATCATGCTGTTGCTAGTAAAAAGTATTCAGTTTATACTGTGTGTGTCATTGTTGCGTGTTACACAAAACATATGTTGTCATTAACTGACAATTTTTGTTTCTTTTGACAGCTGCTATAAAATGGTCATTTAAATTGACTGAAGGTCATAAATTGCTAACAACCAAAGAATGACTAGTGTGCAGCTATTGACTATGTGGTATAAATCAAAAGGCACTCAGATAGAACCAGGCTGCTTGATTTATAGCTTTTTAAATGAGTCCTGTTTACAAAGTAGTGAGAGTCTGCTTGGGCCTAGTGTGTTATCTCACAGCTGAGCGAGTTGTAAATCTTGATCCTGCTGGGGGCTTTGTGCTTTTGTGCAAGTTCTAGAAACACAGAGTAACAGTGACTTACCTGCTTCTGTACTTTTAGCAGTGAAAGAGCTTCAGATGGAAATCACTGATTCAACCTCTTTTGTTTTATGAGCGTGTTAAACTGTGCTCTACCCAGTTCTATTTACTTGTATCTAAATGTAAGAGGAAGGTTATTCTTTACAGGTAAAAGGTAGATGGCAAAGTTTCTACTTGTCACATCCCAACAGAATAAATCAAACAAAAACCTCTAAGATGTCTCATACTGTAAGTGACTAATTACAAGTCCGACCCTTCACTTCCGTGTGTGACCACTGTTTGACTTTCCAGTCTCTTTCCACAAACGTCCTAGTCTGCCTTTATAACACTTCAGTAACCAAGTGTTTTCTTAAAATCCTCCACATGCACAGAACAGACATGGCTATTGTTGGTAATTACACAAAAGTCAATACTTTACAACTTGCAAACACTACTATTTTCTTTAAAAAAAAAAAAAAAAAAAAGGTTTGTTCAAATATATATTTTGAATTTCAAACCTACATTTAATTGATATTTTCTACAACATATTTAGTTTTGTTTTTGTACAAATGAGTCAACAGTCTGAACTGAGAAGATAGTTGAACTTGTTGTTTGCTGTCTTTGAATTTATCAGAGCATCCCCAGTGTTAACATAAACTAAAGACAAATTGAAATTACAGATCATCCGGGTTATGCCAGAGAGACATCCTTCACGACCGTACACTGCTGAGTTGGAAAGGCGCTTCAGGGATGCAGAGGGAGTCTTTGTACAGTCGCATCCCGCTGAGGTAAGGCAAAGTTCATGTATCTGTACCAAATCTGTATTCAGTGCCTCCTCACATGAAGCAATTCAATGAGTAAGTGAATTTCCCTCAGAATGTAAGGGTCAGAGGATATATGGCAGGAGAGGGATGTCACATTGATCCTATTTTTCAATATTGAGAATGAATGACTTTATCGTTGGAAAATTAAATGCAGCTTCTATTTATGATCCAACTAGAATTCAGTCAATGTGGATTTAGTACACACACTGATCATTCAGTGAGTAGTGTATGAGGGATTTTGTGCATGGTAATGAGTACTGCAACGGTCTGCTAAATTTAGTTTTGCTCTGATGGTGTCTCATCAATGCTGATATTTTACCAAGAAGTCAACTGTGTGGGAGAAACTCAAGCTCAATTTATTCAGTCTGAATATGAGTCCTCAATGTTAAACCATGTTTGGACCAGTGTTAGCAGCGATTTAAAGAAAAATTTTTAAACAAGTCTTTAAATGCCAGGCATGGACAATTTGCATACGTTTACATCAGGCGTGTAGCCAGTAATGGGCTTGGGCAGCACTGGCCCACCCACATTACTCACTGGGCTTCAGTTGATGTAATGTTACTGCCAAAACAATGGCTAAACAAAGTTCTTTACTGTGTCATTTAAAAAAAAAGCAAGAGTTGAGGAAGAAGACATGGCACCACCTCATCCACCAAATCCACCCACCCCAGCTCTTCAGACTCATTAGCCCACAAGAATGTTTAGGTTTATCTGCAATTGATGAACCACCTTCATAGCCAAATTTGAAGGTATTTCCCTGCACTTCCAAGAATGGACAATCAAGGTGCTTCTCATCAAAGTGGTATGGACAGTTTTCTTGGTTGGAATACAGTGTAAACTAGAAGAGTGCACTCAGTAGAGTGCAGATCTCCAGGTGTGTACGGTCAAGATGGCGATCAAGATGACAAAAATGGGGATGTATTCATCTTGTATCATGCCCAATTACAGTGGATCTTAACATGGAATTAATCTGCAGATGCTCCGGTTCAAGATGAAACCAAACTTTTCTATGGATGTCAGGTTTTGAGCCACGACAAAGGCCAAAATGTGGCCTGCAACAAACTAAGCCTAGCTGATTGCCAGAAATGCCTTTTGCTATGTTGTAACGCATATCGTAAAATGGCGAGGACTGCTGAAAAGACGTAAGTCTAAGCTTTACGACAGACTCATAAGAAAGTTTATCAACATTTAATATTTATTTGAATTCACAACACAACCCACTCTCAACCAAAATTTGGCACTAGTTGATCTAACGTGGCAACATGGCACGATCGGTTGCCCCTAGTGGAAACAAGATTCCAAACTGAAGCAGTTGTTGATCACTTGCGGGGAGAAAAGTCGGCAGTCAATGGCATTATAAAATAGGTTTTTCAAAAGTTGTGAACCACTGCATCGACAAGAGGTCCTTGAGCATACAGTCATACATGTGCACAAAAAAGGATGATGGGTCCAGTAGTATGCAATATTAGCTGCAGACAGATACACACAGACATACACATGACCAAATTCATGATTCCCTCCAGGCTTATGCCTGGAAGAGATAATAAGGACACACTTTTCTGTAAAATGTGCAGACATTTCCCCAGCTGGGCTGGCAGCCCATTTGCGAGAAAGAGGTTTGTGGACTGGAAGCACCTACGTCAGGCATGTGAAAAACACCAGACATGCAAGCCCCACTCCGTTTCACTGGACCAGTTTCAAAGCTACAGGGCCAACTAAACTGCAGGCCGGGAAAATGTGTTAAATCAAATGAAGTGTGATGCCATGGACTATTCATTTATCGAGAAGAATCGGTACCATCTAAAAGGATATTTTGGATGTTTTACTGTTTTGTGCCAAGCAGGACATCCCCCTACATGGACAAAGGGAAAATGCAGATGCTCTCAATAAAGGAAACTTTATAGAACTGTTCAAGTTCATGTGTAAATATGATCCACAGATCCAAAATTGTCTAGAGCAGCTGCCCAGAAATGGAACTTTGATGAGCCCAGATGTTCAAAATGAGCTGCTGGAGTCAGCAGCCTCCTTGCTGTTGTGCAAGATCAAAGCAGAAGTCCGTGAAACACCAGGCACCTATTATGCCCTTATGGCAGATGAATATAAGGGCGAGTCAAAACGTGAACTCATAGCTGTTTGTGTGAGGTATGTTCACGCAGGGAAAATCGGGTTCAATGACACAAGTGACATGAGCGCAAGAGAAGATATTACTGGTGATTGAACCGCTGCAACTTGATCTATTTCTGTGCGTTGGCTTCAGTTTTGATGAGCCCTCTGTTATGTAAGGAAACTGGGGAGGAGTGCATGTGATTCTAAAACAAACTTTTCCTCAAGCCATATATGTCCACTGTAATTCTCACAGATTGAATTTGGTACTTAAAAGTAGCATCAAAGGTATCTGCACACGTTAGCACATTCTCTGAGAAACTGAACAATATACACAGTTTCATGACAGACAGCAGCAGACACACAAGGTTTGTAGAAGCGCAGAAAGAGCTCCATCCAGGACGCCCATACTTGGAACTTCAGCAATCCATTAGTGCTGGTATACTGGATGAATCAGTATACTGGTTTTAATTTCCCATACAATATGAATTTTTCATATACTGCCACACCGGTGCATAGCTGATAGAATTGCTGTAACTCTTCACTAGGCAGCAAAATATATAATTGCTGCACAGAGGCAAGGGCAAGCTGTGTAGAGTATATTGAGAGGGAACCCCTATTAACTGTGTAACCTTCTTACTAACGGATATAACCTTTTAAAGCAACAATTAACGACCAACAACTAACTCTGTGTATAACACTTTATACACAAATAATTCTTAATTTACAAAATTACACTTCTGAATGGCATGCTGGGTACAGCTCTCTAGCTAGCCAGGTAGCTCTGTTATTGAGATCTGGAATTAAGATTGAAATTTGGGCAAATGAGGCCTCGCATATAATGATGGTTATCAGGGCAACCTCCCTCAGTCTCCTCCTGCTTTAGAAATAAACATGATTTTTACATAAATCATCTCAAAAGTTTGTTTGTGAGTCTGAACGAAAGAAACACAGGTACTAGCTGCCCGTAGCAGCATTATGGCTAACTGCATAGGGAACTACATCCTGGCACTGATGCCAACTTAGCAATTTTGTTGCTAGATTTAGCAACTTTTCAGACTACCATGGCAAGTTTATTTTTTCAAAAAGCACCTAGCTACTTTTAAAAATTAATTGGAACCTTTTAACAACTTCTGAAGGTGACTCAAATGCTAAAATGCATGCATTTTCCCTCTAAATGACACAGAAAATAATTTTCTCTGTCACACACTCTGTTACTGTGTATTCTACGATGCAGTTTTTCATCATTACGTAATGACATCATGCAATGACATCACAATGTTAATTAGCAACTTTTAGCAACAAATCAACCTGCCTGTAGCAACTTCCCCTGAACGTTAGTTTGCAACACTGATCTGGGGCAGTTTGCATGTCAGTTTGTTTACGTCTGAGGCTGTGGATAGCTCAGCGTCTGTTCATGCTAGAGAAGTAGTAGCTTAGTAGATTAAATAAAATGGTTCATGTCAGCAAGTTTCCAAACTGCAAGGATAAAATGACAAGATACACACTGAGCAGTTTTCACGGACTACCGCTGGATGATAGAAATTTACTGTAATTCCTCACAGTTACGTGTTGTAATAGCATTTTTCTGACCTTGTGAAGCTGAACATTTGGTCCAGCCAGCCTTGCTCTTTTCTTCCAGTTGATTTTGTGGAGGTCCCAAGTCTCCAGGACGACAATGTTGATAAACGCTGTAAATCAATGTGTAGCAGTTACACAGCTGGGATTATCCTCATCCATTGACACTTTTATAGTTTCCTCGGGATACTTCTAGATACTCTGAATCTGGCAGCAACAGGTCTGACTCTGCAGAAAAAGTTTTCCTCTTCAATCTTCAGGAGAGCAGTGACCACAGGAACACCAGCAGTTTCTGAGGTAACCATTACTGTATGTTGACTTTCCTGATGGTCCTGTTGCCTTCCTGCCTCCATTCTTAGTTTTTCCTCTTTCAGTTGTTTAAGCTCCTCTCTCAAATTGGTCATTCAAAGTGAAATGACTCACAATCATCTTCATAGTAGTCCATGGGATAATCTGTCATTGCACTTAGGTTTTTTTTAGTTTCCTTAATGTCATAATGCCATAATGCTACTACAGGCAGCTAGTTCCTGTGTTTACTTTCAGTCAAACTCAGAAACAAACTTTTGAAATGATTCATGTAAACTCTATGTACTCATGACAGTAGAATAAGTCACTATAAACCTGTATAAAGGCCCAAGCATTCGCAAAAACAAACAAAAAAAACCCATCATGATATACTGTGAAACATCTGAATCTTAAAAAATACCATGATACAAATTGTTGGTCATACTGCCCAGCACTACGATCCATAGATGCGTGCTGGAGCTACAAAATACTGACATTACTCAACGTAATATTAGAAGTACTTGCAGAGTGCGCTGAAAGCAGTGGTCAATTGAAGGTTGAGGCACAGTCCCTGCTCCAACAAATACAAACAAAAAAATTCATATGTTTACTCGTCACATTTGGGAAATTATTTCAGACGAGCGATTTTGCCACACGGGTTTTAGCCCAACATTGTCAGTCTCTGAGTACATCGACCTAACTGAGGGACTAAAAGAGAGCTTTGCTCATTTTAGAGACAATTCAGAGTGTGATTTCGAACAAGTGTTCAAGCTAACAGAGGAGCTGATGCAGAAAAATTAAATCATGAGCTGGGACATCACTGCTGGGGCAGAGGGATATGGCTGCCAGCGAGGCCTGCAGGATATGTGGTCACAACTACTTTGGGGAAAAAAACAAGTATGAGAAATGATGATGACTTAAGACACATCTGGAACGATATCCTTGAAAGACAACTAACAGGGCTGGACAAATGGTTCCAGGAGGATCAGTATGGAAAAATGAGAGCAGCAGGAACTTTTCTCCCACAGTCTAAGACATTTGCACAGAAGGAGTCTCCGTGGACTCCGTGTGATTACCATCACATCTCGGTTGAGGATACTGAATTAACAATTGAGCAACTGCATGGGGACTGGAATTTCCATCCCTCATGGAAGTATTGGACATTTGTGCTCCTGACATTTTTCCAACACTCAACCAGCTACTTTGAGTCATCATCATACTTCCCATGACTTGTAGTGTTGAAAGACCGTTCTCCACTGCAGGTCGGATTAAAACGGACCTCAGATCATCCATAAGTACTGTCCGTCTCAACAACTTGGCCCTCTTGTCCTTTGAAAAGGAACTCTGTGACTCTTTGGACTATGATGAGATCATCTCTGTATTCAATGCTAAACCCAGGCGTTTGCGCATTGTTTTGTTGGCCATGAGAACAACAAAGGTAGGCCTGTTGTTACTCATTTTTCACTGATTCATATATGCCTGTGAAGGGATTTCATGTTAAGTAATGATGTGTTGTGTATTAGCCGTATAGGCCTACTGCTAATAGGCTACATTGTTTATTTTAAATGAGTTGCGTGGTACCATGGCACTGACGCAACAATGGCTGTAATGAATGCACGAGGGATATGTTACATGTGCGATTTCTGTATGATGTATGCTATGCCATGCAGTATGTCAACATCTTCTCTGCTGTTTGGGTTTATGTTTAGTTGCCATTTGTGCAATAATATGGTTAATTAATGCGCTGTAGAGTCAATGTGCTGCTGGTTCTGTGGGTGCAAATATATTTTAGCCTGAATAGCATGTAACAGACAAGTTTTTGTCTGTATTGTTGTGTACAGCCTTTATAGACTGAGCTCTGTTGGTTCAGCATGTTGTATAGGCGGTGTTTTGCTGTTATTGCCTTTCTAATGCAGAATGCAGGGAAGTAAAATTGTCACTGTTTTTTCAGTTTGTCTATGTATGTCCTTTTATCTACTCATAAGTTTTTATAAGTACTTTTTTTCTTGGAAAAGATGGCCCATCCACTTTTGTACTGGGCCACCCAAAATACGATTTCTGCCTACAACACTGATTTACATACAGTCGCTCTATCAGGCATCTTCAACACAATACCCTATGCCTTGTGTTGAAGCACAGTAAGTCTGCACTGATCACAGACAGATCAGATGCCTTCATTTTGATCCATATCTAGTTTGTTTCCCTTCAAGTCCAATTACTGAAGCTTTTGGGGGAAGCTTTTGTCAATTAGGGCAGGGGTTCTCAACCTTTTGTTACTTAAAGCCCACTTCTGATTGTTAAAAATTTTCAAAGGACCACATTCTGAAATAAATGAGAAAAAAACTAGGATGTAAATATGTGTTATGCCACTGTCAGCTGTAATAACCAAAATAAATACTTTGCTTACCTTCAGTGAGATACTTCTGGTTGCTTCTGGGAAATAATGAGATCAAGTCGTGGTGGGATGGGTGAGAGGCTGACATGCAGAGTAGTATTCAAAGTTGCTTTCAATTTGTTTATTGGCTTTGATATTATGACAGTCAAAAGGGAAAATCCTGACTCACATAAATAAGTAGTGGAGAAAGGCAACATAAATTTGAATGCCTGTTTTGACAAGGAGGGATATTGACAGGCAGCCAGCATCCAGAATGAAGCAAGGTCAACATGTGTGAGCTGAAGCTTCAGGCTGCTGTCTGCTGATAGTTCCGTCAGTTTATTTTCTTAAGAAGAAAATACACATTTGGGTAGAGACTTGATTATCAAGTAACATCTGGGAACAACTCCTCGATCAACAAGATGCCAACTGTGTGTCTTTCCTGTCTTTGACCCCTGCTAATTTGACGTTTTTGATCCTGTCAAAATGCAGCACCCCCTCCTGTTCCTGCCCCTTGATTTCATCTGTCTAGGAGCCCCTTCCTTTCCCCCCACCCCCTTACTATGTTGACCCTTGATCTTCACTGTGTCACACTGTAAGGTCTGAATGCAAATGCCCTCCCTTCCAACCTTTTGTTTACTAATTGTTGATCACTGCTTTGATCTTACAGTATAAAGTGTTTCCATTTCTTCTGCTCTGGGTCAGTCTACTGCCTCAGACCAGCTCTGTGTCAGTAAGCTCAACGCATTTCCGTAATGCTATTAAACCACTTCCATCACAGCAAACTTTGAACAAGGACTTGAGTGATTTTCTTCAACATTTCCAACACAGTGGACAGAGCCATGTCTTCTGAGGCAGTATCCACAGAGAAAGTGTCCGAAATCCAAAGGTGTCCATGTCATGAGTTGTACGAGTCAAATGTTGGGTTATAGCCCTGGAGAAGTTGACATGAGGAGAGGCTTCCAAAGTGTCACTCTGGAGTGAAAACATGTCAATTGTCCCTCCACTACACTCCGCTGTTTCTGCCTTGCATCGATATATTGAGCTGATTTAACTGGTCAAATATATATCTGATAAGTTTTGCCAGTTTTGCACAAAAGTTACCATCAGTGTAATTCTCAGCAAGAGGGGAGTGCTGCTCCTCCAGAAATGTGTGCACATCTTTTCTCACTTTAAGAAAGGTGATTAAACGCACATCCCCTTGAAAGCCATCTTACTTCACTGTGGTACAAGAGCTGCAAATGATCTGCATCAAGTCTTTCACACGGAGCAGCAGAACACCTTGAGCTGAGTCTTAGTGTCTTCACAGCCACGTTCACGACTTCATGCAGTTCTGGTGAAAATCTGCTCTGTTGCTAGACTTTCCCTGTGTAAGAAACAGCAAACGAACCAATCACAAGTCTCCGCTGATGACGTATTTGAATCTGTGACATGTTTACGGTTGCCTTGCCAATGCTTTTGCGGGTGATATGTCTCGCAAACTTGTTGAATATTAAATACATTACAAGAACATTGGCACCCGACAAAAACAGCTCCTCACCCGCCATGTTCCTGAAAATAATAAGAGATGTCTTATGCCAATTACACATACATCCAGCCTTGCTCCATCTTCTTCTTCTTGAGTTGAGTTTTATGGCGGTTGGTATCCATAAGCGTTGCATTACCACCATCTGCTGGACTGTCCCTTGCCCCATCTATTCTGGCATTACCTTGGCATGTGTGAAAAGGTGCAAGATGGAAATGTTCCTGAATATAGCTGCATGTGTGAATAGTGAAAATCACTAGTGGTGCCTGAAAGGTTTTTTTTTCAGTAAACTAAGAGTGAGGGTCTTATTCAAGCAGCATAAACAAGTCCAATAAAGAAAAAAGTTTCAAGGCATATCTGTCTGTCATCCACTGAAGAGATTTTGCATATATATATGCAATAGCTTGAGTTCATTCGTTCCATCCGTTGATATGGGGCTTAACTTTTAAATATATACATCTATGAATAAAGTGTTATGAATATTTACATCTATGAATAAAGTGTTTACCCAAAAAATCAAGTTGTTTACCAGAAAATCCAAGTTTTTCTCCTTCATAAGTACTCCAGTTAATCAACATCACATTTTGAGGTTGCAGCAATATACAAACGGGTGACAAATTCAAGGAAAAACCGTGTCAGGTCTGAATGCTTGACCCCTACAGTGAGGGGATCTGGTGGCTCTATTATGCTTTAGGGGCATTTTGCTGGCATGGTTTGGGTCCACTTGTCCACTTAGAGGGAAGGGTCACTGCAAATCAATACAAAGTTGTTCTGAGTCATCACTTTTATCCGATGATGAAACATTTCTATCCTGATGGGAGTGGTCTCTTCCAGGATGACAATGCCCCAATTCACAGGGCACGAGGGTTCACTGAATGGTTTGATGAGTATGAAAATTATGTGAATCATATTCTATGGCCTTCACAGTCACCAGATCTCAACCCAGTTGCACACCTATGAGAGGTTTTGGACTGACGTGTTAGACAGCACTCTCTACCACCATCATCAAACACACTTGCCATGAAATTCTTCCCACAAATTCAGTCATGAAGACCAGGCTTCCAGGGTTTCCCAACACCAGACACTGTAAGGTCCTCGTCTTTTCGACTGACACAAGCAGTTGGCCTGTCCCTTTTCAGATGCTGAATCTAGAGCTGTCTTTGAGCATGTTTGCTCCTCGCAGACGGAAATCTGAAAAACCTGAACTTTCTTCCCCTTCCCCAGTAACTCTTGGCACATATCCACAGTGCTAGGAAAAATAAGTTCCTCTGCAATCGCAGAGTTTCTTGCTACACGCTACATGAGCAGCAACCATATAGCTAGCTCTCAAAGTGTCTTTTGCCTGAGTTGTTAATGTTATGATGACTTTCTGTTGTGCCTGAAGCCTGTCCGTTTTCCTTAGGAAATATTCTTTTGGCTTCCCAACACATCTCGGATGCTTTGTGTTTAAGTGTCTCTGGAGCTTTGATGGTTTTAGTGCCTCATTTGACAGGATTTCACCACATTCAATACACTGTGCTTTCGGCACAGCATCACTGCCTGCCATTATGAATCCAAATTTAATGTATTCATGGTCATATTTCCTCACCACATGCTTAGGAGCTTTAACTGGCACGGGGTTGTCTCCTGCATCACTTTTTCGTTTCAGAAACCGATCCATTTTGTGTCAGTGCATCAGAGGGAATGTTAGCTAGCTAACAGTGGCAAAACACGTTTGTCTCTACCTGATGATCTGTCGATTGGCATGGAGAAATGTAACTGGTCATTGAAATTATGCATTTTAATTTGACGTTTTTTATTCATGTGAATTCTTGAGCACATTTAGATACAATAACTAGCTTTGTAAATTAAAAAAAAAAAAAAAAAAAAATCAAACCATTTGGAAAGACCTCGTCCTCCCACTGGTGGGCTCTAGAGCGCCATCAAGTGGGCCACAGGCCACAGTTTGGTGAGAATGGCTGAACCAGGGAATGGGACTCATGTTAAGATAATAGAAAGTCGACTTTGTTATGGTTACAATGCCCACAGTAATGTTGGGAAAGGGGTTGGTCCAGTGCTGGTGGGTGCACAAATATTGTTGCCAAGTGATTATGTAACCAAAAAGAGAAAGCAAATAAACCTGAATAACAACAACTACATAGACAATGTTTTGTAAACTTTATGGAGACCCTGAATATGAGCTGATGTAAGGCATTGACCCATAGACAGACTATAGACTGGATAGAGGCTGCAAGAGTCACAAGTTCAGCCTGGTTATTTATGTACACGCTTATGTATTGAAAGCATCTGCTCGATTTTTTCTTTTATTTTGGAAAAAAAAAAGGGATTGATGGGTGACCAATCCTGGTTTTTTCACAGCACAGGGAAGCTTTTGTGCTTTTTTCATCAGGTCATATGTCTTGAGTATTTTGACCTAAGAGCCATAAATATCCAGTGTTGAAATTCTCACTGTGAATGTCTTTTGATGTTTGTGTGTGTGTGTGTCCAGGTGTTCCACCGGGAGCTTCCAGAGACTATCCAGGACATTTGGGATCATTTGACAGAAGAGCCTGACAGAGTGCCAGAGTCCAGCTGGCGATTTGCTACTCCGAAATTTCTTCTGGACAACTTCTGCCACACCATGCACTGCCTCTTCAGTGAGTGCTTTGCCAGCACAAAAGCACAGCAGGACTGTGAGTATAACAATGTGAAGAATCTCCCAGGCAATAACCAACAATATAGAATTAAATGTATGCTCTATTTTATAAGTAGACTATAAGATAAAAGCAGAGACTAGTACACAGACATCACATGCTGTGTAAAAGTGAAGACAATCAACAAAAAAGCCATTCCATATATGTTTCACAGGTTTATAACATTAAGATGATAGCAGTTAGGTAGTCTCCCAGGTCAGACATTCCAGTATGTAGGAGTCCTGATGTCAAAAGGGCCATTAACATTTGTTTTTCATCTACATTTTGGAACAACCTTGCCAAGATACTCAGAACGTGATATGTCTCATATGCGGTTAAAGATTTTGTGAAGCAAGTGGATGTGCATTTTTTCACGACACATGTACATTCATCAATCAGAACCAACTAAAGTTTCAGTTTAGATGTGACATAAGCAAAATTTAGTTGACAGTCAGGAGTCAAGACAGTGACTTACCCATCATTTTTTGTAACATGGATCTGTTGTCAAAGCACATCCAAGCCTTTGATGCCCTGGGGCGTGCTGAAGCCTTCACCATGCCATTTGGACACATTTTTGTGGCTCCAGATTTCCATAAAATGGTATTGTTCTGCACACAGAAAAAACCACATACACTTATTGAATTCCTACTCATCAAACATGTTGCCAAATCATAGCACGAGCAATAGAAAATACCAAAATGGCATTTTTATTGCTAGTTTCATGAAACCATTGTAAAACTGTTGTAAATTATCACAAAATCATGGGAATGAGGCAAACTGTAAACTGTTAAAATAAATAAAATGCAGTTAAAATGTCAAACACTATTTCACTGAGATAAACACTGGGAAAGAAATTTAACAGGCAATTTAAATTCAACAAGCCTTGTTTTCAGTAGTGTGACAGTTTACATTTGTGACTTCTTCCATACAGTGCACATCACTACTTGTTGAGTAGGATCAAAGCATCTTTGTTTCATTTTGTGTGTGTGTACACTTTAAAACATGTGTGGAAGTGCAATAGCTCCACTCCATAAAAGGTGTGCATCTGGTCTGAAACGGCCTTGTTGGCCCTTGTATCTGCTTTCAACAAAAGCTGGGCATATTGAAAAAAGACCAAATTTATGATCTTTACGAGTTCCCCTTTAATGACCCACTGATTGTACGATCTTAACACTAGATAGCATTCATCTAGAGAGGCTTACTTCTTGTTAATACCTTGGCATCTGGCTTGATGACAAGTTGACCTTTGGTGTATATGTCTAGCCTCCTAAAAAAAACTTATACCAAGTAAGGTTTTTATTTTCATTTTAAAAAATGTTTTCCTTTTACTGCTAGAAAAAGATAAGTCCAAAGTACCTTTTTGTCAGTATTGGACTGTGGTAATGTAATTTATATGCATGCATCTTCAGCTCTTTCACAAAAACTGGATGTAGTCAATCATGCTGCCTTGCGGTTTGTAACTGGTGCAAGTGTACATACACATCATTGTAACTTATATTAAATAGTTCAATGGACTTCACTGTGTTTAAGGAGAAAAGCCCATATGTTAATTTTTATTGCAAAAGCTTTACTAAGTAAACTACTGTACATATCCAGTTTATTGAAATATTACTCCAGTAGCTGTAACACTAGATCATCAGAGAAAATTCTCATCATCGTCCCAACCACTCAAATAGAGCTGAGTAAATCTGCCTTTTCCTTTCATGCCGCACAAGCTTGGATGAGCTGCAAGTCATACTTAAGGTGGAATCTTTACTCTCTCTTGACATATTAAAATCAGTTTTTACAGAACTTTTTTTTTTACAGAAGATATTATTGCTTTTAACCAGAGCCATTATTTGCCATGAATATTTTAGCTCCTGATCCCTGTTTGTTTTCTTTTGGTATGTTTTTTTATTTATTTATTTTTTTTAAAAATAAATTGGCTACGAGGTGACTGAAGAAGAGACAACAAGGCCAAAGACACGTGTAAGTTATGTTCAAGGACTTATCATTCTGAAAGAATCTGTCTATAAAAGCATCTTTCAGCATTTACATGCTGAAAGCTCCGTAGTCTATTCAAATACTAAATGTGAGTCAGTGTGCTATTTGATAAAAATAATAATAATAATAATAATAATAATAATAATAATAATAATAATAAAAAACTTTATTTATACAGCACCTTTCATAACATAGAATGCAGCTCAAAGTGCTTTACAAGAAAAGGTTCTTACCGCACACTGTTTTGTCGTTTCAGTGTCCTTTTGTAATAATAAATGGTTTTTGAAGCATAGCTGTTTGCAGGATGTATAGGGATGAGGTAATGTATCTGTTTGTGGCAACGTAAGATTAATAATTGTAATAGGACAATGGTGAAGCAAAGTAAACTTTGTTTTAATATTCATACATCTAGGTTACATGTAAGGCTGCATTCACCACCAAATCCGGCAATGCAGCACCTTCCTGCAGGCAATTTTTTTTTTCCAGGATGGTGAAGTCATGACCCGCCCTACACTGCCTCTGTTTGGCTTACCTTGATATTCGTACCCTAACCCTAACCAATCTCACCCCTCATGCCTAAACCTAAACAACCTAACCAATGAAGGCAATGAGTACTAGCTAGTCAGAGACAGAGTAGGGTGGGTCATGACTTCACCGTTCTGGGAAAAAATGGCTTCCCGCACGGTTGTGCGGAGGTGTGTTTATGTAGATAATAGTATGTACTTTAGAAGATAACCGCTGTGAAATAATGAGAAAATAATGTTTTATTTCTCAGATTCAGATCTTTGTTCTCACCACACTGTTGTTCACTCTCTAGTTCGCTCGATCACCACTGCTCTTTCTCTCTCACTCATGCTCACACATCACTCACTAAAATGAGTCGGGAAGCCAACAACAAATCTAACTTTACTTTTTACATTATGAAACAAAGAGTAATCTCCTCCCTTTGTCCTAGTAACTTTTTATACTCCCTCATGCTACAATGCTACATGTAATGTAAACATAGGCTTTTCCACTCTGTGTGCCGTAAATCATTTCGTCGGATTTCGCTGGAAATCTGATCCGTTGGCAGGCATTTAGATTAACTATATAGAAATAGCCAATCTTCTTTCTGATGGTCTCGTTTGCTTATGTCGGTCATATCGAGACATCAGAGTTGTCATGAGAGTGTTTCATAACCAGTTAAAAGTTCCTTGTAGTTATTTTAGGTGACAATATAAAATATCTCTTTATTATTCATTTAAAATATGGCTGCATAATTGATGATTTAATAACAATGTAATTCAATTTAAATGTAAATTAAACGTAAAAAGGTATTCAAAGTAAGCAATATTTAAATGTACAGCAGCACAGCTTTGCTGGTTTTGCTGTTTATGGATTGCTGAGGCAGGCAAGTCTAACTTGTTTTTGAAGAGCCCTTCCTCCACTCTGGGCGAGGGGCCCCCCGGATTTTGCTGTGCTTAAATTGACAGGACATGACTGAACCTTACTTGGGAAGCGGAATGCAATATGTTTGCAAGAGGGAAACCAGAACATTGAGGTAATTTAACACTGTTATGAGCCTCATGTGGGTTTCACTCCAGACCAGCAGACCCCTGCAAGAAGGATTCTTGCATTCACAATTCAAAGCTACCATAGATTTCTATCTTTATGCTATCTGTTTTATGTTTTATCTCCAAATACTAAATGCCAGCGTGCATCACAATCACAGAAACTGGTAGCAGCATGCTGCAGTATCACAAACTGTGGCTCATCAGTGCAGCTGCCAACATTTTACACATTTCAGTAGCAGATGGTGAAGTGATGAGAAATCACTGCCCTGCTACTAGCTGAGTGAGTGGACTAAAGATGTTGAGTTATTTGTTGTTTGGTTGGCATAATTTAGGGGTGGATCTACACTTAACACATACTACAAACCTGTTTATTCTTGGAAAATTAACACCCGTCAGCAGATCTGCGTGTTGTACATGTGATGTGTTTAAGAAGCAGGGTATGAAAAAGGTGACAGCACATGGCAATGTTAGCTTAAATCTACACATTGTCTGCATTTAATTGAATTTCTTAGATTACTTTCAGAATCAAGTTATAAAACCTTTTATACAGGAAATTGTCATATGGCGTGCTGTACTTAACAGTAACATGTGTTCACCCTGCTTTTGACTCATCTGTATGAGGCTGCTGTCACAGGTTAATCTATGTTCGTGACTGTTACAAGCACTGTGAAAGTCACTGCTAATCCCAGAATTACATTACATCAGCTAAGTACCAAATAAAGTTAAGTTTCACTCTCTTTTAAGAAACTCCAGTAGTCCGCTACATAAATGTCATTTAACTGTCAATAAAATTAAAGAACATTATCAGCTCCAATGCAATTACCAGTTCAGTAAAGTGGGGCAGAGTCCCACTCTGGTCAAGGTTTCAAAGCTTTTATCAAGGCTTGTGATGCGCTTTTTACCATGCATAGATGAGCAACTACAACGCATGCCACAGTGCTCACATTTTTGCCTGCTTACTTTGTACCTGTAGGTTTTAAAAAATATATCAAGAAGCGAGCAGATTAACACTTCAAAGGAAAGCAGGAAATGTGGGGTAGCCATCATGTACAGGCAAAAGGGACATATCATTCTTTTTGTGATTTTCTGTTATTTTCATATTGTCATAATGTCAGATGTTAAACATGGTCATGTAAATATGTAAAATTGCTCCCTGCAAGTCAAAAGCCTCTCATGATCATTCCCTAAACCTAACCAAGTGGTTTTTGGGCCTAAAGCTAACCAGACTTGAACCACAGCGTTGTCTCACCATAAAACAGTGCGACAAGAATATTTTGAAGCGGCTCGCAAGAGTTTCGCAAATCTAGGGTTACCATCTAGACATGACCCTTAAATGAAAATAAAAACACCTGTATGAAAAACTATTGAACCTGTAAACTATAGTAATAGAATAATGAATAAAGATTACCTTGGCACACATGGGGAATGCAATATGTTTGCTGGAAGTACACCAGAACTTTTCACTAATGTAGGTAGGCTGTAATTTCTCTGCCCTGGCCATATGTTCACACACACAAGGTAATCCGTCATTGTCAGGATATGACAGCACACAATGTGTGCTGGATGACCCTCGCATCTGGAGCACACGATGTTATGGCACTCCTCAAGAAAACAGTGCCACATTGTTATGTGTCTCATGTGATGGCCTTGCCAAAATCTCGTGACAGTTTATCGTGGAAAATTAAAAAACAAAAATGTCTCAACCTCTCAAACCAGTCCTGCAGCGTAATTCATGTCTCCCCTGTCTGTCCATGAGACGCGATACATTCCAAACACTCATAATGCCAGAATATAGATAAATACCCTGCTTCCATTTTACTCCTCAACCTGCATCAATATTTCAATGGTTTGGTCCCTGCTCTTTTATTCAGTCAGTGCCTTTCTTGAGTCTGGTGTTTTTTGGAGTAACTGTTCGAGCCAAGTGCCACAGAGCCAGTCTGCTGCAGAGGGAAATCATAACAACAAACAAACCGGAGGAAATGTTGTCAGGCTGGAAAATTAAAGACGAACGAGCTGATGTGTATCTGAAAAATGTGAGTTTGCTTTGCCACTTAGTGGTGGATAGGCGGCTGATACCACATAAACAGTGATATCAGTTCACAGTCTCATACAAACCAACCAACATAACACTCCACATCAGCAAGTTACTCATATTTTTTGTTTTCAATATATTTTTTTGTATAGAATTCTAGCTATAAAACAATTTTCTAAATATTTATATGTATATTTCTAAATATACAGGATGTTGAACAGTCTTCAATGTGCAGACTTTGTAACAATGATGTAGGATCATTAGATCATTTAAACATGTTTTGGTACAGCTTTGTGATGTGGACCAGAAGTCAAATGTAATTAAAAGAATGCAATTTAAAGGCAGAATTGGACATGCAGGCCGAACTACAATGTGTAAAACCAATTGTGGTGAGCATATCCTCCTCATTAGACAAATATTTCTTTTCAACACAAACATGGAGAATAACTTAGAGCAGATGGGATAAAAGGGCGAGGTGATAAATGGATGGAAACAACTGAAATAAGTGGAATACGATGTACTTCGGTGGAGGCTTGTTCTTCTTTTCTTTGTGCATTCAACTTTTAGATGTTTTTATGTTTTTAGCTTTAGGATTAGAGCAGCGAGAAGAGGAAATTAAGAAATATTGTGATAAAAGAATAAAGAAAAAATGTTGGAAAAATGAAAAAAAAAAGTTTTATAAAGTAAAAACATTTGCATCCCCAAACAAAGCAAATTATATTATCATCTAAGGGAGTACAGGATATTTCTCAATATAACCTGTATTATATACACTAAATTCTGCATGAATTTTGAGTGGTCAACATTGCTTGCAGATTAAAAAGCTACCCATCTGATAAAATTGATCCTTTCCTGTTTCAGGAAGTCTGCTGTGGTCTGGAAATTAGCCAGATATCATTAGTTGAATATGCTGCGTCAGTGGTCCAAGTCTCTGTGGTTTTGTCACAATATTATGTTATAGTGCACAAGTCAAAAAGTACAGCTGCAGCTACTTGGCGTGTGAGTCGTCATAAAGGCGAAACCTGAGAGCAAAGCTGTGCTTAAAGTAACTCTGGTCCCGTGGCTGTTTCTTTATATCCATAAAGAGAGAGAGGTGGTCCACATTCATACTGTGACAGTAACACATGTGTTGAGATACACTACACGATATTTATAAAAGTTATTCAATCAGCTGCTCAGTCAGTGAGAAATGAAGGTGTAAATGTTTAATGGAGTTTTTTTCTCGTCTTTTTTTCAGACTGTGGTGTTTCCCATTGGAGGAAAGGCAGGAAGAAAGACTTACAGCCTGAAAGCTGAGAAGAAGCCAGCGGGGTGAAGTTGTCCCTGTTGATACTGATTAGGGATTAGTATCATTATCTTCCTTGAGCTACAGGGAGAGGGGTAAAAGGACAATCCACACTGAAACAAGAGAGTTCAGTCCTGATTTGTGAACATCAATAAGTCTTTTCCCAAATCTACCAAACAGAGCCAAGATTGTCTTGATATGATGAAGACACAAACCCTGACACAGCTCTATCAACAAAAGCAGAATGAAATTGTAGGTACAGTAACAATATTCATGGTGATTTTATGAGCATATGGTGGTTCTGCTAAAATGAAATACAGCTCATTGGCAAAAGTTCCTCAGATTTTTCAATTATCTGTCAGTTGAGAAGCCTTAAGTATTTGTCTCTCGACAGCATCTCAGCTTGATGCTTTGATACTCGGGTATCTAGTTTTGGAAGAGATTTGTTCATGTTCACATATACCGGCTAAATTGATGTATGATCAATATATTGGATAAATTCTTTTCTAAGGTGGATTCTTTAAAAAGGAGGGTGCAGCACAAGCTGCTTATTCCTCTTCAGCAAAGGGTTAACTTCACCTGGAGTGATTTGGAGTGTTGCTTTGCCAAATCTCTGCCCAAAAAGCCTGTGTTGTGCTCCCGTGGACCTGTGTAGTTCACCTCAGAGACCAACAAGAAGAATGTAGTAAGAGAGACTACAAATTGGATTTTTATGAAGCGACGCCTGCAAGCTAGTTCAGTCAGCCTAATTTGAGCTGCTGCTCCACTCACATGCCATACTCCCCTCACTGTAACATATATCCAAGCACCCTTATAATCATGGCGGCATACTTAAGTCGTCAGTGCTCTGCTCACACTTTGCTGCATACCAGCTGCCACACCGCTCACATGCTTGCTTGCTGCCATTGCTGCTGCTGCTGTTCATATAGCATTTCAAAAGCCACACCTCCATCCCAGCATCTGCCTGGAGGCTCTGAGTCTATCTTCTTCTAAGGGGGAAGTTAGCAGCGTCTTCACTCCCTGCTGTGGGAGATCAGTGTTTCCTTATGGGGAGTGAGGGGTCAGAGCCTAGACGCCAAAGACTAATGCTGTACATACTCTACATTTGAATAACAATCTACTCCATGTGAGTTGGCTGACTGAAATTATATTGAGAAACTTCAGTATCCAGCTGTCTTTGTACCATAGCCAGACTTCTCTTCTATGAACGCCTCTTTCAAACATCAATGAGCTAGAGCAAGAGCAATGTATATGAACTGAACTTCAAACCTAAAGGCAAACTAATAACTGCTGTTTTTTCTTCCCTCTTCAGTTGTTGACTATGCATGTCTCACCTACAGCCTACATTTAAAGTGTTGTTTTATAAGTGTGCTGTAGAACCAAACTGCATATTCAAAAGCTGTCAAAACAAGTTTGTTCCATGTATTTCTTTCTATGTGTTTATCATGCACAAAGAGTGAGAGTTGAACCCAGACAAGCAGTGATATACAATCATCTCCCTCCATCCAAGCTATGCAATTTTATATTTGTGTTGATCTGTTATGGTTTTTTTTGTTTTTTTCGCCTGGCAACTATTGAATATTTGTGCAAAGCTAACTGGCTGAATGGGTGACATTACAAGTATGAAGTAACATCACAGTCAGAATTTGTTAACGTTACAATCAGACGCCAAATCTAGATACATTTCCAAATGTATTCGTCTTGAATAGATAAATAATCTGTGACAATGCTGTGATGTTTGGCCAGTGGAAAAACATTTTGCTGGAAATGTGCGAGATGATAAGTTATATTTCATCAGCTAGAAATCTCAGCATCAAAAGCTGCAAAGATGAAATCTGAACCTGCATGAAATGAATGTTTAAATACCATGGAAAACATTACAACTACACTGAATGGTTATTATAAATATTCAAATCTTTTGCACTTTCAAATTCTTGTTTTACTCTGACAAATTCTGACTAGGATTTTACCTCAAAGCAAATCAGTATTTCCTGTCATTTTTTGTGTGTGAGATAGCTCCTCAGGTTGTATCAGCTTTACTAACTTGTTTTTTTCTTGTGCAGTTCAACTCAAGGTTATCTTGTTGCTGTTAGATGAGATGTATTCAGCTGTCAATTTTTGAGGGATTAAGGCTAACTGCTAGATCTCATACTGTACTGAGATGATACTTCAGTTAAATACGCACGGGGAGGTTTGGAGCCTCTTCACATACACAATGCAAATAATGCAAAGATTAAATCTGTGAAAACTGAAACTGAAAAATGAAGGCAAGTCAACTTCATTTGTATAACATAATATCACATTCAGTGTTTAGGATATACAGGCACATGTCAGCAACAAAAACAAAACAAAACAAAACAAAAAAAATGCCGTACCATAAACACAAACCCTGTATGCATGGGAGAAACATTAGGACAAACAGTTCAAATGAACATAGCATGACAAATGATTGAGAAAAAATAGGAATTACAATTGGAAGGATTACAATTGCTAAAACACCAATGTTATAGCATGTTTGGTCTTACTATTTTTGTCAGCTCTTTGAGAAAAAATCTGCAAGTGTCCTTTAGCTGGATTTTGTTGTGGGCATATACATTTTTTCCTCCATATAATGACTGAAATATTATTTTCTTTAAATTAGTAGACATACATATGAAAACATTGACGACTAGCTCCCTAGTTATCACAACAGTATGCAAGTCACAGTCAGCATAACATTAAAGGTCCATTGAAAGATGAAACTTTGTCACAAACATGGCAAACATACTTTGTCACCAGAATTAATTGTCCACACTGACAGAAGTGGTATTTTAAATACTTTTTACCACCATGTTACCAGATGTTATAGCCTCAAGCCTTCCTCAGTGTGCTTTAATATTTTGACTTAAGCAGTCTATATTTATAAGATTGACCTCACTCACAATAAAAGAAAGAAGAGATTCTAAACTTGCTAAATTCCTAAAGGTAATTCCTAAAACTGAAAAACAAGAATTCTGCTCTTTGATCTGATGCACTGTTGCATTTCATAGTCAGTGTACTGGAGTAGAGCCAAAGCAATGGTAAACACATTAATGCCCTAATATGTTCTGACTGCATGGTGGCCATGTTTGTGAAAGGGGTCAGTTGGCATAAGAAACAGGTAAATGAGTAACAGCTGGGCTCAGAGCGGGGACTCTGTACAGTGAAAGTTAGGTCAGAAACATAAGCAAATGTGAAGGATTGTATAATTGTTTCCACACTTACAGTATGTCTCTGTGGCATTTTAGTAACTTCTTGTTTTCCGCACAAGTTATATCGCAAAGCTACTCAAGTAATATAAACAAAGCTAATTTAGCAAAGCAGCTAATGTTTTAATTTGACCTACAGCTACTAGCCAATCCTACCTACTGGTATCTCAATATAAACCCAGCTTTCCACTGTATTCAGCAAATTAAGGCAAGAGTGAGCATGTCTACTGTGAACCAATGAAATGGCTGAATTTTACGTTGGGAAATACAGTCAGCTATGCTCAGCCATTGTTGTCAAGAGCTGGGGAAGTCCATTATGACTGCTGTGAGGTGAAATAGCTCCCCTGAAGGCCCTCTAAAATCATCTGGGCATCCTCAATCTCTGAATGTTGCTTGCCCATTTCCTGCAGTTTAGTTTCATATGTCCACACTTGTGTATAATGCCTCGGACATATGGAGGACACCATAGGCCTTCTGGGAGGCATTTGAATGATAAACTTGTGAGGCACTTGGCTTATTTAGGCAAGTAACACTTCTTAAGGCCCAATAAATAAAAATGCACTTCTTTTAAGCAGGTTCATTCCATATATATATATATATATATATATAGTTCAGTCCCTTCTTGGATGGCGAAATCACCACGTTAACAGAGGAAGTCCTGCACTGATGGATGTAAAACCTACTGTTAGACCTGTTCAGGCATTTGGGTGAATAAAGCTTTAGGGTTAGGGTTAGGGGTGTATGGGGTATTATTATTTCCTTCATTTTTTCAGTTTGGCCATTTTTTGTGAAAATGTATTGAAAATATTCTTAAGGGATATTATTCTTTAACTAAAAATCAAACTTTTTCTCAACAGATGTTGGCTATACATACTTTGTATACATTGACACACCCCACAAAAGAGTGCAACAAATAGAAGTTTCAGGTGTACAAATAAATGCACCACTATGATATTTTTAAGCTTTATCTTAAAATGAACCAGGTGCTAAAAGATGAAGACCTGGTGTGCTGTTGTAAGAATGCAAACAGGCCAAATCACTCAGCATTGATAAAAGGATCAAATGATATCCAGTGATGTGCAGAGACTGTTCACACCAAGCCTCTCGCTGAAAATATGCAAACAGAACTTTCTGAACTAGAGCAAACTGGGTGAAATGTATTTATTTTCAGGTCTGTATTTTTTTGCAAACTGACATCATGCACTCCTTTTTTTCTAAGAGCCATGTATTTGCATGCAAGTTGCAGTGGTGACAACTTCCATGTCGATGCGCCTAGTTCATTGCTTTCAAATCCTGACTTGCTGGTTTAGTCAGTTTATATTCCCTCACCCCTTTATTACTAATGGGCTAACTTTGGGCTTTTTATTATGATAGCATATTTCTCACGCAGCTCTTACCAGAGTTGGTTTCAAAAACACACTTGAAATTATTTTGCGTTTTGATTGCATTTAAAATAAGTGACATTGTAACTGCTATGCTTTTTGATTTGTGGTAAAAATTAAAGAAGGTACAGATATAATAAAACAATAACACACACACAAAAAAAGAATATACTCAGTTAGAAATGTAATTCTCAAAGTTTGCATTACAATTTGAAAAAGTAATGTCATGTTTCACTTATAAGCTTCAGGTATTTGTTATAATGTGTCTCAGAACTGGAGTTACTCCCAAGTTGCACAAAGCAACCATTTGTTTGCTTACTGTATGTATGAATTGTACAGTTTCACTTCACGTATTCACTCCTAACTTCACATATGATGTATGTTCAAGCCTTGCAAGCCTAATTGTGTCACTCATCAGGAGGGAGAATGATGATGTTCAATGATTATGTTTTGGGTTGAGCCTGAAAGGAACTCGTTGACAGCTTACATACATTTTTAAGGGGCTAAACTTGGTCCTCATATGCAAAAGAAGCTCTATAATGATGTAACAGATGAATGATAATTATTGGTGTATTGCTATAAATGCAGTGAGTGTATTTTTATTATAACTTTATCAATCATATGTAACGGTATGGTTGTTTTTTTGTAACCATAAGAGCATTTTAAGGTGTATTCAAAGATCCCTTATTGTGAACATAAAGTGATATTTCCCACAGCTGACTGGCAACAACAGAGAGATGATAACTGCAAACATGTGGATGACTGTTGTCTGTGGTCTGAAGATAGATTTTAGAAACAGATTTTTTTATACACAAGATATTGAATTTATTTATTTTTTGGAAATGTATAATCCTACATGACAATACTTTTATGAAAGAAATAAGAATTAAATCGCTATTTTTATCAACTAAACCTGTGTCCAGAGTCCTGTCATTACTAAAAAGAGTCTTTTAAAACACTGCAATGATTATTTCAATATGTCCAGTCTATAATAAAATATAGGTCTTTCCATTTTGTGTTGGTCATATTATTTCTCTAAAAACATAATGGATCACTCAAAAATCATCAAAAGTACTTATGTATGTTTTTCTAAAGACAGTTACAGACATAAACAAGCCTTTAAGTTCATTATTGACTCTGGGACAATAGTTGGTACCCACAACAAAGAGAAATAAATGTGCCTGTGTTGAACACTTTGTACAAATGAGGTGTTATGTATATTGAAGTGATTAAATTATCAGGCTATCATATGGTTACTGAGAGAGCTAAATGTAGTCCAGCTGTATTCCAGCTGTAGTCCAGCTGTAATAGGGACTCCAGTGTTTCAGTATTGTACTTCCATTAAGTTGGGGGACTCACAAGAAGCAGATTTATTTTAAAGAAAGAATAGTTCAAATCAAAGCTGCATAATTCTGCCCTTTAGTCCTATAGATGATAGACTTTATGGTCAAACTCCAAAAACACTGGATCATACATTTCCCATAATGCAACTCAATAGCCTTTCATTAGATCTACTCTTCCCCCTAAATGCCCTGTCTTTCAAAATGGTGAACTTCATGGGTAAAAAAGGGTTAATCAAAAGTTTTATACTGCACATCACCTATAAGTGATATGTTTACCAAACAGTTTAAATACATTATATTCACATATATTTGAAGTGTTCAGCTTCGAGATGAAAAATAACAATTTTGTGTGTTTAACTGTTCATAACTCAAATTATAAGCCTGCTTTATCTCTGTTCAGAAAAATGAAAAAATCTTTGGAGTAATGGAAGGTTCTGCAGTAATAGGAGATTTGGTATTTGGAATTTCAGTAGTACTCTTTTGATTTTTGGATCACAGGTTGTGCCTGTAATATTTTATTTCATATTTTAGTCCTCAAAAATTAGGCTACTACCTTTAAATATGTATGAACTTGTAAACAGGCAGTGGTAGAAGAAGTATTAGGATCCTTAACTGAAGCAAAACTTGCAAAACAACAATGTAAAAATACTCTTAACTCATTGTCCCACTTACTTATGTAAAAAACACTCATTATGCAGCAGATTGTCCTGGCAGAGTTTATATGTATACACACATATACATATACATATACATATACATACACACACACACACACACACACACACACACACACACACACACACACACACACACACACACACACACACACACATACACACACACATACACACACACATACATATACATATACATATACATATACATTGTTTGTACCTGGCCAAGGTGGAGTTAATTTAATTACTTTATATACTGTTGGGCAGTGTACAAAGTAGTTTAATCTGCAGTAATAAAAATCTGAAAAATCTTTAACGTATCTAGTAACTATAGCTGTCAAATAAATGTGGTGATATAAAAAGTACAATGTTTCCTTCTAAAATATGGGCGTGGATGTACATGAATAAATAAGTACTTGAAGATTGTATTTAAGTACAGTACTTGGCTATTTTCCATCACTGTAAACAGACCAATATATAACACGCAACCTGTACATAACATAACAAAAAGAACAACAAACATGCTGCAAACTTATTGACACTTGTTGTGCAGCATTACTGTTATGAAATAATGTAGTTTGTCCCTTTCTACTTGCCGTTTCCTATCAAGTGAACACAGGAAGTCGAGGAATTAAAAACCTCTAATATGCCATTTCAGAGCAAAGACTGGTGCGAAAATGAGTATGAAAACAACACCGGCCACGTTTTAATTTGAGATAAATTCATATTTAAACACGTACTTAATTTATTTCCACTCTGGTGCTTAATTATGCGTGCGAGTCGTCAATGAATAATTTTATTTTGGCAGTAATACCCGGACGTTTACACTAGTCAGCTCATTTCACCCACCTTGTTTTTTCCCACCCGCATTCTGCCAAGACCCGCCCTCCTCTACCTCTGATTGGCTAGTACTCGTTGCCTTCGTTGGTTAGATTGGTTAAATTTAGGCATGAAGAGTGAGGTGATTGAGTTAGAGTAAGAATATCAGAGCAGGGCCAATCAGAGCCAGAGTAGGGCGGGTCTTCGCAGAATGCGGGTGGGAAAAAACAACGCAATTGACACTGATAGAGGGAGAGGTGAGCGGAAGTGAGTGTTTGTTTGTTGGTGAACTGTTCAAAACAGTGACCTGGAGCCTGAAAAACCTCGACAATGTCCTCCAGTGGCGGAATTCAGATACCGAGCCGTCTCCCGCTGCTGCTGACCCATGAAGGAGTCCTCCTTCCGGGCTCCACCGTCAGGTTCAGCGTGGACTCTCCGCGGAATATGCACCTGGTGAAGCACCGACTGCTGAAGGGGACCTCGCTGAAAAGCACCATCATAGGAGTGATTCCCAACACCAAAGACCCAGAGCACGACACGGACGACCTCCCCACCTTGCATAAGTAATAAATATTGAGCAAGCTGGTATACAAGCTGGTACTCAAAGATAGAGTCAGCAGCAGTGGAGGCATTCCCAGAGTTTGATGTGGTAGTGTTGTTTTTGGAGGTGTGATATGACAGCTGGCTGCACAGAACCCCAAACCTGAGGGTCGAGACCCTCCTAGGGGGTCACCGAATGATTGGCAGGATAAGAGGCTCTGACATAGTTCCTCCACACAAAAAGATCTATTATAAGGCAAGAATGTTGCCCCAGAATACTTATAACATATGGATTGCCATTTATCATGTTGATGTACCACATGTGTGAATTTCTGTAGTCATAACTCAGTAAATAACACAAAAGTATGTGTGGGCATGATCATAACACTGGGGAGAGGTACCCAGATGGCGATATAATCTTACTACATTACTGTGCCTCCTTTTTATCCTTATTTCTGCAATCCCAGACCAAACTGTGGGAGCTGCAGACCAGCAGTTTGATTTATAATTATAATTACTTTTCACAAGGAAATAATGCTAACAAATGATTTGTTTTTATTATGCTCCAAAAAAATGACTGTCACCTATACATGCCATGTTATTCATAGGCTCATTGGTATTTTGATGTTAATCAGAATGAATAATTTCTGACAAATTATGCAGTTTGTTCTAGAAAAGTCTACAGCTTAGCAGCAGCCCTGCAGTCAAACACAGTCAGCCAAGCACAGAGAGGTGGACTTCAACCTTTCACCAGCAGTCCACCAGGCCAGTCTGGTTACTAAGTACATATTTTTCTCTGGATGTCTTGTCTCTTTACCAGCTGCAGTCACTGGAACACAGAGTAATGACTTTAATGAGTGTCTGTTAATCAGCTACAATAATGGTTGCTTAAACATCACTGATGCATGTGATCTTGCATTAATGAGGAAATACTGTACATGCATCTTAGAGGTATAAATGCACTCAGGTTGGCATCTGAGCGCTGAACCGTGGCTTCCTTTTCCTCCTAATTATTATATGGATCAAATACAGATGATGCATTTGTAAAATAATGTTGTTTTGTTGTGGTAGACCACAGAAATCTGTGCTTGGGGAAAAGAGGGATTAAGCGCTTAGTATCCAATCAGCTTTTCCTCTAATACATGTCTTTGATTTAGTGTTGCAACACCTTTAAATGGCATGTCAGAACTACAGTCATGTCTATGTTGTGTTGGCAGCCACTTACTTCACATGATGCAAGCCCATAATCAGAAACATATTGTTTGCTTAGTGTGTGAGAGGGGAGATGGTGAGTCAGGCAATGTCACCAGAAGCTGCTGATTGGTGTATTGATGCATAGTTATAAGTTGTTTAGTGTTTTCTGCCCTGCACACAGTCATGTTGATGCATCAGTCAAATGGCACACATTTCATTTTTACATGAAGCTGAGTCTATTTGTCTTATTAATCTGCTGAACATATCCAGACCCAAAATCCACACACTGCATGTTTTGACAAAGTGTCAGAATCACACATTTCGTTATAATGAGTCCCGAACCACTACAGGATGTCAGTCTAGCTTGTTTTCCTGGGACTGTTTCACTTTGCACTGAAACAAAGACAAAGAAAGATCTGTATGAAGCTGTAGAAACAGTCAAAATTAATCATTGAAATGTTACTTAAGAAGAAAAGAAAACTGAATCCTTTTGTTCAACTGCAGATAATGTTTTGAATCAGTTTATTTACTTTTGAAAGTTCACTGGATTAATCCACTTAAACCTGAGATTAACTGAGATTGAAATGAGTGACTTTGGCACACTACCACACACCTGCCAATCATAAAACTCGTTTGATCCAAATCAGCAAGTCCTGACTGGATCAGAAGTGAGAAGACTCTTTACAAATTTAAAACAGTCAGGGAGGTTCATCGTTTTAGTATTGAGGAATGTCCCTTCAAATCTCAGGAGAGGTTGAATTCTTCCAGTCAGTTGTCTGTCAACGCCCACCTCCTCTGTCTCACATCACTCTCTCTCTCTGTCTCTCTGTCTCTCTGTCTCTCTGTAGAATCGGTACAGCAGGGATAGCAGTGCAGGTGGTGGGCAGTAATTGGCCGAAGCCCCACTACACCCTCCTCATCACTGGATTGTGCCGCTTTAGTGTGTCGAGTCTACTGAAGGAGCGACCATTTGTGCTGGCAGAGGTAAAGCTTATTTAATATCAGACTTTTATTTTAATACCTTAACAGCTTCAGTACTGTGGATATTTAGTGGCTGCCTAATAATCTGCCATAAAACATCCTCTCAGTAATGCTGTTACAAATGAACGAACAGTGAAAGTGAGTAAAACTGACTAATGTTAGAAGGATTGGCCAATACTTTAGGGTGTCCTGTGGAGTTTTCTCCATTGTTCGCATTGTTGTATCTCTGAGGCCTAACAAATGTGTTGAATGCAGTTTTTTCCACATAAAACATTTGCTTTATTTTTTTTAAAAATATTTTGAATCAGGCATTGTTTACATCCGTGTTTACTGGCTAGCTGTCTTCCTCAGGACCTGAGAACAGGGACCCACTCATAAAAACATTGCTCCATAGCGCTGCTAGTGGTCAAAAACTCCACAGAGTGCCTTTAATCAGTGGTGCCTTCCTGTTTCGGGGGCTTCATTATTAATAGCTCCTTTTTTTGTTGGCAACATAGAGCCAAAAACAAAACCCGGTTTCCAAATACACAGAAGTGTATGTCTGTATCCAGTATACAGTATGTGCCTGTCTAATTGCAAATTGCAGGTGGAGCAGTTGGATAAACTGGAGCAATACACGACCCCAGCAACAGAGGGGGTGACAGCAGAAGATGGAGAGCTGGGGGAGCTGTCCCAGAAGTTCTACCAGGCTGCCGTACAGGTGTGTGTGTGTGTGTGTGTGTGCGAGTGAGAGAGAGAGAGAGAGAGAGAGAGAGAAAAAACAGAAAGAGATAGTAAAAAGATCCTTGATGTACTTGAATGTCCCTCAAACATTTCTTAACGTACTGTTGTTTAAACTGTACAATATACAAAACTGTTTTTTTTTTCAGTATTATTCCAACTTGTTTTCAGAAGAAGGGAGGACGAAAATACATCAATTGATAAATGCTATATAATAAATAAGTATTGAATAAAAATAATAAATTAAATTAAATGATACATACATTGAATTAGGTATATAGGTTCCATAGTTTTGCCAGTAAAACTCACCAGATACAGTGGTTATTTCAGAGTTCCTTTTTCAGACTAGATCCCTCAGCCCAGAAATCAGTTTTTGGTCCTCAATGCCCAGATTGTCCAAAAAGTGTCCCATTAAAAAGAGGAATGGTTTGCCCCTCAGAGCTGGAGAGAAAGCCTCAAAGCCTTTTGCAGCCACTGAAGTGTTTTATCTGCAATCCAGAACCTGAATATACAGTTTTAGGGGCAATTCAATAGAATTTGCAAAAAATGGTTGCTTCAAATTCTGAGGTAACTCATCATTAATACGCAGCACACAGATCTTAGCACCCAGCTGACGAGAGCATTAAAAGGTTTTTTCTGACTGCATAAGAACTACAGACCAGAGCTGATGTATATGACGACAACATACAGTGAAGCAAAGATACTACTGACATTCATTATTACATTTATTACACATTTATACTTATACTTACTCTTTCTAGTTTATTTGTATTGTAGTGACCAAGTCAGCTTTCCATAGTGTTTTTCAGCATTGTCAATGGTAACATTGGTTTGGAAAGAATCTAAGCTGTTTTGAACCCCTTAGAGGTAACAAGATGATACAGAAAAGCCATTTGCAAACAACTACAAACTTGTGCATGTGACGTTTTGAATCTATAAAAACTGTATAAACTACATCTTATTAATTCATTCTACTAAAAAGTCTAAACAGCTTTGAAAGTTGCCATGCTCCTTTTTGTATAGCTGGTGTGGATTTCGGCCACAGGTTTTATTGAGGGGCAGGCTCCTCTAAAATGACCTTGTTATAATAGTAATTGATGCTATCAGCCATGTTATTGATGTTAAAAGATAAATCCAGCTGGTGAATATCAAATGTCAGCGGTTGGCTGGCAGTTGTTCCTCTCACACATCCGCAACTGATTGTGACTGATTGAGCCTTTAGCCTTCAGCATTTCCTAACTGCCATAAAATTTTAAAGGACTGTTTGGCCTGTACCCAACATTATGGCATGTTGCTTTGATTAATCAGTGCAAAGAAAAAAACATGATGGGAAGGCAGGGACCAGTTGGTCCTCTGCTGAGCTGAGTCTGCCTGATCCTGACTGCATCTCATCTGTTGGGATCAACAGCCTGACACTTTAAAAGATAAATGGTCTTTATCAGCAAACATGGGAGCATTCTCAACAATAAATCAAACATATAAATAATTTATGAGTGGAGGCGCTCATGTATTCATTGGAAGCTGACTCCAAAACAAAATGCTCTGCAGTACTCCCTATATGCAGAGCATTATCAGACCATTTGAACCATTTGTTAATTACAAAATTTGTCAAGTTAGATGACTTTACAACAGTTAAAACCATTGGGTCTCATTCAAGAACAACTTGTACAAACAGACTTGCTCTTAAGTGATACGGGTGATTTCAGTGAACTTGTCTTGTTCACCAATTTCCTCATATCTAGAATTTTTTTCGTGGTATGAAGGAAGTTTATGAGTGATCCAGAACTGTCCTACAAGTCATTTAGAGATAGTCAGTTTTTCTATACAGTGGGAAAAACACTTGTTTTGTTGTGTCAATACATATATATATATATATATATATATATATATATATATATATACACACACACACACACATACATATGTGTGGATTCCCTAATATGACTCTTGACACAGATAAATATGTTATGTTTTCTGACAACAGGACTTAAAGCTCTGCGGTTACTCTTAAGTAACATTTTTAGAACAAAACTTGTCCACAGATGGAGTAGAACAGGTGGCGTTGTATAGAAATTTTGGGGTCAAATCTCACCAACGCGTACCTACAACTGATCAAGTTTGTCGTGTTGAGAACATTTGGTCAGTCTGAGGTAAAACGTTCACATGAACAAACCTCACAGAAAAAAGTAAGAGGTTTAGGGTAATAATATGTTGTTGTCTTGACCTACTAGACATGATAACCTCGTCCCTCCTCCCACAGAAGCTGGTTTAAGGTTTTGCTGTCTTTCTACCTTTCACTCAGTTTCCTTCTTTCTATACTTCCATTACTCTCTACTTTTTACTTAATTGTTCTGTAATGAGTATTGTAACTGTTTGGGAGACAGTGATTGTCCCATTGGAAAACCGTAGGATCATTTGACCATTTTCTGATGAGTCCAAACATCATTTGATCATTAGAATCATTAATTGTTTCTCTGTATGGGAGGCCAAAAGTCTAAACAGCTTTGAAAGTTGCCATGCTTCTTTTTGTATAGCTGGTGTGGATTTCGGCCACAGGTTTTATTGAGGGGCAGGCTCCTCTAAAATGACCTTGTTATGATAGTAATTGATGCTATCAGCCATGTTATTGATGTTAAAAGATAAATCTGTATGTTTTCCTCCATGTGGCCATGCTTCACTATGACCACCCTCCCTCACTTTGATGTGGCTGTAGACGCATATCTGTTGGTGCTCACAGCAGTGACTTAGATGTGTTTGTTGTAGTGCTCCCTGCATGTTGCTCATCCCCCTAAGATCATTGCCTTTGATTTTTCACCCTGACTAAATTACCTCTTTAGGGAATGTGGAGGTGACATTAACTTGAAAGAGTGGCTTTTTTTGATAAATTACCATTAAAACAAGGAACACATTCACAAAACACCATAGCTACACATTTCCCTCTGAACTGTGGAACCCTTTTGACCCTTAATGCATCTACATGCAGGGTGGAAAATTAACTTTTTTTGTCTACCGGCCAGATGGCTGATGAATGTTCAAGACTTACCAGCCAATTAATAGATTACCATTGTTTTTTTGGCTGGTGAGTGAAGCAAATCTATCAGCCACTTGCATATTGTCCCAGCATTTGGCTGGGGCTAATTTTGTGCCCGTCTACACCCCAGGTAATGATGGTTTCTCTGGATGAGAGAGTGGTATCAATCTTCTCATCTAACTCTTAGCAGGAATGCGATTGTGAATAAGTATATTTCCCAAAATGTCAAACTATTCCTTAAAGGCTTTAAAAAATAAATAAACAAAACACAAAATATATTTAACATGAAAAATGCTCCTTTTGCAAAAGCAGAAATGTTTACTCATTTAAAACACCCGAAGAAGAATTGGGTTAAGCAGCATTAGCAATGATTGGCGCTATGGCTGAGCAGACAAGAAGAAGTATGTCACTTACAAAGACTCATCTTTGAGAAGAACACTCTGCATGTGTTCGTCATTGCTTTTGGCTATTTTACTATGCATATATTTTACACAAAAACTTCCTTCAGGATGAATAAAAGCTTTATCTTAATTACTTTACGTTACAGTTAATGAGATGACATCAAAAGGCACGTCTGTCTTTGCATTCACAATGTATGGTTTTACTCTGGCTGGGTGAATTCCTGGATAACTCTGTGAATTAACTTTGGAGTGTACAAAATGTATCAAAATAACAATGTCTTCAAATGTAGCAATAAACGGTGATGGATCATGACAGCAACAACATGCTATGATGAATTTGACTTTAATTGTGTCTGTGTGTGTGTGTGTGTGTGTAGTTGTTAGGTATGTTGGACATGTCTGTTCCAGTGGTGGCTAAATTCAGGCGTCTGTTGGACAGCCTGCCCAGAGAAACGCTACCTGATGTAGTTGCCTCGATGATCCGCACCTCGAACAAGGAGAAATTACAGGTGAAGGGACTGTTTGGTCTGTTTCTCCCAAACTTTTAACAAAAAACATGTAATGTGACAGACTGTGTAGAGCTTTTAATGGGATTATAGCGTCTTTCCAATTGATCTGATGAGTTTGGTTTGTAGAAATATGAGTTAGAAAGCTGGAAATGAACTTTTTGTACCTCCATGTGCGGTGCGAAGGTCCTGGATGCGCTGAGCTTGGAGGAGCGTTTTAAGAAGGCTTTGCCCATGTTGACCAGACAAATAGAGGGACTCAAACTGCTGCAGAAAACCAGGAAAATGAATCCTGACAATGAGAAGAGGGTAACAAGCATTTGTGTTTCTTATTTTTCTTCCAACAGCGTCTGTGTTTATATGTCTGTTAACACCTCGGTGTCCCATCTGTTCAGGTGCTATCGGTGCGTAAAGGAGGAGTGTTCCCGGGCCGGCAGTTCAATCTGGATGAGGAGGATGAAGATGACGATGGAGATGACACCGTGGCCCTGGAGAGGAAGGTCCATGGGGCCAACATGCCTGAAGCTGCATTCAGAGTTTGCCTCAAAGAGCTCAAGAGGTGAATTTTCCTCCTTATTCCTCCTTCTTCCTCCTTCAGCTTCTCATTTATAGCAAAAAATATATAAACCTTACTCAGTCATTCCTAGATCATGCACTAATTTGATTGGTGTGGATTTTTTTTTTTTGGAAGAATCTACCATTTTAAAGCTTTTTGAACCCTTTCAGTTATCTTTGATCCCTGTACATCCTTACTTTTATGTGGTTTTGTCTTGAATACACAGCCTTACCTTTCTGTTTTATGGGTGAGTTCACTGATGAGTCCACCATCAGACCAGTGTTACATTTAATCTCGCTCATCTGTATTCAGATTAAAGAAGATGCCTCAGTCCATGCCTGAGTACGCCCTGACCAGAAACTACTTGGATTTGATGGTAGAGTTGCCATGGAGCAAAAGCACCAAAGGTAAATACAGCAACAAGTGTCCAGCTTCACAGACCATAAATGTCAGATGCCTCAGATTCTGCATATTTGTATATATGTCTCTTATACGCCTCAGCTTTGTTTTTGCACCACAGCCAAAGAGCTACAAGTTTAAAGACAAGTGACAGCTTTGGCATCATCAGAGGCCAAATGTTTTGACTTTGATGGAGCTAAGCTAAAATGTTTCCCCTGTTTCTAGTTTTAATTCATGGCAAGGCTCAACATGTGGTAACTGAACTGAATACTTCATTGTAATCAGTCTCATATTTTTCTGGTGCACAGCTTTTTGTATTGAGCAACTGAAATTATTTTTCTCATTGGAATATGAATGTCAGCTAAAAACAAAAATGAAAGAATTTCTCTTTTTGAGAAATTGTTACTTGTTGTGATAAACCCAGAGAATTGTCACTCAACTCTAGTTCACCTCAGTTTGAGGGAGCATTTTAGTGCCTCTCACCTCATTGTTTTGGTTTTATAGGACCACGACTTTACTGTTTGGTTCACTCTCACCGCTCTCATCAACTTATTTTCCAGCAAAAAAAGGTCTCATATATCCAGTGAATACACAGAATCCACCAGAGTTAGCAGACAAAGTTAGTGACTAGCTGGTGAACACAGTGGAGTGTTAAGCAGCTAAAGAGATGGATGTTTTTCTCAGTTAATGGAGAACAAATCAAGCACAGCTAAAAGGAAGGCTAATATTGGACTTGCATTCGTGAGGCAACGAGAAACACGATTCATAAGAATGCTAATGTCTACTGGATGTGTAAATTGGCAATAATGTACTAACATATTAGCTCTAACAATTCAAGAAAGTGATAATATGTCAATGCTGAGTTTACAGCTTGTTCTGTTGCCCCCTAGTGGCCAAAATACGCTACTAACTTTACATCACATAGAAGTCTCTAAGATTTGAGTCTAAAATTCTTTGGTTTCTTGGTGTATGTTTTTGTTTCTCGTGAATGTCAATATATTTCAGTTTTGTAATCTCCAAGTTATTATTCTAAGACATCAGAAAATGCCCACTGACAATAGATTTCAGAAAGTGATATAATAATACTTGTGTAATGGAAAGACACAGAGCCCCTATTACAAATAACCTCAGATCAGTGGAGACTGGTGACTCTAAAAGTAGAGGACTTCATTCATTCAATCGGAGGGTGCACTGCAAATAAATCTGTTTAACTAATCAATTACTTGCCGCGTCTGCTTTCAAAAGGCCCAGAGGGGCAGCAGAGTAGATACTGCTGTTATACAGCGCTTTAGCACAAAGGGATTCTCACGCATTTTGGACAACTTGTGGGAAAGTTTTCACAGACTCTCTTGTCTCTTCTACTGTCCTCTCTTCACTCAGTTTCTGCACTTGTCTGTCTTCACCCTCACTCAGTAACTCTTTAACGTTTTCTCTATCTTCCTTGGGTACATCAATGTCATCCTTGTCCCACCCCACACACAAACCACACACTCCTTAGACTGCCTGGACATCCAAGCTGCTCGTACTCTATTGGACAACGATCACTATGCCATGGACAAGCTGAAGAGACGTGTGCTGGAGTACCTGGCTGTTAGACAACTGAAGTCTTCACTAAAGGTACGTCTTGTAGATTGCTTAGTCCGTTAAATGTGTAAAGCCAATTCTTTAAAATATACAGGAAACTGTCTTTAAGTCACATATCTGTGAATTTCATGCTGCTGCTGTGTCATTAGGGACCCATTCTGTGCTTTGTGGGGCCCCCAGGAGTCGGTAAGACGAGTGTGGGACGCTCCATAGCCAGAACTCTGGGCAGAGAGTTTCACCGCATTGCTCTAGGAGGTGTCTGCGACCAATCAGACATCAGAGGACACAGGTATGCTTGTCTACACTGGAGCAGAGGTGGGAGTTTCCCTGTATGATAGTTGAAAGGGTCTTTTACCAGTCAGTTTGAGACCACACAGGTAGACACAGCAGCCAGCAATTACACATAAACGCACATATCTCCTGAGACATCTCAAAGAAATGAATTTATTGACTTTGCACTTACATCGGAGGTGATTTGTCTTTTGAAAATGTCATTTTTACTGAACGTACTGGTGGGTCAGATCATTATTTAGTTTCAGGACTCGGATAATTGGAAATAATGTGCCGCAGCAGTATGAGTGCTATTGTTTCGAGAGGAATCAGAGTCTGACTCAGCTGCTACAGCTTGAATAAGTCAAATATTTGGATGACATTTCAAACATAATCAATCATCACCATGATAAAAATAAAGTTATTTTTAAAGCTCATTTTGAAAGTAATCTGTTTTAAGTTTGTCTTAAGAGACTCCTGTTGCAGGGGAGTAATGAAATTATTTTTTATTCAGTCCATTTGGAGCAGCTCAACAGATGGGCTCAAGATGCATCCGAATTACTTGATGAATCCTGCTGATATCTTTCCAGCGTGCCTAGGAGTCCACCTGTGTGTCATTTTGAAAAGCTGATGATATGATTAAAACACACATGAAAGGAAGCAGAATTTCTAACATGAGGTCGGAAGACATTTATAGGCCACAGCACATCAGGAGTCAGACCTCCGCTTCTAGACATGCCTTTTTTGGTGCTGTGGAAATTGTAGGTCTTGACCTCTGTCAAGTAATTGAGAAAATACAACATCACAGATAATTATGTCAAGAACAGTTAAAATGATGTTGTAACCTCAGATAGACCAAGTGGAGCAAGTAGAAGCACAACATCACAGTGGTGTTTCTCTCACATCAATAACTATACTTGCACGCACACACACCCTTGTAATGAACTGCAGTGTATTGATGTGTTTATGACTCACATATACACAATATCCTCAGTAACCTAAGTCAGTAAACAATACACTTGGGGGGTTATGTCACTCCAGTTGCCTTTGATCAGTCTGTTAAAGGTGCAATATGTAAGAATCAGAAATTCCTTCTCTTTAATGACACTGGTGGCAGTTAAGTGAACTGCAATCACCATCCTGTGGCACGACTGAGCAGCAGCGCTAACATTAGCCAGCTGAAGCCACAATTTCACAATATATTTCACATGCTTTGCAGTAATGTTATCTTACCTGTTCGATAGGAAGAAAGCCAGCTCTGGGTCGAACGTTAGCGGACTCCACGTCTAAGCTAACGATAGCTAGTATTGCACCCTGCCGGTGCTGTAGGGGGACAGGAGAGAGGCAAGGCACTGTGAAGCGTGCAAAACCGCGTCTTCACAGCAAAACCGTCCTGAGTCCTTTACATAGAAATCAGTCCACAGGCTGTTATGGGCAACTGAGAAAGTCAAGGAAGGTCATTTCATTATCTCTTATTATATCTTCACATTCTGTTGATCATTTTAGTTCATTTTTGAATGTTTTTAACTAAAATTCTTACGTAATTCATACATATTGCACCTTTAACAGCCTCTATTCTATAAAAACACACACAGACACAAAACACAGAGGCTACTATATAGTCTTAGGTTCAATTGACAGGCGCAGTATTAGAGTCTGCATCTGTGTGTGTGTGTGTGTGTGTGTGTGTGTGCGCGTGTGTGTGTGCGTGCAGAGAGGTGATTGGGGCAGCAGGGTTCATGTCAGATTGCAGGCTGATCCAGCAGGCTTGGTATTTTAAAGGAAGAGTTTACACCTATACTCAGCCAGATGAGAAACATGTGTCCAGCATACCAACAGCAGGAGTGCAAGAGATAAAGATGAAAGTTCTTAAACCATCAATTACAATTTGTTCGACTTAAAAAAGAAAATTCTCAGAAAGCTAGAGCACTCCAGTAGTTTCTTATTAACAGTTTTGTGGTAGTTATGGGTTTTTTTTTTCTTTTTATTCCCTGTCTTTGAACCTCATTTCATGCTTTCAACTTGTAAACATGTGGAACTTGCTTGAATTAGGTAATTTGTCATGGATTACATTATGTCTGAATTCATTTTTGTAAAGTTTCACTGTTGTTGCATGGTAATGCGTTGCATATGTGTAAAAATTGTGGATAAAAGCATGACTGTGCAACAATAACATACCATGACACAACAAGACATGATGCTCACCTTGACATGTGTATATTTGCACTTTCTGTTGTCACAAGCAAGGTCATTATAGCTAACTGAACCTAAACTAAAAACTAAAACTAGGTCTGAAAAAATAAAAATAAAAACTAGAAAAAAAATGAAAACTAACTGAAACGAAAATAAAATAAAAATATACAGAAAATGTCTTTAGTTTTAGTCTTTGTCAGTTTGTTCAAATTTGTCATCATAACAAGCATGAGGAGGCATCCAACTAATAATGAATAATAATAACCTACAATAACTCTGGTCACAAGTAGAGTCAAGGACTTTGTGAGCTTTCAGTTTGAAATGGAATAGAAACATTTACAGAGTAGGTCAGTAGTTCAAATCCTGTCCATTTCTCTAGACGTACATATGTAGGGAGCATGCCCGGCCGCATCATCAACGGTTTGAAGACGGTGGGCGTCAATAATCCAGTTTTCCTCCTGGATGAGGTTGACAAACTGGGGAAAAGCTTGCAAGGAGACCCTGCGGCTGCATTGCTAGAGGTCAGCTCTTTTTCTCTCTCACATTACTTGTGTAGAAGTATCACATATCTTCACTGCATCTTAATTCCCTAAACAAAACCTCAACGGGTTCCTAACCTGACCTACTGCTTAACCTCAACCTTTGTTCTCATTGCTAATAAGCAACTGATCTTTCTTTTAATTGATTGTGTATGTTGGTGTTCTTCTGTTTGTTGTTTTAACCAGTCCATGACAAATTCAGTTAACGCCAAACACACAAACACACACACACACACACTGAAAGAGTCTGTACATATTCCCTTAGGTCCTGGACCCAGAGCAGAACCACAGCTTCACAGACCATTACCTTAATGTGGCCTTTGACCTCTCCCAAGTGCTCTTTATTGCCACGGCAAACACCACAGCGACCATTCCTCCCGCCCTGCTGGACAGGATGGAGGTGCTGCAGGTACCAGGTGGGTTTACGTGCAGAGAGTGTCGAGTCCAAAATCCCGCCGTGCTGCGGTGTCAGCTAATCTCAAACAGAGGCATCTATATGACTGAATTTACTGCAGAGTAGTCAGGGAACAGATGAAACGACTCCATTTCCAACTGCGTATCCAAACGTGTACACGCACACACACACACAGCCATGATGTGCTTTAACCTTGAAGCTGAGTTGTTATGAACCGAACGACACCTGTAATATCACCACAGTTTGAATCTCTAAAACGTGTTAAAGGGATGTCAAAGATAACACAGCGTTGTGTTAAACAGTCAGACTTAAGTATATCCATGTATCTCAGTCCATGATCAAAATACAGCTGGAGTCAATCTGAGCCAGAGACTGAGGCACTGTTGTGTGTAAACTCAGTCTTGAGGAGAGACAACAACTAAAGGACAGATATGTCTTTAGATCTGCATGCTGCATGCTGGATATTAAACTTTAACACATTGTAACGGTGTTAAAGATCCTACCACTACACAATTAGTTTGAATAGATTAAGCAATATGAAGGCATGAATTGATAGATGGAGAGCACAAATTAAAAGATCAAATTAAGTAGTTTGTACTGTGTGAATTGGAAATTTGAGGGAACAATAATGTAATTTCATATTATGAATAACTAATATGAGGGAATGATTTATTAAAAATGTGAGTGTAAGTGTGCGTGTGTGTATGTGTGTGTGTGTGTGTGTGTTTCAGGCTACACCCAGGAGGAAAAGGTGGAGATAGCTCACCGACATCTGATCCCAAACCAGCTGGAGCAGCATGGATTAACACCTCAGCAACTGCATATACCACAAGACACAACACAGGATATAATCACCAGGTACACACACTCTAACACACACTCACACACGCAAACTCACACCCAGAGCAGTGTTTCCCCTAGAATTTTTTCAGGCTCTGTGGTACGCACCGAAAAAAACCCTAAAGAGACGAGGCACTCACATCGCATCAAGAGTTTCCCAGGCAACGACACAGAGGTTGGCTCATGTTTCAGAGCAGCGCTGCAAAGAGGCTCCCAAACGCAAATGATTATTGATTTCTGAATGAATGATATTAAGCGTTATTTTGGCATTAAAAGGATTTTTTGGCCCGGTGGGGCCTCTTGTTGGCCTGGTGGCCCACCAGGTCTGTACAGTTATTTGGGAAACACTGCAGAGAAACAAACATACATAATGAGTAGACTAACAAAACTTGAGCTCAGCTTAAAGGTATAATATGTAATTATTCTGCATTAAAATGTCTAAAAACAACTAGCCCTATGTTATATATTTTGTTGAGTTGTGTATTTACATTTTCCCAAATGTTTCCAACAATTTTCAAACCCAGAGAAATCTGTAATTTAATCAAAGTAACGGACTGTTTCATTTGGTCGCATATCATACCTCCTCTACCAAAGAGTAAACACACACAAGATGCATACGGCGGCGCTGTGTTTGTCCGCTACAATGGCGTCTACCAAAGAGTAACTTACACACGTACAAAATAATACATCGGCGAAGTGGTTGTTCCACAGAAACTGTTACAAATTGACTTTTATTCAGTATTAAGCCACATAACCATATCTTTTAGCTGGAAGAATGATTTTAGTGATTGGACGTCTGGATCTTAAGTTATCAGAGAAATAAACTTGGCAAACGTTAGCAGCAGCTCGGCTAACAGCTCCTCCAGGAAGTCCGATGGTCACCAAACATCGTCGGAGAAACACTGATTTTTTTAGGTGAAACAGCTTTAATTAGTATTTTTAACGATTTTAATCTGCGTGTACGTTTGTTTTTGGAGAGGAGGAGACCTTTGCGGATAATTCGGCTCCCGGGAGAAACCGGCCGAACGTCTGGATCTAAAGTTATAAGAGAAGTAAACCGAACAAGTGTTAGCAGCAGCTTGGCTAACAGCCCGTACCGGACGTCTAGTGGTCGCCGTACATCGTCGGAGAAACACTGATTTTTTAGGTGAAACAGTTTTATTCAGTGTTTTTACCTGTAATCACCGGGTCCGTTTGTTCTGGAGAGGAGGAGACCTTTGCGGGTAATTCGGCTCCCGGTAAAAACATCCCGAATGATTAGCACTGGAGTAATCCAATCCCGGTGAAGCTGGTTATTTAACAACGAAGACAACAACTCCCATGATCCCTTGCTACTTCACACCGTCATCACACTCCGTCTTTTGTTGTTGTTTTGAATGAGAGACCCCTAGCGGCTGAAATTACATATTGTGCGTTTAATTACAGAGGGGCACAGACACTGTTTATTTGCAGCTTTTGTTCTTACACATTTTATTTTCTGCAGAATGAATGAAGAAAAGAGAGCAAAAAATGTTTAATATTTTTGTCTTTGATTCATTTTCTGTTAATCAACTAATTATTAACAATTAATTCCCAAATTGGTTTAGCACTGTTGTGATTTTGATAGTAATCTTTGTACATACAGTCCATAACAGCCCTATCAAACTGTCTGGCATGTTACTAAAAAAAATCAGCAAACGTGGGAGTGCTGATGCAGAGGCTTCTGGTGTTTCCAGATGGTAAACAGTATGCTGCCTGCAGACCTGCACAGCCTCTCTACAATACTCACTGCACTCCAGTCTGGTTACTATAGAAACAGCCAACAGCACACAGCTTGGTGCCTGTCCTCTGAGGGGATGCTCCTGATTTCATTTGCTAGATTTTTAAAAAACATAAAAAAAAACATTAAAAAAACAGAAGAGGTTGTGGCGGGTTGGGGTTAAGAAAAAGAGGATTGCATTAAGTGGAAACCAGACAGGTTAGCAGAAGTGTCAACTCTAATCCATTTTGAGAGAGTATTTTCACTTGTTTTGCCAACTCTGCTGTTGATTTGTCCATTCGTGATGCACCATGTCTCTGCCCAAGAGGGGCGCTACAGTTACAGGTCAAATCAAGGTGAAGTATTTCCTCCTGACTGGCAGTGACAGCTTGTTTAAAATTGCCACGATTGCCTTCGTTTGTGGTTCCAGATCACATCCTGACACATGGGTGGGCATGTTAATGCATACAGCAGTCCATTGTTAACACCTAGCAACTTACACTACAGTACCAGTGAAACCTCATCTCACAATCTCATAATTTTATTCATTTATGTGCGTGTGTGTGTTGTTTTAGGTACACCCGCGAGGCGGGTGTGCGTTCCCTCGAGAGGAAGATCGGGGCGATTTGCCGAGCCGTGGCTGTGAAGGTCGCTGAAGGTCACAGAGTCACCAAGACAGAGGCTTTGACGTCTGAGGGACCAGCACAGCAGGGAGGTAAGAGCCTGAGTTGTGTGGGGGGTTTTTTGTGTGTCTGTGGGAGGTGGGATCAAGGACAAAGCTGGAAGTTCAAATCTTAAGTTGCATATCAACACAGGCTTATCCTCTACATACACATCTGATTACAGCTTAAGAAAAAAAACAGCATGGCATTATCCTTCTCCTGAGTCTGTGCCTTCTAATATGAAGAGGTTAATTAAGAAGCTGTTAATAGGAATCAAATTATTAAGCCCTTTGAAAATTCAGCCTTTATCATACAATTGATGTAAAAAGAAAATACTCTTCCAGGAAGTGTATCACTGTAAGTAGAGTGGAATAGGAGTTCTCAAAAGTCTTAACTCGAATCAGCCATACAAGAGAGTGTTGACATATGCATCATCATCATCATACATTAAACTACAGTATTTCACAGTAACCAGCTGGCTGTGAATTATCTTCACTATCGTACGGCTGTATACCAGATATATGTGTCTTGTGAAATTGAAAATTCATCTCAGATCATAAGTGAGCTGAAATAAATTACAAACCTGTGCCAGAAAATGGGTCCACAATAGTGAGAGAACTGCCACATCTTTTTCCTAGTATCCATGGCTACACTTAAACAGAAATGTATCCATGGTAACCTCAACAAGTCCAGTGAGATCTCCATCCAGCCTCTAACCAGCACCCAGGAAAGGTTTGCTCTCAGAATTTAGTTTATTTATATATTTTTGTGAGCAAAGAGTTATTTCATGTGTCATAGTTACATACTATTAGAAATAAATCAATAAATGGATCATAGTAATAATAAACACACACATACAATTACAGACATCTACCTGTATATATAGATAAAAATACCTTTACAAATGTCGACAAATATATAAATTGTTTCATAGTAATAATAAGATTCAATGTAACTTTGAAAAAGAGGCAGTGAATGCAACAGAAATGTAATAAGTATGTTCAATCATCTGAAAGTGGATTGACCAGAGTCTTAGCCAAACAAATTTAAAACAATCAAACTAATTGAACAATTGGAAGGAAATATCAACAGACTCACATAGTTGGAATATCTGTAGCAGTATCTCCCAGTGGGTTTGATTCAGTCAAATATAATTTAACCTCATCAGTACTATTTGAGAGAATAAAGATCATATCCTCAATTTATCTGCACTATTGACAGTTAAACTCTCAGAATACATTTAAAGTAACATCGTTAAACTCTGCGTCTGCACACGTGTTTCCAGTTATTCTGGCTGATTAGACCTCTGCTCAGGTTGACGGTGGATTGAGCTGCACTAGGAGTTACCTGAGGTCACCAAACTCCATAGAAGGTGTTTGACCTGTCATAGCAGGTGTAATTAATATGAATGATACATTGCGGGCTTACTGGGACAGTTTCATGGACTGGAACCATCATTAATGATGCTTCTCCTGAGGAAAGCTTTAATCACGCACAGTAAGTGAAAACACCTGTTTGGCACTAGGTGGCGCTAGTGAGTTTGAATTGGAATCAGCAAAAAGAAGCAAACTTTCTACTGCAGGGTGAAAAGTGTGCATGACCTGCCTCTTCTTTATCGAGCAGTGTCTGATGAACAAAATGCAACAATTATTATCATTTTTTACCAGAAACTTGACTCTGACTCAGGAACCAAAGTTGGGATTCCTAGTAGATTAAAAATGATTTTTTAGAAGGATGAATGCAGCTTCAGGAGACAGAGGTAGAACTGATAAGACATAAGGAAAAGAAAGAGATGGGGATAAACAGGATATCAGCAGTGCCTCTGTATTGTGAGGTAACAAACATCTGTGTGTGTGTGTGTGTGTGTGTGTGTGTGTGTGTGTGTGTGTGTGTTCTTGTGTTCTCCTGCATGTATTTTGTATTTTTCCAAGGGGGATGATGTGTGTTTTTGATGTCTGTGTTGCACTGTGGGCTGTTTGTAGTTTTACTCTTTGGTGTACCATCTGTGTGTTTGGTTTTCTGTGCATCTTTGCATGATGACAATGTGTTAGCAGCTCTTGTCATCAACCCCTCTTTACTTCAATCACTCTCTGTGAGGCCTCACTCCCATAGTTTTCTTTCTTAAAACAATCTGTAATCTAATTATTCCTCACTGTCTGCAGTCACCTGAGTCCCTGACACTTCCAGGGTAAATCACACACACTCACAATGTGAAGGAAATTAGCATTTAGCAGATGTTGTTTTGCTACGTAATGAATTAGCTATAAGACCAACATCTAATAGAAAGGCTCAAAATGATATGTGTGAAACTCCTGTTTTCTCTCTGGAACATATTCGGTACAGTTACTGTTCACCACAACCACACAGTGACATGAATCATTCATTCTCTTCCGTGTGTGTGTGTGTGTTCAGACAAAGCAGCTCTCCCAGAGATGCCCATAGTGATCGACCACATCGCCCTGAAAGACATCCTGGGTCCTCCGATTTTTGAGATGGAGGTAAGCAGGACATCATCAGAGAGAGTAGAAGAGCCGGGTGGAGCAAGACTGACCAGCGTCTGCAGATAATTATCAGTGTTCATAATCCACATGATGACAGAAGGAAAGACAAATAGTCAGTTAAAGAAACCTGCATCTCCTCTTTTCTGCGACTGTCAACATTCGTCACCCACAGCTCATGAATCTCCACAACAGCTGCAGTTGATAAAGTCAGGGTGGTTGAGAATACAGTAGTAGGATGCAGCAGCGTCTGGAGGTGTCATCATATGATATGATGTGAAACATGAGAGTGTTTGTCTTCTGTAGTGGTTTTACTCTCCCGTCCTGTCTCATTGACCTCCCTCTTCGTTTTTTTTGTCTTTTCCATCCCTTTCTTCTTTTTTTTTTCTCCTCCCCTTCACTTCTCCTCACCCTCCTTCACCTGTTTTCATTTCACCTCTCCTGCTCCCTCCCTCTCCCCCAGGTCCTGTGTGCCTCTTTTCACAATGATTCCTGCATTTTTAAGGCTGATTAGAGGCCCTCGCTGCAATCTTGTCTCATCTCTTCATCATTCCACCAAATACAGTTTTACAGATGTGTCTGTATGTGTGTGTGTGTGTGTGTGTGTGTGTGTGTTGGAAGGTGTCTGAGCGGCTCACTCTGCCAGGTGTGGCTCTGGGTCTGGCCTGGACCCCCCTCGGCGGGGAGATCATGTTTGTGGAGGCAAGTCGAACAGAGGGAGAAGGTCAACTCACTCTGACCGGTCAGCTGGGAGACGTTATGAAAGAATCCGCCCATCTGGCGATCAGCTGGCTAAGAGCTAACGCTAAAACCTACCAGCTCACCAACAGTGAGTACACACACAGATACAGATATATGGACTGTATATGGCTTTACAGGTGTACAGATAATATGCAGCAAGTACATTTATGTGTGTGTGTGTGTGTGTGTGTGAGAACAGTGGTAGGGGGTCCAGATCCGTTAGAAGGGACAGACATCCACCTCCACTTCCCTGCTGGAGCCGTCACCAAGGATGGCCCCTCTGCCGGTGTCACCATAGTAACCTGCCTAGCCTCGCTGTTTAGTGGCCGGCTGGTCAGATCAGACGTTGCCATGACGGGGGAGATCACGCTAAGGGGGCTGGTATTGCCGGTGAGTTATCACATTCAAACACACACCGAATAAATATAAATCCGTCCGACAGTTTTTAACCGCCCGCATCGGTCTGTCCTCAGGTGGGCGGGATCAAGGACAAGGTCCTGGCGGCGCACAGGGCGGGAGTGAAGCGCGTCATCCTCCCGAAACGTAACGAGAAAGACCTCGAGGAGCTTCCAGCCAACGTCCGAGCCGACCTCGACTTTGTCACCACCGGAAACCTGGACGAGGTGCTGAGTGCCGCCTTCGATGGAGGGTTCCCCGGGACAACCAGCACACACACACACCCTCAGCTGACCAGCAAGCTGTAATAATAGGAGAGAGACAGAGTGTGTCATCTTTGAGCTTGGACAGTGTGTTGTCTAACAATCTAACAAGTTTTTCTCTGATATGCAGTAGCAAATCAAGTTATTGATCTGTAAACCTGTTTTAAGGCTCTTTACTGTTGAGATTCAATATGAAAGTATCAGTACATCTTCATATTACCTACTAACACAAAAACCTGTAAGAGGATTTACTTCCATGGACAGTGAACAACCAGTCTGTGTTGTATAAAGTTACATCACATATTGGCACAGTACAGCTACTCACTGCTCCTGTTGACCAGCTCACTTACTGGCTGCTGTTTTCTTGGCTGTTTATATTATATTAATAGCACTGTTGTAGCCAAGTCAAGAGGATGTTAGCTTATTAATGTCATAACACACTGGTGAGCACTAATTTAGCTGGATGGATTTCTTAATTGTTATAGAATGTTTGTGTGAGCAAAGCACTGTTGATGTGGAGATGGTTTCTGTGCAGTATGTGATGATGATCACATGGTTTCAGGTGACCTGTAGTCTGTGTCATCAAGGTGGTTTAACTAAGTCTGACTCTCTTTGGGTTAGCTGGCTTCACTAAGCCTAACGTCGGTGCTCCTGGATAACCCCTGACATGACGCTAGAGCACGTTCTTAATTACAAGCAACAACATGGGAAACATAAGTGGTGTTAATATACAGTAACATGACAGGAAATGTTGATAATTTGATTATTGCAGCAGCAGATAACAGAGTGTTCACTATTTTATTTTCAATTATCATCACAAAGTCACCTCATGCTATTCTGAGCTGCATCGATGGAATAAGTGTGATTTTAAAATGCAGAAAAGTGGAAAGTGGAATAAAAATAATAAATAATAAAAATAGCTTCCGTAACTTTGATCCCAGTATGTATGTTTATGTTGTCCCATCACAGATCCCACACTGTGTTCTTGTGACAGAATGTAAAACGCCATTTTTTTAAGCAGATATATTTTATATCCATTTAGTATCAGTGTGTTTCCAGTGAATAACTGACAAAAGAACGGGTTGCAATTCCTTATTAATATAAGATATGGATGATGTAGCAAACTGTAGCACTAATGACCTTTAAATACAACACGACTGACTTCATACTGAAGTCACAACTGTAACAGCACAGCAGAGCTTGAAATCTTTTCTATTTTTCAGACGTCCTCATCTTTTCAGTGAGTGACTGTGTCAAATGCACACAAATAGTATCAATGTGTATTTGTGTACATGGAAACTCAGCTGAATTCACCCTGAGGAGGAGACAAAAAAAAAAAAAAAAAGGAATTTTTAACTCTGTGCCACAGATGTGATTTTCTCTTCTCACCCTGCAGAGATCTGATGTGAAACACCAGCGTGCAGCGTGGTTTTTTTTCCATATTTAGACAGCCATGAAAAGATTAATGGACCCGAGCAGAAAATTTCACACAGATACATTCATAAAGGCCACACACTTCAAAAGAATAATGTGGGTTAAAAAAAAACATTTGCATAAAGAACTTTGTGCTGTTTGGATTATTGAAATATACTTTCTTGCTGTGAAATATGAAAATGTCAGAATTGATATGTGAAACTTCAGTCAAATAATGACTTAAAGATGTATGAAGGATTGACAAGAAGTTTTCAAATGGCAAAAACACACAGACGTTTGTGTATGTGTGTGTGAGAGAGAGAGAGAGAGAGAGAGCTGGCTGTAGATGGTTGAACGCCGGTGGGAAGAAGTCATTGCAGTGGCAGGTGTATCATCTTTCCCTGGTGTGGTGGTGACATGAAGGATGTTCGATGGGAAGCGGTGAAGCAACCTGTCGGCTGTCAGATGAACACACCACCCCGGGGTGTGTGAAGGCAGAGCGTGAGCCGAGTGTGGATCTGTAATGGATCTTGTTTTTCAGATATTTTTTTTTTTTTAACCCAGCTGCAGCAGCCAGTGGAACCTGCTGTGTTGTTGCACATTGAGTTGAACTAATAAAGTATCAATTACCAGTGACACCTTTAGTGATGTCATGTTTTGTTTTTCTCTCCATAATGAGCTTCCCCCCCCCCCCCCCCCCCCCCCCCCCCCACACACACACACACACTCATGCTCATTTAAATGCTGACTCACTTATCTCACCGTTAAATACTGTCTATGCTCTCAGTGCTCTGACATGCATTAATCAGATGCATTCCTGTGCACATAGCCAATACTTTGTATTTATACTTTGTATTCTGCTTTGTGCTATAAAATGAGCCCAGGAGAGCTTCATTTTTCACAGCCTGCACTTTGCTCGCTGAAAGAGACCTTAATGAACTGTGTGTGTGTGTGCAGGGGTGGGCGGGAAAGCAAGAGCACTTAGCAATATAGTGCAGTGCAGCAAAATGATGATGTTGTGTTTTTAAAACTTTCTGAGTGTTAAATCATCTCTATAACTGGCCACATTATCATGAAATTTGCTATGGTATACATAATACCTAGACATCCACTCCTAATGTCCTGATGTTTACTCCTGATCAACACTGTATCTGACACTGAAACTGTGTCCTAATTCCACACTAGAAGGATTTAAAAAGATTTATTTAAGTCACCTGAGTTTTTGCGCACTGTTTACCCACAATGCAATGCACAAAGGAAATTGAGGAGCTGCTCCCAGGTGGAAAAAATTAAAACAAATTTTGGCTGATACATCTCAGAAAAGCCTTTTCTTCATGAGGTTTAACTGGCAGTACTGTTCCAATCCCTGTATACTAACAGTAAAAACTGGATACTATGAATATTAGTGTATAGTACATCATACACAAGAATAAACTGAATGTTTCTATGGAATGCATGACCTGTCTTGCAGCAAAATCCACAAATATCCACAAATATCAACATTCAGTTATTAGATTTGTTGAACACATTCTCTTTTCTCTTGGCCAAAAATGTCAATTTTGCCCAAAAGATAACTCTTAAATCAAACAGGTCTTTACATTTATTGAGCACTCTAAACCACTTGGATTTTAATTGTGTGGTGTAGTGAGAGCTGTCACCTCTAGAGGCTGCTATTTAGTCTCAGGGGAAGGAGCTCTGCAGACTCCTCTGAAGCAGCCTTGATAAGTGCTGGGTGCTCTGCCTGTACTTTACCATAATATATATAAACCTGCATTTCTAGGCTTTAACCATCACATCCCTCCCTCTTGGTCACATATAAAAAAACACAAAGTATTACAGTGTTTTTATGTGGCTTTTTATGATGCTTATGAACATATATGTACTCTGAGTTCACAGCAGACACACCCAGTACTGGTTTAATCCCAGTATCAGGACTCCGTGTCTAAACCCTCTGGATTCTACATTCCCCCTCACCACTCAAGCACACGTTTCCCCCTGTGGTGAACAGAGGACCTTAACCTATAACATAATTACCCAGAGGCCCTAGGGGTGTGCTTAGTGTACTGGCAGCATGCCCACTTCACATGGCAGAGTGGCAGAGCGCGCACACACACACAAACACACACACACACACACACACAGACACAGAGCTCATACTGTATGTAATTTTAGGTGTGGTCCTGCAGACAGGTTGGACCCCTGTGACCACATGAAGGCAGAAAAGGAGAAATGTAGAAAGTTTGTGGATTTGTGTTTAGCTTTTGACTCATTCTGTTCATCTTGTGTTTAGTTTTTAGACGTCTTTTAACTTAGTTTACTTTCAGTTCATGTATCTTGAAATCTTTCATAAAAATTTGATTTTTTTTACATGCAAACAAATGAAAAAATAAATGATAAATAAAAATTCAGGTTACAGATGAAACTGAAACTTCCTAATATTCAAATATTTTACAACTGTACACCAACATGCTTTTAACTGATGAAATCAGTAACCTGATACTGTGTGTACTACTTTCACTTTCAAAAAAAAACACTAAAAGTATTTACTTAAAATATAAAAAATATTAAGAACTCTTAACAATGTATCATTATCCATGCTGGATAACCAGTAAGTGCTCGCTTTACACACAGCTGATATATATATATACATATATGCATTTCAGCTCTGTGTGTGTGTGTGTGTGTGTGTGTTTAGACCACCCATGGACATTTCACACTGTAAACAGCCACAGTCAGTGTGTTTCATTTCTCAAATTTGTGGAATAAATTGTCAAAATGTGATTCTCAACTTTAATTATAAAATAGGTTAACTTTATATGCAACCCTATGTCCTAGCAATTACATTCATATACTACAAAACTATTTTCCAATATGGCAAATTTTATTTGACTTCAGTTCTGCTTTTTGTTACGCAAAATAAAGAAGATACTGTTCAGGCAGGTGCAAAATGAAGCTACTGTAGAGGCAACATTCAATCACTAAACACTATTAAGATCCACATATATTTTTTACTGCAAACTGATACTGTATTTGTGCCAATGTACTTTTTTAATACCTCTTTTTCATATAATAAATGACCCACCAAAAAACCTGACTATCCCTCATCTGCAAAAGAAAAAAGTACCATACCCTCCCCCTTTCCTGACACCCCCCCCCCCCCCGTCCACCTCTAATCATTGTCATACAGTTCCTTACCTCCAGATTGTGGGACAGAGATCACTGACAGAAGCCTGATCAAGGACGCTGGCATGTCTGCGTACACGTTTTGCTCAGTGTTACCCTGATTTTAAGCAAATTGTTCGTGCTCATATAGTTTCAGAAAACTATTCCTGTGTTCCACCCTGCCTGTCTCATCTACCTATGTGACCTCAAACGCTGCCCTACATCCAAAGACCTACTTAACAATGATAAACTCGGAAGGCCGACGGATGCATTGAGGACAATATCACTGGGGTTTGTTCTACAGCTGAAAGTGTTTTTTTTGTGTGTGTGTCTTGTAATAATAAGCTCCCTGCATATCTCTATATATTGCTTTAGGCTACAAACAGCATGAATTAGGTTTGAACTCCTCGTATGAAGATGTTTATTTGACTTTGGTAAGAAGCTGAAATAGCGTGTGGTTCATAACGAATGGCCTTGAAATGTGAATCAGCAGTGTCAACATATTTACCAAAGATTTGCTGAGACTGTATATTTTCCCCTGATGCAGTAATAAAGATGCACAGAGTCACACCTGGGGGCCCGTCCCAATCACAAGCTTGTAGTGAGGGAAGGCACAACGGGGAAATTAACCGTCTTGTTCCGGGACTTAGCTGCATCATTTAGGTTCCTTCTGGCTGGATAGTCATTTTATGGTGATAAATGAATTCTACAGATGATGCCAAAATATTCAGCAGCATAATGTTGTGCTACAACCTGTTCAGATGAGTGTGCTGCCTTTTTTTTTAACCTGGCTTAATAGACAGTAAGTGGTAGTTTAGTATATTTCAAAGTGCTCCTACCAACACAGATTCCAGACATTTCTAAGATACTTTCATCACAAATTGATTTCAGTGTAGATAATTTGAGATAAGAACATTTCATTGAGCTTCAGCAGCAGTTGACAAAAGAGGAGAAGAGCAGGTCATCCACTAAACCGCAGGGTTGACGGTTCAATCCCCAGCTCCTCCTCTCGGCATGTCCAAGTGTCCTTGAGCGAGACACTGAACCCCAAATTGCTCCTGATGGACATGCCAGCACCTTGCATGGTAGCTTGCTGCCATTGTTGTGTGTGAGAATGGGTGAACGAGTTACAACAAACTGTGAAGCAGTTTGGACAAAAACAAACTGTAAAGGCAGCCATTTATCAAAACAATCCTACCTCAAGGTCCATTTAATAGCTGTTCTGGGGCTTTCAATCCTATTGCATGGTCTTCAGCAGTGCATGAAGTTGTTGTCATGGAACTGTAGCCAACATTGATTTAGAATAATCCATGTCCAATTAAACCTGCATTAGCAGGTCAATTTTTGGCCACTGGGGGGCAGCAGAAACAAGCTGTGAACACAACACTGACATATTATACTGTATATAGAAATGACTGACAAACAGTTGCTTGTTTAAACATCCTGCAGATAAAAGGACGAATCAGCATTCATTTGAAGTTGCATTTATAGCTACCTTTATGTATACTCATTTTAGCTCTGCTGTGGCCTCCACCAACACCTGAGGAAAATATCTGGCTTTTCAGCTGCTAAATGCTGCACTATGTTCACCAGCTGCTCACCAACTGTCTGTTTGGTGCTGGGCAGGAAGTGTATGGTGGGTTTTTTTAGAGCCTTTTCCCTGAAAAGGGTTACCTCCTGCGTCTGGAAGCAATGCTTTGAGAGCAGTGGGACGGAATCACAACAATCAAGTTACAGGCCGCAAAACCAAAATAATTAGCCGAAACAAGCTATAAAGCGTAGCGCTGCAGAGTCGGGTGTTAAGTCTCTGTAGGTTCATCACTATAAGCGACCCTTTTCACATATAAGTAGCCATGTCATCCATTGTCAATATAAAAATAAAGATTACTGCAACTTTAAGGTTCAAGTCCATGACAACTGGGCAAACTCCCATCTGCTGAGGAAGAGCAATGCAATATGATAAAAGCTCCAGAATCGCTACTAAATAGACTGAGATGAGATTGTTTTGATATGCAATTTCATATTTTAAATGTGTATATTTTGACAACCAGAGCTCTCAATAAATGTATCAAAGTATATCATCAAAAACAATAGTTTTTAACTTTCTAAATACTCATCGGTGGTGGAATTCAGTGGATCTCAGACTTAGAATTAAAAAGGAAAGGAGAAAAGGCCCCAGGTATGAAAAAGATAGATTTATTTAATGACAAATTAAAACAGAAAAAAGTCAAGGAGTTGAGGGAGAGCAGCAACATTACTGAGACTCCACATGAAGAGAAAGGGAGAGATGATTGGCGTCACCTCCCTCCCTCCTCATAGACAAAAAAGAAAAAAAAAAAAAAAAAAAAAAGAGACTTACCACACAAACAAAAGAGGACAGAGACGAATAGATGAGGAAAAACAATCCAACTCGAGGGGGGGGGGAAACAAACTTTCAGAAGAACAATACAACTTGCTTTTTATCTACAAACACTGAAGTTTAGCCACAAGTTTTACAACTGCCTTTTAATTTTTGCTTTTAAAAGTCATTACAAAAAATGATAATTATGATAATCTCCATTTAATAATAACAATAGCAACATTGTAACGGTAGAAACTGTCCCTCATTCCTGTTTGGGTGATCAGTCAATCAGTGGTTGAGGCCGACACTGGCAGACAGAGCGAGATGGAGGCAGAATAGAGTAAGAGTGGGGAGAGGAAAAGTGAGCAGGCTTCTTGTCAAACGTCCATCTCTCTCACACTCACACTCACACACGCGCGCACACACACACACACACACACCAGAGTTCTTCTCTCTCATACGAAAAAAAAAGACAACTACAATAATTAAAAAGAAACAAATTTAAGCAATAAACCCCGAAAGAAAAACTTTGACTCAACTGAAATGCAGTGTTTTTCCTCTTCCTCACAAACACACAAAAAAAAAAACAGACCCTTATATTTCTCCATCAAAAAGCTCCAACACACACACTCAATTCATCCACTGTTACACCTACACACACAGCTTGTAACGTATACAACAGGTGTGTGTCTGTGTGTGTGTGTGTGTGTTTGTGTGCGTGTCAGAACTCCACTGTTGTCGCCACTCCGTGAAAAAGAAAAAAAAAAAAAAAAGAAATCCAGGGCTGTTGTAGCTGAGAGCCTTCTGAAATCCATACAGTATGAGAGCAGTGTCTGTTCTAATAACTATCAATGACAGTCAACTATTTAAACAGTGTCCGACGCACAATCTTTAGCCTTGGGTGGACTGATGTGGGCCAGATGTGGACCGGAGGGAAACCAGATGAGCCTGTGCAGATGTTTTAAGTGGTAGATGTAGATGGACGCCTGCAGGCTGAGCTCCATCGCTGCAGATCCGAGGTCCTGCACAGAAAGTGGGTGCTACAACCAGCATCCATGTCTATGAGAGGGTTGCAGTCCAAACCATCGATAGCCATGTCGGTCACAGGTGAAAATAAATACCAAAATCTGGGAGAGAAAAAAAAAAAAAAAAAAAACTTCATGAGGCTCTGGGTTCCAGAGCTGGATTAAATGAAGACGGCCACCGCGCTCCGGCCGTGTCATCCGGCCGTGTCATCCGACCACACCGGCGCTCGCAGCCCTGCAGGTGTGTCGGTTAGCGTGTGAACCGTTCGATCCAGGAGGTCTGACGGGTTCTGAGGTGGATTATGAACAGAAGGGAGAGGGGAGGGGGGAGAGGTGGGGGGGGAGCTAGATAGCTGGCTAACTGCCTAGCACTGACCAAGAGTCCGTGTTGAAATATATAGCTTGAGCCTTCCTCGGTGTGTAGCTGTCAGGGCACAGAGCTGCTCGGTGACCAGCCTCCAGCGTCTCGGAGTGAAGGCTGGAGAGCTGTAGTGTCTGAAATGTCTGAGGAGGACTGAGGGGGAGGGGGGAGGAGAGGGGGGGAAGAGGAAGTATGAAAGAGAGACACTAAAATAAGAGAGTGAGAAGCAGGAGTGGTGGGAAATCACTCGGGGAGAGAGACGCTGACGAAGAGACAAGAGAGTTTGAACAGCTTGTCAGTTTGTGTCCGTGTTTATGACCGAGAGAGGGCGAGACTGCATGTGCGTGCATGAGTCTCACATATATATGTTTATATGTGTGTGTTTATAAGGCTATAGCCATCACTACAGTTATGTCCTTGTGTTTTTTTCATTCCTCCACTCATCCATCCATTCATCCATCCATCCATCCATCCATCCATCCATCCATCCATCCATCCATCCGTCCCACCCACCCCCTGGGCCTCCACGGCTGCCTGATCAGACAGTCCAGTTCCACATCAAGTCTATCTCAAGGGGTGAGGCAGAGAGAGAGGGGCGCTGTGAGGTCACAACTGATTTGACCCCCCCCCTAAAAAAATGCCCCCCGAAACAATCTGTAACTTTTTTTTTTTGACCCCCTTCTCTTTGAAGTTCTTAGCACATGGAGATGGTGACGTTGATGCCCAGGTTGCCGTTCTCGGCGAACAGCTGTGCGATGGACGTGTCGAACACCAGGCAGTCGCTGTTCATGATGGCCGTAGCGATGCCCTCGTGGATGGAGCGCGGCGTGGCCTCCCAGGTCAGGCGGCGCCGGTGGCCGTTCAGCTCCAGCCGGTAAGCGAAGTTCTCGGCTTGCTTGCGAGTCCCAATGAGCTGCACGATGGCAAAGAACTGCTGGTGGCCGTCGTACTTCTCCTGCTTCTCCAGCACCAGCATGAAGTGGAAGCCGAAGCATGACTGCATCATTACCCAGTCCACCGCGCCCGGCAGGTTGATGTCTGTGGCCAGGAACACGATGTCCTCCCCCTGGAGAGAGACACACACAGGTTGAACAGCGTTACGCATGATTTCTTTAAGCTTCAATATAAACAGGAAGTGTTCCAACATTGCCGTTCCTAAAGCCATGCATGGCCAAAAAAAAACCCAAAACACTGCTTACTTGTATACGTATTTATCATGTTGCATCCACACATACAGTGTATCAACAGTCTATAAATATGGTGATGTTGATGAACTGAGTGTGCATGAAACTGATGGAAAATACCAACTATTGTGATGTATGCAGGGTCACATATTGAGGATGGAGAGCATGCAGAAGGCAACAGCTGCCTCGAATAAACACAGTATGGAGCAGGAGTGGGATTACTGGTCGATGTGACACGGTGGTGGTGGTGAGTAATCTAGATAAGAATTATGATCTCGCTGATGTTTCCTCATTCTTGGCGAGCGGTGATAGATTAAAGTGAAGAGGAGAGTCCTTTCTGCTGACTAAGATGCTGGTATTGAACTTTGGAAAAGGCAAATGGTAGTAGAAGCATTTTGTAGTTTTTGGGTGTTGACGTAATGAAAAAAAACAGAACCCTAAAGCTGGAGCAAAGAGTAGATTGTGCTCATGACAATTTGTTTTTGAGTCACGACTAAAATGATTAAAACATACATAATGTCATCTGTAATATAATATCATGCATTTATAAAAGAAATGTAATCAGTTTGTGGAACTATAAAGGCATGCTTTTACAAAATAAGCAGTGTGGCAACTCATTTCTGGTACGTGAAGAGGACGGGGGGAGAGGGAAGCCTGACCTGCAGCGTGGTGATGGACTTGTGCTGGTGCATCAGGTGAGGCATGACGGCGTCCAGAGAGCCCTGCCACTTGCAGGATGCGCCTGGGCAGGGGCAGGAGTACGGCCGGAACTCGCACAGCTCTTCGTGCTCCGTCTTGTCGGTGTGAGGCAGGGTGACTTCGCAGCCCGATGAGGCGTACTTGCAGGGGAAGAGGACAGAGTTGGCCACCTTCTCCATGGCCAGGTTCCTGATGGAGCCCAGGGGACCTCGGCAGGTGGGGCAGCAGGTGAGCTTGGGCCGACAGTTGGAGCATACCTGGGAGGGGAACACGTAAAGACGAGTCAGTGTTTATCTATGAGATGTTCTTCTCTTTGAGGAGTGGGAAAGACTTCTGAAATGTCATCAGGGCCAAGAAATGGGATTGCTTCTAAATTTTCACTGAAATTTAATTAGAAAATTGTACCTGTTTATGCATCATAACTGGATTTTTGTCCTCTTTGACCTTGTATTGCATTTTAACTGGATATTGTGTTCGCTCGTTTGTTGCGTGTGACACTTGTATTTTTCTGTTTGTATTGTTTGTGTTTATTGTTGTAACAATGTTTATTCTGCTCTCTTGGCCAGGTCACTCCGGAAAGAGATTTTAATGTCAATGAGACATTGACCTGGTTAAATAAAGGATATATATATATATAAGAGATGTAGTCCAGGAAATACAATACTCAACATTCCTCCTAATACTGCCAGTTCAAACTGATGCCTAGAAATTGAATATTTTCTTCTGAATTACAATCAATCAAACATATAAAACTGGTCAAGTTCTGGGACGCTATTTTTTAACCATTTCACACATGGAAAAATTAATGGAATTTAATGGAATGGATTCTTTAAAAATAAAGAATACTTAATACTGAGTGAGATAGTTGGATATAGTGGTTAAAATAGTTGCTATTTATTAGTAAAAAACACCATGACAAATATATATTGAGGTGGAAATAGAAGTGTATTCACTGAGAGGCAGATTAGGTTATGATTAATGAGTAAATACTAATATATAATACTAATAAAACAGTCAGCTTTATTACACCAATTAAATACTGATCTCTGAAGGTACTGTTGAGCCCAGTAATGAGACTATTCTTTCCCATGGGAGCACTTGCTAACAATATTTATACATTTAATATGTCCTTAACTTTGTGCATTATGTCTCTAACACACCCACACACATTTTTTTCTGATTTAAAATTTTATGCAAACGGGACACTCGAGCTGACATCTAAGATGTACAGCGTACAACGACCGGATTGGGTTACTGTCCGGGCTGGACCGTACATACCAGGTGTCCAGACTGGCATTGCAGGATGGGGGGTAGGACATAGTCGAAGCAGACGGGGCACTCGAACAGGCTGGCCAGGTCGCTGTTGGAGGCAGTGGTGCCTGACAGGGTGGGCACGCGCTGGGAGGGGGGGCACTTGGAGGTTCCTGTGGGCAGCGCGGTGGCAGTCTGGCGACTCATTTCTGGTAAATGGAAAGAGAGAGATGGAAAGAGAGAGCCATGATAAAGTTGTCAGAGTGTAATATGGCGCTGAAGTCTTTGTATCAGAGGAAAAAAAAAAAAAAGTGTAGCTGATTTTCTACACAAGTCCTTTCCTTGTAACTCTTCTTACTTACCCGCTGCACATCTATGAGTTATGACTGCTAGGTCCCTGGCTGTATACCTCTGACACCCCTACATCAAAGCTGATGGCCAATCCACTAAAAAGAGATGAGGATGATAGGGCAGACAGAGACACAACATGCTGAATTCCGCTGAGATGGTATAGTTGGCGTATGTGATATGATGTTAAGTCATATCTGTCATCTTAAGTTCCTCAGTAGATTAAACAATTACCTTATACTTTATTTTTAACTTGAACAAATTTGATTCTATCCTAATGTCAGAGCTCCCTAAACTTTAAGTCTTCATCTGTTGCACAGAAATATTCACTAACCAGTATTTACAGTGTAAAAAACATCCTGTTATACTAGTAATTTCAAAGCTGTGAGACCACCAAGCTTTTACCATCAGGTGAGACGGTTCAATTCAGCTCCTGATGAACAAACGTGCAGCAGGAAATATAACTGGTCTCCTTGTATGTTTATGCCGGTTGCGCTATTCAACTTACATGACATGCAGGCACATGATGAGCTAATCTATTCCCATCTCTTACCATGCTTCATAGCTCTCTCGCAGTTTAAAAAAAAAAAAAAAAAAAATCAAGCAGAGCAACAATCCACTGTATGTGTTTGCTGTGTACAGCATGAACTGCCATCAGCAGTAAAACATGTCAGAATCAAGTATCCAGCAAGCATATTGTTCTGACAGGTAACTGCTGTCCAAGTGTCCATGTGTATATAAATGTAAAATCAATTATCAAAACAGCTTTACTGCCTCGCACAAGTAACTGGTGCAGTTGCCCACTTGTCCATACTCACTTCCCAGTCTTGTATGACTGCTGTAAGCTACGAAGCGCCTGGAACCACAATAAATTTGTGCTTCAAACCAATATGCCTGCGGTTTTGGCAGTTTAGACACTGGTTACTGCAGGCATTTGGATTTCATTTGAAGCATACAGACTGTTTAAGAGGAATATACCCTCTCTATAAGACCTTACGGTATCTTCACTTGACAAAAACAAGGCTACATGAGGAATGAGCAGAAAACACGTCTCTATATGTACAACGTATTTATTACTGTCCCGGCAACAAGTCAGAGCTGCGCAGATTTTCTTCGTCACATATATAAAAAAAGAACAACCAGACAGTAAAGTGAACTCAGATGTGGTGTGTGTGTGTGGAGCTGCTGTTTCCTATCGTGCTGAGCTGTTGCCTTGGTAACATGTTTGTGGTTAAGTATGGGACGGCCTGTGGAGCAGAGCAAAGGCGAGGGGTAGAGAAAAGGAACAGAGTAAAAATGATGGGTAGGAGAAAAAAAAAAAAAAAAAAGGTATGTGCTGAGAAGAGAAGAGCTATTGGAGATGAAAGGAAGGAGGGTGGAGAACAGGATAAGAAAAAAGGAAGTGAGAAGCGGTAGAGAAAGAATGAGACAGCAAAGTCTGGGGTCAAGCGGGTCAAGTACATCAGGAGCGGACATAGGAGCTGTGTAGCTTAAAAAAAAAAAAGCGAATAAGAACATGAAAAACATATGACGGCTTAACAGAAAAAAAAAGGAATGAAAAATGTGCAAATAAGCAAAGAGTGGATGCAGAACTCTGCTAGCTGGCATAGTTCATCCTTTTTATAGCCCTGCCCACAGACAGACGCAGCATAGGGTGACCCGGAACAGAGAGGAGAAAATGTGGAGAGAGGAGAAGATACTACGTGTGGGAGGTGAAGACAAGAGAATGAGGTGGTGAGACAGCACAGCAATATGTAGACAGTCCAACAGCTGGGAAATTTCACACCCACAAGTGAAAAAGCTGCCAAATCTTTAGTCAGGGCTGCTCAATTTGTCTAACCTCGCAGATAATTTGGCAACCGCAATTTAAAAGTGTTAGAAAATACTTTGTTGTTGGGAGTAAGAGAGCATCGAAGGTGGTCTTCCCTGACATGTTTACTCTCTAAACATATTTTTGCACATTAGAGGACATTAGGAGGCGTATTCATTTGTAAAAAAAAAAAAAAAAAAAAAAAAAAAAAAAAAAAAAAAAAAGGTAAATGTTGCTTTTTTTTCTTCTTTACTTTGATTTTTTTTTGACTCCCACGACTAAAACACAGCTAAAAAAACCCTGCTTTTCAAGCACATTAATTAGTTCCAGCCCTGCTTCTAGGGAAGCCGTTTAAATTTCAGTGATTTCCTGACATTTTTGACCACTCCCAGCAGGTTTTAGGGTCGACCAGTAACCGTGAATACCAGATGATGATGTAGATAGAGTCACCACATTAGTTGCATAAGCTTGCCTCTTGCGTCTAGCTCGGTAGCTGGCAGCAGTGCCAGCAGGCAGACAGCTTCTTTAAAGTGCATGTGCTAGGGTAAAGCTTCTTGTGCCAACTGCAAAAGTAAAAACTAGATCTAATGAGAGACGGTATTAGCTAGCTGCCCCTGTGCCTGCCTGCCTGCCTGCAAACATCTGCTGCGATGGAGATAATGCCTTAGCAGCTATTAATAGCCCTTCTTAGCTGGCTAACATGCTAGCAGCAGCACTAAGAGCAGTGGGACCAAATTAGCTCAGGACATTCAGTTAGGCCAAGGCCAGGGTCACTGTCAGCTAGCATGCAAGCCTGAAATAGCTAACATGGGGTAGCTTTGTACAGACAATAACTAATTTGGCTAATTCAGCTTGAGGACAATGCCTCAAAGAGGGTCATTTACTATAAATGGGTAGCTTCAGCAGAGTATTAACACTGCATATTCCTTTCTTCAAGGTATTCATATAAAATGTATTTTTAAAGTGTTGGTATTTTGACATCCAAGTTGTAAATAGGGCTGCAACTAATGATTTTTTTCTATTATCGATTAATCTGCTGATTATTTTCTCAATTAATCCGCTAATCATTGGTCAATGACTCATCAGAAACCAGTGACAGATGCCCATCACAACATGCTACAGCACAAGGTGACATCATTAAATGTCTTGTTTCACCCGACCAACAGTCCAAAACCCCAAAAATTCAACTTACTATCATGTAAGACCAAGAAAAGCAGCATAGTCTGACCATCAAATGTGTCATTTTTGCTTGAAAAATTACTTAACGATGAATCGATTGTCAAAATAGTTGGCCATTCATTTTCTTTTGTTGCAGCTCTAATTGGAAACTTGTGCTATATTTTTATTGAGCTTTTAATTTTAGCAAGCACAGCAACTTGCTTTCTAACCAACTGTGTTTCATCAAATTCTCACTGCTAACTAATATTGTGTAATGCCCTCAACATATCTTGGAAATTGACATTTTGCCTTAGTTGAGTAAGGCAAAAAACTCAAGTCATGCACTTAAATGTGTAGCGTAGTCCATGTGTGGTGATGTGTGAAGAAAATCTGCCAGCTGTGTGTGTGTGTGTGTGCTGAGGAAGTTTGTGTGGTTTGGGTGTGGCTGATTGGTACTGCTGTCAAACAAGAGAAACACTGCAGTGACTGCTAGATATGACAGTCACTGGAAGTCAGAGAGAGAGAGAGAGAGAGAGAGAGCTCCATGTGGCTGTAAATATGATGATAATAATAATAATAATAATGATAATAATAATGATGATGATACACTCCTTCATTTCAGGTCAAAGTGCCTCCAGAGGATGCTGACAGTGGCTTGAAATGAATAATGGGCTACAGTTAATATAACATGAAGAATACTGACTGCAGCTCAGTCAGCAGAATCACTGTATGGCTAAACATACTTTACTGAAATAGATCAACACTGGACCTCGACCAGGAGGCCAGGAAAGGGAGCAACTTTTGTAGTCTAAGAGTTGAGAGAAACTGTTGTGTTGCTACACCAAGTCCCAGTATTAAAGAATTAAAAGTTTTGTTTTAATATTACTATAGCAGTTTAATCTATATCAGTGTAATGTTATGACTAACTTATAACTTATGATCTAAATTCTGCCAGGAGATCCGTCACTGCTTTCCACTGCTGCACCGCAATCTTTGAAAAAGCCAGCTCAGTTGTGATTGATGTGATTAACACATTGCTTCTGACTAGCCAAGCTATACACACAGGCTCTTGGGATTTGGGCACCCAAACTGTCATCAACATGGCAGGGCAGTGCTATGGCAGAATGGTTGTACCACCATCGAAAGCAGGCTTCATACACTTTAAGAAAAAAAAAAATGCTGAATCATATCCTTTAGTAGATGAGTGATTTAATTGTTACGTCCGACTAGGGTGTTATGATACGCGTATTCCTCCCAAACTGTTCGGTACAGGATGTTCTGTTCGGTATGCTCCGTGACCCGTGAACAATTACTGTCAAACTATTTTAATAATCCATTTACTCTGACATGCAGAACAGTAATTCTAGAGCGCCGGTTCCACCTGGAACGTTTTGGCAACGCACCACTTAGCTGTAGCGTGCTCTTGGATGTATCCTACCCGGCTTAGCCAAGGTAGCCTGGTTAGTGTCGCTGCCGTCCGAATGACAAACGAGTGCAACACTATTACTAAAATATGCTCTTTTATCTCCGTGGTGAAACAATCCTCCCCTCTCATTCATAGCTTTCACTCTACATTTGAGTGTGTGTGACTTTATATCCTTGCCTTGAAGTCTTTCAGTGCACACAAACACCATAAACACACCTGTCACCTGCCCAGCAGGGTGCTGTTAAACCAGAGACACTGCAGCTACACCTTATTTTCATACAGTCTGTGGGCTACACACAACACGGCACCACTACATTAATAATGTTGGCCATGCTAACTAGCTGCTAGCCGTCGTGCAGGCTGGTAAAATGGATCCATCGCGTCTCTTTGTATCTACAGGTTGGTGCTCCTGTCAGTGATGGAGCCTCCATGTGAGACACTCTCAGTCCCGCAAAGTACCGAAATTTGGCACTGATTGATCTAACGTGAATAATGTGAAGTAACAAGTATGCAAATTAACCTATAGACTAACATGCGTAACCGCTCAAAAATATTCTCAGCGATTAACCGATTAACAGTTAAATGTTGACATCCCTAGTTTCCGCTGCAGTACAACTAAACTTTTCAGTAACAGTTTTGGCCAATGAGCCATTGTTGGATGTTAACATTTTTCCAAAATAAAGGACCAAAATGTTACATTCTATTTTTTTTTCCTGCTGTACTGAAATCATACCGAACCATAACCCCCAAAACCAACTGTGAACACCGAACCGTGAATTTTGTGTAGAGTTACACCCCTACTTCTGAAACAAATCTCGGCTGGATGACAGCAGCTACAATAGCGAGTTGGCAGCACAAACATGTACAACAAGTAGCAACATGCCCGGCTAAAGAGAGCTTGCGAGGGGATAAACATATCTCTTGTTCAGCTGACACATGGGGGGCTACGAAGTGACACAGCCAAGACGGAGGCAAAATATAGACGAGCAAGGCCCGGCGCCCTTTTGTTGTCAGCAGGTGGCTTAGGAAAAGGTTTTTACAGTCTGAATTTACAGTTTACAAGGCTTCTGTGTTTAGTGTTTACAGTGTCGACACTAAAGAGAACCAGCAGCGAGATGATCCTTCTAAAAGAGGCTTTGTACGCCCTTAAATTATACATTCAGCAAAAAGATACAAAAAAAGGTGTGTGAGACAGAACGGAAAACATTGTTCAGAAGGGCTGACGAGACAGAAAAAGCAAGTCCACTGACTAGATAGAGGGCAATGTGCACATACTGCTCCGTGTCAAGGAGGTGGAGGGAACAATGATGACAGTAAGAAGTGCAGAGATAAACAATGACTAGGCACATAGTCCTCGGTATTCAGGAGGAGCAATATAAAAGACTAAAGTGAAAGGATGGTGCATTTTTCTGTTTAATAAGGAGAAAATAAAATAACAACAACAACAACAACAAGATCCAAATCCACAAACAGGAAACAGCTTAGTCTACCAACCAACAGCAGAGACACAAATGGGGTGAAATGGTCCACTGTAGATGGACAAGGACACACGTCAAACGGGGGGGTGAGAACACTTAACAGAAACAGAAATACCCACCTTCGTCCATAAGATTTCCAAATAAGGCTTTCGTCTTCTCTTGAAATGTGGGGACCTCTGAAAAGAGAAGAAAAAACAAACAAACAGTAAACAAACATTGCCTGATAAGAATAGATCGATAACCCTAATCTGTCAATCCTTACTAATTTGCAGAGATCAGCACAACAAAAAAAAACAGGGCTGACGGTTGGATTGTTGTTTTTGGGAAAGTGCCATGGCCATTGCCCAAACAAGATCTCAGTCTGACCTTCATATATTCTGTCATTCGTGCATGGAGCTCAGATAGCAGCGTTCATGTGTGGTGTTCAAATGTTCCAGCACACTTTCAAGTCTGATGATACTCTCTCACTATGACTACTTTCACAGCCTCTGTAAACTATTCCTACTGCAGAGAAGCTGTTAAATGATCTTTACTGACACACAAACAGAGTCATTATTTCAAGTGAAAAACCACCAACCCAGCTTCAACAACAGAGACCATTTTTGAAGTGGTAAAGACAGTCTTGATACTTTAAACTTTGGAATTTAGTCCCTTCATTTTATGCATAGTCAGATGTATCACTGAAAATGTTGGGTGAGAAAAAAACAACAACTTTAGGACATGAAAAGTTATTAACTGACACAACATGACGGTGCATAAACCATCAACAAAAGGGGACTACCTGTTTCCTCTCTCCACTTGCAACACTGTTTTATGACAACACAGCAGGCAAACCAAACATTGTGTTCACCCCTCTCTGTAGGCGTGTAGAATCAGTGTCAAGGCTGAGGACCACCATTCTTCAAAAAACATATTCCCTCATTTGGTGTTTTGATGATGGTGTTGGAGGTGGTCTAACATGTCAGTCAAAATCTCTCATAGGTGTTCAACTGGGTTGAGATCTGGTGACTGTGAAGACCATAGCATATGATTCGCATCATTTTCAATGTTTCCCCTATAATAGTACGAGAACGAGAACCACCGCCAGGCCAAAAAATATTTTTTTAAATGTCAAAAATAACGCCAAATATCCATTCATTCACAAATTAATAGTGTTTGGGAGCCACTGAGCAGCGCTGTCTCGAAACGTGAGTTAACGTCTGTGTCGTTGCCTGGGAAACTCTTGGGAGCGCAACTCCTTTTAAGAAATAGAGCAGAGCGTAAGCGAGTGAGTGGTTACGTGAGAGACCAAGTGACAGAAAAATAACGGTGGATGTGAGCGGAGCAGAGGAAAAGGTTAGCAGTAAGTTGTCAGTCTGGCAGTAAATGTACAGTACAGACTACAGTGTGTCAGTTAATAAATGCTGCAGCTTGTCAAGACCAAGAAAAGTCACGTCTGTTGTTTCCCCAACTGCTGGAAAATGAAGGGGTTAGCCCCAAAGTTAGCAACAATGGGTTAGCCTAACCTGACGACGCTAAACCATGGAGCGCTAAACAGATAAATAGAAAATGGAAAACCGTGTAGCTGCCTTGTAATTCCCCCCAAAACCGATTGACAACACTCGCCCACCCCAGGCCAAACCACTCAACCTAGAGGAAACACTGATTTTCATACTCATCAAACCATTCAGTGAGCCCTCGTGCTCTGTGAATTGGGGCATTGTCATCCTGGAAGGATAAAGATGATGCCTCAGAACAACTTTGCATTGATTCACATTGACCCTTCCCTCTAAGGGGAAAAGTGGACCCGAACCATGAACCCGTCCCAAAATGCCCCCCACAGCATAACAGAGTCACCAGATCCCCTCACTGTAGGGGTCAAGCATTCAGACCTGTACCGGTTTTTCCCTTTTAATATGTCACCCGTCTGTACATGTCTTAAGTCAATTTGTAGCACTGAAAGGATTAAATGAAAAAAAATGCCATTCATTCCTCAGTTATTAAGATTAAAAGGTTAAGAACAACTGCACAGTTTACATGCACACGAATAGTCCAATCATGTGACTGAGGCGGTAACATGAGTAAAGTGGAGCCCTTCAAGACATTACACTCACTGTGTAAATGCATCATCATAGTAGGATATAAAGTGTAGTACAATTATAAAAAGGCATGTAGACGGCTTAATCCAATTTCAGCAGATTTTTTACACTTTATTATGTCTCTTCTATCGTTTTATCGTCCATCAACGCTCTGTATGCAACACAAACAACCCGTGGTTCAATCTGCACTATAAAAGTGGGGGGTGTGTTTTTTTTTTTTAAAGGAGAGACATCATGAGGTATGAATACAAGAAGAAAATGTAACTTATTGTTGTGTGTGTCCATTCAACTATTAATCTTCCTTTACATGGAAAAGGAGGAGTATTACAGGCTAAATCAATAACATGACCATGTAAAGTATTTCAATGTTGACATGTACAGGGGTGCATACAGGGCTGTGAACAAACCTTTTACAGCACTAGAAGACATTATAAATGTGTTATTATCTAGTGCTGGCTCTTGTCTTAAAAACTCATTTGAATTATGTTTCTGCAAACCAACATAAACATCTTAATTGGAGAATTGCCTTACTCTGATTGCTGGTCCTGATTGGATTATTGAGTGCATGTAAACGTAGCCAACGTTGGCCTAATGGAAGAGCACACATTAAAGCATCCGTTCCTGGAGGGAGAGTGAGATCGATTTTGATGCGTCTACATTTCTGCTCATCAAACACTAACATGGGTCCAGTTTTTAATCAAATCACTACTATATTAAGAAGAGGGAATCTGATTAATTTCCTTGTGTGAGTTTTTGTCTTTCTCAGCAGAGACAGATCTCTAGGGAGCAGAGTTTATGGCAAGGCCTAACTTTAATCTACCTGAACAAAAAAAACGATTCAAAATGCTCAAATGTTGGCATTTTATAATGAAAAACGATGTTGGAGTCACCCGAGTTAATTCTCAGCGAGCACCAACTTGTCTAAGACAAAAACACTTTTACAAACACTACAAATAACACACACAGACGCTTCTGTAATGCAAATAGATGGAAAATCGGTACAAAAGAGACAAATATTGAGATGCTATGGGGACTACTTATTAAAAGACTAAAGCCAAGAGAAGTGAGGATAAAAACAAGAAATGAGGGAATATAAAAAAGGAGAGAAACAGGCAGCAAGGACGGAGGGAAAGTCATGGTAGAAATCAACTGGGATAAAATACAAAGATACAGAAAAGAGGATATGGCAGTAGACATGAGACAGAGAGAGGGATGAGATAAATGAACAGGGCACGAGTAGAGGGGGAGGCAGAAAACAAGCAAGGCTTCAACACAAACATGCCATTCTTTGTTCTCAACTCATGGCCCACTCTTTTCTTAGTCTCACACACACACACACACACACACACACACACACACAGACCATACTGTGTACATACACACCGCCACGTATAATTCACAATGCACACAGGCACACTTTGCTTAAAGCATCTTCTGTGCTCACCCACACACACACACAAGCCATTCAAAATTTATTCTGTCACAACATACAGTACAGACGCTCCCGCTAGCCAAACTCCCCGTACACAAAGTATGAATCTATCAAACTGCCACAAACACAGCTACAGCTCTACTGAGCACAGGAATATATCTTACAAACACCTTGACAGCAGCTGCAAGGACAGTTACACACACACACACATTAAACCCATATGAATGAAAAATGTAAATGTCTCCAGAAATTAGCGAATGTTCTCTGTGTTATCTTTTAAAAGCTTATTCACCTTCAGGCCTGTGCACGCTCCTTGAGGCTACACATGAGAAGAGTCTGAACAAGGAGTTCCAGGGTGGAGCATGCAGTGCTACGCTAGCCGGCTTCGATTTCACTTGGACCAGAGACATGGGGGTAGAGCGTTCGCGCAGCCCCTCACCGCCATATTTCTCTGGCCTTCTCCATGGAAACCACACACTGATGTCACTACTGTTGCCCTAAACACACCGTGAAACAGAGGCTCATATTTCTTTCTCCTGATCCCCCATTAAGGAGAGTAAGTGCATGAGGGTCCAGGGCAATGTTGTGAAAGAATGGAGTGCTGTATCCACCCAAGGGCAAATGGAGGTCCTTAATATCCAAAAGCATTAAAAAAAAAAGCTCACAAGAGGGAAGAGGAGGAGACTGTGAGGGAAAACTACAAAATATCAAACTCCAATGTCCCCTAGTCCACCATTGATATCCTGTTAGTGAAGCAGGCATCCACCAAACCCGCCTATCAGGCCAAACTGAACGCTGCGATAAACAGGAACACCGAGCAGGTTGCTAGGCGCTTAAACACACAAACTCACTGATGGCTTTCTGTTACACTAAAAGTCTGTAAGCAGTCTGTCAGTGTGTGGTGAATCTGCCACTCCCTGGTTGCTCCCAATCAGCCACTAGGACCTGAAGGCAACACGAGACAGATTAGCCAAGTCACTGTAGATTTTCCCCAAATTGGATTAGTTATCCTTTTACAAGTTCCAACTTTGTTTTTCATGGTGCCAGATAAGGCACTGTAGAGTCTGGCGCTGCATCACTGCAGCTTTTAAACAGGTATATCCTCTTCCAAAACCAAAACAGTGTTTTCCAAAATTGCAGGTTTGCCGCAACAAAAGCACAATTCCCACAGCAATAGGAGGGCTCGTTTCTCTAAAAAAAAAACAACAACAACAAAAAAAAAAAGTTGAACAGATTAATAATCCTTTACTGATTGGCAAACAAAGCCCTGCTTTCTCTTGAGTTCCCGGTGGAAGAGGAGACGGCTGTAGCTCGAGAGAGGGAAAGAAGGGAAGGTCCCAAACAAAGTCTCTCTCTCTCTCTCTCTCCGTCTTGACTTTTTTTTTCCCTCTGCGTTCTTTTATTTAAGCCATGTTCTCTCTGTCCCCTGGAGTGTGGTAGGTGTCGCTGCTGCTGGGTGTGTTTGTGTCTGAGACAAGAGAGCAGCTAAGCCGGCATCCAATGTCAGCCTTAACAGAGCATGCTCACTCACACCCTTCCCCTTTCTCTCTCAGCAGCTCCCAACCCGTACATATAACCCCTTCCTCTCCACGACACATCTTTTTCTCTTTCACACAGACTTTAAACTGGACTCTGGGCTGGACTAACGAATGTTCTTTGTCCACCTAGACTTCATCTTCATGTCTGTATCTCTCCGTTTTCTTTTTTTTCCCCCTACAGCGTCTTGCATGCTTTCTCTGTCTCAAGCCTGCATATTTAGCTTTTTTTTTTTTCCCCCTCTTCGATGGACATTCTCTTTCACTCTCTTTCTCCCACTTGTGTTTCCTTCTCTGCCCCCTCCCTCCGCCCGACTCTGTGGTTGTGCAAGTCTCAGATTTCAGCCTTGTCTGGCTGCAGGCTGTACCACCAGCTGCCCTCGTTGACACCATACCTCACTTTCTCAGTGGCTTTTCTTCTCATTCTATCCTTCTATTGACTTCTCCTTCACACAGTTTGCCACAACGTAATGAGCCTCTGTATCACATTCAATAACCTCACACCACTGTATTTGAAAAATTTATTCAAACTGTGGTGTATCTTACCACTCACTTCTGGCATTTGCAAAAATTACAGATTTGCCCACTAGCCACAATTTGCAGATCAAAACAATGTGACGTATTTCTTGAGTTTGACCCAGATGATTAAATCATGAGGGGCTGCATCCCTCGTGATGATTAAAAAAAGTTTACCTTTAACATGTTACTTTCTAGGTCCATTCTTGGTATGTAAAAATGTTCGCCCCTCCTTTGCTTCCTTCTCTTACAGTCTCCGGCACACACACACTCTCCCTCTCCGAACACACATACACACACACATACACACACACATACACACACACATACACATACACACACATACACACACATACACACACACACACACACACACACACACACACACACACACACACACACACACACACACACACACACACACACACACACACACACACACACACACACACACACACACACACACACACACACACAGAACTGAGCCAGCCAGGAAAAGAAGTCCAAGTGAAACCAAAATATCACTGTGAGCCAGAATCTGTCAGCAGGAGAGAAAGTGATAGCTAGCTTAGTGCACACAGAAAGAGACTTTGGTCCCGTTCACACGTACCGCTAAAATGCATCTTGGGTGATTCAATCACATATGGACAGCTCACAAACACAGAAGCAGCAGCTATCTAAAACGCACTGATGATGCACTGGGGTTCAATGGTTTCAGCAGCTATCTGAGTTGGTCAGGACTGCATATGTGTCCTGTATGTAGGACTGCTTGCTAAAATTAGTAGTCCACAATGTATGTCTAGCATGAAGTTTATCATGACAAACCACCCTAACAGTTGAGGACAACATATAAAACAGTGGAATAAAATATCAGAGTAATACATCTTAAATAGTCCGACACTGCCGGTTTGCTTTCTGTCATTACTAGTGCTGTGCCCGTTCAAAACGTGCCTGTTCAGAACAGGCTGATTGCTTGGCCTCCAGTATTGCCGCTTCAATGAATAGAAAAATCAATACAGTTGATGTGAGGTGTGAATGGGTTTGGATTTGAGTGGGCATGTTTGCTAAAAAGATTTTGTCCCAGCTTTGTCTTGTAGTGGTGCTTCACAATCGCCCTGGTCTCGGAACATATGAACTTATTTGTCCGACTGACAGTCTCATCTCATCTCTCCCCTGTGTGCTTATTAGAATGCACAGATTTGATTGGCCGAGTAGCATCACGTGAAATGATTTACAATGCATGCAATTGATCTGAGAGTTTCCTGGGGCGCTGAACTAGTATCGTAAAGGCTAGGAGAGCTGCGCCGGTTAAAATAGAAACCATCAAGACCTAATAATTCTCAATAATTTATCGGTTATTATGAGTATAATGAGCTCACACTTGACACTGCATTTCCTTGACTCCTCCGCAATACACCCACCAAGTGTGAAGTCAATCGGATGAACGGTTGTTGAGAAAAGTCATTGACAGACATACGTACATACAGAGACTCTTTCCTTTATAGTTAAACTAGTGCAAACAAATGCCTCACATGCATGCTATCGGTAGACACTACATTTTACTAATGCTCCCTAAACGCTTCACACGCAGAATATGTGAGGACTACAATTTTGAGTTGAGCTGAAGTTGATCAGATGAACTGTGGGGCTTGTTCAAGACATGCCTGAGACATCCGGCACTATGGTTTGAATATACATACAAAAGTTCCCACGCATGCTGAACAGGAACTGAGCTTAACTTTCTAAACTTCTTCAGTTCATTCTCATCACTGGGTCTAATCCCACCTCCAACCACAATGTGGGTGTGGTGCTGTCTGTATTTCCACTCGTTGTCTCCACAGGCAGAAGAAGCAAATCGATGTTATTTATGAGGTATTTTTTTAATATATTTCTCGAGAACCGCTCATCCAAACAACTTCACACATCAACATTGCACTTCCTCGTTTCCCCTGCGATCCACCTGCCAGGGAAGAAGTAGATCGGATGAACAGTTCTCGAGATACGCGAAGGACAAACTTACCATAAATACATACATACATACATACATACATACATACATACATTCCTTGCTTTATATAGAGAGAAGAGAGATTATTGGTGTCTGTTTTGACACACGTCTAACAGTTGAGCCTCCTTTATGGCTTGTAAGTAGTGAAAGCAAACGTCCATCTACTGCTGCCCTCTAAAAAAACTGTGTGGTAATCAACTTGGGCTTCCACGTTGATATCTGCTCATTTATCAGTGAGTGAGTTTATCTTGCATTCTATTGCCAAGAATGCCACTGAAAATGCTGTCATCATGACATATGCATCCAAACCATACCACAGTTTGTGCATAACCAGTCTCAGACTACATTGTGCAGCTGACCTGCTCCTGGATTCTGGCTGAACGACCAGTATGAAAACTTAGATTTGTTCTGGTTAAAAAGAAGACAGAAGGCACACTGCTGTATTCTCTTCACCATTGTTATGCTGCATCTGTTCACATTATCACCAGACAATATAAGCAAATGCAGTTAAAAAAAATTCAGCAGAGCTACACTGAAGCACAAAAAAATATGGGCACAAAGAGAGCACGCTGTGACATACATACACACTGTGAGCTATAAAACAGCGCTAGTGACACTAGCCGATGTCCAAAGTGTGTTATTAAAGGGGCAGGGCAGCGGATACAACAATGAGCCATCTGCACCAGGCAGCAGTTCATCACCAGAGGCTCAAACACTTCGTCACCTGCAGCCAGGGGTTTACAAAAGGGGAAGAAAGAGAGCTGGATGGAGGAAGGGGTGAGAGAGATTATTTACATCTTAAAAACATGTTTTGGTAATGCAGATGTTTGAATTTCGTCATGCCGATAAGCATTACTGAACTGAAATGAAAGAAAGAAGAGCAAGAGAAACAGAGAAGTAAAAAGCAGCGCCTTGACAGGAAGTTGTTAAACACGCGAGGACAGACTGGAGCACAAGCCCTCATTTCCATATGAAATGACTCCTGCTGTCATTTCCATATACAGTCCGGCTTGTGCTAATCTGATGTGAGTCACTGTCACATGGCCAAAATAAAAGCAAAGACATATTTTCTTTACTATTGCTTTTCAAAAAGAGCACATGCTTTGATTAGTCTTTGTTGGCCTTTTTAACAGTGATTTGGAAAATCTAATTTCATAAAGTCCATTTACAATCTTTAAACTGCAGATTTATGTCCCCATACACACCTATAGAAAGCCTGCGTCTAGAGGAATAAACGACATTTAGATGACATCTTCATGTAAAACCAGCACAGATGACAATATAAAGCTGACCATCGACAGTTAAAATGACAAAACATTACAACCATCTGTAGCTAATGAATGTTAAATGAGCTCAAATGAAAAGTTTGGCTGTTCTCTGGTTAACGTGCTCTCTGTAGTCGGTGTCTGCATTCAGCCAAATATTGTTTGTGGGTGAAAAGATACCTCGTTTCAGTAACACCGCTGTATGACCACCACTGGACCTCGCAACAATTTAATAATCTCCCAGTTAAACTTTGATTCATATCAACATTTAATCTGATCAGTTTAGCAGAGCTGAATCAGTATTTGGAGTACCTTAGTATTTGGAGTAAGGAGCTCTTGAAGTACAGTAGGCTACAGCTGTTAATTCAATGTGTCAGATATATTTAATTAACTTTTCATACATTATGCTCCTCATTGCTTTTTCAGGTTGTGTACATTAGCTAAGATGACACTACAGTCAGTAGTGTTTTGCCTTCTCATCCAACAAAACACTTTAGTTACTTGCAAATGTGAAAAGAACACCTAATAATATTTGTTAAAGCATTAGAAAGGCTTTGCATTTGATACTTGGATGCAATACTGGATTCAAACTTGATAAAATGCTATCTAACCCTCCCCTACCCTGACTGCCCAAAAACCAGCAGTGCAGACCCGGCTTGAATCAAACTTAAATTGCTAATCCCCCTCAGGTTTGTGCAATTTTTCTCCCCTCACATGTTGCATGTTTAGTCAGGCAATCAAAATGCAAGAATTTACCAACCTCAGTGTATCCACTATATTATGTAATAGGTCCCTCTTGTATGAAGAGTCCTGCGATTTGGACAGAGAGCAGGCATGTCTGCATCTCACCTTTTCCCTTAATTAGCCAGCCCCAATATAAGCTGTTATACACATATCTAAAAAGCACCCTATATGCATCACTGCCAAAAGAAAAACTAAATCAGTGTTAATGAGGGAAACATTAGACTACTGCATAATGCACTGTTGAGCGAGCCAATGGAAGTTTTGAATGCGCCAGTTAAGAGCCAATTCACTTTTAATGAGAGGCTCTTTCATCTGGCTCAGAGCTAGGAGAATTAAACCACATGAGGAAACCACTCTTTACAAACACGAGGCAGTGCATCGGCAAGTGGCAAGTGTAAACTGTATTATCTGGAGTCTCGTTTGTTTGGGTCTGTTAAAATGTACTCAAAAGTTCTGATGAGACAGTAACCAGTCCTTTATGTCAGGTACAGATTTTTGGATGCATGACGAGCGCTTGGTCAGAGCACAGAATCAAATATAAATAGTCCTTGGCAGTTGATAGGGCTTTTCAGAAGAAGAGACGGGCTTGCTGATACACAGACTGGAGCCTTGGCGAATCAGATGAATGACCATTTCCCTGCTGACTGTACATTACTGTCCCTCTAATGCCGTTCTGAACACCGCCCAGGCTCACTGAGATGTATTTTATTACATCTTTAGGATGAAAGTTCAATAGATTAGATCATTATAGATAGTGACACATGATGTATTAAAAAAAAAAAAAAGGAGTAGCCAGCCCCGGTCCCAAAAAGAATCCCTGAATGATACAAATAACAACACATGAACATTTCCTTTAGGGGGTAATGCTGTGACTTCTTTTACTTTGGTAGTCACCACTCCACAGCAGGAAAACTACTGAGTAACAGTGCAGCTTAGCAGCTTGTTACCATGGAGAAGCCACACAGAGCTGAGATGTCAGGGCAGAGGCAAAACCAACTCCACACACACACACACACACACACACACACACACGCACGCACGCACGCACACCTTGTGTCGCAACGCATAGACATATGTGCACCATGCATGTACACACACACACACAGAAACACAAAGAGAGCCATAAAGCAAGCAGGGAGTCCCTCTGGCATTAGTAACAGATCTAGAATTACCTCACTGCCTCAGAGCCAATGAGTCACTATGTTTCTAACACACACACACACACACACACACACACACACACACACACACAAGGCAGAAACAGCTGTCATTCTGGTTAGGAAGAGCTGAGCTCTGTTCACTGGACATGTGCTTCTGATGCTGTGCCAGGACAGTGAAAAAGCAAAGGTCTGCTGACACACACACACACACACATTCACACAGCATCTTACTCAACCCTTGTCTACATTTAAATTTTGCCTGTAAGCACCAACAATCATATAAAAGTACCAGGTAATTATACATTGCGACATTTGTTCAAATATTGTTTGATTTTGTCACTCTTGCCAAACTTTTCATACATAAGCTGGTACTGAAAGAAACAAGTGCATCACCTTTTCAGATTCAAAAAGTACATTAAGTACAAACTTATGCAAGCAGCATACTCCAGGAGTGACAACACCACAGGGCATTACAACCAATCTAATGAACCTGTCAGCACACATATGCAGTTACATAATCCTTGCTGCACATCACACAATATCAACCAAATCCGCCACCAAATACTGTACCTACAGATAGGTGGTAGACTTTACCACTCTGGAGAAGACCCAAACACTGAGTGGAATCACTTTATCCTGCAACCGTTCACAAAAACAACACCCGTCAGCTTGAGAATATCCCACTGGTGGACCTACATCAGCTGTAAGCGGCCCATTATCTCTGCGTAAGGGAAATTTGATGAGAGGAATATCAGAAACACCAAGCTGATAAGCTCTACATACAATCAAAAGACATCTAACAAACACATATTCATCAGCATATGTTACTATGTGTGTGCAGAGTTTTGGTTTTGTGATGCAAAAATGCCAAATCTCATCATTATTTTATTACTTATTACAATTGATGGTCAATGAGACACTATTAAAGCTTTTTTTTTTTTTTTTTTTAATTTAACTGTAAAGAATTGCAGTTGTTGTTTTTCCTGCTGTCCCAAAAACAATGATGACCTGACAACAGCATACAAAACATGATCTTTGCTAACAGTTACAACCCTACTGCTAGCAGTTACTGAGTTTGTGGCACTACAACTGGGCACAAAGCTAGCTTTTCCATTCAACTACACAAAATATGAAAAAGAAAACATCCTCTATTTTTTTTTTTTTTTTGCAATTTACTGAGTATGCGGATTTCATGAGGATAAGTCTTTCCTATCCATCATCTTGGCATCTGTCACCATCCGTCCCATATGAAAACCACCCCGGTAGCTACATTACTAACCGACTAAGCCTCACTAAAAGCTACAGAAAACCATCAGGTCAACAGGTCATCTCTGTTGCTACAGTATACTACAGTCAACCAACACTGTACTACGCACAGTCAGAAAAAAAAGCACCATTTTTTTTTGCATTTTTTGCTCAGGATTGCAAGTGGCTACACACCTTTGGTACAGCATCACAGGTGTTGTCCCTTTTTTTTTGCTGATTAGAGCACCTCTCAGGACTGTGATGGTGTGTACATGTGCAGACTGTTAGATATCCTCCTCATCATTACATGGACTTTGATGACCACAGGTAATTCTTAATAATAAATAATAATGCTTCTCCTACAGTTTATGGTTGAGCTTTAGGCAGGTTTCCACTTGCCCAGCTTTATGACCAGTATCATGTAGTTGGTTGTAAATTAAATGATAAAAAACAAAACAAAACACCTGATCACACCAGACATGTTAAAATACATAAAATGTATAAAATGACAAGTTCAGCTTTCAAACCTGCCTTGTGCCTTTTTGTACTACCCACACTTGCTACACCAGGCTTCAGCTGCTGGTCATAAAATCCTAGTAATGCAAAATAAGGACAGGTAGTATCTGCTTTTGCATCACATCTTTTTTAACTGGGTAAAAACCTATTATATGGCTGGACCGTGTATGGTCAATGTGTCAAATTATGGCCAATTTATTACAGGGATAGTCAGTGGTAGTGTCTATAATGTGACTTCCTGGATATTAAATGTTCAACTGCAATTTTCTGTAGTGGTCCCAGTAATATTTGTTGTTAAAGTGTACTTAAGTAGCATATCACATGACAAGGTTAAGCTGCATTGGAGTCAAAAAAGGGTATATATGTAATTGCAAGAACAATACTTTCCACTATATCTTGGGATGTTGGATTTGAAGGAGAACTTAAACCACTCTAATTCTTTCATCTGTTTCTATCTGCAGATGTCTCTCGTGTTTCTGACTCACTCTGTATTGAGTGTTTTGTCAGGGTGATTGTTATTTGCGGTGCTTTAACTGTGCGCTCTCCCTCATGCCTCCCGGTGCATGGAGAGCTGTTTTCTCTCCTACTCTGTGAGCTTGCGCTGTTTGTCCCAGCTCAGATGCAGCCGAAGCCGCGCGAGCCAGCCGTCGGAGGTTTCTCATGTGCTGCAGCCCCAGGCTCACCACTGGGTGAGCTGTCGACATCATCCCAAGGAGAGACCCGCCAAGGCTCAGGTCAATCATGGCGTGGGAGTCCAGGCACAGACTGAGGTGGGGCGTCTGCTGGCTCGGCTGCAGGGCGCTCTTTGCGGACTTGGAATGAGCTGCAGTCAGTGGAAGCGCTGTACACGCCCCCTGAGGACGCTGATTCGTTTTGAAAGAGCAATGGCCAATGAAGAAACTCCAACACTCGGCCGGCCGACAAATGGTGTAAGTGCATCACTCAGTAACGGACAGACATTCCCATGTGTAAGGCTGGCTCCGTTGTTGCCGTCCAGCCAAAAAACAAATAGCACATTTTCTCATTTGGTTTTTGAATGTTCGTCTTTAAGATTAGTCAAGAAAATGTGGACCTTTCTGGTTGTCATTTTCTAAAATCAGTATTGTCAATATTTTATATAAGACAAACACTTCGACCATCAGCAACAAACTGAATTTATAGCCGATGGACTATTTATGTGCATTCAAGAAGACAAACCGACTTAGGCTCACCCACAGAAAGTTGGTTAAGCAGAGCTTACCACCTATGTAGCAGTGCACCTCCACTTAAATACTCTGCAGAAAGCCCTGGGCTTTTTCTGACAGACTGCACTGCACAGCACACACATCTACGTGTTTGTGTTTACCAGCATTAAGGCTGATTTGTAGTAGGTCACTCAACACTTTTGATAAGTGTCACTCGACAGAAATGACATATTTTCAAAAGAAAAAAATTGTCACTCAACACTTTTCCTTTCATGTCGCACACTTGGACGTCATATCTTGTCGTGCAATGTGCCTGGATAGTATTACTTACTCAGACCTGCAAACCCTGGACGAATTATGAGTACCACTTCAGCAACCTAGATGTGTCAGATGCAAATCACTGCTGTTCGCACAATAAATTACTGTACATAATTTGCATACATACACATAACAGTAAATCATTTGCATACATGCAACAGACAAACAAAAAAGTGAGGGAAGCACTAATATAAAAATTCTTGATACAATCAATGGATCATTCACAAAAATATCTGCAGATGCCAAAACTGTTAGTTGGTCATTTATGTCTGTTTGTCCATTTGTCTTTCACCTAAACACAGCTTACCAACAAACAATTTCACTACTACTACACACTAGACTACCACTACTGCTGCATTTACATTGTTTCTGTTGTTTACACCTCCACAATAATCAAACTTTAAGCCAATGTGATTTTTTTTTTATAAAATATGATTTTCAGCTAATTTGAAAAGATGATGACAATGTAGCTGTAAAATCCAAACCAGCTTAAACAGACTATTTTGGGGCCATAGTGACATAAATATTTTAGAGCTGGTTAATACAACTGTTCTCATTATACGATGACCTAATAACAATACAGGCTGAATATGAACATGGCTGTTGAAACTGCAGAAGTAATCACATCCCTCCTTACATATTGTACTTAGTTTACAATGGGGGATGTTTCTTTTCCTTGAAATTTTTCTAGAGTAGTAGTAGTTATAGACTACATTGCCAACACACACACACAGACACACACACAGACACACAGACACACAGACACACAGACACACAGACACACACACACACACACCTCCTAGTAACTTTCTAGGTAACATTATTTCTGTGGCACATGCAATCATTGTTTTTCCCATCCTGCTCCTCTCATTACAGCTACGGGTTTGGCTGCAATAATAATAATAATAATAATAATAATAATAATAATAATAATAATAATAATAACAACAACAATAAATACAGTGATGTGAAAAGTCAAGTTTAACAATCTGCGACACACAGACAATATAACTTAATGTTACTTTGTCAACTTAAATACCTGGTGAACAAGAAAGCTAGCTTGCAAATTACGTTATTAGTTATTGGCAGGTCTGCGTTAAGTTAACTCAATTCACAATTTCACCTTTTCACGTCCACCCCAGTCCTGTTTCCTTTGTAAAGGAGTTAACAGAACCATCCTCACTTGAGGAACCAGCCAGCCAGAGTGAGGAGGGGGAACGAGAGAGATAAAATCGATGTCGTGTTGCTGTCCATTTGCAGTCTCTTGAAATGACATTACGCGTTTGTCAATCAGGATCATCCCCGCCTGATATTTGGGTGAAGACAGGGGAATGAATCTGATGCTGTGATTGGTCGACCTCTTCTTCTTTTGCTTTTCGGCAGACTAGACGCTGCTGCCTCTTGTTGTTAGATTTGAGTTAGTTTTCCTCTAAGTTGACTGCTTTGGCCTGGCGGGGAAGGGGGCAGCACACACTTCTCCGTTCTCCATTTCTCTGTTTAGCGTCGTCAGGTTAGGCTAACCCTTTGTTGCTAACTTTGGAGCTAATCCCTTCACTTTTCCAGCAGACAGGCAAACAACAGATAAGACTTTTCTTGGTCTTGACAAGCTGCAGCATTTATTAAGTGACACACTGTAGTCTGTACATTTACTGCCAGACTGACAACTTACTGCTAACCTTTTCCTCTGTTCCGCTCATATTCACCATTACTTTTCTGCCGCTCGCTCTCTCACTTAACCACTCACTTGCTTACGCTCTGCCCTATTCTTTTAAAGAAGGAGTAATGCTACCAAGAGTTTCCCAGGAAACAAAACAGATGTTGACCTACGTTTTGAAACAGTGCTGCCCAGAGGCTGCCAAACACTATTGATTTCTGAATGAATGGATATTTGGTGTTATTTTTGGCATTTAAAAGAATATATATATTTTTCAGCCTGGTGGGAGTTCTCATTAGCCTAGCAGCCTGCCAGGCCTGTACAATTATAGGGGAAACACTGTGAATACTGCATGTGCACAATTCAACTCACAGGTGTGAGTGTCTTTGGTTAGTTTAGTGACAAATCATACCAGCATACTTTGATGTTACACAAAATGCGTACCTTCTACACAAAATGCGTACAGATTGGCAGGTCTGCTAACGTTGCCATGGAGATTGTACTTTTCACTGAATTTCCTTATTGATATTTTGTAGGAGTGTCATGATTTCAATTCTAAAATTGATCGAAATGAGTGTCTGATTTCGACCTTCGAAATCAAGAGCAGGATCAGTGATTCTCCGGGTATTTTTTTTTTCTCCACGCCACTTACTAGTGTGCATACGAAGAGAAAAAACACATTTCAAAAAAGACACAGCGTGACTTCCTGATAGCCTGCAGCTGCATTACTTTTCAAGACCTCATGGCCACTGCTGGAGTCGGAGATGATGGAGAAATAACAGAACTGGAAAATCCTCCTGCTTCCCTGAAGTCACCGGTGTGGCAACAGTTTGCCTTCCCCGTGAGTTGTGTAAATATGTTGTTGACAGAAAAACTACAGCTTGCTACACACTTCAGGAAGCTGGAAACATAGTGACATATTCAAACGTCCCGAATCAAGATCTCATAAGTGAAACGTTACTACACAAACGACAAGCTACAACCTAATTTTCACCAAAACAAGCCCTTCTCCGAGCTGGACTAATAACATTGGTCTCTATGTACAGCCGGCTGTGAGACGAGTGCAACACAAACACTTTGCTGCACGTGAGGAAACTAAAGCTGTTGTTGCAAAGAACCCCTCTGCCATTTAGTGGCTCTTCTTTTTGTTTTTGTGTTTAACAATATTTTTTCCAATTGACTGGTGAAATAGGTTATTGTTGTTACATTTTAAATAAATTATTTAAATTTGACCATAAAATATGGCGGTTATATCACACTTGATACCATGTCATCTATCTTTTTAAATAACAATTAAAAAATGTAAATGACAGTTGTCAGGGCATAAAACCAATGATTTGTTGATCTTTACAAATCAAGACTCGTTAGTCTAACAACGGCATAGCTGTCAGTACTGAAAATGGAATTGAATCGTGAAAATTGAAAGTCAAATTGATTCGTGGATTTGAAGAATCATGACACCCCTAATATTTTGGTCTGTAACTTAAGATAACTTGTAACATCCTTGTTTAGTGAGTCCTGGTCAGGATGATACTGAACTAGCTGGCTGTAGGATAGCATCTGCTTGCCAGGGAGACCACCAAAACCTTTGGCCGAGGCATAAATTGAAAACATTGCGCGACTCCTCGATTTCTGTTGAGCAACACAGTGACCATAAGTTAGCCTTTGGAGTATTTTCCACTGATGAGATGCAGTCAGCCAGAGAACTGAAATCACATACAAATATATGACACACATTGCTGTCAGTGGTTTAGTCAGTGGAGACCACATCTCTGTTGCCCTTAAAAAAATGTCCCATACAGTCATTTCTGGTCATTCAAAACTTTAGCAGACATGCACACCACCACGTCCTATGACTACTTGGACACAATCGCACATTTAAAAAGTGTTGCTTTTGGCATGTGAACATGTCTCTGCCAGAATGTGGTTTCAGTCAAAACTGAAGACATAAGTTGTTTTTTATTCTACATTCATAAACAGTGAATAAATGATCTCCCATCGCTGCAAGACACAGGCCAAAGGCAAAGAGTTTTCAAACGTGCAAACAGAACACATCATATAGCTGCAATCTGTGCCTTTAATGTTGCAGTTTTATATTTGAAGCTTTTGCATTGACGACACTGTAGTAACTTCCACGTGTCTACAAGTTACTAAAAGCATGTTGTACATTTTAGGCCTAACAACTTACTGTACACCTTTCTTCTTAGGGGTTCATTAGGGTTGATGACCTCATGTAACTCAGCTCAGATCCATCCAACGTCAACCTGCGTTAGCCAGATATAACACCTCCACAGGTGTCCATGTTGCTGACAATGATGCGATCGGCGTAACTGCTGCATTCATTTGCACACTATAACGTGTGTTCAGTAACGCAGTTGTAAGTCATCTACCGAACAATTACCACTAAGGCTAAAAGCTGACATTCAGTCGTCCTCCTCTTTATAGACAGGTCAAACACACGCAGTCACACACAGTCACGGTGGCTCTCTGACAGCAGCCACAGTCCTTACTTTGAGTAAACATTACTCATCACTTCCTCTACACCAGTCACAAAACCAGGTTATGGCAGTAACGCTGCTACACAAAACAATGCCATGATGGGTTTCTGTTGACCTGATCTAACCTGCTTTGAAAGCAAAATGGCCTTGTCTGGCAAGGCAGACAACGGCGTACCCTCGCTAGCATTAACTGTTACAGACATACAAGGCCTTGTCTTGCCGTAAAGCAGCTCCACATAACGTTAGCATATTAGCTAGCTAAATCGGTGACTCGTTAGCTTAGTGTGTGTGAACAAGCAGAGAAACCGATACCTTCACGGTTTTCATGCACAGTTCACTGCACGTTAACAATAATGTTTGCTCGCCAGGCATGCCATTTGACTGCACAACACAAACGAGTGTGCATTTTAAAAACGCCAAGGTAACAAACAAGCTAGCGGCACGGCTAGCCAGCTTTTTTGCCAACAGCCAACATTAGCAGCGCGCTAATGAAGGAAGCTAACGTCTGCTAACAGCAGGGCTGTTGTTTTCCCCCCAACACACACTAGTTACACTCGAAAATACGATGTTTCTCTGGCCACGGCACACCCGGCTTACCTCGGACGAAATATCCTTTAATTCCCTGCAGATAAATGGGGTGAATGTATGGCGACGTGATGGACACAGGGTCGATCTTGGTCGTCTTTCATTCGTTAGCTCGATGTACACACACTCGCACTGCTCTTGAAACAGAGACGAGACGCCAGCCTTTAAGTACCAGCCGCTCTGGAGCGCGCAGTTGTTGAAGTTTGTCGCGGGAGCGCGCTCTGCACGAATCGCAGAACCGCAAGCACTCAGTCAGTACCTCTGTTATAATCCTGTTATAATAGCCTACAGTTGGATCACCATCCAATGCCGTCCAACAAATATAAAATTATTTCCAAATATATATAATATATATAATATATATATATATAATGAAATAATAATACATTTAATTTGTCCCGTACTTTTCATTCATAGTGAAACTCAAAGTGCTACTGTATTAATAAAACAGAGCAAACAACATAAAGAAAACAATAATAATAAGAGTTAAGATGAAAAAGCCTTCCTGAATAGAAGGTTTTTAGGCCTTTTTTAAGAGTCTGGGGTCTGTGCTGCCCCTGCTGATTGGGAAGGCTGTTCCACAAGAAACAAATTCCTACCCTACAGTTCATTTCCAGCTTTCATGAAGCTATTCAACCCAACATAATAATCACTTCATTCCCCAACAAGCCCACCCTCCCTAGCACACACCCACACACACAGAAACACCTGCACCATCCCCAGAGAATCAGTGTTGGTTGTCAACAGTGTCGTTTACGTTTCACTTTACTTTCACTTCATTCTGCTTTGACTTGTTCACGTCAGTCAGCAGCCTATTTTTATCTAGTGAATTTTCCCTTGCACCCCTTTCCCTTAAACCAAAATAGCTTCATAATGATTTAATGATCGAATAAGTAGCAGAACACCTTCAAAAGCAGGTCCAGTTACTTTTACATAAGGGTCTCTAGATATCCTATTACTGAGAACATTAATTGACATTTGATGTAGATATAAGAAAACCTCAACTTCCTAACTTAGAGTTTTAAAAAAGGGTCTTTTTAATTATTGTGTCCCTTTATCAGGCTTTAATAAATTATAACAAAATCAAAACAAAAATCCAAGAAAAGAAGATAAACTTGTCAGCTATCACTATGGTTAAGTGCAATTTACCAATATCTGACTCTCCTGATCAAGTGCACAGCAATGTGAAACTATCAGATGTGAGAGAAAGAGACCGTGCGATTAGTCTTGAAGCTGAGCATACATGTAACTGGGTGAGATTAAGATTAAGAGGTCATGTCTGTTCCATAGTAAACTGGACATAAGGGGAGTCCCCCCCCCCACCACCACCACCACCACCACCACCATCATCAGGAGGGGAGGGGGAGAGAGATTGGAAGAGAAAGAGAAGAGAGACAGAGAGGAGGGTAGGCGGGGGTGGGAGGGGCCACACAGGCTGGGATTACAGAGAAGGATTGGTTATGTAAGTGCATTGTCCCACTAGGCCAGTGGCAGCCGGAGCGCATGGGAGGGCGAGAGAGACTCAGACAGCAAGAGAAGTGAGAGAAAGAACAGACTTTTGTGAATATAATCCTATTGTCCCATTGTGAACAACGGCTTTAGGCATATACCTCTTACTGTAATCATACAGAGTGTAACAACCTTCCTCTATGAATGAGTGCACCACTTCTTTCTCTGAACATACAAAGTCTAACACCTCTATCACATATAGACTGTAGCGTATACCAGCTCTTTTCTGGATGTATACAGTGTTTTCCTCTGTTGTCTGGAAATATGAGGATGTCAACTCCTCATCCAATATTTGGACAATTTGGAACATACAACTTCTGGGCTCGACAGGGATGGATATATCAGTTGGTTGGTCCACCACTCTGGTTCAGACTGAAATATCCCAACAACTATTGGATGGATTGCCATAAAATTTTGCACAGACATTCATGGTCTCCAGAGGATGAGGCCTAAAGCCTTTGGTGATCCCCTGACTTTTCTTCTGATACGACCTTGAGACTGACATTTTTGTTTTTTAGTGGAATATCTCAACAACCATTGGAGGGATTAAAATTGAATCTGCTACAGGTATTCATGGCCCCCAGAGGATTCATCTTAATGACTTTTGTGATCCCTAACTTTAACTCTATAGCGCCACCAACCTGTCAACGTTTTCATTTATCCTGTGAAATATCTCAACATCAATAAAAATTGATTGGCACAAATTTTTGTGTAGACAGTTTTGGTGCATAGACAATATATCATAATGATATTGGTGACCCCTTGAATTTTGTTCCAGTGCCACCGTGAGGTCGATATTTGTGGTTTTTAGTGAAATTTCTTGACAGCTATTGGAGGGATTGCTATGTAATTAGGTAGAGACATTCATGTTCCCCACAGGATGAATTTTAATCACTAACTTTTCATCTAGTGCCATCATCATTAAACTTGTCCATTACTTATGATTTATGACCAAGTACCTGCAAAACTAAAGACACTCACATAAAGTACATATTGAGGAAGTCAGTGTAATTCTAAATGGTCAGATTACTTCTTTAAAGGCAAAGGCGTGGTCACGTTTGCTTCTTAGTTTAAACTCTGAACAACCAGAAATTTCAGTGTCTGAGGAGAGTGAGTTGGCACATGTGGAGTGAAAAGATTTATAATGTACCTGCGTGGAAGTAACATCTGGGCATTCAGGTTAGGTTATTAGTAACATATTAATACCATAATTAATAAAAGTGGTAGATAATCAGCAAAGCAATGCAAGGGTTAGTGTAATATGATCCTGTGTCTCAGTGCCTGGAAGCTGCACTTTGAACGAGCTGAAAGCAGGAGACTCTTTACAATGCCAAAGTACAGGGAATTGAAATATAGCTCAGACAGGATATAATGAGGGCATGTACAGTACAACAGGGTTTTTTTGGGTTTACTGCAGAAATGTTTTAATCTTTGAGGTTTTCATAAATTATTGAAGCCAAAACACACTTTGGTAAATAGCTTTTTACAATGCAGGATAGAAATTGTCATAAACGGACTGAGGTGATCACAAATCTCAGAGTTCTGGACATATGAATATAACACAAGGATGTCAGTGTTTTCATTATTTACTGAGGAAAAGTTTTTAGACCTTCAATTGTGGATGTATTGGAGACAGTTATGATCAAGCTCATTTCCTTACTTTTTTGGGATTCAGGTAATGAGGAGAGGCATACAATGGGCAAACAAAGAAGGAATGAAACTACAGAGAGTGCAGAGAGGAGTGTGTGGGAGAGGGGTTGGGGGAATGGAAAGGAGAGGAAGTGGGGAGATCCAAACCCAAGAGAATGTTAAGCTGTTCTGGTATGCTGGTGGAATTTGAATTTCTGGTCAGACATAACAACATACATATTGTTTTATTTTTTTCTTATCCTAGCGAAAAGGAGAAAAAGGGTGGAGGAAAGACACTTTGCAAGAGCGGTTGCAAAAGAAAATGTGGAAGGAAGAGATCTAAAGAGATAGTTCAGAGAGGAGATAGGAGGCGCGCGAAGAGAGTCTGAGAGAAAGGGAGGAAGGAAGTGAGGAGACAGGGGTGATGGATGTAAGGAGGATGGAAGAAGAGTAGAGACAGAGGGTGAAGTGGAAAGACTAGTTAAAAGAAAGGAGGGAGCCAGGGAGAGGAAGACGGTGACTGAGAGCCGGCAGAACTGTTTGCGCTCCCATCAGCAAATTCCAGACATAACACTGTTTGGCAATAGATTCTTATCCTGAAACCAATGTAAATTCTTAGCTCTGGATTTCTGCAGTCTGCACTGAGGACTTGTTTACTGCTGAGATCCTTGTGGAAAACCCTGGTTGGACTGAGTTTGAACCCCTGACCTTTAAACTTACTATCTGCAACAGGGGAGGTCAAACTTTGGAAATACAGTATCTGAGTATGAGGCAGCTGATTGGATTGGAAATACATGTGTTTTTCAAATTGTTGCTGGTTTGTTGCCGATGCTGCTGACGTGCGACTGTGCAAGAGAAGGTGTTTGCTCTGAGAATTTATGTAATATTTGTCTTTTTGATATGTCTGTTTGTGTAGTGAAACTTTTTAAGTGTCACTTTTTTTGACTGTTCCAGTCTTGAGTCTGGTTTTAATGAACTGTGGCATGTATCAAGATCCAAAATGTGTCAGGACATGGCTGCTGCAGGTGGGTTCCCACATGATGACAAAAGAATTATGACACCCAGCACAACAGAATAGAGGTTGTTGAGCTTTGACACATTACATAATGTCATGTATTCCCTCTCACTCACAGCTTGCCATTTAGACTCTGGCCACCAAATAATTTTACAGTGGATTAATATAATTATGTGATTATGAAATCTGGCTATTAAATTACGGTCTATGGACAGTGATCAAAGTACAATTGCAGCACAAATTGCATTGTCTATGTCTTTGTGACCATAACTGCAGGGTTTAGTATTACACACAGGACCACAGTGCAACAAGAAAGGCAATTAAGGATATAGTCTGACTCAGAAAAACAGGGAAACAGTGGCACAGACAGGATTTGGATTTGAGTGGCCTCATTCAGAGTGGAAAAACCACAAGTCTATAACGTGCACCAGTATTTCCCCATTTTCTGTTCAAGAGTTGCGGTAGGAGGCACAATTGAATCCTGTGCCCACGAGCCTGAAAGAGTCCTATTTTTGTTAAACAGAGCATAAGGCTGAATGTCAGTTTGGTGGTATAATACAGAGAAATAGAGAAAAAAGACAAATTACAGATCAGAAAATATGTTTTCATCCATATGTTTTATTGTTAGTGTATTATAATCTAAAGCTTTGTGAAGGCCCTGTTAAATCAAAACATCTTTTTTAATTGTTAGATTTTAACTAGCATACGGTCTCTCTCATAAAAAGGTTCAGTGAGGAATCCCAGGCTTATCCCCCGAATCAAAGAACCTTCTGCCACAAAAAAGCTTCATTATTTGCATAAAAAATATAATCTTTTATGTTGTTCTTTGTCATACCAGCGACTGGAAAAGAGAGCTAGTGCTGTGACGACTCAATTTTGGCTACCCAGGCTGGAAACACTCCTTTTTATTTCTATTGCACTTTAAACATACCTGTTTCTTAAGCATGAATATTACATGAATCCTGCTGTATTGTGTGTAAGGCTAACTGTTAGCTATAGCCAATAAGTTAAACTTTTAACATGTTAACTATCAACTCAAAACTTCAAGCTCCCTGTAATTTTAATGTAATTTAAATAAACTGGGTGTCACATGGTAAGTGCAGGAATGTAGAGTGTGGTTGTTTTATTAATGTGTAATGTGTATTACAAAAATGTATTAAAGTTAGGGTGTAACATTACATGTCTTAATGTTGTATATGACTTAAAAGCAAACAGTTAATGAAATCATAGCCATTGAATGACCTAGCTACACAGCAGAGGTTGACAAAACTGTAACTTTTCAGTTAATAAATGTGTCTCAGTTGCAGCCTTTGTTGTTGCTTTTCAGTTGTGTCTTTGTGTCTTGTTTGTTTCTTACATTACCACATAAATACTGATCTCCTGTTACCGGTCGTGTTGCAAGAGAAGACAGTTCCTGTACTGTGTGAATGAGATACTGTTTATTTAACCATTTCGCTCCAAATGCCGGTCCTCAAACATGCCACAGTAAAACTTACACCCACAATCAATTTTCACTGCAAGTCAGTTGTTAAAGAGGCTGTGAAAAAAGCAGCAAATCATTGAAGTCGAGAAGCTTGAACAAGTGAATGTTCAGCATTTTGTTTGAAAATTAGTTTGTTTGAAATTAATCGTTTGTCAGAATTGTTGAGCATGTTCAATTTAATGTTTCTCTATATATAAGTAATCATGTATTCATAATAATCTTGTATCTGTATGTGCCTCATTGTTGCTGTTTCCCAGTTGTGCTCTGTTGCTCTTTTAGTAATTAACACGACTTTTAGTACTTGAAGGACAGCTTAACAGTTTTTCAAGTCTGTCTTAAAACAACAGTCATGAACACTAAAGGAGGATTTCCTCACTGCGATCATTCCTCCTGTTCATATGGGCGATACTGGCTACTGCCAAGGTAAGGCTGTTCTTAACAAAACAGGATGCTGAGAAATTGATTCATGCTTTCATTACTAGCAGGTTGGACTATTATGACTCCCTCTTCACTGGCCCACCAGAAAAGTTGATAGAAAACTTCAGCTAGTTCAGAACTCTGCCACCAGACTTTTAACAAACACCAGGAAAAGAGAGCACATTACTCCTGTTCTAGCTACCCTGAACTGGCTCCTCATTTCTTTTAGAATTGATTTTAAGGTCCTTTTACTCCCATACAAAGCTCTTAATGATATAACACCTCAGTCCACACAGTCATTAAAGTACAAAAATGCATTTAAAAGGTTATTTGAAGCTTATATGAGGCTTCAGCAGTCTGAGTTAGTCATATCAAGTGGATATCTGACACATTTAGCATCAAATTCCCTCTTTGTGTTTCCTCAGACAGTGTTTCCCTGTTGAGCTGCAGTGGAAGTATAGTAACAAAAAGAGGGACTTTGGCACTAAAAAGACTGTAATGTTGAAGGATATCTACTTGATTTGACTCATTTGGACGTCTGAAGCTTCATATTAGACAAACTTTTAAATGCATGTTTGCACAGGAGGAAGCTTGTGGATCTTTCCTCCCTCATTATAAATGCATTATGAAGGGATTTTCTAATGGTCAGTATGAACAGGAGGAATGATTACAGCAAGAAAAATTCAATGTTCATTTGGGCTCCTGACTATTGTTTCAAAACAGACTTGAAAAATTGTGAACCCGTCCATTAAATACAATTTTTGTAAAACAAATGCATTGTTTTCATGATTACGATCATGACTATTATTTAATAAAACCCTGTAAAATGTTTTACAGTTTTGAGGTGCTGAATATTTACCAACATATAGGATTTTCAATGTAGAACCATTTGTTTTAAGAGTGTGAGGTCTGAGAAAATGTCCACTGCTAAAAATTCACTGGGAGCCAAAAATATTTTGTCCTCCTCTTCCTGTAATCCAGGGTTTCTCAACCCTTGGGTCAGGACCCCATGTGTTACAGTTAAAGTACTGCAGCCATACGCTGTGCATGCAAAGGCATCTATTGCACCAAGAGGCACCCTGATCTGTCCCAAATTAGACTACCTGGCCTGTAGGGAATTCTCCTGCAGCTATCCTCTGGCCAAAGCCGGCCTGTGTATGATTTGCATCAGTATTTTCCACTGCAGTCGAAGAATAATCTGTGGACACATAAATTATCAGTGCTGGCAAGTCCCTTTGTCTGAAACACAAGCCACATGCATTTGCATAATGAGAGTCAGGTTGCGTGAAGCATGTTGCTTATGTAATGTTGCACCTGATATATGTTAGTACATGTGTGCTTCTTATGTCTCTGGGGTCTGAGCCTTGGAAATAATAAGCGAATAAACAGATAAAAGAAGAAATAGTATGATGATGATATGGATCTCAAACTGTAAGAGGAGTATTAACATGATTTCATTTTGGCAACCATCTTATCTGTGTCCATGCTGTCTTTACTGTGTATCAGGACTTTATCAGAACTGTATTTTCACATCAGGAGCCACTAGTGAAAAAAGCTCTGTTACTGTGTGTCACATGTTCATGGACACAGGGAGTAATTCTGGGTAAAAAATTACATTACATGCATAAGAATTTCACCTATGTTCATGTGTGTGGTTAGCAGGGTTCAGGCTGAATCTGATCTGCCTGAACAACACACATTTGCACACAGGCAAAGAGGAGTGTCCACTGACCTTATACATGTGTGATCCTCTGCACCCATGGGCCTCACCCTAAACATCCCTCCGTATCCAATATCAGGATGTACAATGTTATGTTTCAGATTTTCTTGGTCCTTACACAGTCTACTGCCATTCCTCTCTACAAGCTGGATGTTTGACGGATGGATGTTTTACATTTGTACAATATAAAGCAAAAGAAACATTTTTTTGTTTTGTTTTGTATTGTTTTTTTTGCATTGTGGGTGTCAGATAAAAGGTAAACTGTAGAAAAATGGCAGTTGGCTGAACCTGCTCAGGTTGAAGTTGGGTGGAGCTGAGCTGGAAATTTCCAAAGAATCAGGGAGACGTTAGTCAAGCATAGTCCTGGTACGAGGTTGTGTCAGAGATTTATAGCAAATTTTTGAAAGTGACACGAGAAGATGGAAATAGAAGATGGAATGAAAGTAGCAATGAATAAATGGATCAAATAAATGAAAGTAGCAGTTCCTCTACCGCCTCCTTCTGCCGCTGAATTTGGACAACTCCTCCTCTAGGGATCAACATGTGCTAATGTGTTTTACTTGTGTTTTTAAGCATGCTAGCAGCTGGATGACAGTCTGTCAGTCGGTCCACCACTTTGATCCAGAATGAGATATGATGGATTGCTATAAAATTTTGTAGAGATATTCATGATCCCCAGATAATGAATCATAATGGCTTTGGTGTTCCCCCTACATTTCCTTGAGTAGCAGGTTGATATTTGTGGATCTGAGTGAAATTTCTCAACAAATATTGGATGTATTGTCATGAAATTTGGTATATACATTCATATTCCTCTCAGGATCGATTGTGGTGATTACAATCCATTTGGTGAGTTTTCATCCTACGCCATCATCAGGCCAAAAATGTAACGTGTCCAAAACAGTTAATGATCCCATACTGAACAAAACTAATCTCTGCATCAGCCTCAACTGAGCTTTGTGGTCAGTGCTAAATAGCAAATGTTAGCATGCTAAGGCCACCTTTGTGATTGTAACTGTCCACTGTGTCAGACTAAAGGGTTTATTGCTATACCCTACAAAAATATACTTCTTATGAAAAAAACTGACCACAGAAGATACAGAAAACTTTACAAACACCATACTTATTCAGCTTTGGGTTCGTAAGGGGTGTCATCCTCAGTTGTCAGCACACTGCAACTGAACCAGATTGCAAAGACAGTGACTTTGATAGAAATGAATGTATGAACGCGGCTCACATACATGTTTCAGTGTCATAAATCTAGTTGAGAGACAATGTTTGTAAAAGAGCTTAAAAAATGGATGGTCTGTTGTTTTCCAGATCAAATGAAAGGTCTTGTTTATGTCAAACATATGGTCTTTGTTACAATAAACCAACTTCTAGGTTTTAATGTACAGCCAGCTTCATTCTCATGGTCCCTGAATTATGGATCCCTGAAACTGAAAAAATATTGTAAATGGTGATGACACAAATCAAAAATAGAAGCAAATGCATCAATAAATAGTTAAATAATTAAAATGGAGTGTAAAAAGAAATATACAGATTTATACTCTCTCTTTCAGCTCTAGTTATTTGGTAAAAAAAAAAAAAAAAAAAGAAGTTGATCAGAGATTAGGGTTTGAAATACTTATCCCTGTGTGGATTTTTCTATTGCAGTGGAGCATGATAAAAAAAAAGATGTAGTCGTGCTATTTTCAAATGCATGCTGGGATATGATGGCAGTGTGGCGACATTACATGCTGTTCCGCAATCTGCCACTTTTCATGCACTATCCTGCCTTGTCAAATGAAACCATGCCATTAAGGATGTAATGTGGTCACATAAAAAGTCTGCCAAAAGTTGAAACTTCTTCTTTTGTAAAGTGAACTGACCAAAAAAAATCATTACTCCAGTGGCCATAGCTTAATGCACACTGAACCCTAGTGATTAATCAGCAGAAGTGACTCAGACGCACTGCAGTGACAAAGCACATGACCGTTGCTTTTCAGGATGGTTTGAATCTGATGCCAAACCACTGCATGAAAAACTTCTTATTTATTCTTTCTTATGTAATGTTAACGCTCTGTGAATGCTTTTGGCAATATTAATGGACTTCTGTATGATGCCAAACACTAACGTCTGCTACTTGAGGATGTGAGTGCTCTGTGCAAACACAGACAGTGACATCAAGGGTGAGGACGTTCAATTGGCAACGTCTTTGTTGTAATAGAAAGTGACAGGGTTTATGGGACTTTAATCTCATAATGTAATAACTGTTTTAAAAATATAATTCAACTCACAACAATCTGCCCATAAAGTAATGGAGTTAATGTGCTGAATGCATCATGTAAAAACTTTTTGCCTTATTGCATTTGTGCTGGTTGTTAAATTATTAAAATCCAAGGCTTACATGCATTATATATGTTTTAATAAAAAGCTGAAGCAAGGACACATATACACACAGCTTGGGTTTATATATCTAAACCCCTGCAGGGAAGAATCCAGGTGTCTTGCCACAGCCTATCATTTCTCTTAACCTCTCTGCTGGTCTGAGAAGTCTGCACACAAACATCTGCGTCCGCTGCCTGATACGCATGGAGTCACTGCCTGCTGTAGAGGTGTAGTCTGCTAAAAAGCACTGGGACTGATGTTAATGGAGTCATTGGAGAGCAGTGTGCGGAACCAAAATGTGTCACCACCCGTAACATCTGTCATTGTCTTAGTGAACACTAATAGAAGGTAATCAGCACTATATTTGATGCCCTTTACTTGAAACCCATTCATGCCAAACCAGAGTATATATATGTCTGTCTCTAATGTGTTTGCAAGAAAAATACACAGGTACATCACATAAGGTTATGTTATATTTTGCATCAGACACACAACTGAAACTCACACATTTCACTCACTGATGATGTTAAAATAGTGAGCATGTTGCCATGCTGGTTTTTAGTTCAAAGCACAGCTGTGCCTAACTGCAGCCTCACCGAGCCACTAGTGTGGAAGTAGACGCTTGTTTCAAGAGAGGGAACTGCCACACTTGTGTCTGGGACATGTGGATCTTGCTGTGATTCTACCCTCATGAAGTAAAATATAATTCCTGGAAAAATGGTCAGAAAAATGTCAACTGACATATATTTTGATTGAAAAGCACCTCTTCAGAGTGCTTTAAGTATTTTAATGGTAGATACATTATTTTTAAACTACATGTAAACAACACTAACAAACTTTAATTTCAGTTTGACAGCTTGACTAGCTGACATTTAGGGAAATATGTATCTGCTTTATGCTGAGATTTAGATGAGAAAATTGATACAACTCTAATGTTTGTATGCAAAATAGGAAGCTACAGCCAGGGGCCAGTTAGCTTAGCTTACCTTAGCATAGACTGAAAATGGGGTTTAACAGCTAGCCTAGCTCTGTTAAAATGCAATATAATCCATGTCAGCTCAGCTAACATGCTAAAGCTCACTAAATAACACATTATATCTAACCAAAGTTTAGCAATAATTTGACTTTATGAAAGAACAGGTGGATAAACAGTAAAACACCAACAGTTTTATGGGGACTGCCACATTTATTTTGTTTTTCCACATACAACCATATGTGCACTGTAGCCAAAAATGCTCATATTTACAAAAAAGAAGAAATCGATATACACAGAAGAATTATAATACAAAAAAGAGAAAAAAAAAATCCTTCAGTAATCCTTACAACAACAACATAGCAAGTACGAACAAAACTTATCTTTTGACACCTTGTAAAGTTTTTGTGCAGATATTTTTTTTTCTTACAAGGAGATAAAGTGTTTGTATATTACAAAACTCGGATGCACATCAAATATGCAAGCTGGGGAACCTCCTGCCTACATTCTCTGGGTGTATGAGGGTAAAAAAACAAAACAAAAACACTACAAACTTTCTCAAGATTCATCAGTGAAAATGTGTTTTACTCACTACACCGTTAATTACCTGCAATGCATCAAATTTAGCAAATAAACATCGAATTCAAATGTAACTTGTAAATCTGTCGTCTTCGCAAGATTATATAGTTTAATGTTCTAAACTCACGGTGAGTGATTTCAAGTTTAAAAAGGTGTCATTTAACTCAATCCAAACCAATGAATCCAAGCTCTTGTAGTGTTTGTTTCCGTCCAAAGTCAGATGGACTGACATACTGTGTATTGCCTAAAATCAAAAGGCTAATAACTCACAAAGCATCTCAGAACAAAATGCTGATGTAGGACTAGTGACTACATCCCCCTGAAAACACTGTTTAACGGCGTATCTGAAAGAAAAAACTGATCCTGGGAACAGATTCCACCTTATTTCAAATTCTTATCTCAATCACAGATTATCAGCAAATTCAGTTTCAGCACCTGAGTTCTACCACAGCTGTTCAGAGATCAAACATCAGGTATAAGAAGCAACACAGAGAAAATGTCACTAATGACAAAGATTATGGAGGCGGGAGTTATGTCATAATGATGACACTCAAATCATTTCCTTCTGATTATTAAGACTGCGAGTGACAAAACAATGGAATTCTAAATTCATTTTAATATGAGTGGGAACAATTTAAACTGAGTAAGAATGGTCCCTTTAAAAAAAAGACAACAACACTGTTTATATGTTGGTTAACATCAGGAGACTTGGTAGTGTGTGAAAGCATCATTCAGCTGGAGTAAAGGCTGGGATATACAGGTAATATTTTGAAGGGATGCAGATGGGCACTGCTGCTTTAATTAGTGGCAACGGATTGGTATATGAGATGAAATTAGCTTGGATATATACACAAAGTGAGCTATATCTGAAATTAAAAACTATTGCCACTGCCCATCTATACAGCGCCTAAAGGTGTTTCTTTAATGTGGCGAAGAGGCTTTTCAAGTTCAAACTGTTTACTGTCCAAATATGGATTTGGGGTAAATATTATGCTATAATCAGTGATGTCATCATGCTTCCTGAAATATTCCTCTTCCTATTAAGGACACAACTGCTGTCTTAATGAAAACTGATCTCCAACAAGTGCATTGTCAAGGAAATGGACATAAAACTGTGGCACTTTTAAAACTTCACTGCTAATGTTGAATAACTTCAAACTGCTGAAACTGCTCACTGATTGAGTCCAACAACGTGGTATTGGCCCGTGGTGAATCCGTTCTGCTCCATAACATAACAAGTGTAGAACTAGTATGTTGAAATAACTGAAACATGCATAAACTTTCCAATGTCCCAAAATCTTATAAAGAAGAAGCTGTGAGTTAGTCTCTTCACAGAGGTGCTGATGTCTGATGGTAGTCACTGTCCAGTGTTCTTGGTCTAAAACATTTTCTCCCAGTGCTTGTCCCACATTCATGGAACCTCTGGACATTAGTCAAGGAAAATGCAATGGTTTATTACTATCTGAACAATGTAGACGTTGCTGCTTAACATTTTGGTTCTGTAGACACCAGTGTTGTTCACCTTAAATCAATTTGAGAGTAGAGGAGGAGGGAGAGAGAAAAGAACAATCCAAAAATACTTTTTGCCAATAGCAGCTAGTTTGACAATCAGTCTTTATGTAAAATAACAACAAAAAAATCTTTCAATGTCCTCCAAGAGACGGTAAAATAAATTATTTTTATGCTGACACACATATGTATGCATGTGTATGTACTGTGTGTGTCTGCTGAGCCAGTAATTTATCCCAGCAGCAGCCCAGACAGGGCGTTCAGGTCTCTCATGTACGGGTTGTCGCTGAGGATGCGATCTATCCGCTGCTTCTGGTCGGGGAAGATGTCGTAGAGCTTTCTCTTCAGCTCCGACGTCTCCCCCGGTGACCGCTGGGGAGGTGGCGAGGGTGAGGGAGAAGGGGATCGGCGGGGCGGGTGCCATTCCGGGGGGCCGGAGTGGGGCCAGTGTGCGGTGGAGTGGGGCATCAGGGAGGGAGGGGGCTGGGGCGTGGAGGCTGGGGTCCGTGGAGCGGAGTGGAGGGCCTGGACGTAAACCGGCTGCTGCTGCTGCTGGAAGGATGGCCGGAAGTCTGGGGGTCTCAGGGGGGGAGGAGTGGCTGGAGCTCGCCTGAGAGCGGGAAGGAAAGGAAAGAGAGACGGAGAGTGAGAAAGGGGTGTAATGGAGACAGGAAGATCATCCTGTCGTACACGTGAACAATCCTCCTGTGAAGAGGAAGATCTCCAAGTAAGCCAATAACTTTCATTGGCCAATCAGAAATGAGTACAAAACACACCTGTAGTCTTTGCGCAGGAAGATGTCAAGGTGAGGTCCGTTTTTACCCAGAGGGTCATCAGGGATCATGAAGTGGTCCTCCACGAAAGTAAACTGAAGCAACCTGTAAGTGAAAAAAAATAAATAGTTATGACTAATTCATAAAGTAAGATATGATCTTTATAAACCCATGATGTAATGTGAAGAATGTTTGCAAACATTACTGATCATCACAGTTTGGAGGTGTGAGTATTTGAACATCTATAGTATGTGTTTGGCTTGAAGATGTCTTACCTCATGGCTGTATATTGTACCTGATCAACTATTTCTAAGACTAGACCTGTATAAGTCACATTGATAGCTGTAGTCTATTTTTATGGACATTTTTAGTATAGATGTGAAATACCATAGAAGTAAAAGCAAAGCAAAATACATGAAAGTTGGTTTGTGATTGTGGGGAGTTCAGTGTGTGTGCACCTCTGCTAATTATAGATATGCAATTTGAGGCTTTTGTGCTCTCTGCAGTTTTCATTATGGACCGATCTGTGTGCTGACATGTGGAGAAAAGCCTGAAACACTGGAAACCGCTATGCAAAACAAGGGCAAATTGCACTCAGCTGTGAAGCTTTATGGGCGTGTTTATGCCAGCATATCATTAGCACAAAATCTTTTGTGAATAGGTCCTTAAAAAGGGAGCAGATTGTGGGTGCTATTAGCAGGCGCGATCCATTCTTTGTGGATTTGGCTCAAAGCGTCTTAGTAAGGTGTTGGGCCACCATGTGCCGCCAGAACAGCTTCAATGCTCCTTGGCATTGATTCTACAAGTCTCTGAACTCTACTGGAGGGATGAACACCATTCTTCAAAAAGATATTCCCTTATTTAGTGTTTTGATGATGGTGGTGGAGAGTGCTGTCTAACACGTCAGTCCAAAATCTCCCATAGGTGTTCAATTAGGTTGAGATCTGCTGACTGTGAAGGCCATAGCATATGATTCACATGATTTTCATACTCATCAAAGCATTCAGTGACCCTTCATACTCTGTGAAGTGGGGCATTGTCATCCTGGAAGAGACCATCAGGATAGAAATGTTTCATCATAGGATAAAGGTGATGACTCACAACAACTTTGTATTGATTCACAGTGACCCTTCCCTCTAAGGGGACAAGTGGACCCAAATCATGCCAGCAAAATGCCCCCAATGCATAACAGAGCCACCGGAACCCTTCACTGTGCGGGTCAAACATTCAGACTGTTCTCTTGGTGTACGCCACACATGCACTCGTCCACTAGAGAATATGGTGAAGGATGACTCATCTGACCATATCGCTTTTTTTTCACATCCCTGTAGACCAGCGCCTATGGTTTTTGCACCACTGAACTCTCAAACGTGCATTTGTCTTTGTAATGAGGGGTTTAAGCACTGCAACACTACTGTAACATCCCTCTCTATGTCATTGTTGACAGACTGTTTTTGCTGACACAGTCACTTGAGGAAGAGTTGCTCTTCTGTTTTTCTTACACATCGCACTAATGCACGAGCGTCGTGGTCATCAAACGTGCACGGTCGACCACAATTTACGACCCTGTTAACCGATGTCTCTCCCATAGATCTGGATGCAGATGTCACTTTAGTCACCGTTCCTATTGAAACACCAGCGAGTCGAGCAGTCTTTGTGACTGAAGCTGCTGCAATCTGTGCCCCAACAATCAACCCTCTTTCAAAGTCCTCTTTTCCTCTTATCTTGATACAAAGTCAGAATCAACTGGGCCTGCTCAGTGTTTTTCTACATACCACAGAGCATGATTGGATGTTAACTGCTTAATTGTACCACGCAGTGCACCTGTGTGGAAGCACCTGCATCCATGTTTCTCCGCTTAATGTCACTTCTCTTTCTTTAAAATATCTTATTTTATATTTTTCTCATTTCATTCAAAGAGTTCTTCAACAGTCTTTTTGCCTCTCTGCATGTCTGCTGTGAATGTACATGTGAATTTCCCCTCTGGGATCTATAAACTCTTCTCATACATAAAAGTAACATAATACATAAAACTAACCGTTTGATTTATAGAGCATTTTAGGAACCATACACTCTCTGATTGGCTTAACTCAGAACATTTCAAAAAGCAGCTTTCAACTGGTACAGGAATGCTCATGCACTGCACACATTTACCAACCAAATTCAGACCATCTGTACTAAAAGTACAGTATGTTACTATTGAACTTACAGTGTGTAGATTTAGTGCAGTTTTGCTACATTTCAGCACATAATATCATCAACATCATGAATCTTATTGGATGTAACTACACATTGTGATTACAGATGATTTCCATGAACGACTGCGGTTTACAATTGCAGTTTTGAACATCACTGTGATATTGCTTTATTTTGCTGATCGTACTGCAACTTTTCAGACAATTTTTTTGGGAGGCAACAATCATAACAAAACACCTTGAGATCTTGGTGGACAGAACTATTATATCATGGGAAATAAAAAAAAGTTTTCACAACAAGTCAAGTGTCACAGTGAGTTGATCTTCCTCCTGATGAGATGCAAGTCAAACTAGTCTAGTCACATGACACAACAGTGACATAAAGAGAGCATGCATAAGGAAGAGTGCAGCTGCAGTCTGTGTTAAAGTTGGCGACCAGGCTGACAGCAGCATCATATGGTGTCACACGGGTCACTCGTTAGGTGCTGGTTTTCTGTGTAAAAAGGGAGTTTGTGGGATGGACTTAATCTGAGATCTTTGAGCTTCAAAATAACAACCAACAGAGGGCGACACATCCTTGCAGCACGGACGCATACCCGAGTCTCCCTCGACTCTCTGTATCAAAACTATCTCTGGTAGTGCAGTACATAACTGCAGATGAGATTAGTTCATCAACATTGCTACCCATAATAAAATGAAGAAACTTGTTGTTTTTAAATAAAGACAGAACTTTTTAAATTATTGTTAAATCAAATTACTTGATTAACCAAAAGCTTTGATCAGAATACATGTGATAACTTATTTTTATCAATGCTATTATAATACACTTCACTATAAAACCAGGTCTATATCAAAACTTTTAAAAACTGATCTGTCCGGGCATTCACTGACATGTGATCCAATAATTCTGACTCTTTTTTCTGTTTTTTGTATTTTACAAAACGAACATTTGACATTCAAATTACTGGAGATTTTTTTTTTCCAGTGTTGGTAAATGTGACTAATTCTCTGGTGTATATTTATTTGTGTGTGTTCATCCGTAGAGCACTTGCAGCTGGTTGGAAATGTTGTAAACAGACTGGTGATAAATTCTGTAAACAACATTCATCACGTAGCTGGAACGCCGCCACGCTGGACTTTCCCGTATGGCTGGAGGTCATGGAACATATAAGTGAATGACTGACTGAGAGGTGTATACATAAAACCACGCAATCACCTCTCCTGAATGATCTTGCGCCAGGTGTCCGACGTGTCGACGAAGTCCCTCAGGTTGTCGTTGGTTACGATGATCCCGTCCGTTTTTTCCGCGAGGTGGAGCAGGAACCTGACGGAGAGCGAGAGAGAGAGAGAGAGCGCCGATTAGTAATCCAGGATTTTCCCTGCGTTCAAAGGTCAAAAAGCTCATTCCCGGCTCGGGCCGCTCGCAGCCCACTGAGGGAAATCCACTGACAGAGAAACACCTTGCGTGCTGAGTCAGGATGAGTTTTTTTTTAGTTAATTGCCCCTAACAAAAAAATTGACCTCGATATGCTGTATCTGAGAAGAATGATATGGTTGCTGATCAATTTCAAGATCTTCTAAAACTCACTTTCGTGTTCAAACCCCAGCCTAAAATGACTAAGCCTTAGAATAACAGCAGTATTTTAAATCATATTATATCAGGCATCCGTTGGATCTGTTCTCTAGTTAGTTTGCTTACTCAACTCCATTATGAAAATACAGTATGACTATTGTTGGTGTTGGGTGGGTGAGAGAAGGGGACGCAGTGTTAGATATTTATGTAGGAGGCGATAAGCTCATAATGGAACCAAAATGCCCGGAGATAGCCAAGTGGTTAAGTCCCGGGCACTAGTCATACACGTGTTAGATGACTGAAACTCTCAGGTCTGCCTTGTTACCACTGTCTAGATATAAAGAATTCAAGACTGGTGAATTATCTTTTTATTAAAAATTTAAAAAAAACATCTAAAAAGGTTTAAGATCGTGTGTGTGTGTGTGTGTGTGTGTGTGTGTGTGTGTGTACCTGTCGTCATGCGAGGATATCCTTTGGCCACAGACCTCTCTGGAGGGAGTGAAGGAGAGCAGCCGCAGGTCTTCTAGCTGGTTTAGAAAATGTTGCTCTGTAATAAATTTACAATTAAATTAATATGCAATCATGATTAAATGGAAAAGCAAGAAACACACGCGCACACACACATACACACACACACACACACACACACACACACACAAAAAAACAAACAAAAAAACCAAGAACAGTTTTTTAGATCCTAAATGCTTAAACACACATGTAAAGATTGGCTCAAAATGTTCAGGTTTTTATGATTTGGAAGCTTAAAATGAAATGGTATTAAATCCAATATTTAAAGAGGATACAGTGAAGTGAGCTATAGTTACGTCATTTTTGTTTTTTTTAGCAGCTCCACCCACACACACACAAACACACCAACAGTCTGTATGTATAGGATCAGTTTTGTTTTGGATCATTTGAGATTACAAAGTGACTATGAGGTTGAAGTGTTAACCTTCATCTGACGTCATGTAGAGTGTGTAGAAAAGGTCAAACGCCTTTAAATCTGAGAGTCAGCACTTTAATCTCACAGTCACGGTTTCATTAGAAATACAACCTGCTTGAGTACATAAGTAGAAACAAAGCATTGTGCTAATACTTGTGAGTATACGTATACGCCGTGTATACACCTGCGGCATGCGTACCTGTTGTGAGTCGGTCTCTCTTCTGGCGCCACTGAGGGACGAAAACCGTGATCTCCCTGTGGCCTCGCCTCCAGAACGTCTCCACCGCTAGCGCGATTCCTCGACAGGAGAAGAACCGATGGAGGCCGTGACTGGTCAGACGGGGACAAGAAGAAGAGAGATACTGTAAGACTGGATGTAATATAATTTGTGATGGGAAGATGAGGAAAATTAGTGAGGAGAAACAAGACTGCATATTTAATGTCATCTTCCTTTTTGCCCACTAATTACATACACACAATGTAACATTTAACAGCAAACATGACTTCAATTATTGACTTTAAGCCCAGAAAACTAGCACATACCGGACAGCAGACAAATGCACCAATCAGATTCGCCAGATCAATATCAATACCGATACTGACTTTCATGACACGGATCGGATTTCAGCTATGTGACCGATCCACATTAAATAAAGTGTGTTTGCCATGTCACTGTAGAACTGAATTGGTATCAGGATAAAAAGTTGGACTGGTGCATCGCTATGTATCACCACAAGAGAAATCACAACTCAACAATGATCTAATGTTATAGAATCAGAAAAGGAAAGAAAAAAAGATACAGATAACAAAAAAAAAGGCACTTCAGAATATTAAAAATATTTTGCAGGACAGCACTTAACTTCAAAAAGTATGACAAACCTGACTATTTCTTTAGTAATATCAAATGCCCATCACACCACCAGCTGACCTAGATCATTGGTAGAGCCGTCTGACGTGCGCGTACAGCCCGTGCACGTCAGACAGCTGTAATGCAAGAAAATGGGTGGCGACGATAGAAAACCACAAAGCAACAAACATCAACAGAGACGAGAAACTCCCTGAGATCAGCCGATCTCGCCGAGCAGGAAGCCGGCTGCTGCTGCTGCTGCTACAAGCCACAGACCTAAAAAAACACTAGCGACGTCCTCGGCCAATGATTGATTTTTTTTTTTTTTTACATGTTTTTAGGGGGTATTTTACTTACCACTTATTTGACGGTTTCAGGTGTGTGTGTGTGTTGAGGGAAATACCGTGTCATCGCTAGGCAACATCAATCACCTCAGGATAAATATAACAGCCTTTCTAGAACGGTGACAAATTTGTAAATGCCACGATGTTATGACATATTTTCTCTGGAACCCTTTTTTTTTTTTTTTTTCCAAAAGAAATGTTTCTTAAAATGCATTATTTTTAAATCATGCCACCTATTTTTATGCCTGGGGGGAAATCTACAGATCTATTTCAGGGGAAATAACTGACCGTGTGTCTGGTTACAGTTGCAGCACTTGAAGCTACATGACTTACTGCCGCTGAGCAGCAGGAAAACATGGCTGTCACATTACTTTGTTTTCTTCACAAGAGTTTCACATTTTCATCATAATGGACTACTAAAATAGATTCCTTATGAATTCAACTAGACGTGACTGTAGCTAACGACATCTGTGTTGGGTTAGAGGAGGGTATCGGACCGAGGTTCTCAGAGAAATAACTAAAAACTGTTCTGAGCGATCAAAACGCGGCTTTATGAATGAAGCTTCTGTTCATTCTTCTTTCCGCTTCCTTGTCATGTGAAATTCTGTCCGTTGTGTCTATACTTTACTTCCCTGTGTGCTGGATTCCTAGCTTGATCAGGAATCTGGCCTCACATGAGCTTTAGCAGAGACACACACACACACACAGAGCAGACAGCTTGGGTGGCTGCTGTAGGTCTGGAAAAATAAAAAGTTTCACGGGAGCCCTGGCACGAACGGTGATGCAAAAAAGCTAAAGTTGGTGCTCACTTGAATTGGGATGAGGAGGAGTACCGATCTAGGAATAGCAGCCTTAATATAAACCCGTATTACAACACAATCATTCATAATAAGCCACGACGCATCATTCTTGATCATGACTACAACAAAGAGAGTGAGTATGAGGACTAGTTCTTCTCTCAAAAGAAGAAGAGAACTGTGGAAGTTGATGGAAATGTTCCATTATGAAGTTTGATATTGCTCAGGCTCAAGTGTCTGACCTAAATTTATCTACTGATAGTGAGTATTAACATTGTGGAGAAGTACAGATATGTTTCACACACACACACACACATATACTACAGAACAGGATAAGTTTCAGAGCTGCAATGCAAACTCAAGGGAAGTTCCAACGACTGTTGAAAGAGAAAGTGATGAATGACAACACAGCAGGGGGGGAGATTATGCAAACAGTAAAGTCACTGTGGAAATCTGGCTGTAACCTGCCCAAGACATAACATTAAGAGCTTATTAGAATAACTTTACATAACCTGAAAACCTATTTAAAGCTTATCCTCATCCTGAAGCCCGCGTCAGGAGTATCACAGTCATATTAAAATGCGGTTGATGCTTTTGATAAAAAATAAAGAAAACAGCTGATGGATATAATTGTGATAAAAATCCTTTTTAGAAAACTTGGAAGTTCTGTGTGACATCTGTTGAGCCGGGCATACTTCTGGTGAAGAAAAAAAAAAAAAAGAGGATGAAAGGGGAGAGGGAGGGAGAGCGGGAATAACAGAGAACGTGAAAGGAAGTGGTTGCAAAATTGAGAAGTCAAGCCAAGGTCAACCGGGACAAATGCCTATGACGACATCAGCAGAGAGCGCAAAACCCCCTCCCCCCCCCAAAAAACCAAAAAAAAAAAAAAAAAAAAAAGCTGGCTAAACTATCTTTCCTCAAGTGATACACATGACTGTAAGGTTTCTCATTGTTGCAAAATTTCTGGATCAAATAGAAACCCTGAATATACAAAACAGATTTTTTACCAGAAAACGCCTTTCTTCTCAAAAACACCCCCACAGTATAATCCACTCATCAATATCATGTTATTACATCTACTTTCGCTCTGCTAGGCAGGCACACACACACACACACACACACACACACAAAAGGTGATGAGCAACATAATGTGAATGTGTGGGCTAAGTTTTGTTACACCTACACAGCAGCAAGAGTTGTAGCTGCACCCTACGCCCTGTAACCCATGCTTTGTGTAGTTAGTGAGCATGACTTGGAGTGTGTGTGTGTGTGTGTGTGTGTGTGACCATAACTGATGATGATGATGATGATGTTGATGGGAAGGGTGATGGGCTCATATGTGAAAGGGAAAAATATGGTGCATGTGCTACAGGTGGGGGAAGGGCTACCGTTCAAAATAAATATTGTAACAGTCATCGCCGGAGCTACAACCCTCTTTCTCTGAAACAGGAGAAATAGCCACGTGCTGTGATTAACACTGACATACTTTTATCACCTTTTACCTGGTATTTTGCTCAGAGGAAGTGATTCACGTAAAAACATCTCTTAAAAAAGTTAACTAAAGGCACAACTAGGCCGTTGGTTATAGATAAAGCCTTGGAAAGTGCCAGTAAATCCCAGCCTACACCTGTCTTCTGCCCAGTCACTGCAAAACCTACGTTTACCATCACTATGGTTCTTCTCGACTCAAGGTGCCATTATGTGTGATGTATGTTGATACCAAACCAGAGGTTGGGGCGTCAGACTGTTCCCCTGCGTCCGTTCTGATTTTCACAGAAAGTAGATAGAATCTTTAATTCCTGCTTTGTAAAGAAGTTAAGGCAAAACTTTGTGTCTAAGTGATCGATGGGGACAACAGTTTTTGAAATCGGTCCAGTATTGAGTGAGAGCGCTTTAGCTGGCAGCTGCAAAAAAAGGCTGTGATGTAATCTGATAGTGCCCCTTCCATGCATGTTCACTAAAAAAAAAGTGCTTGTTTTTACCGCTGACATGCTCAGACTGTGTCTGACAACATTATGGAAACGATCCTACAGAGAAATAAAACATTTTATTCTGAAATCTCGCAAAAGTTGTTGCAGGAAGAGGACGGTGGAAACACGGAGTGCCGGGAATAGTTTGTTGTGTTGGGAGTACAGAAAGTGTATCTTAGTGTTATCAAAAAGATTTTCAAAGTCATGGCTGAACATTTAGCGTGTCTCCCTGCAACAACTCTAACAGTATTTCAGAATGAGACTTCTCCTCGAGTGAGACTTGGTTAGACACGATGACAAAACAGACGGGATCGAGCGAAAGGTAAACAAATGAGTTTCATTCTCTGTACGTCCTTGTCAGACACTTATAATAACAATATGAATCGACAGACTTAGAACAAACAATCTGAAAAAACTTTCAAAAATCCCCCGACGAACATCTACTACGCTGTTGAGAATGACACCTGATCAAGAACTGCGATAAGGGCCCCGAGCACGGAGATGCGAGAGAGATTATTAAACAAATCAAACTCTTTGCTCTCTGAGGTTCTGAATCTAGCAACTACTAGATCATTATTTGAACGTTAGCTTGGGGATATAAACTGCATGATTGATTCTGTGTATTGGATGGATTTTCTGGTTAAAATCTTTTATCTGCTATTGGAATCTACACCAATGTGGTTTGCAATTTTTCTTCTGCCACAGGAAAGTTTCCTACTGATGTGCAACTTCCATTTTTACAGCTTATACTGTGTTGGCTTATGCATGTGTGTGTGTGTGTGTGTGTGTGTGTGTTCATATGTGCAGACTCACGCCATAGCCACGTTGCTGCCGTCTATGATGATGTGTCTGAGCTCCGGACGTCCTGGCTCATTGGGCAGCTTCAGAGTGTAGGGGGTCCTCAACGACTGGTGGAAACGAGCCAAGCCAGTCACCGGGGGCGCTTGGGGGTCGTTCGCGGGAGGATGTCTGGCTCCGCCCCCGTGAAACCCCATGTGGCCGATGGTCTGATAGTGAGAGGCCGAGGGCCGGGTGATGGTCTGAGCTGACTGGAGGAGGAAAAGTAAAGATTTTTCTTTTTTTTTTGTAAAATAACAGAAAGACAAGGAAGTGATTCATGACATGAACCGTGACAAAAAAAACGTGCAAGCCTTTGCTCTGTGTGGACATGTTTAAGATTTTAGCTCATTCTCAGCTCAGTAATGCAAATTTGTGTGTGGAAAAAGTGATATGGTAAAGATATGGTTAATATTTTAACCCTTTTGACAACATAAAATATATATCTGGATATGTATGGATTTTTTTCTGACATACCTCTATGTCAAGGTTGGTCATAGTCAAACAAATTGAAAACTTTATTTATAGAGAAAAGTCATACAAAAATAATGCTGCTAGTTCAAAATTCATGACAGCACAGGGCAGATGAAATCCAAAGATTAATACTGTGATTTCCTTCTGACATTTTTGTGCTGTCTATTAGCTCAACTGTTTGTATTTCTAAAGATGAATGTTGCATCATCATCGGTTTCATCCAGAGGAAAAACTCATTCTTTAAACATTTAGTCTACAACGGGAAATGATTCATCAGGAGTCATGTAGGGGTCATCTGAAGTCAAATTCCCTTTCTCAGGATTTTCCAAAAATTCCCAAATTTAACAAGAGCCTTAGAGGCGAACCCATTAACTTTACAACATCATGTGGTGAATCACTGCAGGGGGACGGAGGTCATGGCGACATGGGAAGCAAACCGGCATGTTAAGGTAATACCTACACTGGGGGTTGAAGCCAAGGAGGTGGTGGTGGCAGTCAGCCACTGAGGCGTGCTGCGTAGCGCCGTCACGCTCTCGACTTTCACCGATCCCCCCAAAGTCTGAGTCCCGCCTCTCGTCAAGTAGTCCCTCTGTGAGACGCTGCCTCCCCGCGCCAGGTAGTCTGTTCTGGATCCAGACTGGGCGTCAAGTTGTGCCACCGTCATCATCCGGGACGTCCTGCTATCTGCTGCTTTGGTATCCGTGGGGGTGACGTCGTCGTCATCGATGGTTATGACCTCGTAGTTTCCTGCTCCTCCTTGAGCACTAGAGCTCCTCCTGATAGTGATGGCCTGAAATGAGATTTTTTTTTTTTGTGAAGGGAGCAAAACAGCATACACACCATAATTAATAACATTTTAAATCTTCTGAAACAAATAAGTATCAGTAAATGTATAACGCAAAGACAAATAACTCACTGTACATCTAGACTGTGTTACTCTATTATTTCAAACCTTCAAAAAGGTAGCGAGGGACTTAAAAATGGACTTTGACTGGAACTTTTCACCTCATCTCATAGTGCAGGTGGTCACATTATATTTCATATTTAATGTTTTATCAAATGTTTTTAATGTTTAATGTGTGTTTAATGTTTTTTGTGAGTTGGATGGTACCTGCTGAGTGCTGGTCTCGCTGCCGCTGCACTGCCTCCGGTGTCCCAGACCGTTACTACTGCCTCCATACAGGTTGGGCTTAATGTTCTCTTTCGACCTGCCCGGGTCTACCAAGGCTCTGTTCAGCTCACGTTCCTTCTCTCTGAATCGAGAGACCGTAGAAGAAGATGAGGATGATGAGGAGGGAGTGTCTGGGGAGTGCACAGAGTTCAACGGTCTTTCTTTTTCCCCCCTCTTTAACCCCTCTTCACAACGCTTCGATTCCTCGACGATCTTCTCCAGAAGGAGGAAGGTATCTTCTGTCTGTCCTGTCTCCTTGACGACACGCTCTACGACTTCCTGCTGGTAACCCATTGTTCTGAAAAACAAAAAAGAGTTTCAACAGCTTTATTTTGTAATTGTACAACAGTGTTAAATCATATGCAAGATACAAAACCTTCAATACGGGATTGAAATGCAAAATCTAACTCCTCTTGTTCCTGACTAATGACAAGAGGAACTGATAAAGTTTCAGGGAACAAGTAATTCTTGACATCTCTAATATATTAATGATCAGATCCCATGCAAATGTTTCAAAGTATTATGACTTCCACCTGAAGAAGTTGACCAAGCAGCGGAGGTTGGTCTCTGGGCTGACTGTCTCCCCGTCGTCTGCGGCGCCCTCACTGGAGTCCAACATGATCGGACCGACTACTGTGTTTGCTTTAGCTGAGGAGGAGTAGGAGGAGGAGAGGGACGACGAAGCAGAGGGGGTTTTGGATCTACAGCTGCTACTGCCCCCCCGGCCTTCTCTGTCCCTCTGTCGCTCCCTCTCCCTCGCTCTCTCCGGCGACTCGTCCCTCCGCTCCAGAGAGTACTGTCTCTTTGTGTCCCGAGTCTCGCTCTCAGATGAGCGCCGCTTGTGCGAAGGCCGAGTGCCGTTCAGCAGGACGGCCTCGGGGCCCAAACCTATCCCTCCTCCTGCTGCTGCTGCTGCTGCTGCTACTGCTGCTTTACCACCTCCACCTCCGACAGATGCTGCCCCAGTCCCTTTCTCCTCAAAGCTAGTGTCCAGGATGCGGTTGGAGAGCTCTGTCACAGGGGTGCTACTCTGTGAGCGGTCTTGGTCGACCTCTGCCATGCTGGGATGCAGTGTCTGGTTCAGTTGAGCCTGGGAGAGGAAACACACCGCGGTTTAGAAAGTACAGTAAAAGTTCCCCTCGCACATGAACACTTGCCATGACCAGCATTCATTGTGGACTTTCCTGTGTACCCTACATGGTTCTCCTTTCAAGAACCAGAGCATTGTAAAAGAAGAGGTATGTTTTCTCTTTTACTTACTTCACAAATGACAAACAAAGAGTTTCACTGTGCAATCACACATCTTTAAGACCAGTAACGCTCAACTTACTTTATTCACAACCTTTGAAGCCCTTATCTTTAAACACCCTGAAATATTTCATTAGTTATGTAAATATTTAATGACCCTGGGATTAGGTTAAAGTGTATATAGTACATGGAGAGAGTACGCTGTCTCAGACATGTTTCGTTCTTGGATATGTGAGCTCTCTGTGGAAAGGAAACAAAAACAACCTGCCTTGTTGTGACTCATTTAAATGTATGTTGCAGCCAAGGACAAAAAGGCCTTCACAGATAAGAGCAGGAAGGAAATTCACATCAGTTAAGTTGAGACATCTCACAGCAATAAACCCAGTAAAGATAATAACAAAGAATATCCATTCTTTGTTGAGCATTCATTCTTATTTGTTAATAAATAATACAGTAAGATTAATAAGATTATCTTAGCATAAATACAGTTACTTAAAGGTGCAGTGTGTAGAATTTATTGGCATCTAGTGGAACAGACTTGGTAGAAATGGAATATGATATTCATAAACATGTTTTAATTAGTGTAAAATCACCTGAAAATAAGAATTGTTGTGTTTTCTGTACCTTAGAATGAGCTCTTTATATCTATAGGGAGCATTTCCTCTTCCAGGAGCTCACCATGTTGCACCACCATGTTTCTACAGTAGCCCAGAATGGACAAATCAAACACTGGCTCTAGAGAGGGCCTTTCCCGTTTTTCACAAGTTTCACGGCCACTGTAGGTTCTCCTACACACTTGGTGAGGGGGAGGGGGATTCACTCGGTTGCTATCTGCAACCTTGCTGCTAGACGCCACTAAATCCTACACACTGCTCCTTTAACTACAAAACACACAATCCAGAATTTGTAGTTTTTGGTTGAGCTCTGTCACAGCAAATACACTACCCAAGTTTTAAGTATCATCAAACGAAATATTACAATATGACATTATACATCTCCAACTACCCAAAGCAGTTACTTTCTTTGATTTTCTAAATTTGCTGCAAGTATCCAAAGCTACTCTAAGAGTTTTGTAGTTTTGGGTGATGTACTGTAATGACTCACATTAAAAAAATGTACACACTCACCATGGTGTTTGTGCTGGTGGGGCTGTGAGCCAGTCCCAGTAACTCTTCTTTCAGGGCACTGGGCAGCAGTAGAAGCTCCATAGTGTACTTATCATCTCTTTCCTCCACAAAGGACTTGAATGCTCGTTTCACTGCTGGCTCTCTGTCACTTGGTAGACTTCGCTTCTCCTGAACACAAACACACACAGATAGATTACCACAAAGTATCATGCTTTACAATACTTTTTTGCTTTTCAGTGGGACAGTGAGAAAGTTGCTGTAAAGCCAAAATTCAAAATTCCCAGTAAAGTTTTCAGGTTCTCTATATACACTAAAAAAAAAGTGTCCTTCCATCACCACATTCACAACAAAACTCCAATAGCATTATGTGTGATCACAGCTTATGATTAACCCTACCTGGAAAAGTGCTACAAACTGCTGGACTCTGCTCTGGGCCATCACTACAGGTTCAGCCCGGCCCAACAGCCGCAGTCGGCCCGGCTCAGGCACCAGAACCTCAGCGCTCGTGTCTCGTATGAGTCTGTCCAGGAAGAGGCCCCAGGCTCCTGCGAAGATACAGTGCATGTCCACCGGGTACCGCTCTTCTTTCTGTAGTTCTGGGTCACACAGCCCTCTCACGTATTCCTGCACGACAAAGGAAGAAGAACAACTGTAATAGCATGTTAGTGAACAATGGCGTCGTTAATTAGAACAATAAAACAGCTATAAATACATTCACGGTATTGTTATATGTGCATGTGGCCTTTTAAAAAAAGGGCGACAAAACCACAGAGTAGCTAATAAAAATGATCTGGTAAAAACAACAGAGGCCAAACAAGTTCTACAGAACTATTTTAGTAACACATGCTAAAAAAAATATAACAGAGTTCCGCACAATTCTGAATGAAACACATCAAGCAAAATGAAATATACACATTTCTTTTGGTGCCAAAACTGCTTGTATGTGCTCTCTTAGTTCAGAAGCATACAAACATACACCCCCACACCTCACTATAGAGCAGTAGAGCTGACACGTGCTGAAACTAAACACTGTCATTGATTCAGGGAATCTCCTGGTGTGGGAAATGTTTGGATGAATCAGCTGCAGGTGGGTGCAGTAACTTCCTTACAGATACTGTGTCACATTTCTTTATGTGTAAGAAGAAAAAAAACTCAGTACTGAGAATGTTAAATGACTCAATAGTGACGCAGAGGGAGAGAAAAAGAAAGGATGTCACGGTGTTGAAAGAGAACCTGCTCTCAAATATTTGGGGCGTGGCTTTTTAAAGTGAAACAACCAATAAAAACGAGTCGGGATTTCCAGTAGCTCTGGTCCCTCTGCAATAACCAGATGGACTGAGATAACCTAGCTGCTGGTACTTTGGTTTTTAATAATTCAAATACGACTAAATATAGAAATGTAGTGTTGAGTTAGAAGTTTTTTTGGGGGGAACTAACTCTACTTAGTTGTGTGATTTGTAATGGTCAAAGTCCATGAGATTAAAACTTATCAGTAGGTGTTTTGTTTACTCACTTGATGCATATTTGTGAGTAAAATTACTAACTGAAAGCAGAACATGATCACAGACCTAGTCCCTGCCGTGCCTCCCCGACACTAACGTTTATCAGAATAAACCTACAGCGAGGACTAACCTGCGTCCTCATAAAATGTCCCTGATTTAGAAATCCTGTTCTTTACCACTTTACTGGCTGGATCCTGTCTGTGGGTTTATCCAGAGTGACAGGGACACTGTTTACTGTCAGAGATGCTGTTGTTAAAGTCTTTAATGTAAGTTTTAAATGCTTTAAAAGCACCGCAGATGAAATTTCATTCACCTCCATTGTGTTGGCATGGAGGCAGAATTCTAAAAAACAAAGATATCAAAACGTGGACAAACTACATGCAGACTAGATACCACTGGAGGTAAATAAGTAAAGGATTTTTTTTAAATGTAATTCAGGAGAATCAATCCTTCAACAACAAATGATTACAGCTTTATCATTTTTTTTTTTAACAAAAACTAAACTCATTTTTCACAAAACCATATTGCTTCTTCTGTAAGTCAAGCAAACACCTACACACTGACAACTTGCTGATGCTGTGTAAAGTGTGGCACATGGTAAGAAGAGAGTTTCAATCATGTGGCAAAAGTTAACTGTCAACTCTTGAAACTACATTTACAAGAAAAGTCGACATGGGAATCATGGCAGTGATTCCCCAAACGACAGTAATCTTAATATATTGGTGTGGGTTATGAAGTGATTACTTCTGCAGCCCCACGAGAAGGTGTTTTATGTCATCCTTATCATCAATTGAACCGGCTGATGGTGAAATTTCCATTTCCGCATCATGATCTCGGTTGACCGGCAGAGCCTTCAACAGCTGTTTACAGAGGGAGCGACTTATACACAAGAGAGAGAGACACCCATGACACAGATGCAGAAGTGTGAAATATTCTCTTGTACGGGAAATCACACAGGAAAAAAAAAATACATTTTACAGATGCTGACAGATGTTTCGGATTAGTAAGAGTAGTATACAATATAAACTCTACATGCACCTCAGGCCCACATGATTTTTAAATTGACGGGTGGGTTTCGAGTTGACTAGTGCGAGAGATGATGTGATTCGCTCATACTGAGCATTGCTTATCCAGGAGTACAACCAGCCTCTTCTGCAATTTCAGATACATTTGGACACTTTTGGTTGGTTATTAAAGGTGTATGATATAGTGTCTACATCTATTGTAATCACAGCTTCATATGTATCTACAAGTCAGATACAGTTTTATAACAGATCAGTATTTAAAAACATCCTATATGGACATCCCCAGCCAGGAATACTGAACACAATACACTGTCCATGTCAATGATGTCATTATTATGAGCAAACATTCATGATAAATGATAGTGCAGAGACTTTGTTACACAATGTTTAATCCCAGTTCAGCTGTCTAATAATTCAAAAAATGATTCTGCCGATTGAATCGCACGTTTTCCTGAGTTTTCTGTTTCATCATTAGTCACAGAATCACCTGTTACTATGTTGGTGGTTTATTATGATTTAACTTTATTTCCCCCTAATCACACACTATGTTAGTTAGCTAATTCATTACTAAGTGTTTTGTCTCACAGAACTATGAAACTATGTGTATAAAGTCTGACAACAAACAACAGCAGGATGTTAACATGTGTCTTCATTTAAATGTACAACAGCCACAAACTCATAAAAATCATGTTGAAAGTGAAGTGACCAGGCTGAGACATGTAGGTGACTTGTTAGCCACTGACAAGACTGATGCTGACTGTAAGCTGACAAAATGTCATGACATTTCTGACAGGCTACCACTCTATCAGTACTGTAATGATGCTAGGGGGACGTTATTACCATGGTTACTTTCGTAGACTATCTTGACTAAATTAAGAGTGGGTGTTATGTCTGTTCGTCCAGACATTCATTGATGCTATAACAACTTAAGCAGTTAGCACTTTTCCTGTAGTGTCCTAGAAAAAACACAACAAAAGTCAGACCATACATCTAACTTCACTTTTATATCATCTCAGAGCTCTGGGTTATATAAGTTAAATATGTCTGTGATGAAACAGTAGAAACTGCTGTTAATCACAGGACACTGATACACCTGTTCATGGTGAAATGTAAAGTTACAGCCTGCGTAGTGGTCATTTGGTCTGAACTTGTAATAAAAAACAACTCTGCTTCACATTGAGCAGTTGGCTATTTACGGGCATTACAAGTGAAAGTGTTACACGACCTCACCTTTGCTTTGGACACGTCGTCTCTGTTTCCTTTGAGCTGAAGCCATATCTGCCGGGATGTTTTGCTGCCGTGCGGTTGTCCAGTGTGATCCAACAGACCGATGATGGTGAACGTTACTTTAAAAACCTGCTCCACTCGAGGCTTGGCACATTTCAGCTCATCTTCTTTATCCTCTAGGACAGTAAACTCGTCCACTGTCGGGGGGGCCTCCTGCTGCTGCCTCCCAGCGGACGCAGGCAGCCTGCTGGTCGGCTGCTCCGGGCACGTTAGCTCGGTGACTCGTCTCATCCCGAGGAGGGGCCGCGTTGTTGACATTCCGCCTCTCGGTCGGACCGTCGCTCCTGACAACGGCGTCTCAATATTCAAACCTCTCGGCGCTGTTGGGGCTCTTTGGCGTTTTCATGGTGTCTTTTGGTGTGTAGTCCAGAGCAACGCAGCGCTGTTTGCGGTGTCTAATCGACATGAACACAGAGGCAGAGCGAGCTAATAACTCGGAAGCTCAGAGTGACGTATCCGGAAAGTCCCAGTGAAGGCGTCATCAAAACACGACAGTCAAGAGTACCCTTCGCCACGGCGAGTACCCGATGGTTATCTTTGGAGGGTTTTTGACAACAAGCTGCATGAAAGGTGACCTATGTTCTTACGACATCAAAACCGTAGAGATCCCGTGAGATGAGACCGACAACTCTGTACTGACATAACGGGTTTTTAGACTGCGTTGATTAGCAGCGAATGGCAAATTGCTCTAAAAGTGAGTGAGTGTGCAGCTGTGCAGCAGCGCAGCTGTGCAGGCCCTGACAGGCCAAACAATCTACAAACAGTCGAAATATGTGCGGCTTTGCCCCCTCGTGGTTGTGTGAAGGCATTGCTTGCTGCAGTCAGTACAGCAGGAGTCTGCAGTTCATCCATGATTCAAGATGTTTATTGTCAATCCGGTTATATAAGTACAATCATGTGAAATACTTTGGCTGGGAGGCTCCAGTACAGAAAGACAGTAAATAAATAAATATTAAATTAGATAAAATATAACAAAATGTAAAAAGTAAAAATATATATATATATTCAAAAGACAGACTCAAGGCACAAAAAGGTTGCATATAGTCATTGGTCAGAATATTGCACAGAGGTTAGCTGGCACTAGCACTACGTTCACTGCGCGTCAGTTAGTTCTGGTAACTTGATTAATTGCAAATTTGTAAGGGAATTTACACCAATAATGTAGCCCACAATATCAGCTAAAGTGGTCTTTCTGGTGATCTTTTATTCTGTGGATTATGGCATCTCAGCTGCTTCTGTCTCTTCATGTAATCCCAGACTGACTCCATGATGTTGAGATCAGGGCTCTGCAGGGGCCAGACCATCTGTTGCAGGACTCCTTGCTCTTCTTGTCAATGGAGATAATTCTTTATGACTCTGCCTGTATGTTTGGGGTCATTGTCATGCTGCAGAATGAATTTGGGACTGATCCGAGGCCTCCCTGATGGTATTGCATTATAGATAAGAATCTAAACATCTAAAGTGCCTGAAACTTTTACACAATACTATGTAGCACTGGTCAGTGGTTTAGGTCCACTTTCTCATTGAAGTTTCTACAGATTACAGGAAATACTGCTCCATATAGAGGACTATAAACATGATATATTTATTATTTCTAAGAAGTGAAACAACAAACACAGCACAGAAGCTTTTTATAGATGAACCAAAATTAGCATTATAACAAAGGACTGTGGACAAAGTTGGACATGGACTGACGCTAAATACATAATGTGGGACCATATGGGTTCAGTCACATGGATCCCATACAGCAAGCCTGTGTGGGCTGAGCAAAGGAATATTGTTTATTTTTTGTTGGAGTTTTTTTAGGGTGAGGTGTAATTTGTCCAGGGTCCCTTCAGATAGCCACTGTTTTAAACTGGGCCAGTCAAAAGCCAACTGGAAATGTATTTGAATAAGGGCTAGTTAATAAATTAATTATATCAATTCATATGCGGAGAAGGTTCTAGAAAATGACCACAAAAATGATTATTTGTGAGCATAAACATAGATTGATTTCAGCTGAAAATTCTCAGGTCACAAATGTCCGCTGCAAGCTGCTTATCAACTAGCTCAGTCAACTCTGGGTTTTCCACTTGCGTGCATGTTCATGTGAAAGAGGCGGGGTTGTCAATTACAAGTGACATCATTATGTGTTTAGTGTCGTAAACATTCTCTGTGTTTGTTAGAAGCTCTTTCAAAACCAGAGTGGAAATAGAAAGCCTGGAACAACTACTAGGTCTATCATAACCCTAAACACCCAGAGTTAAACCTGAAGTTACCTTGCTAACCCCAAATCCTGCTTCATAGTACAGGCTTCTGTTGCCACTGCACAGCCTTGCCATGCAGTGCTGGGTGAAGACACACACACTACTGTCCATAGATGCACACACTTCTCATGAACAATGAAGCATTAGCACCTGAACCTCACAGACGTGTCATCTACAAGGATATGGCAAAGGAACATTCATGCACACACCACAAATATGTACATTTAGCAAGGCTGGATTACCAACTAGATGAAAAATGCTGATCTATTCTTTGAAACCCAAATTAACATATTCAAATTTCTTCTTTTGTATGTTCAACAGTCAAAAACCCAAAGATGTTGTTTTTACTATCATGGAAAACTGGCAAATTTGAGATTATATTTGAGAACTGCTCCCAGAGATTGTTGGCATTTTTGCTTAAAAAATGACAAAAGATTAAAAAAATATATAATATATATATATATATATATATATATATATATATATATATAAACTATTAGTAAATTGTCTCACAATTCTACATATAGCACCTTTAATGATGGTTTGGAATTTTAATAAAACAGGACTAAAAGACACTCCAAAAACATACACAAAATCAGTTTAACTATTTAATTACTATACATTAAGGAATTATTGCTGAAATGTACAGCTGCCAGGAATGGTCATTAATGTATTACAGTTTTAAAGAGGCCACTATTATTTGAATTGTTTTGAATTTCTAAATGAATTTTAAACCTCATCCCATTCTGCAGAAAATATTTCTACATGGCCCTTGTCACTCTGCATTATTAGAAATTACCTACCAAACCTGGATGTATTTCCATCAAAATTAAACACATTGTACAGCTCTTCTCTAACATACCAAGCTTTATTGCCAAAATGTTGTTGGCTATCTTGCCTTCATCAGGGTGGTGAGGTTGTTTCTGGCTTCTTTATGTTCATCAATTAGTCATATCAATCACCATAAATACAAGGTACTCATAATAATATTACAATCATCTTTTTACACAAAATACTACACAATACAATATAGATAAAAATGTTGTTGTTTTTTTTAATATACCATAAATTCAAGACATTAGTCCCAACTCATTTTTTTCTTACAAAATACAATGTCATCTTAATTTATTAATGAATATAAAGGTTGAATCAAAAAGTTTGAATACAAAATATCAAATTCTTCTGTTTTTTCAATTGTATTTTTACAACAAACTACATTGACTCAAATCTCTATGATCCCATATTCATGACCCTAATTCATTTCTAAATCTACCTCAAGAAATCCATCTTTTATCTGAAATTAATATAATTTATCAAAAAATACTCTTTCATGGAGTGAGGTTCTTATTCATTATCATTCTTTGCCACTTAAAGGATAGAAACAGAGGTGATGTATTGGGGATGTGACACTGATCCACACCCTCCCTCCACAGCAGACATAACACATCACACAACCTGCGCATGTCACAGTGGAGGGGCTCTGCATTAACACAGCCTGATTCTCAGCCCAAAAACTGTGTAGAGAGGTTGTCAAGTGATAGTAAAGCTTCAAATAAATTTAGTGCAAATGTATTAACGTTAGTTATTCATCAAGTAGAACCTGCAGTACGCTACTTAATACCAGTTATAGCAATATCTTTCTAAAGTTCACTAACATTACTGTAGCTATCATTAGCCAACATAAGCTACTGGTCATACCAGACCAGGTAACGCTGTAGCACTGGTAGTAGTCGTAGAAAAGCCACCAGTGTATTGACTTGTGGAAGGCTGCAATGTGTTGCTTGTGAATTCAAATTTAATCTGCAAGAGGAATATTGTGATATTTCTTCTTTCATAATCTCACTTTAAAGGAGAGGGTAGGAGAGTGCGTGCAACTATTCAGTTGCCAGGCTGGTATGTGCCATCTTACATGGTTTATCAATCATCAGGTTCACAATATCGCAAAAGCCTGAATAGCAAGTAAGTTTTATTTTTGTGAAACCACATCCTCCTCTAAAAACACTTTGCACCTACAAAGTCTCACCCAGCTCCTTCCCAGCACCTTCATCATCACTCTAGACAACTTTGAACCTCAGGAGCATTTGACCCTGTTGGTTTGAAATGGTTCAAAAATCTAATAGATCTTTTTCACAGCGCAGACATTTTTGGCTTGTCATAGGAAGAAAAGTTATTATCCCGTTTTGCAGATAATGACTTTGAAGTGGGGTTACACTTGCTTTTCCTTATGCTTTTCCTAGTTATAAATGGTGATATGAGTTGTAATACTGTTATATTAATCTGACAGAGTTACATTTTTGCCAAGAAGTCAAACATAATATTCAGCCTTCCTGCCCATCCAAACAATTTTCCTATAGTTGCCAATCCATTACTTTATTTTCACATGTGAATAATATACTGTATATAAATAAATATAATACACATATAAATACTTCTTCTATTCCATACATAATCTTTACCCTCTGCTAAAGCCCACTGACCACAATCAGAAGGCTAAACTACCAGCAGCTGCTTAATAAATCTCTTACTTCTCCCTAAAGTATTGTACCAGTGGGCTGACAGTCTTAAAACCTCTCCTCCACTGATATAACTCAGCTTTTAACATTAGAATGAGTAATAAATTAAATTAAAATAAAAGCAGCTGCTATAAAAAATAAAACAGACCCACCAGTTGATCTTGATGTGAGAGGAACAGACCACAAAAAGTATTTTCCAAAACTTCATCAGCATTAAGCCTGTAGCAAAATCTCCACAACATCACAAACAACATCCACCTGTACAGTAGGTGCATGAGTGATGGGAATAGGGGGCAGTGGGCTTATTAATATGCCTAATAGAATAGAAAAATATGACTCAGCAAAGATTTTAAACCGTATGTTTTATCTTCTCACTTTTCACCTGGTCAAAACTTGAGATGTTATCCACTCCTCCAGCCAGTCAGTGACACAAACATGGCTATGGTACATTTGACCACACTCCCTATCAAGTTCAGTGGATATGATCATTGCGTCATGAAAAATTAACACTTGAGGCTAATACAAAATAAAATGCCTTTTGATACACATAAGATACATTTAAATGAAGGGTCATATAAAGTTTAGTTTTTTCTGATGAGTAATTTGAACTCACTATCCCAATATTACAGAGAGATCATCCCAAATTATTGCACATATTCAATAATTTGGGATTAATAAAAAAATAGATTGGATATAGAAAAAAAATAACAAAATGAAAGTCTTGCATCTAAAAAAAATCAGACAATCTATTATACACATGCATACAATATTTTTATTTGCAAAACATGTGCCAATGACCCATCGCTGCTGCAGTCCCTGCACACTGAACCCTTCCATCATGGACAGCCACTAGATGGCGGTGTAAGCTTCAGAATGACTCGACACCGAGCTCGCTTCTGTCCGTGCTTCCTGATGACAGAGAGTAATATTGACTTACAGATGTTTCAAATCAATAATTTTCATTATTTCAAATCCAGACACACACAGCAAAGGAATGTTGTCTTTATTAAAGTTCATTGTGTTGTATTATGTGGAGAGAAGGGAAGAAAGAAGAAAGAGACAGCAATATCCACAGTTAGACTGTTGTAGTTTTACTGTAATTTTAGCGATATTGATTTGATACTGTGCTGTTGCTACTGAGCTGCTGAAAACCTGCTTTACTATTATCTTATCAGCCTATGTGTGTATACTGGTGACAAATGTGATGCAGCGGTACATTTTGTCCACCTCTTTATCTGGACATGTAGCCACAGGAAAAGCAGGAAACAATGTTTTTGTGTATTCATTCTTTATCATTTGGAGTGAACAAATAAAGGAAACATTTTACAGCCTCAAAATATAATCAAGTGTCAAATTCACAGTGTGAGAGCAAATATTAAAAAGTCTAAATATTAAACTAGGATCACCAGTGAGTCAATGTAAACTGGGCCAGTGCATCAGTGCTTCACTAGGGGGCTCCATACTGCAGTTATAAATACGTGCTTGTGGATGAACAGCTGTGACTGCCACCTGTGAGGTGAAAGGGAAGCTGACCTGCGACACATGCTCCTCTTTAGTTCCACATGACTGTGTGTGTGTGTGTGTGTGTGTGTGTGTGTGTGTGTGTGTGTGTGTGTGTGTGTGTGTGTGTGTGTGTGTGTGTGTGAGTGAAAGAGAGAGAGAAGGAGACAGACAGAGTTAGATAGACAGAAATTAAAACCCCAACAGAAACTGAGAACTCACGCGAGTCAAATTTCGTAGTGATATCCAAAGGGAGACTCAGAGGCAGAATTAGGTCTTAGATCTCTATTAATAATTACTTAAATTCTAGTTGCGCTTGAAAAATAACACTACTCCAAATGAATATAACCCGAGAGGAACTTTAAAGACAGCCTGGAGGAAGATGCCATTAATTATGTGTAAATGAATCAACCTCACCACTCACGTCCACTAGAAGCGGATGCGTCACATTCTGGTTGCTCTACGGCTCCATCACATCTCTTTCGCAGTTCAAACATCCACTGGAAGCGTTTCAGAGGCAGTGCATCTTCAAGCTGTTTGTTCTGTTTCAGCAGCCACATTCCCACTATTGTTTTGCCAACATTTTATGTGTTTCACAAGCTTATCGAATACACATTCGTAGCTCAATAATGATCGATGTGGTAACAGATACATCTTGGCTGTACTTGTTGTAAATAACTGCACAACACAGAGCTGAAAGTCAGTGTTTCTCTGCCCTCTCTGCTTGAAAGTTTCAAGTCTGTTTCAAGCCCACACCCACCGTCACTGATGGTCTTTTACAAGGATGAGAGGGACAGAAAGACTTTGATGTCATAACTGAAAGAAATACTGCATGAGAGAGAGACAAAACAGAAGAACGGAGAAGAAGATGCACATGTGAAGAGGAATAAAAGACAAAAAGAGGAACAAGTAGGACTCCTGCTTGTGGTTTCTGGGCCTCACGGTTGGAGAATCGAAGGTAACACTCGCAAAAAAAAAAACAAAAAAAACCCACAAACACGCTCACACACAAATACTCAACCACACCCGCCCACTTAACAAATGTATTTATGTACAGCTCAGCGAAAGCCTCCCACCCCCCTCCGAACACAGGAACACACTGACTTTACCCTCCTCCCTCTTTCTCCTTCTCTTCCTCCCTCCCTCATCCCTCTTTCTCTTGCAGGTCATGGGAGATAGCGAGGAGATAAATATCGCTGGCAATAAAAGGCCTGCATCATGAATAATAAAACAGCCGTAATCTCGACCAATGATTTATACATCTACAGGCTCTGATGGCTGCACACACACACACACACACACACACATGCACACAGGCGAGGAGTCACACATTGAGCTCTGTTAAATTGAGATGAATGGTGATGCAGAGTGTGGGACCGGCGTTGGACACACACACACACACACACCCAAACAGTCACTTACCCATACACACACACAGACCGACACCCTCCCACACGTGCTAGCGAAGAACACAAGAGATTCATGCTGAAAATATGGAGACGTTAAAACACACACACACACACAGACAGTCACCCTGGTTGAGCGATGGGTGAGAAGACAGAGAGAAAATTTACAAGGCTTTTTTGTTTAAAAGTCAAAAACAGTATGGCTGATAGAGACCACGAGAGAAGATGCTTACCGCTGCTAATTTTCTCTCGCAGGTCCGTGCACTGCTGATAACTTGAGATAAGAGGTCACCAAAACTGTCCAATGGAAGAGTTACATGCCAGACATGTGACTTTACATCTCTTGGTTCATTTCTAATAAAATATCATGAACTACAAACTGATGTGAAGAGCAATAATGTAAACACTTTCTGGAATGATTGAGGTAAAACAGAACAAGCTGTGATCACACCTGTTCACTTGGTGAGGTAAATCCCTCACTGAATGTCATGATTGAATCTAAACCAAATAACAGGGAAATGTGCAGATTTGAGTTACACTGGGACTTTGTTTGTATGAATTGGGCTTTGACTTAATATCAGGAAGATGTTAAATATTTTGTTTATTCTGTAAAGACGCAACAGGATGGTGATTTGTGCAGTTTGACGTAGAAAAACAAGAGTATACCATCAGAAAATGGTTATTTTAATTTTAAATAAATCTGCAATAAGCCACCTGGAAAGCAACAGAAAAAAAAAACTGTGAGCACAACACTGACATATTATCACCTTTAATTTGATATGGCGAGCTTTTTCACTGAAAACAGCTGCCTGCTGCATCTGGAAACAGAGACTGAAATGTCAGTAAAGTCATAAAGGCCATAAAACCAAAACAAAGAGCTGAAAGGTGCTAAAACGCTCAGTAGAGCTGAGAGGAATGTTGATCCAGGAATTTGATCCTTTTTAAATATAGATAATAAATAAATAATATTGATTGCAGCAGGAAAAAAAAGGAATGTGATGATAGGTGAAGTCAGTGCAATGATTTTAGAAATACTGAAGTCACAAGTCCAAAACCGCCCCTCTCTCAGAACATTTTGACCAGACACCTACAATAAAGTCTAAATTCCTTTAACTCTCTTTTTGTTGAACTTTTGATCTATTTAGTGAAGTGTTCAGTCATATCTTTTGCATATTTTATTTCCCAACATGAAGGTCTAAATGCTCTCTTAAAGCCTTCTCCATGGTAGGAAAAAAGTACAGTAGTCAACAAGTCTGTAAAATACAGCCTGCAGGTGTCTAAAAAGATTCCCCAACATCAAAACATGACGTCAGTGTCTTCAAAAGCCAATATTACATTTATTTATTTTTTTGCACTGTGAATATGTGCATTTGTTCATGGACGTGGGTGATCTAATTGTAATTATTTGTATTAATCAGTGTCATTCAATAACATAATCATATTCTCTATGCCTGTTCATTCTTTTATCTTACAGGGAATATATTCATTACCTCTGGAGAATTCATTCTTGTATGATTTCATGTGAAACAGGTAGGCACGTCTCGTACTATATTAATATCGTGTGTAACTAAATCATAAATAAGAATATGAAGCACTACAAAACCAACAGATATTATCAGCTCATCTAAATATACTGAGAGTTGGAAATGAAAAAAAAAACATGTTATCTTTGAGAAATTATGTCACTGATCTAGTAAAGCTGCAAGTGTGATCTGGATACATCTTTTAAAATTACTTACTGATTTCAGTAATAATAAAATATGTTAACAATATATTCACCAGTTATTCCAGGGATGTACCTGATTCAGACATACTTGTGCTCTAAGCACCTACAGTACATGTGGTGATGCACAGTGATGAAAGTAACCAAGGACATTTACTCAAGTACATAAGTACATTTTTGAGGTACTTGTACTTTACTTGACTACTTACATTTTATGATACTTTATACTTCTACCCTACTATAGTTCAGTGGGAAATATTGTACTTTTTTACTCTACTACATTTATGTGACAGCTACAGTTACTATTTAGATTAATATTTTACACCCAATCATATAATCAGCTCATAAAATATGACACTTTAAAAAAAAAAAAAAAATTATTTAATTTCATTCCTTCCACCGTGGAGTTTTGCTTACAATACTACTTCTTCTTCGTCTTACTACCAAGATAAATACGTATGCCTTGATACATAAAATAATATATACATATCTTAGGATGGTGTCAGGCTAAGTATTATCAACATTGTTCATCTTACACATGACACACATACCCCTCCTCCCCTCTACAAACACATTTACAATTCCACACCTTTACACACACACACACACACACACACACACACACACACACACACACACACACACACACACACACACACACACACACACACACACACACTTCACATTAGCTCTCCGTCCTGTGTTCCCCACTATATTCACCTTCCACAGCTCTTCCACAGTTCTTATAGGCCTTATAGGGGATTATAAATGTATTTTCATACCTCACTGAATTACTCAGTTTTATTGTTGTCTTAAGACATCATCTTTTCTATGGTCAAGTAATATTTCTTATATTTTATATCATATATATTTCATAAGATATGACACATTTTATATTTTAAACCAACCAACAATATACATCATTGGTAATATGAACTAAACTTTGACCAACAGCAACACTGAAATTATGTGTACATGTTACATGTGTCAATAATAATATATATGTATATAACACTCTTGCATATACATTTTTTTATTTTTTTATTTGATACTTTTAAAGATCCCCTCCAGTCAAAAGACTCTGCTTGGAATAATACATTGGGTCTGAGATATGTATATAAAAATTATAAAAATATATATAAAATTATCTTGTTAAAATACCCTGAAATGACTCCTCCTGCATTGAAAAATCCTGATTTGTGAATATGCAAATATTTGTCATCATTTTACATCTCCATCTAGTTTCTATTGGAGCCCATTGAGTTAATTTAGCACTTTATTGACATAAAAAGAATTTTGGTTTGGAGACATGATTTACAATATAAACACATAACAGAGTTCAAAAGACAAAAAATAAATATAACAAAACACTTGATAAGTCTCGACAACAGTCAGTCTTAGTTTATGAGGTCTTAGTTTATACCACCTAATGGGGAGCAATTAGTGAAATATCAATTGTCAGCTCTAAATACAAACTATTCACAGAGGCACTGGATGCTTCATCTATTCATGTTTAACCAAACGGTGAATAATGAGTTCCTGAATTTTTCAACCGCTGTTTGTGAATACTAGAGTGTGTTGTGATTCTGACAGCTAAGAATAAATCTTATTCATTGATAGTCTTGTGGGGCAGGCCTTAAATTTAAAGACCCTAGAAACTTTTTCTCACTGTGTGTCATGAATCCTGTATGCATTCTGCCAAGTTTCAGTTTCACTTCAGTAATATCTGTGTTTGTGTTTTTTTATCTCCCAGTTGGATTTAAATGGGCGGCACTCAGTTGGACAAAAGTGACATCAAGCATTTCTGTGCATCAGTCAAAAATGTGTTATATTGGAATCAATATCTAATAACAGCTGGTGGGTTATTTGCTCATGTTTTCAGGCCACTGTCAACCCATAGATATGGTGAAGCAGTTTACCTGAGTTTTCAGTCCTCAACTCTTAATATTACCTTCATTTCCCCTCAAACTTTGATTGTTGCTTATTTACACATGAATATTTAATAATATAGGACAATTAAATATATAGGGCAATGTACTTGGGGTTTGACACCAAGTTTTTTAGGAGCTTTTAGGTCTTTTTTTCTCCCAGATGTGATAGTTTAGACACCACTGGTCTGATTTTGAAAGAAAAATTGTTGGAAAATTGGAGTTAAAATAATTGTCTATAATTAATAGTGAATTCAACTGTAATTTAGGCTACTTCCAATCTTATGTTTGTCATGATACCTCCTACACACAAAAGCCATAAGTAAATTTCAAGCAAACTCAGAGAGCACTATATAATCACATAATACATGGATTGTAACACTATAATGTAGTTATAAGAAAATATAAAAGTATTTGTCATTATCTTTGTCACTAAAACCTCTCTTATGTGGCATCTTATAATAAATGATTGACAGTATAGTTGTACACTTTAAATAACATAAAAATGTTAAATAAAATATGGTGTATTCATTACTATTATATTTATGTATTCCATTTATTATTAATAATCACCTATTATATTTATTAACCTATTTAAGTATTTATTTACTAGTTATGAACGCTTCAGGGGAGCAGTTATAATTGTCGACTAATACATGAAAAAAACACCTCGTCCTTCCTTATATCTACAACTACATAATAATGTGTTATTAACAACAAAGTATTTTTAAAACTGCTTATCAATGCTGAATAGTGAAGGTTAAAGTAAAGCGTTACTGCATCAGAATATGATAAGATATATGTCGTTTCTTGTAAAGGGCCGGTCAAATACAATACCTTTGTTGGAAAAACATACTGCTGCTTCGTGATAACAAAACTAATGAAATTCCTTCAAATTCTCAATGAAAACAAACAGAAATTCAGTGAGGCCAGGACAGACACATCGCCAGGTCATAAGTCCAAACATGTTATTAAAGATAGAAGCAATCTGAGTCTTTCAATGGATTTCGCTCCACTTTTATTAAGGTTTTCAATGCTATTCCTTTGATGTTGCATTTTTTTTGTGTATTCCTACGATACAAAAATAGACCGATAATGCAAATATTTGATTCTAATTCTATGTAGTATAAATCACACAAATCACACAAATTGTATCTTGCATTAGGCTCAGTAAGATCATTTTCTTAAGCTGTGTAGAAAATGACAGCTTCTTTCATTCTCACCCACTCCTGGCCTTTATTCTGCTTGCTTTCCTTCTCCTCTGTCTCGTCCTCCTCCTCCTCTCTTCCCCCTATTCTCCCTCTTATCCTTTTCCTCTTCACGAGCTGAAAAGAGACATGAGGGAAGAAAGGAGAAAAGAGGCGTGAGAGTAAAAGACAGGAGGAAAACGTACAGAACGTACAGAGAGATAAATAATGTTAAACTGTGGGACGAGGGGAAAAAAAATGAAGAATGAGGAATAGATATTTGACACAGTGAGAGAAAAGAGATTTACACACACCAGCCACCAGAGATGTGTGTTAACATACAATTTAACAAAACTGAGGGAAATTAGCCTCGCTCCTCTTCCTCATGTCCTTCCTCATCTTCTCTTAGTTCTGTATAGACCAACTGCAGGAGGCTTGTTTCCCCTCTCCTTCTTAGTCTAACCTTACTCTTTTTCACCCTCTTGCTTTTCAGTCTTCATCTTCTCTCTCGCCCAGTATTCTCTTCTTCCTCTGCCTCCCTTTCCCCTCTCTCTCCTCCTCCTTTTCCTTCCCTCCCACTGGGTGATCCGTTGCAGACATGCCTGTTCGGTGCTACAACCCATTTAGGGCCCTGCTGCAGCAGCTACCAGGTAATTGGAGCTGGAGCCACGACCAGCACAGAGAACATGGGACAGGGGGGTTGTGTGTGTGTGTGTGTGTGTGTGTGTTGGTGCGTGGGGGGTGACTGGTCCGTGTGTGGTGCAGTGTTTGTCTGTTTGTGCATGCAGAAGAGCCAAAGGAGGAGAGAGAAAACAGAGGGAGGGAGCAAAAAAAAAACAAAAAAACGGAAGAAACGAGGGAGACAAAGGTAGTGACACATACTTACCACGTGTGTATTTGAGCATGTCAAGGCTGCCACGGTGCGCCAACGCGCTTTTCACACCAACTACAGTGTTCAGGAGAAGGAAGTTAAATGGAAAGAAAGCAGACAGCCTCACACACAACAGTCAGCTGCTACACACACACACACACACACACACACACACGAGTCTGGGGGGGAAAAATCCCAGCAGCAAGAAAAAAAGAGTATAAAGACACATGCACTGAGGTGTGTGGACAATATTTCAGTGAAACAAAGAAAAGCAAGCATATCAATCACTGCATTATTCACTATTGATCATGTTTGTTTAAGCACACAAGTGCAATTAAAAAGATGAATGTAATGAAGTCACAGCTGGATTTTTCTTCACCCCAGCTCCATCCCCTCACTTTATTAAAATAATCTTTTCTTGTGGTCAATATGAAATGAATAAATATTAAGTATTACACATATAACCATGAAATTGTGTAAATAATCCCATACATTCTTAAAACTCAGTTTATTGCAGCTATTTTTTTTTATTTCAAAATGTTTTGTTTAATAAAGCCGCTTTTCATCATAAAGTCTGTCAATCAAGACAAACAGGGCAGAGACAGTTATGTGACTGGCTGTTGCTTTGATGTGAAAGAGTGGAGAACCAATCACATTTCAATATTCAATATTCAGCTGAGTTATACAGTGAAATGTGTTTGGAATATTTCACTGTTTCATTGTTATGTAACATATTTCACCTTGTTTATGTTGAATATTGAACACTTTGGATCTACATAACAACTACCCCAAACTTTGCTTTGAAGTGATTTATCCAGGGCCAGACTGGGAAAATCATTCCGGCCGGGAAATATAGTGTGAAATATAGCCCTGGTCAGGCCACTTTTTAAGTAGGGGGTCTGAGGGTTCCCCAGTAGGAGAATTTTAGTTAAAAAGACTTGATTTCCTGCATTCTGGGGAATTTTAGTGCATGTGAATAACAAATTAATGAGCCAACATCTGCTTAATACAATGTACTGTTAAGAACCTCAAATAAAACCAAAGGTACATATCATTAAGGAGGGAGACGACACAAGGACTAACTTTTAACCAATATTTATTAAATAATAAATAACTAAATAAACAACTAATATACTAATAAAATAGAAAATGAGGTATGGGCATCATTTCATCAGTGGTGGGTGCAGAGTGTTGAACCATGGACCTGCAGGTTGCTCTAGTGGGCTTCTGTACTACTGTGGCACCAATGCTACTCTCTCCACCTTCAAAAAGAAAAACACACAGCACACCATATCTTTTAATGTACCAAAATTATACAATTAACAATCCTCTCCACCTATTCAAAGAACAGAGCAAGAGCACAATACCCTACTCAATTTACTGATACTCGCCCGTGCTCAGCTGGCTTGTGCTATTTCTCTCTTTTTTGGTTGCAGATAAAGTTGCAGTTTTGGTCGCTGGGTCCTCATTTGACGCTCCAAAAATCGAAACAAGATCGGAGTAGGCGAATCAAGGCAGTTTGACGCGCGTCATGACACTTCTAGTGCGTGTTCGACCATTGAAAACAATGAGTGTAATTCAAAACGTGCGCGTCAGACGCTTCCAGTGCGTTTAGGCCTTAACAGTTATCCATCAAAGGTTAAAATAGCCTTTTAACCAACACAAACATTAAATAACATAGATCTTTAAGTTTCAACAAATTACAGTAGCCTGGATAGTGTGACAGAAGACATTGTGTTGTCACAATCATTTTAAATTATGAGCTCAAAGTATGAACTCACTGACTGAAATTTTCACCAAAACGCATCTTCAAATAATATTGACCACCACTAACTAAGACTAATTATGCCATCAGTGTTTTTGGGGAAATTATAGAAGGAACTAACACTTTTATTATTGATTGTCCAGTTTCTTGGCAGCTTTAACTGTGACAGGGGACGATGATGACGCATCGTTAACATTAGCTATGTTAGCTAGGTAGCAAATGTTAGCTAACTAGCACATTTATTTACCTTTCTTTTTTTCTCTCTCTCCCTCTCTGCTGCACCCTTCCTCTTTTTCCCACTGTCCATCTTGCTGCTAAGTCATTTAGCTGCACTAAATCACGGATGTATTATAAGAGCTCTTATTATACTGCCAAACGAAATGTTGCCAACTACTCTCTCTCTCTCAATTCAATTCAATTCAATTCAATATGCTTTATTGGCATGACGTTGTGGATCAAACATATTGCCAAAGCAAAAATTTACATATGAACAATAGAATATGAACAGTAACAGTAAATAATAAAATGAAATAAAAGAAAAGAAAAGTAAAAAAAAAAGTATCTTACATAGAAATGTGTCTTTCTTTGTGACATGCAGCGACATATTCTCCTGCCAGCTCTACTGTAGTGCTTCTTCTCCCAGCAGGTTTTGAATCAGTTTGTCTTTTGGGAGGGTGAGAAGGTGAAAGTCTGGGAGTTTCTGCTTGAATTTGAGTAAGAAATCTTCTCTAATTTCTTTGTATTTTTGACAACTTGTGAGAAAATGAATTTCTGTCTCAACTTCTCCTGTTCTGCAGTGAGTACAAATCCTCTTAGTTCTTTCTAGCCATCGTCTCTTACGGCGACCAGTTTCTATAGTGAGTTTATGGTCACTGAGTCTATATTTAGTCAGGGTTTGTCTTTTTACATGATGTTTTATTTGGATTAAATATTGGGCTAATTGAAATTCTCTGTCCAGTGAATTATAGCATTCTAGTTTGTTTATTGATTGGATTCCTGTTTTCCACTGCTTGAAATATCTCAGTTTATTATCTTTGTCTATTTGTTTTACTTGTGAGTTGGGAATTATTTTCATAGCATCACTTTGACTTATGAATATGATTTCCTCATTTGTTCCATTCCAGATGTTTTTGGCTGGGTTCAGACAGCTTTGCTGTTCTAAATACGCTCTGTGATGGTGTGAATCTGAATCTGACTCCATCAAGTGGTTCCAAAATTTGATTGTTCTTTTCTTGATTTTAATTAAGAGGGGAAATTGCTCCAGCTCTGCTCTGCACCCATGGTTTGGACAGTTTCTATGTACTCTCAGTATGCTTTTACAGAACTCAAGATGTACTTTTTCAACTGGGTTTGAGTCCCAATGCTCTTGTTTAATGAATGGGGCCCAAACTTCACTTCCATATAAAAAGATTGGCTCAATAACACAATTTTAAGCCAAATCTTTACAAGGAGGTTTAACTGGAATAAGACTTTTCTTATACTGTAATAAGCTCTAAAAGCTTTATCTGCCAGTACACTTAAAGCCTACACTTACAGGACAAAATGTCCTGAAGCAGTGATAGTCAGGCTGAGGTATGTGTACTCCACTGTATGACTCAATGTTGTCTCTCCCAAAATAAACTGATATTTTTTAGTTTGTAATCTTACTTTCTTTTTGAAATATCATAATTTTAGTTTTATCTAGATTTACCCAATTTTGACAGTAATCATGGAGTATGTTCAAATGTTCTTGCATTCCTTGCTCTGTTTGTGATAGCAGTAATAGGTCATCTGCATAAAAAAGACACTTAACTTCCTTTCCCTCTAAGTCCAGTCCTGGGGCTAGAGAGTTCTCCAGTAGTTTTGATAACTGGTCAATGTATATGTTGAAAAGTGTCGGGGATATATTACAACCTTGATGGACCCCGCCACACTGTTTGAAAAATTCAGTTCTTTTTTGTCCAGTTTTTACAGCACACTCATTTTCTAAGTACTTGCATTTAATTAAATCATATACTTTGCCACCAACTGGTAGAAAAGACCATTGTGCCAAATCGAATCAAAAGCTTTCCTGAAATCAACAAAGCAAGCGTACATTTTTCCTTCATGTTTTTGGTGTGCATGTTTTTGGATTAGAGTATGGAGAGTAAATATGTGATCTGTTGTTCTATGTTTGGGTATGAAGCCAATTTGGGATTTACTTAGTATGTTGCTTTCGATCAGGTAGGACAGTATTCTTGAATTTAATATGCTACTCTCTCTCTCTCTCTCCTTCCACCGTGTCTGGCTGTCACAGTGCGCAGGGCAGTGTTACGTTCAGGGTCAAAAAATGGCCTGCGGTTTGCCAGGCCATTTAGCAGGCCAGGCCACTGGCCTGGATTTATCCAATAGCTACAATTAAATAATAGTATTTTTATCTTTTAATTCATATAATATCATATAAATGAGGAAAAAAGACCTCCACCAAAAAGTAAAATTTGACAATGATTTCCGTCAGTTCAATCAGTTTATTACAGAAGCCAAAAATGACCATTGTTGCAGTAATTTAGTATTTTAGTTATTTGTTAATGTGAGATCACATTAACAAATAACAAGTTTATTTTCTAATTATCTCCAAAACACCAAGTTGTTTTCTTGTGATAGCGGGATAATTATCTTGAAAAAACAAATCATTGTTTTTTCATGATAAGAAGATAGTGTTACCTCAAGAAAACAATAACTGTATCCCAAGAACCTTTTGTTTTCTCATGAAAACAAGATATTTAAGCCGCCAAACAAGATAACTAACCTATTATCGTGCACCAACATTATCCCAAGATAACGAGAAAATTTACTTGTCATCGATCGATGATTGTAACAGTGGCTCTTCTTGCAGCTCTCCCCCCTCCCCTCTCTGTCCTAAGCCCCTCCCACCAGATGAGCACGGGCACATGCACACGCTTCATATGTGCACGCCACACAACAGTTAGGCTGAATCCAAATGTCTGGACTTCAGTGCACTAGCAGACTTGCAGACTTTGTAGACTTCACCAGACTGCGCTCGGAAAAGTACCCATAATCCTGCAGCAATATAGGTTATAAAGTGACGATGTCAAAGAAAATAATAAAACAGTGGAAACTGCTTATAGTGATCACGGTTACAGTGATCAACTGCTTATATGGATGAAAAAGCTCAGGACAGAATCATTCCTATACAAATGCTGTTTAGATAATTTGATTATAGTAATCAAGTAGTCTGCTTACAGTGTTCATTTTCGGTCTTTTCATACATGAAAACATATGGAAAAACAATGTCTTACTCCCTGATAAACATATGATATATACTTAGTGGCTGTGGCACCATTATCAGGTCTTGCTGTGCATCTCCGCAGGGTTGTGTGGAGGTGCAGGGTGTGGGTGTTATTTGTAACCGCTGTGAAACAATCAAAAAAGAACTTTTATTCCTCTCATTCACCGGCTTTCTCGCTACTACTGTTCACTCTCCTCATCCACTCTCTAATTCGCTCCACCACTGCTTCTCTCTCTCTTTCTTTTTGAAAATGTGTCAGGAAGCCATCAGCAAAGCCTAACCTTACTTTTAACGTTATCAAACAAAGAGAAATGTCTTCCCCTCTTCCTAGTAATGTTTTTGTCCTCCCTCATGGCAGAGTTACAGCTCTGATCAGTCTGATCGAAGGCTGTAATATACAAATGTCAATTACATGGTAATCTGCATGAAAAATAAAGAAAAAGCAAAAAATTGATTATAATAATCATCCGCTTATAGTGATTTGACCCGGACAGACATGATCACTATAAGCAGTTTCCACTGTACTACTTATTATTATCAATAACAAAAAAACAATAATTATCACAATAACATTAATAGGCTATGTAAAATATTTACTTTTGATGACATTTGCTTTTTTCACTTTTGTTGTATAAATTAATTGATGTAATAAGGTTTAATGTAGCCTACACACAGAATGATAGACCTATAGGCTTAATAAATTGGATTTGTCTATTATAATCTACTAAACTAGACAGGAAAAGGTTGTTTTTTTTCCATCTTCAATATTAAAGTGCTTAGTTGAGGATAGAATGTGAATATAATATTTAGTGCTGTTAACTGCTGTTTAGCAGTTCATGTAAAGGGAAAATCTCACTGAGCATTGAGACCAGATATATTGAGAGTAAAGCAGCAGACCTGCACATATCAGAACCATTAGAAGCCGTTCAGAAATACACTTTGAAATGAGTTTATTTGGGAATTTCAATTTATCTCCATAGAAAAACTGCAGGTCTTAAATCCCATCTCATTTTTATCGCCTTGAGGTCCAGCGCTCTCGCACACTTGATGTGATGACGGTGAACACGTATGTATGACTGAAGTCCGCAAGGGCTCAGTCTGGAGGATGGACATTTGGATCCATCCTTACTGCACTCATTCACTCACACAACTTCCTCTCAAAACACCTTTGGTAAACAGTAAAGTCATTTCATTCAGGCCAAATGAAATGATAGGACAGACTTATTACAGGCCTACGCCAGCCACTGTACTGGATTTTTTCCTTTTTATTGTCAGAGCATTTGACTGATTGACTGCTATTGGGATGTATAGAGAATTTCGACAAATATAACAAAAAATGCTTCTAAAATACACTACCCTCCCTAGCTTTAAGTGTTCTCCATATTTAATTGCAATCTCCTTTACTTCTCATTTTTGTGAACAGAGCTTTGCCAAAGGGTTTAAAATGATCACTTTGTAAGTGTCACAGGACAGGTAGTACTGCTAAAATGTTTTATTGCTAGGTCTAGGGGATTTAATTTACCACAAAGTCTTATGCTCTGCAGGCCACAACACATGCTGGATGCCTTTGGTTGCCAACGAGAAAAGGATGTAGGCCTTACCTCAACCCCAGTGAACTTATAGCTTTCCGCTGCGTCTCCTCAGGTCTTCTTCTCATCTCAACAACCGTGCTCTGAGCTTGACATTGGTTTCAGTTAAATTAGATTAACAAATAGACACAGACAGACACAGTGAACCAAAACATACATTGTCAATCATGGTCTCAATGATAAGTTACTCTGTGGATTCATCCGCAGTACGCCACTCTCATGCTCTACTCTCAACTCTAAACTACATTCTTTAGTTGTATTTATTCAACACATGTAAGCCACTGTAACATGAACTGTTTGTGCTAGACGTATATGTGATATTTATACAGAAATCAATGCCAAAAAGCTGCCAGGAGTGGGAGTATTATGTTACAACATATGTTAGTGGAAAGTCATTTTAACACAACACATGCTATTTTTAATATATGTCGTATTGAAAAATAAAGTGTTGCAATGAGGTAGTGGCACTGTCACCATGGCATATTAGAAATTGATTGAAAGACTTTTAGCTTTTGTTCAGTGAAAAACAAGGTGTCAGAGCTTAACATCTAGTGAATAAAAGACTACAGAGAAAAACTCTTTGATAATCACTCACATAAACTAGAGTTAAAATGTTTTATGGGTAATATACTGAGGTGTCACCAGGCAGTCATTTTGTCTCTCTCTTTTTTCTTCCTATCTTTTTCCTTTCACTTCCACTTTGTGCTTTATTATCAAGGGGAAGGAATCAACTGATAAGATACACAAAAAGAATCTGAAGGTAAGATTTCTCTCTTTGGGGAAAAGTTTATATAGATATACATGCACATGCACAGTTTAAAATATATAGTATGAAGTATAACACACTATAAATTGGTCCAAATCAGATCAGGAATTAATGTGACTGTGGTGCATTTACACGTGAAGTTTTACCCTTTAGGGGTCTTTGAAGCACATTTTTTCTTAACAATGACAGGAACTGTAGTGCATGCCGCACTTCCCTTTCAGATCCAGATTCATGTGAGAAGTTCAAATTCCACATGGAAAAAGAATTCTTTTAACAGCTCAGAATAACACGACATGAAGACTAACAAACATAAATAGGGTGATAACTCATCCAGACAGTTCAGACATCACGTTCCCCCCCTCCTCCCCACTGTGTCTCCCTCATCTCTTCTTCCACGTTCCTCATCTACACCTCTTTTCTGTCTCCACCTCTCCCTTTTGCTCTCCCTCCTCCTCCCTCATCTCCTCTCTAATGTGTCCATCTTTCTCCCCCTATTCAGCGCAGTAGGGGAGAGATGCATTTGAAGCTCATTAAGTAAAGACCTACAGAGCTCTGTGGTGTTTGTGTGTGTGTGTGTGTGTGTTGTGGCTGTCTAGTTTCTCCTTACGCATTAAGAATTTATGACATGTAACACAAATATATGTGCCTGCTTGCTTCAAGACATAACAGATACCAAGTGAAATCTATTAGAAGGAATTCATTAATGATGCTTTATTGATTATTGATTAATGATGAAAAGTATTATTGGAGAAATGTGTATTTAAGTTTCTGGTGTATGTAATGTGTGATAGTGAAAGACATCTGGCATGACAATGTCACAACAAACAACTTATCGCCAGACCAGACCATCAGTATTTGGATGATTCTGCAAAACTAAAATATCTGCACATATCAAATACAGTATGGTTAAGGCTGGGGAAATATCATGATTATGGCAAATCAATTATAGTTAGGTGAGGCTATTAAAACACTTGGTAAAGGAAAAACTGTGGTTACTGTTAATTAAGGGCAAACGATGACTACAGGCTGTTATGGGATGCAAACTCCAGGAGCCAGTTGCACCAGCTGTTCATAAGCTCAAACTTAGCCTCATTATCACGCAAGTGTTTAAATGGAGAATTACACATCTCTAAATTAAATCTGGTTGCACCACCCAAACTAGTTCTTACATAGAGATTAGTTATTACTTAATATTTAGGCTACAGCTGCAAGGTGGAACTGTTGTGTAAGCTAGCTAAATGAACCACTGGGCAAAGCTAATGTTAGCTTGCTAATATCTGACCCGTTTAGACTGAAGAGTAAAAGAAGTAATATAGGATATAGTCAACACATCTGACTTGACACTTAAAGTCCATGTAAAGGAAAATCAGAGTCACTCCTGCGGCTGCTACATCCAACCCCTCACCCTTCACCTTTCAGTAAAGAAGTGTGTAACGTTGACACCAAACTTCATTGAAAAAAATGACTATTTAACTTGACGATAGTGATGGATTGCTTGTCAACTAGTCATTTAAGTTACATTTTTACCGAAGTAAATCCACATATACCTACAAAATAGGTGCCAAATTAAACAGTGGCTCCTAGCGTGACTTCATTTTTGAAATATCATCCATGTTGCTTGTCTTACATCTGCAAATCAGCATGAGCGTTGTTAAGTTCAGAAGCTCAGATGCTGTTCAGTTGGGGTGCGGTTTCAGCGCCTTCAGCAGAAACACTTCCAGCATTTCAGAGCTCAGAATATTGTTTGTTTTTTCAGGTTTTTGAAACCTTATTTTATGTACTTGGCGATTTTTTTAATCATTCAAATTTGGCTGGGTCATTAATAACACATTTTTCTGTGGTGTGAAAAACTCAGAACACATATTTATTATTGCTTTACACAGACTTTAACATTACACAGAAACATTAACATTTTCACAGAAAAAAAGGACAATTTCTCTCTCACTGCAAACAGGATGAATACTACTAAAACACACATATCTCTACAGGTACGCATAAAACAAGCATACCTACATTCTAAAAGGACTGGCAGTTACATTTATTTTATCTTTTGGATCTAAAACTGTTCATTTTGAATGTTTTGTTTCACCTTGTGATGCTACAGTGAGCCATTTTTTTTCCTAGGGTGGCAAAGTCATAACCCACCCTACTCTGCCAATGATTGGTTAGTCCTTGTTGCCTTCATTGGTTGGGTTGGTTAGGTTTAGGCATGAGGTGCAATATTGGTTAGGGTTAGGGTAAGAATATCAGGGTAAGCCAATCAGAGGCAGAGTAGGGCAGGTCATGACTTTGCCATCCTAGGAAAAAAAATACTGCCCTCAGTGTGACTGTTGAAATAGTTAGTTGCTTGTTATTGTTCAGTGCTACAGATGTTTACAATTTACACATTTAGTAAATATTCTATTTCTTAAGTTGTAATGGTGCAACCTGATTTAGTAAATCACTAGCCTGAAACTAGTGATTAGACACTATGAACGTAAGAAAGAATTTTCACACAAACTTAGTGATGGATTTACAATTAACTGGTGCAACCCAGTCATGGTCTCCTGCATGAAAATCAGTCTTGCTACACACTCATCCACTACCTGAGCCTTTGCACTCTTACAATCCACCTTGCTACGGTACATACAGTATAGAGCACACTACTCTAATTGCGACTTTTATTTTATTCTGAGAGCACAAAATCTGTTGTTGTTGTTGTTGTAGCAGTTGAGGGTGAAACCACTTTGTTTTCTGGTGACCTGGACGATGCTGTATTCAGCACTCTGGTGAATTGGCTTCTCCTTCTGATCACCAGCAATGAGTGGGCAATGAGTGGAACAAATGATGAAATGTATCCTCTGCATTACCGGTGTCAGATTCTCGCTTTTATTTCAGTGTGTAGATCATCAATGTATTGTTCATCATCATACTTTTTGTTTTCCTGACTGACTAACTACTACATGACTCAAGTTGAAGTTGCACATGGCAGACACTGTTTAGAAAACTGGAGGTTTTAATGTCACAGTATGCCAGTTTCTATTGATGTAGTTCAGCTTGCATATTTGTGCTTCAAAAACCAGGATAAGACCCTGTCCATGTTTCTGAAATCTGAATATCACATACAGTATATATGCAAACACATAAATGGGATACACATGCCCAAGATTATTCATTAGAACCGGAAATAAACCTGGACCCCAATTATTTCTAAGCAATGCATTTGTATGCATGCAATCTATAGTTGCAGCTCGCTCAGATATTGCTTTTTTTAGCCTACACAAAATCTTTTTAAATCTACTTTCAATGTCAAATGAATTATATCTTTTGCTTACATCTCACATTAAGCTCTTTACTCAGTGGACTTTGTTTTTGCTGTCCATTATCCCTCACTTAACAACTGGAAGGGGGTAAATCACAAGTGTGTAAGTATGCTCTTCACACTGAACATTACAAATATTATGCACATTACACAAATACAAAGATGAAAAAACACCTCATTAACAGTGCAGGAAGAAAACAACACTGACACAACAAAGGAATGTTGGTACAATAATTAAGGATATACAAGCAATATTGAAGTCTGAGTGTTTCAAGTTTACCACCTCTGCAAAATCTGCTTTACAATTTATACTGTATAGCTATGGATGAAAAAAAAACTGCATTGGAGTGAGAGCCTTAAAGGTATACTATGCAGGATTTTCCTAAAAAAAAACAATTTATAGACTCATACAAAAATAATCCCTCTCAGTCATCTCTTATGACCCACTAGAAGTGTATTGCAGTGTATGTATCTGCAGAGGCCTTGCCCTTTGCTTGTATTTTCTTATTTTCTAATTATTTTACTGTGCTCGGGACGCTTCTGGGCGTCAACTTTTGGGCGGTGTGTGTGTATCCCCCTTGACTGAGGGCGGGGCTGAGCTACACACACGCAGAGCAGAGAGGCCGCAGTGGACAGGATAAGTGTGTGCCTTGGTTGCATTCACACAAAATCCGGCAATTCGGCACCTTCCTGCAGGGTTGTGCAGAGGTGTGGGCGTGTTTATTTGTGCTTTAAAATGTAACCACTTTGAAAAAATAAAAAAACAATGCTTTATTTATCTGACTCACGGCTCACTCATTCACAATCTAGCTCACTAAGCCACGGCTGTTCCCTCCCTCTCTCTCTCTCTCTCTCTCTCTCTCTCTATCTCTCTCTCTCTCGCTTGCTGACCCAGGGAGGAGGGGCCAACTTTGAATGCTGTGTGTTTACAAATGCTAACTGACAAATCTTGCATAGTATACCTTTAAACTACAAATGACTGTGTATACTGTGCTATCAGCAACTTAAGTGCAGTTAAATGTCTGCAGCTGAAACAAACACAAAACCAAATGGACATTCAGGCAGTACAGCATCTGTCCATTCAGAGTGTCATCTCATTTCATTAATCTTCGCTGCTTTCTCTGCTTAATATTGATATGAAGGTCTTGCTGCTCTGTGCTGTACTGCATGTGTGTGCACATCATTATTCCAGTGTGTGTGTGTGTTTATGTGTGTGTGTGTGTGTAGGTGAGTATAGCAGTGGGAGATGGGGATGGGGAGGGGGCAGGTGAGAAGCTAAGCTGACAGAGATGGACCACTTCACTTACCTGAAACGACGGTTCCATCGTTAATGATGTTACGCACATCCGGGGGGCCAGTCTCTCTCTCTTTCACTCACACACACACACACACACACACACACACACACACACACACACACACACACACGATACACCTACAGTATATGCTCACCAACACTGCAGATGGCGCCAAGATTAGAGTATGTTATTAATAACTTAAAGCGACAAGCACAGCTCCACTTCAGAAACCTGATTTACACTGTAATCACACCTAGATTACCAAGACATATACACACATGAGCATCACTGCAGTTACCAGCTGTGCATATATGAGGGAGAAAGACAGAGAGAGAGAGAGAGAGAAAGAGAAGGGTAAAGTGTAGCTTAACACTTTGTATGATTATGTGTTAGCAGGATGTACTGGAATGATCTACTGGGACACAGGTGAATTCACTGAATGCTATTTTCAGTAGGCAAGGTGCAGGATGTAGAATGCAGTCAAGAGTGCTGAGCTCAGTGTGTCGAGGGAGTGGTGGTGCACTTTTATGTCTTTGTGGTTGTTTACCTGGGGTAGACATGGCAACAGGGTGAAGGTGGGTGTGTTTAGGGCGGGGGGTACCAATCACTGCCACATCAGTTCCTCTAATTTAATTTAAAACAAGCCCTCTCCGGGAGGGGAGAAGAACATGAGGAACTACTTTCTTCAGTTCCTCACTGTTTTATTGCCAAGTACAGAGGCTTAAATTGACTTTAGGGAGAGTCCAGGCTTAAATAACAAACCAACCGGCCCTACCTAGAAATAAAACCACACAACTAATAGACCACCCATTAAGAAAAAAAAGAAAGCTATTGTAAAACTAACTAACTACACAAAAAAAGATGGAAGATGGAAAAAGAAGGAAAGAAAATTGCAGCTCTCCCTCACAGGACTTTCTAGCAAGGAGTTAAGATACAAAACCAGAAACACAGCCTTTTGACATTTAGTGGACAACATCATATAAGTGAGCTATGAACACAAATAGCTCCCAATGCAAACACTTCAGGTGTGTGCAGGCAACAGAAAATGGCGAGGCCCAGAAGTGCAGCTCCTCAGGCTGTATGCAGTATATTGCAGATGGTCTGTGACTGGCTGCAGGTCATCATTTCATGTGTCTTGTGTCTCGTTAGAATCCAGATGAGATTTAATGCACTTAAGTTTACACATTTTTGCCTCTGTCGGCCAGATCACCAATCTCAGTGGCATTTTTATATGTAAAAAATTGGTGGGGCACCAACCACTTCAATAGGAAAACTACAGTATTCTCTCTTGCTACCGTTTTTTTTAAACATATCATGGGTCCATGCATGGCTCAACAAAACACCTTTAATGGCTCCACAAAACACTTTAATGAAACAGTGTGTGTGAGTGAGTGAGTGAGTGAGAGAGAAAGAGAGAGAGAAGGAGAGCAATTACACAACTTACATTATCACTGTCACAAGCCTAAATTAAGAATGCAATATTCCATCGTCGACGCAACCAAGCTCAGAACTAATGAGCCTACACGACACTGAAGGCCACAATGAAGCGCACAGACAACTTTTTAGGGATACCAAACTGTTCTGTGACAATAACCTTAATAGATAAGCATGGACACATTGACACTCGTCACCATGTATATCAATCGATCCAGTACAACAATATGGCCGGTGCACGGAGAAGCACCACAAAGGCAGGATGATAAAATATGCTTTCACTCACCAAAGCTGAGGGCTCACTTGAGGAGAAAGGCGGCATGGCGGATCTTCCTCTGGGCAAACTTCTCGATGACTTTGGGGATGAAGTCCTGTAACTGCTGAATCAGCTGGCTTTCAATGGACAGCATGGCCAATGCGAGTGAAAGTTTTTATCCCCTTCAAGGTGGAAAAGTTCCTCTCTGACTCAGATGTCATAGCAGTTGTTATGATCATTTTCAGCAGAGTGACCGTCTCAGCAAAAGCTTCCTCTAAGTTGTTCTCATGGATGGATGTTAACAGAGACAGGGCCGTCTTACCAGTATGAAGCTCAGTGTGGCGATACAGAGTGGTCAGCTCAACTTTTCCTTGTTTCTTACAGGCCATAATGTCACAGCATCGTAAAGCTCAGATGTAGGGAATGACAGGACAAATTGTGGGAAGAACGAGCTTTGCAGTGATCAGGTGGTCACTCTGTGAAAATCTCTGTTCCACCTGAGAGATGACTATCGCATGCCCACATAGTCTCAAAAACACACCTGAATATTCCCGGATTCAGAGAGTCCGCCGACTCATCGTGGCCCCACAGTGCTGTTTCACATTTTCCACACAGTTTAATACAAGTAATGATCCCACTGAGCACGTACCTGTTTTCCTCCACCTGTTTGTTATGTTGCTCAATTAAGCGCCTGTATGCACGGTCAATTCGGGCAGCGACTTTTACCTTTCCCAGTAAGCCCAATTTCACAGCACTGCCCAGATGACTCTCTCTGCTCTCATGTTTTGCAGTCCTCTCAGAAAGATGTTTCAAATCTTTGTAACCTGTCCTCGATCAAATACCATCTCCATCAAATAGCAGACACGGAAAACAGAAGACTGAAGACTGCCACTTTTTCTCCAAAAAAACACTCCATGTTAAACCTGCGGTTAATTTTACCAGCAGCTTGAGTAATGAAAATATCCTGTGGCTGGTGGGCTCCAAGGTGCTTTAATTCCTATTTCTCCTCCAAAAAAAGGTTTCCAACCTGTGCTCCACTTCAACCATTTTCTTAAGTTAGCTTGTATTAGCTAAGAAAGTCTCTGCTCTTCTTGCTGACTGTAAATTCCAAGCTAGCACCGTAGCTTCACTACAGCCTCATTTGAAATATTTCACAGTTGATTGGCTATCTGTCCGACACATACACTGAAATATGAAATGGTGCTATAGTGGGGCTACAGGCTGTCAGCCCCAAGATGTGACACATCAATATCATGTGTCACATCTTGCCTGGACTTTGTTTTTCTGGACTTTTTGTGTTCTTTGGAGTTTCCTGTGTTTCACTTCTGTTGTCACTCCTTCTGGTCATATGGTTTTGTTTATGATTTGGGTGGTGGGTTTAGAGGACTGCATTAATAGTTAGTTTGTTGGGTTGTGTACTTGGGTTTGTGTTCGTGGTTAGTTTTGGATGGGTTAGTGTAGGTGGCGTTGAGTTTGTTTTCTGGGTTTTGGTTTTCTGTTGCTCTGTTTCCCTTGTGTGTTCATGTACTCCTCCACACCTGCCCTGCATTTGGACTCGTTAGCCCTGCCCTGCTCTGTTTTTCCCACACCTGCCCTGTGTTAGCCTCGTCAGCCATGCCCTGCTCCCTGTGTTTCCTCAGCCAATCAGCTCCCTGTATGTTCACTCCCCTCTCCTGAGTTCTCCACCCATCTCCCCACCTGCACCTCATCTCCTCGTTAGTTCAGTTTCTTTATAAGTCCTGGTTTTCTGTTCAGTCCTTGTTGGATCGTTTATTTCGTCTGCTTGTTCTGTTCGGCTCTGTTTGCCTTGTTCTGTTCTTGACCATTTCAAGATTAAAGGAGATTTTCGTCAACTCTGCATTCTGGCCTCTGCATTTGGGTCCACTGCTGCTTTCCCAACCTGACAACATGTGATCTACACTGAATACACTAACACCCCCACACTCATGCCTGCCACCGTAGGCCTACTGCAGACACAAATTGGGAAAATGCAGTATGAAGCAGCACGGGAGGGACCAATAAACATGAACTAAAATAACAGATTAACAGATAATAATTTAACAATTAATAATATTTGTTTGCACAGTTCTTTCCAGTGACAACAGGTGGGGCTATGCCCCACATGCCCCAAATGTCGTCACCAGTGACCAATCTTATTGAGATTCTTCTTGGTTTTACATGCAAATCAGAATATGCCACACACCAGAGGGTGGTGGCAATGAACCTGAAGCTTTTGGTAACTGCTAAAAACACCAGGGGTAGTATAATTTATTTACTTTAACTGTTATTTCAGTTATTCAGTTCTGTTCTTAACAGTTATATACAGTAACTAACACAAACACATGGAAGAATCACACTTATGGACTTATATTTTTCTTGTGCAGATGAGGTAAAGATAAACGCTACAACAGCTTGGTGTAGTTTATAGTATGATTGTAAGTGTTGAAATTGCTGGAAGTGTCATTTCATCATACAATAAGTGTAGCTGCTTATTACAATGAACAGACTCCTTAAGTGGCTAATTCCACAGAGTATACATTACAAATGCGTCTCAGACAGATGCATTTACATTTTTTCACCATCTGGCTAGAATGTGTCTAAAACCACCTCCCAAGGTGACTATCCACTGATAGCACTAAGAATCAGATATTAATCTTTATTTTTCCTTGATGACATTATTGCCATAATCATATTTTTTTTAAATCTCTGCATTTAGATGTGTCTGGTTTTGTATGTGGGTGCAACTCCATCAATCAAAGTAACAAGAATATCACTGAACACCGGTTTGCTGTTGAACCAGTCTGACCAGATGGGCAGCGGACAGAACAAAACAAGGCATATCATGCACATTTCCAGGTCTATATTTATATTCTGGGGCTCTACTGGAATATCTTTATATTATTAACAATTCAAAAAACTCCTTATTTATCTTGTACTCACTTCAGTTCTCAGCCTCTGTCTGAAACAGGCCGTTTTAGCTCCTGTCTCTCTAAGGCCCCCTCCCTATAAGCCCACTCTATTCTGATTGATTAGCTTCCCGAAGCTGTGTCATGGCCGACTTCTGGCCACTCGGAAGTCTTTGTCAACAAACTATGAAGCAAACGGATGTAGTAGGATTACAAAACTTTATCTCACTCTTTAGTTAAAATGTCAACTTCTCAAAAACATCCGCACATGTTCAAGCTGAAAATCAATCCAAAGTTGAGAGTGGACAATGCGAACAACACATAGAAAAACCTTAGCAACAACCTTAGCAACCAAGGCTACAGAACAGATGGCTGTTTATAGGAATGTGCGATGACCTGACGTCTGCTCACTGGCAAGGTAGAAAACATCGTCGCAAACAAAGCATTCAGAGCATACTGAAGCCCTGGCTTTTGACTTGCAGGGAGCATTTCGACATATACGTTCACCTCAAGTTTTGGAACTTTGACCATGTTTAACATAGATATCTGACATAACAGCTGTATATAAATAACAGTCACTATGTCTGAGGAAAACTGTCATGTCTAGATTTTCTTCACTAACTTGAGAGTGGAATAAAACAGATTATCTGCCATCAAAAATAAACAAAGTAAAAACTTTTACTGGAGGTCAGTAAGCGCTCCTCAGGCCCCTCTGGAATCTGAGTCTGGCTGCTGCCAAGTGAAGAACACATTTTACAATCATACAGGAAGTGTGTGTGCGCGATTTTAACCTCTAATTCCATGGATGGAAAGTGGCCTCTCTCCACCTTGCCTCCCTCGGATGTTGCCTGGCCCACTTTGTTGCTCTCAGTCTCAGTCTTTTCTCAGCTGCGTGTTTCATCTCACCATTTCACTCCTCACCCCTCTGTGCTTTGATCTGCTCCCGTTCCCCTATTTCTTTTCATCCCCCACAATGTTCTCACGTTCAGCTACTGTTATTACTTTCTCTGTTTGTTTAACAATTTTTTCCCCCGCTCACCTCCACCTCTTTCTCTCTCATTGTCTTCTTCTGTCTCTCCTTCCTCCTCCACATTTTTTTTTCCACATCAACTGTCCTCTTTCCCCTCTTCACACGAAGCCATCAATGTGTTCAGACCCCTCCTTCTCAATCTTGTCTTTTCTTTCTGCCCTCCCCTCTCCCCATCCATCTCCTCCTCCATTCCCCCATCCCCTCGTTCCTCACAGATTTCATATTTTCAAAGTCAAATAGCAGTCGCCGGTATGCCAAATAGGACCAGAGACACATGCGGGTGGGCTCTCACAGGTTGCCATCTCACTTCAAAAAATAAGACACAGCCTGAGATGCAGACAAGGGAGGAAGATACAATACAAACAGGATATCAAATTGATCTTTCTCCTCCTGTACCTGCCTCCCTCTCTTCTGTACAGTGGGAGACCAGGTGGTGGAGCAGGGAGGTGCTTTAATTGTGTGGTTGGGAGAGATGAGAAGGGAATTCAAGCCGCAAGGGTGTGTTTGTGTGTGTGTGTGTGTGTGTGTGTGTGTGTGTGTATGTGTTCATTGAAGAGGCAGCAGCAGCAGATAATTGGTGAGGCACACCTGGACACTGGTCACCTCTAAACCCTGCCCCTCCGCCCTTCAAACCAGCACTATTCACTCAGGGTGCATACTGTATATGTGTATGTGAGGGTGCACAGTGAATTCTTATTGCTCATCCAGTCAGGGATTGATGCTTGTGGGGGTAACAGCAGGCTACTGTGTGTGTATGTCCATCTTTACTGACTGCCCATCTCCAGTCAGTGTGGCCAAGTGTGTGTGCATGTCTCTGACAGTCCATCTTCAATCTGTGTGTATGTGTGACAGTGGTGGTGAGAGCAGTAGGTCATTCAGCTGTGCTATAAAAGATTCAGGACTGACTGGTGACCTCGGCCAACTAAAAAGCTCTCACTTTTTCAAACAGTCTTCTTTGGGAGACTTTGTTTTTTTTTGTTTAACCTTTGCTTTGACAAAGAAAACACATCAAAAATTCTCTTTCGCTGCTGCACCCTGTGTAGAGGCAAACTATCAGTGTAGTGCAAAAAGCTCAATCGCATTGTCGACGGCTGTGCATTTTGGGTATTTTATAATACATGCATGTGGATTGGCCTGGTCTAAACAATGTGAAATCTTTATGTAAAAAACAAACAAACAAACAAAAACTTCAAAATGACAAGATGATTACAGATCTGGTCATCGTGGGGGTCAAAACGCTGCTGCTGGATACACGACTGTACAGAGGTGTCATTGAAAATAAAGGACTTCTGGCTCCTGCTTGCCATCATTAACCATTTATGTGAATATATCATAGATATCAGAGGGATCATTTATTAGTGTGTGTGTGATCAACTTAATCTATTTTTTCTGGCTCTACAGATGGCAATGTTGGTCTGTTGGTTGGTTGATTGGTTGTTTGGCTGGTCGGCTCACTACTATGGTCCAGACTGAAATATCTCAACAACTACTGGATGGATTGCCATGAAATTTGGCACAGACATTCATGGTGCCCAGAGGATGAATCCTAATTACTTTGGTGATACCTCGACATTTCCTCTAGCGCCACCAGGTTAACCTTTGTGGTGAGAGACTTATTCATGTTGCCCTCAGGATTACGTAAAAACTTTGGTGACCCACATACATTTATCATCAGGTCAAAATTTTAAATTGTCCAATTGGTTTGGTTTATGATGAAATACCTATAGAACTAATGACATTCCCATCTGCTAACACGTTAAAGTAACATGGTGAACACTGTTAACATTACCTGCTAAAGATAAATATGTTAGCATTGCCAACCAGTGCATTTACATGTACATAAGTAACCAGGGTACAATAGATTTTCTCCAGTAAAGTTTACTGTTTACTTCAAATCAGATTTTTACAAATACATGTGCAAAACAAAGACTTCAGCGACAATCAGTGGGAGAGCAACAGCGCAGCAGATGGATGAAAGGAGAGTTTCTCTTGCAGCTGTCCGACAGACCCGCATGCTAACAGCTAACATTACCTTAAAGGTCCTCTCTTTCCTCCTATCGTTAGTTGATTTGGACATCCACATTTGTGCAAATATTAAATATTTTTAAAATTACATTTGAACATTGGTATGTACATCATATACATTTGGTGTTTATCTTTGTTTCGCTCTTGTTGGTGGTGGTTACACAGATAACATGAGCTCCAAGCTCTTTAACTATGCCTCACTGTAGCTGCCTTTATCTAGATTTTAATACTAGCATATTTATTTAGAATTGAAAACACTTTCAGCATAGGTGTCGGGTTTTAAAAGTTAATCTGCACCTTCTTGCCAATCAGAATTGAGAAATAAAAACACTTGAAACAACTCTTGCATTAATAGTTAGTTAGAGAAAGGTTCACACTGTGATAATTAAAACAGGTGTATGTAAAATTCATGATAGTTCTTTCTATTCAATTTAGCAGCTTTTTCTTTTGTCACAGATCGCTGTTCCTGGGGACTTGTTAACACATATATAGCATATTGTTGGCTGTAGTTTTATTTCTTGTGACTTCCTGTCGAAATATTTAGGCCAATATACACCATCACACCATTGATTGAAAATTCTAGTTCAGAGAAGTTCCTATTAACACCCAAAGAGAATCATCAAAATAATTACGCTCCTAGCATATGAGTTTAAATTTGATTAAAAACAACAACATACATTTAAAAACAAAAACAACAATCCATTGTGGGAAAAAGAGCAAAGTTTTTGATAATGCTGCTGTCAAAACTGTTAATGTTTAATCAGGGTGTAATAGAGAATTCTTCATTTAGTCCCAGCAGGGCCCTAATTTGTAGGTGAGAAATCCAATAGATTTCTAGGAGGGGGAGGGACATATTCAGTTCCTAGGGCAGCCCCTGGATGATTTGCTTCCAAAAAATACCTAGCTACAGGGCTTTTCATATTACCTATGCATAATGCACCGTGGCGTTCTGCACTATGAGTTTTCATGGCGCTGTTTGTCTTTCCCACATAAACCAACCTGCAGGGGTACTTCAATATATAAAATATACTCTTTGTAAAATTACATTGGCTGCAATCATTACATTTGAAGTTGCCTTGTATTCCAGCAGTTTGTTTTTTTTAGGTGTCAGGTCTGATTTAACTATTATGTCCCCAATAATCTGGGCATGTCTATAAACTATCCTAGGAGATTTGAAGATCTTTTTCAAATAAAGGTCCAAGCCCAAGATGTGCCAGTGTTTTTACGCACTTGAACTGATTGGCCTTTAATGAATAATGCAGAACACCCTGGACATTTTTGTCGTTACATTCAATCCACACTAGGGTTGGGCATGGAGAACTGGTTCCAAGTTAGAACTGGTTCCAGAATTCCAATTCCAAAGGAATCATTAAGAAATCTTAATTTCGATTCTGCTTATTGGCTCTTAAGGGTGACATAACCCTTTATTATTGCAAGCAAAGGCTACATATCTGCAAGGATGTGGTTATCTTCCAGGACCTGTCTACATCACGCATCAACGCAACAGTGTGCAGACACCAAGGTAAAAAAACAACAACAAAAAAACACCCGTAGCAGGCAGGCAGAGTGTGTCCCATCCGCGGCTCGGTGGTGGGCCAAGTAAGGTCCACTATCATCGGCCCATGGTGGTGGCTGGAGGCGGCGCTGCTGCCCTCTTGACTCAAACAGCTGCTAGTTTAAGTACATACAAGCTAGCATGCATGTCTAACGTCACATCAGTAGTGAAAGATGGATCGCGGCAAATGCTCAAAAGTGTGGCTTCACTTTATTAAAGAAAACAATGACAAGGCAAAGTGGGATGCATATGGGAAGCTAATTAGCTGTAAGTCAGGTTGCACATCAAATCTGACCAAACATTTAAGGCACCACAGCGTTGATCTGAAAGAGTGTACAATGTTTGATGTCTTGTGGTCTCCTAGCCCGAGTGTGTCATTTGCCAGTAGAGCAAGGGACACCTAGATGTGACGTAAGCATGGAATGCATGGAAGTTACTATATTCCTATTGTCACAGTACAGAAGCTAAAGATGCTCTGACTTCTGTTTCATGGGGCCTTTAAGCTGGTGCTTTTCTTTTTCGACTTTTTCTTGTTGTTCAGCAACATACAGGAAGTCCTCCGCTGCATTCAGACTAAAAACAACCCTGTGTAAAACGATACAGGGGGCTGTGTTGGTGTGGGCATGTTGTTTAAAGTGCCGGTGAGACAATGAAATACGATCCAGATCATTGCATTTAAAGGCTGATCAGAAAAACACAGCACAGCCGTTTGTAATAATCACAGACTGGATTTTACAAGTCTGGAAAGTTATCACGCTGCAACCCTGTTTACTAGTGTGTACATGTGGAATGCATCAGTGTGAATTGGCCTTTACAGTGAAAGCACACTATGTCATTGACGGAAAGATGAGACAGAAAGTATTCAAAACAAAATCAGAATGTTCAGTTAAAAAGACTTTGAATTTACTTATTTTAATGAAACAATAAAAGTTGCTTTAAAAAACGGTTAAAAATGCTTAAAAGAATAATGATATTTTTGTTATCTAGACATTTGACCTCTTTTTTTTCAAAACTGGGAATCAATAAGAACCGGAATTGATAAGCAGAATTGGAATCGATAGATTTCAAACACTACCTAACCCTAATCCACACAAACTCTGACCTCAGCTATTGTGTCCCTGTCTTGAGAACCAGCTTCCTTGTCAGCAGAGCAGCTATACAGGGGTGCTGAGAAGACAGCAGCCAGCTATAGTGTCTTAACCACACGTTATTCTTGTGATCTGAATTCAAACCAGAGGCATTGTGGGATGTGTTTGGGGGTGTTTTACAACACAGTCATTACAGTGCTACAATGGTTTGATCTCCATCCTCACTCCATCCTGCCTGTGTGTCTTTTAATCCTGTAGTGTGTGCCCCTAGCTTTAACCTTATTACCCTGCACACCCTGGGGACATGTAATGAAACAGTTCCCTCATTCAGGAGGTCAATTTGCTCGCTTTCCTTTATGAAGTCTAAAGTCTCCTTCATCCCGTCGGCACACCTGCCTGTCTGATTCTCTTCCACTTGCGCTCTCCTTTAATTAGCCCATGTACTTGTGTGTATGTGTTACACAGTAATACAGAGAAAGAATTCCTGTCTTGCACTGACTTCATTGATCTTAGGTTTGATCGATCAGTAGCAATATTCCCTTTTTGTACTTCTTACATCTTGAAAAAAAATGCCTTGATGGTTTGACTGTTAGCCTGCACACAGACAGATTGCTGCTCTGGTTTTCTGCTTCTGAAACAGGAAAATCAAGCATTACCAATTACAGAAGACACACAGAGAGCATCGGAGGCCCCAAGCTGTCATCACATTCAATCCAACTGTCAAGGAATCAAAACAGATCAAATGCAGCAACACAAAGCAATGCAAAAGAAAAAAAACAAAAAAAACAAGCCTGTTCACTTGGCAACGAGAAACAATTTGTTGTTTCTCAGCAGCCTTCTATGAAATCACTATTGCAATCTGTTACATCACAATCAACACATTTCCCCATGGGTAATTCGTCAGTCAGTCATTGATTAAATAAATGAGAAAGGTTATTATCCGGAATGTCATCTGAAGATTTTTACAGATGAATGGACAACTCTGTCTTCAAAAACACAACACCTCATATATTCATATAATTCATGAGGTGACTAATACTCATTTAAGCAAACTTGAAGAAACACAAAGTATAGCTGATGTCTTTAGTTTTGCAGGTACTTGGTCATAAACCAGAGTACCAAAGTAAACTGACATTTTGTCCTGATGATGCTAGATGGATTACAGTTAATCCTGAGGTGGGCATGAATGTCTGTACCAAATTTCCCTCTATCTTACCTGGTGTCCGAACCAGAAGCAGTGTAGCTCCTAATGGAAAAGATACATTTTAGTTTTGACCAGTACAACGCTGTCTACACTGGCCATGTAACAGCTCGTGTTTCACTTGTCCATAATCGTGACGCCGAGCATTCCTCTTACAAAATTTCACTGAAAACCTCACTGATGGCCCAGATGGTGGTTCAGAGCAGCACTTGTTTGAACCAATATCTAACATTACCGAGGCTTCAGATTTTTGTTCTCTAATCTTAACGGGGGGAAATTGCTCAAATGGGAACAAAAGTGACATTGGCTTATACACAGTGGTGTGGAGTACAAGGTAATGTAACAATTTCTCACTGTTTGTTTTTCTTTGTCTAGAGCTAAGAGCTGCAACTGTAGGAGTCAGTTGACTGCATAATAAAGTGATTGTACATACAGTATAATTTACCAACTGAAAAAAAGTAGATTTCTTAAGTTATTCTATAAAAATACAATCTGAAATCAGTTTAATCAGTATGCACTATCACCATTGTTGTCATGTGTGTGATACTTAGGAAAGCTTTTCTTGTAAATGAGAGGTGTAATTTAAAACTAATTAATTAAACATTATCATTACCTAATGTCACCTTCCCTTTCTTTTGATGGACAAAAGAACAGAAACACATGAAGCAACTGAATCTTCTAGTTCATAAAGCCTAATTGCTTTCTCTCTACCTCTGAGGACCCAGCTAACTGTCTGCAGGAATTATGAATAAAAAAATTTAAAAAAGCATGAATATGAACATGTTTTTATACACTAGATTAGATCATAAAGGTGACACAACATGAGGGCCTGGATGTAACATTTGCTTGTCATGACGACTGTGTTGATTGGAGAGTCAATGTATCAACGAATGAACATCATCGTCTTAATCACTGGAGGACCAATGAGACATCTAATCAATGCAGAAAGGGAGGAGTTTTTCGAAAAGTACAAATGAGCTTTTAATGATTCTATGGACCCCTCAGAGAACGAAAGAGAGGGAGAGAAAATTGCAATAATCAAACACCTGATCTTTCAGTGTCAGATTCTTTTGCCTTAATTCCTTCCCTCCCTGCTGTCTCCCTCTCCTTCCTTTTTAAAATATATATCTCCCTTAGATCTCTCTCTCTCCCTCTCTCCTTCTCTCTCTCTGCCCCCTTCTCTTTTCCTTCCTCTATCTGTGTCTTGTCCTCTGTGTGAGAAGAACAAAGACAGACGTTGTCCGGCGGGCGATGAGAGGGCCGCTGAGGGTCAGCGTGATATTTGGGTGTGATATTTCGACCGTCGGCCTAAATGTCTGGTGTCAACCAATTTATCACCCGGCAACCAGAGAAAGAAAGACTGAAGGCTACAAAGAATGATGGGGCTTGAAGATGGATGAAAGAGGGGTGGAAAAGGAGATGTTCTAAACAAATTTGATATTACAATTTCAAAAGCAATACTGTAACATATATGTACACAATATCTATGCCCAGATATATGTGACACCACTCATCACAGACAATAACTGTTGCCCCTCAATTTTGCTGGATTTTATAGGATTCAATAAGATGTGTCAGTTTCGACCATTTGGTATAGAGTATGCATGTGTTTTAGAATAACTTTCATCCTAATGTAGATTTCTTTAACTGAAATATTTAGATTGTGCTCCATTTGCTATCCAATGACCCCTCTGTAATATTGTTCATTTTAAAGAGAAAAGGCATGCTAAAACAGAATGTAATGTGGTCTTGGACAGGTCAGCATCCAGGGTTACAGTTTACCTTTTTAGTGTGGTTCATCTGATCTGCCAGATTACATTATCTGGCATTTGATTTTGTCATATTTAAAATCCAGTGAAGCAGATTGTGCCAGCCTTTTTTAGGCAGGGTTGCACTGTGGCTGCAGTTCTGCAGTCTGTATGAAACTGCCTGTGTCAGTGTCAATCAGTGTAGATGTCACAGTGTGAAACAGTGTGGAAACTGTAATAGCTAATTACTGCTGTGGTTTTATGTAGCTCAACAGGTGGCGTGCTGTGACCTTAGAGTATAAAAAATAATGGATGTAGCCACCATGACGTCACCAATTGTTTTGTGGACTCCCCTTTTGAAGCCTTGAGTTTACATTTTGACCATCATCATCTTGGATTTTTGGAGCCAGAAGTGACCGTATTTGGACGAGAGGGTGGAGCTGACTGTAATGCTAGCTGCTAGCTTGGTTAGCATGGTGCATTTACAGTCTATGGTTAACTGTGATAATGCTAATGCTAATGTAAATTTTTGCTAGCAAAAAACAGGCTTAAAACTGTATGTAACTAAATGCACTTACAGGAAAAAAACTGATCAGACTCCTTAGAAGGTCTTTTAGTACAACTAAACGCTGAATAAGACTTTTTTTAGGTGACCAAAATGTTATAATTAACTTTCATGAACCGAAAACACACTGTAGTAACGGCTATGTCTATACTCGGTGAATCTTGTGTTACTCAATAGGTATGTTACCTAACCAGTGTTGTTGACATGCATAACTTCAATTTTAATTCAATTATTGTGTGTGTGTGTTGCATTTTATTGTTTTCTGTTTCTGACTTTTAAACTGATGATGATCAGTGGGAGCAGCAGAAATCAGATCCCTGAGCTGGTGTAATACAGCTCTCCTGCACTGTGTGAGAGGGAGTGACTGCAGAGAGAAGAGGCAGATTAGATTCGATTAGATGACAGTAGTCGAAAAAGAAATCAGATTGAAACTGATCTACTGGAAGGACATAGAGTACACTTTACATGTGTATTCTCAGGGAAACAGTTCACATAGTGTTCACAGAGTTGAAGTCAAACTGAAATAAAAGTTTGTTCCTGCTCAGAAATGAAAATAATTTGTAATATCACCTTAGATCCAATGGCCACACAGACAGTAAACCACCTGGGAGCTGACACTGAAGTTAGGGAATAAGGGGATAACAATCTGGGAGCTTAAAACTTATTAAAAAAACTTAAAAGTATTTTTTTGCTATATACTGTTTTATACATATTTATACTGTAGGACTATAACCTATACGTTATTGTGTATGTTGTAAAGTATGCCTACCTTGGGGTACAACATTGTACAGGTGGTACAGGATTTGACACTGTTGTTACACAAGGTACTCTTCATTATTGTCATGGATATCAGGAGATGACACCACATGACCTTTAAAATTTAGACAAATTACTTTCAGACAACTTAAATGCATTCAACTACTGTACTCATACAAACATTTACATGCACACACATGCATTTATTATAAAGGCTACTGTATAGACTAATAATACTGTACTTACTACCATAGCGCATAAAGAAAAGAAAATATGTTATTCCATACCTGTAAGAGGCTTGTTATTGCTGAAAATGCTTGTATATTGAAGATAATTTAATCAAAAAGTGACACAAAGTTACAAAATATTGAATATTTAGAGCTTTTTTAAAACATGGTACATCATTTTAAAGCATTTCTGGCAACACTTAGACCTTTAAACAAAAGCATGGCTGGTTCAAATTGTTTTTCATACACATACTGTGAAAGGCATGTATTATTTTCTGTATAAAATACACAAAACCTTGATAATAAATAAAATATTACTGTCTGTGCAAAAAGTCTACATTTACCACCTCTCCAACATCAATTTGCACATTTGCTAATTTGTTCTGAAACCTGAAAATTACGCCAATATGAATTTATTTGCATCCATTTATTCACTATTCACTTATCTGTCTGCAAAACTAAAAAGATAATTAGATAAATGATTCAGCTCACTTGTCTTATCAAACATTTTTAAACATATTACAGTGAACAACCCAGTCAAGATGAAATATTGTATTTGGTATTATTATGATTATCTCGGAGGAGAACCATATCATAATTACTGTTACCTTGTTTTATTAACCTCTGTCTAAAGACACCTCATTAAAACACTGGTTATGAATGAACATTAAAGCCATACAAGAAGCAAAGACAGAAAAGCTATAACTACATACAGCACATATTCCAATAGATCTGAGTAAATGTGTGTTCATGAAGAAATGTCAATGAATACTATTTGACCTCCACTTCACATAGTCACAGGCAGTCAAATACAATTCCTCATGTGTCTACAGTTCAAATCAGGACAGTACATGTGAACATAGACACTGCTTGCTTATTTATACTGTAATTTAGAGAATTAATGAAGTCTAGTTTTATTATTGTGTCATTCATACAACGTGGGCCGGATTATCCTTCTACCACATTGGTCAAGTGCCCAGGGGCACCAGCCAATTGAAAAATGAAAGACATAAACAGTTTTCGTGGTCAGAAATGGCAGACACAACATATATAAAGCACTTGATTTAGATTTTATTTATCATTCTTCTTCTTAAAAAGAATGTAAATAATAAGAAAAAGAAAACAGTTGAAAAGTAGCTGTTCTATTCTTTATACCTTCACATCACCTCACCTGGCGCTCTGTGATCATTCAGCTGTTTAAATGGTTGCTTGCAACAGTTGACATTAGGCTTGCCTTATTTGGTATATGTATGTTATGATTTTTTAGACATACTTTGTAATGGTTTTGCATATAGTCCCCATACAGGCCATTTATGATGGGAATAATGACATTTAGCCACGTTGCATTGGGATGTGAACTGCATTCAGATTTGAGCATCAGTGTGATGGCTAGGATGGCATTTGTCGGCTCATGTTTATCTATGATGTCAGGTTTTTTGGTCGTGCCTTTGTATGTGTGTTACTTAAGCAATAAGTTCATGTGAATCTATAGTCTTTATACCCATGGTAAATTTCACTTTTTTACATGTTAAGTGGGAGGAGGATGACACTCCAAGTGTGGTCACCCTAGGACACCACACTGTGTTAGTCCGGGCCTGCATACAACACAAGCATACAAGACACCACAAATTCATATAAGCTAGATACAGGGTGCTGCATTTAGATGTCCCAAATACTACTACTACTACAACAGCACAAGGAGAGACCCAGGAACTACAAGAACCTAAAAGTTCAGAACCTACAAAAGTTCAAAGAACCACAACCCTGCTGAAGAAGGCAACCTACAAAACCTACAAAAGTTCAAAGAACCACAACCCTGCTGAAGAAGGCAATGGGATATGGCCGACAGCTAAGTAAGTGAACCCTGAGGTTAGAATTTTTATCACAGTATACAGTAGGCCTATATGTTCCTAAGGTTAAGAATGAACTCAAAGAACCATGAAGTTTAGAGGTTAATTAGAGGGAAGTAACAGCAAAGGTACAATTGTATCAGTTAATCTTAAATTTTCATCCTGTTTCCCAGCACTGGTTACTAGAGTGCTACCTCTAATTCTGCTAAAAATCCCTTTCTCTCAGGGCCAGTGCTTGTGTCTGATTAATGGCTCATTGTTTGGTCCGTGATTTAGACAGTTTCTGTATCTATGTTTTAATTTAACACGTACTTACACTTAACACTTGCTGTTACTGTGTGTGCAGACAGAATATGGCATGAATTTTAGAGGCAGTGAAATTGCACATGAAGTCCATGGAGGCAAGTAGACACAAACTGACATGACAAGCTGTCTGCTCAAGTTTTTGAGGATTGAAAAGGGACATTTCACACAACTTTTGTAATGAGTCTATTTTAGAGAGGAAAAATACAAACTTACTGTAAAAGGGAAGAGACAGAGTCGGACAGACAGAGGGAGGTGTCTTTCCCTGTCTCATTCCATCTCATCTACATGGACAAGCTGTACTTTGAGTTGTTTAGTTAGGTAAACTTTTCAGGTACAGTCTATCTAGTCTCAATATGACATGTAAATCCCAGAGGGTGGCAGACTGAAAGGCAGGGAGGAGGGTGGAGAGAGAGAGAGAGGGGAGAGAAAAACACAGAGAGACAATGAGAGGGAGAGTAATTGTCATGCATTCTTCTCATCTGTTTTTAATAAAACCTTGTCATCCTCAGAGATTCACTGCACCAGTAATCACCCTTCCTCACCTCTTCTGCCTTCACCTTTTATCTCCATCTCTCAACTTTCACACTATTGTGACTTCATATCTATCATATCTATCTCTAAACAGTGAAGATTTACAGCAGCGACAGCTCATGTATGCCCAACAAATTTCACTGTGTCAAGCTCTGTGAAGTTGTTTATGATGTGACTGTTGCCTTAAAGCAGCATGTCTTGCTGAAATCTGATGGAAAACATGGATGAATAAAGCTGTCACAAACCTAAACCTAAAGTGTACACCCAAATATTAAAAAGTTACAAATCTTTGCATAGCAGAATATTTGATATTTGATATTTTGGGTAAAGCGCTTCTTGCTTTCTTGTGGAGAGTTAGATGAGATTATACAATATATAAATCAATATAAATCTCATATCTGCTCAGTAAGAATGAAGCTACAACCAGCAGCTATCTTAGCTTAGCATAAAGACTGGAAGAAAGGGGAAACTGCTAGCCTGGCTCTGTCTGAAGATAACAAAATCTGCCTACCAACACCTCTAAAGTTTGTTAATTATCGGTTATATCTTGGTGTTTTTGTTGTTGTTGTTGTTTTTTTTAACCTGTACAAAAGTGTAAGATGACACTTTATGGTTTTATATAGGGTTATATGCCAGTCTATTTCCTGTCTCAGATGGATGCCTGGCATGTTTGACATGCAGGACCACACAACCCTTTAAGATTTGAGAGGCGTGTGCCTAAGCTCCTCTGCAAACCTCCTATAGGAGCAGTCTAAGGTTACAACAACACCCTCACTGTACAGAGACGTTTACATGTATCTTTGCAGATGTATAATTTCTGTCACAGTTGATGAATTGGAAAAAAAAAACATTGCCAGTGAACGTATTCAAGGCAGAAATTACATTGTCTCCAGATGGATTGGGTGAAGTATACAGCAGTAGTAGTAAAGTATACAAGTAGAGTATAAATGTATTTTGGAGGACATGAGTTACCTACGCAGTTATCTGCGCAACAGTGCTGCATGGATTAACAATAACTGTAAAAGAGACTGTAAAAATAAAATACATCAGGATGTCATGACTACAATGCTGGACTCCTGCTTTGAGTTTGAGTGCAAAACACAGTCCTCTCTGTCACTCCCTCTCCACTCCCTCTCTGTCTCTCCTGCAGTATGAAAACTTTATTGGATGCTGGCAGAATCCTTGAGGGAAACACTTTAAACGTCTCTGCAATTATACTTCTAATAATGGCTTCACACACATACACACACACACTCACTGAGACGCAGATGCAGCCGGGGGATGACAGTGACACAAAGGAGGTGGAAGTTACTCTGTCAGTCAGTGAGGCTATTAATCTCTGTCACCTGAGGCTGTGTGCCCGTGTGTGTGTGTGTGTACAAATGTGTGCGAATGGCAGCCAACAGTTGGCAGGAAACAGCAGTGTGTGTGTGTTTCTGTCCTGACCTAGACGAGCAGTAGCTGGTCAACTGCGGGGAGCGGTTTAGTCAGCATGTCACCACGGATTTAACTTCCACCCTTTGTTGTTTGTGTGTGTGTGTGTGCGTGAGGCTGGAGGAACATTATCAGTCAGAGAGAGAGAGGTCAAGGTGATCCTTTGTTTATTTGTTTATTTGTTAGGATCCCCATTAGCTAGTCTTCCTGGGGTCCACTACCTTTCATGTGTCCTCAGCATCAGTTTTCTCATACAGCCTCTTCATCATCTCAGCACTGATTTGCTGTTCAATGGGCTGTTAACAGCCACAAGCCGCCATTCATGATGTACACGGAGAGAAAGCAGTATTCTACAAATGACTGTGTGACTGCAGTGTCTTCTAAGTGGCTCTAATGAATGTCCAAATTTCTTCTCCCACATTAAAGAAGCACAAATAAATTTGCTGCCTCGTCAGAAAGCTGTGAAAAACTCACTTCAAAGCTGGAAATTGTAGTCTTCTTAAACCCTGATTCCTCACGTGTGTGTGTGTATGTGTGTGTGTGTGTGTGTGTGTGTGTGTGTGTGAAATCTGCACCTCTACAAGTAAAAGAAAATGCATTGTGGAGATCCAGGACTGGAAGATATCAGATTTACTCCAATTACTTTAACTGAGCTGAGCATTTTTATGTTACAGTTTATCAACAGGATTTTTTCTATTAGGTGGTGATTATTCTTCCTCTGAAGATGCATTGGTCCATCCTTTACTACAGTACATACTAGGCTCTCCATGATATTATATTAGGATTTTGGTCAATCTTGCAGAAACAAGTGAAGAAAACACAGTTAACTAAATGCTTAAAACTATCCATTAAAGACAGATTCAATTCTCTCCTAGCTAGCCATGCTGCTCACCTGACTTATGAGACAAAATGGGTTGTCTCTTTAGAGAGTTTCTTCCTGAAAAGCTGAAATATGTTCCAGGAGTTTTCTGTCCATATTCTGAATTAAATCAATATCTGCTACCGTACCGGATAGTTTCATTACTTCTAGAATGATAAAATCATGATTATTTTGTTAGCATTCAACAACTACATCTCCCATGAAGCTTTGATAATGTCCCTACGGGTCAGACTTGTGGGATATGTTGATGCTGTGTTCATGTAATATCACTCAAACCATAATTACAAGCAGCTGAGCCAGAAAAAACACATATATTAGCATCCTTGTTGTAATTAAGAGTCAGATAGCTGATAGATTCTGACAGCTATATCTTCCACTTGGGGAAAAGAAGTCTCAACAAAATGCAGGAAAAATGACTAAAAATTTGTGGGCAGTTATGTCTGAATAAAATCAAATATTAACACTAATGGAATCAATTTACTTCCTCTAAAAAGGAGATACATTGTTAATTTGTGTCTGGTTTCAATTGTTAACTAATCATTACAAATAGGGAACACAACAAAAGTAGCTAATTCAGGCTAGTTACAAGCAGTGGGGATAACTATCTTGGAATAATATGTGAACACTCCCAAGTCGGGATAATGGAAGTTTTCCTGTCGTTCTTCCGACGTTGTGTGAGCAGCAAAAATTCTAACAAAATAATTGTTTTTTTTAAGTTTGTAAAAAGATTAGTTGCTAAATTGTTTTCTTATTTTCTACGATAGGCTTTAATGTATCTATATATCTATATGGTATATATTTTATATACCATATCCCAGACTCATCTCTTACTGGACAGACCAAGATGGAATTGATATCATTCACCTCACGTGACTGTGGGTACAATGACAGACTTTGGACTGCCTGTCCTCAAAAGAAAAATGAAAGTATAGGTCAAAAAGTTATGACCCGGGGAAGTGACGCAGTTCAGATGTCATTATAAGATGACAAATTTTCTTATTAGGAGGATGCAGGTTGGGTGGATGGCATAAAGTGGACTTAGCTGCAGGAAACCAATATTTGCTTCCCATTTCCAACCGCGAGTCAGGACAGTTTTTCTTAAGAAAATGTAACTTTGATTGTTGTGGTGTTTACTGTTGCCATGGAGTTGGTTGTGTGAGGGTTAAAACTTCTGTGAATTAAAAAAGCACTAATTTCATTCAAGTTTAATTATCTTGAATGTCTGACTTTGGTTGATGTGAGGCAATTATATGTTTGCATGGTTTTCAGGCAATTCTCTATTATGAAGCGCCAACTCGGACATATCAGAGCTTTCAGAGGAGTAAAAAGAGTGTCCCAGTTGTAATTACGACTTGAATCTTGACGTGAACACTATTTACACGTCGGTTAATTAATATTTTGTCACATCTTGCCTGGACTTAAGGTGTTTTTTTGGTCTTATGTTGTGTTCTGTGGGGTCTCCTGGTTGTGCACGTCTGTTTGGTCCCTCGGTTCATGGGGGTTTTCTTTTGTGATTTGGGTGGTGGGTTTTGGAGGACTGCATCATTGGTTTGTTGGGTTGTGTGCTTGGGTTTGTGTTTGTGGTTGGTTTTGGATGGGTTAGTGTAGATGGCATTAAGTTTGTTTTCTGGGTTTTTGTTCTGTTTCCCTTGTGTGTTCATGTTCTCCTCCACACCTGCCCTGCATTTGGACTTGTTAGCCCTGCCCTGCTGTCTTCCCCACAACTGCCCTGTGTTAGCCTCGTCAGCCCTGCCCCGCTCCCTGTGTGTCCTCAGCCAATCAGCTTCCTGTATGTTCATTCCCCTCTCGAGTTCTCCACCCATCTCCCCACCTGCACCTCATCTCCTTGTTAGTTCAGTTTCTTTAAGTTCTGGTTTTCTGTTCAGTCCTGGTTGGATCGTTTTGTGTTGTTCCTTCTGCTAGTTGTGTTCAGCCCTGTTTACCTGTCCGTGACCATCCACAATTAAAAGAGTTTTCTCATCATATCTGCATTCCGGCCTCTGCGTTTGGGTCCACTCCTGCTTCCCCGAGTCTGACATATTTGACAATACAATACAAAAATAGTAACTCCTATATGACATGAATGCAATATTATCTACCTTTGTAGTTTGAAACAAGCACATTTTTTCACTCCTGATGGAGACAAATGAACAGATACTCTCACTTTGTCTATTATCTCTTAATTTCTACTCTACATGTCTTTCATCAACTCTTTCTTCACCTGCGTCAGTGCTTCTCCATATTTCTCCCTGCCCAACCCGCTTTCTTTTCCTTCTCCATTGCTCTTCCAACATCTCCCACCACCACCTTCACCACTTGTCCTCTGTCTTTGTTATTTTGGGTTTTTTTTTTGGATCATCATTATGCCCTATCCATCTCTCTCTTCCACTGACCTTCTGTCTCCCTCCTTTCATTCCCTCATCCTTCTTTTTTCTCTGTTTGATGAGGAGAATGAGAGGAAAGAAAGAGATTGCACCCTGACGCGAAAGATGCCAAATGTCTGGGTCACTTACACACTGAGAGCCCACTGCTGTGTGTGTGTGTGTGTGTGTGTATGTGTGAGTGAGTGACAGTGGAACAGTAGGGAACTCGAATGAGGGAGTTGAAGTGTTTTTGTTAAACCCTCAAATACATGCATAAACATACACACACACACACACACACACACACAAACACAGTGTTGTATAATGGTATGGAAGCGGGGCCAACATCATGCTGTGTAAATCGTGGACTCTGAGAGATGTGATCTTTCACAAGTCTCTCTTTCACTTTAGCTTTAGAAGTACTTCAGTCATAAACACTGAAATACAAGCAGACAATGCTTCATCTGGCAGCAACCGGATCTCACTAAATGAGATTTTGGTAGAAAGGCACATAAAATTATGAGGTCATCTTACTGTGATGGTTATAATAGCTATACTGAGATGTGAAATACCCTCCTATTGGTGTCCACAAAATGCTGATAAAGAAAGCCTGGTTCCTAATTTGGGAGATGGGAACTAGTAAAATATGTTAATAATAAATAAAATAATACGAAAATCGATGCACATGTTTCTGCTGAAACTCACTTTTTAGCTTGTAAACATATTGTACATGTCATGTTTTGGTGTTAATGCAGACCTGCACAAAAACAAAGGACAAAAAATAAAGGCAACAAGTAATACTTGCAATTACAGTTGGGATTATATTTTTGTACTATTCTGATAATTGATTATTGATATTGATATGACCGATTGATATGATATTTATACCAGCAGTCATGCTCTATCACAGGATATGAGATGTTCATGTAAACCAGTGTTTCCCAGTCCAGTTCTTAAGTTTCCCCTGTTCTGGAAGTTTTCCATCTATCACATCATAATTAACTGGTGTAGAGTTTAATCATAAAAATTATGGGTGCTGATTTTAAGCCCCCTAAGTAATTTGTCTACAAGTAATTTACAAAGCATTAAAGACCCAGTAAAATAAGAAATACATTTTCCAGGTTCTCTTCCTGAGGCCCTGTGTTATTTGTCTCTTATGTCAAAAAACATTTTGAGTTTTTATTTAGACGGCACTTTCTCTTTTCTTTTCTTGTAAAACTTTAACATATTTTCAATGACTCATTCTGCACTAAAGGGCGTAAACATTTATTTATCCAATTAAATGTAATTTGGGGGACTAGCTAACCCCACCCATCATATAAAACTGTTTTGACCCTTAGCTCATGGGTTGTAATAGCTAGCAGAGTAATACATTAATAGTGTGTAGCAGTGTCTATGTGGATATAAGTAGGCAAAACTGTCTAGACCTGTATGACATACTGCTTTCAGGATCTGCCTCACGCCACATAAGAAGAAACCACTCCTTTGTGAAAAACATGACTACAAAGGTTATGCAGAAATATCAATACAGATGCTCTGTTTGTAAGATTGTATGTTTTTCTACATATCAGACCTGTAAGATTTGACACAAATATTCCATGTTTGTACAGTGAAAGAATTTGGAATAAAGTGGTGGTCCTCAGGATGAATCCATCAGGGACATTTTTATTATAAGTTACATTACAGAAGCTAAATACATCCTCACTGCTATTCCGCTGGGCCTTCAAAGTTAGGAGTGGTCTAGAAGACTCATAAGTCACTTAAAACCAAATCACAAACAATGATCAGTGTTTCAACTGCCAGCACTTTACCTCGTAGTTTTAAAAAATGCATCACTTCAAGATGTTTTTGATGACAGCTGAACTTGTCTGAACCCGCCTCATGAACAGAACTAGATAACAGAAGGTGTCCAGTAACTCCACACATCACTGCTCCCAAGCTACTGTGAAAATGGAACTTGGCTGATGTCTATATAGAGAGAATATATCAACTTAACAGAGGTGTGTGTTCAGATTTAATTTTTCCAATTCAATTCAATTTTATTTATATAGCGCCAAATCAAAACAGAAGTTATCTCAGGGCACTTTTCACATAGAGCAGATCTAGACCATAGTCTTTCTTTTACAGAGACCCAACATTCCCCCATGAACAAGCACTTGGTGACAGCGGCAAGGAAAAACTCCTCATGTGTTCATGGGTAGGATGTAAACCATAGCTCTGAGATGAAGCCTGTCCTTTCCCTGTACAGCCAAATCTGAAAACAGTAAGGCTGCCAGACACTGGTGACAAGTCCAGGCCCAGAATAACACAGTGTGGTGCTCTAGGGTGACGACACTTGAAGTGCCCCCTCCTCCCACATTACACGTAAAAACTGAAATTTACCATGGGTATAAAGACTATGATTTACATGAACTTATAGCTGAAGTACAGACTCAACACACATATTACAGAAAAATGTAAGACACATCTAAAAAACCTGACACTGTAGATAGACATGAGCCTACAATTCCTATACTAGCCCTTACAGTGATGCTCAAATCTGAATGCAACTCACTTCCCAATGCAACACGTCATGCTAAATATCATTATCTCCATGATATGAGGTTTTCTTATTCATATTATTCATATTCTTATTAATAACAATAATGATAAATAAAAGCCAAATCAAGTGCTTTATAAATGTTGTATCTGCTGTTTCTGACCACGAAAAACTATTTATGTTTTTCTTCTTTTTTCCCCCTTGTTCTTACATTGGCTGGTGTCCCCAGGCACTCGCCCAATATGATATATGGATAATCCAGCCCAAGACATGTCCCACAACTGGCTGCTTGTGGGCAGATCAGGCGGGATCTGCCCATTGTCAATCTAAATGCAGTTTACTACTTGCTTTGGTAGTTGTTGTGGTTTACATTCACAGTGAAAAAGGTCAGGAGAGGAGCTTCATCTGGATTCAGTTTTACAGTTTTCAAGCTGTAAAATAATAGGCTGTATTTATGTTATAAGCACAAAAGATTCCAGGTGTGATTGGTTACTGTGTTGTGATTTTCAACCCATTCCAGTTCAGTGATTTGAACTTTTCCCTGGTCCTTCACCACCGCCTGTTGTCCTTTTATGCTTGTATGCTTGACTCTACCTTTAAGGCGTGAACATGCGAGCTTCAAGTTTCCACATCACACTTTGTAAATTGAATATTTGACCGGGATTGGCTTCAAAACTAGTTATGATGTCACAAATCATTCTCGTAGGCCCATCCCTTAAAATCTGATTTTCAATGAGCACAGAGAAACTTTCCACTTTCAGCAGATGAATGTGAAAACAGCCTTCTAGTGTCAAACTGCACATACATCACTCTGCACAGTGAAGCTCAAACATTCAATTGCAGGAACAAGAAGAAAAACACATTTTTGATTGGAGAGGGACTTTAACTTTTGAAGTTACAAATTTTGCATATTCATAGATTCTAGATTTTTCAGTGAGAGAGAAGGAGAAGATGTCATTTTAAGAATTTTTAAATAGTTAATTGAACATTTTTGTGTAAAAACAGACACAAATTTTTACTTTGCAGTCTTTTGATATGTCTTAAAAACATGTCTGGAGGGGATCTTTAATGTTTTAGCATTACATTTGCTAACATTTGCTAATTAACACTAAAAACAAAGTGGCTTTGCATATATTTGGTCATAAACTGCTCTTGTTTTCTTGCTCCACCTCCTGTTTCAGGAACAGTTCACCTTATTGTCCGTGGTTCTAAGTGAGTGAATGCCAAGCAGCTGTTGTCTGAAAATTGTGTCTACACAAACAATAATCATTCATACACTGACCACTGATAGACAGTTAGTAGTGGATGTGTTGAGCAAATTCTGCACCACATACGGAGGGTATGTGGTGTCTGTATTAACACACAGATATGCAGACGGAAATATAAAAGTTTCAATATATTTAATTTACTGAGCTTTGAGAATTTTAGATTATTCTCAAATTTGTGCCTAGTTTATAACATTTTAAATGGTTTGGCCCTCCTCCACTATGTGACTTTGTGTACACTCGCTCAGTAAGTTCTATTAGATCCTCTAGAATATCCTCTATACTAGATTGTACCATACCATTTTGTCACACTGCATTTGGGCAGTCAGCTTTCTCTGTGAAAGCCACAACTCAGTGGAATGTCCTACCTGATGATATGAAGAACTGTAGTTCAATCAATACATTCAAGGCCAAATTAAAAAATCTACTAAAGACCAATCAGCTGTGTGACCACTGAGTCTAAACTCCATCTATGGTCTTCTCATTAGCGCAGGTTGTCTTGCTTTTAATTTGACAAGTTCACATTATTCATTTCTAATTGACATTGTGGGTGTATGTGATGTGCTGTTGTGTGTAGCATTGTATTTTGTATTTTGTATGCTGTGTTCTGTGTGTTCTTTTTTGCTTTGTACTGTTTGTTGTTGTGCTGTTGTATGTTTTGATTGTGGGGGACTACGGATGCAAATTCGCTTCAAGCTAACTCCGGTGCAGTGCATCTTTAATGTTTAAAACTGCACACTGTCCCAATCAATAAATCAAATCAATCAATCACTAATTTGCTGCTTTCCTGACAATACTTTACACTGAACTGAGCTGACAGCAAAAAGTTGAAAGAGAGCTAGGCCAAGTGTTACTGTTGGTAGGTGTCCTTGCATACTAAAGGGAAGGGGCTATAGATAAATGTTGTTCGCCACACAACTTGGTTCTCTCATATATCTCTGTTAGACCACAGCCAGCCATGACTGCACCAGACAAGGCCAACCTCTGAGTCTGTGTGTCTCTATGTGTGTGTGTGTGTGTGTGTGTCCTACATGTGAATGTTTATGAGAATGGATGGGACGGGTGTGTTTACTGCCTTTAAGTGTTTCTGAGTAACAGATAACTCATGAAAGCTCAAGTTGAGAGATTTTCTGTGTTGTGTGTGTGGTAAGGGCATCAGCAAGCAAGGACAATGTTGGAAGATATTTTCTTCTGCGTCTTTGCAGACTGTATATGCGTCTGTTTTTTTATGTCAGTGTGTGTGAAGTGTTACTTAACCTGCAGAAGCAGCACTTGAAATGCTTGCCTCTCACACAGAGGCAACTTCTAAGATTCCACAAAAGCGTTGCAAGTTGCTCACAATGCAGACACTGATTTATAAAATGCAGATGATTATTTATAGTGTTGTTTATTTTCATATCAAACATGGATTCTTTTTGTGTTGTTGTCCATTTTTGGTTCTAGTCAGTGTCGATGGTGACAGCGGTATGACTAAACATGAAATACTGTATGTATCTTACTTATTTCTAATTTTATTCCTTTCATCACAACACTTCTCTCATTTTAAGTCAGATTGCACCAAACGGTTTGTTCCTACATTTATTACATGAAACACTTAGAAAACTGATTTTCTTTTTTTTTTGGACACATTTGTTTCATCCCATAGAGAAAAATTTGCTGCTCAAAAAGATGTTTTTCTTTTCTCCTGAGACTGAGATTGATTTGAACCTTCTCAGTAGAAGATCAATTTAGTCTGTGTTATTTCTCCTAAAAGTGACTTAGGAGCAATAAAAAACACAAAAGAGAACTGGAGTCTTCCTTGACAGGCATTTGACAAATTTGAGAAGTACATGAGCATCTGAGAGGCTGCTATTGCTGTCTCATTACTGTCTAAATCATTTCAAATACAGAAGCAAATGAGCTATAAGCAACACCTACATGAGGTCATAATGAGATTTTTTAAAGGTCTCCCAGAAGATGGAACTGGAGTCTTCATTGAGATCATTTTGAGAACACTCTGAGCAACCAATGAGAGCATGAACTGAGCTATATTCAAGACTTACACTTGCAATGAACACCGCAGAAACCACAAAAATCATGGTTGTTAAAATATAATACACGGACCAGTTAATGATTGTGTTGCTACCTTAGAAATGTTCTTAGAATGAACAATAATACAATAATATTCCTCAGGATTAACACTTTTGATTAATGAATTATATTAAGTATTATTAAGTTTATAGTGTGAAATACAAAACTTGGTTTAGTTGAGAAAGAGACAAATAAATTAAAAATTTAAAGGATGTGTGTTAAAGTGGAAACTTATACCTCTTGTGATCCAAGATTTGCTTTTCTTCTGGTACCTTCCTGTGTTTGCCAAAGGCCACACATCATTGTGACATTCTTCTTCTGAGAAAAAGTGATCAAACAGGAGATGGAAAAGACGAAGTGCATCTTCTTTAGCTGCTTGATGTATAGTAGCAAGGCTGAAGGGTGAAAGGAACAGGCCACTGCCTGGAAACAGTTCCTGCTCGCCATCTGAATCACACTTCTCCTGCTGGGGCCATCCAACAAGTTGCACCAGATTTTGAAGCTCCTGGAGTTGTTTGGGATCTAAAAAAAGAGGGATACAGAATCACAATTCAAAACTTCAATGCAAAAACATGTTGTTTCAATCCTATCTTGTGGTTTCTTCACCTTGCTCACAATGTGAGGGTAGAAATTTGATTTAAGAGTGAAGATGAATTCTCTGGAAAAAAGGGTTTAGGTTTCGTCAGTGCACCACACTGTAGTCATAATGAACTTAACAGAGATTTTTTGTCAGTGGGTGGCACCTTAGTCTGGAATTGGACCAAGCATCTGATTTCCTTTTTTCTTTGCTTTTTACTCAAGTAAATATACGGTTATATGGATTTTTTACTTTCTTTTTTTTTTGTTATTCAGTCTTTAATGCCAACAAACACAAACATTAAGTTAAGAGTAAAACACCATTTTGGAATACCAACATATTACCATAAGAGTAGGGAAAAACAGACATAATTTCTCATAGTTATCTGCAAAAATCTGTCCAACAGAAACTAAAACTGCTTTGAGGGCTTACCAATTCTTGACAAGACTTCATCAACCTTCCTTTTCTCTTGGCACAATCTCTCAACCTCTTTCTTGCAACTATTGCATGGTTGCCACTCTGTTGCTACACTGGAAGAGGAAGGGTCAATTGTCTGTACGTCGATTGATGGACTGGCTGTCACAGAGATATGTGGATGGCTAAACTGTTGACTGTTGGCACTTGAAGAAGTGGGGTGGAAGTTGGCAGATGGGAAGGCGGGGTGGATGCTGGTACCTGGATAGGCTGGCTAGAGGTTGGCACATGGAGAGGAAGGGTGTAAGTTGGTACCTGGACAGGCGGGCGGGAGGTTGGCACTTGGAAAGGTGTAGTGTAAGCTGGTGCCTGTACTGGCGGGCTGGAGGTTGGCACTTGGAAAGGTGTTGTGGAAGCTGGTAACTGGACAGGCAGGCTGGAGGTTGGCAGGTGCAGAGGAGGGGTGGAAGTTGGTATTTGGACAGGCGGGCTGGAGGTTGGCACAAGGAAAGACATGGTGGAGGCTGGTAACTGGAAAGGCAGGCTGGAGGTTGGCCGGTGGAGAGGAAGGGTGTAAGTTAGTACCTGGACAGGCACACTGGAGGTTGTCATGTGAAGAGGAGGAGTGGAAGTTGGCACATGGAAAGAGGGGTGTAAGTTGGTACCTGTACAGGCGGGCTGGAGGTTGGCACTTGGAAAGGTGTAGTGGAAGCTGGTAACTGGACAGGCAGGCTGGAGGTTGGCAGGTGGAGTGGAGGGGTGGAAGTTTTCACTGAGAGATCTAACAAAAGCGATTTCTCAGGAGTGACATTTGAGAGGACGGAGATAAAGCCCAAAGTCTTGAAAATGTCTCATTACTGTCTAGGAGAAAAAGAGGTGATAGAGCTCCCATCTGTATATGGGTCCATTCACTCTATTCTAACAGGTAATACTTTTTGCCTTTAGCGCAAAGTGACGCTCCTTTTTCCCACGACATGTACATCTATATCTAGAAGCACAGCATAGATACTCTGAGTTCTCTGGGATTATAACATGTATCCTGCACCACAGTGAGAGAATATATGTCTGAGCAATTCAAGTTTTGTGTGTGTGTGTGTGTGTGTGTGTGTCCTACTGCAGCCGCCTATTAAATTTAAACACCGTTTTTATGGCGGGCTTTGTAAAAACATAACACAGACAAGGCCACAATTTACCCCTTCCACTTAGCACTCTATCACGCTATCTCTGTATTTCCCCGCACTCATCCCTGTCTCCTCGTAAATCTATCTCTCATTCTCTCCACTCAAAAGTCCATTATAGCCTCCTGCCTGCAGCTTTCTCTGTTTGTTATCTGTCCCACTCACATTATCTCTGCCTCTCCCTTCAACTCTCCTCTCTCTCTTCATTATATTGGTAAAATCAGATCTGATGTTCTTTCTACATCACCTCTTTTTTTGGTTCTTTTTCGTCTCTTTCTCCTCTTCTCACTGCTTGTGTGTCACAGCCACCTCTCATGGTCCAGCCACTTCTCTTGTCCACCTATTTTTGTCCCTTTGCAGACAGTCTATGCAGATATTTTGCATTCTCTATTATTCCAAACTTACTCTCTTTTACTTTTCCCTTCTGCTACCTATAACCCCATTCCCCTCCCTTGCTTTCTTCACCCACCCCCCCATCCTCCCCACCACCACCTTCCCTTTCCCTGATTCTCCTCCCTGGTGCTGCATACACTTTATCACTTTTGGCAGCGCCAACTTAAAAAAGAAGAGAATTTATGCAAATGTAGGGCTGAAAAATGAGTGTTCACCTCCATTGCAATGTGCAGAGGAAAGTAGCGAAGCGCCTCATTACAATATTTTCTCTTTGTTGTGGATCCGCGGGATAATAATTAAGAATGATTTGTGATGTTGGAACGAAGCTGAGCCTCTTCTCCTCCCAGGAAATTCACCTAATACTAGTTACTATACATGTAGACAGACATGGAGATGGAGTCAGAACCAGCAATCTGATTATAAAGGAATTTGACAAAGTCAGATGAGAATCAGGCCAACCGGTTGCAGCACAATGAGCTTAGTCAGTGACTGCTGCGGTTTGTTTCAGCTTGCTGTCTGATTACTTGCATCATGAATACATATTTGACTATCTGACAAGTATTTTCAAAAATAATTACATTGTGACAGGAGAAAAGATACAAGATCAGTTAAGTAGTTTGAGTAATCAATAAAAAACAAAAAATATTTTGCTGAAGTAAAATGTCTTACTTTTAGAGTGTTTTAAACTGGTTTAGACTGGAAAAATTACACATCCATCCATCCTTCACCCTTATGTAGAAAGTTGTGTGCCTCTTCTCTCCTCTCCTCTTCCTGTCCTCTTCCTCTCCTCTCAGATGGAAGGATGGACAATTAGATGGGTGGATTATCCCTGTGGGTTAGCTCTCATCCCTCTACATGCTCTTTGTGACTTCTGAAAGTGATGCAGCACTGCTGACTGGCCAAACAGAAAATTGTCAAGGGTTAAAGCTGCAGAGGTGAGAGCGGGGATGTACTCTCTTGACACACAGACATGTGTATTTGCATAGAGAGTCATATATATAGACAGGTTACAAATTAGAAAAAAAAACATGAATAAATGAGTGGATAAAAATGAAGGCAAATGCTAATACTGTATAATGGCTCCCTCCATATGTGAAGAGATGTTGGATGGATTTATTATGTATCACCATGGTGTTCATCCCTATGACAGAGTTTTACAGACTTGAAGGATGTATACTAGGGAGCAATGAAGATGCTCTGGAGGTTCAAGGTCACCCACCACTTTATTAGACGGGAGTGGATTTAGTGATTTGGGGGCCCTAGGTAAACTCAGGCATGGGGACTCCATCTTGCCTGATTTTAACCTCTGTCTAAATGAGAATGTTGGTATTGGCAATGGTTTACTTCTAATGGAGTATTTGCCACTTTAGGGATCTGAATACATCTTCCAGCTCTGGGACCAGCTTGTTGCTGCATTGTCTCTCCCTCTCTCCTGAATGCAATTTTCTGTTCTTATGGTCTACTGGTTGCCTCTTTCGCTTTCTTGAATGCAGTTTTCCTTTCTTATATCATCATTATCTTTATCTGTTTTCATGAGATTCAGGGGAAAACGGGGTCGGCGCTCCCATCATGTAATTCAATTCTGCAGGAAAACTTTAGTGACTGTTTCACAGGGAGCAACAAAAAGAGAATACCTTTGGGAGTTCTTGTTTTTTTTTCTTCAGAAATACCTGCTGTGATAACTCAGTTTCAGTGTTTGACTGTGCTGTGTTGAGTATCATGTTACCTTGAAGTTTTACCACCGGAGAGTCATCGTCCTTAACAAGTGAGTGATGCTGCAACAGATGGAATAGTCCTTGACATTTTGTATAGAACAGACATGACATTTTGTAAGTTATTGCAGAGTATATATATGAGTTAGAATATGTTTTATATATAAATGTCATAATAAATCTAAAGTTGTTAGGGGCCCCCTTAGTTGGGTCCCCCAGTGTCTGTTACTAAGACACTTTGGGAGATATTTAATAAGGATATGTATACCCTTTTCTGTACAAAACTGTCAAATTTTGTTTGTCCTTACTTACTGAAGCAGACAATATGTACTTTAAAGCTTTCCTGTGCAGAGACGCAACATATGGAAGGCGAGAATCTAAATTTATACAAGTAGTTGCTGTACCTGATGTGTCAGTGCCGACTAACGCAGCAATGAAATGTAATGTCTGAGAAAAGCAGGTGTAAAATCTGTGGCACAGAGAGAGAAACGGTGAGACAGAGGTGCAGCAATTTGACAGACTTTTTCCACAGGATTTTTTTAGGTTAAAGGATGGGTTCACAATTTTTCATGTCTGTCTTAAAACAATAGTCATGTGCCCTTATGTACAATGAAACAGGTTTTGCTGGCTGTAATCATTCCTCCTGTTCATACTGGCCATTAGAAGATCCCTCCAAATGCATTTACAATGTAAGTGATGGAGGACAAAATCCACCTTCTTTGTTTTGAGCAAAAATGTATTTAAAAGTTTACCTGACAATAATAAGAGGCTCCAGCCATGTGAGTTAGTCACATTACAGCAAGAAAAATGTGTCGGTGTTCGTTTGGGCACCTGATTGTTGTTTTAGGGCAGGCTTGAAAAATTGTGAACCTGTCCTTTAAAGGCTCACAGCAGGTCCAGACCAGTGTAATCAAATCAGTGCATCAATCTAGTCAAAGGAGTTTAAAATTGTTTCCAAAGATTCTGGACATTTATGTATTCATCCAATCACTGATCTTTTATGTGAGGCAACAACATCAACCTATTTAATTAAAATTTCCACACACACTGTATAGTCTTCCTCTTGCAGGATACTGGCAGTTCCAAGTGTCTTCACTTTAACTAATATTCCAAAGTTCAGCAGCAGAGAATATTTTCTTTTGTGCTCCACTCTCTACATTACATGTCAAAACAGCCCAGTGTCAAGACTTATTTAGCAAGACTATGCAAATCTGATGAACTGTAGCTGGGCTCATTGACATCTACAGTATAGCCTTAGTAAATAATAAAGTGACAGAGAATGTGAGAATTAGACACAAAAAGAAGCAGCTGTAAAATGTCATCCTACACAAACAAATAATGCAGTCCACCCTCTTGCCGGTCTCTCACAAATATGTCACCGTGTTCATTTTGCTGGTGCAATTTGTGATTGCACCAGCACCCTTGGGCAATCAACGCAAGAATACAGCTATGAGAGGCAGTGGTTCAGCGCACAAACACATTATGACGTAGTATAATGCATCATTTTCAGTTGGTGATGGAGTTGAATGAGTGACCAAACAGAGATTGATCCATTTCCATTTTGTTTTTATCTTGCAGTTGTGACTCAGTTTTTAAAGGGGACCTATTATGCTCTGCTCCACTAGAGTAGCTTTGCATATTTATCTTATACTGGCCCTTTATGCAGCCCCTCAGTTCAGCCTCTGTCTCTAACAGGCAGTCTTAGCTTCTGTCTCTTTAAGGCCCCCCTCCCGATGAGCTCACTCTGTTCAGATTGGCCAGCTTTCCGGAGGCCTGCTGAGAGGCAGTATGTATCAGAGTCGTGTTAAGTTACCGCTAAAATCCAACATTTCCTGCTTTGCTGCTTTATATTAAAAACTTTTAAATGATTAAATAACAAGACTTTTATTGTGTAGAATTTACAGAAAATGAAACGTATTCCTCATCGAATTAGCAGAGCTTTGTTAGTGGCGCTAAAAACTGGTGGACAGAACAACATACTAAGATATTTGGAGCTGTTTGTTTAGCAGATCAGTAAGAAATAATGAAGGGAGGAATAGTACAAGCAGAAACAGCCACAGTGATGATGATGTTTGATGAAGAGCTGCAGATGACCAGCACACTTCCAACAGGTAAACAACTTATTTTATATTGCCCTGCTGTGTAATGGAAAAACACTCACAGCGTGCTAGCTTGACTCAAGTCATGGCTCGGCATGATTACCCCCAAAACAATGGAAAAACACCATAATGTTTGTGGAGTGGAGCAGTGAACTTGCGCGCTGTGCATGGAGCAGATGACCATATAAGGAAATCCATCATGAGCTGACATCAGCTCAGGCTGGAAGTAGAAAAAACTGTTGGGAACGTTGAGAGCAGTCTGAAGCCGGTTCTCTTTACCCACAGGGATTACTTCTACATACGTTTACCTCATTATTGGACACTTTGCCATGTTTAATATGAACATCTGACATTGTAACATTATATATATGACAGAAGATAAGGAAAAGCATAATAGGTCCCCTTTAACTATTTCAAAGCTATGATCATTTTTTACCTGCACTAGTATGCTTAAGACTGCCTCTAAACTTACACACATATACAGAGATATGTGTGGCTGCCTGCATTCATTAACAAAGAGAAGGACCGCGAGTAGGGGGGAGTTAGAGAGGGACAGACAGGACAGCACAGACAGGAAGGAAAAATAATAGCCAATTTAGCCTTGTCGTCTTAAAGCTACACCTTGGCATTTTGAATTTTGCCTGGTTATTTTTCCTCACCAGACACTTGTCATATTGTGTGAGGAAGAAGTTTCACTTTCCCTAAAATGGCTTGTTAGCATCAGTAGAATGCCACATTGAAACCAAAGGGGCGCAGTAAGAGATCCCTTTAAAATCCTTAAAAAAGAGACGCAGGAGGAGGAAGAGGGAACAGGAGGAGGAGGAGGTGAGACGGATGAAGAGGAGTGGAGGGTCACCGAGTGTGTCCTCACTCCGTTTTTATTCCGTCGCTGCTTGATGTCCGCTGTGGCAGAAGAAGATAATGAGGAGAGAGGAAGGGAGGTATCAGAGGATAAGGAAAAACTGAGAGAGAGCGTTAGGGAGAAAGAAAGAATAAGCTGGATCAGAGGGCAGATCGTATATGTGAGAAAGTGAGCGTAAGAAAAATATGAAAATTCAAATTTGATTAATAGATGGGGAGGGCGGGGTGGGGAATGGTGGAAATGAAGTGGAGGTTTCTCACAATGACAGATGTACATGGATTTGTGTTTTAAATGTCTGTAAGATACATCTCGCTGTGCTTATTTGTGTACGGTCATATTGAATATGAGCTGAGTGTTTGTGCACTGACTGTTGCATACTTTTTGTATGTTGGAAAACATTTGTGTGTGTGTGTGTGTGTGTGTGTGTGTGTGTGTGTGTGTGTTGTTCACCTTTTACGCAACCCAGCATTTCAATTAAAGCATGAAGGCAGTCCTTTGTTTGGCATAGTGTTGAGGAGAGAAAAAGAAAGAGCGAAGCATATTACTCTATTCAAACATTCAGTCGGAACGAAAGGAAAAGATTCAATTTTGTCCCTGTCTGCCTCGCATGAAGGACAAACTCTTTTCATTGGTGTTTAGAGGACACACACACATACACACACACACACACCACCTACCTACACCTATTCATGCACATACAAACATAGGCGCAACTCTTCCATCCATACTCTTCCCTCTATCTGATCACACACATACAGTTTGCACACAGTTGGTGGTCTATACGTAGAGTCTACTCCCTCCATTTGTAATGACAAATATGAAGCAGGACCCTCTCTCTCTGTGGTAAATCTGCATGCTGCAGCTAAACTAATAACACAGGCTGCAAACTCCGTTCTCTCTGAAAGCGGTATCAGAACATAATTTGTAAAACTGCATCCTCTGGATATGAAAGCGTAACACTTTCACAAGAAAATATCACATTCATGCTGATACATTGATACTCAAATGTCTAACTTAATAGCAAGCAGTTTCAATCCCCAGTACAACAGTGCCATACTAAGAGGTGATGACACTATCAGGGAGTGTGCCTCTTGAGCTGTAATATATATTGTCTTTAAGATTAATCTGGGAATAGGGGACAAATACCTAAAACATGTTTCTAGTTAAATTACAATAGGCTATATGATGAGAAAAATCAGTTACTTTCCTTTATGTGGAGAATTTGTCCTTTTCTTCATAATTCGTACATTCTTCATAATGTGCAGTTTACAATTCTACATGTATCTTGCAGCCAAAATTAAAAAATAATTCACAAGAATGCACTTCTAATTCACTGACATTACAAAAGCAGTGTCTAAAATTGTGAAAGAAAACTTTCTTTTTCTTTTTAAACTGGGACTTAAGGTTCTGTAACTGTTTTTTCACCTGTCAGGCTTTCTGTCACAGCACTGCACATATGCAGCTTACAATGATAGTGATGGTAGATTTACCACTTGAAATGTTTTAGTAATTTTTGAAACTATGGATCTTTGATTTCATACAGAAGAGAATAAAAGCTGTAGCTAGTTAATTAACACTTAACTCTGAGTTGTTAACTCTGTCTCAGCTGACTTTTAAGTGTTTCATGCTGACTTGAAGTAATGTTGTGTTAGCAGCTTAGACAAGCACACTGTTAAATCCCTTCCTTGCACTTCTGCTCTTATGTTTTTGCTTTTGAAAAGCCTAAAAAGCCTTGAGATTGTATCTATCTGTCTTACAACAGTCCCATACACACCACTTCGGCATGTGGAGTAATCAGAAGCTTGACCTGCCGTGCTTATGATTGCTAAGCTGTGATTGAATGCTGTTCTAATTCCCCCAAGGTTGTCACAAAAGCAGTTTCGAAAATTATGAAAGAAAGAAAATGTTGGGAACAGTTTCTTACTCTTTTCACAACTATTGGCTGATATTACCTTCTTCTTCCATTCCAATTTCTACACCTGTCAAGCTTTCCATTCAGCTGCAGTTTTCAATGATAATGGTGGAAAATTTACCACTTGAAATTTATTTAGTAATATTTGAAACTATAGGTCTTCGATTTCATACAAAAGCATGTTCTCTCATCTCTAGCTCATTTCAAATTAAAATGGAGGATACTGAAAATGATTTATCTTATCTATCTTGAGTCCCCCGACTTTAGGAATATGCAATATCAGTATTATTATTTGAACTCTAACTGAGTTGGGCACAAATTTTGGGGGTTAATCACAAGATGAACAAACAGCTATGACAGAGGAATGTTGTTTAGGACAGAGGAGACAGTTGCACAACAATAACTCTATTCAGTGACCTTTTTAACACATACTGCCTTTTTCAGGGTACCAAATAAGGCAAGACATTACCTCACTAGACTGTGTGTGAATTTTCCTATTGTTCTTTTCCAACAGGTGTTGTAGATCAATGAGACCCTGAAGACACATGAGACAGGTGACTTCACAATGGTAAATTGTTTCATATCTATGGATTTATGAATCATCTAAGACCATCAGTGTACAATCTGCTCCTTTAATGAACTTACAGCCTCAGCAAACAATTGCATGCATGTATCTTTATCTGTCTGTTTGTGCGTCAGTGTGTGAGCTCATGATTTGGACCAGAGGTTCTTCAAGGAGAAAGCCAGAGCAGCAGCAAGTCGACCAAAACATCAAGTTAACCTCACATCAACTTTCATTTGAACGTCCAGTTCTTGAGACAGATGTCTGTTTTATTTTACTCACTGCCAGCTGCATGTTGTTGTGAAATGAGTGTACGTTGGGAATGAAAGGGACAGAAGGGGTTGAGAGTGTCACAAACACATCAATGGGAAAATTGATTCCCATAACTTATTTCTATGACTGAACAGTGCAGTGAGGCCCTGGTAATGTACTGATCCCTTGCACTCCATACTGTTTGTTGCTTGTAATGCTAATGATCATAACATTTAAGCTAATAAAAACACTTTCTAGGACTTCAATGAAAGTATAAATCATTCAACACTAGAGCTGTATGGGGAGTGACCACACACTTTGTGTCGTCAGATGTTTTAGGGGAACTGAAGCACTGACTCTTGACATTGTTGTTTGTTAAAAAAGAATCACAAATGCACATTCTCTTTCAGGGTGAATTTTCACAGTTTTGTGTCTTCAAGGGTTTATTACCCAAAACATATTACCACAGTTCTCTGAGTGACACCCTGTCACTGGTGTCACTGTATGTGTGTGTATTTATTGTCATCCATCTTTGTGATTTGGAGGCGTCAGTAATACTTGTTGTCTTCATTTAACTCTGTCATTTGTCTCATGTCTGCTGAGGCGGGAGGGATTGTGTGGCTGTGGGCGGAGGTGGTTAAACGGATAGACAAATATTTCTGAATCAGTGGTTCAAGTGAGATGCGAGTTGGTTTAGTCACCAATGACAGACCTACTGAGCTTTCTATGTTTTATGTTGTAAAATAACTGATAATATTAGATCTGATCAGTTTTCACTAATTTACTGTAAGGAGCTAAGGTGCTTTGTGAACAAAATACTGCCACATGTTGTCCAGCCAGCGAAGTTTCACATAGTCCTGTTAACCACCCACTCAGTTTGCCTGCTGTTGATTGTGGTGAATTCCTCCCCATCTCCCGATGTCACAGCAACATCTGCACAAACTTTTCAACATGCATTCATGTTTTCAAAAGCTACAGCTGTCTGAATCCAACCTCTTCCATAATCTGTGGCTAATGGCAGTATAAACCATGTTTCAAGTGATCATTTTAACCCAAACCATGTTTTTTCCCCCAATCCTAACCAAGTGGTTTTTGTGCCTAAACCTAACCAGACCTTAACCACAGCGTTGTCACATCATAAAACATCCTTCTTTTTTAACAGTGTTCTTAAATGGTTTTGAAGTGGCATATTATGCTCCTATGAGTTGTTCTGAAAACGCTCCTTCGGGTCATTCTGGATTGCAGGTACGATCGCTCTATGTGGTCTGGTCACCATCCGCCCCATAGAGGGTGCTGAAAACACTCATATATGTTGTTTTGGGAATCATTGGAAATAGACCTATTGTGTTGGTACTGGTATTAGGATGTGTTGACATTTGTACAATGAGGGATCACACTGTTCACCCCTTTGCTCCTCTTAGTGTTGTAGGTAAATAACCACAACTTGTTGATCTTAATGCGTGGTCAGATTCGGTCAAGAGAATCCATTAGTATATTAGTGCATTAGCATAGCAAAGTGAGGGAGATGGATTTGTGGTTTGTTACTGCTGGAGTCTAAAGAAATGTCATGGTGGTTATGTATTGCTGATAATGTGCAGTAATTATTTGTATACTAAGGAAGCAAGCCGGTGCAGAAAGCATAATGAATACTTTACAATAAAACTAAAATAACTCAGGGCTGGAATAATGCAAACTCCAGACATGGACAGAAGGAATTTGTTGAGGCAGCAAAATTATTTATATTTGTATTTTTATTTGAATAAAAGTTGAAATAGGTGTAAAAATCCAGTTTTTGTTTTTATTACGCTTTTAATTTTAGGATATTAAAATCTTAAAATAAGTGTTAATGAAAAAAACATTTTACAAAGGAAGTCCCCACATCGGGTCTCAAAACTGAGTATCCCAGATCATAGACGACTGTACTGACTACTGAGCTAAAACCAAGTGCATGGCCAATGGGCAGAGACCTCTACTTATTTAGACACCCATAACACAGAGACAGCACAGCGTGTAATGTGTAGGGAAGAACTTCAAAGGTGATTATTGCTTTGCAATTTTCATTTATTGCCTATTTTTTACAACCTAACTTTGTGGAAAGGAGAAGGGGAATAACAGGTTATGGAGAGTCCTTTGGGATCACTTTGCGTATGTCAGTAGCTCAGCTTTATCTCTGGGGAACATCCTCAACTCTGGGAGTGATGTCCAAATGAGGAAATGTGCAGCATATAGCAGGTGGATGTGACTCCCCTCGTAGAGACCTGCTGATAGATGTAACAGGAGAGCAGAGGAGAGAGACTGAGATAGTGATGCAACTGACCTGCATGCTGGTATTTGACATGGGTTTTTTTTCTTCCCGAAAAACAAATGTTTTTACAAAATAAATGTTCATAAAAAACCTACTATTTCTGCTTTGCCGAATAACATATTTGTATTTGGCCACACCCCTACCCTATGGGTAATGTTGTCATGCTTTATCCCTTCACAAGAAGGTCAAAGGTCAGGGTTATCAACAAAACAGCGGTTGATAAGGATTTGGTGAGCTCTAAAGCGCTTGATTATCCAGTTGAAAGCAGGAGGTCTTGCACTTCAGTGTGTCCTTTCTTCATCTTCTTTCATATGTTTTATTCTGTCGTAATCACTGATACAACACCCAGAGGTGTCAGCTTCTGAGAGGTGACGAACCTGCATGAGGTTTTCAATGTTCTCACCTTTTACTTCACTTCCTAATAAAGAGGGAAATAAGAGAAATAAGAGAAAAATATCCAGAAGCAGTTAATGTTAGAGATAAATGCAAATAAAGTAGTATTTAGCACCTGAAAGGACTAGAGTCAATTTTAAACTTTGAAAAACTGTCTTTGTCTGTTATGCAAAATGAATTTATGAGCTTTGAGTATTTTTCAAAAAAACCTCTCCCTGGCTATCACATCAACTGTTAAATTTTGCATTCAAGAAGACCAGCTCAATAACACTGTGAACCCTGTGCAACCAAAGCTCCTGCAGTAGATGTAATTGCACAGGTGAGGAAATCATGGCATATCTGGATTCTCACTTCCTCAGCAGAGTGATAATGAGGATAAGGAAACGTGCAATCAAATTTTGAGTGGCAGCTAATAGCAAACCTGTTTTCAATTAGGGTTTTAACATGGTGGTGTGAGTAGAAATGTTTTATTTCACCTTAGTCTGTGCGTGAGAATATCTGACTGAGAAATAACTCAAGTTGTTTGCTGAATTTTGATAAAGTTTTGAACTGTTTGCTAATTTAAAAGTCACGAGATTTGGGAGTTTATGACAGTCTATGTGTTTGTGAAACTGTCACTGCCACTCGCAAAAGCTCTGAAACCTATTTTCACAGTTGGCTTTTTACTTTGAGTGATGGGGTCCTACATGAACTCAAATAATCTGCCACATTAGAGAGCTTCTGTGTTTTGTGTTTTTTTCTGTGCTGTTCTCATCACTTTATAAAGGGTGGGGCTCATTTGGATGGTTTCTTGCATTTCAGTCAAATCTGATCAAACCATACCTGCACATTTGACTACCCACTTTGACTTTTAAACTCTTAAATATAAGAAAACTTTTAAAAATTATTACTTTTTTTTTAATCATGAAATTTTATGTTATAGAGAAAAACTTTAGTTTTCAAATCAAGTTTTCAGGGACTTTAAACCTTTCATGGCCATAATTTTCATTTTTCCTTTAGGTAACAGCACCTGGTATTCCAAGACAGTTCTCCATTCAAGTACTAACACTGGCCCAACACTACATAACCTCCAAGATCAGGCACCTTTATACTTGGAAGAAACATTTTCATCAACATCCATCCAACATCCATGAGTGAGTTTGAGTCCGGCTAGTGACGTTAGTTGCCAATCATTCCCCATTTCTTTCTCTCCCCTCATTTCCTGTCTGCTCTCTACTGTCTACTCTCTAATAAAAGCATAAAGTGCCCAAAATGTACTCTGAAAGATTTAGCAATTGCTTCAGCGTGATGTCTCCAGAAACATATGTTAGCAGACTTTTAGTACAATTAGGAGTGCTTGAAAGTCAGGGAATGGTCAATTATTTTGACTGATTGGCTGCCACTTTGTGATAGCAAGCAAGAAAAGAGGATCTGCAAGATTTTAGTGGTACTATTAGGCAATTACAGCTTTAAATCATAAATATCTATACTGTGGAGCAATGCACATAGTCTTAAAACACCTTTAGAAACATATGTCTCTAAAGAGCATATATTTTGCTGCCACCAGTTGGTCCATTTGAGTGTGAGCTGAGAGCTCTTATGGAGATCACAGTGGATACAGCAAGTGAAAACCATTTGTAGAACATAAATCAGAAGGGAGGATGAGATGAAAGAGAGAACTAAAATACAGTGAAGAAAAGTACAACATACAGTTGTGTACTGTGAAAAGCTGTGAACACCATTACTGCCCAGATAAATCACACACACACACACAAAAATCAGCGCCAATTAGCCAAACTAAACTCCCCTCCTATTAGAGAAGAATAGATGTAACTTTAGTGTGCAAAATATTTGTTGATCATCCTCATATAAAGACAGACTGGCCATTTCTCTGTATTTGGACTATTCTGAGCAGGAGTGTAATGTATGTTTTGCAGTGAGTCTCTGCAGGCTGGTCAGCTAATTAAACGACTGCTTGGCCTCAGCAGCAGTTAATGCTGTTCAATTATGAATGAGAGAGATGGGGTGAAGAGGGCAGCACAATCAATGGGAGGGAGGGAGAGTTGTACGGATAGACAGAGGGGATGGCGCAAAGATCGGATAAAAGGGATAAAAGCGAGGCAGGAGGAAAGAACTGAAAGAAGGGAGCAAGTAAATGATGAGGGACAAGATGAAATTAAAGGAGAGGGGAAGTTTGAAAATAGAAAAGAGAAGAAAGAATAGAAAAAGAAAGAGAAAGATACCGTTTCCTTCAAACAAACACAGGCGGAGGTCCACACTTGATGTTGTTGTTGCTTTGAACTAGACAGTAGAGGGTCTAATTTAGTGTCAGTCTGGCTGAAACAGGCCCTTTGGCGACATGGCACCCAGTGTTTGTTTTGGTCTACCTGACAGCCAGAGGCACCTCTCTTTATCTCTCTCTGTTTTTCACTGTCTCTTTGTCTCTTGTCACAGCTTTGTCTAGATATTAGTTGTTTCTCTCTGCTGCTGTCACCTGTTTCTCTGTCTGTTGTTTCTGTCTCTAGAATAGATCTTTTCTTTTCAGCCTCTCCTTCTCCTTGTCTTTTGTTCTTCTCTTTGATTTTACTGAATCACCTGCACTCCAATAAGTAGGCAGATCAGAGTTTTATAAAAAGGTATTAATCAAAATAACCCTAAGTAACATAATATGGTGAAGTTCTATCTCACACATAGCCTTGCCCTCGACTGGATGCTATTGGACTCTATGGGTAATATGCTCCTCCAATCATACACAGGCAATCACCCATTTAAATTTGCATGTACATAGCTGGCCAATCAGGACATGCCTACTGATTACATGTGTTTCACACAGTATATAAGGCAGTGTCTCGCCGCCACTCTCTCATCTCAAACTCTATGGGCCTCCTTGGAATTCATCAAGCCGGCTTCAGAAAAGGGAGAGCCACCACAGACAACATGATCCGATTATCAGAAGACATCCACAGAAACCTCAACAAAAAAGAAATAACCATGGCAATATTCTTTGACATAGAAAAAGCTTTCGACAAGGTATGGCACAACGGACTCAAACACAGACTACTGGATACAAATCTCAAACTCCCAAAACCCACCCAATCCATCATCTTCAGCTTTCTTAACAACCGCCAAATCAAAGTCAAAGTTGCCTCTGCCATATCAACACCTTTCACGCCCCAAGCAGGAGTTCCACAGGGTGCAATTCTGAGTCCACTTCTCTCTCTACTATACATTTCTGATATATACTAACCCCCAGCCACCATAGCCAAAGTTTCACAGTTTGCAGATGACCTCTGCTACTGGTCCAGTTCCAAATGCCCAAACCTAGCAGCCAAAAAACTCCACACATGCATAACTGAAATAGAAAACTGGTCTAATATGTGGAGAATCAAACTAAACCCTGCCAAAAGACAGTGCGTCCTCTTCACTAAAAACCCACACCTGCAGCCCAACAACAGTGCCAATCTAACACTATACAACCAAAAAAACAATATCACATTCCTCGGAGTCACATTCCAAAATAACATGACCTGGACAAAGCATTTCAATAACCTGGAACAAAAGACAAACAATAGACTCAACCATCTCAAAGCCCTCTGTGGAAAACATGGCGCATCACCCTCTACAGTCATCAAAGTTTACCTATCATACATCCGACCACTCTTCGAATACTCTGTCCCTGCCTGGATCGCCATTTCTGACAACCAGCTACAAGCCTGCAAACAATCCAGAACAAAGCACTCAAACTAGCACACAGACTCCCATCCTACATCAGCATTCACTATATATGCACCATAACAGGAATCCAAACCTTAAGACAGAGACACCAAACAATAGCACTGAAATACCTGAGGACAGCGACAAACAATCCTTCACTCCAAAGAGCCATAAAGGAAGCAAAAGTAACAGTTTACACCCCCCTCTCATTCATTCTACAGCTAGCCAAAGCCCCTCCAGCCACCAACCCCCCATGACTGACTAACCAAACCTGGATACACAGAGTATTATTCCACCACTGCTGCTTAATATAACCCACATGCACACACATACATAAATGTAAGTAAAACACACCAAACACTAGTTTGTTTGTTTTGTTTTGTTTTGTTTTGTTTTGGTTTTTGGTTTTGTTTGTGCCTTGGCCCACATGTGTCCTGAAACCTCATGAGTCCCCCCACCTCCTTCCTTCTGCCTCTCCTCTGCCGACCAAGACCAAAAGGACACAAGACCACCTACTATGGATAGAAAAGGGCAGAAGCCCTGAGCTATCCCTCCAGGCCCATGATCTTCTAAGTCTAAGTCACTCTATCATCCTTCTCACTTCAGCGACAGCGATACCAGCGAATTGACCTTACCTCTCTGCAGATGAAGTCACTGCTCCAAGCTTGTCCCTGCCCATTGTGCCTCGGTCTCATCACTGCTGCCAACTGGCATCTTTTCTGCTTCGAGTGCCTCAGACAGGACCACACAGAGAGCGGCATGATGCAGCCACTCAACTCAACGCCAACAATGAAGATGAGTTCACTGCTTCATCTGGCTCTCCACTGCTGCTGGATGCCTCGGGTGAGACTCTCCAAGCGGCTTCATGGATGGATGATGACGACAATCTCTTGTCTGTCTCTGCAACTTCGAAGTTTGTTGGTTTGTTGGGAGGTTTGTTAGGCTCTCTCTGCCCCCCCCCCATCCCGCCCAAACTGGTCAGCCACCTTCGTGAAAGCTTTTGCGGCTCAGCTCATCCAACTTAATCTGTCTTTTTTCGTCTCCTCTCCCAGACATCTGGGTCAGTCGCAGGATTGATTTCCTTCCTGAGAGTGCAGGGTGAGCCCCCCCGGAAGAGGCCCTTGCAGCCCTCCTGATTCCTGACTGGGCTGGCTGGGTGGGGAGCAGGAAGCTGCAGCCTATGCTGGTGCAGGATAGGGACACGCTAGAATATTTTGATAGAATATTCCGGCTGGGTGTGCAGCTGGCCGCAGCAGCTAACAATCTGAGTGTGTTGGGCGTTACTGCAGCTAATACACTGCTGAATGCCCCCTCCACGGCAGAACAGGTTGATTTTCTGGGCCACACCATTAGTCAGATTAATAACCTGGTTCTGGATGTTGCAGACTCCCTGCAAATTCAGCAAGTGCATGGACGCGGTGCTGCAGCTGCTGCGTGATCAGGGCATAAGGGTCATCTTTTACATGGCCAGGTCCAGAGAATGGGCCAGGTTGGTGCTGCACCTAACACGGTTAGGTTTTGCAATGAACTGGAAGAAGAGCGTCCCCCAGACACGCCAGCAGGTGGAGTATCTGGGAGTCGCGTTCAACTTGGTCAGTCTGTGGGCTGTTCTGTCAGGACCCAGACAGATGGCCCTGCAGCAGGTGTCCTTCTGACAGTCCTGCAGGTATTGGGTGGCGGCAGGCCATCCAGTCAGTCAACTAGGGTTCCTGCAGTTGCACTGCTTGCAACGGTGGTTCACCAGCCTGCGCTTGAATCCCAAGAGGCACAAGCACCACTTGGTGAATGTTCCTCCATCAGTGAAGGAGGATCTGCACTACTGGGGGTCCCCACAGCATCTGTTGACAGAAACACCACTGGGTCAAGTGACTTCCTATATAGCGCAGTTCACAGATGTGTCCCTGACAGTGGGGCCAGTTGTTGGTGTGTGGCCTTCAGGGGAATACCGACACACTTCAAGCAGCTCAAACTTCTTGGTTCTCCAACACTTCCTGACTCGGGTTCAGGGGACACACGTGTTGGTGAGAACAGACAACTGCACCACAGTTGCTCAACAGGCAGGGTGGAGTCCGATCCCTGTAGAAGATGGTGTAGAACCTGTTGGTGTGGGCCTTCGCACACCTCCTATCTCTGAGAGCTCTCCACATTCCAAGTCTGGAGAATAGGGCCTCCGACCTCATGTTGAGGGGTGACCCTCTGGCCGATGAGTGGATGCTGCACCCTGAGATGGTGCAGCAGATTTGGAACCGGTTTGGGAGAGGGTATGTGGACTTGTTCACCAGTTGAAACAACACCCACTGTCCACTCTGGTTCTCCCTGATGCCGCAAGACAATCAACCCTTGAGGGTGGATACGTTTGTGCATGTGCCATGCCCAAGGAGGCTGCTTTATGCCTTTCCTTTGCTGGAGAGAATGAGACAAGAGAAACTGTTGGTCATCCTGATAGCCCTGGACAACTGCTCAGCACCATGGCACACAGAGATGACCCAGATGTCGGTGGCTAGCCCTGGTCCATTTCCCAAGTGTGGGGGGCTTTATCCCTAGAGGCGTGTTCAATAGGTGCACTGCCCACATTGGGCTAACCTCTTCAGGCTTGGCTCCTGAAAAGGACAGGCTGATGTGGGCTGGACTGTCTGCACAGGTGGTGTAGACCAGCCAAGCAGCAAGAGCAAGATCCACCATTGCTTGCTACAAAGCTAAGTGGTTGGGATTCCAACGCTGGTGCAAGAAAAGGAGATTAGACCCCCTGTTATGTGCAGTGGGAGAGGTTCTCTCTTTTCTACAATGTCTGGTGGATAAGGGGCTGTCTCATGCCACTGTTGAAGTGTATGCATCTGCTTCCTCCTGGCTTTGGCAACAGATCTTTGCCCACTCCCTCATGAAATGTTTCTTACAGGGGGTTAAGAGACAACGGCTGGTGATGCATGTTTAAGCCCCCTAGTGGGAACTGCTGTTGGTGCTTGAGATCCTAGTGAGTGATCCCTATTAGCCTCTGGAGTGCTTCTCTCTGAAGGCATTGTCATTCAAGATAACTTTGCTGCTTGCGCTGACCTCAGTTTAGAGAGTGAGTGAATTGTGCACCCTATTGGTCCACCCCAGCTGTTTGCTGCTTCATGGTGACCACAGTGGTGCTACTCTCAGACTGAAACCCTTCTTTGTTCCTAAGAATATAGTGAGTTCATTTAGGTTGAAAACTATTCAGCTAGAGGCATTTTGTCCTCCACCCCATGGGGACGCCAAGGAGGCAAAAGTGCACCTCTTGTGCCCAGTATATGTGTTGGCATGTTATGTTGAACACATGGCCCCCTTTGGCGCACTGAACAGCTGTTTGTGTGCTTTGGAGAGGGAGTGGCTGGTAAAGCCCTATCCAAGAAGTGCCTAGCTAGTTGGCTTTGTGAGTGCATCTCCCAAGCTTACAGGCAAGTGGGTAAGGACCCCCCCACTATGGTCCAAGTGCATTCTACACATGGTATATTAGCGTCTATGGCTGTATTCAGTGCAGTGAATGTCAAAGACATATGCACAGCAGCGTCTTGGTCTATGCCCATAGACTGTAAAAAATATGGACGTAGTCACCGTGACATCACCCATTGGTTTGTGAAGCCTCGAGTGTAGCGATTTGACCATTGCCATCTTGGATTTGGCCATCACCATGTTTGATGTTTGGAGCCAGAAGTTACCATATTTGGATGAGAGGGTGGAGCTGACCATAGCGTTAGCTGCTAACTTGGTTAGCACGGTGCATTTACAATCTATGGTTAACAGTGATAATGCTAATGCTAATGCTAATGTTCGCTAGTGAAAAACAGGCCTAAAACTGTTAAAACAAAATGTACTCACTGGAAAAACTGATCATCCAATTCATTGATGGGTGTTTTTTTGGCAGCGACAATGTTACAATTAACTTTAGTGAACTGAAAACACACTCTGAAATAGCAGCAGCTGTGCCTATATGCAATGGTTACATTACATAAGCAACGTTGTTGCCATGGTAGCGACTTGTCAATCGCATCGCAGCCACGCCCTAAAGCATATGCTGCTTTATAATTTATTTCACTCTAAATGGGGCCATGATTTACCATGGATTTTATTGGGCTGAAAAGATGACTGATGCTAGCTGATTTTATTGTCTGTAGCTAACTAGCTAGCTGTAAGCTATATCTAACACTAAAATTCTGTGAGCTTGTTGAAAACTGAATTTGCTTTTATAAATGAAAAGCCTGTAAAGGTGTCTTTAATACGTACTTGATGGCTACATGTACATTATATCGTGCTAAATGACTGAGGCTGAAGCTACATGTCCCAGACAAGAATTCAGAAACCTCGCTGGCTTATGATCCATAGAAAGCGTTAGTCAGCACTGGTCAGTAGAATTGCTCATGTGTTGCAGGGTAGAGCTTTTTGTCATACCTGGTTTTATTTATACTCAATCTGATTGGGTCAGGTCTTGTTTTACTGCCACGGGTCTCAGGTTTGTATATCAGTATGTCTAATACCTGAGTGGACCTGAATGTGCTCAGTATTGGCTCTGATCATGTATGTTGTAAGTATAGCATAGCTCCTTTAAATGGGACATATTATTCTATTTGTGATTTTCTGTTATTTATGTACAGTTATGATGTCAGATATCTATCCTAACATGGTCAGAGTTCCAAAACAAAATAGGTTAACGTATATAGAAATGCTCCCTGCAGGTCAAAAGCTGAAGTCAGAGGCTGAACTGGGAAGCTGTGTAAAGGGTCAGTATGACTTAAATATGGAGTTTTTTGAACTGTAAATCATGCAAAGATATTCAAGTAGAGCCCAGATTAAAAATGTAGACCTGGAAATGTGCATAATATGTCCCCTTTAAGGAGTAGCTCAGTGAGTGTGTGGTCGAATGAGGGAGACAGTGATGGTGTAGCTGTGCTTAGAGCAGGCCAGTACTGGCGATCAGAGCAGAGTAAAGTTAGCAGTGCTATTCTGCTATTCTGGTTTGGGTAGGTTTACCTGAAGTCCGTTGTGATTCGGGTCCAAAGTTATGAAATACTATGCAGAGACTGCACTACAAATCCTTCCCTAGATAAAGAATAAAATTGCTTCCTGGTTGTTTTCTTTCTCTGGAGTTGCAACCACATTTTAGTGGAGGCCAGCAAATATTGTGGATGTAATGTAAATTATATATACAACAGTAATGGGCCAAAATTATAGCAAAACAGGAAGGTGTTTTGTTCTGTAGAAAACAGGTTGCATCAGGGGGCTGAGTCTCACATCTAAGAGTCTGTCTCACTTTGTCTCCTTCTCTGTCTTACCTAATCTTTTCCTGCATTCACATTATGATAAAAATAGAACACAATAGAATAGAATAGAATAGAATAGAATAGAGTGCAGCTGATGTGGCCTTGCATTTAATTGAAACACAGCGTTTCCTATTTTTTAGCAGGATAGAGACATATGAACACAATGCTGCATATGTAGTATAGAGATGTACATACAAATGTGGACACACATAGACACACACACATGTATGTTGTCCTAGGTCAATTTTGGGGACATTACATAGATTTATATTAATTTCCTGGAGACTTACCCTAACCCTAACCATAACCACTATTTGCCTAACTATAACCCTTACGCTAACCATAACCACTGACCCAAAAATCACCAGTCATTACCAATTGGGGACACGACTTTTGTCCCCAATTAGACAAGCCATCCCCAATTAACTGGTAATAAGTCTAAAATTTGTCCCCAAAAATAGCCTATGACAGACCCACACACACACACATACACACACCACATGCACACACACACACACACAAACACACACACACACACACACACACACACACCGAATTAAATCAGTGTAGAGCTTGGCACTTGTGCCTCCCTGGCCCCCAACCTGCTGGCAGATTCAATTTTCTGGGCGGATCTGCCGACAATGACCGCAACATTCACCTTTAGATGGAGAGAGAGAGAGAGAGAGAGAGAGAGAGAGAGAGAGAGAGAGAGAGAGAGAGAGAGAGAGAGAGAGAGAGAGAGAGAGAGAGAGAAGGGAAGCAATGGGACTGGCAGGTTGGGAGAAGCAAAGAGGGGGTGAGAGAAAAGGTGACTGTTACTGCGTACTTTTAGAGTTAGAGGGGGTGTGTGAGGACGGTGAATGCCAATACTATTCCTGAAGGGAAGTGGACGGGCAGGAGAGTCTGCCAACACTCAGCTTCACTCCAGAGAAACTGTGAGAGTGTGAGGCGAGAAGAGACAGAGAGACTAAAGCTTGGTTCATGTCATGTGTGTGGCTTCAAGGGAAAATAAACTTTAAATATTTAACACACAAGTGATTTAGGTTACTTTTTCCTAAATCCACTTCCAATTTCCACTATTTCTGTAGTGAATTTTTTTCTTGTGGATATAAAGTGACATCATGTCAGTGAGGCAGCCTGAATATCAGTCTGAATTGCCATTTTCTTTCACTTCACTCATTCAGGCTGTTTGGGAGGGTTTTTTCTTTCTCTTTTTCTTTTTTGTTTTGTTTTGTCGATAAAAAGCTGACACGGAAGCTGTGGTGGCATTTGCTAAGAACAGTTAACATTTTTTACTACAAAGAAATATGCACATTTAAGAGTTGTTACGTTAGTAAATCAACTTACAGCAACCTTTCGTTCATATTTAACTCAATTTTTCTCTGACATTTACACTCTTAATTCTGCCTAATAGCCTCTTATTGGTTGACTGTTTCTCCAGTCAGCTGAAATAGCTGCACATACATCAAACTCCAGACCTATATGAATCACTTAAAAAATTAGAGATGTGGGCGGCGATTTGGGGGAGTGGAACCACACTAATGCCATCTGGGGTTGGATAGCATTTAAGCAACACAAAACATTCACAATAAAGTTTAGTTTTTGCAGTCATTCAGAATCCCCCCCCCCCCCCAGAAAAGTGTCTTATTTGACGCACCATTTCACACAAATATTCAATAGTCACTCAGCGACGGTGGGAAATGTAGTATTACATGATGTGTGCCATGGCTAAGGACATCACTTTCACCATTTGCATAAGGTTAAAAACAAACACACACATGCACACACGCATGCACACCTCCATTAATCACATCAAATCAATAAGACTTGATGTTCCTCATGCTGTGTGACATGTCTGTTAGTCACACATAAAAATATGAATAATAATATAATAATAGACATTTTTTAATATTTACAATTAAATCAGGAAACATTATAGATGCAGCCCAGAACGAGACTAATGTCATTATCTTGTACAGATAACCTGTGATTCTTGCCAGCAGAAAAATAGATATTGTGGTGGCAAGGTCACACTAAGATGTAGCAGATGACTGACAGGAAATCTAAAACCAAAAGCTTCTTAAATGTAAATACTGAATTAGGTTATGAATGGTTTCTAGAGGTGAAAAGCATCAATACATTTTTAAAATGCAATTATTTGTTACTTTAAAATGAGTTGTGTTTAATGGAGACAGGTTTTCCACTCAATATTGTTCTTATAAATTATGTGTAATTTTTAGCTAAGCTGTTTCATTTTACATGAATATATTTGATATTGGTTTTTTTCAACCACATTCCTTTTGGTACATGTTATTTTACCTCAAAATACCTTTCATTTAAATAGGTGTTTTAATTACCAGCACTCACTTGTAAAAAGAGAGTGAAAGGAAGGGAAGACATAAGATGGGAAAAGGGAGAGGAGGTCCATACGCAAAGTCAAAGTAAAAAACACGCACCAACCACACCCAAGATGCTATGGCTGTGTGTGATAATCCAATATATCTCCTCGTGATAAGAGGTAATCACACTCGCAAATCTAGTCTACACACACATACACAAACACATGCAGACATACAAATCCTCTGATCTCTAGTATGGCGTCCTCCTCTTCAAAGCCTTTGTCCCGCAGCGTTCAGACTCTGTCATTAAAAGTGATCCTTGACGGATGCTGCACAGAAACAAGGAGGAGCGCTGTGGAAGGTGCAGACGGAGAGATGTGAGGGAATCTGATCAGGGAAAAGACGACGGGAAAGAAGAAGGGATGGGACAGCGAGGAGAGGAGAAGAGATGAGAGGAGAGACAACAAGAGAGGAGGAGAGGAGAGGGCAGCGCTCTGATTCTGTTAATTGGAGGCTTTCTGGAAAAATGACCTGAATGCTGCAATTACTATTCCCCGACACAGACTTCATTAACACACACATACTTGCATGCACATACAGGCTTATGTAGTAGCACAACATCCTCACATGCACACACAAACACATTGTCATATACATACATTTCTGCAAAATCATATTTCCTCTCTGTTATTCAGTCAGAATTTAACATATACACACATCACTCATAATATTAGATTGTTTGCTACATTACAATACATGACAGTAATCAGGCTGTTGTAGAGGAAGGCCGTTCTTTCCAATGGACATGGAAACACCTCTCTAAGAGCTTTAGCGGCGAGTAACCCAGAGTTACACTTTAAATTTTACCCTCATATCTGCGTAGAGATACAAGCCGCATCCAATTTAATTCAGACAGGAGGTGGAAATTTTCTCAAGGCCACATTTGACTCCAAAGAAGAATGGCAAATTCAATTTTTTGAGAGTTATATAACTGTAGCAATTTATTTAATAAGCCGAAAAAGATCCACAGCAACAATCTGAGAGGATGTGGAAAGCAGGTAAGAAAATGTCTTACTTGTCTTTTGATTTTTTATTTGTTTGCATATTCCACATTCTTCAAATGTAGCTCTTATATGAACCAGTGCTAAACTGATGAATCTGCTACATACGGTTTGAAAGGATAATTCTGGTTTAATTACAACTAATTTTATAGTTTTTCCCATTACTTCTATCTGTTCTGATAATATTGTACTCACCAAACTGATCGCTGAGATCTGGGAATATAGCAACATAGCTACAACAAAGTCAAGGGGCAAGAAACAATGAGTGGTCAGATGATCAGACAGGTTGAAAAGAGCCAACAGTTTAGCGAGATTAAACCAAGCTTTATATATTGTGTTTTCTTCCTTGGTTAATTGTTTTGCTATTTGAATTAATCTCGCTAATCTGAATAGTCTTGCTAGCATCAGAACACTCTTCTTTGGTTTTTGTTTCCTAATGAATAAAATTAATTCAACTTTAAAGAAGCAATAATCAATACTTGACAATACAATGCATCACATGACTACTTGTATATAAATATTAATGCTTGTATGAACCAAGCAGGTAGTTCCAGGTCTGAAAAGTTAAACCAATGCCGAAGTGCCTTAAGCCTGCATTCTCTGTAATGGCCATTAGAGGGCGACTCCACTGGCTCCAAAAAGAAGTCGGATTGTACAGAAGTCTATGAGAAAATGACCCTACTTCTCATTTGATTTATCAGCTCAGTAAACATTTTCCTAATGAGTTTATTGTCTCAATTGATAATTTCAAGTCGTCTTCAATACAGCATGAAGTTCATTTTGTAAATTATGGTCCCATTTAATTTAAATTTGATGATAAAGCAGGATATGCTTTAGGGCGTGGCTACGTTGTGACTTACAAGTCGCTACCCCTGTGACAACATTTGTTAGATTTCGTAATCGTAGCGTAACCCCAGATTCACAAAGTATAGGTGTAGCCTTAGCCGTTGCTATTTCAGTGTGTTTTCAGTTCATGAAAGTTAACTGTAATGTTTTGGTGGCCTAAAAAAGTCTTGTTCAGTGTTTGTTTGTACCAAATAAATAGACGATAAAGCAGCCTATGCTTCAGGGCGTGGCTACCTTGTGATCCGCTACCACAGCAACAACGTTTATTACATATAGGGGCGGATCTACCTTGGTGGCATGGGGCGGCAGCTGCCAGCCCTAAAAAATGCCTTTCCACCCCAGCAGACAGCCCAGTTTTGGACAATCTAATTAAAAAATATATACATGAAAAGTTGTGGCTCGCTGGAAATTTACAAGAGGGAAACTCCGATGTCTGTGCGCAAGCAAATGCAGCAAGAGATGATGTTCCCCGTAGACTCCTATCAGAGCCATGTATGCTGTCGCTAGCCGTCCCTGCAGCGGGCAGAGGCTCCCACAGCTTTCTGTGCAGCCTCTCCTTGTTCCAGCTGCACGTAATGACTGCTGATGACTTTTTTTTCCCAGCTAAATGTGTGTGTAGGGTTGCCAACGTCCTCCAGCAGAAATACAGAACGGCCGCAGATGGATAGTTTCAGGGTTGTTTTGATGAAGCGTGTTTTGTTTAGTTACTCGTGTTTGATTGTGTGAGGGATGGATTAAACCTGACTAAACCCAAATATTCACCGGTGCTTACAAGTGTCTCCAGATTGCCTGCAGCTACCAACTTCTCTGAAACTGCTCATTCTGCAAACATGTCCAAATTTCAGATCAGTCATGCAAGTGTAACATACAAAAGTACCCAGTTTAAAAAGCACTAAAATCACTTGATCCAAATCCCAAACACAAAGCCACATTAGTCAGAAATGCAGTGACAGTTCATTCAAAGCTTAGTACCTGAGAGCACTTGCACCACATTTTTAAATTGAAGCTCAGAGAAAAGGACTTTTGCCCTTTCATCGGCATCACTGGATAAACACTGGATATCTTGGATCATTAGTAACACTATGTGTGGCTTCACAGAGTGTAAGTGACATAATTTGTGAATACCGTCTTTATATGTAGGTCTCTACCTAGGAGCCAATTTAAACCCTTAAAGAAAACTTGCATTGACATAATTATTTATCACTTTGAATCTTATTTCAGAAGTCTGTTGGGAAACATTGAGGGGCATGCAGGAGGTTGAAACAGGCAGTAACTGAAAAACAACACGCATTAACTCAAACTTTCTTCCACATTCAGTGTTAAGTCGTACATCATTATTAATAATGAAACTGTTAAAAGAAATCATCAAGTCACTCTGAATCTTGTGGGAGACATGAGTAAAAATGAAGAGGAAGGGTGACATCACCAGTTTTTTTCTACCATGATGAACTGAGAGACACATCAGGAGAACTGGTGATAGAAAGAGAACAACAGGGAGGTGAAAAGGTGAGAGGCAAAGATGACGAGAACACCACAGAGATGATGAGATGGAAAAGGGAGAGCATCACAGAGATGAAACCACAGAGATGAAAAAAACATGTATTTGGAAAAATGTCTGAAGATTTGGAAATAAAATAATTTATTGATTTCTAATGTCTTTAGATATTGTACACAACAACTGCAAGTACCATAAGTCAAAGATGAACTGGTTTAGCTAATCTTGGAGTTTGGTTGAAACCTGTATGCTCATCTGACTTCTTCTTAGCTGTATCACCGTGTCCCTTAATGTCAGTAATGACTTTTGCAAGTACAATGTTATTACTGCAGATATAAGAACATTGGCAAAAAAACTACAAAAACAAGTTGTAAGACATCAGAATAATCCTTCAAGACCTGGTAGCTTCAACTCTTGTCTATATTAAATCTATCTAGACAATTTACAAAAGAACTTGCTGAACTTTTGCTCTCACCTCATGCAAAACTGTGCACTCTGTCATGTCTGATAAGCAGACAGGCAGTGATAGATATGGTGAGTGTGAGAGAGGTAAGATGTAACAAAGACAGGAAGTAAGAGAGAGAAAGAATCAGGAAGCCATGTGACAGACAGAATGATACATTGATAGACGGATAGAAAGACAGTGAGGCAGGCAGGAGAGGAAGGCGCATAAACAGAGGAGGTCACATATGCTCACTTCCATAGACATAAGCCCTGATTAAATTGAGTGTGTAGTAGCTGGCCACTCTTCAGGTGCGTGTGTATGTGTGTGTGTATGTGCGCAGGTGAGAGTGTGAGTCCTGTAATATTGTCTGCAGTCCCATGGGCTGTAGCTGAGCAAACTCAATCAACTCCCACTCACCTCTGTGGCCCTCCCTACACTGTCAGGCCACGACTAGACACTGGCCCAGCTTCTCCTCTGGCCTGGGAGAGAGAGAGGATGAGATGGTGTGTGTGCAAAAGAGAAAGTGCATAAATGGGGGATGTGAGAGAGAGAGACCGTAGGAGATACACTGTGCATATGAGTATGCTTGTGTGTGTGTGTGTGCGTATGTGTGCGTGTGTGTGTGGGCACATGTTCAGGTGTGCCCTTGAAAGATTCAAAAGCCTCTGCAGATTGAATGCGTCAGTGCGAAAGACAGAGGTTTTCACGTGTGTTTAGCTTTCACGTGTATGCGTATGTGAGTATGTGTGTGTGTGTGTGTGTGTGTGCATGAGTGCAGGTGACATGGCAGCAGCATAAAAGATTAAAACACATACAAAGACATTTTCCTGATGTTCTCTGATGTTCCTAAACATATTCTGATCATATAATTGCTCTATTTCATCTTTTTCTATATTCATCCGATGAACAGGTGTGCTAGGGTATAGACACACACACACAGACACACACACACACACACACACACACACACACACCCATCACTAACCTCTGGCCCTGCCTATACACTTGTCAATCACCAACATCTGTCATGACAAGCCGTTGCCGTGGGAATGGAAGGTCTATTTGCAAAGAGACAGAAAGCAGCACGCAGGGGCGGTTGGTACCAGTGGAGACAACACCAATCAATCAGCTGATCAATCGTAATTAGCTCATTTGCATATTTGCCACATATTCACAATCATCATTCATTTATGCTAATCTACAGCAGGCTATAGACCCCAGGGAGAGAGAGAGGTCAGAACTGAACCCAGACCTGTTGGTTGCTGAGAGATCAAATTAGAGCTTTATTTAGATTTATGCAGATGTTAACAGTAATGATATACAGCAGGCACAGCGCCCTTTTGTGTCAGTGAAGACATTAATACATCTACGGCAGGAGCACCGAGACACACTGTCATACTGTTCGAAAACTGTGTTTAAAATACATGACTAACCTGTGAGCCTCATTTGTATTGCAACCTAAAGCAAGATTCAGATATTCATGTTATTCCTAATTTTGGACTTGACAATGATACAGTCTAACTTACTGAACTTACCCAGAACTACTCAGAGTATTTTCAAACTTGGTTCAAATGCTTGATCATATATTCATGTTAGTTTGTTGTCACACATGAAAATCCATGGTAATTTTTACCGCACATAATGACGGATGACAACAATGTGACAGTGTTCAACCATGATGATGCAGACAAAGTGAAGCCTTTACACAACCATGATCCAACCACACAAGTGTTTTCACTTATGTTGCCTGATTTGACTTGGCCTGGCTAGGGTTGTGTCCAGATGGTAACCCTAGATTTGCGAAATTCTTGTAAGCCACTTCAAAATATTCTTGTCTCGCTGTTTTATGATGTGACAACGCTGTGGTGAAGGTCTGGTTAGGTTTAGGCACAAAAACCTCTTGATGAGGGTTAGGGAAAGATCATGGTTTGGGTTAAAATGATCACTTGAAATGTGGTGTAGGTTAAAGTTACTACTTTCTTACAAATCTTGCAAGAGTTTACCTCACAGGAGTTTTGCAAAAACAAGACATTGTGGGCTACTGCCAGTCCTAAAGTCCTGTCCTCATAATGAAGCCACAGGGCTCACACACTCCTCTGACTGTAAAGAAAACCCAAGTGATTCTTTAATGTAGACTTACCAATGGCAACTACCAGCTGCCAGCTAAGTAGACACATAACAGGTGCTATCTGCCCCTGCACCTGCCACTTTAGACCTTCCTTCACCCAGCGTATCAGTGTCATCATAACAGTATCTATGTTATATGTTATTTGTTAGGTTTTTTATTGAATATAATATATTTGTGTGTTTTGAAAGCTGAACCAAGGCAAATTCCTTATACTCTATACTTGTGAAATAAATGATCCTTGAATTCTTGAAACATGTATACAGGCAAGAGACAAGTCTGGAGTTACCAGGTGTTAAATCTCTTGCTTTTTGTGGAAGCTAGCTGCCTGTCCACACCTCCAGCACCACACTAACATGTCCTGAGATAGTCTCTCAACTGAGACACATACAGACTAAACTGATATTAATCCTCCATCAAACTCCTGGTAAGACAACAAACAGACCAAGACATTATTAGTACATTATTGTGTCACTGTTTTATCTATTATTACCATTCTCCATGTGGTCTCAACATGGTGCTGCTTTTGACATTTAAAAGAATGATATAATGGTAATTAGATATAAAGAAGATAGAAAATTAGGTCTCTTTAAGCGAAGATTAAGATGGTTTAATAGACATATATCTTCAATGTATTGAGATGGGTATGAACATATATATAGCTGTGCACTAAGTGGCTAGTTGCTGGAGCCAAAGAGCAATATGCAGAGACTCACAGTTAAAAACAGTGGTGCTATAAAAGTGCCAAGATTTTACTGTGCCATTTTTACAGCATGTTAGTCAGCATACTGTAAATGTACCCACGTGTCAGGCAGTGAAAAGGAGCTTTGTATAAATATATGAGTGATTGGAAAAGGTACAAACAACATCTGATGTATTAAATCATACCAGAAGCTCTTTAAGAGTTTTATTTAACATATGTGTATATATTGTATTTATGCACTTTATGTTTTTATCTATGAGGAATGTATAATATGATGGTTGTTTTTGAAGTTTGAAAATTTGATCTCAACTACGGACTAGAAAACTTTAACTAAAATGATACACACACATTTCCACTAGTCCGTATTACTGATTTAGCCCTACAGCAGGAAACACTGGTTGATATATGCAAAATATGCCACTCTGGAGCTATAATCACTACATACATGTATGCATGTAGAGTGAACAGGCATGTTATATATGGGTGTATGCATACATGTATATATTTCAAAAATGTATATCCCACTTGACATGTGAGAGTGTGTGCCTCTGTAAGCTTCATCAGTATTTATTGTCCAAGACATGCTGAAAGGTTATTGGCTTCAAAACAGTTCAATATGTCAAATAAACACAAGGCTCTGTGAACAGCTGGAGAACAGAGTGAGGGGAAAGAGAGCAGGAGAAAGACAGAGATGAAAAGGGATGAGAGGTAAAGACAGATAGAACAGAGGCAAATTGAGACTAGATGAGAAACGGGAAAAACTTTGGACAGAGAGGATCAGAATCAGAAATGACTGAAAACAGGAAAAGGTAAAGAATACATGGCGTGTACTAGGAAATGGAGTGATGGAGATAAAAGAGAGCAAAGAGGGAGGAAGAGTGGCATGTATTGTTTTATACTTCTAATGTTTAGCAGTTTAATATAATAATCCACAACTTTTTCAAATAAATAAATACCTCTTTTCAGTCACTTACATCAAGGAACTGATAATTTATGGCAAATGGTTAAAACAGTTAAATTTGACAAAGTTCTGCTCTCAAAGAATTTGAGCAGCAATGAAGATACCTGCTCACACAGTCAGTGGTTAACAAGTATTAGTTTCAAAAATAATTGACAATTTGATTTTCAGAATGGCATGCTTTTAAATCCAGTGGTGATAGAAGCCCATACTTAAGTAAAACACAGTGTAAAATACTAGGGATGTGCAGAGAGCCCAGTATTTGTATTTGTATCTGTATTTGTTGAGGCAGCAAAATTATTTGTATTTGTATTCGAATAAAAGTGGAAAGAAGCTTAAAAATCCTGTTTTTGTTTTTATTACACTATTAACTTTAGAAAATTAAAGTGTTACAATAAGTGTTCATGAATTAACTACCTTACGAAGGAAGTCGTCCCCACACCAGGTCTCAAACTGGAGTCTCCCAGATCACAGACGACTGCGCTGACTACTGAGCTAAACTTTACTCACCGCCTCATTGCAGACAGACATCTACCTATTTATACACCCATAACACAGAGATAGTATAGCGTGTAATGTGTGGAGAAGAACTTCAAAGGCATTCTTGCTTTGCACTTTTAATTTATTGCCTATTTTTATACAACCTAACTTTGTGGAAAAGAGAAGAGGAACAACAGGTTATGGAGAATCCCTTGGGAGCACTTCACATGTGTAAGTAGCTCAGCTTTATCTCTGTGGAACACCCCCAACTCTGGGAGTGATGTCCAAATTAGGAAATGTGCGTCATGTAGCAGGTGGATCAACGACTCCATTACACAGCACAGCACAGTGAAATAAGTAGCTTACCTTTTGGAGGTGTGCTGGTTGTCTGCAGCTCTTCATAAAACATCTCACTGCGGCTGTATCTGCTTGTACTCTTCCTCCCTGCTTTATTTCTAACTGATCTGCTGAACTAAAAGCTCGAAAAAGCTCCACATGTTGTTGTTTCGACCGATTTTTAGCGCCACTAATGAAACTCTGCTAATTCAGTGAGGAACATGTTTTTGCTTCCTGTAAATTCTTCACAATAAAAGTCTTTTGAACTTTTCAAAGCAGTAAAGCAGGAAATGTTTGGTTTGCATTGACAGTTCAGTTACACAACTCTGATACATAAAGCTGGCCAATCAGAACAGAGTGGGCTCATCGGGAGGGGGGCCTTAAAGAGACAGGAGCTAAAATGGAGTGTAAGAGAAACTGTGTATATTGAGGGGCTGCATAAAGGGCCGGTGTAACATAAATAAGGAGTTTTTTGAACTGTGAATTATGCAGAGCTACTCTAGTGGAGCCCAAAAATAAAAGTTTAGAGCTGAAATGAGCATAATAGGTCCTCTTTAAGTAAAAGTACAAGTATTATCAAAACTAGGTACTCATTATGTTGGCCCTTGGCCATTATTATATTTTATCATATGTATTTTTATATATTTAATATATATATTTAATAATATTACTTCAGTTATTAGTTATAGAAGTAATATTGTTGATACAAATTTTTCAATTTCACAATCACTTTTCTCTGTTTTTCTAACCTTGGAGTTAGTAGTAGCATCAATACATCAGGGTTGGGAAGATGCCTTTTCCACTTTTGACTTCCCACTTCCAAAAACAAATTAACACGGCATATAGTGAAGATGACCTGGGTAGTTGCCATAGTCACCAAGGCTGCGCACAAAAAGAGAGAAAACTCAAATTTAATTCACAAAAGCTCAAGGAAAAATATGTCGCAGCAGACACAAGACTGTTAGACTAACAAGTGAGGTCCTGTGTTGTTGCATTCATCTGGAGGTGTGTGTGTGTGTGTCTGTGTGTGTGTGTGTGTGTGTGTGGGCTATATGCCCATGGGTCAGTGTGTCAGAGTGATCAGTCTGTGTGACTTACACTGCTGTCTGTCAAGTCACAGCGACACCCGTAATACCATCTGTTTATCAGCGCTTCGATAAATGACAGCTCAACACCAAAGATGTCATCAAAATCAAAACAGAAGGATTAACACTTTCACTGAAATCAGCAGGGCAGAGTTTGTGACCATGCAAGTCTAATCTGTAACACCTACCGTGTATAAACACACAAACAGAATCGGGCTGCAAAACAAACTGTTATACCCTGTTCGGCAGCTACTAGTTTGTCTGTGGCTGTCTAAAGCTCCTGGCAGCATTTTTATAACATGAGACAAATGATTTCTAGCACATTTAACCGTCTACTTCAAGAAAATCCTACACATAAAACATCCAACATAAAGACCATTTGTGCATATAATGAGAACAAATCCTGGACACACTAGCATAGACATTGATTTTGAGGTGGTTATTGCTGTGATAAGGATATGATATTTATTATAAAGAGGTGAGAGGTTATGAATGCACCTATAAAGGGCTTCATTGTAAGATAGAAGGTAAGGTATATTATATGAGAAAAATAGAATATCTGAACACACGCATACACAGTCACACGCAAAGCTGCATGTGGAACCCAGCATCTCTTGTCAACAAACACAGATGATGGTTCCATTGAGAAGTGACCTTGGCTTCAATAGAGAGAAGCAATATAAGGAAGCAGAAAGGAGGTTGCTGTTGTGTTTGTGTATGTGTGTATGTGTGAGGTTTAATTGTTGGCAAGAACTTTGTTACTGCAACTATTTTTCTCATGCAGTGTCCTTGTTTGTGAAAGCATGCACAGAATCATAGGTTATGTACAGGGAGGACGAGTAAGCTTTGGATGTGGAATGTGGCATGTGTGTGTGTGTTTGGTTGGTTTGATTACTTTTACTCATGATAGTATATAGTATTCAATTATTGGAGGTATTGACATGAAATCTGGTCATTCATGCCATTGAATTTCTCAACAGTTATGGGATGCATTGCCATGAAATTTGGTACAGATGTCCATGGTGAGCAGAGGTTGAATCTGAATCACCTTGGTGATCCCCTGACTCTTCATCTAACGCCATCAGCAGGTGAAAGTTTTCACTTCTTCAGTGCAATATCTTTATATCAACAATATAGACTGGTGTAAAATTTTGTACAGACATTCATTGTTCCAAGACAATGTGTACTACTGACTTTGGGGATCCCCCTAACGTTTCCTTTAGTGCTACTATGAATGCATGAATACTATTCATGTTTGTGGTTTTTAATAAAAATATCTTGACAACTATGGGATGGATTGCCATAAAGATGCATAGCATTGTACAGATGATGGATGGAGGATGAATTGCAATAACAGTCCCCTAACTTTTCCTGTAGCACGATCATCTGGTCAAAATTTTATTTTTTCCAAATACCTGCAAAACTATTGACATTCCCATCATGTTTTCTCTCCGGTTAAATTACATGCTTCCAAATAAGTTGACTAGAACTTGACTAATACAAGTCCAGAGCCAATTAGCCAAACTAAAAAAACAAAACAAAACAACTCAATTTGCTTATCTTCCTAAAACACTGATGTTGTGGACAGATATATACTAAAAGTATTGTTTTAGTTGACTCACACAAAAAAGGACTATGAGAGAATCTGAAATGGTGTGGTGTGAGGAAGCTTAGCCAGAGTGTCAAGAGAGGTGATAGGAAGCAGATTCAGAGTCTTGTTCAATTACTAAAAAAATGTTGTTTATGCCAACCAGTGTAACTGAAACCAATTTCTCCAAAAAAAAAAAAAAAAAGAAAAGAAAACCAAACGAATCTTAAGTGGCTTAACTCAAGAAAACTCAACAAACTTCAGCATGATCACATGCACACAGCTACACGGACATCCTCTTTCCTTTCTGTTCTCTCAAACCAACATCTCTCCTCTTAAATAAGTCCTCCAATCAATCTAGGCAGAACCGTATTTCTTGCAGGGGTGTAAAACTGTGGTAATACAGATGTAATGCAGCCTCATAGATATGGGTTGGAAGGGGCCTGCTACACCTGCTAGTAGGTTCAGAGCTACTTATCATTCATTGGTAAAGTGGAGGTCATCTTTGAATTACAGACACCATCTAGCAGCTGTAGTAATTATGACCTGGGGAAGTGACATATTTCAGCTGACATCAATATAAGATAACTTGATAAGATGATTTTTCACTTATTAGGAGGGGGCAGGTCGGGGTGGATGACTGGATATTTAGCTGGCAACATGTGAAGTTGCAAACAAGAGACAGCAGTTCGAGACTACTGTTCACCTCCGTCAGGATATTTACCGCATCTTACTGCATTCATAACTGATGGTTGCCACGTTTAACCACATTTTAAGTGATCATTTTAACCCAAACCACAATAATTTCCTAACTCCAACAAAGTGGTTTTTGTGCCTAAACCTAACCAGACAGCAATGTCACACCGTAAAACATTATTATTTTGTAGTGTAACATAACATAGCAGCATATTACCTACTGGTAGGTGCCACAGTCTTTTTCCAGCGGGTTGATATGCACCTACTAGTAGGTGTAGCAGGCCCCTTCTAACCCATATCTATCAGGCTGATAACCATTGATTAACGATCATTTAATTGAGTGATAACATCTGACATGGGTGAAGTAAGTGGAGGGAAGGAATTAGGTATACTGAGGGTACAAATTATTGATTTAAGAGAATGATTTAAGCAATTAGTGTACATATTGCTAATCAGCAATTTGAGAGCATGAATTATTAATTGAAAGAAATAATTTATCAAAAATACTTACCCCAGACGCCTGCAGAGCTTTGTAACATTCACAAATATAGTCAAACTGATTTAAAATGAATAAAACAGATTTCTCAAGACCACAGCACAGCCACTTGCAAAATGTTGTACTGTATGTTTCTTTATATGGAGAGAAATGTGTGTCATGGTGATCAGTGACATCAGAGGTGGACGCTGAAGAGCACGGGCAGATTTACTGACAAGAAGATGAGAGGAGTTGACAGGGAGGAGTGCAGACAGGCTGATGCTGAGTGACCATCTGCTGAAGTTTTTCTCCCTTTCACCCTCATTTGTCAATGATAGCATCTCACTCTCTCTCTCTCTCTCTCTCTCTGAGTCCCAATCACTCTGCCTCTCAGTTACTCACACACACATGCACAGAAACACACACGCTTTCTCTCTCTATGTCTTTGATCTTTCACCTCTCTTCTTTCCTTGTCCTATTTGTCTGTCACTCCGTCCCTGTGAAAAGACAGGCTGCTTAATGTAAAACAGAAAAGCATACAATAGATCCCACCTGCGCTCTAACTCACATGCTCACCTACACATGACAAGTTCTCAAAGCCTCAAAGCCACTGCTCACATGTACTGAACATTTCCTTGACCACTAAGCAAACAGCCTTATGTATCCAGGGTAACATTCATAGTGATTCAGAGTCTCTGTATGTGTCTTATCCATTTAATATTCTATAGAGTCCAGGTATACCATCACCATGGATAATATTTGATACTGATTTGTCAGAGGATGTGCATAACTTTCAGATAACTGTGTGACTCTGACCCAGTGACCTTATCAATGTTCTAGATTAACACTCGAATGAAGAAACATTTCCTGGCAAAATCATCTGTGCTAATTTTTTGCATGGTGAACTTTGACGTGCAAATTTGTGCAAATTTTCCAGTGCTGACTTTTGAAGGAACAGGGAACCAAAGAGTTCAAAATGAAGGAAAAAACTGTACCTTATTAGCTGTGTCGCACCAACCACTTTTATTTAACCTTGTTGAAGTATAAACTGCTCAATAACATAGAAATGGTTTGCAGAAAGAAATAGGACTTGATGGTACAAATACATATCTTGAATAAACTGAGCTTATTTTCCCATTATAGACTGACCTGATGAGCTTACCAACAGTTAGCACTAGTTAACTGAGAGTGAGCAAACTTGCTAGCTCAGAGAACTTTTTTCCTATCCTCAGTAAGTGAATGAAATGTTCACTTACTGAGTCAGGGGAAAAAATGGCTCTTTACAGAGAAAATAGAAAGAAGCTCAGAGAAATATCATGACTGAATAACGTTAGTATCTTCCCTGCTTGCTAGTACATTAGCCCATGAGTTGCCAGCTACAGTAGTTCACTAAAAAGCGCTGTAAGTAGTTTCAGTGTCATCAAGCATTAAAGGGGACATATCATGCTTTTTGTTATTTTATACCTGGTGTGATGTTGGATGTGTATATTAAACATGATCAAAGTTCCAAAACATGAGGTGAACATGTGTCAAAATTACCCTGCAGGTTAAAGGCCTGGGCTTCAGCCAGTTCTGAATACTTCATTTGCACTGTTACCTCTACTTCCTCCTTGTGCTGACATCAGATTATTCACACATGCTCACAAACGGCCCTCCGTTGGTAGACTTTGTTGCCAAGGTTGTTCCTTGTTGTCCACTTGCATATTTCGGGTTGGATTCGGGCTCCAACATGTGTGGATGTATTTGACAAGTTGACATTTTGAGAAAAGAATGAGAAAAAGTAGTGAAATCCCACTACTGCTGTTTGTTTACCTAGCCTCCACAGCCTTAAAGAGACAGGAGCTAAAACAGCCTGTTTCAGACACAGGTTGAACTGACAGGCTGCATAAAGGCCAATATAAAGATTCACTTCATATTTATATATAGTATTTAGCCCCTGAATATCAATAAAAAATATTTATGAGTTGTTGCCTGGCAAGTGACCATGCTGAAAAAGTATCCACTGTACATTTATCAAAATATAACCTACAGACAAGGCTAACAACATATTTAGGGAATGGCAAATAAATGCAAGTAAATAGACAAGTACAACACAAATATGGATATGTGTGCATGCACAGTATCAGTGATCCATGTGAATGCTCATGTGTGTGTTTGTCCTAGTACAGATGTATGTGTGTGTACGTGTGAAGAGGACATGCCTCTGGTTCAGTGTGACACAGTGATCATGGTCTGAATGATCAACACTGGTTTCTGTCAACTCTCATTAACTTCTTTAATATGGCATTTATCAGCTCTGCTACACTAGGTCACTAATTCCCAATTAGGTGGAAACTGCACACCAGATTTGACTTCATCCCTCCAGTTGTGACTCATCCAATGGAAAAGGGAAAAAAGTTGCGGTTAATGAAGCAAATCAGTTGAGAAAACAAGTAGGGTTTTCTGTGATGGTGTTACGATCTGTGCTGATGTCTTGCTGCAAAAACAAGGACAATGGGAAAAAGGTTTAATAATATTCACTGAGATCAAGGAACAGAGTAGTTGTTAACCAAGGCTGCATTCAGGTGCACTATGTGTGTGAGCACTTAACAGTATCTCACTTGAAGTAGTTTGCCAACACTTGCTCTAATTAACTTCTATTATAAGGTGAAAAGCACATATTTGTTAGGTATGTAAATGTATGATCTCTAATTAGACTGTGAAACTCAGATTTCAGTGTTTCATTCTCTTAAAGAACAAATTAAGCACTATAACAAGTAATGAAGAAGACTTCCATTTCAAGCTAAAATCTGTATGGCCTCATTTCATAGTATATGTATCCCAGTCAGAAATTTCATTTGTAGACAGAGATAAATAAGTAAAAAACCAAGGATGAATAAATAATATTTAAAATGTTTAATGTTTTAAATGTATAATATTAGTTCGTTTTGGTGTTATCAGCAGTTTATGCTGGATTTAGAACAGGAAACTATTGAAAGATTAGGCAGTAAAACACATGTTTACTGTGTTTTACTGCTACTGGATAGATGGCCATGTACGGTGCCCTGAAGATAAACCCTAGGGACTTTGGTGATCCCCTGATGTTTCCTCTAGCACCAACACAAGGTTCACATTTGTGGTTTTGAGTGAAATGTCTCAACAACTATTGGATGTACTGCCATGAACTTTAGTTCAGACATTCATGTTCCCCTCAAGATGAATTGTCATCACTGTGATGATACCCTGACTTTTCATCTATCACCACCAGCAGGTCAAAATTTTTGTTTGTCTGATACTTTGGTTTATGGTGACATTCAATCAACTTGTGAGTACAAACTAATATCACATGTGATAGTTTTATTTTGGTAGCTTGCACTTGCAAGTGAGGCAGCCTTTTGTTTGAAGCTGCTTCACTTCCAAGCTATGACTCAGCATTCTTTTAGTGATAAATGACACTACTTTTTAAATTAGTTGGAGTGAGTATATGTGGGCCCTTAAGTTGAGTTTTGGAATTTTGATAAGTAAGCTAAGGTCATATTTTCAGAGGTGAATTTATCATTTATTTATGTATCATTCCTAAGAAATTGGAAAACTGCAATACATGGGTCAGGGGATTCATATGCATTACTGACAGGAGTATAAATATGACAAGACAAATGCACATATTACACAAGTGATTGAAATGGTTCAGTGACCTTTTTTTTACCACTTTATCATTGACTGGAACACACAGTACCTCACTGTATATTTAAGCAAATACATAAAACTAATATATTATCAATGTTATGCTCTAGCTGACATAAGCAATGGAACATTGCTCATATCAGTCCACTGCGACCAATAATCTGTCTCTCAGTATCACATTGCACTGATGTGATGTGATATAAGCAGTGAGCCAGTGTTTCTCTCTCGATGTCTGCTTTTCCAATAAAAAGAAAAAAAAAAAGACATGTGCAGAGTGGTTCTCTGTGGCTCAAAGCATATGGGCCTGCCAAAAGAGAATGAGCGAGCGGGAGCAAGAGATAATTTTATATGCAGGAAGAAAAGGAGGATAGCCAGACAGACGAAAATGAAGAGCGTATGAGAGTTGCCAAGATTCAGCAAGAGATACATTAAGAGTGGAAGAGGAGGACAGGGAGAGGGAAGGAGATCAAGACATAGTGAAGATGACAGATAAATGGGGAGAGAAAAGAGAGACTGGTAATTATTAACAGAAGGACAAACTGGGAATGTACTAAGAAAAAGATAAAAACAGAAAGAGACGGAAGTATAAACAGAGAGGACAGATAATGAGACTCATAGATAGCAATAGAGAAAGAGATGTAAGAAAATCTTTAAACTATAGAAGGGAAACTGAACATGAGACAACATGTGAAGAGGTGTAATAGGAAGAAAGATGGACAGGTAGAGTAATAGAAGAGAAGAGGGTGAGACAGTGAGAAAAGACATACTTGACATTTACCTTCCATATTCTTCAGTAAACAAGAGCAGGAGAGAGACAGAGAGGGAAAAGGGTGAATGAACATGACTGTTACTGTGTAGCTGTGTAAATATTGAATATATGCCGGACCCCAGAATCCATACACCACTGTCCCCCACCAAAGCAAATGTCCTTACATCTGTATCCTCTGAAACATATGTAACACATTGTCACTATTGTAGCTTGCTCTTTGCATTTCAGTTCAGCAATAATTCTGCATTCATATCATATTAGAGGAAGCACAACAAATTTGATGGCCAGAGAAGAATGTTTTAACTTGTTAACTTGCTACACCTCCAGTGAACATAACCTTTTTTTTAAACAAACATTTTATTAGCAATTCTGAAATCATCACAAAACAATACAGTGACATGAATTGCTCCAGTTGCTCCTCTATAACCTCCTATCCAAACCCAATCCCCCACTTAACCTTTTGAGCTCCTATTCCTAGGTAATCCTAGGAAGAATTATGCTGACAGTAATGACGATAACAACAAAACACATGACAGTTAACAATAACAATAACAATAATTAGTGAGGTATATTAGTGTAAAAAAATTAAGAGAGAGGAAAGTGTAGTGAGTATATGTATGGGTCACTGCAGTGCATAACAAGCTGTCAGGAGATCTTCAATGTACTGCCAAAACGTAGGATTTAGCTGCTACATTGTATTAATCATCTCACCCAGGTAGTCATTCTGCGGAAAGGGAGGTCAGACTCTTAACATAAGTGATCAGGTGCTGCCAATGACGATGATGAAAGAATTTGTCTGTCAAACCCTGTATAGAGAATTTGAGCTTTTCCATCTCCAAAAAAGACATTGTATCACATAGCCATGAAGTAGGTGATGGGGTTTATCCCATAATAAAAGTATTCTCTGATGAGCTATTGGAGAGGTAAATGAGATTACATTTGCTTGTTTTAATGATATATTTATGTCAGCTTCTGGTATGCCAAATGTAGCAATCTGTAGGGATGGTTCTATTGCTTGTTTTAATATTACTGAAATGACTGAAATAAGACTTCCAGCACTCCCCCAGTCTCGGACAGGACCAAAACATATGAGTGAGATTTCAGGGAGCCTGGGAACATCAGTCACAAGTGTTGGGTATACATATCTTGGCAAGTCTTGATTTATTATAGTGTGCCCTATATACTATTTTGGATTGTATGAGTTGAGATTTTGCACAAGATGAACAAGATTTTTTCTTCCACGCGTTAGTCCCCTGATCATCAGACGTGATAATGCCAAGTTCTGTTTCCCAATGTGTTCCAATCCTCAGCAAAACCAGAGGTGTATCTGGTGCTAGGAGATCATATGAAAACCAAATATTCTGCCTTGTCTTTTTTGTCACTGGCAGAAGGTTATCAATTCCCGAAGAGGGTGGGGCATCTAGAAAAGAAGGTGTGTTTGATTTGAGGAAATGCCAAATTTGAAAGTACCAGAAGAGGTCAGATTGCTGTAGGTTAAAGGCAAAACACAATCTTTACTTATGAACTGAAAATCAATCACGGGTTCTTCTTCTTGGATTTCCAGCAGACTAGATGTCTTGTGGCACATTGCTGTCTCTCACAGGGGGACCGAATGGGTTTGTCCATTGACATTTCCAATAAAGTTCTATTCTAAAAAGATGACTGCATATTCAAAGTTATTGTCAACAAAGAGAAAGGCAGCTTTACTTTTAGCCATTTTACTTTGCATGAAAACCACCCAGAGCTTGATTAACCTGGTCTCCATAGATTCTGTCCAACAAACGCGCTCTCTTGTCTGCACTATGCTTGTTATTGTTTATTTCTGTATAAGCTCAAGTGCATTGAGATGACTCTATGCTGAATTGTGGGAAATCAGACCGTGGAACTGCTCAAACTGCAAGACAGCCATCCAAAATTTCTGACATGCCAGAAATCCAACCGATCGTACGAAAGCCAGATTGATTATCATTCAGGTAATTGATATGCACTGTAATGCCCCTCAAACTGAATGACAACCGATCTGGCAGAAATTCATCCCGATTCTAAAATCAGTCGCGGGCAACCAATTCACGGTTGAAATTGGGCTAAATCCGTACAGTTTCTGCCTGTCTTCAGCCTTAAGTGTCCCAGTTAGCCGTGAACCAGCATGCACAATAGCAGGGCCCTGGAACTAACTAATCTAAATGGAATGCATGTGATGTAGTGACTGCCTGCTCGTCATGCAGTGGTTGTGGCTAGTTTTGTTCATGGCGAAATCCATACACTATGAGGGGTAAAAAGCTCTGTTAATGTTGCCTCTCATTCAGCAGAGCAGGTTTATATATAAATGAATTATGTTACACAGCTAATACAAGAGCTACCTCTAGTTTGGATTCTCCAGTTCTCTTGATTCTCTCAAAGGTCAGCACTGGCAAGGCAATTTGCAATTGATCAATGGCCAAAGTTTGTGTGTCAAAGTTTACCATAGTTGAACCATTTTGATTCAAAAAGCACAGGTGTTGCTAATAACGTTAATGATGGCTCCGTTCTATAAATTTGTCCTACTGAATTGTGACGGTGAGCCAGCATGTGCTATTGAATACCAGGACCCTTTCACTGAAGCAGCTCAATGGATTTCAGTGATCGTTCCTTTTATCCTGCTTGCCCTGCAACTGCTGGTGGCGACAACATACTTTCTCCAGACCCTGTGCAGCTATGATGTAGCATAACGCTATAGTACCACGCAATGTCAAAGCTGGCTGTGGTCACAAGTGACAGTGATATTAGGTGTGGTCAAGAGTGTGGACTTTAAATGTCTAAATTTTATGAGAGTTTACTACAATATGTATGTTTCATTGGTCAATCCAAAGTCATGTATCTGTAACTTGTAGTGTTACTTTGTTATCTTGTAGTTATTTTTGATCCTTCTGTCATGTTTAATCTTGGCTAATCTGTTTTTTCCTGTTAGCTCCTACTGGAATGTCACAAAAAAATGACCCCAAAGACAAAGGTAGAACATTGTAAACATCAGTACTTACTTACATTTTTGTTTGTCTTGACAATAGACAGGCTTGACCTCTTTGCCTGCCTTGCACAGTGAATAAAAACAATGCTATCTAATCCGAATATGGAAAGACTGCAGTGAACATACTGTATGTGAGTGATGACTGAATCATTCGTTATCCAGGTAGCATATTCAGAGGCAGATACCCACAGTAAATTAAATGTGTATGTACGATGCTTGACATTCGTGTGGATTCACATCTATTGTGTGTCTTTACATCACTTCTGTTTGGGCATTTGTGTGTAAAAAGTGTGTAAATCTGTCGGTTTGTCTATGTGTCTCACTGTGTGTATACATGTGTATCTGTGTGTGTTAATGTGTTGTTTACCCTGCTAGGAGAGGTGACTAGTCACTGATTCAGCAGAAATGCCCAGCGTGGGATGAACTCTCTCAGTGGTCATACAGAAGCACACACAGACTCAGAGACAGAGAGAGACCCTACAGTCCAGGTCTACCACCAAACAGACACTTCTACACACTCAACACACTTTCTCTGAAACAGACCTGAGAAGACCACTCAAAATGTATTTATTATTTTTTTCTCCTACAGTCTTTCATACTTTATTTGTATTTTTCCCCTCACCTTACTTCTTTCAGTGCACAATCCTTTGCTCTCTCTGTTAAGTCTCATCCTCCACCCAACCAGGAAACCAGACTGGCCTGAGGCTGACACAAATCTCCCACTGTGAACGCTGTGTGTGAAGGCATTTTTATCTTCCACCCCAGGTGCTTGTTTGCTGTGTTTTCCGTGGTTAATATGAATATTTGAATGTGTATTCATTAATACAGTACAGAGTACATTCATAACGTGTGCTGTACTCAGAAACTGTGTGTCTGTCCCGTGACTCACAATTGTTAACGGGAAGATAACTGGATAATACCTTTCATTAGATTCTACTGCCTCCTAAATGCCCATTTCTTTCATACCTCATTCCTCCAGTTTGGTACAGAGGCACAATGTTAAGAATGTAATACCAAAAGATCAAGCTGAGACAAAGCTGATAGCATAATTGTTATTTTAAACATTGGAGTGCTGATTCCAGAGCCAGACAAGTCATAATACAACTCACAGGTTGTGTAGTACTCCCTGTGATTAGGATTGGATATCATTTGAATTTCATTGATTCCGATTCTGCTTATCGATTCCCAGTTTCAATTCCAATATGGTAAAAAAAAGAGGTCAGATGTTTAGACAACAAAAATATGTTTGTTCTTTTAAGCATTTACTTTGACTTTTATGTTTGTTGTGCTGTAAAGTAAAGTGGCCATTCAAGGAACTGCAGTTTTTGGCTCTTCTGCCTTGGCTTCATTTTTCAGGTTGCTGATGGCCCACTCAGGCCCAAAACATTGATGCCATGCTGCCTTAAATGTTTGGTCAAATTTGATGTGCAACCTGACTTATAGCTAATAAGCTTCCCACATGCTTTGCACTTTGCCTTGTTGTTTGCTTTAATAAACTGAAGCTACACTTTTGAGCGTTTACACACTGTTGTGATGATGCAAGATGTAGACAGGTCCTGGTGGTTAGCCACATCCTTGCAGATATGTAGCCTTTGTTTGCAATAATAAAGGGTTATCGCATTTAGGAATTGATAAGCAGAACCGAAATTCAGATTTTTTCACGGGTACCAGGTTCTTGGCATTTTGGATTCGGTTCTAATTTGGAACCAGTTTTCGGTTCCCAACAATATAAAATATTGTTAAACTGCAGAGATGTCTTGAAACTGTTCAGATTAGATGTATCATGTCAAAGGTTGCTACATGCATGCATTTGCTGGACTGAAATCCATGCTGCAGAACGCCTGCCTCTTCGTGAATCTGTAAATAATCAGATTTGTCCTAGTTTAGATGGCCATTAGGGGAGCAACATGAAATGCTGTAATGTGTCTCAGTTATGCACATCAAAGAGTTCTACATCATAATATGCAGAGTTTCCCAAATCCCCAGTGCATCCTGAACAATGTGTTCTAAATCACAGATACACAAAAACATTAAGTCATAAACTTTTAGCTCTGTGGCATTTTGTATTAGTATCTGATTAGGATTTTATTCAATAATTCTAATTTAGCAACATATTTTGGTGAACAAATCAAGACCCCAATTAATGAACATACTCTTAAAGGAATTATTCGCTTATTTGAAGATCTGTAAGAGAGGATTAATACGACTCTCTTTTGTTTCTCCTAATATGAATAGAGCCAGGAGACGATTACCTTAGCTTAGCATAAAGACTGGAAGCAGAGGGAAAACAGCTAGCCTAGCTCTGTCCAAAGTTTAAAATACATATACCAGTACCTCTAAAACTCACTACATAACACGATATATCTCATTTGTTTAATCTGTACAAAAACCTAAGTGTAAGAGCGACAAGATGTGGATTTATGGAGGGTTATGTGCTGAACTATTTCTTGACATCTTCTCTCTCCTTTCTACAGGAGTTGGATCAACCAATCAGTTTGCTTGATGAACAGGTCTGCACGACATCTCCTAAAAGTTACCCATAACACCCTTCTATATGTAAGTTTAGAAACATTTACATGTAGCTTTGCAGAAGCCTTATTCCAGTTTTCCTCCCTGTAAAACCACAAACTATCGTTTGTTTGTTTTTTTAAATTTTGGTTTCTGTACAAGTTAAACAAACAAGATATAACTTGTTCATTAGTGAGCTTTTTTTCTTTAGATTGGCAATTTTCTTTTACCTTTGAACAGAGCCATGCTAGCTGTTTCCCCATTTCTAGTCTTTATGCTAAGCTAAGCTATTCGCCTCCTGGCTGGAGCTTAATTTTGAGCGGACAAACGTGAGAGTGGTATCAATTTTCTCATTTAGGCTAGCTCTCTGCAAGAGAGGACATCAGTGTATTTACCAAAATGTTTAACAATTCCTTCAAAAGACATACTGGATTCAGGATAACATTAATGCAAACCCACACATGCAGTCCGCTTACAGTGTCTTCCTAACATACATGCTTGCTGTATGTTAGAGCATGAAAATTGCCCAGATATACTTTGATCGATGTTGTAGCGCTAAGTCTGATTGTGTGAGATGTTTATATATCCAATGGATGGAGTGGAGGGACAGACAGCTACTGAGTGCCAGGAGCTCTGGAGGAGAGAGTTGGGAGCAGAACAGGAGTTTTGGGACAAATAACACTTGTGAGTCATACTGGATTCTGCTCTGATCCAGAGCTGTTTACTGGCAGGAGGAGAGCTCACAGTTTATTTTTTTTTTTAAAAAAAACAGTGAGTGCTCAGTCCATGTCTGTGGCTAGGGGGTTTATATCGTCATCATGCAGAAACCTACATCAGGTCATGTGGGAAAAAGGTTTTAAAAGGGCTTGGGAAAATGCCATTTTGACACTAAAACATACACACTTCAACCAAAATTTGAATTTGTGGATTTTAATATATATGGAACACTAATGTAAAGCTACAGAATTATATCAAAACCTCAAAAAAAACAAACAAACCCAAAAGTGATGGACCCGCCCTTTAATTTTCTACCAGTTTCTTGATGTCTGTAACACTGAGAATAATAGTATCTGAGAATGATTGTAATTTGCATTCTGTATTTTTAAAGGAACACCCAAAATATTTCTTCTGAACATCAAATACTCACTTACTGTAGGCTTACAGCACACGTGTTCACCGTGTTCAACATGGTCATATCTTAACGACAATATGACTAAACACATTGCCTCTGTATTAGTCATCAGCCATAATTCTGTCAAGCTCTCGAGTAGGTGTGTGCATTGGTTTGTGCATATCCATCGGTCCTCTTTATAGTCACCTTTTAATCTTACAGTAGGTGAGTGCTTCATACGCAAAAGATTGGGTGCAGTATCATCTGAACTTGAACTTGAAGTTTTTTTTACAGGTTTTTATGGAAGCTGCATTGTCATAATTTGCCACAGATCTGCAGTTAAACAGAACATCTTGTCTTCCTTCTCATTGGTGTATGCCTGAGTGTTCTTGAGTCCATTTATTCTTCTTGTAAGGTAAAGTCAAACAAAACTTTACAACCAAGAGAACACTTGGGCCTTAAATAGAGTGTATAGGGACGTTCAAATGGAGGGCAAACACATTACATGTGTAATGATGATCTGTTTGATTTTGAGTAATAGCAGAAAGAGTTCAAGATGTTTTCTTAGGGGGTCTCATGTCAAGCAATTGTCCAAATGCACCCACGTAAGACACCCACATAAATGTTGACTATCTATCAGCAGCCAAATCGTTGCTGTTACACGAGTAGTTCAGACACACAGATCTGTTTTCTCTTTACGTGCCCCTTTGTGGTTCCATTTTCCCAGATGTATAATCTTCAATCATACCCTCATCATGGCCAATCATGCCCTTTACCCTAGCTTGCCTTTTTTGTACTTATACATTAGGTTTTTCATTTGCTTCTCTTGACTTTGTGTAAGCATTTATGATTAGAAGCTGTATTCCTGCATATCAACTGGGGATTGGTTAATACATCTTTATTTTTTATTTTTTATAAATCTCTGCAGGGCTGCTATTTTGAGTTTTCAGTCCATAATCAACCTGACGAGCGTGAGCATCTGCTGCTGAAACACAAAGGCTTCAGGCCAGAAAACACACAGGCCCAAGGCTGCACCTGTTCTCCTCAGTTGGGATTAAAAGGTAAAATGTCCCTTCACTTCTCAGCTGCAAGCTTTTTGTTGCCAATTTTCTTTTTTTTCCTTGTATATATTTTTTCTCCCCATCTAAACATCCTTGTGTCCCTATGTCTTCTTTGTTTCTGTTTCACCCCCGCTTTCTCTTTTGTCTCACCTCCACAGGTGGCCAAACAGCTGGGCAGAGAAGCAAACTACTCTGATCCAGACAAGCACCTGGACAAGATTAGACAAACCACAGCAACAGCAAGAACAAATGAGAAACAAAGGTTGACAACTGTTGTGTAGCCATGGAGTAAATATGCTATTTTTGGAAAACTTTGTCATATTTAACAACAAGAGCAACAGAAATTATAATGAAAATATGCTGATAGTGTTTATTGTACTGTTACCATTCATTAAGACCGCAGCTCAGCAGCTGGTTCTCAGCTGCAAAGCTGTAGATTGACCTCCCTCCATCTTTCACATGGTGACTTTGCATACTCAGGTTGTCTCCTTTCCTTGCAGCCAAAGCCAGTGGCTGCTGCATTCAATGGCATCAGACCTGACGGAAGTATTTTTCTTTCAAACAAACAAAATCTCGCCAGGAACCTCCAAACCAACCAGGGACAGACAACACAGAATGACACTCTGAGCATCATAAAATGTATTCAGTTATACATTTTGCAAGTTTAAAAGAACAGCAGTTAAAAGATATAAAATTACTTTATTATTTTCCATGCCTGCAGGTTGGACTGACATGTAATGCAGGTCCAGATATGCATGTCTGATAACAGTACAACTCTGCAGTTGGATGATCTTGGCTTAAACTGTGTGCCCTTGTTGATTTAATCACCAACCTGGTGCTCAATGTGCTGGTGATGCACTGTACAAAAGGCCCAGCTCTGTCTCTGTCTGCCTTGTCTCGGCCACGCCCAGCCCCAGGTGCGGAGGGGATGCACCTTCTGCACTCAGTAAGCTCTGATTGAGAATCACTGGCCCTAAACTGCAGTCCACACAGACAATCAGGTTGGTCAAACAAAGCCAAGCGACATTTCTTTGTCTCTCTTCCCTGAATTCCTGATTAGCGATGTGTGAAGTGTGAAGAACGAAAGTGAGTACAGTTATCACCTCAGTTATGTATTAATTCTAATATCTAATACCCTTTGGCCCCTTTACCTTTAAGTTAAGATTGTCGCTGGTAAGGTTAAGGGCCATGATTGTTGTATCATATAGGCCGAACAGTGTGGCCTCATGTTTTCATGTTTAGTTTGGCATTCTGTCCATTATTAGCCTGTGGCTTGTGTAGTTTTTGTGCTGGCGGTCTGTCTGGAGTGCAAGGGACCTTTGTTGTTGACTAATATTCATCTAGCCCCCTTATACACGACTGGTAGTCAGTGAAATTATTAGTTTAATTAATTACCTTTTTACATTACATTGTCTGTTTAACATCTTTTCATTTATTTCCTGTTGGCTGTTTGTTTGACATTACTCAGGTAACTTATATGGCTTGATTAACCCTCATCCTACCAACATATTTAACACACAAGGACTACCTACTGGGGTCCCTGGGGACCCCAAGAATAAACTACTGTAAGAAACAACCATCATAGCAAAATGTTAACATATTTCCTCTTTAAGCATTATTATTTATGCAATTAATGTCATCTGAAAAAACAGAACAAAACAAAACAAAATAGATTATTGTTATTTTAGGAAAGGTACAGTTAATTTGCATATTGTGTAAAATGAAAATATATACTTTTCTTTAATACAAATTACAGCTTTTATCCCATGTGCAATCTTTCCACAAAGCCTTCAAAATGGCTGACAGAGTGCCCCGACCCCCCTGATAGTGTGTGATCCATGGCAAACATGAACTCACTAAATAGTTCTATCTATTAAAACTGCATAAGCGGAAATGGGTACTTTTGACTGGAGTCCCCCAGGACCCTAATACATTGGTGTTTTTAAAAAGCACTAATTAAAACAGAAACAGAAAAAAAAAAATGAAGTCATTAGGAACACACTGATTGACAAAATCATGAAAAATTGGAACGATAGAATAAAGCACCTGTGAGATATGACAAAAGTATACCTCTGGGGTCTGCTGGTACCCCAGTCGGTCAGATTATCGTCTGTTTTCCTTTCATCCCTTTCTGCAGCACGCTGCCACGGCTGCGGCTCAACAGCCAATCATATTGTGTTAAATAAACCTGCAACCTCAGCCTCAGTGTCTCTTTCTGCATCTCCACCAATCATCTCACTGAGACCACCAGCCTGTATCACATCCTCCTCACCCTATCCAGTTACACATTCACCAATGCAACTTTTCCCCTAATACTGTGCACTTTTTTTTTTTTTCCAAAATTCAAAATCTGTAAACCTCTCAAGTGGAACTGATAAAGATCATTCTTCTATATGTAATTTAATGTGAGTCTGTAAGCCCTCATCAATTCTGAACTATAAATGGAGAAGCTTATACACTAACATCTCTTTAGGGTTTGTGCAAATTGTGACATTTTTTCTGAAGATGATGAAGTATGAAATTGCATTGTGACAAAGCATAAAAGCTAGTTCACACACTATCGTAGCATTGGTAACGTAAGCAGACCTGACAGACTGCACTGTGCTGCTGTGAGCAGCAGTGATAAGATTCAGTGCTGCACTGGCTGTTGACTGTGTGGCGGCAGGTAAGGGAAAAGGCACATCTCTTCACCAGACTACTTTACCTGTACATGGCTCTATTTTACTGTCACAGGCCAACAACAACATAACATACAATCCAAAGCATAAAATCAAATGTAATTGTCAATAAGATGTAACATCAGTCCAACAAATAAAAAAACTGTTGTAGTTTTAGAAAAAAACTACATGTAAATCTTTAGAAATGTTAGGCTAATAACGGATCTAATTCTCAACAAATGCAGCAAATGAACATAAATCTGTGTAAATTTGTTTTTCTGTCAATTTGCTTTTCTGAAGCATTTGATACTAGCTTTCTGGAACATAAGCTGCTGCAAATTCAGGCAATTTTTGGCCACAACAACCACAACTTAACTACATCCTGGAGGTAATGACTTCACCTTTCACATACTTCAAACATGTGTGAATACATCATTACATTTCTTCATCATCAGTAATAGAAGCACTGGACATTCTGCTGCATGAAGCTCAAGGTTTTTATGAAAAGGGCTGATTGCATTCACCTCACTGCTTCTGCTCACAAGCTTCTGCTCGGTTAAGTGTTGCAATGTGCTTTATCATATTTCCTCAGTTCAAAAACAAGATGAAAATTAAAGGGGTTTTTTATGAATGTTGTATTTTCAATTGATTTTATCATGAACTCACTGCACCAAGCTTCACAATGCATCCCAAATTATGCATCATTGTGCATCCCAATGTCTGTTTCTCTGTACAAGTCTTTCTATGTATGCAAATGTATATGTGTCTGAATATGTGTGTGTGTGTGTGTGTGTGTGTGTGTGTGTGTGTGTGGGCAGAGGTTAATTTAGCCCAGCAGTGAAGAGCCCTTGATAAAGAGCAGCCTGATCCCTGTTTAATTACCTTCCGTCTACATTTCATTGGCACACACTGGGTCATAGGTGTTTGTCTGTGTGCGTGTCATGAATGTAGGATTTGGCTCCGAGCAGAGACACACACACACACACACACACACACCGTCGCACTCGACGTCTGTGTGACTGAGTACTTTTCATTTCTCCATGTACATTTGTGTCATACACGTACAATTTGGTTTGCTGTATGAGCTTTGACATATGAGGCTTTACTGCGTATGTGTGTGTGTGCTTAAGAGTAGAGTGACACGTGTGTGTGTGTGCGTGTGTGTGTGTGTGAGGCGGCGCAGAAGAAAACGTGGCGAGACAGAAAGGGAAGAGAGAAGCTGAGGCATGTGGAGAAAGACGGTTAGCAGGAGGGAGGCGAGAACAAGTCAATGTGTGTGTTCAGGAAAGAAAGTTTGAAAAGAAGACATGGGAAAGAAAAGAGATGGAGAGGTTCCAGGAAAGAGGGAAGGAGGAAGAGAGAGTGAGTGAGTAATGAAGGGGGCTTCCCTGCAGCGCTCACACACAGAGACACAACTGTGATTAAACACTAATAAAACACACACACAGAAACGTGGACGTCTGAACCTGCGCTCATTTTTATTTTCTATTGATGTTGCATAAAGTCATCATGATGGACGACATGAGGAAGATAAACCTGTGTTTAACTCTGTGTGTGTGCGCCTAATTATATTTGAGCTGCTGCACTTGTGAACCTAATAACTCAGAGATTTTCTCTTCATGCAGTGAAATCTCATGCCACTTTCACTGATCACATAAATGTATATACACACTAGTGGACCTACAAAACTTGCACAAAAATTACAGACACACATGCAAACGTAAGCATGCAAATGCACCTTTCAAATCCAGACAAACACACGTCTCTCCCCGTGACAGCGCCTCTATTCTTAGTGTGTCGCTTATGGCAGGACCAAAATAACATTAATTTAATTAGGCCTAATAAAACGGCTGAGTGCAGCAATCAGCGACCCATCACTGGGACGGGAAATGCTACTAGAATTAAATGACTACACGGGGATGTGTATTAAAAAGCTAATAACATAATTACACAAACAACAGCTCGTCTTGTCACCACTAAACAATGCTGTCAGAATGCTAATAACGGTTCCATGCAGCTTTAATTTTCTTTCCCTCCGACTCTTTTTCTTTTGGTTTTCTTGTTCCACACTCTCTCCATTTCTCTCCCTTCATTTCCTCATCTCTCCCTTTAATAAAGCTGATAATAATAAATACAGCTAACAGATAAAAGGACCTATCTTTGACTGACACTACTGTAGTCCTGTCAAGGATCATATGTTGTAAAAACACGGCAGCTGTAATTTTAATTTTTATCAGTGTTGTTACAAATTAGCGATTACTCGGACAAATTAAGTGAATAAGGAGCAACATAATTACAAAATTCAAAGTAGAAAATACATTTGTTGAATTGACATTAAATTACATATGAAAAACGAATGGAAACGTTTTCTCACAAAATCATACTCATGTCTTAAGCTGAGATATAAGACGAGCACAGAAAAACTTTGCCCCTTCAGCAGATGAATGTGAAAACAGCCTTCTAGTGTCAAACAGTGTCACAGTGAAGCTAAAACATCCGACTCAAGTAACAATAATCAAAACACATTTTTTGAGTGGAGGAATTCTACTCATATTCAAAGTTTTAAAGGCTTTTCTAAATGCTGTTCTGTGTCTTCCCTCAGGCACACTTCATTTTCTCTTCATCTTTCTTTTGAAGTGTCACTTAGGATCTCACAGAAAAGGATTTCTTAAAATTTTGCTCAATATCTGACCCCGGTTCATCTGCAGATTGTTACAAACAAAGGCATGAATCAGATCAGCATGGTGCCTGATGATAAGAGCAGGTATGCAGTTTTAACAGTAACAGTGTTCACCGCTGATGTGACAATGATAATATTCACAAAAAAAAGATCCATGTTGGTGACCTCACAGAAACAGCCACTGATATTCTCTTAATAATCTACTGCCATTGAACAAACTGACCACGCTATGTCAGTGGTGCTTTATCAGCGCCACTGTCCTCTCTGATACCTCGGTGGATTCTCAGATTTCTCTAAGTTTTCTCCATTTGGTGAAAACGCTCCACACCTTCTGCTATTTCAATCCGCACTCAAACTCAATCACCCCCTGTGCATTCATTCGTGTGAGCATGGACCTATAGCAACCGAACCACAGGGTGCCAGACTTGTTACCACCTGCAAAATGTGTTTCCCTGGAAGGTTCCTCACATCAGATTCACCACACAAAAACAAAATTACACTTTTGTACATTGATTTAATGTTATTCTTTTAAATAGTTAAACACATTTGTTTCCTTTTTTGCTTTTCAATACTTATGGATTATTAAAGATATGCCTTGTTAGATTAGGGACTCTTAAACCTTTCCATTGGTTGTTTAATACTTTCACCGTCATTTTTGGATCTGTGAGTGTTCTGACTGCCCATATGATTCTATGGGAAATGTTCACAGTCTTGACATTGCCAGAACCCTTTTTTATGTATTTCTGAGGCATGCACATGTGAATGGAGATGTTCTTTAACATTTACTGAAAAGCCTGGTATATTGAAATTAAAGGTTTTTGTCACCACTCTCCCTCTTTCCCTCCCTGTCAGTTGCTCTCTCCATCACTTTTATCACTCTTTTTTTTTTTCTCTCCCTCTGCCTCCTTTTCTCTGTCCTTGAGCTGAAAATGAAGAGGTAGGCAGCAGTGAAGAGAGAGAGATATTGGTTTGACACTCTGTGACATCTTTTTGTTAGCACCAAACTCATTCAGATGTGTGTGTATGTGTGTGTGTGTGTATGTGTGTGTGTGTGTGTGTGTTGATGAAAAACTCAGTGAGCTGACTCAAGGCTAGGGCTGCTTACAAAACCAGTGAACTATCTGGCAGATTTCAATGAACATAAATGAACATGTGAACAACAGAAAAGAAAAAAAAAACCCACACACAGAATTGATGTGGTGTGCTAACGGTTGCTAGGCAATTTCAGTAACCTTGAGCGGTGGATGTAGCTTTTACTACAATGAACGAAAGCCATTTGCACTGCCCATAATTGTCTTTCTATGTCTACAGAGGTCTCTAATTATTGTGTACACACTATATAATACCTTGATTGTATGAGTACATATAGCTTTTTGTCATCAAAACAAATAGAAGATAAAACTTTTTCTTTTGCAGTCTGTGTCGAGCTTTTCAAATGGTGCCACATTCTGTTTAGAGGTAACTGACCTCAAAACATCCACGTTCGTACCACTTCTTTTTCTCTTAAAGGTGCAGTGTGTAGAATTTAGTGGCATCTAGCAGAATGGACTTGGTGGAAATGGAACTTAATATTCAAAAGTATTTTTTAATTAGTGTATAATCACCTGAAAATAAGAATCATTGTGTTTTTGTTACCTTAGAATGAGCCCTTTATATCTACATAGGGAGTGGGAGTGGGTCCTCTTGCGCCAGGTTTCTACAGTAGCCCAGAACGGACAAACCAAACACTGGTTCTAGAGGGGGCCTTTCACATTTTTCGTGAGTTTCACAGCCACTGTTCTCCTACAAGGTTGGAAGGGGAGGGGGATGGGAGGGGTATTCAGTTGGTTGCAATTTGCAACCTCACTGCTAGATGCCACTAAAACTTACACACTAGTCCTTTTAATAATCTGTATGAGTACTTTGGCCTGAATGTAGGTCATGATTTATAAAGTGAGGAGTTTTTTAAAGCAATATTTCCTAATAGGCACAGTATCATGTCCCTGGATTTATTATTTGTCAAGTGTCCTTTTTTATTTTAAAGGTCATTTGTGCTATATAAGATACAGTGAATATTTGAGAGAAATTATATAAATGTTTTCTGTTGTAGTTTCCAACTGAGCCTGTGCAGAAGTTTTTTGTTTGCGCCACTGTCAGTCCGAACATACCAAAGGTCAGGCAGAAGGAACAGGGTAGTACACTAACCCTAAGAGAGAGACAACAAAGTTACCAGTAACATCTGCATGATGAACACTGTTACATTTGCTGAAACATTGGAGAGATCTGATTGTGCTCCTCACAGTGATTCTGCACATTGTTAAATCAGAAGTGCACTCCTTATAGAATATTTACAATCTGAATTCATCAATTTAGTTTCATTAGTTTGAAACTTCACATTACTGAATATGAAATTTATCCTGAAGTACAGTGAACAGTGAAAAGAAAGAAAAAAAACAAAAAATGTGTGTGCAGTCTAAAAAAATGTAGATATTTGAGAGAGCAGCACTGTGACACATAAAAACTAGCTTTGATTCTATTGGCTTTTGCTTTAACATAGTAGCTTTTGTGCTTTCACTGAAACAACTTACATTTAAAATACAGTGTTACACATAAGTGAACCCATTTTAACACAAACAGTTGGAACCTCACGAGTTTGTGTGTGTGTGCACTTACACTAGTATGCGTGGTTCACTGTTGCATTTTAGCTGTACTGTAGCTAGCTAGCTTACTAACTCATTTGGTTGAACATTATATCTGGCTGACTTGTATGAAAATGAGAAACCTAGAAACCTACAAAAGCGTATTAAATATGCAGTTGACAGATACACATAGTACATTATATCAGGGTAACTCAGCCCAGAGTAATGATGCAAAAAAGAGACAGAGGTTAAAATTTACGTGGCCCAGACACAAAGTCAGCATCCAACTTAGTGAGAGATTTTAGGATGAAGACAAACCGATTAGATTGGAAAAGACATCTTGGATGAACTTCCCCAAATCCAAAGCAGCGCAGGACAGAGATGCTAACATTACCCTCAACGTCCTGAATGTGGCTTTTTCTAATGTAACATGTACCCCACATAAAGATGTAGTTAACAAATAATATGTTACAATAATATTTACTGAGCATTTAGCGCTTATGCTCCTTAAGTATGGAACATCATGGACATACATATGTATGCATGTGTGTGTATAATGTCGGACTGTATCTGAGTCCTAATCAAATTTTAACTATTATCACTCTGTAAAGCACTTTGAATTGCGGTGCTGTGCTCTACAAATACACTTGACTTGACTACTACATACTAGCATCAACTATTAGCTTACGTTAGACCAGATAAATGCCCTGTTTAACCCATTTTTGTACATTTGCTCGTGTGTTTGTTTTTGACAAGATGTTAAAAAAGACTTCACCACCGCCAAAGTTTTGAAGATACAGAGTATTATTCACACTCATATCTCTCTTTTCCTCTCCAGATTATCACACTCAAACTATATTTCCCTCTGTCTCTAAGTCTGTTTCACCTCTTTTTGTCTCTCTGTATAATAATGTGGTGCTGTGTCTTCACACTGTTCTACATAAGAAGACAGATGAGACACTAGTGCTCTCCCATGACACACACACACACTCCTGGGACAACACCCCCTTATTCTCCCTCTGTTTTGACCCCCAGCCATCGGACACAGCCATAAGTTTGTTGTAACACACACAGACTCACAATTGTAACTCTTCTTCATCTTTTCAGCCAATCACAGTGATTTATAGGAGTAACAGCAAACTCTCCTAAAATTACCTCTGTGTCTCTCTCATTCGCCTCCAGAGAAAAAGCGGAGTGAGAAAAAAAAGCCTGTTACGATCTTCACAGAGTTATCACGGTGGCCAAACGGGAATACAGAGCGAAGATCAAGACACAGCTAAGTGGTAATGACTCATGTAGTATGTGGCAGGGACTGCACACAATATCAGACTTTAAGGGGAGACAGAGCTGCGCAGCTAAAATGGCTGCCTCCCTCCCGGATGAGCTGAATAATTGTTACACCCGTTTTGAGGTTGTTAAAACCCCTACCATCGCCATCATAAACAGTGCTCTAGTAATCGCCAAGGCCGACATGCACCACTCGTTCAAGCGCTTCAACACCGCAAAGTGGCTGGGCCAGACGGAATCCCAGGCCGGGTGATAAGACTGTGTGCTGTGCAGCTGGCTGGAGTGTTCACGGACATATTCAACCTCTCCTCCAGCTTCAAGTCATCCATCAGTGTTCCGGTGCTGGAAAAAAGCAAGGCAACATGCTTTAACGACTGATGACCACAGTCCCCTCCAGATGCGACACCAAGCTCAGGGACCTAGGAGCCTGCCTCCTGTGCAGCTGGATCCTGGACTTCCTGTCAGGTCGAACCCAGGTGGTGACGATGGACTCCAAAACCTCTGCCCCTCAACACAGGAGCCCCTTTGGGCTGTATCCAGAGCCCCCTCCTCTACTTCCTGTACACCCACAACTGTGTGGCTACGCACAGCTCCAACTTGGTAATTAAGGTCGCCGATGACACAACAGTGTCAGGCCTGATTACCGACAACGATGAGACGACCTACAGGAGAAAGGTCAACAACCTGACACAGTGAAGCCAGGAGAACAACCTCTCGCTCCATGTCGATAGACCAAGGAGCTGATCGTGGACTACAGGAGGAGAGGAGAGAGGCTGGACCCCATCGCCATCAACAGGTCTGCTGTAAAGAGAGTCAGCAGCTTCAAGCTCCTCAGCGTTCACATCACCAAAGACCTCACCTGGGACGAGCACACCGACCACATGGTGAAAAAGGCACAGCGATGCCTCTTTCACATCAGGTGGCTGAAAAAGTTTGGCATGGGATCCAAGATCCTACGGGACTTCTGCAGCGGCGCGATCTGGGGCATCACTGCCTGGTATGGGAACTGCACTGCCCTCAACAGCAAAGTGCTGCAGAGGGTCGTGCGGACAGTCTAGAGTGGAAGAGATCTTCCCTCCATCCTGGATATACCCAACAGACAGTGTGTCTGTAAAGCCCGTAGGATTATCAAAGACCCCAACCACCCCAACCACAGACTGTTTCAGCTGCTGCCATCTGGCAAATGGCACCGCAGCCTCAAGGCCCAGACCAACAGGCTCATGGTCAGTTTTTTCCACCAAGCAACAAGGTTTATGAATAATGGACACTAACAGCCTGTTGCCTGTCTGTCTGTGACACACACACACACACACACACACACACACACACACACAGATGTAGCTGTGCATACACATATATACAAACAACTAAACATATGCACTTTATTAAGGTGGGACCTACACACACACACACACAGTTCTTTACACACACTATACATTATTCATATTATAATTGTATTTTTTAGTTCTATTTTACTTCTATTTCTTTTCTTATTTTATTGCCATTGTTGCTGGGAGCTGAAACCCAAGAATTTTACTCTCTTATACTTGTATAATGGGATGTAACAATAAAGGAGTCTTGAATCATCCTCTTTTCTACACTTTCTCTCGGTGGTACCAGTTTCCCATCAGTTTACCTCCCGTTCACCAATCTTTCTTTCTAAATCGCCATGCCCAAATCCCACTTTCTCTCTTTCTCTCTGCCCTCTATCCATCTCCCTCCTGTCTCCTCCTGATTCTCTCTGTTCTCCCAGTTGGTTATTAATGGTTTTAATTTACAGAGAGGAAAGACCTTGGTGCTCACAGAGGCGTCCCCTCTGCCCCCCAGTGTGTATTTCTGTGCGAGAGAGAGAGTAAAAAGAGAGAGGACCCCCTGCTCATCCCTGTGTAGCCAAGCAGCAATAACGCTTCGTCTTCTTTAACTGTGCGGCTCCTTCAAGGTATCCCTCATCTCTACCTCCATCTTCTCCAACTCCTTTTTCTTTTTCTTCAGGTTTTTTCCTCACTTTCTTTCATCCCATCATTATCTTCAGACATATGTTATGCCACCACATATAGCAGGATGTTGTGACCAGCAGCTCTGGGGGTCGACGCCTCCCCTGAGATGTTGCCTTGTGGTCTGTGGGCTGGTTAGTTGACAAAGTTGCTTGTTATTATTTGTGGTATCTTTGTTGCTGGGAAACCATTGACCATGGATGTGGTATTCTTGCAATGTATTTTCCAATGATCACTTATCAAATAGTAGCAGTAGTAGTAGTAAAATGTTTTTCTACCCTGTCCTCTGAAGCGTTTCTTGTGGTTCATGTGGACTTTTTATTAGGAACAACTACCAGACGCTGGATGCAATCTACAGTTGCCTAAAAAAGCACCTACTGCTGCTATGTGCAAGCTACCTGTGTGCCGTAGACAGCACATAGAATACAGTAGACCTCACAGTTATAGGGGATGGAGCAACTTTAAATCAAAGAGCTTGATTAATGCTTGTGCCCAAAACTGCAAATAAAGAACAACAAAAAATAATACTATCAAAATATATCCACTCACAATACGATTTCTTCCCAATATAAAAAAATAACAAATTTCAGTGAAAAATGCAACCTCAAAAATATGTGTTCAATATTAAATAAATACATAAGACATTATGAAATATATGAGGATACATGAGGATATTATATAAATATATAGATTAACCAATAATTTGTAAGATCATTTGAAAAAATTATTAAACTTGAACTCATGTAGTTATTTCATCATTCATACTTTATTATATATAAAAATGAATAGAACAATTTTCATGAAAATGATATGTGAGAATGACTGTTTTCAATACTGTTACATTATGTCTTTGTACTGTCCAACATTTTAATTCTCCTGTCCTCGTTGGCATAATTCAACTTTTGTCTTGACCTGAACATTGGGAGTTCTTTTGTTTGTTATGTTCATAGTTTATAGTCTTAAAGACCCACAGTCTTAGCTCTCCATGAATGTTTCAGCTGCTCATGCTTATCGGTAGGGGCGTGCCCGAATACAAATACATTATTCGGCAAAGCACAAATAGTGGGTTTTATACGAATATTTGTTTTTTAAAATATTTTTAAAATCATTTGTTAGGGGTGTTCCCCAGAGATAAAGTTGAGCTACTGACACAAGCAAAGTGCTCCCAGCGGACTCTCCATAACCTATTGTTCCCCTTCTCCTTTCCACAAAGTTAGGTTGCAAAAAATAGGCAATAAATGAAAAGTGCAAAGCAAGAATTGGCTTTGAAGTTCTGCCCTACACATTACATGGTGTGCTGTCACTGTGTTATGGATGTATAAATAGCTAGAGGTCTGTCTGTATGAGGCGATGAGTAAAGTTTTAGCTCAGTAATCAGCTCAGTTGTCTATGATCTGGGAGACTCCAGTTCAAGACCCGATGTGGGGACCTCCTTCGTAAGGTAATTTATTCAAAAACACTTATTGTAACACTTTAATTTTCTAAAACTAAAAGTGTCATAAAAACAAAAACAGGATTTTTACGTCTCTTTCCACTTTTATTCGAATACAAATACAGATACAAATAATTTTGCTGCCTCAACAAATACAGATACAAATACAATTAGTAGGGATCTCTGCACATCCCTACTAATCTGCATATTATCACGATAACCATGATCTTTTCCCAGCCTTACTTAAGTATTTCAGTTGCTTAACAAGGTGTTTTAGTTGTCTAACTCTAACCATAACCATAATTTATTTGGCATATCCTCACGCTTTCCCTAACCTTAACAACACTGTATTCACCAAGTGCAGATATTTTAGAAAGTGAGAATTTTCAAAACATTATCACTAATGTAATCTGGGTTTTGCAGAACATTTCCATCAGCATTGTAGTCTGCTAATATATTTTTTTTAAATTGCAGTTTCCTCATTGTGCAGTAAATTTTGACCCTTGGTTGCAGAGCTCTGTATGTAACTCGTATCAAACCCGACGCTTAGGAATTTTCAGCTTCACATGTGACTGAATGGAAATGATGATAAATGATGTAAAATGTGAGTGTGTTTAAAATGTGTTTCGTGCTGACAGACAGACTCTCCCTTACTTTAATTTCATCTATAATAAAAGTTAACAGGGGAAGCAACAGATCATGAAAAGATAAAACTTAAAATAAAACCTAAAATTAACAGATTTTTGAGGTAAAGGCCTTTTGCAGCACCAGCAGGACTGATTGGACAAGAACATGTAGTTGATTACAGCTTCCTGAAACAGGTGAAGAAAGGGCAGCTGCACAAAAACACAGAGATAACACCAGGATGCCTCTGGCTTTCATACAGCAGATTAAGGGGTACAAGGTAATGTAGCATGCAGTACCTTGAACATTTTGAATGTGTGTAGCCTATGTTTGTCTACACTTCAAAACAACGATATACAGCAGATGTACCCTAACATGCAAACACATATACAAATTTAACAGGGATGCCATCTGCATCTGTTCACATTTTCAACTGGGCCGGCTTGTTTCTCTTTTCTACAGGTGGAAAAGTGTCAGTGTTTTGTTTTTTTTATTATTATTCTTTTGGGGATTATTTTCTCTTCCTGGTTTGTTTTCTCTTCCACCATTTCTATTTCTTTCTATTATTCTCTTCTCTCGCTACCTCCACACCCTTCCAGGCACCTTAGAGTCATCCTTTCTCTCTACTGTTTTTCTCAGGCTCTCTTCCTACCTCTCTCTCGACCCAATTACTTCAGGCTTCCTTAATGTTAGATGGTCACACAGATTTCAGATCTTTGTCTCTCTTTCTGTTTCTCTCTCTAATTCACACACACACACACACACATACACACATAAAGCCTCCGTCTGACAGGGAACTCGTGCACAAACACACACAAGAAGAGCATATCAAGCAGGCGTGCTCACCATTAATATTTTACTAATATGACAGTTGGGTATGATGTGATTTGATGTGTGTGTATGCATGTGTGTGTATGTGTGATGTGCACCCATCACTTTTAATGAGGGCAGACAAAGCATATGGAGAGAGGCAGGGAGGCAAGGCGTTTTCCAGTGCCTTTTATTTTCCCTTTAAGTGCAACTGTGTGTATTTTCTGCTGTGTTATACAGTATGCATGTGTGCGAGTGTGTTTGTGTGTGTGGGCAGTCGGAAATAAATTTACGTTTGTGTGTATGAGCTGCACAGAATGGGGCACAACTGAAACAATAGTAGTGAGGGAAGAGCAAATGTGTGTGTGACTGAATGTGTGTGTGAAGTAGATCATTGCGAACGCCTGGTGTCAAAAAGACAGATGGGTAATGTCAAGCACTTCATAACTGTGAAGTTCAAATTTTTTCGAAATCTTATTTAACCAGACACGCTGGCTAAAAACACATTATTATGTACAGTAACAGCCTATGGGGAGTAATTGCAGGGGGGTGAGAAGGCTATGCGTGCACACACACAATCATACACACACACACACACACACACACACACACACAAAATGTTTTCATTGGAGTGTCCCGCGTAAGCTACTTAACAATTCTGCCGGAGCATAAGGGGGTTACTGTAAATGCTTTGCTCAAGGCCATCAGCGCATCACTGGAGTACACATAATAAATGTAACTCAGGCTCTGTTGAGTTTTGCTTGCTCAAAACAGTCTTGGTGTCAGAGCCAGCAGCTCTTTGTTAGTTTCACAATTAATGTCTCTATCTGATACTATATATATATATATATATATACTAGGATAATATCAATATGATTGATGGATTGTTATTCCAACATTTTGGTACAAGATGTAAACAAATCCGGTCAAAGAATGCCCTGCCTTCAGAGGCCATAATGTCACATCAGTGTTGAGGAAGTTACTTTGAAAGTGTTGCTTGTGAAGCTACAAGCTACTCATCATTGGAAGTAGTTAAACCACAGGAACACTAAATTTTTATTGGAAGTAGCAAACTAAACTACAAGCTACTGAAGAAAAGCAGCTTAATACATTGAAGCTATGTTACATCAAAAAACATCTACTAAACAGTAATATATTACAACAGTAATAAACAATGCTGGCTGCATCCTGTCAAACTTATTTAGAAATTACCTAGAAAAACATAATCACTGCCTGGATTTGAAATACACTGAGCTCAGAGAGAGGAGGTAAGGGTGGACGTACAAGACTCTACCAGGGACTCTACCAGAGACATCACATCCTGAGTCCCGGACATTGTTAGATTTAGACAACAAGAGTACTTTGATCAAGGTTACTGAAAGATTTCTGCAACTTGCCAAATATGTTAATGAACAACATTTTCTCTTTACGTTGACAGAAAACATAATTTATCCAGCATTACGTTTCTAGCAAAACGTATTTGCTGATGCATATTAGTCATATATGAACATAATTTCTCGTAGACAGGGTTGGTCCTTTGGGACAAGTTGGTTCTCTCGCTCCATACAGCCAAAGCAACTCATTTGCTTGATTCTCTCATCAAGCAGAAGCTGGGGAGGTGCAGGTGCAGAATCTGTGCAAGTGATGGAGCAACATTTCAAACATTTTAGAGCGTTTTTTTCTTTAATAGAAAATTAATATGTCGCATTTGGTTGCTGTGCTCTCTATTATTATTATAAAAAACATTGCTACTGGAAATGTTACATGATTATGAACAGCTACACTAGAGCTACTAATGTAGTTAAACAAGTAATTTCACTTTATATAGCATCAGTACTCACCAACACTCACTCTCACAACTGCTAACATTACATAAATCCATTATGCTTAATCTATACAACAACCCATTAAAGCAGTAGAACACCCAGATCTAAGGTCAGTGACAAGCAAGGGTGCTCTTTATATCAGTGCTGTGAGTATTATATTTAACCTCCGCCATTTTATTTGTCTGAATAAAGTGTGAAATAAAATGTGACATTTATGTGCTATATAGTACCCTCAAAAATTCCCACTATGGGAAAGAAAAAAGTGGTGTCGATGGCATGTACCCTACTTTCTGCAAACAATCATACAATGCAATGCGTTGCATTAATCACACTTACTGCTCACTATAGAGTAAACTACAGAGTGTCTATTACATAGGGAGTAGTGTACAAGGGAGACCGCGGAGCCCTTAAGTGTGTCTTAATGCGCATCAAACCCAGAACACTCTTGCAGTGATACAGCATTGTTAATCACTGAGTCATAATATCGCTCACTTTCTATTATGTGTGTAATTGTTCAGAATGTCAGCCTAAAATGTACATGAGCTACCCTATACACATACACATAATTAGTACCACAGCTTTATATCCTACTACAGTATACCACCACACCACAAAAAACTGTGAGTTTCATGGACATTAAATCATCAGCCCTCTTCCTCTACAGCCTCTTTTACACTGGACAAAAAAGCCACTACAATCGGCATTCATTACCAGGTAAAATGACTATGCAGTAGTCATGGGTATTAATCGGCTCCAGCTCTGATCGGCAGTGATGGAAACATGACACCCGGACGGACACGCTAATTTTCACCCTTTTTCCTCTTTCATCTGTTTCTATCTGTGGATGTCTGTAAACATATGGTCTCATCCATTGGCTGTTTATACAGATGGACAACATGACAGCTTCCCAAAAGTGACGCCAAAACATCTCAACGGCCTCCTGGTGGCTGGATGCAATATAGGTCTTAAATCCCGCCCCCTCCATATTAGCGGATGGAACATGGGCTAAACTAAAAAAAAATCAAAAAATACATGTCAAATAAAGTTTAGTTTCTGAGATGGTTTCTGTCGTTTTAGGTAGTTCTTATCATGTTTTTAATTAGTTATGTGGTGATATAAAAAGGGGGTGTGATGTCGAGATTGACAGCTGTGACAGCCACTCTCAAACCTTTGTCATGTGGCGGAATGGCTGAGGGGGTGTGACTCTGGTTCCAAGTGACATCACACAAACAAGATGGCAGCTCCAAGAAAGGAGATATTTTGGCTTCACTTTTGCATAGTGGTAGGAAGTGGAGACGCGTCGTCCATATTTATATACAGTCAATGGTTTCATCCATATGTTTACCTATGGTCTCAGCCATATGTTTATGTAGTATTAGCATGCTAGGCTAACAGTCTGTCAGGTGTGTGACTATATATCAGCGCTGTGATGTCTTTCAGTGCACACAAACACTGTAAACACACCTGTCACCTGCCCAACACGGTGCTGTTAAACCAGAAACACCACAGCTACACCTTATCTTTATACAGTCTATGGGCTACACACAGCACGGCATGGATGTGCTAACAATGCTACCCATGGTAACTAGCTGCTAGTCGTGACGTCGAACATGACACACGAGGAAAAAAAAACAAAAAAAAACAGAAAGGCAACCTTGTTTACTGGCAATGGGAAAGGAGTCAATTGCCTATTTTTAGCAGGTTGACTGTAAAAAAAAATCTGCATATATATGTTTATTGTGGTGTAAAAAGGGTATACCTTTTACATTTTGGTTTTTGTCAAATTCACTCATGAGACTGGAGAGCTATTTCCTGTGATACAGGCTAGTTTTGCATTTTTTTTGGAGGCAAAGAGGGTCAAACTGGGAACAGTGAATGTCACACAGTCACATATAGACCATTTAAATGTGGCCACACTGAATGGAAAGCTCACCCTGGCTGTCAACAGGGGTCTTTGGTAATAATGCAGTTCTCTGCCAAGTTATAATTAACTTGCTTTTTTTTGTTATCCAGATTGCAGGTCTGTATTTCAATGGATACATAAGTGGAGTTCAATAATAGTGATATGAAGGAAGATGGAAAGAGAGGGATAGAAGGTAAAAACAAAGTACAGTGAAGAGAGGACATTAAAGATGAGGGAGATGTAAAGCTAAGCAAAAAGAACAATACACAGAAAACAAGGGTGTACGGTATGTGTGTGAATTTAAGACAAAGGAAAAAATGGAGGAGTGTGTGTGTGTGTGTGTGTGTGTGTGTGCATGCATGTGTGTACGAGAGAGAATTAGGACCGGGCAGTCTGAAGGCCAGACGCTGAAACAAAATTAGAGTCTATGGATCTGCTAAATGTCAGTGTGTGTGTGTGTGTGTGTGTGTGTGTTCACTCCTCCTTCGGTAGACATGCAAGCCCTAAACTCCTCTTAGCCCTACACACACACACACACACACACACACACACACACACACGCGCACACACTCTCACCTCATTAGCAGGAGGACATGACATTTCTGGACCATTCCGGCCAGCTGTGTGGCAGAGGAGGAGGTGGAGATGACAGAATCCTCGTTTTGACCAGAATTCACTCATCATTAAAAAGAACGGAAATTTTGAAGAAGTGGAGTCCTTTCAGTTGAAAATGGGTTACAGAGGAGAAATGTACACCACAGCAATGCATTATATGGCTATTCACTATGTCTTGCATACAGAGTAGCAGTATACTGTGTGCTGAGAACACACTACATGCAACTTGCTGCAGTCTGTGCTGCATTTTCCTCATCACTCCCTGTCATGCCATTGCTAACCTCTCTCTTTCAATGAAGACAAAGGCCCAGTACCACCCCACTATATACATTCACGGCCAGTAAGTGCATCCGTGGGAGTTTACTTCCTATAGTAGGCTACCATTGACCAGTCTTGATTAACTTGGGCTCTGTCCAATCACCAACAAGAATTGTTGTCCCAACCTTTTCCATTTTGTGAAATATTGTTGTGTTTAGTGAAATGTCGTATTTTGTGCAATTGTTGATGTCTTTTGTGAAATGTTGTGTTTTGACCCTCAGAGCCACCATAATATTGCATTTTCATTTTCATTTTTACTCAACACATACATATGTGGAAAATTATAATACTATTGTGGAATTACATTTTCATTTTCAAGTTTACATTATCATTTGAATATAGCATCTTTTGTATTTAACATGTAGAAATAGAAAATGAGGTGTCTGTGGTTTAACAAGCAGGTAGGAAACAGTTTGGAAGAAGTCCTGACATAAACTGCATGATTCACACACCCTCCAACTCTGAATTAAACCAGTGTGAACGTAGGCGTACCTGTGGCTAATATTAGCAAACCAGCTAAGCTACACCACAACTTTGAAATAACCGCAAGTCACATTTTTCCTCCTTCGGAGCGTCTGTCCCCTGATTACAGAGACCACACTGATATCAACCCTCCATTAAATTCTGGTAAAACAGCCAACACGTTGACCCCCAAGTGTAAAAGCAACAAAGCGTTACTGGGATTAGTAACTGTAATATAATTACAGAATTTCAAACTGTAATCCCTTACACTACTTGTTACTGAAAAAAATAATAATATTACGGAAACACGTTGCAAGTAATGCGTTACTGACCAACACTGGTTTTGAACATAACCCTCCTCTCTTTTATAAACACATTAACACTCAAGTCTGCAGGTTTTTCACGTACTGTTTACATCACCTTCTGTGTCTGTGTGATAAAAAACTAACCACAGGTTTGCAGACACACGTGGCAATTGACCAGCCGCCATCACACACACACACACACTTAGTAGAACGCACTCTAGGGAAAGAGATGGAGCAGTCTGTCACACAGTCAGGGTCATAATAGCACGCCTGCTTTACCATCCATCCACACACACACAAACTTATCTACAAATGAAGAAAAAAGAAAACACCCTTCTCCACCCGTACACTCATGCTCTTGCGTGCATCTCTTGTACATAAACACACATGTGCATCCTCATCTACAGTGCTGCTGGTGTAGCCTGGTAGCAGGCTGTTGGTTAATCACTGTGCTAATGTCACTAAGCTGATTGGCCAGTCAGGTCATTTTGCTGTTTGTTAGGAAAACCACGAGGCAAGATGACTAACTGGTATAACTCAGTTCCTGTCTTTTCTCATCTATCTATCTATCTGTCTATTGTAGCTTGGTATTGCATGCAGACAAATATTCTTTTGAATATTGAGATTTTTGTGTAAAATGCCTGTCTTGCAGCATACATTATGAACGCTGCAGAGAACAGAGTTTCATATCCCCCTGACATCTTCCCTAATTGTTTGTTCAAATGACTATAATTATTCTTTTGGTGGTTTTCCATACATTGAAAGATACAAAGCAAAACTAAATCTAAAAAATAAAATCAGATCGGGTGAGTGTGTGGTTTTCTGATGCTACAATAGGTTAATATCTTTCAAAATTATAACAGATGTTTGGCAGACAACCTTCCTGTCTGTCTGTGCCTCTTCAATTTTTCAGGATACTCAAGTACAGTGTCATATACAAGTGTGTCATCCCATGTAAGACAAACAAGAGAAGCTTTTATCCCTGGTTTGGAACTGATAATGCACCAAGAATAAAAAGATATTAACGTTGTCACTGTCATTTTGACAGGTAAACATCTTGTGTTTTTCTAACAAAGTGTGTCAATCATCCAATGTAATATATGACAGACAGCATCCTTTTATGGCTTTAAAAAAAAGTTTTTAGAAATGTCCCCACAGATGCAATGAGATTGGCTTGGTGTCAAATTTGCACATCATTTAGATTCAACATATTCGTAACTAGTTTACCACATATAGGCAGCAATGTTATTTATTTGTGGTTCAAGGTACCTAGTACAAGAATACTTAGACAGGTCAAATGATCTCTCCAGTTTATTACAACTTGTTTCTTATTTTCATAGATTAGCCCATCTGTTCTATCAGTTGCAATAATACAGTTTGGGTACTAACTTATGTTTGCCTTTTTTTTCTCTGTCAAATACTGTAAATTTAGCTACACACGCAGGCTACTCACATAGTCATTGTGGATCGTAGACTCTCTGTTGCTGCTCTCCCCTTTTTCCCTTTGCTTCCATTGCAGGGCTTTGTCCATGCTGCTTGACTTGCTCTGCTCAAGCAGAGGTCCTCTGCCATTGGCCTGTAACCACAACAGTCTGGCAGGGATTGGCCGCAAAGGCTGTCTGTCAAACTCAAACAAACGGTAATCTAGTACAGGTGTGTGTGTGTGATCTGCTGATTATAGTGCATGTCCCACCTGCAGAAAGAAAACAAACAAATAAGTGCAATAAATGCATAGAAGAATACAAAAAATAAAGCAAATACTATGCCAAAATATCAAAAGCATGCAATATACAAAGTCATGCAAATCACCACAAATTATAAAATCATTGCAAACACTGAGCACAACCAACAATCAACATCTGCCATGTGACACTTAGTTGTTTTTTTGCCAAGAGTTAGATGAGAAGATACCATTCTTGTATTTGTCCCTTCAGTGTAAAGCTACCACCAGCAGCCAGTTAGCTTAGCTTAGCATAAAGACTGGAAACAGGAGGAAGCAACTAGCCACTGCCTGTTTGAAGGTAATACATTTGCCCACCACCATAAGAGCCTGTTAATCAATGCTGTTGGTTTATTTTATGTAAGTTTTTAGATCCTTTGTTCTGGCTTGTTTCTATTTTCTCACTTCTTATTCGTCCTCTCTCTCTCACTCTGCAGAGTGATTGCTGACAGAATGAATTACGTACAGTATGTTAGTTTAGCACTTTCCATCTCTAAGGTGCACTTGGCACGAGAGGCTGAGAGGGACAGAACAGGGAAGTAAAGGTCTGGATAGAGGGATGGAGTTTCTATCCCCTCCTCTCTCCTACAGCTTGCCCTCTCTTCATCCCCCTCCTCTCTGTCTGTCTCACTCCCTTTCTGGCCTTTCCATTGCATTGATCAGTGACACTGACAGCAAAACAGAAGAGAAAAATGCTTTGTGATATTTTGGCAGGTGAGAGGAAGGGAGGCAGAAAGAAAGACAGAGAGAGAGAGAGAGAGAGAGGATAGAGGAAAAGGGAAAAAATGAGACAGAGAGAAAGGCAGAAGTCTGTTTGAATTTTCCATTAAAAAAAACAAACTGCAGGGGCCCAGGAGAGATAGAGATGGATGAAAAGACAGAGGAACAGTGAAAGAAGGAGACGATAGGTTCGTCACCCTCTGACATACATCCTCTCACTGTATACATACATGCAATGGATCATATTCACACGGTGGCCATTTTCCTCTGAGTGGGAAGCTTGAACACTCTTTGTGCAAGATGGTCGAAAAAGGTGACTTGTTTACCATCATTTTCCATTGATCAAATTGATAAACAGGTGGATGAACTTGAGACCCCCCCCCCCCCCCCCCAAAAAAAAAGGATGCAGCAACTGGATCCACAATATTGAAAGTAAGACCCGGTGCCTGATCAGGCCGCACTGGAAACACTGTAATGTTAGCAATGTGAAGTTTGCAATTAACGTCTAAGGTTGTCAGATGACTTGTGAAGCTTGTGCCAACGTTAAAAAGTAGCTAACGTTATATGGTTTGATGATCAACCTGCATCAATGACACAGTAATATGACAGAGGAGCAGCTTGTTGTGTGCAGAACTCCACTCACAAATGTTGAGATTTCATATTGCTGTCCTTTTTTTTTTTTTTTTAAAGCGGGCTGCTCACATAAAAAAAAGATAAAACCTGATTGTTTGACTGACAGACAGACTCTTTATATCGGTGTGAATGTGACAGTTTAACAACCACAGCAGCAGGATTAAAATCAAAGTTTATGATCTGTTGAGTGCATCAGGCTAGTTAACGTTAGCATCTTTATTTCCAGCCTGTCTGCGATGATGCATCTCATGCAGCTGGTTTTGTTCCAAAAAAAGTTTCTAGCTTCCGGTTTGGGGCCCACTGAATATGCGCAGTAGTGGTTCCCCCGCTGGCCCCGCCCATGAGTTCCTGCTCGGCCCATAAACTTTACATTGTGATGATGACACAGATTTTTAAATCACTTTTCTTGGCTTGAGGAAAGTTTTATAATACAATTATACAATTTCCTTTTCAAACAGTCAGTGAGAGAAAAGTACATTTTTAAATAAACTTATTCACTAAACTCACAGTATACTTCACATTGTTCAGTAATATTCATATATAATCATGGCATCTTATCCAGTTTTCATCTGACAACCCCTAATGCTGTTGACAGTTGTGCACTGTAGCAGCTTAGCTACACAGTTAGCTTCACAGACTGACAAGGTAAACTGCTTCACAGCCCTGAATTCTGGAGCCTGAAGACCCAACTCAAACCATTTAAGGTGATAAGCTTAAAATGATGATATGATGCGCTTAAATGCTTATATTGAAGTCTGTCCGCCAGCTGTCAATCATTTACACTCAACAGCTACCAAGCTCGCTGCTGCTCGCTGAAATTGATGTGAGGCTATGACTGTAATCCAGAGAGATCAATGACTTTGTTGTTCTTTTCTGATGAGTGTAAAGACAATCTAAACTTTTTTAAAATTATGTATCTTCTGCAATGGAACCATCTTTGAGTGGAAATAGCACAGATCCTGTTAATGGAATTAACGTTAGCTACAGCTGAATAAATCAGAGAGTTGACATTATAGCTGATGAAATCAATGGTTGCAACTAAATTTCTCCAACTCAACTTCATGTCCTACAGTTTATTAAGACAGTGTTAACAATGCAAATTATAATATCACAGACCCAACACTGACTGGAATAAGAAGATTAGCCTTTAGTATTATTGTGCATTGTTATACACCTATGACTTCCCCTCTTACTGACTTTCTGTTGTTCTTGTAGTTCTTCTTACAGTATGTTTCAGTGAGAATTCAGATATTGGTGTAAAAAGACTCTTCATGACTTTGTCAGAGGGATGAGTATCTGCTATTGGTCAACTGGCCCTATGCTCAGATGGTAGAAAGTGTAGTGTCAGGAATTTGCACGGGTCAAAATGCATAGCCTGTTCTAAGACGTGAGCATTGTTGCATGTTGTCATCTGTCTCTTATACTGTATAATAGTCTCTTATAAAGTAATGAAGTAGAACATCCGTGAAAATAATGCCAATATAATTATCTTCATAAGTCATCATCTACAATTTTCATTGGTCTGTATGTCTCCTTGGTGAGACAGTTTCTCTCCACATCAAGAAGGCACCTTAAATTCAACTGCGTCCAACTAAATATTGAATTGAGCTGAATTTTATACCTACCAAAGAAGTTTGTGATATGCTGCAATCTTTCATCGTCAAGGTCACTTGGAGAGGCGTGTTTTTCATTATGCTCTCCTCTGTCAAGAAAGAATGTTTTGGTTTGAAAGGGCGAGTGAAATAAGACAGGCAGGCAAAGAACAGGTGAAAATATGTTGGCTAGAGAGAACGCAGTTTTGATGAGACAACAGATGTTCCACCTTTGATAAACCTTGACCTAGGCAGAACAGGAGGAAGACAACCAAGAGAAGAGAGAGGCGGTGAAACATAAATTACAGGAAGCTTGAAAAAATGAGAAGGGGAAGAGCAAGATGTTGAGACATAGAGACAGAAAGTCAGTAAGCACTTTTCATCTCCTTCATATCTTTTTGAGGATGTCTTTTTATGCTAATCGGGTTCTCCTCATGGCCAGATCTAAGCACAGGCATTCTAGGCACATGTCTAGGGCCTCATTGCTACTAGGGGACCAAAACAGAGGGGTAAAGAACACCAGCTGCCTATATTGGAGGTATAATATGTAATTATTCCACATTATAATGTCTAAAAACAACTAGACCTATGTTATATATTTTGTTGAGTTGTGTATTTACATTTTCCCAAATGTTTCCAACAATTTTCAAACCCAGAGAAATCTGTAATTTAATCAAAGTAACGGACCGTTTCATTTGGTCCCATATCATACCTCCTCGACCAAAGAGTAAACACACACAAGATGCATACGGCGGCGCTGTGTTTGTCCGCTACAATGGCGTCTACCAAAGAGTAACTTACACACGTACAAAATAATACATCGGCGTTGTGGTTGTTCCACAGAAACTGTTATAAATTGACTTTTACTCCGTTTTAAGCCACACTTTCATGATAAATTTAGGTTGTCTTTAACCATATCTTTTAGCCGGAAGAATGATTTTAGTGATTGGACGTCTGGATCTTAAGTTATCAGAGAAATAAACTGGGCTAACATTAGCAGCAGCTCGGCTAACAGCCCCTCCAGGAAGTCCGGTGGTCACCAAACATCGTCGGAGAAACACTGATTTTTTTTAGGTGAAACAGCTTTAATTAGTATTTTTAACGATTTTAATCTGCGTGTACGTTTGTTTTTGGAGAGGAGGAGACCTCTGCGGATAATTCGGCTCCCGGGAGAAACCGGCCGAACGTCTGGATCTAAAGTTATAAGAGAAATAAACCGAACAAGTGTTAGCAGCAGCTTGGCTAACAGCCCGTACCGGACGTCCGGTGGTCGCCGTACATCGTCGGAGAAACACTGATTTTTTAGGTGAAACAGTTTTATTCAGTGTTTTTACCTGTAATCACCGGGTCCGTTTGTTCTGGAGAGGAGGAGACCTTTGCGGGTAATTCGGCTCCCGGTAAAAACATCCCGAATGATTAGCACTGGAGTAATCCAATCCCGGTGAAGCTGGTTATTTAACAACGAAGACAACAACTCCCATGATCCCTTGCTACTTCACACCGTCAAGTTAACGCCAATGCGCAGGAAAAAGTATTTCCGGTTCAGTGGAGGTCATGCTTATATGTTAGCAGTAGCGACGTATATGCTAGCAGTTTTTCGGTATGCTTTCAGGTGCAGCAAAGTGCAGAAAAAGAAAAGAGGAAGAAAGAAAAAGACAGAGAAGGGCTTTACACAAGCTTCTCTCGGGCCCTGCAATTTGAAAGCTCACAAGCCAGCCCCAATTACCAACTGCAAGACCCTCTGTGCCCGAAGACTCAGTGGCAGATGCAGGTGATTTTAGCCCCAATGTTACATTAGCAGAGCAGCAGCGGGTAACATCTTTCACAGATACCGAGGATGATTCCTCTACAATGACACAAAAACACCACCACAAGCAACAAGGATGGACAACGGATGAAGAAAATGCATCAACAACAACATTAGTATCAACAACACAGGCTTTTGGCCATTGAGAATGGATTTACGACCTCCCTGGGTTTTGATGACATCATCAAGGACTTCACCTCGTCAAAAGTAAGGAGAAAGCATCTGTAAATGTAAGTTTTTCTATTTAAATATCTAAGTCTGAATAAGTAAAGATATATTAAGATCAAATGTTGAATGTATATAAATGAAACGTGTAATATATTGTAGGGCTATACTTTCCACTATAAGTTAATTAAATGACTAATAAGTTGTGCATGAATACCAAAATATAAATAGATAAGCTAAAATATATATCTAACTAAATTAATGAGCATAATAATTGTATGGCAGTTAAAAGCCAATTTTTTTGTTTACCAAATATAAAAATGTGTGTGCAGGGGCCCTGAAAAAATACAATCTGCCTAGCGTAATCTATCCATTTAGTCTGGCTCTGGTTCTTTGTCTGCATGCAGAGGAAGAGATGCCCTGGTTTTTTCAATTTAGCATATATAAGAGACGCAATGAACATCAGAATCTATCCTGTAAACTCTCATCAACTGTAAGCCCCTTTTATTCGCCACAGACATTCACCAGTATATCAAGCCTGGAGAGTACCTTTCCTGGCAAACTAATTGGCACTGAGTAGAAATGCTGTTAAAGAGTTCAACCTAACTTTCTGCTTATGGAAGATTTTACACCCAAACATGAAATTCACAACCAGACAAAAGCCAATTCTGAACCACCACACAGCTTGATCCTCTGTATTGATTTACTGGGGTAGAAATCCAGCTTACTGTGTTTATATAGTAATTCCCAATCAGCACTTAACACTGAAAAATATTTTATATGTATGATATGTAAAAGGCTTCAAATAAAGTGCTTGTCGGATGGTCAAACAGTGCATGAAACCCCTTCCTTCCAAACCTTTCCAATGTGGAGGAGAGAAAGTAGACAGGATTTGAACTCAGGCTGTCTTTTTAAATTTTTCTCACAACTACTTTTGTCACTTAATGTGTGCAAACAAGTGCAAGACAATGAATGGACTGTCCAAACCTCTGCACTGTTATCCCCATTAAAAATATGATTGTGTCTTGAAATGCATGTTTTTCGCACTGACTTCCAAGTGTGGCCAACCATAACAACTATAAACACTTCAGACATGGTCGCACAACACATTGTACAAACTAGTTTGGTAAGCATATCCACAAGGAACAATTTAATTTCCTGCATGTGCACCATTTACGAGAAAACAAAATAAAACCTTCTACAATTGTGACACTAGTGCCACCTGTAAGCAATGAATGTTATAGCTGCAGTTTTTTGAGTGTGCGTGAGTTACAACTTAGTTTCATGCAAATAGAACTTATAACAAACTGATCTAATCTGAAATGGATCATATAGCAACCCAACTACAAGCACATAGTAACTTCATACGTTTTAAAAGTATCCCTCAGAAATCAATGAGCCGCTTCAAGCCTTGTTCACCTCAGTGCTTAAACCACTCACAGTGCCATTTTCCAGTGATATTCATGGTTAAAGTGAGCAGATGTTAACCCTCGCCAAGAAAAAGCTTATCTGTTGGCAACCAATAAACTGAATAGTGTGGTGATGGAGTCATATGGAACTGAACTTTCCATTTAACCTGCATCAACAAAAGTCTTCAAGAAGCAAACAGTACCTCACCCTTCCATTGGCCTTAATGGCTAAAAAATCAGCAGGGTTAAGTCATTCAAACATCTTAAAAGTAACATATTTTGGAACCACAAGTGGCAGGAAAACATCACTATTTTTAGAGGGTCAACTTTGAGGAAAGTGCCAGTTCTTTTCCATAGAGCCATAAAATAAAAAGTAAACTTCTCCATCACCGTCTGCTTCCTTGCTGTATTTGCCCGATCTGCAGACAAACTGCAGGTCATTACCAGTTGTCACAAAGGGTCAGTGACTCTCTTCTCACCTTCTTTGATGACCTGCATGACTCCAGAGCAATAAAGTAAGCAGAGAATGTCATTGGTGGCCACATTTATATAAACTTATGTCAGTCAAATAGTGCCAATCAGACAGGACCAAATTACTACACCACCAAATGAGTTTCTTCCCCTGTGCCATGATCTCCTGTTGAACTGGTTGGACCAAACCTCTGTACACACAAAAGATTACTTTCTCATCCATTACACTTGTCTGCCACTGAGGTTTTAGATTTTTATTTGCTGACTTCTACCATGTGTGTGTCTAAATTCAACATGTAAAGAATGTTTCTCTGTTGTAGGACAGGTACATAACTTGGACATGAACAAATAAGACAATCATTTTTCTATTTGCCATGATTCAAGTGCCAATATTCAACATTTTAGGAAATCCGCTTTGTTGTTTTTTTCCTGAGAATTATCTTAGCAAAGAGACTGGATGCAGGGGAAACCGTTGTATTGGACTATTTTTTGGCCCAGTGCAGTGACTTTCTTGTGTCTTGTCATCACCAGTGGAGACTGCAGAAAGTCACTGCCAAATAGTTTCAGCATGTAACGCCCCATAAAACCACAATGTAGTTTTTATATCACATTTACTCAGATATAAGAGTGATATTCATTTTCTCATCTAACTCTTGGCAAAAAAAAGAAAAAAAAAATCGTGTATCTCCTAAAATGTCAAAGTATTCATTAGGGTAAACGTCCCTATTACGCCCACGTACCATATAAGCCCACTTGCAACTTCTGAGTCAAATAAAAAAAAAAACTACATCATCGTTTTTTGCTGTGTGATGTTTCTTCCAGTAAAGCTGCTTGTTATATAACTTTTTGCCACTTTTTATTGTAAGCCAATCAGATTTGTCGATATTGAGTTATCGAAGCACATGTCTGAAATGTGCCTGCTGATCCCAGAAGAAGTTGCAAAAACTTTGGTGATTTTGGTACCCTCAGAAGATAGCATTTTTTTCATATTTCTACTCCTGTTTTTGGTAAATACTCATTTGTTATCAAAATTTAAGAGATTAGAGTTTTGATTAAGACCTATATAAGAATATTACTTGAATTAGAAATATTGTTTCTTTTGAAATCAAAATATGAGTTTTAGCATGCTAGCAAACAGACCACATGCTGCATCAATAGAGTAGCTGTATAGTATGGTTCATTGCAATGACATAAAGCATGGTAAGCATGTATAGCTTACATTTTTGCATGCATTATATATTATTATACTGTTAAATGGACAATAAATGTGTATGTTTATCTTTATTTATTTTTTAATCAACATTTTTAAATGGTGCGCATAAAGGGGACGCCAGAAAAAAATCACTGCATCTGGGGTGGATATAAATGAGTACAGATAATTATTTCTCTGCATGATCAATTTATACTTTTCATGTTATGATAGTGCACCATATATAGATTTATTTCATATAGTTGTTTTTTAATGTCATGTGTAGAATAAAGTATTCCGTCTTTTAACCATAAAGTCACTGATTTTCCCTTTAAGCCCACTTGCTCCTATTAAGCCCACTTGACTGTGTTTCAATGGGGATTTTCTCCCTTTTGACCTTTGAACCATTTTTCTGCCTAATTTTGGTCAATTAAGTCTGGATAGACCTTTATTCTTTTCTAACATTAGCAATATTTTTAAATCTTTACTTTTCAGATGAGTTTTACCTTGAGATGATTAGAACATGGAAGAGCTACAGTTCATGCCCACGCATGATAGAAGCATGCCGTCTGTACAGGGAGGGAGCAGTGCGAAATCTCTCATTTCTGGCAAAAAGTTATGGTGTTGACAGGAAGTCATTAAGGCAGAGAGTGAAGGAGCATCTGAGTATTGATGCACAACAGGGACATGCCATCTACCTGGGTCCAGCGGTAGAGCAGGAGATTTCAGAGTGTCTTCAGGTAGGGTTATAGTGACTGATAGGCTAAGAAAAAGATAACATGAAGCAGTGGGTATCCTAATATGAGGTCATGAAAAATGTGATTTTGCGTAATCCAGTGGTTCTCAGTGTGTGGCCTGTGGGTATGTGTGTGCACTTGTGTATGTGTTTGTGTGCGCTTGCATAAGTAACATTTGAAAATCAATTAAAGTTATTGTTTAATTGTAAATCCTGTAATTGACTCATTTACTATCCTTAGAACCTCAGTATTAAACCTGCAAACTGTTTTTCTTTCAGTCAGTCAGTCATTAGAAATCTTCATAAAAACACCCGCACTTTCAACCATCTGGCTGGACCAGAAATTTTGGACAATTTCAAACACCAACAGCACACCATAGGAGAGAGATACGGACCAAATGTCAACGCATATTGAAAGATTAAGTATTAAAGAGTCATTTACACTATAGTTTTGATTTTGTTCATGAATAGTTTTCCAAAGAAGACGTGTTGTAAGTTTAGCTTTTTCTACATTGACAACACAGCAAAATGGCTGGTCACGCCCATTTCAAATGCCATTTACAGGCCATAGGATAGGAGTGAAGACACGGTGAAAAAAGCAATTGAGAGCTAAGAGATTACAGATTTGAATAGAACAATATGTATTTTCAAGATTTTTTAAATAAGTATAATTATTTATCAACAAATCATGAAGTGGGCTTATTTGGAACACCCACGGGCTTAAAGGGTACGTTAGGTACCCATTAAGCCCATGCCTGACTTTTGACATATTTTGACAAATTAAACAATAAAAACATTAGAAATTGGTATTAATAGATTATTGACACTTCAAATGAGAGATTAGACTTTCATTTTAAATAAAATGTTTTCACTTAAATTGGGGCAGTACATATTAAAAATGTCAGAAAAGGGGATTTGGTGGGCTCAATAGGGACATTTACCCAACATGTCATACTACTTCAGGGTCCAACTAACATAGAACAAGACTATGTACTGAGGTATCCTTATCAAATCCAAAGGAGTTCCAGTCCCTAAGCAGCACCATGTTGAATTAATTCAAGCTGGTCTGGAGGCACAAAGGGGTTCAACCCAAAACTTGGGAGGTTAATTCAAAAAAGTGGCCCCTGAGTCTGTGTATAAGGTTTTCCCCAAATTCATTGACTTGATGCATTGATAGAAAGACAGTACATACTGGTACTAGTACCTGCCCATTTAAGACCAGCAGATGATGGACACATGCAGGTCAGTCTGGCAGATTCAAGAGCTCTGCCGATATCACAGATATAGGCTATTGAACCATAGAAGAGTCACCGAGTGTTGTGGGTAGCTCTTAACAGTTGCATATTATCATTAAAAAAAACAAAAAACTATTAAAGCTGTAAGCAGCAATGAACAGGCCCTCACACCTCACATGCATCAGAGGGAGCTCCCAGAGATCCGTCGACACAGCTCTGAATTTTCAGGATTATAGGAAACTGTGTGAATGGGTAAAATATTATTTCCTGTGTGCGGTATGTGGTGCTGGAGATGACATGTTGGAAATTGCATATACATCTGATGAACTATGTGTTACCTAGGCTTCACTTCCTGTTGCCAGTATGGGGTGCTACACAAGTGGGTCATTAATGCAGCAATACATATAGTGGAGACTGACATGCATATGCATTTTCATGAATATCGGACGTTGCATGACGGAGTAAAATATCACTTCCTGTGTCCACTATGTGGGGCTAGAAAACACCTACTAATTAAATGTCATGTTGCTGCATATCATGTGTAGACCACACCATATCAATTTCATGTAAATCTGATGATGTTGGTCACATATAGCTGACTTCCTGTTGTCAGTAGGTGTTGCCATGACTATGAGTCAATATGGGCATGTAGATGACTTCAGGCCTGGACTCTTATCTAGCATGTGAAATTTGGGGCAGATTGGACAATGAGAATTCAAGTTACAACAGCTTCCTCTTTCATGGCAAAACATGCAAATTTTCTGTATTGCTTTGGCAACGCCATCCCATTAAAAACTCAAAAGCTTTGCAATTTGGCATTGCAAAGGTCTTGAGATTTTGCCTACCAAATTTGAGGTGGACCTTTTGAATCCTCTAGGAGGAGTTTCAGAAAGTTCCATACCTGTAAAGTGCCTAAAATGGCGTGTTGTCAAATGACCTATGACATCATCATTTGAGATATCGAGTATGCCGTCACAATTTAGTGTCACATTAGTCTGAGGGTTATATCAACCAAATTTCAAATGAATCCGATAAACCCTGTAGGAGTTCGAAAAAGTTTGCTTAAAATACAGAAAAAACACACAAAATTCAAAATTGCCAACTTCTGGTTGGGCAGAGGTAATGAAGGCCAATGTGAAGTATGTATGTCTGAAATGATGACAACAACGTGCATTCCAAATTTTGTGAATATCGGAGCAGCTTTATCCTGATTATGGCCTGCCACGCATTAGGGGGCACTATGGAGCCCACTGGCCATGCCTGAGCCCAGTCACCACAGAACTTGGCAATTTTCACCGGTTCTGATGTGTGTGCTAATTTTCATGAGTTTTCAAGCATCCCAAGCCCCTCTCAAATGCAATGGGGTAGGAGAATAATAATCTCCACAAAAACAATAGGTTCCTCACACTGTCAGTGCCAGTAACTGTTTCATGCTTGGGCCCTAAAAAGAGCAAAATATAACAGTGAACAAACTTTTTTTCTGAGCTGGTGTGGTATGGCAATAGCTCTGTGGCTGACAAGAAGGCTCTGTAGAGAGCCATCAAAACAGCCCAGAAAATTACCATCACACATCTGCCTGCCCTGCAAGACATCTATATGTCCCCTTGCCTGCGGAAGGCATTTCACCCCATCCATCACCTTTTTGACCTTCTGCCCTCAGGAAAGCGCTACAGGTCCATCAAAGCACACACCACAGAACTAATGAACAGTTTTTACCCCAAAGCCATCACCACATTGAACTCTGCTCTGAAGGCACACCCTCCATAGACAACTCTTACTGTACAATACTGTGCAATATCGTTACTAATTCTGTGCAATACCTTTATTTATATTGATATATTTATACTGTGCAACACTGATATTGGTTTTTTTTGGTATGTGCGTTTGGAATTGGGTCTGTCAGTGCGTGTGAAATGAATAGGTTTATTCTTAATCTTGGATATTGAGTTCTGCTCAGACAGCGTACCTGAATTTCGTTGTATACACCAGTACAATGACAATAAAGGAATTCTAATTCTAACTTTAATTTTTTTCTTTTAACACACTCCTGTGGGGTTGCTCAAGTGTAATCCGTGGGCGTATTTGTGTGTCCAACTTCACGTGTTCTTAAAATGTGCATATGTATCTGAGCATGTGTGTATGTAAAGGCCCCACGGTTTGACCCCTCTTCATTAATCTCCTCTGGAGAAGAAACAAGCTTCATCCATCAAGTGGCCATCCCAGAGAGAGACCCCACTGCAGAATCGTCTTCCTCTACCTCCCTCTTTACACACTTGCCAAAAATCCTTGTTTCCCCCCTCTTCTACATACCTGGCAGCAAGAGCCCTTTCCTTGTCATCTACCCCTCTTTTCTTCTGCCAAAACACAATATTCTGCCAATTTTGTAAACCAAAGGACATAGAGAACTGCCCTAGCCAACCACTGAATGTAACACGTAAAATGCCAGCCCCACATCAGACCTGACTAAAACAGACTATGTTTTACTGTCTTGCCAAAAAAGTCTGTTTGGCTAACCCTTTTCTTCCAACATCATGTAATCATGTAACTCTTCCAAAAGGTGCATCTGGTAGCTTGTCCAACCCACTGCTTATTACTGTGTGTATTATATCCAGTACCTCTAGTGGCGTGACTCTAGGTATGGTGATATGGGCCACCAATTTGGTCCAGATTCTAATATCTCAATAACTATCTGATGGATTGAAATTTTATACAGTTCATGGTCCCCAGAGGATCAAGCCTAATGACTTCCCAGACTTTTAATCTAGCACCACCAGCAGGTCACAGTATTTAATTATTTAGTTAAGTGTCCCTACACCTGAACAATGGATTTTCTAACGTTTCTTTTAACGCCACCTACAGGACATTATTGGCTTTGTACAATAATATGATCAAATACATGCTAAACATTACCAGCTAAAACATCAGCATCTGAACATTGTAATTGTAAGCATGTTAACATGCTGACGTTGGGCACAAACTGTTGCTAAGTACAGCCTCACAGAGCTGCTAGCATTTTTGTGTTGTTGCCCAATATTAACCGAACAACAAACGGTAATCTTGTTACCATTTGATATTTCAATCACAGTTGCTCTTAAAATGTACATCAGTCAAGATTATTAATAGTAAACCATCGCTACAAAGGTGTTGACAGGTATAATTTTTATTAACGTTTGAATACAGAGACTACTGTGACATATATGTTGAACTACTACTGTATGTAGCTAGTAGTTCAACGTGTATGTCATAGTAACATCCAAGTTGCCAAGTCCACAGCACTCCACTCAAACAAATTGCTGTGTTGAGATCACAGATCCAGGAAAGGATATACACCATTGCTGAAGTTCTGAAAGAGTCAACATCATTGTGAAATGAAACCGGTTGGGAACTTTTATGACTCTTTTAATCCTTAGGAGTCTTGGGCTATTTTGGCCATTTTGCATACTTTTGATTTTGCCTTTATATATCACATTAAAAAATGTCTACCACGCCAGTGTTTGCTATCTTTTTTTCATCACATCACCTATATGACCTCACAAGTATTTTTTCACTTTGACATACTATATCAACATATTGGACCCCAAAACACACAAAACACATAACATCAGATTTGGAAAATTGTGGTATTTTTACTATAAAACACGCTCAATGAAGCATTTTAAAGGTTGCAAATAGGGTAGTTAAGCATTAATCAGTTAACCGCCAAGAATATTTTTGACTGGTTATGCATGTCGGTCTATAGCCTATATCAATTTCCATACACGCTCTGCTAACGGCTAGGCAATGATGTGTTCATAACATCAGATCATCTTTTTGAATGGATAAAGTACCAGTGTAAAACTGAGTTCTACATGGAGTGTTGCATTATGGGTTATTTGTAGCATTAATGTTGCTAGGCTAGCGAGTGTCTTAAAGTCAGATCATAGTGAGTGTGTTGGTGTCAGTCAGCACTAAAAGTGTTTCGTCAGTCCAGTTTATTCTGCAGGGGTTTCTGGAGGCTTGTGTAACATGTTTTTTCTGTCACGGAGGAAATAAATTCATGACGAGTGAAAACAAGTTCAAAGTCACAGATGATAAGGAGCTCAAAAAGACAAACAGGCAGTCTTATAAATGCTAACTGCCAGAGAGAATATTTTTTGACCGCTTCCAAGAGCCTGGTAGGAGAGTGTTCGAGTATCCAACTATACTATGACGTTAAGTTATATTCAGAAAGTAATGTTATTTTTCAAAAACGGCTGTTGGAAAAGGGGGGGGTTGTCTTATAATGGGGTCACCTTATATTTGTATTATTATTTATATTCATACCTCAAGCCCGTGTATGTTATGCCATCAAGACCTACTGTGACTAAATGCATTGAAAAACACTTTGAGGAGAAGAAGGATGAGCTAAAAGTCAAGCTAGCTCTGACCACTGACTGCTGGATGGCTCTCGCAAATGAATATCACAACTTTAACAAATTAATCAGTCAGTTACCAGTTAATGAGTCTGTCGCAAGCAAAATTAACTGATACTGACATCCCTAGCTGCAAATGTAAACACAGGTTGCAAATGTGAACATTTAAAGGTAAAATTGATATAAAATCAAACTATATAACACTATTTGCAACAAAAAGCAGGTGTGGCTGCTCTTTTTTTTAAAGACTTTTTTTTTTATGTGTGTCACTCCCTGAAACAGTTTTTGTCAACAGTGACACAGAGGGCTACATCACAGGACTTGCATTTCCACTGTGTGAGGTTCCTTTTTTTTGTCCATTTGTTGGCAGTGCTGGCAGGTCCTGCAGCCTTGTGTGACTTTCTGACTGGCATCTGTAGTCATGGCATTGGCAATAGGAACATGCTCCACTGTCTTGTCCTCTCCACACAGCTGGGACACCAGTTCAACCAGGAAGTTCTTGTGCATCATGTGCTGTACCTGTTGTGTGTTGCTGATCTCACAGTGCAGGATGAAGGCTTTTGTTGTTGTCTTTGTTGTCCACAAAGTGCAGGAACAGGTACGATACCAGTGAGCAGTTTTGCGGTGGGTGGAGTAGTACTGGATGAAGTGGTACGATAGGTCAACCCCACCAATGTTCTTATTCGAAGCAATAATGAGGGTGGGGCAGAGAATGTCTTTCACTGCCCAGTGTCCATCTCCATCCTTCGCTCTCTTTTGGACCACCTCACCAGAAATTGCTTGATTGGTTGTAGAGCACACTGCAACCTCCCGCATGTCCATCCACTTCACAAAGAGCATGGGGTGCTCTGTGATCCATCTCACGATGCCTCTTTTTAATTTTCTGGTGAGGGCATTTGCTCTCCCACTGGGACACTCTTTCCTGTTGTCCCTGTATGTGCTGCAGGCTCCAAACTTCATGCTGGCCAAGTCAAGGACCAGTTTGGGACTGGTGTAGAAATTGTCCATATAAATATGGTATCCAGCCCCGAGATATGATGGCTGAATGAGTTCCATGACAGCATCATACAGCAGTCCACGCACACCTAGTGTGTGAGATTTGCCATGGTACATGTTGAAATTGATGGTGTAGCCATTGCTTGACTCAGCCAACATGAAAAGCTTGATCCCCTTTGTCGTTAGCTTTTTCTTACCATATTGGGTCATGCCAGTTTTCGTCTTAGTTACCACCATTCTCTCATTGACTGCCAATTCCTTCCATGGGTGGTAATGAGCCTGGCAGACAGTGTGAATGTCATCAATAAGAGGCTTGAGTCTGAACATGTTATGATAGTGTGGTGTTCCATTCTTGTTATTTTTGACATCCTCCTCTGGATCACTGGGGTGAATGTTCTATGATAATGCCCTGAATCTGTCTCGTCATGACAGTGGCTTGAAACAGCACAGAAAGATGTGGTTGTTTCCAGTAGTCTTGGAGACTTGGCAGAGACACCAATGCTATGTATATGAGGAGATCAAGGAATTTCTAGAGTTCCTCAACTTCAACGTCAACCCATTTGTACTTCTTGCTCATTTCTTCATTTTTTGCTGCATACTTGTTGGTGTTTGTGCACCTGGTGTTCTGCGGGGCATGAACCTACTGGTATGTGAGGCAGTATCTGGATTGTTTTCTGTTTTCAAGGGCTCAGAGCTGTGGTGTGGCTGCGCTGATTGGGCTTGTGGAGATCTTGACCTGGTTTGATTCCCCCCTCCTTGTGCTTGTTGTTGGGGTTGTTCCAGGCTGCTCATCATCACTGTATATGTTCACAAACACATATATATGTTAACATATACACATATAAAAAGAGACTTCAAAAAGTTTACACAAAGAGTAATAAGCAAAACAAAAGCAATACATTTTCATAAAAAGTTTGTCTCGCCTCTTGTTGTCAATAACGACAGCCAGTTTCTTCATTGCCAACATCACTCTCTGATTCAAACAATGAACTGCAAATAGTGTCTTCCTCTTGAAATAACAAGTCGATTGCTTGGTTTACGTTTAGCATTCACTTAAAAAATTCCAAATCTTCCAAAGACTAGCTCAGTATCTCCTCATGTCTCTCTGTCTCTCCCTTGCTTCACTCTCCTGCTTCTCTGCTCTGGATGTGCTCTGCTCAGTTGGCCCCCTCCCCTCCCTGAAATGTTCAGCCTGTAGAGCAGGGTAAGCAGATTCAGACATTTTTTTCTGTTTCGTCATGTGACAAAAAACAACAAAGATATAACATGGATGCCATGTCTGCCCCATCCCATTTTGCATGGTTTTACGCACACGTAAACATGATTTTTATATCAAATTTATATCATCTTATCTCCGTTTTTACTTGGTCTATCAACATCAAACAAAAACTAGCATGGAGTTTCAAGCCAGCTCTTATGATGGGGGTTGACGGCATTGCTCAATGCTGCAACTTCCTGGAACAGACATGATTTTATCAAGCCAGCGTGACTAGCGACTCAGGGAGGTGACTACGAACCCAATGGCCAATCTAAATAAACTTCAGTCAGTATCTAAAACTGTAATTATGTCAGATTTGTAAATGTGTAGACGTTCCTTTGAATATGCACTCAGATTTGTATGACTATTTGGATTCACTTAGATCCTCAGCCCAACCTTAACCCTAAACATGAGTAACCCTCAACCCTAATCAAGAATTCAAATGTCTCAATGAAGATCGTTAAAGACCTACATGTATTTATTGCACTTTATACACATTTGCAGATCTCCTGCATAGCAGAAGTGTAACAGTATTTACTTCTGAAGCACAATGTTCATGAGCAAAACCTTATTTTTCCACCTATTGAATCTACAAGTCTACATATTTCACTCAATAATAACATTCCATTTACATTTCTTTAAATATTTGCTAATCTCAGCACACACTTGCAGAGTCTGTAACACATTTACAAATCTGAGTAAAAATGCACAGACCCTTCCTTTTATAGAGATACTCAAATGTTGCTGTTGTCTGTCTTCCCTGCTCAACATGTTTGAATGTGATGGCAGTAGCCCCTGGTACTGGAAGCTGCCCTGTAACCTTAGTAAGTAAGGGAACCCTTAAAATCAAATTATTCTTTGTTTTTTTGCTATCATCCGCTCATATCTGGAACAAATGACATTACACATGATATGCAGTCTAAGATATGTGCAGTCTGCTCACAAAGGTTACATTTTGCGATATCAATGTCATACTACATCCTGCATTGGCACAGAATGTTGGCTTTGGACATCTTCTTCAACCATCTGTCATTCTAACAGACATACACAAATGTTTTTTTTAAAGTCTGTATCTGTGTATGCATAATGCCACCTCCACTCTCTTGTGCTTACTGCGACAGTCGTTTGCATCGAACAACTCTGTGTAAACAGTCTCTCTGCTTTTTCTGGAGACCTTGGCTTCTCTCCCACTATCATATGCCTTGACAGAGAAGAGGGAGAGAGCAAGTAGAGTGGAGAGAAAGAGAAATCTGAGGTAAAGCAGAGGGAAGTGTGATGAGAATTGGCTGTGCTCACCACCAAAACCATGGCAACCCATCAGTGTTACCTTGAACCAGACAAAATGGATGCCAAAGTTTTAAAAACACACTGTATTCATTCCTCTAAACAAGTTTGCTAAAATGTAGCAAATAGATAACGTGATGACCAATAGTTGCAGCACTTTGAATGTCTGTTCACTAACAAAGACCACGTCATTTGAACAGTATAAAAGTAGTTTTATCTGGGTTGTCGAGAGGGTTCAGGATTGGATGAGGATAGTGTATGATGGGCTTGAAGGGAGTGGAGGAGAGGGACGAAGGGGTCGATTGCCAGGGGATGAATGGGAGCCCAAGGTTGGTCTGGGTCATGTATGGTGGGATGATGTGGTCTAGGAGAGGGATGAAGGGGGTCGATGGCATGGGGATGACTGAGGACCAAATGGAATCACGATGAGGCTAGAGTGTCTAGGAATCTGGAGGTCGAGACACAGGGTGGGGGACATATCTAGATGAGCTTTCTGCTTCGTCATCCCCAAGACAACTTCATTGTATAAAGTGAGAACTGGCTCTTTGAATGTCGCTGAGGTAGGTATGGAAGCTTGGTGCACGAAAATGAAATGAAACGAAAACGAAGATGAGGGTCGAAGGGTGAGGGATGAAGGGATGAGGGTCGAGGGGTGAGGGATGAAGAGATGAGGGTCAAGGGGTGAATAGATGAGGATCGAGGGTTGAGGAATAAAGGGATGAGGGATGAAGGGTCGAAGGGATGAAAGGATGAGGGGTGAAGGGATGAGGGTCGAGAGGTGAGGGATGAAGGGAAAAGGGGTGAGGGATGAGGGGATGAAAGGGTGAGGGATGAAGGGATGAGGGTCGAGGATTGAAGGCATGAAGGGATGAAAGGTCGAGGGGTGAGGGATGAAGGGATGAGGGTCAACGGGTGAGGGATGAAGGGATGAGGGTCGGGGGTGAGGGATGTGTGTGAAGTAGTGAAATGTGCATCTCATAGACGCAGGGATGAAACAAAAACACAAGACAATTAAGACAGGGAGCAGGCACGTGGGGAAATACGACCTGGCCCTAGCTAGGGCTGAAGCAGTCTGTTACTGCACCATAGTGGCGGCAGGATGGAATCATTGGTGTGCCATGTGTGGGTGGCGCTGGATAGGGAACCCGCAAGTGAGTGGTCAGCTGGAGCAGTGGTGGAACTGAAGGCTGTGCAGTACTGGAAAAGCCTGGCTTTGTAGGCTGTGGAGAGGATGTCTTCCTTGTAGGGGGAACGCTGGAAGCAGATGACAGTCTAGTTGGAGATTCTCTCAAGTTGTAGGGCTCTAAGGATTTTTGAGCCGAGGGGATGACGTCTGGGTCAGGTGGAATGCATATGCAGTGCACTGAAGTTCCATCTGAAAGAGTCATGAGTCATAAACTTTCGTTGTGATTCGGCGCTAAAAAAACCAGTGAACCCGGAAGAGCGGGAGGATTTGAGCTGCCAGCGAGAGGATTGATGAAAGTAGAGTCTTCGTAGAGTTGGGAAGTTTGTCAACGTTTCGTAGGAGTGGGACGACCGTCTCCCTGAAAACTTGCCAGAGGCGAGCAAACGCCCAGTTGAAGATGTTAATCTGAGGGAAAAGAGCTGCGTCCGAGTGGGCTATGGCGTGGATGCGTGTGGAGCATCTGGATTCCAGCTGATCAGAAGCATGGCATCTGGGGAAGAAGGGTTCCGTGTGGATGTGGTGGTGGGGGAGTTATCTTGTTGGTACTGCTGAATCTAGTTGTGGATGGTATGTTGCCGAGGAATGTGGATTGCGGAGCACAGGTGGGAGGTAAGGGTTTGCGATGCAAGCCTGTTGTAGATCAAGTGAGAACTGAGACAAACCTGTGAGAACCGAAATCAACAGCAGAGAAAGGGGTTAGACACGCCTATATAGGTATGCATGGTTGATTAGAAAGGTGAGGCGCAGGTGATTGAATTTAGTGAGAGAGGGGCGTTGTCTTGTTCCTGAACCTTTGTTATAATAATAACTCCATAAATTATCAATGACTGCCATTTCTCTCTTTCTTTCCAGGTTATATACAGGATATGATTAAGTATTGTATGTTGCTTTTGCCCATTTTTAGCCTGCAGCAATGTAAGAAAAGTATCGAAGTGCAAGATGTAACGCTTTGTGTCCCTGAGCAACCATTAGAAACAACATTGGTCATATGATTCACTGGCACCAAGTTTGAATGTTGTTCCTGTTTAAATAGCTGCTGCCGTTCTCAACTGACACTGAAGCAGTTGCTTGGAGCTGTTGAGTCAAAGTTTGTCATGTTAATTGAAAAAATGAAGAAAGAAAGGTGGACTGAAATCAATCTGTACAGGTGGTGATATTTTTTTTCCCTTGATGGCAAAGTCATGACCCGCCCTACTCTGCCTCTGATTTGCTACCTAACCAACCCAACTAACAAAGGCAACAAGTACTAGCATCATACATAGGTACTAGCAACATACAAATAACCTATATTAAACCACCTTATAAAACAATAGCAAATGTGTATCTTGGGTTTGACACTTGGAATTTGTTAATCAGGTAGACCTAAAAAATCAAGTTAGAGAAAAAATTATTAAGCTACAGATAATGTTGTTAGTTTATGCTTAGCTCACTGTAGATATCACCGAGTTTATATCAGCCATATGTCAGTAACAAATACAGAGATGCCAGAGATGTTTTAGGTAGTATAAAAACAGTGTCACCATTACATATTTTGTCATCCAGAGAGCACTGACAAGTTGATTTTCTAACTGTAAAATGTCATGCTCAGTACATATCTTAGTCACAACTTCCAATTCCAATTAAAAATGTGTGTTTATGTTTCAGTGTTTATTTGAAGTCCCCCTCCACTTAAAAATGGGTTTTAATTATTGTGACGCCACTCGAATTGTTTGAGCTTCACTGTGCAGAATGATATATGTGCAGTTTGGCTGTTTTCACATTCATCTGCTGAAAATGGAAAGTTTCTCTGTGCTCACTGAAAATATCAGTTTGATGCATGTAGCTATGAGCATGATTTCTGACATCACACCGACTTTGGAGCCAATCGTGGTCCAGTATTCAACTTACACGAGTGTGATGTTGAAACTTGAAGCTTCCAGCGCACATACAATGACTACGTTTACATGCACAAAATATTCCGGTTTTTGCCTGAAAAAGATGTTTACATGGCTAATGAAAATGAATATTCCACTAACATTCCCATTTACATGCAGAGGGTTTTCAAGGTTTCCCTCTGCTCCAGTGGGAACAGGAATCATAAGATCTCCACAGGCAGTGAAGTAAACCAGTGAGGTGAAAAACATTAATGAGCTACTGCCTGATTAAGTGATATTGATATGACTGATATTACATATTTATAGTTACAGGCATATCCAGTACACCAATTTTTTTTCCCCCAGGATGGCAAAGTCATGACCCGCCCTACTCTGCCTCTGATTGGCTAGCACTCGTTGCCTTCGTTGGTTGGGTTGGTTAGATAGCAAATCAGAGGTAGGGCGGGTCATGACTTTGCCACTTCCCCACTTTGCCTGGGGAAAAAAATATCACACCCAGTACCTAGGTTGTCCCATGATGTTTACTACACTGCTGAGTGTTTTTGGTGCATCACACCGAGTCTTCACCGTCTGTTCATGGCTGCATGTCAGGATAATAACCAATCCCCTCTGTCCCCATCGTGGAGAAGGCGTGCACTGTTTTTCCAGCCTGCCCTGAACAGTTCTCCACTCTCCTCTCATTTCTCTCCTCTGTCTCCCCTCCTGCCCCAGCATATGTCATTTTGCCTGCGCAGGGGTGCGTTACACAACCAGCCCGTCATGCATCTCTACCTCAGGAAGAAAATTAATCATATTAATTATTTTTTAGTATTTAATGTACGGCTTAAAATAACTCTAGAGGCGATCATTAAACAAAACAATTACCGGCTGATATATCATTATTGAATTTTTTAACTTTCAAATACCAATCAGTATCAGCCTCAAAAGGGAGCATCTCCCTCAGATGATAAAATGAGTTTAAATATCTAACGCTGCTCATTAAATGAGATTCATATAAATGACTGATGATTTTTTGCATCTTAACACTAGGACTAAATCCCTTCTGGTAAAACGAGTTGGACTTTAATGCTCGGAGCACAGACTGAGTGCAACAAATAGAGATGAACAGCGAGGGTAAGACAGCACTAGCTAAGTATTAGTCCACAATTAGCCCACAAATACTCACTCTAGTGTCACACCATCAAGATAGTCCTCAACCTCAGACTCCACATACAGACTAAAGCAGAAAAACAAACAGGTTAATAAATGGGTGTAATTAGCTGTACTGATCAATAAGACTTTAAATGAAACCCACTTATCATTGTAACCCCCTCAGCCTGCAACCCATTGTCAGTCCTGGCTGACAACATGGTGGAAATGTGTACACAGTGTTTAGTGAGTGTGTGTCGGTGTGTTTCCCCAATGGAGACATGGGAGAACTGGAACACTATTAGCTGGGGTCACAGGGAGCACTTAACACTGACAGAGACAGAGAGAAGGAACAAGAGGAGAGGTGCGAGTGTGTGTTTGTTGGGTTAAGGTGTTGTATTGTATTTGTCGAGGCCAAAGTTTATTCCATCATTAATACTGCTGTGATGATACCTTGGCCTGCTGGGAGGAGGGTGTTATATACTCTGGTTCTCAAGGGTTGGCACCTACAGGTGTTTGATTCTCTGTGGTAATTAATGGACCACACATGGAGCTGCTCTCACTGCTGTAGACTTTTGCTGCCTTGAAATGAAATTAATGAAAAACTGGGGAATTGTATTTTTGACATAGGAAGTCAAGTATACAGTATGCTTGGCAGTGAAGTGGTTTAAGTTATGGGAAAACTGTTGCTGGGCTACTGACAAGCAAAATCTTTTATTTTTTTTGTGTGATTTTTAAAGATGTCAGCACGCGTCACAACTCATGCTTTCACCTTTCTGAAACAATCAGAATCTGTATTTGCCATTAGCTTCCTTCAAGAAATCTGTGACATTTTCATCAAGAAATGGCTTTTCAATGCACAATTGGATAAACTGAAGTAGCATTTTCACCATTAAACGTCGCTCTGATATCTGTTTTCAGAACTGGAGCACACCTTTGTGTAAGCATGAACATCTCCATCTAACTTAGAAAAGAACACTGAAAAGACTTTGTGATATGAAGTCACACACTTGTTTTTTTTTCTGCCCTGGAGTATGACACATCATTTAGACACATCATTTTGAAATTCACAAATTGCTTAGTTTTTGCATTTTCTGCTCAAGCAGAATGACATTTTGAAGAGCAAATCAGTCTAATCAAGTAGGCTGTATCAAGGTATTACAGTTTACCAGGTGTAACCCACTCCTGGTAAATGCACTGCTACTCTAGGTTCGTAAGGAGCTAAGAGACATAGATTGTAATAACCATAGATGAAGTACATAAACAACAAGGTGAGTTGCAATATGTAAACTTTAGTGACTTAAATTTTCAAGTGATAGCTCACAACATTTTAATAACAAATTAATGAAAAATAAAACATGGGCCCTTTTAAAATAAAAGTCTTTAGTTCAATAGTCAATAGTCAATGAAGTCTGTGTGTTCTGTGATCACTTTCGATATCATGTCCACTGTCTGTAGTTTTCTCAATTTTTGTGACTGTTCCTGTGACAGTTTTCTTGGAATAGAGTGCACTCTTCTTGTGGATGTGTGTGTAGCAGTCCTGGCGACTAACACCACCCTACCATCAGGTGGAGTATTCAATGAGTCAATTCTGTGCTCCGGGGAGAATCAGGCTGGGATGCTCGCCATGGAATGGATCTTCAGAAGTGGCTCTTACTCCGTCTTGCATTACACTCTAGTTCAACAACTTTAAATATCAATATCAATATCTGAATCACTGTACTATCATACCAGCATACATCATTGTACACTATAGTATCAGTTAACTAACAACTAATAACATAAACATTATGCTAATATCATTAAGCTTTCCCTAAATCCAATATTAAGAAAGACCTTAGGCAGTATACATGTTACATATGGCCCTGCTTGTATTTGCAATGCACTCTCTCTAGTGAAAGTACAAATGACATTAACACAACTCTCATTCCCCACAGTAAAATGTTAATACTATGGTTTAAACATTTACATCTTCAAAGTAATAATACAATAATAATGAACACCATTATATTTCAACATCCTTCTCCCATATAGTACTGTTAAATTGTTACTATATCAGTAGCATTAGCGTTATAACGTCAACTCACTATCAGCAATCAACAATTTTGGAGCTATGCCACAAACATTTCCACCAATAAACACACAGGCAACGCAGTACCGCACACACAATTAGCAACATTAGCACCATACAGCTAGCTTACTGAGATAGATGGAAGGGGAAAACGGGACTTTCCAAGCTCCTGCTTGCTTGTACTTCGGTTTTCTTCTGTGTTGATTTGTTAGCTTGTAGCCACATTAAGTTTAACTAACTGTTATGTGGCAGGTCGCACCAAGCGAAAAAGGGGAAGTGCACCAATTATTGAGGTTTGGCAGATATAAGGCTACATGAAGGAGGAACAGAGGTTTTTTGTTGGTTCAGGCCGGTTGATTGAGGCAGGTGTTCACCGCAATCTATGCTGGCATGCAGGGAAGGCAAGAGTGCAGGAACGACTGACCTACTTCCCTGCTGGGTTGAAGGCGGCTGGTAGTCGGTATGAAAATAAATTGATGTACCAGAGCATCAGTGGTCCATTAGCTGCTCTTGCTGTGGGATTATTTGTATCATTTGTTTGTTTGTTTTTTTGGGGGTTTTCTTTTCTATCTAGTCCACCCTGGCAAGTGAGCTGGTACCGGGTAAAAAGAAGATATGGGTATTGCCGTTGGGGCGGATTAGTTTCCTTTTTTTTCTTATTTTTGTTTGTTTGTTTTAACGTCAGTCTGTCTGCTGTCCCCACCATCAACATTACTCAGGTTGAATCCCAGTTAGGCAGTCAGGGCAGGCTTAAGGTGTGCCGTGGTTGTTAGTTGTCGCAGTGAAGATAATCATGTGTGCCAATTTGGAGTGTGTTAACTCACCTAGTGTGTAGGACTTACTGATTGCAGTGTGCACTGGTGTGTCTTAGTGAAACTCAGCCCCTGCCCTGTTAGTGATAGTTAACTGTGAGGAGGTTAAGGTGGGCGAATGTAAAATCTCAATCTGACTTTCTGTAATAAAAATATTTACACTTTACTCCTTTTTTTGTCATTCCTTATGCTAGTGACTATTGCAGTGGGTGTTACAGTTAACTTTTTTTAATGCTTCTCATCAGTTTTCTTTGCTCTGGTCGCCATTACACAACACATTACTCTGTGTCTCACACACAACTCTGATCACACAGGAGCGTTGTGATCTGTCAATCATGTTCAGCTAGAGGCGGGACTTAGCAGATTATGAATTCTGAGTGGCTGATCATCTCTTCACTCGTTCAAATAAAAAAACAGTAACATTATATTAATACATTATTAATAGTTAACCCTTTATCGTCACTGGGTTACTCACGGTATTTAGAAATCCTAAAGGTATGATTTTCAGTACCATCAAAAATACAGATGCTCCTCTTTATTAAACTGATAAGGAGATGCTGTATTAAGGTGATGTATTGCAATGCACAACACGCGCCAGAGGCCAGTCTCTACCTGAGCTGAGAATGATGACGACTGCGAGTGGTATGGAATTGATAATCACGATATTGCAATACCATGCAAGCAACCGCCACAACCGCCATGTTCATACTTTTTCTTTTTTTCATGAATTTTCGGCAGCTCCGCCCATCTCACGCAGGATCTCGCGTACTGAGTTCTCACTCATGGGGCTCCATGGAGCCTTTGCGTGAGCCTCTCCCAGCTAGCATCCAGGCTAACAAGCTAACCTGGCACCCAGCCCTCATAACAGAGCTGGGCTCAGGGTGAGCTGACCAGGTATTTAAAAATACACGTGTTTGAATACTTTGTCTTGGAGGTAAAGCAGTTTTCCACCAGTCTAATCTAAAGGGTTGTCTAGCCAGACTCTCTTCATAAATCCCAGAGTTAACAGGACTTAGCTGTAGGCCAACAGAATTTAGAGAGTTTTCCATTCTCGTCAGGTACTGCTGCTCCATTCAGCCAACACATAATCAGACTAACATACCTTAATTTTCAGTAAAAAATTTTAAAAAATGGCACTAATACCACATACCGTACTGTTGAGCCCCCCTAAGTCACCCCAGGGGAAATTCCTTCATCATGACAGCCCTGTGGAATCATGAAAATGTTGCCACATATAATTTATCTTGAGACGACTTCTTCCAACTACAAAAGCAGTTCATTAGCCACATGATTTTATTCAGCTGCCAGTCTGCCACCACCTCCGTTCAGCCTGCCGTGGCAACAAGTGTCATCAAGTTCTCCAGCAAGAATCTGTGGAAGAAGAGCACTTATTTCCTATCTATTGATCATTCTGTTGGCCATAAGTATTTATTGTATATTAGACACACAACATCGTAGACTAGACAATATCATAAATGCTACAATGACTTCTATCACCAGCAGCTCAGCTTTTACGTTGTTGTTTTTTTTAATATACAAATACTGTCATATTCCGTATACCCCGGTGAAATGTCAGGAATGTACCGCCGAATTTCTCACAATGACACTGCAATTTTCACTGGCATACACGAGTCAAACGCTTACACTGTAGGCTGTTGTAAAGGTCTGAACAAAACACAGTACAGTACAGTAATTAAAGGATTTGCATTTGACGAGCCTTATTTTAGCAAATACCTACACAGGATGTATCTCAGACAAATTTTTTAGTCCACGGTCTCGTCACTGACAAGACATTTGCTTAAATTTCAGTCTCATGCAGCTGTCTACACCAGCCAAGTAAAAACTCAGGCTGAATCTGCACCCTGAAACATCTTTTCAGGATTAAACTGTTTTACTTCAAACTCAAGGACATGATTGTATATTGGGGTGTGAGTTCTGTCAAAGCTTCTGAGTGCACAGCAGCTGAACAGATCCAGTGTAGACACTGACAGCTGACAGCTGACTGCTGCAGCTGATGTGCTGCTTTCTCCACATTGCTGGTGTCGTCATGGTGTTAGTTTTCCTTCCAGACACGTCAACACCTGCTGATGCATTTGTTTGTTTTTCAACTCTGGTTGAAGGTGTGCTGATCAATGCAATCAGCTGGTGAAGCCCTTCAAAGCACATGACTGGACACCACTATTCTCTAAAGACTCTCCAGCTGGTCCAGAATGCAGCTGCACGTGTACTAACAAAAACTAGAAAAAGAGATCACATTTCTCCCATTTTAGCTTTGCTACATTGGCTTCCTGTAAAATCTAGAATAGTACTTAAAATCCTTCTCCTAACTTACAAAGCCCTTAATAGTCAGGCACCATCATATCTTGAAGAGCTCATAGTACCGTATTACCCCACTAGAACACTGCGCTCCCAGTATGCAGGCTTACTGGTGGTTCCTACAGTCTTTAAAAGTAGAATGGGAGGCAGAGCCTTCAGCTATCAGGCTCCTCTCCTGCAGAACCATCTTCCAGATTCAGTCTGGGGTGCAGACACCCTCTCTACGTTTAAGAGTAGGCTTAAAACTTTCCTTTTTGATAAAGCTTATAGTTAGGACTGGCCAGGCTCGCCTTGGATCAGCCCTTAGTTATGCTGCTATAGGCCTAGACTGCTGGGGAACTTCCCATGATGCACTGAGCATTACACATACTTCACACACACTTCTGTTCTGTGAAGCTGTTACTGGGATGGGTTGTCATGATATTAACTGAATGTGTATTTTCATGGAATATACTGAATATATATATAACTATACTGTTAGCAGCATTAGATAGAAGTTAGTTATATTGGTTGCTAAGTGTCTAAGTATGTCTGGAGTTAAATGCTTTGTGATGCAGTGATGATGAGCACAAGAAAACATTCCATAAGGGGACAATAATGTGTATCCTCTCTGTATATGGTATATTGACAAGGTTCGACATAACCCATGGCCCGATGACCCAGGGCCAGTAAAAGTTTATGGAGGGCAAGTTGATTGGCCTGCGATGTGAGCACGTTTAAGGAGGTGTCATATTCTCCAAGACACGTGACCGATGAAATGCATCATGATTCGCTGAAAAACACATAAGGAAGGCTGTGCTCTTAGCCTCTTACCGGTTAATCTGATGCATAGACTGTATATAAAGATGGATGTCATGACAGCAACCCAGAAGTGAAGCCAAAACATCTCTATTGCCCCCTGGTGGCTGGCTGCAGTATAGGTCATAAGTCCCGCTCCCTCCATGTTAGTGGATGGGTCATGAGCTTAACTAAAAAATCAAAGTACACGTCAAATAAATTTTTCCCAAAGATGGTTTGTCATTTCAGGTAGTTCTTATCATGCTGATGTTTGTCCAAGTGCTCATTTTTCTTATAAGTTTGTTTTTAATTAGTTATTTGACGATATAGAAAGGGGGTCTGACGTCATGATTGACAGCTGTGACAACCACTCTCAAACCTCCGTCAGGCCGCGGAACAGCTGAGGGGGCTTGTTCCGTGGGCCATTATCCTGCCGCCCGACTCTACTGCGCAGACTCTGGCTCCAAATGACGTCACAAAATCAAGATGGCAGCTCCCGGAGAGGAGATATTTTGGCCTCACTTTTCCATAGCGGTAGGAAGTGGAGACGCGTCGTCCATATTTATATGCAGTCTATGATCTGATGGGTCACCAAATACAGTGTTACACAGGTACTCAAAAAAAGATGTCAGCGAAAGAAACCTATGAGGCTATGAAGAGAAAGAGGGGCTTTCTACTTGTATGGAAGCAACAATACTTTAAATCAAATCCTTTGCATTTGATTGGACCACTAAAAAAGTGGGTGGTACAGAGCTGCAGAGAGAAAAAGAGCTACTGTTGGCTCCGCACACACCCAAACCTGTTGTTAGATAAGGAGGACGACGAAGGAGAGATGAATGTATTTGACCTCATCTACATTGTTTTGGAAATGAAAAAGTTTTTGCCCACTGACATCCAAACACACATTTCTTCCTAACTCTCTCCATATTGCTCTGTTAGCTACTACGACCCACAAAAGTGTATCTATTTGGCATATAACAAGAGATAAATGAACAATTAATACAGGGACACAGATTTAAAACAGGAAAATGTATTTTTCATTTCATGGGGCCTTTAATGTTAATTTGTTCAATTGATTTTAATAGCAAGGCCATCCATACTTGCTGAAATGTTATTATCATAAATTCTGTTCTCTTCTCCCCATGTATTCTATACTATCTAGCCTCACACAGAATATGAAGAAACCTACATTTATAAGCCATTCATTTACTGATCAAAAATGTGTGTGTTTGTGTGATTTTATATTTTGCTTATTTGTGTAATATATCAACATCACATATCAATAACTAAAGGAAAACAACCAAATATATAGGGAACTTCATTGTTGTACATATTATCTATAGTAAATAATCAAAATTATGGAAAAAGAAGAAGAAATTTTCAATTTTACAGTCAAATTCTTATTGTGCATATTTTTAGTACTTTCCCCCCTTGTTTTCTGGCATTTAACTTCAACAAATCACATCCTGACACTAGATTTAATACTTAAAGGGGACCTATTATGCTCATTTCCAGCTCTATATTTTTATTTTTGGACTCCACTAGGGCAGTTTAGCATGATTGACAGTTCCTTATTTATCTAATACTGGCCCTTTATGCAGCCCCTCAGTTCAGCCTCTGCCTCTAACAGGCAGTCTTAGCTCCTGTCTCTTTAAGACCCCCCTCCCAATGAGCCCACTCTGTTCTGATTGGCCAACTTTCCAGAAGTTTGCCAAGGGGCAGCTGTATCAGAGTCGTGATAAGTTACCCCTGATGAAGACCTAACATTTCCTGCTTTACTGCTTTTAATTAAAAGTGTTTAAATGACTAAATAACAGGAGACTTTTATTGTGAAGAATTTACAGAAAATTGAACATGTTCCTCACTGAATTAGCAGAGCTTCATTAGTGGCTCTAAAAACTGGTTGACGCAACAACACACTGAGATATTTGTTCTTTGTTCCAGGTAGAAATAATGCAGGGAGGAATAGTGCAAGCAGAAACAGCCACAGTGATGATGATGTTTGATGAAGAGCTGCAGATGACCAGCACACCTCCAACAGGTAAACTACTTATTTTACTTTGCCCTGCTGTGTAATCGAAAAAACACTCGCAGCGTGCTAGCTTGACTCGAGTCATGGCTCGGCATGACTACTCCCAAAACAGTGGAAAAACACTGTAATGTTAGCGGAGCAGTGAACTCACACACTGCGCATGGAGCAGATGACCATATAAAGACATATGTCACGAGCCGATGTCAGCTCGGGCCGAAAGTAGAAAAAAAACGTTGGAAACTGAGCGTTGAGAGCAGTCTGAAGCTGGTGGTTTTTGCTCACAGGGGTTACTTCTACATACGTTTACCTCATTATTTGACACTTTGGCCACGTTTAATATGAACATCCAACATTGTAACATTATATATGACTGAAAATAAGAAAAAGCGTAATAGATCCCCTTTAATCTCTATGCTGGCTAATTGTTGAGAATCTATTCAGTCAGAAAAACTGTTTTAAAAGAAATATTCTGAAACTTCAACCCTGAATGAACTGAATGTTTCCAAACATGTACATTTAAAATATTGTAAATGTTGGGGTGGAAAGTGGCAATACAGCGGATGTTTGTGTGGTAACAGATAAGCCGTCTGTACCTGTTGGCAGCACCATTTTATTGACTGGTAATGATTTGACGCGACCAAAGACAAAATACCTCCAGCTCCTGAATTGTAACACGGTTAAAAGTTTTAAAAACAGGCAATAGAGTCATGAGAACTTTAAAGACAAAGTTAAACAATGTGTGTTACCTGTACTACACAATTAACCTCAGCTGATGTGGAGCATGTCTTGTCTGAAGTAATGGAAGCTTAATAGACATGCACACAGGGCTGGAAAAAGTTGAAAATTAGTAAATGCTATCATATTTTCAGCATAGAAGCCATGTTAGGTGATTCAATGCTGATTTACTCTACAACCCTCTATTTTTATCAAAAGTTTAAAAAAGTTCTATGTTAGTATCATCAACATAATCAGCCTCCATGCAGGTATGGCTCTCCATAATACCTGCAGCTTGTCTCAAGCACATACATGTACTTAATGTCTCAGAACATTGAAGCAGTGCTGGAAATTAAGAAAAAAAAAAAAAACAGATGACACTGCAGATCATGCACGTCAAAGTCCTAAGAACCCTTAATGTAGTCAATCAGCATGTTCTTTCCTAGTCAAATAAACGTTGCAGTAGGAGATCTTTTGAGATTATACTGGTGTGCAGAGAAAGAATGAGTTAACCTGGGAACATCAAAAAATATATGGCAGGTCATTTCTTGCTCTTGAGCTATGATACAACAATTTAAACACTGTACCAGTAAGTGTACCCCACCTGTCACCCAAAGGGATAGACAGTGGTACCCAGATGATGAATCCTAAATATATTATATAGGCCTATACATATATATATATATATATACACCAAAATGTGAAGGGATGGATACGCTGCTGTCCAGGTATGGGTGGTTAAGGAGAGAGATATAGTAAATAAAGAGAAAAGGAAAGAGAGCGTGAATGATTGAGATAAAGAGGAGGTAAAGCAGAACAGAGGGATAGAAGAAGATGAGAAGGAGAGGCGGTGGTGTTAGGGTTTGGTTGGGGAGGGAGAGAGTGCTGTCGAGGCCAGAAAAACAAGTGGAGAATAAACAGATCGAAAGAGATAGAGGAGAAAAACAGGCTGAGAGGGAGGGACAGGCACAGAGGGCTGGCGGCAAACTCAGCATGAGCTGGAGAGAGGAGACAGTGACAGACAGGGGAAGGAAATAAATGGGGGGAAATAAAGAGAGAAAAGCAGCAAAAAGAAGAGGGTAGTTAGAGAACAATAAAACAAAAAATAAGATGAACACACAAGAAGAAAACAAGAAGCGAGTCCCCGTTACGTTAGCATAAAAAAATAGTGTTAGCATATATGAAATTCTCTCTGTTTGCCTGCAAAGGAAACAAGTGAGAGTTGGTTTCTAGCAATCTGTTTGATTGACAATTTGAGCATAAGACTGCATTTAACAAAGTCAGGCAAGAACACCAAAACCTACCTGCAAGTTGTCCCCTCATCTCTTGTGTAAATCTGTGGTAAACGGCTGTGTTAAAAAGAAATGGAGGGAGGCACAGAGGCAAGAGAAAGACGTACAAAGAAAACAAAAAGATAAGCAGAGAGATGAAAATGCCACATAAACCTAAGACATGAGAGACGAGCAGAGACGGACAAAATCATGATGAAAGACAGACAGAGAGACATAAAGGCAGAGACAGAGCATGAGGCAGACGATCAAGGTGACGAGCAGAGAATGATAGACAAAAGTGAGAAAAAATAAAATAAACAGGAGAGATGGTTGAATTGGCTGTCAGAGCTTTCCTGTCTTTATTACTTTTCTATAGAGCTGTTTGGATGGAACAAAGGGAGAGTGTGTCTTCAATGTGAGTGGGTCCTGGGTGCCCAAGGCTACCAGGAACCTGCCTGGGTGTGTGCGTGCGTGTGTGTGTGTACTTTCTGCACACACAAAAGACACACATACCCCTACACACACAGGAACACGGTGCTTATTGTTTGCCGATGGGGTCTTTTCATTGGAGCCCAAGGCTCAACCTTCAGCTAACATAAGAGAAGCACAAGGCCAGCGGGACTGAATAGAAGATACACACAGTCACACTCACACATACGAACATGTTCTTCCTACGCCTCCTCTCCATTACTCCCTCCCTCTCTGTCTCTCCTCCACCATACTTTTTTTTTTCCTCGTGTTTTTCTGTCCTGTTATTCTTCTGCAGTAGATGAGAAGGTCACTGGGAGGAGGTGCTGCTATCTGTCTATCTATCTACAGTATCTATGTATAAAAAATGAAGGAGGATCAGTTATGGACACATTCAACAACACACACTTTTGAAATATCATTGTTCCCGCTTGTTGTAAAGCAACTACAATGCATACAACTGGTGAAACGAAACTTTATGTCCTTAAATGAAAAAGTTTGACATTTTAGGAAAGTTTTGCTAGAGTCTTGTCATCACCGTAGTGGTGGTATACTGGGGTGCATTATATTAAACGGTGTTCCTAATATTTTATCCACTCTATTAACATACATGAGGAGGGCAAAATATTAGGAACACTTTTCTATATAATGCATTCCAGTACACCACCACCCATTACGACTTACAATAATGAACATACAGTAGAATTATCACCTTTCTGACAATGGCAACAAAAACTGAAAATGTATAAGCTTCATAAATGTAGAATTTATGGCAGAGCTGTTGTATTTGATTGCATTAAACTGCACAGGTGTACCTAATGAAGTGGCAGGTGAGTGTATAACCTGTTTATTGGTGAGCTTTAGCGGTGCTGGTAGGTGGATTTTTTAAACTTTGGACAGAGCCATGCTAGCTGTTTCATCTAGTCTGCATCCAGTCTAAAAATGCCGTTGTTAAGATAATCAGGTGAGCATTTAAACTGTGATGCTGCCTACTGCTGTCACACACTGCTGGTGAATGTACTTTTCACTATACTCTGACATTTTATGTTCTAAATGATAAATTAAGAAAATAATCAGCAGATTAGTCAATAGTGAAAAAGAAAAATGCAACCCTATCTTTTTTTTTACAGCTCCTTCTGCAGTTCCCACAACAGTCAGTAATGTTCTTTCAAATTACAACATTTATGCTATTTCCTTAATTTCGATGCAGAAGTTTTGGACTGTGAATTGACTCAAACCATACATTCTCCATTGTCGCTGCCTCTGTGCTTCCACACTGTTGTGTCTCTTACCATACTCCTCTCTACATCGGTTAGCTACTTTGTTTTGCTCCTGTGTGCCAACATTGCAAACTGTAAATTCAACCTTGCCTGTTCTGCACACAGTTACCAATGATAAATCCATTTTGTTCTCTCTGTTGAATGTCATGGTTCTTATAAAAAATCTTCCATCTTCCAAAATTTAATTATTACAAACAATTGAGTCTTTTCATAACTGAATCACTGCAAGGTCAAAGTGCTTTAGGACCTGATTACTCACTCTTAGGATCATTCAGATTATCTTAGCAGGTGGTCAAACAAAGAGTCACAAAACTGGATAAAAATTGCTTTTAGCAATTCTTTTTAGTATCTCAACTAAAATGAGTGATTTCAAAATTCTATTCTGTTAATGGTTTTATTAATTTTGTTGGAACATCTGATTTAACCTGATGCACAAAAACAATAGCAGCAGAAATATATCTTAAAAGTGCCCAAAATGTAAATGCTTAATTTTAATGTCTAGTGACATATTCAACCATCCGAACGAACAGTAACCCTGTTAGCTATTGTTATCTGATTTAACACAGCATGTTTTAATTAACACTCTATTAGAATTTCCCACAATTAGAAGTGGAATCCCGCAGAGGTTAGTAGTTTGATCATTTGTGTTATATATGTGCATACTGCTCCATGGACAAAAAAAAGAATAAATATTGATATGTTGATGACAAATCTGTCTTATTGTAATTTCTTTAATATCTTCCCTACTTCAGAGTGTAGAATATTGACTGAAATTTGCATTAAGTTTGCACATTTAGTAAATGCTTTTGTCCAAAGCAAGGTACATTTTAAGCCACTGTAGATCAAGGAGAAGCCATCAGGAACAAGTACCACAACACAACAGAACTGTCACAAGGCTACAGGTTGAGAAGTTAATCTTTTAATTAAGAAATCTAAAAAAGGTCTTGAAATGGAGTTTGGATGAGTTTGGATTGAGATTTCCTGTCTTGCAGTGAAAGTTGGATTAGCTGCTGTTCATTGGCTAGTTGTGAATGAGATGGTGCATAAGCCTGAATGAGCAAGTGCAAATAGCTGGGTGCTATGCTGGTGGCCACTCTATATGATAGGGATGTGCAAAGAGCTCAGTGTTTGTATTTGTATCTGTATTTGTTGAGGCAGCAAAATTATTTGTATTTGTATTCAAATAAAAGTGGAAAGAGGCTTAAAAATCCTGTGTTTGTTTTTATTATGCTTTTAATTTTAGAAAATTAAAGTGTTAAAATAAGTGTTTATGAATAAACTACCTTACGAAGGAGGTCCCCTCACCGGGTCCCAGATCACAGACGACTGCGCTGACTATTGAGCTAAAACTTTACTCATCACCTCATTGCAGACAGACCTCTACTTATTTATACATCCATAACACAGAGACAGCACAGTGTGTAATGTGTAGGGAAGAACTTCAAAGGTGATTATTGCTTTGCAATTTTCGTTTATTGCCTATTTTTTACAACCTAACTTTGAGGAAAGGAGAAGGGGAACAACAGGTTATGGAGAGTCCCTTGGGAGCACTTCGCGTGTGTCAGTAGCTCAGCTTTATCTCTGTGGAACATCCTCAACTCCAAGAGTGATGTCCAAATTAGGAAATGTGCGTCATGTACTCATTGAGACCTGCTGATAGACGTAACAGCAGAGCAGAGGAGAGAGACTGAGATAGTGATGTAACCGACCTGCAAGCTGTTATTTAACATGTTTTTTTTCTTCCCGAAAACAAGTGATTTTTTTTTTTTAAATATTTGTATGAAACAAATATTTGTAAAAAGCCCACTATTTGTGCTTTTCTGAATAACGTATTTGCATTTGGGCCCCCATACTATATGGTAACCATTAATAACTTCATGAGTGCCTGAGGGTTGTTAAAAGTGACCCAAGCAGTTTTTGGCTGATTGCCACATAACCAACTGAAAGTTAGTTGGTCATCAATGTTGGAAAAGTTGTAAAAACTTATATTTGAAATGCAAAAACCTCCAGACAGAAATGGCCAAGGCATTTTCACAGCAAGCTAGCTAAAAGCAGATGCAGGGTTGATTGACTCAGGTGAATTGACTGTATCTTGCAAACTGACTGACTGCAAAAACATTCCAGCTGTCAACATAAAGTGAGGTGAAATTTAATTTAAAAAATCTACACAGAAATGTACACAGTCCTTCTTAAAATCACGACAGGAAATTTGCCACTTTTTTCTCTCATTAGAGGGTCATATTCACAGTAAATCCAACTTAGGGTGACACTGCCAGTGAAAGAAACTCTCAGTGTATTGAAGTCCTCTCTGCATAAAGGCTTCTACCAAATGATACTTAGATAATTGGCATGGAGCAAGACTTACGGAGCTGCAAAAACAAGCTCCTAATGTCCTCAACAGCTCATTCAGCAGATCATTCTTTTATTTCCAGTGGACTTCCTGCAGAGTTCTAAAACCTTTCAAAATCCATCCTCAGCCTTCCTATTTGAGAAGATGTGTGTGTGTGTTTGTGCATATGATAGAGAGAAAAAGACAAATAAATAGAGACAGACAGACAAATAGAGCAGTTTTATATCTCCGCCCAGCTGGTAATCAGACTTCAAAAACACAGCGAGAGGGTTGTGTTCCACTAAGTGGCGATTGATCGTTGTGTGAGCATGTGTATGTGTGTAAAGGGAAAACATGGGTGATAGTTTTACTGATCCTACCAGATAGACACTCTCACACACACACACACACACACCTGTCTCACTTTTGTCTCATCTTCAGTGTTATCTCTCGTGTTCTTCATCATCACCCCCCTCCTTCTCTCTGCTCCAGTCCCTTGCTCGGAGGAGTGGGTGTGCTCTCCACTGTCCTTCTCCAATCTCCCTCCTCAGTGTGTGTCCACCGCTACCATGGACACAGCACACACACACACACACACACACACACACCTCTTTAGTCCCTTTCTCTCTTTCTGTTTCCTACAACTTCATTCCTCCTCTGTTCTTCTTACCGTCTCCTCCACCTTATCTGCTCCCTCTTCTCCTCATTAAGCCTCCACCATCTCCTCTTTGCCTCCTGCTTAGTGCTCACTTATCAAAGCTACATTCAAAGCACAGGAGGAGATCGGAAAGGAGACGGGTCAGATAAGATGGAAAAGGGGGGATTGCGTGTGTAGAAACGAGTGCATGTGTATCTTTGTTTATGTGTATCTGTTTTTGAATGTGTGAGTTCTCGCCTATAAGTGCGATTGGTGTTTTTTTTTCTTTCTTGCCTGGAGTGATGTTGAGTGGACACAGAGTCCAAAGCAGCTTTACCCTCTGTCTCCATCAAAACAAAGCAATTACAGACACAGACATGAGGGTGCCACGTCTGACAGCCCACACACATAGAAGGTCGCCAAGTCAGTGCCTTTGATCTCAACCAGCCAAAGGCCCGATCTTCTAAAGAACTTTTAAACAAAAAATCCCATATGATACTTCTATGATCTGCCACAGTCCAGTCAACATGGGTAAACCAATAAACCTTTTGCAAAGCTAAAAGATAACCTGATGTCAGGAGACAAATGGCATATGACACAAAGCAAGTTGTAAGGTATACGGGGAACATTAATGCAATCCAGCTGTGGAATTAAGAGAAATACAGTATCAGCAAGTGTAGTATGTGAGCAAGGTTTAATCTCCAGGACCGGCAGGATAAATCTAGGCGGGGAAAGTGAAAAGCAGTGCTTGCCCCTTCCTCTTTACATCCACTGAGGTGCCTTTTAGCAAGGTAGTGGTAGTTGGTTTAGTCAAACTTGTGGCTGATCGATCAGGGCAGACAGAGCAGAGCTTTTCCTCACAGCGTTAAAGTGACTGAATTAACAAACAGCCAAATATTCAATGGTTTCAAGTGACGTATTTTGACTTCTACAGACTACTTTGCTTTAGTTAAAGTTTTAGTCAGACTTTGGATGGAATTATTTTTAAATACGAGGACGCAGCGCTCCCTGTATTGATCTCTCCTTTCATCCAGCAGCTCTGCACAGTGCTTTCATTATTATGATTATTCTCTCATTTTCTCATACAGGCTAAATGAGAGCTGCAAGTTTACTGTAAGGGGAAGTAAGGTCTAGTCCTCAACTAAAATGGCCCTTTTAAGTCTTGAGGTGCAAAAATCACCTTCTGAGTTGGGCATTAAAATAGTCCTTGATTTGAGATAATGTAGGTTAAAATAACCTGCTCTTGAAGTTATGATTATTCATTCTTGTATAACATTACAACTACATCAGCTAGTGGTGCTAATAGCTTCTTTTGTGTGGGATTGGAATTAGATAGTTGTTATGAGTCCATATTATTTCTACTTTGTTGTTTTAAATTAAATTTTTTCAGAACCCTGAAAAAAATACCTCCAAATAAAGTGGTAGCTAATGTGCCTAAATTGTTAGCTTGTATAACACTTGTATGATCATCTGAACACTCATGTTTCCTGCTGGACATCCAACAATGTCTGCATTACAAGTTCCCAGCAATTCTGGGTTTTTTATAGTTTGTTTGCCTTCATGTTGCTAGGCTGGAGAGTTTATAGTGGGTCTTTCACAGTTAGACTGCCCTAAAAGTGTGAAGCCTAGTTTAACATAAAAGAGTTTTCAATGGCTCATGTCACTCACCTGTGATGCTTTCCTGACGAGTGAAAACGAATCAGAAGTGTCTCTTGACATTTTCGCTGCAGAAACGAACTGGTGACCAGTTCATCTGTCAAGCAGCAAAAATGACACGTCTCACAATGTGATGATGAAGAGTTCAAAAAGACTGAAGAGAAAATTATCTGAACCACTTCACACATCCTGATAGGAGTCTGTATGTGACTGATAGACAACCTCCACAAATGTGAGATTTACATACTGCTGTACTACAAGTATTTCATGTTTCAATTTTACACGATAAAAGATTTCTATAGGGTGAGGATTCTGTTAGTGTCACAGGAAAACTTCACTAGTTGGACGAGTCTTGATGTGCTGCATATGTTCAAAAAAGTCTTTTTCCAGTTGCCTGAAAAAGGGAGTCGCTCTGTAATCAGGGTCATCTTATATTTGGGCCCATGTCATCAGCACAACTTGTAGAAGTTATTTTTATTACAGAGCTATGAACTTGTGTAGTTGAAAGAACTACAAAGACATTACATTAAATTCTAAATTTCACTTAAAATCTAATAATATATTTTTGGGCCATCTAAAGATCTCATGGTGGTTTTATTCTCTTGTTTTGTGTGAGAAATCAGCTAATAGTCCTGTGGGAAGAGAAGAAGTTAGTAAGAAGGTTATTAGAGGAATGATGTAGATTAGCCTTTCTGTAATGTCCAGCAAGGTAATACAGGCAGGGTGAGCTGCCCTCAGGGAAAATGTAGGTTAGCCGAGGCCGCAGAGCATGGAACCAACAAGATTCCTGTCACTGTGTGTCAACTGACCAGCCTGTACCATCAGGCTTGGTATTCGAGGAAAAACATATGACAAAATGTTATTGGCTTTTTATATAATTATGTATTGATGCCATTGTGTTGTGGGCAGAGTGTAAAGCATAATCAGCCACATTTGTAATGGATAACCATTGTCACCTAGCAGCTGTGCGTTGAGAGAAGCATCCCCCTCAACGATTACAGCTATCACATAGCAACTGTTGTCCAACATGGAGGAAAAATAGAGCATTCTGTGAAAGACCTCAATTTGCATATGCATGTGTTACCATGCAGTTAGCATCATATGCTACCTGCATACTGATAGAGTGCACCTCCTTTCAGTTTCAGTTATTCAAACACTGTCATGTGTACGTAATGTGAATGAATGACATTTTTGTATTTTTTTTCATTCTTCAGTAATTTATCATTTAGTAAAATTTGTAATAGGATCTGCCCATGCACACTTCTCTCTGTACTAGAGAAATTTGAAATAATGATAAAATAAGTCCCACATAGGTATGTTGAGTTTCCCTCAAAATGTATACTGCTGTGGTCCACAAAAATAACATATGTTACATATTTTTTCTTCATAGAAGTGGTGGTAATTTGCTTACTGTGAATACAGAGAACACATGAAGTTTCTAAATCTCCAAGTGTAAAATATACAGAGAATACAAAATCGAGTTGAAGCTCCAGGTACTCAACTCAATTTTATTTATATACTCCTTTCACAAAAATATGCAGCCCAAAGTGTTTCACAGAGTAAGATTGAAACAACGCAGAGAAAAAAAAAGAGAAAACCATAAATACAAATTTACAAGACTAAAAGTTACAACAATAAAACAATAAATGTTAAAAATAATCAAATAAAAGAAACACCAGGGATAAGAACAGAAAAACCAATGACTAAAACTTAAAAACTACGGCTCTAACATTACTGCGAATTAAAAGCCAGATTAAAAAGATTTGTCTTTAATTTCCTTTTAAAAATACCGAGAGAGCCTTTCTAATATCCAGAGGCGGTGTGTTCCACAGTTTAAGGGCATAAAAACAAACATGAACCTGAGGAGGCAAAGATGTTTTGTGAAATGAGGAATCTTTTTCCAAGGACATGTTGCAAAGGATGCAGTCCAAGGTGACCAGTTTTAGGGGTCATATCCAAAGACATTCTCAGTATGTACTGAAAAGGTGATGTAACCTCTTTATTCCTTGGGAAAATGTCTGATGCTATTGCTCAACTGAATATTTTATACCCCTCAGTGAATGATTTTACACATTCTAGGAAATTGCTCTTCTATATAATAGTGATAATAAGCTACAAACTATGCATAAATTTAGTTGCCTTAGAAAAACTTGTTACATCCTGGCTCAGTATCACAGTAATTAAAGGTTGTGACAGTGGCTGCACCCCACTCGCCACAGCATGGTGCACGGTGTTCACTCAGCTGGCAAATGGAGAAGTAAAACATATGAACATCTAGTGCTGTGAACACTAGTTGCTTTCACTACAGTATCTGTTATCATATAATGTACATGGATCGGGCTGAACCATGATGTGTTACTTTCTGTTGTAATCCATTGGTCAGAAGAACTGCTACATAACTGAGCTCACAATTTTAGACAGACTGGCAATACGCCACAAATGCAAAATGACTCTATTCTTTAAAGTTACTACTGCAATGTGCAAAGTATAAGTTTGAATTGTACATTTATGACAGAAGATGCCTTTGTTATTATTGTAGTAGTAATGGGGAAACATTTTTCAATCAATTCAGTTATGAACTGCAATTCTTTGCTTGTTTTTTCATTTACTTGTATATATTTTTTAGATATTATTATGGATCCAGAATCAATATTGGAAGTAGCCATGCCAGTGTCATTACAGTCCTGTAATAAAGTCAAAAGCTGTATTTAAGCATTGTGCCTGTGAATATTTTTCACATTACATAGAAGAATTTTTTTAGCCATGTGGCCTCACCAAGATCTACTCAATGAGACGTCATAGAAATGCTCGAGCTACATCTTTGTTGTAATTCAAATGTATTTTTAATTACCTCTCCACTTTGTGGAAGATAATAATAATAATAATGAATTTTATGTATAGTGTGTTTTTCAGGGTAATCAAAGACACTACACAAGTTAAAAGGATCATAAAAAGCAACATACTAAAAGCACAATGTAACACACAACATTAATCACACATTAAAAGCAGTTCTGAAAAGGTGAGTTTTGATAAGTGATTTGAACATGGACAGGTCGGTGCAGTCTCAGGTGTGTTTAAGGAGAGAGTTCCAGAGGGAAGGGGCAGCTACAGAAGGCTCTGTCACACCAGGTCTGGTGCTTGGTCCTGGATGGTGGATACAGGAAGTTGGCATCAGAGGAGTGGAGCCTTCAGGAAGGAGTGTCACAATGGAGCAGGTTGGTGAGGTAGATGACAAATGTATGGATTTCAGCTTTAACATCTTGAATGTACATATACTATATTTTTATTTTAGTGTTATCGCCTTATAACTAACTAAACCATTTGAAAAATGTTGACTGAATGTTTTTTCAGTGGTTCTCATACATACAGTTCACTAAAAAGTGTTGAAACATCAGGTCTCAAATTTGCAGTGTGTCTTACTGTACATGACTGTTTGGTAACGGCCATAAGAACAGAGACTATTAGTTTGTTTCTGTGACACTACTAGTTTAACATCTCAGTTTTCCAGTTAAGTGTCATGCAGAAACCACTACTACCAATGAAAAATTGAGGTGTTTACAAAATCTCAGCCTCTCTCTTTCTCACTTCCTTCATGTTTGCCTCCTTCACGCTCCCTGTTCTCCTTCCCTCCACGCCCTCTCCTGCCAATCATCTGCCAGAAATTATGCAGATTTTCCTCTTAAAAACATGCTGCATTCAGAATTTACGTCCCTCCTTCCTCCCCTCTACACTCCCCTCTATCCCTGCCTAAAAATGGATGACCTCAACTTCATTTGGAGAAGCAATGTTTCACTGCATTTCACACACACTCCGTCTGTCTTTCTCTCTCTCTCTTCAGCATCATTAAAGGTTGACCTGACAGGGAGGCGTAGTGTGCAAGGTTGAAGGATATGTTTTTGGTGTCCTTGCTAGCTTGTGTATATTTATGTCAGTATGTGTCAGTGTACTGGTCTGCATGTGCAAGTGATGCTTTCTGTATGTGTGTGTGTGTGTGTGTGTGTGTGTGTGTGTGTGTGTCTATGTGCCTTCAGAGGACAAGATATGTTTAAAATAATGCAGAGGGAGGATGTGGTTTCTGTATAATAGGCTGACATTAACTTTCCTTTTCAACCCCTCAACCTTGAACTGAACTGAGCTGGAGTTGCTGTGTGAGTGCTGACCTGAGCCATGCTAACGCAAGACATTTCCTGGCAGGTAGAGGTCACATAATGCTTGTGTTGGGGAACGGTTTCATCGCCTAGCCTGGGCATTCAGATTTTTTCTTCAGCTCTGAATAATTCTCCACTCTGAGTGGTTTGTCACTAAAGAAGACGGCAGTGTAATTTTGTATCTTTAGTGAACAGAATGGAGGCAAGACCAATCAGAGAGGGTTTACAGGAAAATACGTGGAAATACTTGTGTCTTATTGGCTGACAGGTCTTTCTTCAATTGATGATTTTCCTCTCATGATGAGCCAGGAAAACAAGGTGTGTTTAAGTTGGCAAAGTAACATTAAGTTATATTGTCTGTGTGTCAGATTGTTAAACGTGACTTTTCAGAGTACTGTACTCATTATTATTATTGCAGTGAAACCTGTAACTGTAATGAGAGGAGCAGGTCACGGCACGATGAAAAATAAGCAAGTCCATGTGCTGCAGAAATAATGTTACCTAGAAAGTTGCTGGGAGGTGAGTGTGAGTGTGTAAAAGGCAGAATGGGCCCGTGGCCTGCTAGAGGTGTGTGTGTGTGTGTGTGTATGTGTGTGTTGACACTGTAGTCTATAATTTTGCCTACTCCAGGAAAATTTCAAGGAAAAGAAACATCCCCCATTGTAAATTAAGTACAATATGTAAGGAGGGATGTGCGTACTTCTACAGTTTCAACAGCCATGTTCATCTTCAGCCTATATTGTTATTAATATAATGAGAACAGTTGTATTAACCAGCTCTAAAATATTTATGTCACCATAGCCCCAAAACAGTCAATTAAAAATAGTCAAGCCAAAAAAATCTGTTAAAGCTAGTTTGGATTTTACAGCTACATTGTCATCATCTTTTCAAATTAGCTGAACATCATATTTTCAAAAATCAAATTGGCTCAAAATTTGATTATTGTGAAGGTGCAAACAATAGAAATTATGTAAATGCAGCAGTAGTGGTAGTCTAGTGTGTAGTAGTAGTGAAATTGTGTTTGTTGGTAAGCTGTGTTTAGGTGAAAGACAAATGGACAAACAGACATAAATGACCAACTAACAGCAGATATTTTTGTTAACAATGGTATCAAGAATTTTTATATTAGTGCTTCCCTCACTTTTTTGTCTGTCTGTTGCATGTATGCAAATGATGTACTGTTATGTGTATGTATGCAAATTATGTACAATAATTCATTGTGCAAACAGCAGTGATTTGCATCTGACGCATTTAGGTTGCGGAAAGTGTACTCATAATTCGTCCAGGGTTGGCAGATCTGTATATGGCTTGGTAGGTACAATTAAGACCTATGAACTAGTCCAACCTATGTCAGGGTGACTCAGAAAATATGTTTCTGAATTGTTTTTTTTTAGTGTCATGGAGAGCTACTTTGTCACTCAAAGGTGTTACCTGTTTTTTTCTTAATTGAAACCAGTTATATTTTTAATTTTGTATGTTATTTATGCTGTATTATATTATGTAAATGTAGATTGATAATGCTCAGGAGCTTTTGGTAAAAACTGATTGACGACACAAATGGAATGTAAAGTCAAGGACCTATAGGCTTAGTTGAACCAAAGCTTGATGGAAAAGAAATGGTTGGCAGTAAGTTGGATAAAGGCATTTAAAAGGTCTTTGAATTGATTGTAGGAAATATTCTGTAGTGATGATAATTATAAAAATGTGTTTATTTTACTGGCAAACAGTAATATTAATCATTCATAGGTTTAAAGACTTCTTTTCACTTCCTTGTGAGCACTGTTTATTAGCTTCAGACAACACAATTCTATTTCTTTCTAATTGCAAATAAATTCAGTAATTTCCTTGTTTTTATGTTTTCATATGTGTGTGTGTGTGTGTGTGTGTGTGTGTGTGTGTGTGTGTACACGTGTCGTGTTTGTCGTTTTGTCTGTCTGTCCTGCTTGTTGCTCTCACTTTCCTCCTCCATCACCTTCCCTCTCCCAACATTGTTCTCTGACCTGTTGTTTCTGTTTTTTCTATAGGCACAATTGAATCAGCCAAAGGTTTAAAGGTCATTCATCTAAACATTAGGAGCCTTGTTGCAAAAATCAATCTCCTCAGAGCCTGAGTTACTCTTTATAAACCCAACATCATCACTATTTCTGAAACATGGTTACATAGTAATATTACTGATGATGAAATTAAAATGGAAAATTTTGTTTTGTACAGAGCTGATAGGGTTTCTAGAGGTGGTGGTGTTGCCACATATGTCGCTTCAAATCTTGTCACTCAGTGTGTCATTCCTAATGTAGAGCCAGTCAACTTTGAATGTCTTTTTGTCAACATTATTCTTCACAATAACAAACATTTCACTATTGGCAACATCTATAGGCCTCCCTCTGCTCCGACTGACTCCACTAAGATTATTTTGTCAACTATTAATCCTCTTGAGAGGCATAATGAAATGATTATCTTGGATGACTTCAATAGTAACTGGCTTGATTGTTCCTCCTCCAATGATAGGAATTTAATTAATAGTGTAAACCTCAACCTACAAGAGTTGATTATCAGTCGTCATCTCTGTTGGACTGGGTACTTGTCACTAATCCTGAAAGAATAATTAAATCTGGTGTTATGTCAGACTGTTTAAGTGATCACTCTGTTATATTTTGTGTCTGGAAAATCAAAATCCCAAGTTCACCTCCTAAATATATAAGACTGAGACAATGCAAGAACATTAATGTAGATAGTTTTATTCAAGATATAATTTCCATAATTGATATACATGCCCCCATGAAAACAATTAGAGTTAAAGGTAGACACCTACCCTGGACTAGCTCACAGGTTATCAGCCTTTTCAAACAAAGAGATAAAGCCTGGGCCAAATATCGTTTGTCAAAGGATGCTGCCGATTGGGAAACCTACGGATACTTGAGAAATCTATGTAAAACCAAAACAAGGAATGCAAAATCTAACCACTATAAAGAAAGCTTTTCACAGGATTTCCATAATCCTAGACAGTTCTGGAAACAATTGAACAACATTCTCAATAAAACTAACAAAAACCTCTTAAACCAGCTATGTATAAATAACAAAATTATTACTGATCCTCTATTTATTTCCCCAGCTTTCAACCGTCTTTTCTCATCTATCTGTGGTTCCCAACACTTTATTTCTTATGATATGGCTGGCTCTTTAAACTGTACTACTTCTAACGGCTCTTTTTTTCTTTAGAAACATTCTGCCTATTGATGTCTTTTATGTTATAAATGAGTTAAAAGAAAATAGTAGTGCTGGTCCAGATGGTTTGGAGGCTAAATTTATTTAACTTGCAGCTCATGTTCTAATATATCCCCTAGCTGATTTATTTAATATGTTTATATCTACTTGTTCAATTCCTCCCATATGGAAATGTGCTAGAGTTACCCCTCTTTTCAAAGGAGGAGATCCATTAGATGTGAATAATTACAGACCAATCTCTATTATCTGTACCATTGCCAAAACAAAAACCTATTTTTAATCATATATATATATATATATAGATAGATCACAGTACATCAATTTGTGCAATATTCTAACTCCAATCCAATCTGGCTTTAGAACTAATTTCTCCACCACAACAGCCCTTCTAAAATTGACCAATGATGTGTCCACTTCTTCTCTCTATCTTTATTAATGATTTACCACTAATATGCTCAAATTGTCTTATTCATCTATATGCTGATGATACTGTTATATACACCTCTAACTCTGATATATTACAGATCCAGAACTCCTTACAATTTGACTTTTATTTGGTTCATAAATGGCTTCATAATAACAGATTCATATTGAATAAGAAGAAGTCCTGCAGCATGGTGTTTGGCATGCAACAAAGATGTCCACATCCCTGTGGCTTTCATATTTATTTTGATGATGGATCCCCCCTTGAGAGAGTTGACTCCTTCAAATATCTTGGACTTTGGATTGACCCTGAACTCTGCTTTAAGAAAAAGAATAATCTCTCAGTTAATTTTTTTTACCTATAATTGATTATGCTGACATTGTCTATATGAACACCTCTGATACTTATCTTAGACCCCTAAATGTATTATACAACTCTCTGTGTAGATTTATTTTGAGGTGCCCGTATAGAACTCATCATTTCTTTATGTATGAATCACTTAATTGGCTGCAGCCCAAAGCTAGACGGCAGTTTTACTGGGTTCAGTTCATCTTTAAATGTGTTTATTTTAATTGTCCTTCCTATTTGAAACAGTTTTTGGTTCCATATAGATCTTATTCACTCAAACATATGCAATATCCCTTCTTTTCTGTCCCCAGAATCTGGATGCAGGTCTTTTCAGTACAAAGTTCCAGCCAACTGGAATAATCTTCCTCTTTCTCTTAGATCTATTAACTCTTTTCGCTGCTTCAGGACTTCTTTATTCTGTCATCTTAAAACAACCTGTTTATGCTTTTAATTTGTGTGTATTTGCAATTAGAAGATCAATTGTTTCAAGTGCTCCTGGCACTGATAAAACTGATCTGATTTTATGTGTAATTTCTCATTTCTTGTATCCAGTTTCTTATACAACTGCTGAGGGTGGGGGGTGTGGGTGGGAGATAGTGAGAGAGCTGTCTGTATCTGTGTATTTGTAGTCAATGTTTGTGATGTAACATTGTCATTGTAAGTATGTGTTATATTTTGTATTATGTGTTTTTTTAGGACCCCCTTGGAAATGAGATGCTACATCTCAAGGGGCTATCATATTAATAGATACATTTCATTTAATCTTAACCTTATGTCCTTCCCCTTTTATATTGCAGCCTGGACAAGTTGGGTCGTAACAATACTGCAGTAGGCAAAATTTATCCAGATAATATAATTTTAAAAAGACAGAATTCAGTCATTGTCTTCATTTTTCCACAACAATATTTTCTCATGTTTTACTACCTGTACCATCAAGCTGGGAATTGTGGTTCATATCAAGTCAGTCCATCAGCAATGATTTTGCAGCCAAATTATGAAAGTTTACTCAGTCACTTTGAGTAGTTAGTCATTTTCAGCTCTCATTCGTGAAATTGCCATTGTATTATGGGTTTTGGGGATTTTCCATCATGTAGGCGTTGTAATAATAGTAGTTGGTATCTGATATGACACTCATTTTGGTTTGAGACATCCGAGTGGCTGGAATATTCATGTTCAGATTATATGGTAAATCACATCCAAACCCTTCCTTTCTTCTCCATTTTTCACATTTTTAAGCAATGTGCATGAAAACAGTCTATTTAGAAGTACATTTTTAAAGGTTTTTTGATGGAGAAGAATCTGGGCTCAGCCCCTGATAGTTAACAGTCCAGCCAACGCCCCGGGGTTTCACAAATCAAGATTTACTTGAAATCCTAGTGTGGATTGTTTAGATTAGATCTGTGGGTGAGATAAACTTACTATACAAGATAAAGCATCTGTTATTGATTTTGGGTAGAGGAGACAAAAGCCCAAATGTTCCAAGGCGATATTGTCTGCAAATTAAACTTATTTACAGCTTGGTCGTATTTGGAAAAGAGTTTTATAACCAGGTAGTGGATTTTAATATGGCGATTTTGTATGAAAAATAAATTATTGCAGATCTTCACTTTTGAAAAAAATCTCTGTTGCAGATTTTTCAATATGAAATACCATTAGACATTTATTCATGATTAGAAACATGCATGTCACTCAGAGTACCATATATGTCTTTAAACAGAATAAGTAACATGAAAACACTCCCCTCCCTCTCCTCTCATCTGTTGCTGTCTCTGGCTGAATCAAAATTTCAACACTTGTGGACTGAGTTACACAACATTTAACGCCTCTTTTTGCAATTTATGCAATAGGCATTTCTGCTTTATGAGATAGGTAATGTTTAATATGCATGGTAAAGTTTCTACTTTGCTTTGATTATTGGAGAATTCCTGTAGCACTTTTAATATTATAATTGCAACTAAGGATCCTTATATTGAAAGTTGTCTCATGTTTTTTTTCTTTGTTGGATGACCATCAACTGTTTCACTCTCTAAATGATCAGGCCAATGCATACTTATATACATTAAATGTGGAGCTATAAATTGCGTATAGCTAATGTAGGTACCTGCTGTTACTATTGGTAATATTACAATTTTGTATTATTACTGTTTCTTGTATATTGTCACAATATTATTGCTATAAATTATGGATAATCTTCGAAGCTAAGTGTGCACTCCATGTGGACTCTCTGGAAGTCTGCATGAAGTATTCTTGAGGCCGTTTATGGACTTGACTGACTTGAATGACTTGTGGATTTCATGAAAACATGCTACTTATGTTGCAGCAAAGACATTTGGAGTAAGGTTTTTTTCCCATCTGAATATAACCAATCCAACTGAGCTGAGAAAAGTATTTACAGATGTTGTATATACATTTATCTCTGTTTCTCTCTTTTGTTTGGCTTTTTTGTTGGCATTTTTGGCCTTACTGGACAGTTGATAGCTGAGGCAGACAGGAGCGGAGGGGAGAGGGAGGAATATGATATGCAACAAAGGTCCCCCGAGCCGTGGACGCTGCGATTATATGGTATGCATTTTAATTACTCTGCCACCAGGATGCTCTGTTTTGCTCTCTCTTTTTAAATACTTTATTTATGCATATATTCCATTTTGATAAGACAATATAAACAAAACAGAACAAACCACAACAATAACACAATAAAAGACTGACATTTTTGAAGATCATGGGTACAGTTACATAATCGCAAACTACTATAAGTGTAGCATACAACCTGTTCATACAGTACATGTCAGTGACAACATTTATTTAAGATGAACTTTGATATTTTAGTTTGGCTCATTTCCCATCTGCTAACATGGAGGGGGCGGGACTTATGATCCATGCTACAGCCAGCCATCAGGGGGCAATCGAGATGTTTTGGCTTCCATTTTGGGAAGTTGTCATGACGTCCATAATTATATACAGTCAATGTCGACAGCAAGAAAATGAGTTTCTTTGTTGTATTCAGCTGAGCAAGACATCTGAATAACTGACTAGCAGGCTGGGAAGAGTGTTTCACTGCCCTCTCAAGTTTCAATTCTGTCGCACCTCGCGGGGTGTGGTCAGAAGTGTGATTTATTGTACATGTAGCCATGTGCAATGAAGTGTTGAGTGTTGCCTTTTTTAACAGACTGAAATAAAACTAACTGAGGGATGCCTGTAGTGTGTGATTTTCCACAATCTCATTTGCGCACATTTGCTATAGAAATGATGAAAGCCTCGCAGAAGGATAGTTGAAGAGAAAATGTGATGATGAAGAAATTAAAGGAGAGATGTATGGTGTGACTGTAGTATTAGGGACCCACTGGCAACATCAGAAGCTGAGATCCAGTGTTACTCATCAGTATTATCATCCCATGAATCAGCTGTAAAAACAGTCTGAATCTGCAGTCCATATGTAGCTGACCTCAGCATCAGAATGAACTTGCATGCAGCATCTGTCACAACAAAACCCTAACCCATAACACCGTTCACAAGGCAACGTCTAGTCACTTTAAAGAATCAGATTTTTTTGAATCAGTCTTTAACTTGTCTGGTTTCAAACCTTTGAATCGCCACACACATCTCATATTTCTCATCGATTCAAGGTCTGGTTTTGTGCCTATTTTATCTGCTTAGAAAATAATAATAATATCTAGCTTCCTTCCTAGCTATAGTCATGAAAAAAAGCTACGAAAAAATAACAACAGAAATAACAACTCTTAAATCAAAACAAGAAATCAGCTAACATGAACACAATGTCAGGTTGAATGAATGAAGTGAAAGAAAATGGAAGTTGAGTCAGGTTATTTCAAATGAAAATGTAATAGACAGCACATCCTTTCATGTTTACACATTACAAAAGAAACTTCAGATTCACTTTAAACTCATACAGCATGTGCACACAGTCATTGTGACCATATTGTGACATATTGTGCAGGAAGTGTCCTTCTCTGTCCCATGAGTCTTCATATCTTTCATTCTCAACCAGAGAGTGAAATATACCAGCCATCTGATCTCTCAACATGCTTGTACTGCAGCACTCAGCGATATGTATGTGTGTGTGTGTTAGTGTGTGTGTCAGTTTTTCCATCACTGGTCCTTGACAGTGGGGTGTCAGAACTCACTGACAGCTGACCCACACTGCCTGCATGACTAATGAATGCACACACACACACACACACAAACACACACATATTCCTGAAATTTCTCCTGTATGCATAAATGCACTTTTCTCTCCTATTCTCTCTTGTCTCTGTCTTCACACTTTATCTGTCTCCTTCCTGTGTGAGTGTCAGTGTGTGTGTACATGTGTGTGTGGACAGCTGTGCTCTACCGAGCTTCCGTCCTTCCCTGTGGACAGTTCACATGGTGCAGGTGTGCACCAGCTCTCCTCTACATGTCCTACACACACACAAACACACACACACACACAGCTGATGGAAGGGGAGGTGACAGCTGAGAAGAAGAGAAATCGTGTTGAAAAGAGTGTGAAACGGAGAGAAGTGGGAAACGCAAAATCTAACTTGTTCTTCTTCGTTGAAACTGTCACCATGATACCGGTCCATAATAGGACTGTCTGGGCTGATGGAGGGACAGTAGCTGCATTTTGTAGATACAATTAAATCCACCCACACCTAAACATATTTGTTTGTCATCTTCATATTAATTTGTTTTGTGTGATGCAACTCAGAAGAGCTGTGAGGTTGCAAATTAATGTTTGCAAATATTGTGTTCACTTGTGATATAAGGTTTCAGAGAGATGTATTTTGAATTATTTCAAATTTACAAAGCTGTAAGTTACTGTGAGGATATCATCAGTAATGTAAATAACTCAGAAATAGCATTTCAAAAGTTGAAAAGGATCTATTTACTCCTGGTATTAACATGTGATCTGTATCTAGATACATTATCTGGATAATGACCTCCGATCCATGGGTCTTTACATTTATTAAAATACGTTCTAATTTCTCTCAAAATTTACCTGCTGGCGGTACAAGATGAAAGATCATATATACATGAAATTTCAAGAAATGTACAACTGCTGGTCTGTCCACCACTTTGGTCTGGACTGAAATGTTTCAGTTACGTGTGGTTTGTGTTTTCGTGTTGAGAAACTCTAAAGATATCATTAAATCAAACCTTAAAAATTTGCGGGCGGCAAGTCCTCCAGTCAGCTAATTGCAAAGCTTCAAATTCTGGATTTCACATTCAATTTTTATTGAAAGAACATCATCAAACAGTTACATAAAAGAACACAAATAACATAACAGCTCAGATAACTACACCAAGCAAAGACAATGATTCAAACAACATGCAGTCATGTGACATGGACACAAGCCAATAAAAAATAAAGAAATAAAGAATAGGCCAAAAAAAATGTAGGCATCTCACAATTTTAGGACTGTTACTGTGAAACTAGTTCATTTTGCATTGTGTAACAACGTAGCTATTACACATTTTGATGTGAGACTGGGTTGTCAGGCATCATAATTGGGTCAAAACTTCAGTTTGTCCAATACATTCATAACTTATGACATTCCCATCAGACTCTGCTAAGACGATGAACATGGTTAACTTCAACATCAACCACAAAAGGATGAACAGAAAGATCAACCAACATACTTAAAGTAGCAGAAATGATGTATGACAGTTAAGCAAACACTAAAGAATCAAAGTTTCACTTTAGGTGAGGATCTAGATTGTTGGCTTCTTTTACCATTTACACCATGTTAGATAACCAGCAGTATCTCAACAATGAGACAATGAGAACTTGTAGCAGCTCTGCGGAGACAAGCAGACAGACACTCACCACTTTTCTGTCTTCCTCTCTCTGTACCACACACACATGCACGCACACACACACTCATTCGCATTGATGCCAGTCTTCCGTGCGAGGGCAGAGTCAAGTGTTCCGTTGATGTTTTTCTCTCTTCATAAATATTAATGAATCACTCTCTCCATCAAAACACAACTGGTACTCATTTATACAGAGACCTGCATGCAAACACACACACACACACATACACACTAAAATGCATGTGTGTACATGCTAAAAGAGCACGTACTATATGCATGCACACTCACATTGCTAAAAATATGCAATAAATCCCTTAAATCTGTCATCCACAAATCTTCATTGACTTCCTTTTACTAGAGTGATGAATAGGTGATGTATGATGATGTGTGTGTCACTTAATGTATGTAATCAATTGTTTTTGAAAATGAGAAGATTTAGAAAAAGTCAGGCAAGAAGATGAATAACAGAAGACTTTTTGGTTGTTGGACTATTTTAATACCACATCTATTTCCAGATAGATAGTAAATAGATAAATATGAAGTGTGCACCAGGAGCTACATGAAGAAAAACAGGGAAGCAGAGAGAGAAAGAGCTGGATGTAAGATTTTTAGACTTTATTTAGGAATTAAAAGGAGCAGATGTGGAGGTAAACAGTTTCACAAAAAGCAACAAAATCAACACAAATGAGATAAATAAAAGATTTTTCCAGTTCTGAAATGAAAAGATATGGAAAGAAACAAAGAAAAAACAAACCTGGAGGATAGAGAGAGAGTAAAGGATCAAGTATGGGCTATGAAATAAAAGAATTAGAAAAACAAGATAAAGAGATAAAGAAAAGCAGTTGACAAAAGTCTTGAACAGTAAAACGTAAAGACAGAGACAGACAGAAAAACAAAAACAACAGACCGGTTATAAGAGAGAAAGGGAGAGACAGATTAAGTGTATAGTGCAGGTGGGAGGTTTGGGAGGTAAACTGGTGTGTAGGGCTGAGGAGTGCTGTACCCAGATTTGCAGTCAATTAAGTTGGATTTACCGGGCCCATGATGAGATCCTCACTGCCTGTGTGTTTTCATATTGGACTGGGGGTACAGGTAAGCCCTGATGCTTTCTTCCTCTCTTTCCCACTACCTTCTCCTTGCCTCTCTTATCTCTTTGTCTTCCTCGCTCATCCTCAGCTGCGATGTGTCCCGGAGGCTGGCTGTGCAGCCACTGGTAGAGCAGTAAGAGCTGTCCGTAATCAAGACTAAACCTCCCTGAGGGCCACCAAGAGGCACCTCACAAACAAAACGGTTTATGAAGAGAGAAGTGACACACATACATACAGATACGTGCACACTCCCGTAGTGGGAATACAGTGAAGAAAAGCTATATGTTGTGATGATGATAGGATGTATACTATCAGCCAAAACCATACAGTACATTACGTACATGCATCTGGAAATGTTTGCTGAATAATGGTACACATACTTCTGCACCATTTGTGGTGACACAAGTCACCTAATAACTTAAGATCCCCTCAAGACATTATGCTCTTCTTCGAACAATAATGTGCGTCTGTTATGGGTTTTTTTTCACAAAAAAGTATAATTACCACGTTAAAATCCTTAAAGAGGCCATATTATGCCCCTATTCTACAAGTTAACACAGTTTCCTTGGATCTTAATAAAATGTATCTGACCTGCTTTGGTCAAAATATCACAAGAGTCACGCGCCACTGTAGTCTTCTCATCCTGTCTAAACAGTCCCGTTAAGAATGGCCGGTTTGAGTGTAAATAAACTCAGATTTTGCTGTGATTGAATTGCAATAAATGGATCAAAAGGATGCTGAAATAACTACATTGTGATGTCAATTTGTAAAAAGTCTGAATTCATCCTTTGTCAGGTCTGTCTGCATGACAACAAGCAAACAACTGTTAAAATGCTTGTTTTTTGAATGGAGTTCGGATCAGAGCTATGCTAACATTGTAACTGTTCCCTCCACAAACAAAATAACGTAATCTACAGGTATAAATATGCCAGCAATGTTATTGTTTATACACATAGATATCTTCATACTGTGTAAATTTAAAATTATATAAACTCAGCAGCATTTAAGATGTTTATTACTGATGACAGCAGCTGAGGTGATGTGTGACTCAGGTGTTAGTTCCGGCTAGGTAGAGAAGCAAGATTGAAGATAAATCCACTTAATTCCAAAAGGTGAAAAAATAAAGAGCAGAATCAGCAGCAGCACAGGACTCTTGGCTCTGCTCCCCAGCCGCCTCTCTCCTGCAGAGCTTGCTGGGTGTCAGCAGCTGTCTGTTGGAAAGCAGTGGCTCTGTCCCCCAGTCCAGCCCTGCCATACAGGCAAATTTTTGGTCCTTTGCTTAGCCTACCTTTGCCCCATGTGACATATGAAGGGGCATCAAATCTGAGTGGCTTGTTGAATCCAAGCGGCAACCTCTAGGGCTGAAAAATGAAGCCAATGCGTAAGTGCCAAAAACTGCAGTTCCTTGAATGACCACATGAAGCAGGCTCCAAAAGCGAGTCAATCCTCCTAGACCCCCATGTTAAAATGCCCAACTTTACAGCAGAAATAAACATGTGTACAGCCTGGTACAAAAAATGGTTAGCTAATATAGCTAATTTCCCCTTTCATGACAACTGTATGGGGGGTGAATTTTTTTATAACTCACCCTTTTAAATTTTATGAAGGTGTAAAGTTATGCATAATTAAGGAGGTGGCCACTTCAAGTGACAGATCGCTAGCCGCTAGGTGGCTTGTTTCAGCAACCAGGTTTCATTAGGCCCCCCTCAGCTCCACCTCTTTGTCCATTTTGGATTAGCCAGGAGATACGTGGAGTCAGGCACTGCCAAGATGGTGACAGCCAGAGCCACCCACTTTGAGCTTCAAAACTGCTCTTCAGAAACTAATGGGTGACGTTACAGTGACTACATCCATATTTTTTTACAGATATGGTTAAATCACATGAGTACAGAGCAAGCCAGCGCACACCAAACTGACAGGGTGGTCTTATTTCACAGCTTGTGTGTTAGTAGGCTCATCAGAGACCCAAATACATACACATAAGTACTGAAAAAGTGAGTTTTTATAATATACCCCCTTCAAAATGGCATCTACTCCTAAATAAATATGCAAATACATGTCATTTCAGAAGTGCTGGAAAACAAGATGTCTCCTCCTTCACTGTAGAGTCCATTCAGTCCAATGTTTGTGCACTGGAGGCTTCAAGTTTCCACATCACACTTGTGTAAGTTGCCTACCTCCACCAGGATTGACTTCCAAATAAGTTGTGATGTCACAAATCATGCACGTAGGCCTGCCCCTTAAAATCTGATTTTCAATGAGTACAGAGAAACTTTCCACTTTCAGCAGATGAATGTGAAAACAAACTCTGCACATACAACATTCTGCACAGTGAAGCTCAAACATTCAACTGTAGGAGCAAGAAGAAAAACACATATGAGTGGAGGGGAAAATCTAATGGCTGCCAACAATTAACAGTGAAATTCTATTCTGAAACTTTACAGAATGTTAACACAGATATTAATATCAGAGTTTCTTTTGTCTTGCGTGCATGTCATGCATTTGTATATGACTGTATAACTTATGAAATTTCAACCCACATTAAGTATTTTCTAACACTAAATGTAACTGTATTTTTGATAAGCCAAAAGCCTTAAGTATATCTATTAGCCTATAAAGAATGTTTTATTGTACTTTTTTCTGCATCACTTCAGGGCACAGCACAGAACAAGCTGTAAACACAACACTGACATATTATCACCTTTTAAGTTGTAGTGGGGAACGTGTTAGCAAGCAGTTGCCAAATTACAAATGGTGGAGACATGCTGCTATATTAGCATGTCATTTAGATTCATATTTTCTGGGCACCTACTGAATACAAGTCTAACATTCACTTTCCCTCAACTTTTTTCTTGGCCTCAAACAATTTCTGAGGGAAATATGTGGCTCTTTAGCTGCCAAATGCTGCAGTATGTTCACAAGCTAGTCGCTAACTTTGTCTGTCTGCTGTTTGAACACAGCTGCCTGCTTTGACAGGACGTTAGGTTGATGAGAACAGTGAGAGTGAACCAAATCAGTAAAGCTGTGGCTATAAAATCAAAACAATGAACTGAAAGATGTTAAAACAGTAGAACTAAGGGAACTGCAGAGTCCAATGATACCACAGTTGTCTGTGGCAGCTGACACCTATGACATTACACATAATAATTTGACTTATTACTGATATAAAAATATTGATTGGTGGTGATTGGTTAAAGTAAGATCAGTACATTGAATTAAATGTCACAACTCCAAACTGCAAGCAACATTACATCACATTAAAAACTGTAGATATGGCACGTTGAAGCATCATGAACCATTATCTTGCTGCATATAACACACATTTCCCTGTAATTCAGTGTGAAATTTTCGATGTTTGTATAGTCCTCATGCTTGAAAAACTACAAACTAACAAACATATTTGCTTTAATTGCTTACAGTCTCATTGCTCTGGTGCTGCACTTGTCTTAATGTACTAATTACTTCACAGCAATGATTAGTTTGAGTTTCAAAGTTAATTATATTAATGCATTCATTAAAATAATTATTTCCTACACATGTTTTATACATATATATATGTTTTTAATTATTTAAAACAATTAATGGCATTTTGTAGATGGCTGCAGTCTAAATCTATAGCCTTAAGATGAAGACTTTTAGCTGCTTTGCACACTGCAGCCAGATCACTACAATTTAGATGTTTATTCAAAGCAACTGGTGTCTGGTATGTCTTACCTGGGAAAGTCTTGTGTCGTACAGAAAATGTTGTTTTCACTTTGTGTGAAATAAATGTAGACATAGCTGACCAGTTGTCATAAGTTCAACCACCACGACTGAACCGACAAAGAAAGAAGTGCCACTGACTGTAACTCAAACGCCAACAGAGAAAATGAAGACACTGTATATGACAGACAGAAGGAGGTGAGGTAAAGAGAAGTTGGACACACGTGGGGAAGAGAGACAGCAGGATACTGACAATGAAAGGATCACAATGAGAAGAAAAATATGAAGGGAAACAGCAAATAGAAACATTGAAAGTGAGAACTGAAGAAGTAAAGGAGAAAAGGGGATGGTGTGGGCCATTAGCTGTTGTTATCTGAATGCTATGTTAGCAGTTTCAACACACACACACACAGCTAACAGTTTACACAGCACTTTATTTCTCCCATAAACAAAGTGTAAAGCCCAGCTTGTTCTCAGAGCAGCCATATATTATAAATGGAAAACCCTAGAAGGCTGCAAAGAGTGGGTGTGAACTTGTGCAACACACAACCAGTCAGGTATTTTCAAGAGCTATCGCACTACCTATCTTCTCAATTTTACATTATGCCTGTTAGTATTACAGTTGGTGTAAACTATGTTGATGGCGTTCATGTACTGCAGTACTAATATGAACAATATGAAATAGTGAAACAACGGCAAACTGAGTGAGTTTGTTTCAATGACTCTTGAAACAGTTAATTTGAATATAGGTGTGAAAGAAGAAATTGAAGATGCATTTTCTTACAAAGGATGTGTGTCTCTATGTGTTTGAATAGAGCGTGTTTGCAACACACACCTACATATAAAACAAGAGTGTGTAGAGGATAGGACAAGCAGGGTAAAACAGAGTCCATGGAAATGGTGGAACATGTGATCTCTTTTGATAAGCTAACTCTACAGGATGGATGGATGGACAGATGGATGAGAGAGTGAGAGGCGGTGAATGAATAAAGGAATAAACTGAACTGGGCATACAATTATCACTTTCAAGTGCACACACAGAGAGAGGAGCACAGGGAGGGACTGCAAACAGATACAGAAAACCCTGTGAAGAAACACACACACACACTCGCTGTGAGAGCTAGCTGTGTGCAGAGTGTGTACTAATTGTTTTGCTAAGCGTAGTAATTGTAGCTCTCATTGGCTTCTCCAAATGTCAGCACTTCCCGCTGCCAAATACATGTACTTAGTGAAGTATTTAAACACAGACATGGAAAGACAAAAGAGGAGACACACCCATATTGACACATGCTCATATACATTGTGTACATGTGCACAATGACATACACTCAGTACTGTCTTCAAGGATATACAATATACATGATAGGAAGGTTAAGAGGAAGAGGTTTTGTATAGGAGGAGTAAATTTAGCATGCAGTGGTAGAGAGGGATAGAGTACTTGTAATAGAATGGATAAACAAAGGATAAAGAGGACAACAAAACATAAAAAACACCAAGATAACATTTGTAATAAGAACGTAGTAAGTGTTAGAGTGTCACTTTATAGATATTGTTGATGTTACAGAAATTAAGTAGTGATTTCTTTCAGACTTTAAAGATGACACAGGAGTCTGGTGTATCCTGAGGTTAAAAAGCATTTTTTTTCTGTTCTTTGCTTTATTTGCATCCCCATTAGCTTCCAAAAAGAGTTTGCTGGCATCCCGATTAAAAAATAAACAGCAATTTAAAAATTCCTGTATAAATGAAACAAAGAAAATGCAGACCTGACCAAACATTAATTACAGAAAACAAGTGAACTGGTAAAGAATAAAAAATATTCATATTAAAACAAAATAAGATGTGTAAACACAAGATACATATTCAGGATGAAGGCAAATATCAGCTGTCTACTACTGGCAATGACTTGATGACATTCTGGATGGTTACTCTTAAGGTTTACAGAAACACAGTCAGACCAACCCATGATTCTAAACTCTAACTATATGTGAAGTACTTGTACAATGACAACAAAGTTGAATCTAATCTAATACAGTGTATTCAATTTGGTTACCAGCTTATATGGAGCCAGGAGGCAGTTAGTCTCGATTAGCATAAAGACTGAAAGCAGGCGGAAACAGCTAGCCTGACTCTATCCAAGTTTTTAAAATATACCTACTAGCACCTCTAATTCTGACTAATTAACATGTTGTATATCATTTGTTAAACAGAAAGAAATGTAAAAATATGGGAAATTATGTGTTCTAACTCATTCTTGAACAACAGCCAGTGACTTCCTGGAGTCTTGTCATGAGGTTGCCAGGACAACAAATGCATAGAAATGCTGGGCAGACAGATAAACTGTTGTACGCTAAAATAATGCAATAAACATAAACCCCAAACTATTCTTTTAAAAGAGATAGTTCTCTTCAATACCAGCAACACTTAACATGTCACAAAATGTGTGATTACCTCCTAATGAAAGACAGATAGTAATCAATTCACAGTAAAACGTTCCAAATCTTGACTCATATGCACAATCACACACAAGGGTGTGACATGTAAGTGATACATACTGCAGACTGCTGCTAGTCAGAGAGGAGAAATTGCTCACAGTTCTTAAAAAAGAATACCACTTGCACATCATATATACTATTGGAGTTGTAAACAAAATCAATACTGGAGAACATGATGAACTCCCTCCCACAGGTCTAGAAATGACACAGGACCCTGGTGTAATCAGATATATAAACATTTCAGCAGCTCACACCACCTTGGACCAAAGGCTGAATGCCACAGCTGACCACAGGGATTGCTATGTGTGGCCTTACTCGGATTGAATGACAGTGCAGATAGTAAAAAAGACATTGCTGAGTCTGGGTTTAAAGATAAATGGGTAAAGTCATCCAGGACTGTGCTGTAATTGGACACATAACCAGCAGTACTGATAACAAGGCATGTCAGCAACTGTATGAACAGTGATGGGATGACAGGGAATTTAAATAATTACACTTACTGCTGAGTGCATTTTGTTATAGATCTCCCAGCAAATAATGTTCAGTGGAAGCGCAAACCATAAAGTTGTATGAAAACTTCAGATACCTGCAGAATATTGGCTCAAGGACTGAGTGACAGTGCATATACTGAACAGACACTGCTGAGTGTGACTTTAAAGTCACAGTCTGGAAAGGCATTCAGGCCTCTGCAGTAATCTGATACAAAGACTGCACTGCTTATCAGAACATGCTACCTTGCAGTATAGACAAAATGTTCATGTACTGCTGAATGTGTACTGCCAGTTAGTGACAAAGCACATATGGATAAATATTGCTGAACAGACTTTCAAAAAGCAAATCTGTGAAGTCACTGCGAGTTTGAAGATGACACAGGATTCTGGTGTAATCTAATAAACAGGCTGCTGGTACCCTGCCAAATGCTTCCTGACATAAAGAGATGACTGATGCTCTGCCAATAGGACATGTAAACACTCACACTCTATAGATGACAACATGCTGCACAAGGGGACCAACCTGACACTATAAAGCTGGAGGCAGTCTGAACAAAAAACACCATGAAAAAGTTTTTTTTTTTTTTTAAGGGAAACTCTCATATCATTACTGTGGACGTTCCAACCATCTTCAATATTAACTGTGTTTGTTGAAGCCAAGATTTTTCAAATACATTTAATATTGGCTGACAAAATGCAATTTTCCCTGTTAATAGTCAAGTTGAGGCTGTTTCTTAGGGTTACTACAATACCCAGTATTCATTGCCAACACTGGACAATTCTGCCAAGGATGTTAGGATTTTGTATCAGAGCAAACAGTTTGGCTGACAAGTGTACAAACAGAGACATGAGCATGAAGTTCAGGCTGGAACCAGAGTGCCAGCTGGCATGCATGAGGTAAGCCTTCCTGTCAGTTGATGTAGAATGCCTCAAAGATCATGTAATTTATGTAAAAGAAAAAAATGTAAAAGAGAAAAGAAAACACAGAGAGCGTAGCAGTTTAAGCACTGTGTCCACATACAGTGTAACAGTCCAATAGAAGTCCATTGTAGTCTTAGACAATATCCTAAAAGGCAAAACACAGGAATTTCACTTGCTTTACCACCTCAGAGACAATGAGGTAGGAATATTTCAGGTCGGTTTTGTAACAAAACAATCGTTGTAATGAATGCATTTGGTTGGAAATAAAATAGATCTTAGATTTCTGTGGTTTTCTTTCATACACTGTATATATAGATGGATGAGCGAGGTGTGATGTCACCCATTAGTTTGCATTGGAACTGGTTTGAAGCCCAGAGTTGCTGCTCATGATCGGCACCATATTTTCCTTTTGGAGCCAGGACCCTCCAAATAAGTGTGAGTGTAGAATGTTGCCTTTCGCACTCTGGAATCACACCCTGTAACCTTGGACCGAAGCTAAAGCTAGCTTACTGGGAGTACTGAGCTGTGCTAATATTAGCTACTTTAGCTAAATTGTGCTAACAAGACAGGCATTGTAATCAAGTAGCATTAAATTTACAGACATACAACTGTCCGAGTCAGTGCAAGTCCAGGAGTCAGAAAGAGCAGCAGGTGAGCAAACTGTCAATCGCTGCTGTCAATCAACACCCACAGGGCAGACATCAAAGCTACTGCAAGTCTTAAAATCTTATTAATGGAGCAATAATTTCCAAATTGAACACCAGCACACTTATTAGAGGACTTTAATTTCGCAATTGAGACCATAATGACTCATTGAAAAAAATATTGACTTAGTATTGCTTTTTGAATGGGAGTCAACTGGAGCCAGGATTTTTCGGAGCCAGCATCTAGTGGTCGTCAGTGGTATTTTAAAGTCGAAATCAAAGATGAAATGAAAAATGCCTTTTTTTTTTACCCTTTTAGATCAAATCCCCCATCATATAGTGCACCTATTTAACAATATAAACATAGCACAAAAAGTAAGGAAATTTGTGTTTGGTAGATTATTTCTTTGTTCTAACAATGCCTCTGGGCAATAAATCTTATACTGTTGTGCCACATTTGTAAGGAACATGCATTTGTGGGATGAGCAGCAGAGCTGAGTATGTGGGTTGCATCGATGAAAAATTTGCCAGATCTTCTCTCTAGCACAAAACAGGCCTAAAACCATCAAAACAAAATGTATTCACAGGAAAAACTGAACTTCCGACTCCTTAGAGGTTCTTTTATCACAACCAAACGCTGGATAAGACTTTTTTAGGCAAAGAAAATGTTACAGTTAACTTTAATGAACTGAAAACACGATATGAAATAGCAGCAGCTACGCCTATACTCTGGGGTTACGCCATCGTCATGTTGCGTAATCAATATTGTCGCCGTGGTAGCGACTTGTCAATCACAATATAGCCACGCCCTAAAGCATTCCCTGCTTTATCGTCCATTTTACTCTAAATGGGACAATAATTTACAAAATGATCATCATGCTATATTGAAGAGGACTTGAAACTAGCAATTGAGACCATAAACTCATAAGGAAAGTGTTTACTGAGGTAATAAATCAAGTGAGAAGTAGGGTCATTTTCTCATAGACTCATTCCATACAATCGGACTTCTTTTTGCAGCCAGTGGAGTCGCCCCCTGCTGGCCATTAGAAAGAATGCAGGTTCAAGGCCGGGAGCTACCTGCTTGAATATGACAAGTGCTTATGTAGGCTAGAACCAACCAATTTCAACCAGTAATATCATGACATCCTCCCATCAATCAATCTTCAACTTTTAGCGGCACAAAGCTAAGATTCATTATCGCATGCCCACTTTTCAACATTGAAATCAAATTACTCCCAGCGTTTTGTCCTGCCTGTCTATCCTGTTTCACTTGGAAATATGTCACAATACGGAAGTTAGTTACTCTAGAAATGCTGTGTCATCTGGACTTTAAGGCATTGACCTCAGCCTCAAGCAGTGGTAGTCGCCAAATGGTTCCTTTCAGTATGGGCTTAGTTAATCTCTACAGAGATTATGAATGACTGTCTCACCTTTTGTAAATCGAGCAAAAGGGTGGATGCAACATACAAACGCAAATTAAAAACCCAGTCAATGCATCCTGTCTATCCACTGGAAAACCTACACAGACAACCTTGACCTATTTGGTGCACAGAATTGAACCTGTCATATAGTAGACAGTTGCCAAATGTAAGCCCTCACTGCACAGGTGACCTGTCACCTACATGTGCAAGACAATGTTATGACCCTTCCTTTTTGCTGGGCCAGCCATCTGAGGATAGAGGTTCGGGTCCCTCTATAACTACTGGACCCACTGCTACCTAGAGCCCTTGGTCACCGACCAATTAGGACACTGCTTGTTTGTGAGTGAGAACCCACCACGTGTCATCATGAAACCTTTATTACCACTGGAGAAAAAGTACAAAAATTAGCTTTTTTTAGTTGTTTCTACATTGGGTACAGATGAGTGGTCAGCTATCAATCCACACTCCCACAGGCCAGAAGAGAGGATCTGGCACAGTTAGGAGACCCAACACTCAGCATTGTAGTGCACAGGCATATAGCAGGTAACCAGCAGGACAGCTTGGCTGTGGAGAAAGCAGAGAGTCTCTTCATGGCAATCTGTCTCATTGTGATTGGCCTGCTGCAACTGACCCACTGCTGGGGCTGGGTAGCTGACCGAAAAACAGGCCTGATTTCTTGTATAACAGTGCAACAGGCCTCACTTTTATCTGTGAGCAGTGTTACAAAGCTCCCATTCACCAAGTGCTAGACTGATAGGAAATTGTGACTGTAGCAGTTAGGACAGGCTCGGAAGCACTGTGGTCCAACTTTGATCCCAAACTGAGCTCTGGATGTGGGTAAGGAAGGCACCAGTGTTCCCAGCACCAGAGCAAGCTGATCAGTGCACTCTTGACTGTTCTGTCATCTTGAGGACAATATACTGACCATCGCCTTCTCCCTGGAACACAGACACAGGCAAAACTCTGCATGCTGGATGACGCTAAGGTATCCTTAGCTATGTTGACATCCTTAAACTGGAGTGCCCCATCGTATTCTTACAAATTTAAAGTCCCCCTCCAGTCAAAAATGTGTTTTTCATCTTGTTATTTCAGTTGGATGTTTGAGCTGTTCATTCACTGTACAGAATGATGTATGTGCAGAGTTTGACACTAGAAGAGTGTCTTCATATGCTGAAATTCAAGAGTTCTCTGTGCTCACTTTAAATCTCAGTTTGAGGTGTGTACATACAAGCATGATTTGTGACATCATAAGTTTGGAACCAATTGTGGTCCAGTATACAACTTACACAAGTGTGATGTGGATAAGTGCATATAGGGAGCAGGGTAGTTTTATGACTTTAAACATGTTTGGTGGGGGTGTTCATGCATGAAAATAATCTAATGCTGTTTGGACATTTTTGCTCTTAAAAATCGTACTGCTGAAATGAGCCCTTTGCAGTCTAATTTAGATCTCCACATCTCAATTTACTGCTGCTTCACAAAGCTTTTGAAGTCTTTGAATTTAAGGAGATAAACTTAAACGTACTGAGTGGGGTTTGTTTGTGTATAATGCTACCTTATGAATAATAAAGCTTATACAGCATGTACAGAGCCAATCAGCCACCCATCCTGTGAACTAAAGACCTAGCTGGCCAGTCTACAAATCAGAGCTGGTCTCAATGTGCCCCTGCTTTTCCCTGGAGGGATCACACTAGTCTCAATACATCTGTCCACATCCATTTATCCATCTGTCCACCTGTCTGTCTGTTCCTGTGTGTGTGCCTCAGTAACCCTTTACATCCCCTGTGTCCAATCAGCTCATCTGACCCAGTCAGACAGTGGAAGCACCAGGTGCTAGATGCTCAAGTATAATTGGGGAGCCAGGTTGTTTCTAAATACTGTAAAGTACATTGTTATTGTTGGACAGGAACCTTTCTACCACTCCACCTTTGTACTTTTTTTATTTAGTGACAAGATTCAACAAGTTGATTTTAATACAGTAACCTCCTGTTCTACATATAACCACAAAACAATAAAATCATTATTCGCTACAAGTAAAATAATAATCATCGTCTTCAGAAATGTTTTGATGCTCATTAAATCTTAATTACTGACCAAGGCAAACAAGATGTGACTTTTACCATAAAAGTTCAGCTCTTACACAGCATGAGGCCCTCTGTCAGGGCTGTTTGAGAGCTTCTCCAAAGCAAAGCCAACTCAGGCTTATGTCTCCAAACTGAATGATATCCAACAGGACCCTAGATAATATGCAGTGCCAGCTTCATCTCTCTGTCTTTCTCTTGCTTTCATTCATTTACTCTCTGTCCCACTTACATTGCTTGTTGTTTTTCTTTCTCATTGTAATTCCATCCATGTTGTTATTGGAGGTGTGCATGCTACTGCCAGATGCCCCTTTCTAACCTCTTCTGTATTCTCCCAGTACATTTATTCCCGCTTACGCACACACATACACATACACACACACACACACAAATATGAGGACAGAAGAAAGAAAAACAGCTCAGTCCAACATTTAAAATCCTTCATTAGCAACTTCATTAGGACAGCCCTGAAATATTCCCGAGGAATAACAAGTTTTAAGGACATTTAAGGACACCCAAAGTCCACCCCACACAGACACACACACACACACACACACACACACACGCTAGCACAGTAATCTAGTGTCAGTTTGACCCATAGCTTGGTTGAAACCAAGCCAAAGTGAGAGTAATCCAGCCATTAAACATTAATGAAGGCTATTAATGAGGGAGATCTAGATGGAAAAACACCCAATGACAAAGACTGCAGGAAAAGAGGCTGCAAACAACCTGTCCATATTAATCACTGTCCTGTCAGACAGCAGCAAACTCACGCTGATGGGGAAAACAGCACCTCTAGGGATGAATACTCATGACTTGACTTCTGTTACACGTGAGTGTGTCTGCCTTAATGTTGTTGAATATATGGTAGGTACAGGGGTTAAAGTGGGCTGGAACGATCCAGAACGATCCAGAACAGCATTCTGGCACCTTTGATTAATAAGTAAATAAATCTGATTGGCAGTTTCATACATAATAATGTCAAGCAAGTTCATTTTTCATATGCTGCAGTCTGGCATTCCTTCCAGCTGATGCCATCAAGATACTCACTCAATAAATCAGAAAGTAATGTCACCCTACACTCAACACACATCCTTTTTCCGTTCTCATCACTTCCCTTCAGTGGGTTCATGCGTGCAGATGGCCATAACATTGCGGTCATGGTACTTCAGCATCTAGCTAGCTACAGAAGGGAGCGAGCGTAAACGGAGTTGCTTTTATCTGAAGAGGTACGTAATTTCAAATGAAACTCAACAAATATCACCAAAAATACAAGCTGTTTTATTTGCAACTTGGCTATCTGTCTTTCTAACTACTGGTATATTAACTATTGTAACCCTCTGCTAGGGGATTCCTGACTGATATCACAAGCAGTGCTAGCCAGGGAGATAGCCGGGGCACACTTATCACCCCGATCAACGGTGCAAGATGGTGATCATCTTGTACGCTTGCGTCTTCATTGTCCACCACAATGGAGTCTACCAAAGAGTATATGCATACAAGATAATACGTTGGCATTGTGGTTGTCTGCCAGAAACTGACATAAATGTACTTTTATTCAGTTTGAAGCCACATTTTACGATATACTTTTTAGATCTTGGTTTTAATTATATCTTTTAACCGGATGAAGGATTTTAGTCATCAGACATCTACATCTTAAGTTATCAGAGAAAGCAAGTGTTTGCAGCAGCTGGCTAGCAGCCCCTCCCCAGAGGTTCTGTGTCTACCGAAAACTGGGGGAGAAACACTGATTTTTTTACACAAAACTGTTTTATTCAGTGTTTTTACCAGTTTTAATCGCTGTGTACATTTGTTTTGGAGAGGAGGAGACCTCTGCAGATAATTTGGCTCCCGGTAAAAACTTGCTGAACATCTGGATCTTATGTTGTCAGAGAAACAATCTGGGCAAATGTTAGCAGCAGCTCAGCTAGCAACTCCTGCCAGATGTCCTCTGTCTGCCGAATAGCATCAGAGAAACACTGATCTTAACGTGAAACTGCATTCGTCACTGTTTTTACCGGTTTTAATCACCAAGTCTGTTTGTTTTGGAGAGGAGGAGATGTCTGTGGATAATTCGGCTCCTGGTAAAAACCTCTTGAACAATGAACACTGAAGGAATCCTAACCTGAGAGAAGCTGGTTGTTTAACAATGAAAACAACGACTCCCATGATCCCACTCTACTTCACAATGTCATCAAACTCTGTCTTTTGTTGTTGTTATTGTTTTGATTGCGAGACCCCTAGTGGCAGAAATTACATATTGTTCATTTAAAGTTATCTGGTTAATTCAAATTCAGCACAGCCCAGAGCCACAGCAAGAAATGGGTGCTTAAAAGAAGGTCAGCTGATCACATAGTCTGTCCACAAAGAAAACAAGTCCACCAGGGCTCACAGTACAAATCAATTTAGATCTTAAGCTAAAATTATAGTTTCCATGTCCGCGAGGGTCCACTAGGGTCCACATGACATAAATTTCATCATCAGAGGGTGTCTATGGGGTCTGTGCGGACATCCACATACGTGCAATTTGTTGTGTTTGCGTGGACCCGTTCAACATATTATTGAACTACAGTCATATCTATGATTACATTTGAGATAGCCATAATTGTATTGACAAAACAAACTCTAACAAATAACAAAATTGTATTCTCACTAGTCAGAATGGTAAGTAGATATCCACAATAACCTTACTGGTAGGATATCAAGATATCGACAACATTTGTATTGGACAAAATAAAGTGGCTGATGTAACAAACATTTTGATTAGGAAGAAGTGATTTACAGATAGCAAGTCTAGCTATTAAATGGTAGAACATCTTGCCAGAAAAACCAGTAAGAAGTTATTAATCACAAACAGTTGTTAATTAGCAAATTCACTACACAAATATCACAGGCAATGTAGTTACAGAAATGAAAATACAAGAAATATACTGTGCCCTTCACTGACATTGGCACTAGGTAAATGAAAAAAATGTAACAATCAGTTGTGGAGGAAATATTCTGATCCTCTACTTAAGTAAAAGTACTAATACCACAAAGTGAAAATATTCATATTTTCTAAGCTCTGACAGTATTGTATGTGTAAATCTGTGTACTTGTGTAAAGTAACTAGTAACAAAAGCTGTCAGATAAATGCAGTGGAGTAGAAAGTACTACATTTTCCCTCTTGAATGTAGTGATCTAGAAGTAGAAAGTAGCATAAGTTGAAAATATTCGAGTGAACAACTGAACTTCAACTGAACAGTACTTAAGTAAATGTACATAGTTACATTCCACCATTGCTAGCTGAAAGTAGCTGAAAGGGAATGTTTATGTCCAATGTTCTAGAGACCCCTCCTAACTATAGTGTCTTGCCATGGCACAAGTCCCGCTGGTGTTTGGAAAAAAAGTCATGAAGTTGTGCCTTGTGTTGAGCGCATCCCGTGTTGCTCCTCCAGTAGACGGCTGCCTTGACTCAAGAAGGTTGTTGTCACCTGCCACATGCCGCTTCCAATCCCTTGGCTGGATGTCTCCATTTGCGGTAGTGCTGTCTGTGAGGCTGGATGGGATATATCTGGTGTTCCCTGGATTTGCTGCATCAGTGTGGGTGAGGTAGTTGTGTAAAGCCACACAGGCTTTCACAATGTGTACTATATTGTGTGGGCTGCAGTTAATTGGCCGACCAAAAATCCTCCACCGGGATGCCATGATCCCGAAGGTATTCTCTATGATTCTTTGGGCCTGGGAATCTCGGTAGTTGTACACCTGCTGTGCTGTTGTGACAGACAGTGGTGGAAGAAGTGTAAGTAAAGTAAAGTAAGTTAAATACCACACTGAAAATACTCCACTACAAGTAAGCGTCCTGCATTTAAAACCTTACTCAATTAAAACTATTTATTATCAGCAAAATTTACCTAAAGTATCAAAAGTACTCATTCTGCAGAAAAATGGTCCCTGTCAGTGTTTTATACTATTATATACAATGTTTTTGGATTAATTACTGCTGCATTTGCTGCAACATTACAGCATTTTGTTCTAAGACACCCTCTATTGCTGTAAAATATAATTTTATAATTCATTTGTAAATTCTGACAAACAAATATTTGGGTTTTGGGTGCGGTGGGAAGCTGCATCTGTGACAAACACATGCGGGTTGGTGACATCTGTGCCTGGCAGGGTGGCTGGTTGTGGCAGCTCCAGAGATCCGTCAAGTATCTTAGACCCAAAAATACTTTCCTTGAAGATTCCTCCATCGCTTTCACATCCATAGTTCCCCACGTCCACCATCGTGAACCGGTAATGGGCATCACATGCAGCCATCAGAACAAGTGAGTGCCTTCCCTTATAATTAAAGTAGTCACTACCGGCATTTGGGGGGGCTGTGATGGTGACATGCTTCCTGTCGATGGCACCAAGACACAGTGGGAAGTTCCAGATTCTCCAGAAATTCTGTGCAATTTCCCTCCACTGTGTCTGGGACGGGAAAGGGACGAGTTCTGGCTGCAGAGTGTCCCAAACGTCCTTGCACACCTCGGGATTGATCAGACACCGCGGTACACGTCACACGCCAATATACTGCACATGTGTGGAATGCGTCCTCTAAAAGGTAGTATAAACAGAACAACTATCCATCTGTGGTGTCTGCAGCTGCCCATGTGCGTGTCCGCTCAGGAGTATAAATGAAGCTTTAGGGTTCCCCACCTGCCAAATCCCACTTTAACCCCTAGCAAGGTATATGGGAGGGCAGAAAACAGAAAACTGGTTCTTCTCTCTGTTTCCTGATGAATAACTCTTTGGTCAGGCATAAATACAGCCTGCTGGCTCTGAATGTTTCTATTGGTGTTTACAGGGGCCGACTGTAAAAATTCTCAAGAGTGGCAAAGGTAAGGCACAAAAGTGCAGCAGGAAATTATTCATATGGATCAGTAACATTGATTTATTAAATGAAAACATGCATAATTTCACCTGGTATTTAATGCTCAGGGGAAGCTCATTCTAACTGCAGTGTTATTTGTTGAAAGGCACAACAATGAAAGAGAGAGGCAAATTAGAGAAATTTCATAATTACATTTTTAAATGTCAGACATTTAGAGTAAAATTATTACAATAAAAAGGTGACAAAATAAACAGGTAACATGGTCTTTATCTCTCTTTAGTGGCTTGATGGTATGAAACTTCAACTGGAGGTCAGTTATATAACACTGCTGTGACAAGACTTATGTCAACCCTTCATGTTAAGGCCGCTGGCTCAGCTGCAGTTAGACATCGCATTCTGCTCTCTGCCCTTTGCAGTGTTAACACAGCTTGCCATGCATGTTTCACATAGACAGAGGAGCAGTTCCTCCTCTGCACCTCAGATGATCCAACTGGGCCCTGTACTGGAACATTAGCCCTATAGATCCCTAGACTTAATGCTATTTGAACTTACAGTTAATTTACATACTATTGAAATGTGTCCAATTACTTTCCTGGCATTGACTGATATTGTTTAGCACAATGGACCCAATTAGATCTCTCCATCAGTGCAAATGAGTGTCCTGGCAGACCACAAGCAGTTGAAGTAAAATAACGGGTGGCAATTAGTAACAAGCCAGAGTCTGTACAGTGTTGCCACATATTACTGAATAAAATCATTCACCAACCTCACTGTCTCTTATGATAGAAGCTGCGAAATGTACAAGTCGATGCTTGCTTTGTCTCGCTGACACACACACACACACACACACACAGGCAGGAACATCATACACTGTGAGTAAAACTCATAAAAAGTTAAAAGAGACTATATATCACACTTGTTATTATGTGACCAAAATTCTATACTTAGATCACATCATGGCAACTGAGCCATCCCCATGCCAACTAAACAAACTCCATCTGCTAATGAAGACAGTGAGCTGTGGTAAAAAGCGGCGGCTAGTAAGTGGTCCTTGAGTTTAGATTGTTTTGTCGAATTTAAAACTCCCTTCTGCATACCTAAACCCAAGTCCTAAGCCTGAATAAACGGAGGGATTAATCATAGTTCATTCTGATGATAAAAAAAGAAGATCCCCTCTAGACCTATTCTAAGACATATAGAAATACTCTGTTCAAAACAGAGTATATAATAATTTGTGTCTGATTTTCTGTTTTTCCACAAAAATTACCTACTAAGAAATTCTTAAAATTCTTAAAAATCTCCTCCTCCGTCAATAAAATTAAGAATCTGTGAAAATTCAAACATTTTTCATTTCAAAAGTTAAACTGCTTGACACAAGATGTCTCCTAGTTCACTGAGAAGTCCATTCTCAGTGGGTGCATCCCAAGTGTCTTATTTGATATTTCCTTACTCCTCAATCCTCGCTGGAGCCGGAAGTTGTTCTGATCCAGCATTTTGAAGGCCGTCCCAAGTCTCTTATTTCTGCAAGGTAGGAGGAAGGATCTCTGAGGAGCCATGAGTGAGGATACAGGAGAGCAGCCTTCACGAAAGTCTTTTACCTGACAACACGCCCCCTTATTGGATATCATTTACTGATCGGCCGTTGCAGCTCATTGGACTGATCTGATACATCACAACATCACTGCAGTTTCATACTGAAGTGGAGACAGATTACAGAATAAACTCAAGTGTATCGCTCCCAATTTTTTTTTAAAGTTGTTTTCATCTAGTTAAAAATCTGTGTTAATTGTCAGTCTGAACAACAAAAGAACCATAAAAAACTTTCTTCATTTATTAGAAAGATTTTTCTTTTCATGATCTGTTGTTTCCCCCATTAACTGTTATTATGGATAAAATTAAAGTCAGGTAGAGTCTGTCTGTCAGCAAAAAACACAGTTTAAACACATTTATATTTTACATCATTTATCGTCATTTCCATTCAGTCACATGAGGCTGAAAATTCCTGAGTGTCGGTTTAGATATGAGTTACATTATTTCAATTTTCCCTGAAACATTTAAACCTAATAAATCATTTTCAGTGTTCAAAAGCCACTCTACTCATATTCTGGGTTATGAAATAATGAATTCACAATCATAATATCAATAAATACAGACTCACATAATTAATAAATAATATGAACGCATTCTGCCAAAGAAATAGTGGCTGTGTCTCTGAGCAGGACACATTAGTGTCAGCACAGTGCACGTGTGCAGACTAAAACTCCATCAAAAGTGGCCACAGCTGCTAAAGTCCACTGACAGCTGATCCAGCCAAAAGTGAAACCAAAACCCCAAATCTTTCACTGTAGTGAGACATGAGTAAAGGTTTTACTCATTCCTCAATGCGGCCATGTCTTCTAAAATGAAAAAGGACGTGCCACATACCAAATGAACTTGATGAGGTATACAGAAAAGGCATTGCTTGTCTGTGTTTTGGTTTGCAACAAGCCCTTTCTTTACTTTCCTATTTCCTGGTTTGACCAGCACCCAACTGAATTATACCACTGTGCAGTGGATCTTCTTTCCATCTCTTCCTCCACATCCTCCACTTTATCAGAATACCTCTTTTCTTTTACTTTTGCCAGATCTGTCCTTCTCTCTACTTCTCATTTATTTCTTGAGCCATCTCATTTTTATCTTCACTCTCTATCCCTCCTCTTTCTGTCTTTGCACTATCCCTCCCTTTCTCTCTGTCTATGCTAAGTATTGGTAATTACATTATCATGCACTACCCTATGAAATATAGTTTCAGTGACACCAAGTGTGTGTGAGTGTGAGTGTGAGTGTGTGTGTGTGTGGAGTTGATGATGGAGAGGCTGTCTGCGTTTTTAATAAACACAACACTGCAACGCCCCACACGCTAACTGCCTTAGCATTGAACCTCATGCACACATAAGTACACACACATAAACACACACAGAGGCATCTGCCAAGACTAGACTCAAACTTGCAGGGAATTTATGTACAAATAATTACTTTTTAATAGCCAGTAATGTGATTTCCTGCCAAAGAAATATTCAAATGCATCTCAGGCAGTCCAGTATATTATCTGCCTGGAGCTATGGATGCGACTTAGGGGAGACGGCACAGGAAAGACAGATTATTGTTTGTGTGATAATAATTATTTTACCCTTGTCATCTGTGGAGGAAAATGGGAGATAATGCCTTTGTCTCTCTGTCTTCTTCCTTCACTTTCTTCTTTCTCTTTCTCCGACCCTCTTGTTCTATCACTTTCTGAGTCAAGCTGCATCTCCACTCTAACTTTAACTTTTCTCTCAGTGCAGAGGGTGATGTAAGTTACAGGATCTTATTAACCAAAACACATTCTTTAGATCTGTAGCGTTATTAGGACATACAAACTGCTTGTCCATGTTCCTTCCCATGTCTGCTGTGATGCAGTTACAACATGTGTAGATCTGTATCAAAAATATCTCGTAAGCATTTAGAGTGACTGTCAACTTTATTTAAGAATTTCTTTAGATTTTATGCATATCAATATTTTTACTTTCAATAGAAAGTAAGTGTGAGCTCACTGGTGTTTATTTGTAAAATGGTAAAGAAGCTTACCTCGTAGGTCTTAGCAGCATTACACACATCTAGGCTCATCTGTGTTTATGTGGTGTGATGGCCAACATAAGTGAAGTATTTGCTTAGGTAAACATCTGTGGCTTCAAGAAAGGTTTCTCCACCCTGTTTTCCAATACAGATCGATCGAAGTTTTTCTACAATCACGCGTAAATGTCCACATGTTTCCCAAAGCAGCACTTAGGAGCAAGTGTATGCCATTAAGAGCTTCTTAGCTGTCCATGGTGCTGCATACATTTTAAAGTAACTTTGCATATTTAACTGTCTGTAAGCTGTGCTATATATTAAAAATACAAACATAACAAAGTAAAAAAAGATATGCTTTATATTTGGAAATGCTTGAAAACAAAGCTTAATTTGCAATAAAACAGCTTTTGAATTGTGGTCCTTTATAATTCATGTTACTGAGTAGAAGTCTGTTTAAGAAAGTAAACTTGATTGATTTACCTGCTGCTGAAGGTAGACGTTACTTTTAAAGGTATAATGTGTAAAAATTGGCCAGAATTTTAGTTTAAAACATTTCCAAATTAAATAAAATTATCAACAGAATGTGAAGAAATAACAGCTCTGACATCATGTCAAAGACCTATATGAATTGTGTTGCAGGGATACCTACTGAAGTTAGCATGCTATCTAGCTAGCTTCAGCCCGTACTGTCTCGTAATACCACTTTGTACCACAGTGGCGAGAGTGAGTTAGTGTAGCGTCCAGTCTGCCCTCAGTCCAACATGAGAGGAAGAAGTATAACCAGCAGTAATGGTGGAACCAGGCTGAATCCTGTAGGACTGTTAATATGTTGCTTTATTAAGTTTTAATATTTTTTCAGTCACAATCTTAAAATGCAATCCAAAAGGAACTCCAGTATTTCTTAGGTTTAGTCAGGTATTACAGAATGTTCTTAAAAACATTTTCCAAGGTTGAGTTTCTATTAACTGGGCTGTTCTAAAAAGCTGAAACATCTTAGCTGCTTTGCACTTTGACAAGTCGTTCAGGCTCCACGTAGATGCACTTATATACTTATCTGTTTCAATTAGAAAACTGGCTACAACTCCAGGCATGTGAACTTGAATGTACATATTGAACTGGAAATATGTAAAAAGGGTTTTGGACATGATCACTATCCTTGGTTTACACTGGGCCAAGAATCACAATTTTTTTCTACTTGTGGTAGACAATAACCAATGTGTATTACATGGTATATTTAAAAATGAAAACCTGATGTAAATTGCGACAGCCATCCCTCTGCCATCCCCTCTCCATTTCTTTTTGTTTCTCACAGACACCAGGGTTCACAGTGTCACAGATAAGTGACGCCAGATGTAATGTCTAGAATTCATTTTTTGCATTAACAGTTGACACCTCCGTTGGCAAGTTCAAGTGCCTAACACAGTGTGTATGTGCGAGAGTGTGTGTTTGCAGGTTTTAATCTGTGCTGTGTGTGTGTCTCCCCCTAAGTGTGTGTGTGTGTGTGTGTGTGTGTGTGTGTGTGTGTGTGTGTGTGTGTGCAAGGACTGGTTAATGACCTCTGGAAGGATGAGCCTGCTCAAACTGAACCTCAGGGAGTCTAACCGATTGCTGCTCTCTGTGAGTGTGTATATGTGTGTGTGTGTGTGTGTGTGTGTGTGTGTGTGTGTGTGTGTGTGTTGTGTTGAGCACCAGCTAACGCACGGCTCTGTCTAATCCGCACGAACAAATCAGAGCTAAGTGCACCGTCACACAGCAATATGCAGCATCCCACACAGAGAGAGAAATAATATATGTGTGAGTGAGTTATAGATAGACAAATAGACAGAAAGAGAGATGATGGTTCACTTATTTTCTTTCTTGTTTCTCTTATTTTTCACAAGCTAGACTTTCAGCTCTTCCTGTGTTTGGTTCACCTACATCTTCTCTGCTCTTCTCTTCTCTTCTCTTCTCTTCTCTTCTCTTCTTTTCTTTTTTCTGTACTCTATACTTTAAGCAAAATGTGTGTATCTGTCATTTTCTGTGTGTGTGTGTTTGTGTGTCAAGGGACAGATTACCGTTCCTGTGCCTGTGTGTTAGAGGAGTGATGTGTGTGTGTGTGTGTGTGTGTGTGTGTGTGTGTCCAGTGGTAGATGTGAGTGTGTATGACAGGCCGATAATAGGACTCACTGTGGGCCATGCCACCTACCTGGAAACAGACCTTATCTGCCTCTGGGGAACACACACACACACACACACACACACACACCGTATTATATCTAATCACAATGGCAATCTAGCACAGAGGAGTCAGATCACTTACAGTGACAGATCAACACACAGGTCAAGCGCACACGCTCAAACACACATACACACACATACACACACTTTGCTACTACTATGGGTGATGTCTGTGATGTCAGTGGTTCACCTTTACTATCTTCCTTCTACCTCAGTGATGTTCTCAGGTACATACAGTACCTTCTGCCAGTCTTGTACGCCCCAGTTCATAAAGAAGAATTCTACATTATAGTTTTAGTAATTTTATGGAATGAAATAATATGCACTAAAATGTCACATCTGGGTTTTTTAAATTTTGTTTAAATTTTACAGCATGGTACTTCTTCAACTGTTTAATGTGCAACAATAATAATGATGCTACATGCATAGTTCACAGTGCACAGTGGAGCTAAATACATAGCTTCCATATGTCACTCGTACTTATGGAAGCTGAAGTCTTGTTGACTTAAGATGAAGTTCCCCCCCCCCCCCCCAAAAAAAATCTAACAAATATGTGGAAGTGCAATCTTCTTTTTATAGTCAATGTCACAAATTACAAAACTATAACTATACAATAACAGCATATATTAGACTAACCAAATAACTATATTTTCATTATTAATGTTACCATTATTGTTTAAATAAATAAATATAAATAAATACAAAGAGAAAAACTGAACTGTACAATTAGTAAACCAAAGAAATATTTTTTCATTATCAATGTGATTTTGGGGACACGACACTGTATATGAGTGTAGGACACATTACACATTAGTTGACTGCTTTGGCCTGGCGGGGGCAGGGGCAGGAGGGGAGCCACACATTTCTCCGTTGGGTATTTCTCTCTTTAGTGTCCTCAGGTTAGGCTAACCCATTGTTGCTAACTTTGGAGCTAACCCCCTTCACTTTTCCAGCAGATGGGGAAACAACAGATAAGACTTTTCTTAGTCTTGAGAAGCTGCAGCATTTATTAACTGACACTGTAGCCTGTACTGTACATTTACTGCCAGAGCGACAACTTCCTGCTAACCTTTTTCTCTGCTCTGCTGGCATTCACCGTCACTTTTCTGCCACTCGCTCTCTCACTTAACCACTCACTCGCTTACACACTGCCCTGTTCCTTAAAAAGAGTTACACTACCAGGAGTTTCCCAGGCAACAACACAGACATTGACTAATGTTTTGAAACAGCGCTGCTCAGAGGATCCCAAACGCTATTGATTTCCGATGAATGGGTATTTGCTGTTATTTTAAAAAATATATTTTTTGGCCTGGGGGGGATTCTTGTTGGCCTGGCGGCCCACCAGGCCTGTACAATTATAGGGGAAACACTGCGTGTAGCTATTAATAAACATCTTCAGTATCCTAAGAGTGTGTGACTTCTTTGAGCACAGTAAACAGAGGTCACTATTTGGACTTACGGTTATGAGACTGATCCATTGATTAAATTGAATAAGATTTAGTGCTTCCTCCTGGCATTAACAAATTCTAACCAAAAAGGAAGGTGGTGCCCAGCTGAGGTTACGTTTTATATTAATAAAAGTGTTATGTTACAACAAGAGTGAAGTTATTGAATATTTAAATTCCCCAAAATTATGCAAAAGTATATTTTTCAAAACTAAGTGTTGTAGTATAACCAACAAGAGACCATTGATGTGTGAAGTGATTTTGAGTACACTACATTGTATAAGAGAGAAGTTATTGAATGTTTTTGTAGTATCTCTTTTCAGTGTTGCACTTTTGAGATGGTCCCTGCACTCTCATCTCACAGCCAGCTGTGCACAAAGACCAATGTTATTAGTCCAGCTCGGAGGACAGTTTGTTTGGGTGAAAATTAGGTTGTAGCTTGTTGTCTACCTTACTGCGGTAAGAAGGAGGTGTCATTTGTGTGTGCGTAGCGATGTGTATGTATAGCCAGGTATTTCCCTCAGGAGTTGGTGGAGACCAAAACGGTGTGAAAAGGAGAGTGAATATTGAACTTACATTCAGAAGGTGGCCAGCAATACTCTTAATGAATGATAATGTTGCTGCTGGATGTGTAATTTGCCATATAAACTTTAAAAGGTGATAATATGTCAGTGTTCTGTTTATAGTTTGTTCTTTACTATATTACTTTTTATTTAAGCCATCACATTTTCAGGATGTTGCAACCACACCATTCATTGTACCACATATTATTTATGTGCTAGTTCCTTGCTACTGATGTTGTTTATCTAAAATACTGAAGCTTATTAACAATGCCTTTTGATCTCTATATTGTAACAAGAGTTATGAGAAGAAGTGTAATGGACTCTACTTAGTTATAGTTTTCTAAGACAACAAGTATCACAGCCCACGCAGGTATCCAACTGACTTTACATATTTAAAGGAGACCTATTATGCTAATTTCCTGCTTGATATTTTTATTCTGGGACTCATTCTCCTCAAAACTCCTCATTTATCTCATACTTAATCTATACTGGCCCTTTATGCAGCCCCTCACTTCAGCCTCTGTCTCTAACAGGCAGTCCTCTTGTCTATTTTGTTAAGTTACTACCAATGAAAACCCAACATTTCCTGCTTTACTGCTTCATTTAAAAGCTTTTAAATGACTAAATAAAGGGAGACTTTTATTGTGAAGAATTTACAGGAAATGAAACTTGTTCCTCACTGAGTTAGCTGAGCTTCGTTAGCGATGCTAAAAACCGGTGGACACACAACATATGGAGATATCTGGAGCCCTGTGTTCAGCGGATCAGTTAGAAATAATGCAGGGAGGAATAGTACAAGCAGAAACAGCCACAGTGATGATGATGTTTGATGAAGAGCTGCAGATGACCAGCACACCTCCAACAGGTAAACTACTTATTTTACTTTGCCTGCTGTACAATGGAAAAACACTCACAGTGTGCCAGCTGGACTGAAGTCATGGCTCGGCATGACTACCCACAAAACAATGGAAAAACACCATAATGTTTGCGGAGCAGTGAACTTGCGCGCTGTGCATGGAGCAAATGACCATATAAAGAAATCTGTCACGAGCCAATGTCAGCTCAGGCTGAAAGTAAAAAAAAAACGTTGGAAACAAAGCATTCAGAGGAGTCTGAAGCCGGTGCTTTTTGCTCACGGGGATTACTTCTACTCATGTTTACCCCATTATTTGACACTTTGTCACGTTTAATATGAACATCTGACACTGTAACATTATATACATAAGAGAAAATAAGGAAAAGCATAATAGGTCCCCTTTAACGCTTTGCCCCTCACACCACTGTAATCACCACAGAAATATGAGTAATAATGTGCATTTATTTAGTCATTGTGACTAAATTTGTCTTGAAGTTGTGTATCAGTAAATAATATGCTGTGCTATTGGCCACATAACAAAGGTACATGCCATGAAATGCCTTACCACCTAAAATATATATATTTTTTATGGTGAGCCCTTCTGGTCATTTCTGTGAGAGTAAACCGTACAGTATTAGTATGAACGTGTTTTTTGTAGCACAGATTTAGTTGAACAACCATGAAAAATGAATTAAAAGGCGTTGGTCTCAGTAAAAAAACAACAACAAACTATTAGCAATTATCTCTATTAACAAAGCACTGGAAAATGTTCACATGCCTTTTTAATAGTCAGGATTCAGATGCTGTAATCTGTAATCTGTAATCTGTAATCCACAATCCACAATACTGTAGATGCCTCTTATGATGTCTTTTCTTACCCTTATTTTGATTCTTATTTTCTCAACTGAAAAAAGACGGCACAGAAAAGTGTCTACCTTTTTTCTTTCTTTGGCTTTTCTTTAGGTTATCTTTACTTCCTTGTCCATCACTGTATCTCTCCACACCCTTATCCTCCCTTATCTGTTGCTGTCCATCTCCTCAGCTCTCCTTTTCCTTCATGCTCCGCTCAAATGACTCTACAATGTAGTTCTTTTTACTGCTCTCTTTATTTCATCAGAATACTCTTTTTCATCTTGTCTACCTGTCTTCATCCCTTCCTCTTTTATAACAGTTTCTTTCCTCCTCTTTCTTTCTCTCCCTCTCTCTAATGAATCATGTTGAAGCTTGCTTTCATACACTGCTGATGGACACCCTCTGGCATGCACACATATTGCATACATTCATCACTGTTACAATTGAAGTTATACTTTACCAGCAAACATGCACAAATTCACACACATAAAGACGCATGCATTTGCTCATGCACATGTTTGTATATAAAAATGGAGACAACTGCAGATTCATGTGATGGACCATGTTATGTAATATACAGTATAACTGAATATTATATTTTCCAATGGAACCCAATCCCAGTAACAGTTGATATTCTGTATTTTGCTGTAAAAATACATTTACAAGGGTTTAGGTAAACTGTAGAGATTAGGCTTTTTGGCATACAATAGAAACAACTGACACCATAAAAAATGACCAGCATCACCATATGCCTCATTGCTGATGGAGGCAACGCAAAGACTCAAGCAGGTAGATTATTTTGGAGGTTGATGTCTGACAGCATCTCACTGGGAAAGGGTATGATGAAATACTGTAGTTGTGCCAGAAGTGAAAAGTCATTCCAAGCAGCAGGAGTTTTTTGGAGGCTTTGTGGAGGGATCTTTAGTAAGTAAGTAAGTAAGTAAAACTTTATTTATATAGCACCTTTTTTAACACAGGTTACAAAGTGCTTTACAGTGACATTGGGACACAAAAACCATGAAAGACACATTCAAGAACACATACAGACATCTCACACATACAAACACAGCAAGCATACAGTCATCACCCAGAGCACACACTTGAATTTATGAAATGTTATGAGAAATCCATTCTAAAAAAGTAAGTTTTTAGGTGTTTTTTGAAATAGTCAACAGATTCAGCTGATCTGATGGAAGTGGGGAGATTGTTCCAAAGTCTGGGTGCCAGGGCAACAAAAGCACAGTCGCCTTTGGTTTTTAGTTTGGTACGTGGTACAGCCAACAGGCTTTGGTTGGATGACCTAAGTGACCGCATGGTAGTATACGGGCTTAGTAGCTCGGATATATATGCAGGAGCTAAACCGTGTAAGGCCTTATAAATGATTAAGAGAATCTTGAAATCAATCCTTCACTGGCAGCCAATTCAATGAGGCTAAAACAGGAGTGATGTGGGATCTGCGGCCAGTCCTAGTTAATAGCCTAGCTGCATTTTGTACAAGCTGAAGACACGACAGGTCAGCTTGGCTAAGGCAAGTGAGAAGGGAGTTACAGTAATCAAGATGGGGAAAAATGAAGGCATGAATGATAAGCTCTAGGTCAGAGGCTGACAGTAATAGTCTGATCTTTGCAATGTTCCTAAATTGAAAAAAGCAGGATTGAACCATTTTATTGACATGGTGTTCAAATTTCAATTTAGGGTCAAATATAACGCCAAGATTCCTGGCGTTAGTTTTGACATAGGGGACAAGTGGGCCAATATGCTGAATGATGCCTTTAGCAGTATTTTCAGGGCTAAAAATGAGAAGCTCAGTTTTGTCAGAATTTAACTGAAGAAAGTTGACAGACATCCAGTCCTTTATCACAGCTAAACAGCTGTGGAGCGTGTTTAGGTTGCTAAAATCATCTGGTTTTACAGAAAAATATAGCTGAGTGTCATCTGCATAGCAATGATAGGATATACAACCAAAGCGACTGATTATCTGGCCCAAGGGCAGCATATACAAAGAGAAAAGAACTGGACCAAGTATTGACCCCTGGGGAGCTTTCCCTGAGATACCAACACATGTATTTAGTCGATTAATGAGGATGGAGTGATCAATGGTGTCAAAGGCAGCGCTCAAGTCAAGTAAGACCAAGATGGAGAGCTCCCCCTTATCAGCCAGGTTTTTTTTTTAGAGGTGGCTGGACACTGGCTGTCTTAAACTGATCAGGGACATAACCAGAGGTGAGGGACATGTTTATAATAGTGAGTACAGCAGGGCCAATGACAGGAAGGACCTCCAAAAAGAATTTGGGGGGTAAGATATCAAGATTGCAGGAGGACAGGTGCAGATGAGAAATTGTCTCTATAAGGTTTTGCATTGTAATTGGGGCAAAATGGGTTAGTAAATTTGAAACACTACTAGGTGGATCAAAAGTGGTGGATGGCAGTACAATGTTGGATCTAATGCTATTGATCTTGTTGACGAAAAATGATAAATGCAATTCACAGTCTTCAGTTGAGGTGGCAGAGATAGTAGCAGGAGCAGGTTGTACAAGCTGATTAATTGTGCTAAACAGAGCTCGGGGATTGTGTTTATTAGCGGTAATTAAGTCTGGGAAATAAGCTGATCTTGCTTTTTGATTGAGTAAGTTTAAAAGGTCTTTCATGTATTGTAAGTGAACATTGAGTTATTTTCTTTTCCATCTGCGCTCAGCCCTCCTGCATTCCTGCTTACAGTTACGAATAGCATCATTTATCCATGGTGATGATTTGGTAGCTGCTATTGACCTGGTTGTGAAAGGTGCGATGGCATCCAACGCAAAGGAACACAGATTATTGAAATTACTGACCAAATCATTAATGTTAGACGGTTGAATATGGCCATTATATAAATCAGAGAAAATAGATGAGAAATTTGAAGCAGACTGGTTATTAAAATTGCGGGAACATACTGTTCACTTCTGACTTGGAGCAGTTGCCTGGATGTAGGAGTCAAATAGAATACATTTATGATCAGGGACAAGATCATTCAACGAGAGGGAGTTAATAGTCAGGCCAAGAGTAAAAACGAGGTCAAGGGTGTGGCCTCGGTTATGTGTTGAACCAGAAACATGCTGCACCAGATTGAAAGAATCAATTATGTTTAGGAATTCAGTAGCAAAATGGTTGGATGTATCATCAACATGGATGTTGAAATTCCCTACAAGAATAATTCTATCATGGTTGAGAACAATGGAGGATAGGAATTCAGAGAACTCTGCTAAAAAGCTGTTGTTTGGTTTAGGGGGACGGTAGATTGAGATACAGCAGATAGGGTTTTGACAGTTGATTTTGAACATAAGCATCTTGAAACTCTGAAAACTATCAATAGTGATATGTTTACAATTAAAAAGGTTGCTGTAGGCAACTGCAAGGCCACCACCACGGCCAGTGGACCTTGGGGAGTTAAAATAACTGTGTTCAGGAGGGCAGAGTTCAATTAAATGGCAGCAGTCCCCAGTCTTCAGCCATGTTTCTGTAAGAATCAGAAAATCCAAATTATGTGATGTGATCAGATCATTCTGGATAAAGGTTTTGTTTGACAGAGACCTAGCATTGAATAGAGCAAACTTAGCTGGAGTGATGGATTGCATAGACTGTTTATGACTGTAGGTAATATGGATCAAGTTACTACTGTTAGCTCTAGTTGTGTGAGCAGGGAGGCATTTCTTGGGCCTAAAGTTTGTAATGACGGGAATCAGTGAGACTGGGTCAATAGACTGGCTACTGTCAGGCGCCCGAACCGTTCCATTCCTGTTCAGAAAAGTTTCAGGATTTACACAGTATGTGGCGTTTACAATCTCAGGAGTATCACACTTAAGAGCAGAGTTATTACTATAATGGAACGGACTAATCCCATGTCAGTTACACAAGGATTTGCATGATTTTAGCGTCAGTGCCATGTTGGTAGATAGCAGATGAGAGCCAGACCAGTTTAGGTGAAGACCATCATACCTGAAAAGCGTAGGTCTGTCCAGAAATGTTGTGAAATTGTCAATGAAAGGAATTCCCAGTGATCTGCAGTAGCCTTTTAGCCAAATGTGCAGATTGAGTAAATGGCTGTACTTTATGTCTCCCCTGCAAGGAGAAGGCATAGGCAATACATTGAGCCCTTGAGTCCTTCCAGAAGAGTGTCGATGAGGCTCATAAAGTCCTTTTTCAGTTTTTCTGACTGTTGAGTTTTGATCTCATTGGAGCCAATGTGGAGAATGACAGTTGAGGCTGAAGGGTTTGGGCTTTAGGGAGGACCACATGTCGCACCATAGATGAGCCCACAACGAGCACAGCAGGAGGGGCAGGGGGAGAAGAGGATGGATGGGGGCTCTTAGTTGGAAGCTGTCTCCTCGGTGGATGGTGAACTGCGGGGTGTCCCCTGGGTCTCTGTGGCAGAGGTCTATGGGAGCGATGAGGTGCACGCACAGTAATGGGGCATGACACTGGAGGGGCAGCTGAGGCATCAGGAGAACCACCAGGAGGTACATCTTTCCTGAGGGGGGGCTGGACCCTGGCAGCAGCAGGCGAGGTGCAGTCCATGGCAACAGAGGGGCCACCAACCGGCTTGGGAGCAGAGGCCCAGGCAGAAGATGGATGGTCGACCAGCTGTAGCCTCACTGGAGAGCGCGGTCCATCCCCACTGTCCAGGGCTTGGAATTTATTACACAGTTGGAGAGTATCAGATGCGCGTGGTTGGAGGGAGCGCCTAGCCCGACCCTTGCTGCTCCTGACCAGGACCCACGGCTCGGCATTACAGGGGGTGGAGCAGGCTTGGGACTTAGGTTTAGCCCCAAGCATGGGCCAGATGTCATCATTCAGGGCCAGGGCATTAGTTGAAATAATAAATAATGCTCACCTCCAGTGGTGACAGAGCCAGACCAGGGAAGAGTGGCTTCGCCGGATGCAACAGCAGCTGAGCACTCTCTAAACAAGCCAGCGCAGCAGGAAGAGCCCACCATGGAGAGATGTTTGGCCTGAGCAGCGGCCACGGAGGAAAAGCCCAGGATTAACTCATCCTTGCGTCTGAGTTCCTGTAATTTCAACAATCAGCAATTTCTCAACAAGGGATCTCCTACCTTCCACTGATGTCAGAAAAATTGCCAGTGGATCTCAGATGTAAACCTATATGCTGCTACAGCTGCCTGCAGTGATTCTACAATGATTTTACTACAATGTTTTGTCCACAAGTAAATCTTTAGTCTGTTGTGTTGTTGTTTCTCTTTCGTATTTGTGGAATTTTTTATAGTTGTGGAAACCTCAACACAGCCTCATCTGGGAGCTCTATATGAATATCAATGAGAGATTGTGAAAGACACACGCACACTAACTGAGGAACGGTAGAGGCACTTATGCACAGACACAATGTCCATGTGCACAGAAACTCAAACACACAGTAAAGCTTAATGGTATTAAACCTGTCACGCCTTAGAAACCAACAAGACAGAAGGGACATACTGATGTAACTCACATAAACATGTACTGACAAACATTCACACACACACACACACTAACATGCATGTGTCATATTTGGACATACACACATGAAGAAGAAAGACAGACTTAAAGGAAAGAAACAAAGAACACACACTTGACATTTGACATACAAATTCAGCTCATTAGCACAGCTCCACAGTTTCAGGAAATGCGAACCTGGAAATTGCTGGACTCCCAATGAGAGATTTATGTTGCCTGGTTTAATAGGAATGGTCATCTGTTATGTGGATGAGTGAAGTCAGGATCAAAATCCTCCTGTATCTGACAGAAAACAAAATGTGCTCTGTGTTTTGCGTTTAATATGTATATGTTCCACGTAGTGTTTGTCACATAGTAAATGGTAGTATGTAGTTGCAGTAAAAAATGTTGCAATACACCCTAACTCATGATGAAAATTATGTCCTGCAGAATTTCCCCATATGAATATCATTTCTTGGCAACCAGACTGCATTATGGAAGTGATATTTTACTCCATAAACATTAAAATTATGAACTAAATTGAGTAAATAATATAAATAATACATTACAGCACACAGAGAGTGGAAAAAATGAGAGAAAGGGTCCCCTAAATCACTCTGAACCTGTGTGTATGTGTGTGCATGTAAAAGAGAGGACACAAACACACAAACTGTTGAAACACAACCCAATTTTATCCGCAGATCATTGGCCAGCTTATAGCAGCCGCCTATGACATCATCATCGAAGGACAGGTCAATACTAATGAGGTCAGAAGAAGGGGATGAAATCTGATTATGGTCCCCAGTTCATAAACAATATATTTCTATTAAAAATCCAGCTTGTACACAAGGAGAGAACACCAGAGATAGAGAGAGAGAGAGAGAGAATATGAGGATGAGAGTAAAGAAAGAGAAATGGTATGTGAAGAGAATGAGAAGAAACAGGAGAAAAGAAAAACTCCTGGAGTAAAAGGATAAAGGGAGAGGATGGCAGGGATAGCGAGAAGGAAGTCGAGAAAGTGAAATGTGTGATAATGAATCAGCCGCTTAACAAATGCAAGGCCATACTGACTAACCAGACATTAGTAATTAAAACACTGGATCACTGTTGTCCCCATCAGCCCTGCTGTAATAAACCTCCCCTCTACTTCCTCTAGGCTATTATGGCTTATTTGAAAAGGAACAGATACAATCATGAAAATCAACCAGCTGCTTTATTGGATTTAAAGTATGAACAGATCACAGGTGCATTAGAGTCATACAAAACATTCAAACTCCCATTATGAAATCCATCATGTGAAGTTATTCATAGAGTTTGGATGTAGTACAAGCACATGCTCTGTTCATTTTAATGATGGCGTAGTTTCCAGTTGCTATACTGCATCAGTTAGATCCTCCCTGACAGATGTGGCAACAGCTGAGATTTGTACTGTTGTGAAATGCATACATTCTGTCTTTTTGGAGTTGTCAGAATTTTGTCAGACATAAAAATATTTATAGAGTAGGTAGCAGGGAGCCTAATATTAATACTTATGGGGCACGTTGTCAGTGACTTGGGACTTGATTTGAAACCACTGGGGGAAAAACAGTTTGAACTCTATCAGAAAGATGGATGTAGCACCAACTGTAATCAGAATATTCAAAACCTATGGATTAGGACCCATTTTTAGCAGAGGAAATAAATATGTATGTAGGCCTACAAGTTTTATGCCTCTTCACTAGATCTATTCGACTTTGTTTTTGGCTTAACTCACAACATTACACTCTGTACAATCTGTCAGAAATAAGCTAATAATGACTGCTGTTCTTTGGTGGTCATATTCAGGTACTGTATCATGTTAGTCAAGCTGATCAACCAACTAAAAAACTGATGACTAAGACTAAGAATCTACAGCCACGCTAATGGCTCTGTGAGGCTGTACTCACAATGAACATGCTAACATGCTGATTTTTAGCAGGCAATGTTTAGATGAAAAGCCACCAAAATCATTAAGATTCATCTTCATGACCATCCATCAAATAATTTTTGAGATATTCCCTTCAAAACCAAAACTGTCAACCTTATTGTGGTGTTATAGCAAAGGCTAGAGGATCACCAAAGTCAGTAGGATACATTGTGAAGGGCCTTGCACAAAACTTTGTGTCAGTCCATTTAGTAGATGTTGAGATATTGATACATGTTATATTAACATAAAAATGTCATCATCTGCACACCTGTGAAACCATCACATTGAACAATGGCACATTAAATGAATGGAATTATTTGTAATTTTACAATTGCACATTACATGTACCGTTTATACTGTTTTTATATTGTGAACTTTAACACACAATATCTTGTACAATTCCATAACTCTTCTCACTTAAAGTATATTTTTACTATATTTACTATATTTCACATTTTAATTGTAAATTTTACTGTAGTTGCTACGCTTGTTACTGTAAGTGAAACAAAACCGTCACAAGTAAAAAGCCAATAAGTACTTTATCAAACCACCTGTTCAACAAGCATAAACATATAGAAAAGCAATATTTTCAACTGCTTTGCCCGCAGTGTCCCATCCACCGCCGGGATATTTTACACAACCACAGAGCGCTGGTTAAGCTTATAATTTGAAAGCTGTCTGTATGTAGCCTTATTGCTTATCTGAGTTTGCCATGTATCTGAAAATTTGGCAATTCTTGTAAACTTAGCTGCTGGCTGAGACAAACCAGCCCCTCCTCTCTAACAGCGGTACCTGCAGGCAGTGAATCACATCAGCAGCAGAGGGAGGAGGACAGAGGACAGGAGGAAAGACTGCCTGCACAGAGAGCAGCTGTGCACACGCCCCTTGAATTGGGTTGTGGTGACAGATGGGTTGAAATTGTATGTCATGTGTGGATTGTGTGTGTAGATTGTGTTTCATAGACGATCTGGCAACTTGGGTAACGTCAGACAAACGTCAGTGTTGGCAGGTCTGAGCAGTGGCACTCTGCGCTAACAAGTACTGATGTTTCTTGTTGCTGCTGTGAGTATGAAAGTGAAAATTACATTATTCAAGATATATTAGTACTTAAAGCTGCTGCCTTTCACGCTGCCAACATGCAAAGTTGGCTTGTGCGTCGTGAACATAAACCTAGCTCTGGATCTCAGACAGACTGCAGCAGACTTCTGTTCTTCTGTAAACATTCAGGTGTGCAATCTGCTCCAAGGAAATATATTAGATTAATGACAACAAAAGGAGGAAGCGAATCCAGCAAACCAAGCTCTACACACAAGTGAGAAATCACACACAGACACACTAATGAGCACAAGTGTGAATATAGTTGTGGTATAGTATAGAATATAGTAGACACACATCCTTAAGCAAAGACATACACAGACATGCTCAGACATAGACGCACAATATACTGTATATATTCTCTCATATAAACACACACATAACACACACAGCTTGTGGCAGCAGCAACTGTGGCATCTGTTGCCCACTGAGCCAGTCTGCTGGAGCTGGAGTCAATTATAAACACATTAGACTCTGTTTCCCATAACACACAATGACAGAAATACCTGTACGTGATCGCTCACACATAAACAAAGTCACACATACACACACACACACACACATCAACAAATATACTCCAGCAGCACAACTCTATATTCATTCTTACTACTCACTACATTGAAAAAGAAAGACAAGATGATGGCAGTAGAGAGACACAGAGATAGATGAAAAGATGTGGAGGGAGACGAAAGAAAGAAAGAAAGAAAGGCAACAGAAATTTACAAATAAGAGCAAGGAGTTATTTTACTTTAGGTGAGCCCATCTTCAGAAATAATCCAATCTCTCCTAATACACCAGGGGCGAGCATACTTTTCACATTTGATATGAATAAAGATTGACTTCAAAACTGAGAAAATCATAAACAAAATATCTTCAGTCCAGTCATCTTACAAAACTCAATTTGTTGAAGAACCCACTTGTAAAATCACAGGCATGCATCAAATACCCCGTAGACCCCTAAATGCTAAAGTATCTGCGCTCTCAAAGACGGCAGCGGCTTTGGATTAAATGTAGCTGACAGACTGAATAGAAAAGAATATCTCTGTCTTTCTGTGGGGTTTCTTCCATTAGTAGGCTCGACAAGCCGTCACGAAGGAGCTACACGGAGGCGTACGGCGTAAAAAGATGCTTGGGTGTGAGCTTGTGCGTGCGTCTTTGAGTATTATACGCTTGCATGTGTGTATGCACTGTATGTGGGTGTTTACATGCATGCTTCTGTGAGACACCTATGTGTGTGTCAGGGAGAAAATGTCTCTCCAGATAAGCTGCAGAGCAGACCTTTTGCATTTTTCTGTGTGTGAGAGTGCGTGTGTGTGTCTGACAGCTGACAAACAAGCATCACTCCCACTGAGACTGACTGACAGGAGGACTGAGGGAGAACAGAGAACACACACACACACACACACACACACACACACACACACACACACAGGTGCACATTCCAAAGATGCAGGTACACAAAGAGACAGTTATTAAGCTTGTTACAGAGGGTTGTTATCACAGCTGAAAATCATTATCACATACAGATCAGGAGGAGAGAATCTGTAGGAAATTAGAGAAGAGAAGATTAGAGGGCATGCATGTATGCACACACACAAAAATAATGTTCATTTGTGCGAACAAATACACACAGAAAAATCATCTACAGCACACAGAAATAGCTGGCAGCATAGTGGGTGGATGTGGTGGCCTGTCGTATTTAAGAAGGCTTTATGGTCACATTGCTGTCAGTCTGTGTGTGTGTGTATGTGAGAGGAGAGGAGGGTTGAATGATCTGATAGTAATCTGTCAGTCAAAACCGCCTTGACACAGAGAAGCTGGAGGGCTGCAGCGTCTCTCTGCATGTATGTGCAGTTGTATTTATGACCTGTTTGTTCACTTTTCTTTGTTCTTTTTTGCAGAAAGTCTCTCGTAAACAGGAAAAAAAAGAGTTTTTGACACAAAACACGGCTGACTTGAGCCCTGTGTCAGCAGTTCATTCAGTCAAAACAGTTTGCCAACCGCCAAACATCTCACCATGAAACTAGTGTTGACCCCAATCACAACACAAATGTTTCCACAGCCCTACATTTACAAGTTGAGTAGCACACTGGAGTTTACTAGCATTTTCACTACTGCAATTATCTTAAATGGTTTCTATGACTGTCCCAGTATTTCAAGTGTCAGACACAGCTACTCACCTGTTCCTCTTAATAGTAATTTAATCAACAAAACAATCTCAGTTCTAGTTCCATTTAATGCCTATTCTGGACATGGATGTATAAAAAGACCTGGATACAGCGTCGGAGGCAGGGCCCAATTCATTCCTATGAAAGTTGCAGATGAAGCCAAAGAAGCCACTTCCTGTTGTAACCCGTATCTCTAACTCAAATGTTAAAAAAATTAAATCGTGAAGCTCCTCAAGACTTTTGAAATGCGATCAGACCAAATGTATCAAATTCTGATAGTGAAATGAATAATTTTGCGGGGGTTGTGACGCTCAAAAGAATTTATCCACCATTTTACAACTGCTCCTTTTCCATGATTGTGTGCAGGAAAAATGCTTTTTGGGCCCCTGTTGGACCCGGAAGTTGTAATTACACGGTTTGGCCACTGTAAAAAATTGGCTTCAAAGCCCGGCACTGTTCCTGGGGGCTTGGTTCTGGAGCTTTTGATCATGTCATATGATCTTCACCAGCAAATGCCCAGTTCTTTTGGAATCGTAGATGTTGAAATTTCCTCTTTTTTCCAGGAAATACTTGACTTATTGTCCAAGTTGGCTGAAAAGAGTCAAAGTTGGAAACAACTGGACTACTGAGCCAAAATCCATCTGCTGACAAAGATATGATCAAAAGCTCCACAACAGTCACTTAAGTTACCCTGTTTATTGATTGCATAGCTCGATCAGTCGGTGCTCCATATTTAACCTGATTACATTTTGGGCTGGAGCCTGACTGCACTGCTTTACTTTTAACCACAGTATGGGGAAAACCATCACCTCAACCCACAAGGTCACATCTGTCAGTCTGGAAGAAATTAATAGTTTTAGTGTCCCGTGACAAGATTTGATTAATAACTGACACAATCAGCATGATATTCAGTCCAACCCTTACAGATTCACTTTTAAGGATGGCAAGTTCTGTTTATACACACTGTAAACTAAAAGAGCACTCTTCATTCATGGATGTATAATTACAACTTGGAAGGCTTTTTCACAATCCTGCTGCCAGTGTTTTCAAATGCCTCCATGTGTATCCTTGTACACGATACAAACGATACTGGCACCTACGTGTAAAAACATTGCTCTATAGTGCTGTTAGTGTTCAAAAACCCCATAAGGTAACTTTAAGTTTACACCAAGACATCTGCATGCCTCTTGTTCTGTCAAGGTCACTGTTGCAGCAGGGCAGACGTTTTGTCTTCTTAAATTTTTTCCTCTGTGCTTTAGCTCTCTCTCTTGGCTATCACACTCTGAAACAAGCACCAGAATTATCTCCTGTTATCATAGCGATATTGCTACCAGGAGCCCTGTGCTCTTTTTAGGAACAGCAAACGTAATGCAGTCTCATGTGGAGGGCCAGACTAATGACTCCTGTGATGGTATCAAACAGATCTGAGGAAACCTCGCTCAGAGGAGGGACACAAGGCCACTACCTACTTGGGACAGGCAGCTCACTTATGGGCTCTTCAACCACAAGGAGAAGGACAGTGAGTAGGCATGTTGGTAAAAGCATGTAGAGTGAGGAGGAAATCAGAACTTTGATGCCGTTTTTCTGTCTAAAATTACCAGAAGAATCGAAGTTTATATATTTCAGTTTTATTTTTTTCCCCAAACATTAAAGATACATGTCTTAATCTAGTATACACTTACTTTAGTTTGTTGCTTGGTTTTATTTGATTAAAGCTGCATGTGTGTTTATCTCGGTAAATATGTGGCATGTACACATGTTGATATACACACTATTCCTTTGTGTGTGCACAATGTATTTGTTTGGGAGGGTGCACATTTTGTATGCATCTTCATTGTGTGTGTGTGTGTGTGTGTGTGTGTGTGTGTGTGTGTGTGTGTGTGTGTGTGGCAACAGGGGTATGAATAAGAATACCTCACTCCTTCTATTAGGTGTCCTAGGGTACAGCAAAGTGCCCAGGGATAAAATATATATATATATATATGTATGCGTGTGTGTGTGTTTGTGTATGAGAGAGCATGAGTGTGATAAGTAATGTGGCAGTGTCATAGAGGAAGCCACTGTAACCTTTATACAGCTCTTTACTCTGTCACTTTATATAAAAACACACCTCCATCACTTGGAGAGGGAGAGGAGGAAGGAGGGAGAGAAACAAGGAGGAAAGCTGACAGAGGAGAAGTAAAAGAGGAGGAGGAGGGAGGGAGGGAGGTGTGAGGGAGGCAAGCGATAGAAGAGAGGAGGAGGCAAAGTCAGTAGGAGAAGAAAAAATAGATATGGTGAAAATTAAAGAGACGCAGCAGGTGAAGAGAGTGAGCAAAGTAAGGAGGAGGGCGCTAAGATGAGAACAAAGAAAACTAGAGAGAGTTAGACAAAGGAAGAGGCAGGGATGAACTGAGGAGAGATGGGAAAGAGGTGATGAGAAAAAAAGGAATAGAGGGACAGAACCACAGGAGGATAGAGAAATGGATAGAGATGTTTCATATTTTCACAAGGTCAAGTACGGAAACAGGCTCATACTTCTCCTGTCGTCATATGCACATGTGCTGCCAGCCGGCCTGCTGCCCAGGAAAGATGAATCAGGGCAATGGAAGGAAATGCAGGGAGGAAGAGGTAGAGCAAGAGAAAGCAAAAATATGAGCGGGTGAAAGCGATGGCTGCCTAATGAGGAGAAAAGACAGGGATAAAGAGGATTGAATGACCATGTGACAGTAAGAAAAATGTAAAAACAAAAGGACAAATCGAAGGAAAAGAGTAAAGATGTGTTACTGTGATACAAGACAATGGCATACAGTAGAGAGAGTGAACAAGTAAAGGGATAACAAAAGTAAAAAGACATAGAGCTGGAGAGAGGAGAAAGTGGGTGGGTGTCTGGGGCATATTTTCAACTTTGTCTGTCTAACCTTGGAAATGGTGTGTGTGTGTGTGTTTGTGTGCATAGAACATATTGAAGGCACATGCTGACCATGAATGTGTTTGTGCTGGGCATGTCTGGAGAAATGGGATGGGCATGCCAGACCAAACCAGTCACAGCGACTTGCACCAACAAGTCCAAACCTTAACTCAGTGTGTTTACATGCACTTACACTAAGTAAACAGGTTACAGTCAAACAAGAAACCCACTATCATAATCAGGGTAGGAGGTTAGAGAAAGCTGATTTCCGCAGCTGGATTTCTCCTGAAGACAGCCGACATCTTGGCCATGTATACAAGTAACCAGAAAGTATTTAATATAGTCAATTTTAATGAAAATTTATTTGAAAACATACATTATAATCCTATACATATTTATCAGTTTATTTATTAATATTTATTAAGTCCCAAATCTTTTTTCCAAACACAAACCCTGTCTCCGAGGAAACATACTGCATGTCTGTGTCCACAAAGTAACTCAGGGTATACAGTCTACTTGATAGATAAAAACCTTAGAGAGAAGCACAGCCTAAGAGAGTTCTACTAGGAATGTATAATATAGTATGTAAGAGATTAATAACCATGTCATTACCATAATATAGCTGTGGGACATTTAAGTGACAAAGCAGCAAACATGTAGTTTGACCTCTGCTGTATGATGGCTTCATCTGTAATCGATCTTAATTTCCCTTCAGACAGAGCGAGAGGATTTGATTTGAATTGACCTTTACCCTGCTACACACACTGACATTCACTACGATCACACACATCAACACTTTGAAGATGTTGGAATTTGGCAACCCTTCGTGACAGCTTTTTTTTTTTCTTCTTCTATTCACGCTGCACTGACCGTAATTCAGCTACAACAATGAATGGTTGGAGGTTGATCCAGGCAGTAAGAGTAATGGTATGGATACAGTATGATGTTAATGTTGCATTTCTAAGGGATGGAAAGCTGGTCCATAAGAGGTTCAGCCAAAAGATTTCAAGGTCACCCAGCTCCTGTGAGACCTGCATCCAGAGCAGCTCATCTATTGGCACTTGAATGCTGCACTGAGAATGTGGGACAATATAAGTTCCAGCTTGCTTTCCTCAGGAATTGAATGAACTGAAATCTCAAGCACTTCCTCTTCTGGATTAACAATGTTCTTAAAAAATCTAATACATTAAGAGTCCTTCTGAGGTTATAATCCCTAAGATATTATATCAAACCATATTCTTAATATTATTGAAGGTCAGACTGAATATTTTCTGCAGTAGACATTGAAATCGGCATTGATTTCTGTAATTGCCTCTCTGTAGAGTCGTGATGTAGTGTTATGCAATCATGGGTTGTGCTTTAGGTGTCTGCTTCCCCCAGAAGTTGATGCACTTGACATATTCAATGGACCTATATTATTAAAACACACAGGAGCCAGACATTTCCCTCAGGAGTTGTTGGAGACCAAAACAGAGCTAAAAGGAGAGTGAACACTGGACTTACATTTGCCAGGTCACAAGAAACATGACTCTAAACTAATGTGAGTGTTGCTTTAATTCTGCTGAATGAATGCTAACATGTTTTGCCGTAGCAACTTTAGAATATGATAAAAGTGTCAGTGTTGTGTTTACAGCTTGCTGAGAGGCCCCCGAGTGGCCAAAAAATCAGTTAAGGACTATAACCTAAGATGTATGATGGGAAAAATACAAAGAAACATAAATGTTTGATCAAACAAAAATTACTAAACGATTTTTTAAATTTTCTATAGTTTTAGGCGACCTGACATGTTCCCACAACATCATTGCAGATCCTGTCTGACTGCCACTTTACCTGTTATGAGGACGGAAAGACTGCTACATGAAATAACATCAGCCAGAGCTTGGATGTGTGATCAACAGTACAGCTGAGTGATCAAAGCCCTGCCAATGCTGGAACACAGAAACACTGTATGTACAAGTTATCTGTTGCATTCAGCACATTTTTAAAAATTGGCACCCTGTGCACACCCCGCTAATGCAATGTCCTCTTATGATCTTTAAAAAGCTAGGCGATTAAGAGCATTACACTGCCCAAATGAAGAACATTGCACTGCCCTTATAATTTCTTTCACATTTTACATTGTGATAGACACTGAACGAAAAATGAAAGGAGCATATGAATGAGAAAATCGATGTGTAATAATATTAAAAAATGATAGACCTTGATTTATGTAGTGATCAGCTGAAGTCGATGTCTGGCCTCCTGTCCCCATGAAGAGGTCCAGTGTTGGAGTCAGCACAGTGACTTACAGTAAGCACCACTACACTGCACTTCAGCCTCAGCCCTGTAGATCAGGCATACCTCCATTCACTTCTGTTTGCTGACAGTGAGAAAAGACCCTCTCAGACACAGTTTGTTTTTCGGAGGTCCATAGTCTTTTTTCTGTTATGATTCTGTCTCCGGTTGACAAGCGTACAATAATGTTTTAATAAGCCTCATTTCACCACATGACAGAAAATTTTCTTTTATCAATACTAATGGATTGGCTTTAAAGTGACCTTTACCCTGCTGGACGGTTTGACATTCTTCATGATCATCCACATGACAAGATATTCAAGATGGTGGGCTTTGGAAAGCTTTAGCTCCTGTACTGTGATAACAAATCACTTACAAAAGAAAACACAAAAGGGCTCCCATTGACATAGGTCTCTCTCTGTGGAGTAGAAATATTTCACATTGCTGTAAAATATTTCAACACTTAAAATTCTCCTGTTTTACTATTCAAGGTGAGCTGCTAATCAACTATTGTTGTATTGCAAAATTATCAATTCCCTCTGACTGAACTTATGGATATGATGGCAGCCTTTTTAGCCTGAAGTGCATAGCAAAACACTTCAGTCTTAGCCGTTTTGTTTTAGTTTGGTAGCCTCACAAATGCATCACATTATTTTTCTTCACACATTGTTGCCTGACAAGCCTTGGCTTAATGTTGATTGATGTAAAAGTTACTTTGCAGGTGACTGAATTGGTCTTTTCCCCCAAAATAAGGATTCATCCTCTGGAGAACATGAATGTCTGTACAAAATTTCATAACAATCCATCCAATAATTGTTGAGATATTTCAGACTGGACCAAAGTGGTGGACTGAACAAATGACTGACCTACAGACCTACAGACTGACATTGCCATCTCTAGAGCCATGCCTAGCTAGGCTAATAAAAACTGGCAGTGGCAAAGGCAGTCATACTTGGTTCAAAATAGACCTGCAAATAATAAGACACGACAAAACGATTGACGCAAACAGACCCAAATAGAGACAGAAGTGGCAACAATATGATGTGCTGATGGTTGACAAATAGCAATTATTCCCCACACCTCACAGTTAACACCCTTTGTCTCTCCTCATAAAAATCATGTATTCTCTCCTGTGATGATGATAATGCACATTGTGATCACAGCTGACAGCGATCCACATATTGACACACAGAATTCAGCCCACAGCAATAGAATGGGACCCCACCTACTGAATTGGACTGACTTTAAGCAGTCCGACTTGGGTCTCCATTACTAGGAACCAAGTGGATCCATGAAGACTTCTGATGCAAACACACACAACTCATGCTTTGATAGGTACAACATGTTACACTTTGTGATTTGTTCTCTATAGCTGTTGACATTGTTTTTGGTTTTTTTGGACTGTCATCCTGACCAATTTCCTTTTTAAAGTGACAAAAAAAGAACAAAGAGAAAATAAACTCAAGTACGCAAAGATGTGGAAGAACATCCCCAAAATGTTTCTCCAAAATGAATTATTCTTTAACCTCAGCTCTTCTGATGAGGGGGCCACATTAACTGATTTCTTCTGCTTCATTCATATTTATCTCAGATTACTGTCATAAACATGATGAATGTGGAATGAAGTGTTTCCAAAAATAATGACCTTCTGTTATAAGCAGAAGCCCAATTTCTATTCCTCATTTACATTTTACATTTGGGACAAAAGATGAGATTGTGGATATAGAATCACCTGCACAGTGTAAGGGATAGTAAAACAGTGGTATGGAGAGAAAAAAATGTTTTAGTGAGTCATTAGTCCAAAAATATACTAGAAAACGAGGAAATGTAAACAATAGAATGAATAAAATTATAGAATTAGCTAAAAAGCAAAACCAGTATTTGTCATCAGATAGACTGTTGTGCTGATACACATTACACTAGCTTTGCTTTGTTCTCTACTGTGTGGCCTTTGCTGTGAGCTGTCGCTGTGCCATCTAAAGACATTAACTGCAAGCATATGTTTCTCTATCTTGCTATGGAAATCACAGCTAATGTCAGATCCACTGTTTATATCAACTGTTATCAAAATTACTTAATGCAAATAGGAATCGTGAAAGGAAGAGAGGTGTTGTCCCCTCCTGTCTCCTCCCTGCTTTAATATTTCACTGTACACACACATACAAGAAGCACTGTTTGCTGCAATGCAGGTGGAATGGAGGAAGAGGAACGGGAACAATGCAGTACACACACACACACACAAACACAAACACACACACAAACACACACAAAACTATAGCTACATGTCAATCTTGGCCCACAGGTGCCTCCCTAATGTGCCAAGACTGCTGAGAGACTAAGGAAAAGAGAGAGGAGTTGAAGGAGGGAGAGCAGCTTTGTCCTACTGTGATAAACCACACACACACACTGTTAAATACACATAGAGACTACATGGAGTGTGTGCACCTGTGTTTTTAATACACATGGCTTCAAGGAATGATGGTAGGAGCCTATTGTCCATACCAAACCTTTTCACTAATTCACATTGTGTGAGATGTTGGTGAAGGTCGTTAATCTATGAATCAACTGTAAATGAATCAATCTGACATTTTGTCTTTTGTCAAGACTGGAATTTTTAATTTAAACCAACAAGACGTGACAAATATTAAGCAACCCATGTGTATATAGAAGACGTGTGCCCACTTACTTAAAGTGAGAGAGCACAGAAAAACAACACAATCCTCTTTATTTATTTGAATAACAGAACACGTGTGTACGTTTTTATTCTACATCTGGATTCAGAGTTCATTGTTATGAAAGAACAGATGAGGATCAGTAGTTTTGGGGGCATTTTGAATTCTAAATTAAAATCTTGAGTGGACTCTTCCTCTACAATGAAAGAAAGAAACATGAGTAACACCTCAACCTGGCTGTGGATAAGTAAATAAATGGATGAGTAGCATAAGACAGTTACTATTATATGTTCAAAATCCACCAATATAGTTTTCTTTTTGTCTCCTTTTCTTTTTTTTTTCCAGACATACTATTCTTCTGTTTTGTTCCTCAAGAGCAATATTACTCTGCTAACTTGCTTCAGCTATACATGTTCAACAATCATTTCAGAGACAGGCAGATGCATTTCGTTCTATTCTGTCATAAAACAACCTACACATAACACACTTTGCCACATATTCACCATTGTTTGCAGCCTTGTAGAAAATGATGTGTTGGTGAAAACTATTTTTAAACAGTAAAAACAATGACATGAGTTTATTTATTCTTCTGTTACACTGCTCTATCATCAATAATGAATAAATTATTCACTATATTTCAACAGCAATTATCTGCTGCAGGGACACACAGGATAAATCACTCCTAGATTAAAAAGGTCAACTGCATTACTTGTGTAAATGATACACAATTACAAATTAGATAAGGCTGCATCATTTTAATTATTACATTTCCACTAGCACCATCCCCAAACCTCTGCCTACAAGTGCAAAGGACAGGTACTCTGCTGAATCATGTCGATCAATACGTGAGTTACTGAGGCACTGACTTAGTTGACTAAGGCGATCATGCAGCACATGTAAACATGTCAACTAGCATGTGTTCTACCACTGGGCTGTACAAGTGGGCTACACGTGTACCAATTTAAGTTTTCTAATGTTTTCTGCGTGTGCACTTTGTGTATTTTTGTGTAGACATCATTTGAACTTTCCAGAAAGAACTTGAAAAATAATAACAGTCACATATTTTGGCATAACTCGCCATTATCAAATTCAACCAAAACGATTACAAACAACCTTTAAAAATGTCCTGAAGATCTTTGTTCCAGTGGTTCCTGTTTGAAATACACTGACAGATGATGTCACCATCTGTGCTCTCGACCCCCTGATGATGAGAGTGGCATTGGCACAACATGAACGTAGAAGTTGTGCAGAGCACAGTTATAACCAAGCACTTTAGTAGAATCCTATAAAGAAGTGTGTGTACCTGTTTTGCAAGAGCACCAGCAAAACACACAAGATTTAATTAAGGTACACACACACTGGGTGAGGCATGTGGAATCACACAGTGGTTTGGAAATGTTCCCCAGCCTGCAGATACACACTGTTTAGCTCTCCTGCTGCATTCAGGTGCTAGAAGGATCTCATTAATCTGAAATTATGGACCTTGCATACACCATTTCGTATGTTGAAGACTGACTTTATATCTCATGTGTGTAATACATACAAAAGGAGTTATGTGCCGGAACAGTTTCTTGCTAGGCTAGGAAGTCACCACGCCCTGATAGAACTGCCCATAAAACTATAACTTGTTGTTTTTACATTTCGGTTTTTATGTTGATTTAGCAAGATATACATACTCATTAGTGATTTTTATTGGTGCTGGTAGGAGTATTTATTTCTGAGCTTTTTAAAAACTCCTATTATTGTTTACTATTATAATGACATATGGTTCTCAGGTAATCATGTAAAATGGTTAAAAAGTTTTTTTGTTTTGTTTTCTAGGATATTGTGTTGATGGGTGTGTGTCTGTGTGCATGTGTGTGTCTGTATATGTATATTGTACTTCTGTGTTTTAACTGAGAAGTAAGACCACATGAATTTCTGCCAGTGGGATAATAAAGTTGATCTTGACCTACATACATACCACAAAATATATGCTCCAGTAGGCGGAAGAGCACCTACAACCTATTTAGTATTGACACTTTTGCCCTCAACTTGATGTCAGGTGGAGCAGCAAGATAAACAAACAGAGGGAGGCAAAAATCCACCCCGAAACATCACCATCTGTGCAGTCAGTTTAGCATCCTCTGGTCTTTGGGTGTAAAACACGACACATGCTTAAACATCACATTCTTTTATTCCCAAGAATAAAAGAATAAATTTGTTGCTCAAACTGAAGTTGCATTACAATTTAATTAGGACATTGTAAAATTGTAATGCAAAACAAAATAGATTTATTTGAAAAGTTGCATTATACAGTAATTGATTATGCAAAGCCGAATAAATTTAATGCGTTTAAAAGAAGTTTGCAGAAGCATTATTTTTTTGTCACATCATTCATCTTTAAAATAAGTAAGAAAGCTATAAAAAAAATTTTTTGAATGAATCAAACTGCCACCTAAATATTTCTGAAAAATGGCATTTTAAACAAGTTTTGCATCCCAACAGTTGTCAAGGGTCACAGACAAGACTTTACTGTTGTCATGTATCCATTGGATAATTTATCCATACAATACATCATTAACTCAACATGATTATTATCCATACAAGAGCTTGTGGCAACATGATGAGGGTGTTTCCTGCTGTGACATGTAGAAGACTAACATGCACATCCGAACTCACGCTGGGGGTGCAGTTGAAAAACTGCAAAAACCCATGTGTGAAAAGGTTAAGATAATGTAACTGTAAACTAAACACACAAAGAAATTAATTTGAACCGACAAAATACGACACAATATATCAGTTTGTGGTCCCAATGTGTGTGTGTGTATGTATGAATGTGTGGGGTGGAGACCCAGGGGGTGTTTGAGTACAACAGATATGAAACGGGGCATTAATTGAGCTTCAAACTAAAGGGAATAGAGGGAGCTGGGAGGAAGGGGGGGGAGGGCAGGGTGTGTGTGAGAGAGAGAGAGAGAGACAGATGATGTGAGAAAAAGGGGGGTTAAGAGAGAAAGAAATGGAGAGACAGACAGATGCAGGGAGAGAGAGAGAATCATGCTGAAGGGAATAACAGCGAGTGATGCTCATTAAAACTGATTATTAAAGCAGTAACACTGAAGAGCTGCATTCAGGCATAGCCACAACATCCCAAACGTGTTTGTGTGTGCATGTGTGTGTGTGCATCTGTTGTTACTATAAACAGATAGCCACTGAAGTATTACATTGGTAGAGTGAACGCAGTTAAAACATACAGCAGATTTTCATAAATTAAACATTTATTCTGTTCTCAGATTGTTTCAGTGCAGAGTCACACTTCTCCTCATGTCTGTGCTGTTATGCATGCGTGAGCAGTGTTTTTCTGTCGTCCAACAAGTGCTGTCAAAGTGCACTCGAGCAAGGCACTTCAGGCAGGCCTCCCAAATGCCTCATGTAGGAAAATGGATGGGGCAACTTTAGCTGGGAATGTGTGGCAGAAGTATGCTTTGAATAACAGTAGGAGGAGTGTAATCACATCTATTGTAAAACCACTAATGAGACATTGTATTTTAGGACTTAAAGGAATAGTTTTGTCATCTCAGGGAATGTGCTTATTTGCTTTTTTCTGAGAGTTGGATGAGAAGATCAATTCATGCTCATGCCTGTGCTTTAAGAATGGAGCTGGAGCTGGGAGGTAATTAGCCTAGCTTAGCATAAAGACTGGAAGCAGTTACTGTAAACTTCATCTAATGCCACCACAAATGGAATCAGCTCACAAAGCTTCACACTTCTTTGGGAAACTAGAAAAGGATGTTGACTCTCTCCTTCTTAATTTGCCTTCCTTATAAAACCACTTGCTGCAACAAAAAAAGGAATTTACACCAACAATTCACTACATAAAATCAGCCTTTCTACAGACGACATTCTACAGTACGTAACACCCAAACTACAAATTATGCTTTTAATTTCTGTTTTGTGCAGATTAAGCAAACAAGATTCAACATGTTAATTAGTAAGCTTTAGAGGTGCAGGTTGGTGTTTTTGTTGTTGTTGTTTGTTTTTTTTTTACTTGGAGAGTACAGTTTTCCCTCTGCTTTCAAATAAGGAGTGTGGGGATGTTGCCTTTCACACTCACAATCTGGAAACACACCTCGCTACCTCGGTACGAAGCTAACGCTAGCTTAATGTACACTTGGGCTAACATTAGTTACTTTAGCTAAATTGTGCTAACAGAGCAGGTATTGTTAAAGTAACATTAAACCTACTGAAATATTTTGTGACAGCATCCTGTGAGGGACTTGTTAGTGTAACCCCTTAACCACAAACAAGAACTGCATTTCTGAAGAAAAATCATTGCTTATTCTTTAAACAGAAGCGCCAAATGTCTGACTCAGTGTAAGTCCCAGAGCCAAGGATAGCAGCAGGTGAGCCAACTGTCTATCACCGCTGTCAATCAACGCCTACATGGCAGACATCAAAGCTACTATTAGTCTTCAAGTCTTATTAATAGAGCAATAATTTCCAAAATGACCACTAGCACCACTTATTAGAGGGCCCGAATTTAGAGATTGAGACCATAATGACTCGTTGAAAAAATTATTAACTTGTATTTCTTTTAATTTCAAGAAATTGACGCTTTTTGAATGGAAGTCAGTTGGAGCCAGGGATTTTTTTGGAGCAAGCATCTAGGGACTGTCTGTAACACTGCAATCTAAGGAGAGTGGTATCAATCTTCTCAACTAATTCTCTGAATTGAAGCTGTTATGTTAAAAGTGAACATGATTCTATCTGATTTTGTCTTTTGCGAAAGCACTCATTGACAGCGAATCTTTTTTTCTCTTCTTTCTCCTTCTGCTTTTATAGTTGATAATAATTTACTGTTTATTAAAAAAAACATTTTCATTTATCACATTTAATTTGCAGGTTTCTCTTTTCAAACTAATGTTGCCTTGAAGAGAAGGTACACTGACAGCAGAGCACAACTCTTTTCATCTATCCCTGCAGTCCTAGATCATCATCTGCACATTGCCACAGTCACCAAAATAAGAGATTTTGTTTTAGTTTCTCACTCAGACAACAAAATATTGCTCTCACTGAACTGTAAAAATAATAAATGTTTCTCTAAGGAATGAGACTATATTCGGTGCCCAGAATTCATTACTTTGATCAAATAAGGTATGGTTTTGGTTTTTTTGCTTTTTTTTTTTTTTTTTTTTACTGCAGATAATAACAGAGAATGCAGCAGTTTAGCTGGCAATAGCCCACACACAGAAGTTCATCACTGCAGTTCAACATATAGTCCTCTTTTTTCATAACCTCCCTTCAGGCTAGGACAGGAAGGTTGTAGTCCAACAGTGTTAAACTTCTGGTCTGTGGAATTGGGTGTAGCACCCCCTGCAGGTATGGGGGAATTTGATCAGTCCAATACCCTGTTACTTCTTACACTTAAAAAAACAGCACAGTCTCCAAGGCAGTGCCATTCTAAAGGATTTACACAAGGGATTTGGTATGAGGATCACTTAAAATAGCTAACTATCCTTGAGCTCAGAAAGCAACAATAGATGAAGTCATCGATGACGTGAAGAGCTTACAGCAGAAGCAATTTCTTACAAATCTTGACAGTGTGGGTGACAGTATTAAACAGATTAATTTTGGATGTATTTAGATCCTAGGCCACCAGTTGGATGATTATTTTAACATTATATATCTTTCAGTATTAAACACTTCTAGAGTCTGTGTATGCGTGATTGTAAAAGCTTGTGTGTGGCTGCAGAAGGAGGACTTAACTGTTCGACTCAAGTGAAAACACCATCACAGTACTTTGCTTATTTTTTCAATTAGATGTAAATTTGCTGTTACATTTTTCTTTACTTCTTTTCCTTCACTTTATTTTATATTGTTCTCACAAATCCAAATTCATGACCACAGGGTCAAAACCGTGATGATGATGATGATTAAGATTTGCTAAGATTCATTGACTGCCACTACAATAAAAAAAAAAGCATATTGGGACATCTAAGCTGTATTCCCTGTTTGCTCTGTAAGCATGTGTCCATGTCTTGTTCCTGGTTGTGAGCAGGAGTGTGGTGGGAATTCTCTTTATCACTGTGAATGTGAAGCTGGAGTATTTGTGGCTTGTCATTTCGGAAGAGAATGAATAAAAGGTGGACTCAATTACCTGCTGAAGGATCTTTTCTGTTTCCTACACAGGTAACAGGTAACGTTTTTTCAAATGAATGAAGCGCTACATTTATATACCACTCTGAAGTGGTAGGGAGGAGGTCAGATTGTATGGGGGGGTTACAAGATGCAGCATTTTGTGTGGTTAGATTTAGCTTTCCCTATAATTTTAACCAAGTGCTTCTAGTGCCCGAACATAACCTTGAAAAGTGTAATAATGCTGTAGTTTCTGCTAGCAGAAAAAAACAACTAAGTATGTTGTCTCTGAACATTATTTATTTTTGCTTTATTTGCTGTTGCAATTTCGTTGTATATGAACGTCATATGAACGGAGACAGAGTTGCAATTACAGGTGTCTATTTCTGTCATGTTGTGACTGTTGTAGTACTACACACTGGAAATACAAAATAATAACACATGCTCTTCGCAATATGATTTCTGCAATTATTGTATATAATCATTAATGCAGCTGGATTAATGGTGATAATGACACACAACATTACAGTGATTAGTGAAAGTAGAAAATGAATCTAAATGACTGAGACAAAAGAAAGAGAAAGCCTCTGTTACTCAGATACTATATCTATTGTTTGTAGATGAAATATCAGAAATTGTTTGTGTATTCAAAATGGACCACGTTAACATTAGGTTGTTGTCACTGAGTACTGTTATTAAAGCTAAAGTGAGCCATGAACCATCTTAAGTAACAATTTCACTGCTTAGCTCTCACATAAAATGCATGCAATGCAAATGAAACCGAACAAAATTACTTTGAATAAAAGTTCCTATTTCGTGTGTGCCTTCAATTTGAATATATCTACTGTATATGTCTTCTCCTACTCTGTTGTCAGTCATGAAAAAACACCCATCATGTCTCATCCTCAAAGGTCCAACATGATTTAATGTCTTATCTGCACATTCTTTTAATTGATTAAATTAGTGACAGAAAATACCACTTGAAAATGCCATTCCATTAAATGAATTAGCACTTTAGCACATTTGCTATAATTTTATATGGTGATAATATGTTAAATGCTGTTTTTCCAGCTTATAAGCTGCCCTGATGTGGTCCAAAAACAAATTATGCAGCTTTAAATTACATAACTCAAATATTTTAATTATACACTTATATGTGTACACTGTACTGTATGTGTGTCTTACTGTGTGTTTTTAAGGTTAGGTCACCTACAGTAGCTTTTGATTAGTATGTACTGTCTGCACTCGAGCATGCTTCGCTCATTTATTAACAACCCAAGATATCAGCACCATATCTTTATTCATCACCAAATCATATTAATCATCTTCACTCCTGTGTACACAAGCCCACCCCTCTGCTCTCCTCTACTCTCTATCATCTTTTCACTCCCTCCTTTGCTCTTACCTCCTCTCTGTTCCAATTGACCCTTTGCTCATGTTTGAATCCCCAGTGATGGTTGTTAACTTGGACAAGCCATTACAGCACATGAGGAATTGATAGGAAGCTTATGATATTTGCTGTTAAGTTATTGGCTCGGATAGAGGAATAGCTCATGTACTGTTTAGGATTAAATTCACTGGAAGAATCACCAAAGAATGAGGTGTATAATTTCCAAAGGGTGTAGAAATAGAAATCCCACAGCTACAGCTGAGTTCAGCACTGCATTAAGGAACATATTTGTATTAAATGTTGTGTGTTCAAACAGAGAAGAGGCAAGGCTCTAGGGATGGCAATCTCAACTGTCAGCAAGTCAACACTCAGCTTTGGTCCAGACTGAAATATCTGGATGGATTTCCATGAAATGTGGAACACATATCCATGGTCCCCAGAAGATGAATCCTAAAGACTTTGGTGATTCATTGACTTTTCATGTAGCATCACCAGCAGGTCAAAGTTTTCATGCATACAGTGAAATATCTCAACATCTAATTAATGGATTGCCCCCAAACTTTGTACACACATTGATGGTTCTTAGGTGATGTATCCTGCAGACTTTGCCGATCCGATGACCTTTCTTCTAGCACCACTATGATGTTGACATTTGTGGATTTAAGTGAACTGAATTATTGACATTTGATTGAATTGAAACTATGGAATTTGGTGCCCGCCATGTCTCTCTCAAGGTAAATTGTAGCAGCTCTGGTAATCCCTTAACCTTTTCTCTAGCACCATCACCAGGTCAAATGTTTAACTTGTTCCATGCTTTAGTTTATGACCAAATACCTGAAATTGGATGCAGTATCAAATCAAATCAAAAGTATCAAAATCGATGCAGCAGAACCAGAGATCTTTTTTACACCATACATTCTTCTTCCTTGTCAAAGCCTGGTGCCTAAATTACTTACATCGCAACACAATTACCGACAGTTCAGTAGGAGCTTCTGGTGTGTTAAGATAGTAGCTAATGTAGCCTTGAGCCTCTAGCCTCATGAGGAGTGGGCCTAACTCTAACCCCACACCCCCAGATTTTTATCATATATAAACTTGTAGTCTTGTAGTCAGCTCCAACCGACATTGCCAACCAACTAACAACACTTAAGGATAACCATACAAGAACATTAAATAGCCTTAGTCTTAAACTGACAAACCTTTGATTCAAATCAGGAACTATTTGATAAGATACAAGTCTGACCAGACATTGGATGCCAGATTTCAGAATTTATCAATATGCCATGCAACAGATTAATTTTGATTGGTGCTAAAAAAAATTTTTTTAAAAATGTAATATGAGGTTCATTATCCCGCCCTTGGAAGAAAAGGTCAGGGGTGTAGGCTGGTCTGAGCCAGGTGTATAGGAGGTATAGATGAGAAAGACCCAGTGTAGGGGATCTGTCTCAGTTGCTGTGTCACCCAATCCCTTGAATCCCTAGATGATACCCAAAGAAGGAAGAGATAGGTATGGGTAAGGTATGTGGAAGATTGAATGAATGAGGGAGGATGAAAAGACAAAAAGAGGGATGAGTATATGAAAGGATATGTAGAAGGCTGTGTAGAAGGATGGTGGAAGAGAAGGGAAGGTGGGTTGTAAAAGCCAGATAAAGCAGGAGAGGATTTTTTAACCAAGAATAAGAAAGCTTGACAGTGATTAAAGGTGTGGTTTAGGGATGGCCATACTTCTGTTAAACTGAGCTTGCATGGGTTCATTCCTGACATTGGAAACAGCAGTTGACAAAATAATCTCAGCTCAAGGTCTTTTTACGTGCTTGTTCTGGAGTTTTCAACCATATTGTGATATGTGTAATATGTCGACAGCTCCACTGCAAGCAATCAAGTGGACCTTGAGTTGAGATTGTTCTGTTCACTATGTGGTTAAGGTTAAGGAAAGATCTCCTTTATAGTTTCTTACACCATGACCTCCTCCCAAAACTGCAAAACTTTTGCAGTGGACTAACAAAGTCATGCTACTTCCACCTTTCCTACTAGCAGAAAACAGCCAATATTCACATAACTGCAAAAGGCTGCCTGTCAGCTTAGCATAAGGGGTGGCTTTGGCTCAGGAGGTAGAGTGGGTCATCCACAAATCAGAAGATCACCAGTTCAATCCCCGGCTCCTCTTCCTCCAGTCCGCATGTTGAAGTGCCCTTGGGCAAGATACATACCCAACCCCAAATTGTTCCCAAAGGCTGTGCCATCAGTGAATATCCTGATGTGCAGGTTGGCGTCTGCTATGGCAACCACTGCCATCAGTTTATGAATGTGTGTGAATATGAACATGTGGTGTAAAGCGCTTTGAGTGATCGGAAGACTAGACAGGTACTATATAAATGCAGTCTATTTACCATAAACATGAATTGTTGAAGGCGGTAAACAAATGAATTGTTGTTGTTTTCTGGTAAAGACAGGCTCAATTGTGAGTATATATAAAAAATAATGAACAAATCACATATACACAGGCCTAGATTTTGTGCTCTCTGACTCCATTTGGTTCTCCCTTACATCTGTCTGTACTCTCATTATATTTTTCTTACATTTACGATTTTCCCTTCCCTCATTTCCTGCAATTCATATATTTTTTATTTCCATGCTTTGAATGAACTGAGAAATTGCAACACTGAGGTGACACTAACTGATGTGTGTGTGTGTGTGTGTGTGTGTGTGTGTGTGTTCATGCATGTTTGTCAAAAAGGCAATGTCCCTTTAACCAAGTGCAGAGGTATTTTCCATAATGACTAATCAGTAATGACGAAACATCATCTCTGTCTCTCTCACACACACATGCATACAGTGCTGTAGAATGCCACATCTGCCAAACCAAAGAGAAAAAAAAAAAGGATGGAAGAAAAATTGAGGGCTTTGTGAGTGATAAAAAAAAAAATCTGTACGCTTTAAGCCTAAGAAAAGGTTCAGACAGCAACAAAAGCTTTTTGTGGGGAGCTGAGCACAATATGATGGTGAAAGGAATAGAAAACAGGAATGCCATGCATACATATACCACCACCCCCCCCTCCCCTGACCGCCGTCTCTCCCTCTCATCTGTCCATCCCCTGTTCTCCTTTTCTCTTTCCCTCTTCCATCCCCATCTCTCTGCTCAAAAGGTTAGTAAATGTCAGATGGGAGTTGTCATCATCTTCAATGGCGTCATCTTTCTTCATAGAAACACTGTCTATCTCTGTGTGCGAATGTGTGTATGTGTGTGTGTGGAAGTTGAAGGGAATACAATTGAACAGAATGAAATAGAACAGGATATTGAAAATGGGAAATTACTGCTTGCAACAAAGGGCGGACACACACGTACACATGCATGCACAGAGAAAGACTTGAAATAGAGCTGTGTATACTTCAGACACTGCCTTCTCTGTCTTCCCCTTTTCTCTCCCCTTGAGTCGCTCCCTATATGTCTTCATCATGTTATGTAAAGACACCACAAAACCTCAGAGAGCAACTTAGCATCATAGTAGCTGCCTGTGACTTATCCAATACTCACACACACACACATTTTATCTCTCTCCGTCTTGCTGCTGCGTCTTCATCACAGCCTGTATTTGCCTCTCTATATATTTTATGACTAATAGAAGGGGCAGGCCTTTGTGGCGATGACAAATCCCCACACTCAGACAGTTTTACAGCCCCTAAAGAGCCCCTTGACAAACGACTGGGTTGTAAACCTAATATTCTAATACTGCGTGTTATTGTAATGGCGTGTGTGAATGTGTGCATGAGTGAATATTTAGAAGATGTTAAGTATTGCTTATCTACGCCAATTATAAAAGTGCTTTAGCATCAAAAGCAAATGTTAGCACAGACGCATACATAGAAGCACGCACACAGAGTGGTTTACATACTGCAAATATGCCTCTGTTAATATGCATATACAGTAATATAGCATATATTGCACGTCTGCCTGTTTGTGTTTGTTGCCTGTTTTCTCCTGCAAGAGAAATGTGGACTCTTTGAACAAATGTGCAAAAATATCAGGAAATGTGACCCTTTTTGTGACATCTGTAGATGAAATGAGTTCAAGTAAAAGATACTGATGACTCTGACGTAATGATTTTTTTTTTTTTGCAGGTACAAATGGAGGTGGTTTTGGGCGTGTGACAAGTGGTGCAAGGGACATCCTGGTACAACATGGAGAGATCTGGACAAGAGGTTGGAACAGGATTTATGCATTTTTTTTTGCCAGAGCAGAACATTATTAGTATCAGCAGGTGGAGTTGGAAAAAACGGCCAAGTGGTCAGTTTCCATAATTAGTACCTGGTGCATTTGTAATTATACTTTACTAAAGTGATTAAAAATATTGCATTCATCTGTACTTTTAGTTTTGTAGTACCAGAACTGCAAATACTGTGTGATATATATATATATATGTCTGCCTAAACTGTGAGCTATCTATAACAATCATATTTTTGTTACAGAAAATATGATTTCAATTATCCAGAGGAAAATTATGTTTGAAATGTTGATTTTCAAAAGTATCCCATGCCTCGTGATCTTTGAATGTTATATATGGTTGAAGAAGCCTAGCAGTTTCAAATACAAGTCCATAATTCACTCTAGTTTTAGCTCTGTTTTGGTTTCCACTAACTCCTAAAGGAAATATCTGGTTCTTAAGTTGCTAAATGCTTCACTATATTCCACTATGTCTCCACAAAACAAAACAATGACCTGGAATACAGTTGTCTGTGGGTATGTCACTATGACAGGCAAATCTCCACATACATCAGAGAGGTTTATGAGATGGATTCTGATAAATGTGTGTACCTCCAACATATTAAGTAACAAACTTCATCCTGGTGACCACCATTGAAATATTGATGAACACTGATGCCCATTAAACGTTGCCCACTGAAAATGTGAGAAAATAGAAGCCAAAATCCTTTACGTTCTCACATTTACTCCACTGAGAAATGAGGCACCGGATTTGAGAGAAACAGATGAGTTAGAGAACTTTCAACCTCAAGATTGAATCAGGGGATGAGCAAAAAGACTCAGGAAGACATGCAACGTATTCCCAAAGCCGTCGAATCACTGTTGCACTACAGGCGGATCACCAGCAGATCATTTGATCTAATGTTTCTCTTGGGTATCACAGTGCTTCTAGTCATTTCTAAGTATATTCAAACATAAAGTATATATTTTGAGTATAATTTGTGTTTGAAATTTAAAAAACGTGTCCACTCATGTTGTGGTTGTCAAAGGAAAGAAACATGGATAGACCCTGTCATGTTAAGCTTGATAAATCATGAGTAGAGTCCGCCACTATATGTCAATAAGGCCTCAGGGCCCACATTCTCCATCCTCCACTCATACAGTCTTACAGTGTATATGTCTCACACCTTTTCCTCCTTTACTTGTCCATAATCCCCTAATGGCTACACGCTGTTATTTCCCCTGAGGGCCAGTGAGCTGCGCACCGCTGCGGGAATGCATTAAATTCAAGAGTTGTTGACGCACGCTCAACAGAAAGCAATAACCTGTGCAGGGTCATTTTTTTCTCCCTTTCCTTTCATTTTCTGAGGTCGAACAGAATTGCCTTTCAGTGCTAGTGTGATTATGTTCCGTTTAACATGGGAATTATGAGAATTACACACATAAGTGTAGTGTAGCATGCCTCGACAAGATTAAAAACAGCTGCACTGGGAGGGAGAAAGACACAAAGGAGAAGAGGGAGGGGAGAGAAACACCCAGAGTGAAAAGACAGATATGTAGCTTTACAGTTTTAATAATATCTTAAACCTTAAACTTTTGGAGGTTAAGCTACATTTTTTTAGGATTGCAATCATCAATCCTGTGTGTGTTACATTTCCTGACTGCAGCCATGAATGCAAGACAGTGACTGCTGCCTATTTGAAAAATAAGCAGCATTTATTCTCTGAACCTTTTGGCTCAAGTCTGTTGTTGGGAGCATATATTTTATTCTAACAAGATGCTAACCTCCTTCCCCTGCCACCTGCTGCCACCTGCTAAACACTCTTGGCATGTCAGACACTGTATTAAAGGAAATGAGCTATTGTTTGTGTGTTACACACCAAAAGGCCCACCCAGGAATTTGGCAATCCACAGCCACAATCTGTGACAAGCACTTTGTACTGTATCATCAATAAACATTGAAAAAGGTGAAAATTGCCCTCCAGTTATCATATTGTGATTCCCTGCCTGGAATGACCCAGTGTAAGCCTGCAGGGGGAAGGTAAAACAGGCATCAGTGAGAGAGGAATCCTTTGTAACATCACCCTGAAAGGCCAAAGCCATGTCCTCTCTGGGTTCCCCTTCAGCCTGGAACTCAATGGAGAGCAGCTAAACTAAATGGCTGGTGAAAACGGCCTGTAAAAACCTCACAGTTCTCAATCTGATTTGAACTAACTTAATTATCAGAATCAGAAGACAAGCGTTTTCAAGCCGCTGGCACAAGACAGTTCATTAAAGACCCGCCACCGCTTTGTTACCCCAGCAACTCCCGGGGATCGATGTGTAATGCGCTTTTTGTTTATGGAGACAGAGGAAAAAGGGGAGGAGAGAGGACAAACTAATTGAGCTCCTCCAATTATTATCCTGATAGCCTCGTGGCCTGCTCGATGGCAAGCCAAGTACAACAGAGAGATCCTACCTGTGAGCAATTATAGACGCATTTCCAACTCAGAACTGTCACATGGATGGGACTGTATGTAATTGTTCCCAGCAGATGCACTCACAGGCAACTTTTGTGAACGTTGACAGAGTGGTGTCACAAGCCCTTCCGCCTCTTGTCAGCAGAAAATTGAAATGTCTTTTCTTTATCCCTCTTTTCCTTTCCTCTGTAGACAGCCAATAGACTCAAATGGCAGGTATAATTGAATTTCACAGTCTTCATACTCACATGCACACACACACACACACACACAAATAGTCATCTTGGCTGTTAGCATCTAAGTCAAAATAAACAGCACTAATATGGTGTCCCACACAGAGTAATTACAACCCAATCTGTGGTGTTTCGCCTGTTTCCCCTTTTAATTGCTCCTCTCTCTTTCTATCAATCCCTTCTTCTTCTTCTTCTTCTTCTTCTTCTTCTTCTTCTTCTTCTTCTTCTTCGTCCTCCTCTGCCCTCCCTCCATCCCATTCTGACGTTCCTCACCATACTGCATTTGAAGAATTAGCCGCGCTAACGTTGGCCCTAATTGGCTGTCACTGTGTACTCGAAAATTTGAAGCCACTTCCTCGATATAATCATGTTTACACGCAAGTGCCGGGTGCCAGACTGCTGGGCTTGTCTCTATCGAGCTTGTATAGGGAGTAATTTAGTGTAAAATTGGCTATGATAGTCAGTCAAGGAGGGAGAGAAAGGAACTAGCTCAGCGTAAAATGGGTGTTGTTGAGACACAATGATTTCCTCAGTGTGCAGGTGATTTTTAAAAAAGAAAATTTTTGCTATTGATTTGCAGGAGGGGTCACACTCTAGTAGCAACAGAGGTGAGCCTCATTATCACCCTGTTACCTTAATCAGTCCAATAAAAGTAAAACAGGTTTTAACAGTGTGTTACAACAACCAACAAATCACATAAGATGGATTACAAAGCATCCAGTGCTAGAAATAGGCAACATAATCATTTTGCTGGTACATTTGTTTACACACATTTTGTTCTGCTATTTCAATTTATCACACTAATTGGAGGAGATAAAACAGAGCCACTTCTGAAAAAAAAACAAATCAAAATGCAACTTTGAAAAAAAAGAAAAGACGCACAAGCCCATAATTCATCTGTCACTGCACTTCCATTCAGTCTAAAAGACCTTGATGGCAAAAGAAGAAGTCGTTTTCCGTAAGTGCCAAGAATATTTCAGATTAAAAGCGTCTTCATTTGGAAGCGCGGTGACCGGAGGGCAACTCTCCCAGGAACACATTCCTTATTTACCAGCATTGTTAATTCCCATTCCCAGCACAGCGAGGGTTGGGGGGCCACTTGAGAAGTCTGCACACTGTGAAGTAGACCTGACATTTTTCTCCTCTAATTGTGTTTTCTTCTCCCTTTGCTGGATTGCAGGTGTGTTTGTGTGTTTATTTGTCTCTGTTTGTGTGTGTGGCTGCAACAAAAAAAACTGTATTACAATATGTGTATGTGTGTGTGTGTGTGTATCTGTGAGTGCATGTGCATGCACGCAGGCATACTTATTCATCTCTGTGTGTGTGTACAGCAACAGTGTGTATGTTTTTTGCCAATTAGGCACTCAATGACAGGACATGTGGTGAAGCAGCTAGCTGGGCTATTCATGGATCAGCAGTTAGGGGAGAAAATTTCAAAATGCCAACTGGATACACACACACTCACACACACAAACACAGAGCTCCAGTAATTTAGAATGCTCAGTGTATGACGTGATCTTAGTGGCTCAGACAGCAGGATGTTGTCTGTCAATGTGTTGACATAGTTGTCCTCCTCTTGTACCAAGTTCACTTGTTCCTTGGGATTAGCAAATTTCTAAATTTCTGACAAGTGATGTCAAACAGAGTTCTTATTTTTCATACCCTGAGTTAACATTTTAACCCTCACTTCCAGGTTTAAAAGAATGCTCCAACATGTTTTGGAAATGAAATACACTTGTTTGCCATCTTACACCAAGTCAGATAATAAAATTGATATTAATTTCATTTTGATGCTTACAGCAACTCCGAAGAGATTAAACTGATATTAAATTTAATGGAAAAAAAGCATATTTCCCAAAATGCTGGAGTATTTGTTGAATGTGGCTCTATTCCAAACGCACACTGAGTTTACTGACAGCCCAGTGTTACCAACATGAAATTCAACATAAAAAGGGAACATGTGGTGTTGAGATGATTTGGCCAACATCATTTGGTCCATACCTTTTGCTACAGCTTCTCCAGCAGAGCCAGAGAAAGACCTCCCTCTGTGAAGAACCCTGTTCTTGCTGAAAGACCTCTGAAGCTGCTGTTATTTGAATACCAGGTCCATGGGTGATCACCTGCTTTATAAGCCAGGGATTCCTCATTCAGGGGTGACCTCAAAGCAATGCAGGATAACAACACCAGCCAATCTGCAGGATCCCTTGTCGTCACTACAGGGCTTTTTACACATGGGTGGTTTCATTATATATTTGGCAGAAATGTTACTGCGAACAGTGGCTTTGAATGTCCTCATACTTAGTTCATATGTATGTCAAATATTTGCTATATTATTCAGTTTTTATCAAAGCAGGTGTGCACAGTATATCATGTAAATTGATTATTTTCATTATTAATACATCTACTTATTATTTTCTCAATTAACTGATATTTTTGATACTATGAAATGTCAAAAAATAGTGAAAAATGGCCATCACAATTTTCTATAGCCTAAGGTGACGTCTTCAGATTGCTTGTTTTGTCAGATGACCAGTCTAAACCCAAAAATGTCCAATTTACAATTATACAAACCAGAGAAATCCTCACACAATTGAGAAACTGGACCCAACAAATGTTTTACATTTTCTTAAAAAATAGTGAAACCTCTTCTCTGACAGAGCATTTCCTTATTATTCTTTATGTACTCAAATAAACCAATGACATAATGCAGACACAAACAGCATTGCAACTTTATGTACATTGGAAAGGGAAAAATACTGCAAAGACAAGTCCATAACTCTTGGTTATTGTTATAGGAACAAGTCACAACACAAACAAAAGAAAGGTTGCAACTCAAAAACTATAAAACTGTAAACTGAAACTATAAACTGATGAAAGAGCTTACTGGCCAAAGGACTGCTGTATCCATTTAAATGCAGAAAAGAGAAAATTAGGGGAAGGAAATGAGAGAGAAAATGCAGTAATTTAAGCAAATGTTATGAGTGGTAAACAGAGAAGATAAGACATGAGTAGACAGGGATAAAACAAGAAAAAGAAGGAGTGGATTTGAATAGAATAATGATCACTCCTCTTCAGTGTCAGCTTCTCTGGATTAAAGATTAATAAAATGTGTTTTATACTCAATATTTTTCCAATCCTGAGTGGATACTGTGTGTGTTATAATGGTCACCCACTGGACGAATGTGCACTAAGCAGTGGCGTAGGCAGAAGTTGTATTTTGGATGGGCCAATACAAAAGTGGCTGGGCCATCTTTTCCCAGAAAAACTGACTTATGAAAAGTTAACAGAAGAAAAAAGAACATAGACAAACTGAAAAATGAGCAACCAGTTTACTTAGCAATGTTCTGCATCACAAAGGCAATAACAGCAAAACTCTGCCTATCACAACTTCATAATAAAATGACCATATAGGTCTCAAATTTAGCTGTCAAAAAACAACCTATAGTTACGTTTACACCATCTAGCGGCCGTGGTAATGCACTCCAGAACCACATATAGGACCATAATATGCCGCTTTCCAAAACTGTTACAAATCACTGTTAAGAAATAAAGATGTTTTATGGTGTGATAATTCTGTCGTTAAGGTCTGGTTAGGTTTAGGCAAGAAAACGGTCCATGCCACTGATGAGAAGCACCTTGATTTTCCATTCTTGACTGTGCAGGGAAATACATACAAATTTTGTAAATCGGCGGGTGAACCATAGCTGCGATTTCAGTCAGGGGTGGGGTGGTACTGATTATTAAACTCCCCATCCTCCACAAAAAAGTTTGAGTTTATTAAATACTTGCAGCAATTCAACTAATTGATTAAGACTTTTTTAAAACAAGTTTTAACATCTTCTGGATGCAGTCTGATGAGGTATAAGATATGAGTAGATATGGTGACTTATATGCATATCAAATCTATAAGCATGTTTGAGACATACATGGACATATATACTGTATGTAGTTTACAGATTTTGTCATATATCAGATTTATGTATGGGATTGTTCCCCATGGAGAATCAGGCAGGATGTACAGATCAAGTAGCGACACATTGCTAGCCTCAGAAGCTAAGGACCAGCCAAGCCAGTAGCTCACTCAGCAGGTTGCTAGCCCCAGCATGCTACTTACCAGCCTTGGAAGCTGATGACAAGCCAAACCAGTAGCTGACCCAGTGGGTGGCTAGCCTTGGCGTGTTAGTTACCAATGTCGGAAGCTAATGACCAGCCGAGCCAGTAGCTGATCTAGTGGGTTGCTAGGTTAGATGCATGAGTAACCACCTTAGTCAAATGAATAGTCGGTTTCTCATTTCCCACCGCCGGCCTCTCAGTTACCAGTGCTGGCTTATCATTGGCTAGATCAGTAGCTAGCTTCAGCAAGGATATAGCCTCTGCCAACTTCTCAATAGTCTTAATTTTGTCCTTTACCCTGCACCACACCCCAGCACCCCTACTTCCCGCAGCTATGGGTCAACCTGCATCAGGCTGACCAGGGGAAAGCGCTATACTGCCAGGGAGCAAGCGGTTTGGCTGACCTTGTTGTGGGCTGATGAATCTGGTGGACTCAGTTGATGGAGGCAGTCGAGTTTCTTCTTCCTCAACTTTTTTGAATAACACATTGAAAACCTTTTTTAGCCAATGTAGTAGCATTAACTTTACATCGCCTGAAAAGCAGGTAGTTGGATGAGGGCAGCTCAGGAAGGTCTGCAGTTCAGAACCAGAGGAACTAATTACATTCCAGGACCTCCGACAACTTATTTCAACAGTTCCATTTTAATCAGACGACAAATTCAACACACGCATCAAGTCAACAATAAATCAAGTTTATATTTATTTATTTCCTTGTATATATAAATATACATATATATTATATTTATTGTTACGAAATGTATTTGATCAAACTTGGCTAGGTGGACCAGTTAGTAATGTAGGTGGGCCAGTGCCACCCAAGCCCATTACTGGCTACACACCTGGCATTAAGTCACTTCTTCCTCAATCAATCATCTTAGCCCTCCTCTCCTGAAGCAATGCCATATGGCGTCTCCTCCTCTCTTCTCTTGCTCTCTTAAATTTCTCACTTCTTGTCTTATCTCTCCCTTTCCCCTCTCTTCTCATAGACAGGTTGCTCCATCTCAATCCCTTTGTCTAGACTCTGCTAATTCCTCTCTCCCCTCTGTTGTCCAAACAAAGAAATATACATACAGAGACACACAGCTTGCCCTCCTGCTACTGATCTTTCAGGGCCAGATCTGTGCATGAGCGAGAGCTTTGCCAATGGGCATGGCATCTCTCCTTCATTCTCCCTCGCTCTTCTTCCCACTCTCATGTCAGCCTTTACTTCTTATTTCTCTTTCTCACCTGTCTCCCTTATTTAGCTTAATTCAATCTGACTGGGTCTTAAAAATCTACGGAACCAAAGGATAAAACTGAAAACTACTACGTAACAATGATTTTTTTTTTTTTTTCAGTTGTGATTGCACTTCTTGGATAGTAAAGGATATGGTCACTGTTGCACAGTAGGTATGTTGTTAGGAGTGTTATGGGGGTTTATAGTTCCTCTTTTTTCCTTTTCCTTTTCCTAAACACTTTGGACTGGTTTTCATTGAAGAGATAATAATGAGGTATGGTTAAGCTGTGTGTCAATAAAAATGACGTCACAGTGAGGTCCACTGGAGTAACTTAATGACGTGATGAGGCTCAGCTGCGGGTGCGCGGCATTTGAATGAGTGGTGCCAGTTGAGTCAAACAGGAGAGACGTCAGTTTGGAAGTGCTACTTAGGACACTACAGCTTGACCCCCTTTCCTTCTCATGGACCATTGTGCTGTGTTTTATTTCGGGAACCCTTTCCCCAACAACCAAAACTGAACTGAAAGGCCCAGACAGAGCTTGCTGCTCACAAGAGCAAAGACCAGTGCTGGCGATGCCCAGACTGAGGAACCTACTAACTGCTAAACTGCTGCTTTATATCAGTTTGGTATGGCGGAGGTCATAAAGGTGTTCGTTAGACAGAAATGTCTAACCAAGCAGAGCATTAGAATGTAGATATTATGACGTAATGGCCCTTCCTTTGTTTATAGTTCCTTGAATGCACGTAGGAAATATTTACAGAAGCCTCCAGCTGCTGGAGTAGTTACATCTCCCATCTACACCACTCTCTGAAGCAGGTAAATTCAGTCAGTTATTTGTGGTTTCTGTGTAATTGATAATACACTGCTATGTTGTCATTATTATTATTATAATTGTTATTATTATTACTATTATTATTATTATTGAATGTTACAGTTACATCTTGTTACTAATTAAATGTAGGTCTTAGTCAAATTAAATAAAGTTTATTTGTACAGTGCTACTTTATATGCAGTAGAATGACACAAAGGACTTGGTGCAGTGGTGTAACAGTTGTACTTTATGTTTGAATACAGCTGCAGGTCAAGCAATATCCGGCACCATATCAAGCACTCCAGCTACCTCCAGTGAAACACAGCCTGCAGCAGATGAGTTCTGTTAATTGTATGTTACAGCTGCAGTTATGTAACTTGTGTCAATGTGGCTAAATCCAGACACATTTTTGCTATAATTATCCAAATGGCCAAACTTTTCACCATTTTTTAACCCTTTACAATGACAGAGAGCCATGGGAATGGCAGCTTGCACACACAGATCTCATTTCTTTTATTTTCATCCATTCGTTCATTTTTTTTCATTTTTTCATTCATTTTAAGGCAATATTGCCACCTACTGGACCTTTTTCAAAAGAAAAAAAATCAAATGAGTTAGAACTACACTGAACTATGGGTCCATTTAATGAAGTTTAAAGTCAAATACCAAAATGATCTATATTTAAATGGTTTCTTACATACTTGCATAATTCTAATCAATATTAGACTGCAACCATCTACATTTATTCAAGTTGTGTAGAGGACACATTAAAGCTAGTGTAGGACAACCGCTTGTTGTTTGTTGCTTGTGTTAACTAATCTTTGATTCCTGAGAAGAAGAAGAGACAGACAGACAGACTGTTGAACTTATATTTAAATATGTTTCTGAAAGTAATCTAATCACGTAAGCGTTGCCTAACTTGATTCCCTTTCACTATAGTATTAAACTTTTATTTCAGTGTAGATGGTTTGAGATGGGTAAATAGTTTGAGAAAGTTTAATCAATGAAGGTTGTATGCTTAAACATCATAAAGTGTTAATATGAAGGTTAATGTTTGTTATGTTATCATAACTGACTTTTTATGAAATGTATGTAAACTGTTTAACTGTCTTCTTGAATGGTTTCACAAATATGATACAAGCTGACAGGAAATCACCTTGTGACTTTGAAGTGTGATTTTTACATGCAAAAACTCAGAATTAGACGTCTCCCCCAAAAATTCCTTTATTTCGGGAGATGCCAACTGCAAACCACCAGCCACACCTAGAGCCCCCTAAAACAAAGAAATTTAATATTCATCAATAATTTGGCGCGAAAACCTTTAGAACACACTCCTCCCGTTTTATCTAGACTCATAAAAGAGCCTCAAAGAGATTCCTCTTTGAGCTGGCCTCCAAGAACTTGAGAAAATTCTTAATGAATTCTTCTCTTTTATTTGTTTTTCAACTAAATATATCCATATTTAATCTTTTCCGTATTAAATAGTTAATTTGTTTTGTTTTATTTATAACATTAAGTCTCGTATTTCCACATAAAGTATTTTAATTTTAAAGTAAACACATACAGTATTTTATTTTGAAGTAAACACTGCTGAAGATTTGAGTGTAATCAGATTAAACTTTATTCAGCACTCAACTCAAGTTACTACAAGCCAACCAAAGCCTGAATCCTCAACTTAAACTCCTGAAGAAGAAAACGCTTGAAACTGGACTGCTACCTGCTTTCTGAGAGCAATAATGCAAACTAGAAGTTAAGCCAGCCTAAAGACTCTTTCAGAGCAGCCTGGAACAGCTTGAATCCTTTTTACTGGTGTCCAACACCCTAGCACCTACCAAGAAGCACCCAGAGTCCAAAGCCTGATCCAGGCTCATTAACAGCCAAACGCCGCTAGTGATGCTGCACAAAACAACACTGGACCTGCCAGTGTCCAGAAGATGCCTTTAATGCGACGAAACACCTCAACAATAAGGCATAACATGGCTTTGTGACCAAGGGTTGATGTTGAATGACATTAAAACCCTTATCTCGCCCAAGGGACCAAAATGGCTAGAGCCAGTCCTCCTTCAAGTGACTGGGAAAATGTGTCTTTTGACTGGTCCTGTAGTTGCCTGTCTTTTTGAGTTTTATGCCTATCCAAGCAATGGAAGTGCCCCACCTGCCAGACACCTAATATCACTTATACAGAAAATTTACCTAAGGAATGCTGGATGCTCAAAGTAACTTATCCTGTTTTGCTGTAGTGTTACTAAACAGAGTTTTGAAGTTTGACAGAAATACAGAACATGTCACTAAATGCACAACTTCATCACAAGTAAAAAAAAATGGGATGAAGGTGCACATTCTCTATCACTGATTTAGCTTGTCATGACATAATGACATAATTGTACATTTGCAGTAGCTTTTTTGGGATAAACATAACTGAACATCGGTGTTTCCATGTGTATGGGCTAGTGTTTCTCTCTCTGTCTGTCTTTTGGCCAACCAGACCGGGCATCTGTCCAAACAACACACCTGCTGGATGCCACAAAACGCATTAGTCTGGTGTGAGAGCCTCTCACTGCAGCCCTCTACTCCTCCTCTGCACTCCACTTTCCTTCTCTACTCTGCACTCATTTCCTCTCTACTCTTCTCATCATGTAACCTCTTGCGGTATTTATTTCTCTCTACACTGCTAATCACTTTTTGCTTCTCACATGACTCTCTCTTTCCTCTCTCTTTCAGAGCTGTAGTACCCAAATCTGGTCTTGGACTTGAGATGTTTCTTCTAATATCTCAGATGGTTTCAGTCTTGTGGATGTTTTGACTCACTGTTGGTCTCAACCATTTGGTTTTGAGTCCACAAAATACAACCTTGATTTCTGCCTTGGATTGTCGTGCGATGTAATAATAACCCAAATGTAACCAAGTAATCAACACAGTTCTTAAGAGAACGATACATATGCAAGTATAAAGAGTCCTTTGGAAACCTTTTTGTTTCTGTGATGAAATACAAATACTAAGATGTGCAGTAATGGCAAGGTACGTTAATTTCACTTTCAAGAGGCACATTGTTTTTTAGTCTAAGTCACTCAGAAGTGAGACTCTACATCCATCTGGACCCACAGTGATGTTGCAGTAATGTACAAACAACCAGTACCTGCAGAAACGTAGCTCAAGAATTCTCTTGACTGCCTTAATCACCAAAAAAGACCACATTCCAAAACTGGGAATCCAAAACTGACACAAACAGATGCTTCAGTCCCTAAGGAAGAAAACAAGTCTGCACCATCTCACTCCTCAATGTGGAGGGCAAAATCTTCTTTGGGAATTTGGCAAGGAGGCTGACCGCCTCCATGTTAGACAAAGAGTATACTAACACTTTAGTTCAGAAAGATGGGGTTCCAGGGGTACCTGGCTGTCTTGAGCGCACCAGTGTAATCTTTAAGATCACTGAGGATGCGAAGAGGAACCACGGTGACCTGACATTACTGTGGCTTAATCTAATCAGCAGAGAGGTTACATCGGGATGCAGTACTGGCAAGCGGCATCCAACAGGTGCCCATCAGGGTATGCATGGACAACCTCACTATCACAGCTCACCCATTGGGCAAGGATGGATTTCAAATCTGCAAAATCCAGAAGCCTGGTACTGAGGAGGGGACGTGTCCAGGATTGGTTTTGCTTTAAGATCAGAGAGGACACCATCCCCAAAGGTCCAAGAGAAACTGGTGAAGAGCTTGGGGAGTTGGTACAGGGAGGACCTCAACAACAAGCAGAGTATGAAGGAGATGCTCAGGCAAGTGGAAATCTGGATGACATCTCTGGAGAAAAGTGGCCTACATGGCAAGTATAAGGCTTGGAGATACCAACATGGGGTGCTTCCCAGACTGCTCCGGTCATTGCTCAATTACGAGTTACCTGTTTCCACTGTTGAGGGGTTGGAGAGGAAGATGAACACCTACCTGAAGAGATGGCTGGGCGTCCTGAGAAGCTTCTGCTGCTCTATTGGCCTGCACAGCAGGCGGAGGGTGGCGGAGGATAGCCTGCACCATGCTGACATTGTAGGGTCAGTAGCCCAGGGCAGGCTGGGTATGGGCTGCCCCAACAGGACAAACTGGAACAAGGCTAACCCAAAGGAGTGGCAAGGCATAGTGCAGAGGGAAGTCTGTAAGGCAGAGGAGGAAAGCCGACATGTCAAGGCTGTAGCCATGAACAAGCAGGGCAGCTGGGCAAGGTGGGAGAGCATGCAAGAGAGGGAGGAACAAAGCCAAAACAACTCTCTAATGGCCCTCGTTTCACCCGTTTTCTCAGGTCAGGGGAGCGTGCAGCAGTAGAGATGAGGAGCAAAAGGGTCCTGGCCACAGGAAGCCACTGGGAGATGCAGATGGACCTTAAGAGGCAGCTCAAAAATCCCAGAGGAGATAACCCACACTAGCCTCAGACTTGATATTATACTCTGGTCCAAAGGTAACAAGCAGGTGGTTCTTATCAAGCTTACAGTGCCCTAGGTAGAAAGGATGGAGGAGGCACATGAGTGCCAGAAATATCAGGCCCTCATCTTCGAGAGCCAACATAACGGATGGAAGGCTTGAAACCTGCTGGTGGAACTCAGCTGCAAGGGCTTTGCGGGGTAGTCACACTGGAGATCTCTTGGACTGCTTAGGATTGAAGGTCTGGCTAGGAAGCGACTGGTAGCCAACATCACCAAGCAGGCAAAGGCAGCATCCTGGTGGATGTGGATAAAGTGGAATGAGCGCTGGCAGAACCAACCTGGCGACAACATCATAGAGTTAAGTGGTGGACAGTGGGGGAAGTACCAGGACATTGGTTCTACCGTCAAAGTTCATCTGAAGTTCAAGGACGTTGATGTGTGGAAACCAGTATTTTAAATCCACTTCTGCTGGTTGGTTGCAACCTCGACCGATGTAGCCTGCAAAACTAAAAAGGAAAAAATATAGTTATGAAACTGACAACACATGGAGAGTAACATATTTCACATCTTTATACATACAGCATTCATGTTTAGTGTTACAACAATGCAGTTGTACAGATACAACTTCCCATCAAATCACTGATCAAAGGCCAACACTCTGCTGTAAAGACGGTTATGTGATGCACTCACACAGCACTCACACTACAGCCTTACTGTCTAATTAAATGAAAGTGAAAGGATTTCCTTGCTTTGATGAGGAGTTAGGAGATTTTGATTACCCTCATTCATGACTTTTCTTTATTGTGTCCTAGTGCATTGAAAAAAAACTTCATGAAAGACCTACAAAACATTCTTAATCTAATCTGAGAGTGGAGATGCCAAGGGAGAGGCGGACTTGGTGGAGAAGACAGAGGGAATAGAATAGACTTTGTGGCCAGTGGATTCAGGTTTCTGTACCTGGAAATCATTGATGACATCAGGCAGCATAGACCTCACAGATGAAAAAGCTTCCGTCAGAAATGTTTTGTTTTGTTATGTGTGCACAGTATGTAAGCATATTAAGTCCACAGAGCAGGTGTTTCACTAGGGCAACAGGAAAACTGCAGTCACTCCAACCCTGGCAGCGAAGGAGATGATGTAGTTGACCATCAGGTTACTCCTTAAATACACCACCAGGATCATGAAGGGAATTACAGACTGGAAAGAACAGAAGCATATAATGTACACAATATAACCCATTGTATTGTCAGAGATTCACTACCATTACCACTAGAGCCATTTCCTACAACTCGTAGATAATCACTTAATTCCTGTCAATCTTACAGGCTTCTCATGACTTAGAAGTGGTGTGTGGATTTGACCGTGGGTTTACCAAGGTGCCAGCATAAACCACTGTCTTTTTCCCAAAGCAAGTCAGAAACCACTTCCAGAAGGGGATGGCCAATGTAGCGCAGAGCTGAGGGGGTAAAACATTCAAAGTCTGGTTAACCACCTGTTTTGTTTTGACACAGAAAAATTCCACGCAGGTGGTGTGGTGTACAGGTGTACAGGTTGACATTATTTATTATTTAATTATTTATTATTTAAATGGCATAGCACAGCAGCCTTAAGCAGCGAATAGAATAAAATAAAATAGCATATGTAGAGGACGGAAAAATAGCCTCTATTGGAAGTAGTTAAAAAACTGACACCCCCCCCCCCCCTTATTTTTTTTTTTTTAAATAAAACATATAAATAGCAAGCTACTTCATACATGAATCCCTCAGATAATACATTTAGGTTAAATGTTGTTGTTGTTGTTACATCTTGTGACAGTAGGTGTCACTGTAATACCAGGCCCAGTAAGAAACATCCCACTCAAGCCCATGTTGGTCATGTCAGGGACAGAATAAAATGGCGCTTGAGTTGGTCACACACCGATAAACTTGTGTCTCTTCCTTACTGCTCTGTAGGTATGTGAAATGTGGTGTAAAACAACTTGAAAAGTGGGTCTACATACTCCCTAAATGTTAGATAAGCATTTGACTAGATTTGTGAGTTAAATAAGTGCTCAAAGACCGAGTTTGGATGTAGTTTTGTGTCGAGTGTATTTATCAAGCTAGCATCTATTGTTTACACTGCCTACCTCAAAGTGACTGAGATGCAAGTGTGAAAGAACAGTTCTTGGTTTCACCCGCATTCTGAAAGTAACTAGGTACAGTAGATTTTCAGTTTCTTGTGTGAGGGGAAAGTATTTAGTCTTGATCCCATGAGCTAGAAGTGAAATCACAGTGAATTTGTGGTACTTTATGGCGCCGTAATTTTGATAAGGGCAGCCACCAGGTGATGTAGTTCATGTAAACAGACTAACTTGGTGTTAGGAAGAGGAGAGATATACGTAGGGATGTTTTATTGTTCTGTGCATTTGACATTTCAGTTATGCAATAGTATTCCATTTATATAAAAGTATTATTAGGGCCAAAAATGCTGGTATTTGAAACAACTTATTTTCAGTCAGTAAAACAGTAAACCATACTGTGGAGTGGAAACCAGTTGAATGTGAAGTGATATGTACCTGATGTGACTGAAACATGAATGAAATTGTAGTAATAACTGAAGATACAGAGGGAAGTATCAGTTAAGGGGGGGCATGTTTATTTTAGATACAGAAATACTTTGTTGGTTCTTGAGGATGATATTGAAGTTGAACATCCTTGAAAAGATTGTGGTTTTGATGAGACAGACTAAAATGGCGCTTGAGTTGGTCACACACTGATAAACTTGTGTCTGTTCCTTACTGCTCCGCAGCCATCCAGGACTGTGTGGCAACATAGCTACTGGCCCAGGTACCCCCTAGGCCTGAGGTCGGTAACACATATCCTACCTCAGGCAGTGAGAAGGTATCTCATTAGTGCGCTCTTCTCTGCCATCTTGTTGATTATTCCCTCTGTGCCCAAATACATAAGAATGTCCTTTTCTGTAGCCACAAGCATGAATGCTTCAAGTTGGTCTTGTGATGTAGTGCTCTATAACCTGTTTTTGATTAATTTTAAAGTTGAAAAGCTCACACTGTAACAGAGAGAGTAAGGAGGAATTTGTATCCCAGTCCAATAACGTGGTATCCATGACTGAGTTTACTGTTGTTTTAGACCCTTGACTATTGTCAATGCATGAATTTATATGCTTTTGCAAACACATCAAATTTTCAAAAAGGTTCTGTTACAGCAGAAAAACCTCTTCAGATGGGCCAATAAATCCTTCATAATCTTTACAACATAATTGTGTCTCAAAAATAGTCAAACATATTTTAAATCTGAAGAAAAACAGTCAGGCAGAGTTCAGTGAGGAAGACATTCAAAAAATAAATGAAAAATCTGGAGAGCACCTCCCAGTGTGGAGTCTTCTCTCCATGGTTCCTCCCATTTGACAAATTCTGGGGACTTTCCACGGTTATTTCCCATTTTCCAATGAATTTGACAAATTGCTAATAATGACTTAATGGGATAGGCATGTGGCAATAATCCAATATTGCCTTTTTCTTCAACTATTATTTACCAATCCGTTTTTATAGTCAAAATAAAAAAGAGTCCTAAAGGCTTCATTGGTTAACAGTTATATATATTGATCTATATCACATCAACGATAAACTAGCACACATAGACTTTTAATAAAACATAGTTGTGCCTTACATTACCTTGACTTCACCCCACACCCACAAATTGCCTTTGTTTGCAAATTAAAATTCCCTCTGGCCCATTAGCTCCACTAGCTCCATTGGCTCTGCTAGCTCTGTTAGCTTTGTTAACACTGTCACTACAAGCAGTACCTGCAGGGTTGTCATGTCGCTCGTCCTCAGCAGCGGGCTCCTCTTCTGGCCCCTTCTCCAGCCTGCGTCCAGATGCTTTATTTCTCTTCTATATTTGGCACCAGTGGACTGTTATCACTGCAGGTCACATTAACGTTTTGCCTGGCACTGGCATCAGTAACGTTATTTTTGAATACATTTGTTAAGGTTAAACATTTTGCTGCATCAGCCTCGAGGTTTTTTTTTCTTTTTTTCTCTAACCTTCTCTGCTCCACCTTCTCTCTTTTTGGGACCTTTATCCATTTATATTTTCGATGTTATCTTCATTATAGCTTCTTTCTGTCTTGATTTGATAATTTCCCGCCTGACCTCTGAGATTACATTGATGGATTTATCCACTTATAAGGGTGGGGTGGAGGGGGTTGGGGGGTGATGACAGTAGCACTTCCTGCCTTGCAGTATACGTAGCCACAATATTTTTTTCCCACATTGCTGGTGGGCTCGCAGCCCACTAGGTGGGTTGGCCCATCTGGCATTTGCCAGATTTGCCAGATTGCCAGTTGTCGGAATATATCAAATTTGGTAGGTTATGTGGATATGTTAATTGTTTTTCAATGGGCCACCATGACAATAAGACTTTGATAATAAGACTAATACTTTGGGACAATTATATCATACCTTTTCATTGTGTGGCATAAAGTCCAACAATTTGCCAAAATTTGCAACAAATTCTTTTGTCAATCTCCAATTTTTCATAACTATTCTCTTTTAATAGATAGGAAGCCAATTTTCTTTCCACAGTGGGGTGACAAAGGTGTTCATACTCTCCAAGATATTGTAGGGCAACAAGATCACTTCTTTTTTATGTACAGTTGCATGCAGCAGTGCATGCTCAAGGTGTCCCATGGGGCACTGATTTGGAAACTCATCCCCTTCATTTGATACTTAAGCAGCATAACTTCATTGCTTATTTAAAACTCCGACACGCCAACAGCAGCAGTCAGGATCTAATGTTAATTAATGTTCCGTGTTCTTCTACACATCCAACACATCAGCTGTTACACACAGTCAAGGTTCATACTGTTTGGAGTATAAATAAATCCTGAGCTCATTATGTCGAGCAGCGCAGCAAAACTAAAAACTGTAGTTATCAACTTGACAGGACAGAGGAAACTATCCAGCTACATTTAGCCTCGGAACTTTATTTACACAGACAAGCGAAAAATTAATGTTTAATTTCTATTCTAATTGTCGATTTGAAGAGGGAAACCGGTTAGGAGAACAAGAAAAACAGGGAAAAACGAGACGTCGATTTCAATTCACATGAAAAACAAAATAATTTGTTTATCCTGTTATCAAACAAGTTGAACAGCTTTGGACAGAGGGTCCTGTGCCTAGTCTGCCGGAAAATAGAGGACATCAGTTGAGTAGGCGGTCCTTCAATGTGGCCCAGGACGCATTGCGTTTACACTGCTAAATCCGTCCTCAATGCGCCTTAGGTGCGTTTACACCTGTATTTAGAGCTGTCCACTTGTGATCGGATGACCCGAGACGCATGTTAATACCAGGAATAAACAGGGCCTAAAAAACAACATTGAGGATACAGCAGTTTGGGGAGAACCTTGAAAGTACAGTACCTCAACCTGCCTGTTGGTGTCACTAATTTACAGCAATCAATGACTGGTGTCAGAACACCGTTTATAAATCTTGATATTTTAAAAGTTTCCTTGCTGAATGTCAGAGATGAATACTGGTTTTGAATGACTTTTAAGTCTTTTTATCTAATCTACAGTCTACAGCATTACTCTTGGACTTGCTGGGCCTGATTCCAGCAGTTTGAGCCGCTAAATGTCACTCAGGGCTCATGCTCACTGTTTAGTACGTTCAGTGAACGAATAACTGAACATGCACCATTCCCTCACAGTGAAAGGATCTGAGACAGTCTCAGCCACCTGTTTTTTCATATTGCAGGTTTCATCACGCATTGTAAACTACAAAAGGTGGTGAGATTTTTTTTAAAAATTCAGGAATTGTCAAATGTATCCTAGCTCATTTTAAATGTATTCAAAATCTAATGAGTACAGATGCATATATATTTTTTATTATACTGAAATGAAAACAAGAAATAATAAAAGTAGGAAATACAAATTACAGTGCAGATAAAAACAATAGCAACAAGAAAATCAATGTAAAGTACATCTGCGCAGTGCAAAAACAAATATTAAATCAAGAGCATGATTGACGAGATATAATACAAATAGAAACTCTTAACAATACTGTACTGTAAAAAAATATCAAGAAGAAAATATTAACTTAAATGTGCAATCAAAAAGAAAATAAATAGCCTAATTGTAATGGAAGACAAATATAAAGCCAAGAGATGAAACAAATGATGAAAAAATAGAACATGCACATCCATACACTGGTGTAGGTGCAGAACGAATGAAAGATAACTGGAAGAAAGATAGAATCTGTGCACACTGCTATAATACTCCCAAGGTTTTTATTTTAACCAACAGATCAATGTTTTGATCCAAGCCAGATCGTCAGGATAGAAATGAGAGGGAGGTCAGCCTTTGTATTCACTCACTCTCAGTGAATCTTTGCTTCTCATCACAGCTGCAGCAGCACCTGTGAGTCTCAACACTCTCCCCTAACATTATAAATTTATGTTTATTGGGGAAGTCTGTTAAAACAACGGGGAACTTGAAGGTGTGCGTTTGTGTTCATGTGACTTTGTAGGTGTAACCACCTGAGGAATTAGGCCATTGATTATCTTGTGTGAACTCCTGGCTACATTAGCCATTAGCTCGGAGAAAAGGCCTCCATGTGAGTGTTGCCTTGCAAAAGAATGACTTGAATCACTCACACTCAGTGAGTGAGTGAGTCGGATCATTTGTTCACAGGGAACAAATCACGTTTGCTCACAGCAGTCCCTGCACATTTGCTCGCAACTGACCGATAGCTCAACTGAACTGCAAAATGAACGGATTGTTTCAGGAAGTGATTCAGTTCAGTTCATTCACCCAAAAGAGAATCATTCACAACCGACACAACACTAGATTTCATCGATGTAGAGAGAAAGGGAAGCGTATGAAACTGCAGAGCTAAAAACTCTGGTTGATAAATAAGAAAGCACAAGTGCAGAATCGTGTTATAAAAATCAGATCAGTCTTGTTTCTTGAAGGTTTGAACTGTTTTGTCATATATGCCAAGGGAGTTGGATTGTCTTTTTTTTTTTCTTACTCTGGAAGCTCCAGTGAGTTGAATTAGCCTGTGCTAGTAGCATAGTAATAGCACAGTGTCTTGCTAGCTTAAGAGAATAAGAAAAATTCCGTTATTTGTATGAAATTAGGCTAAAAACAAGTCACCCAGTATTTTGAACAGTATTTTGAACAGTACTACAAAGTATTTTGGATTTATACGGTGTGTGTTCAAATGTTTTTTTATCAGTTGTATTCATGATAATATGTTGAATGTAGTTATGCTAGTCCAATTTATGCAAAAGTTATTCTGCTTTGTCAGATCCTGTTTAAAGGGATTATAATTTTATGTTATATGAGAGATGTGGGAAATTTATTTCATTAGCATGAGTAATGCCTTGCTTTACTGATAACAGATGAAGCTCATTTTTGGTGGAATGTTACAAAATTATAAGGAAAATCCCTTGACGAAAAGGTTGTGAAATTGATTTTTGAGGAAGTGGATCAGAGCTCATTTGAAAGTAGACTGTATGATGATCTTTCTGATTTATTCTGTACTGTACGTGCAAACTGGTTTATTGATGACCTTGGATTTGTGGCTTGGAGTTAACTCTTTGCTGGAACGTGATGGCGAGCCAGTCCCAGTGTTGAAACATTCTGAATGAAACCTGGAAGCAGTGTGGCAAACGGCTTCGGATCCCATTCTACAGGATTAACACAAAACCCGGAAAGAGAGACATTTAAGGAAAAAAAAGACACTAAGGACATTTTATTTTATTTCATTTTATTTATGCTTACAAAAGCTCTGTACATGGTACGTTTTTGGGGTTTTTTGTTTTGTTTTGTTTTGTTTTCAGTTTTCGTAAACTGTAAGAGAAACGTTGAATGCACTGTAATAAACCTGTCTGAGTTATTTCCAATCAGACATTCACACCCACTTCACACAGTGATTGGCCAGCTGCGTGGAGGTGAGAAAGTAAACAGTCTTTGAACTTCTCTCTCTAGCTCTGTTTTTCATTCTTTACATAACTATTTCTTTCACTTTTTGTGCCTATAAACAACTGCAACATTGTTAATGCCTTTCATGAGAGACAGTCTGAGAACAACAACAATTTAAACAACCATCACATCTCATCTCTCTTTATGATGGATGGCTTTTCACCCTACCATTGAGTGTGGCCGTTCAAAACAGCTATTAACATGTTTGTCTTCTGACACGATTGGACGGTACATCATACAAACTAGTTCTCTTCTAGCATAACGGTACTTGTATTTGTCCCGCACCATCATGGTACCGATGTTTCAGATCAGTGCATGCAGTCGTACAAATGAATTTGCTTCATGACCCAAACAATTAATGTCAAAATAGTTTAATAATCCACGTGTAGAACAATAATTCTAGAGCACGAGTTCCACCTGGAACATTTTGACAGAGCACTACTTAAATGTAGCATGGATGTATGCTATAAATGAAGCCTGGTTACCTTGTAGTGTTGCTGCCATCAGAATGACAAATAAGAGATCCATAACACTGACCGAGTACAACCCTATTATTAAAATATGTTCCGTTATATCCCCCACCCCTCTCTGTGACGGCTTTCACTCTCTCACACTTTGAGTGAAGCCATTTAGAATAACTATAAATGCATTTGATTTCTGATGTGGTCAGACATCATGTCATAAGAACCAGTTCTGAGAGAGAAAAATGTTGTTAAAAAGGAATAAAAGTAAAAGTCTTGGTTTCAAGCTGCGAGTCCCAACAAATACCTGTAAAACACTAAAATGTCTCGGTTTTCAGTGTTCACTACCAAATTGTCCCAGTTTTCACCATAATTAAAATAATAATTATAATACAGTGGAAACCGCTTTTAGTGATCACGTCTGTCCCGATCAAATTGATCACTATAGCAGGTGATTAATATAACCAATTTTTTTTTTCCTGTTTCTTAATTTCTCATGCAGACTACCATCTAATTGACATTTGTATATTTATTACATGAATATAAAGTAATGAAACGAGCAGCTTTGCTATTTACTGAATTTTACTGACTGTTTCAAAATACAGAACAGCTGTTTCAAACGCTTGTTGTTTTGCTGCTACATCTCGCTGCCTCGTTTTTGGCAGTTTCTCTTAAGCTTCAAGGAGACTACGTTTTTCATTGAGAGAAAATAATTTTTCCCTTTTCTTTTTCCTGTCATGATTTCAGTGTACACACAGCAGCAGCCTCCCAGCCTGAAGCTGAAAGTTGAACCAGAATCAACTTTTAGAGAAGCGCAACTTGTAACGCTGCACAACCCTGTCATGAGAAATTTCTAGAAAGAGGGGAGGACATTTCTCATAGTTTGATAAAGTTAAAAGTAAAGTTAGGGCTTGCTGACGGTTTCCCGACTCATCAGACTAGAGAGGGAGAGAGAGGGAGAAGCAGCGGTCGAGCGAGTATGGAGTGAGATTTGTTTCGTAATGATTTGTGTGAACAGATCAACAATCTGTGTGTAAATGTGTAATCTGTAAATGTAAACACCTTCCACAAATACAAAAAAGATTTGTAAAGTGACAAAAATATTTTGCAAATATAAAATACATACACAAACAATATAAAGACACAAACAAATTCCACAAATAAAAAAAAATATCTGTGAATATATTAAATTAATTTACAACTAAAATGAAAAGCATTTGTGAAAATCAAAAAATTGTGAACTCACTTTTTATTTGTGAATCGAAAAAACATTTGTGGATCTCAGCTCTATGCTTGTGGATTTGCTTGTTACACACACAGAGTTTTGAAACAAACTTTCCGCCGGTCCGAACGAAAATCCACTCGTATCACTCGGTCATGTTTGGATAGCACGTGATCGCCTGCTGACGACTGAGCTACACACACACTCTTACTGAGCAGAGAGGCCACAGCAGACAGAATGAAGCTCTGCATTCAAGCTTTGTTCTCGCCAGCGCCGCTCGCTCTCTTCATTCACTCTACCTCATTCATGCACGGCTCACTCTCTCTCTAACTCTCTCTCTCTCTCTCTCTCTGTCACTAGTTGAGCCAGGGAGGAGGGGCCAACCGATAAATCCTGCATAGTATGCCTTTAAGGGGTGCTTGCTCATATTCTTTTTACATGAACTCCCTTGCATAGAGTGAGGTTCAGATTTAGAATTCAGAATTCAGAATTAGAGTTTCTTTCTATTTTTCACACCGTTTTACTAAATAGATCATTTGCCTGAGGCTACAGAAACACACAAAAGGGCTGTAAATGTTCTACAACCTGCAAATATCCCATTGTACACATAGAAACTCATAGTTTATTAAAACTAAATGTACATCAGTGAACTGTTTGTATGTGTTACATGCCACACCAGAGACAATAAAATACTGGATTTATTTTATGCCAACACAAAGGAGGCATATAACTCATCCTCTCTCCTTCCCCTTGGAAGATCTGATCACAACCTGGCACACATCCTTTCTCTGCACAAACCTCTCGTACACAGGCAGCCAGCTGTCACTCGCACAGTGAAAAAGTTGGTCCGACGAGGCTGATGAGGCTTTGAAGGACTGTTTTGATTCAACTATGTGGGACATTTTTTCTGATACTCATGGGGAGGACATTGACAGTCTCACACACTGTATAACGGACTATATCAACTTCTGTGTGGAGAATGCCGTACCCACCAGGACTGTACAATGTTTTTCCAACTACCTAATCTGGATAAGTCCTCATTAAAAGGCTCTCCTCAAGGAAAAAAAGAGGGCCTTTAGGTCAGGAAATAAGGAGGAGCTGAAGAATGTGCAGAGAGAGTGGAGGAGTAGGATCAGGGAGGGAAAAAACAGCTACAGGAGGAAAGTGGAGGATCAGTTGCAGCAGAACAGTGTCCTTAAAACCATCTCTGGCTACAAGGAACCCAACTCCCAGCCTGTTGGGGACCGAAAGTGGGTGTATGGTCTGAACTTATTCTTCAATAGATTTGATCAGTCATCTGCCCCTCCCCTCCGCATCCCTGTATACTGCTCCACCACTACCTCCACCCCCCACCCACAACCTCCAGCACACAGCTCCTCTGCCCCATTCTGTCCCTCACAACAAACCAGATGAGGAAAGAACTGAGGAGGATAAAGGCGAGAAAGGCTGCGGTTCCAGATGGCATCAGCTCAAGGCTTCTCAAGTCCTGTGCAGACCAGCTGTGCGGGATAGTTGAGCACATTTTCAGCCTGAGCCTGAAACTGAGGAGGGTGCCACATTTGAGGAAAACATTCTGTGTGGTAGCACGGCCAAAGACCCCGCACCCCAAAGACCTCAACAGCTACAGGCTGGTGGCACTGACATCCCACCTGATAAAGACCCCAGAGAGACTGGTCCTTGTCCATCTCTGCCCCCTGGTGAGCCCATCAATGAACCCGCTAAAGTTCATCTATCAACCTGGTATTGAGGTGAATAATGCCGTTATCTACCTCCTACATAGATCCCTCTCTCACCTGGAAAAGGCTGGGAGCACTGTGAGAATCATGTTTTTTGATTTCTCCAGGGCTTTGTGGATTGGTGCCAGTGGAACTGCCTCCAGATCAATGCATAGAAAACCAAAGAGCTGGTGGTGGACTTTGGCAGTTGCAAACACTCTCTTCCTGTACCAGTGAACATCCAGGGAATAGACATTGAGATGGTGAAATCTTACAAGTACCTGGGTGTTCACCTGAATAATAAACTGGACTGGATGGACAACACAAATGCACTGTATAACAAAGGACTGAGCAGACTCTATCTGCTGAGGAGACTCAGGTCTTTTGGAGTGCAGGGGCACTCCTGAGGACCTTTTTTTCTTTCTGTGGTGGCATCAGCCATCTTCTATGGAGTGGCCTGCTGGGACAGCAGCATCTCGACTGCTGACAGGAAGAGACTTAACAGACCGGTTAAGATAGCCAGCTCTGTCCTGGGATGCCCCCTCGATCTAGTGGAGGTGATGAGAGAAAGGAGAATGATGACAAAGCTATCGTCCCTGATGGAGAACATGTCCCACCCCATGCAGAACACTCTGACAGCACAGGGCAGCTCCTTCAGTGGCAGGCAGCTTCACCCACGGTGTGTGAAGGAGAGATACCGCAGGTCCTCCCTTCCTGCCGCTGTCAGACTTTACAATCAACACTGCTCCCAGTAGACCACACACTCCAAAACCGACAATTCACTCATGTGAAATACTCATTGAAACACTCATTGTGCAACATCAATATTTCTTATGTGAAATAATGTGAATTCAAGCATTCAGTCTGTTTACTTATTATATTCTGCTTTTTCACTGTTAACTTATTTATTATATCTTGGCTTTTTTACTGGTGCTTCTTGTTATTGCACTATCCCCTCTGCTGCTGTAACACTGCAAATTTCCCCACTGTGGGACTAATAAAGGATTATCTTATCTGTTTGTGTGCTACTAAACTTAACACCTGTACACACAAGGTTTATGCCCATTGTGACACAGATACAGTAATACCACTCATACCACAATAGTGTATCTAAATAGTCATCGCAGACAAGGCATGCATAACTCAAGAGAAGGGAAAATTTTTGAAAAGGGGAAATATTATATACATGTGATGTTAGTGTCTTGAATCAGATTTTTTGTGAAAATTTGCAGTCAGAAAGAAGATAAATGAACATCTGCAGTGTAGCAAAACTATGACTGTTTGTGGAGTCTTTTTAGGATTATAGTGTACTCATTTAATGCAGTAGTGACACATAGAACGCATAGGCCTCCGTATTCTAACTTTGTAATAGGATGTAGAACAAAACTGAAAACATTTTGAAAGGAAAATGTAAGAACTCTTAAATACAAATAAACAGGAAGTGGTGGGGGACACATAATATTAGATAAGCAAGTTCTTGCCCTTCAGGCAATTTAGTCTAAATCAGAGACATCAGTAAAAAGCCATTTATTATTGCTTGTACATTTCAATTTAAAACTAGAATGTACAATGAACAATGTGCAAGAATGCTGTTATATAATGTCTATAGAGTGTGAGAAATTCTTTTTGAATTCAGTATCACTGTCCTTCATCCTACACCCCCGCCTCACACTAGCACCTCTTCATCATCTCCGCAGTCACCTTGGTCACCATGACTGTATTCCTGTGGGATCCACCTGCTGCAGTATCTGTGAGCGACACGGGCAGAACATGGAAACACAGCACAACAAGTTTCTTTCCTGCACCGGTCACCCTGCACGGTCACTACAAGCATTCCACTGGGAGCTCCTACACAGGTGAGAGCCCTCACACACACAGTATTACATACATATGTGTACACTACAGCTCTATAAGGTTCATACAAACAGGAAACGCTCACAAACAGTTACAATCATGCACACATTTGTTTTAAAATGAATGAGGTGTCTAAAAATACACCTCTTCCTACTCTCTCATCCTTCTCTGCATGTTCTTCATGTCTAGTCAGCGCTTCATTTGATGTTTACACCCAGTCATCAGTTAGAGGAGTTGACACTTAGTTATTGATAATGCAGACCTAGACCTACAGACTATAAACCCTTAGAAATCACAACACCTTGTGGAGATAGAAAGGCAGTTAAAATTAAATTTCTAGTCTAGCTCGAAGAGGATGAAGAACAGCTAGAAAGAGGGGTCACATTTTAACAAAAAAAAGCTTAATGACACGAATTGTCTGTAATTTACTGAAATAGCACTATAACAGTCAGAGAGTAACAATGTTAAAATGGGACACTGGCTCACTTTAGTTTACTTGTTTTCAACAGCATGACTGTCATGCCACGAGTGAGAGAAAGCTTCAGGCCACTCAAACAATTAGTTGCTGCACTGTATGTGCCAGCTTCTATTTTGCCCCTCTTTCCAGTCTTGTAATATAATAAAATGCAGACAGTAAAACTCTCAAAGAACAGATATGTTCTGATTGAAGTGAAAAAATGAAAAGTCCAGTGTCATGTTCTTGTCATCAGATTTATCGTTTATGTTGTCTCATAAGGAAAACAAGTGTCGTCAAGTCGTTATGGTAATTTCAGACAGGCAGGATGTAGTACTTGGGTGCAGCTGTGATCAAAACCACCCTCTACTTCACTCACTACTGCCTGTAAAATAAAAACTAGTATAGTATAGTAATAAACACTATAGTTGACACTATAGTGAGCAGTAAGATTTCTGACACTAATGTCATCATCACTAACATCTACTAACTTTCCACATCACTAACAAAATGCAACACAGTGCATTGTGGGATTGTTAGCATAAAGTTGTGAACATGCCATGGACACTACTTTTTTGTTCCATTAAAATTATGCTCAGTGAAAAGGTAATTAATTACATTTTATTAATTTCTCAACAGCAGACCAAATTAATTACATTATTTGTTACATTACTTTTGTTACTAAGCACATCTCTGTCAAAGGTGCCTTCCAGCAACTCCAAAGCTTCCAAACTCACATGTTGCACATTTTCTGTTTTTTAACACTTTTGGAAATAGAACGCAACACATTGTGGTTTAATGAGCAGTCAGCCTACAATTTGAAGGTATTTACTGACCATCAACAGCTACTGTAGCCTAGCCCCAGTGACAACAGTACTCCAGTCCTCACAGTGAAGTTGTGGGCTTCACACATCCTCCAACTTTGAAAAAAAAATGAAGGCTTACCGATGGCTAGCCAGCCAGCTAAGAGGACACAGCATGTAAATAAGATTTTTTTAGACGTGGAGGGTATATTTATTCTATTTTGAAGGAGACTAGCTGCCTCACCCCGCCTTCAGCACACTAAGATGAAATTGATATTTAACTACCCACCTAATTCCTGGAAACAACCCTTACTAATGAAGTTACAGAGCATTACTGGAATTAATAACTGTAATGTAAAGTTTTACTTTGATATTGAAGGACAGTTGATGAAAGTACTGTACCTGCACAGACTGTTTCAACTCCAACTGGTTGAGAACTTTTTGAGGACTGGTATATGTCAAGCCGGTCAAATTAGTGGAGTAAGCACAGAATCATGTCCCCAAGTATGCTCAGTGACTCTGTCCGACACAAAATTTTCTCAAGTAATAAAAAAATGATGTTTTTTTTTATTATAACCTATACTGGCCATGTTTATTGCATTGAAAGGATGTGTATCCTATTGCAATGGTACAGCTCATTTGTTTGATTTCAGGTGGATCTCTACTGCATAGAGGCGTAAGCTACAGTATATCAGGCTTTGGATACACTGATAATACTTGTTAAAAAGCAAACATGTTAGCTTTTGCCTGATATGGGATGATATAATCACATGAAAATAATAAAAAAAAAAGATTAAATATCCCTTCCTATAACTTTGTCTGAGAATTTTATGTTGAACATAATGTCTAATGAATCAGGAAGATGCTGTGCTAGAGTCTCTTGAATGTAATGATCGGCTTTCCCACAGCTGTCTTAGTTTTACACATTCAAACGCTGCTCAAATCAGTTCACCATGTGGTTCCCAGTAAACAGAGAATTGCACAGTTTTGGCCTTCACTGTGTTGCAGAAATGCTGTTGATCAGCCTGCATGGCATGTTGGGAATATACAAACATAAACTTAATGAGGGGCAATAGTTTCTGTTTATTCTTACCTGGCCAGACCTGGTAGGTCTGAGAGACTCTATAGGGAATTCAACGTGTGACTCGGTCAGAATCTGGTATGAGAGTTTTTGTATCGTTAAAATCAAACATGGAGCCCTTTGAGTTTTTGAAATTTGTTTCCACATATAGTATGTGCTCCTGTCTGAAAATCACTGCTGAATATAAGTTATCAGTGTTCATTATATTCTGTTCTTTGCTCTGTCTTATGTCTATCTATAACTCTGTGTTCTGGTCTCTCACCTGCACTCCCCCATCACCTCAGCTCATAACACAAAATCAACACAGTCAGGCTCTGCTAGCAACTCTGCAGTGACATGGCTCTTGCTCAAGACTCCAACATGTCACATTTGCCCATTCAATTTAGATACTGTATAGTCATCTTTTCCTATACCATGAATAAAAAATGTTATGCCATTAATTATCCATAGCACAAATGACTCAGTATAACATGAGTGAAAAGACACACAGTGTTTTGTGTCAGTTGAATGTATGTTGGAACTGTCATGCAGCCACCTTTGCTCCCACAAATTGCATACATGGATGTATTACCAGAGCTGGATACGCATATGCTTCCACTCATACAAAAAATCCCTTGCACCCCATAAAGCGTTTTACCTGTAGACCACCATTATAAAAGAAACATCTGTAAAACTATTTACAGGACACTTCTAATTGCAAAAGAGGTCAATTATTATTCTTTTTTTAAAGTGCGTGACCTAATCACAATGTAAAGTCTAGTACCTGAGTGGGAACGCACGGGCAGGACCAGCCTGTGAACAACGCTGAAGCAAACCTGGAAGCTAGAAAACTTTTATGGCTTATGCGGCAGTGAGCAATTTCATTTAAAAAAAAAGGGCGCCATCTTGGAGTCCGGTATCCAGTTCCTATAATACATCCATGATTGCATAATATGGAATAATTTTGTTTTAGCAAAATGTATTTTGAGATATGTTATATTTTGACACTAAAACAATAGAGACATTGTCAATGTTTTTATTTTGATTGACAATCATGGTCAACTGTGGTATGCAGGAGTAGGTGCTAGTTCATCCAATTTCAATTCAATTTATATAGCACCAAATCATAACAAAAGTTATCTCAGGGTACTAATCACATAGAGCAGGTCAAGAACATACTCTAATAATTCACTATCCACTCCTGCTGGGCAATTTAGCAATATATAAAATGGAATTTGTTGTTTCAAAATATTAGTCATTAGCAGTAGAATGTCAGTTTAGCTTTAATGGGGTATCATTCAAAATAGCAGGTATAATGTTTTCTATGTTAACCATCTTATTTTGGTGAGTAAGCACAGAAACAGGATTCATCACCTGGGGGCCACAACTATCTTTTCACTAACAAAGACCACGCCATTTGAACGGTATAAAAAGTAGTGTTATTTGGATTGTCGAGAGGGTTCAGGATTAGATGAGGATAGTGTATGGTGGGCTGGATGGGGGTCGAGGAGAGGGATGAAGGGGGTCGATGGCATGGGGATGACCGGGGACCAAATGGAATCACAAGGAGGCTGGAGCTTCGTCATCCCCCTGTGGTTCCTAGAATAGGACAAGAAGAATTACATATGCGGAAGTATTAACCCTAACGAGCATGTCTTTGATGGTGGGTGGAAACCGGAGTACCCCGCGGAAACCCACGCGAACACAGGGAAAACATGCAAACTCCACACAGAAAGGACCTGGGACAGCCAGTGTTCAAACCCAGGACCTTCTTGCTGTGAGGCATAAGTGCTAACCACTGTGAGCCCATTGAGAGGGGAGAGAGGAGAAAAATGGAGCAGTCTGTTGCCGCGCCGTAGTGGCAGCACGATGAATCATTGCTGTGCCAGTGCGGCGGGTGTTGGGTAGGGAACCCACAAGCGAGTGGTCGGCTGGAGCGGTGGTGGAACTGGAGGCTTTGCAGAACTGGAAAGCCTGGCTTTGTAAGCCGTGGAGGGGCGGAGTGGCAGAGGCCAGAGTGAAAGTGCTCGCAGGCACAGTGTCAACGACGGCTGGAGCGAGGGGATCGGCGACGGGGGGTGCTGAAGACACAGAAAAAAACATTTGAGTGTTGGGGGGGGGGGACAGGGATACAACAGTAGGAAATTGAGCGGGTCCATCTGAGGGAGCACCGTGGCGCCGTGCAACAGTTGCTGTGGTAACAGCAGGACCGGAGGTGGTGGAGGGAAGAAACATAAAAGAAGGAGCTGCTGGAACGGGTGGAGCCGAAAGCGTAGAGGTAGCTACGGCTGAAAGGAAGGGAAGAGGAAAGGATGAGGGGATGTATGTGCGTGGGTTGATTGTGCAGCGTGCAGACACGGGGATTAGAGAAAAGACGAAAAACACGAGACAGATCAGACAGGGAGGGAACAGGTACAGGGGAAGTTACGACCTGGCCCTGCGAGAGGGCTGAAGTAGTTGGCTGCATCGTGACGTCATTGACGTGCGGCGTACAGGTGGCGCTAGGCAGGGAACCCGGAAATGAGCGGCCAGTTCGACGAAATGGGATTTGTATCCGGAGTTCAGCCTGGCCTTCAGCCGGGGCTGAAGAAGTCTGGGCTCTGTTGTAGTAGGGGGCATTGTGACGTCATCGGTGTGCGACGTGCGCCGGCCCGGTGGCGGACAATGAACCCGGAAGAGCGGGAGGATTTGAGCTGCTGGCGAGAGAATTGATGGAAGTAGAGTCTGCATAGAGTTGTAATGTTTGTCTTTATCATCGTTTCGTAGGAGTGGGACGACTGTCTCCTTGAGAGCTCGTCGGAGGTGAGCAAATATCTGGTTGGAGATGTTAATCGATCGGAAAAGAGCCGCGTCTGAGTGGGCCATTGCGTGGATGCATGTGGAGCGTCTGGATCCTGGCTGATCAGAAGCGCGGCGTCTGGAGGAGAAGGGTTCCATGTGGATGTGGTGGTGAAGGAGATATCACGTTGGTACTGCTGGATCTAGTCGTGGGCGGTATGTTGCGGAGGAACGTGGATCACGGAGCACGGACTGGAGGTAAGCGTACTCTATGTGTGCTATCGTTCAACATACTTTTATATTAATTAACAGTAGTATGTGTCTTTTCTTATGCACTGATCTGTTATTATCGCGTCACTTCTTGAGAGCCGGTTAGAGATGCTTAACCATGGTAACCCGTGCCAACCATAAACTGAACTAATTTTAAAAATATATTACACCTAGCAAAGTGAAAACCTTACTTGAAGCATTATTGATGTTACGCCGGAGTTGCCTTGGTCGCTGTCCACCATTGTCTGTTATATTATTGTTGTTATCATTACTACCACATTGCATTATGGGATATTTGTGCTGGGGTAGTGTCCAGTGTTTGCATATTGTAATATTTCCAGGGAAACAGTATGCACTTCACATACTATTGGTTTCATACTAAGGTTTCAGACATACTAAGAAATGTCACATACTGTTTTAGCGTACTAAATAGCATGTTAGTATGGAGTTTCAGACGCAGCTCATGTCTCTGGTTTATCCATCACTCTGACTCCAAAGAAATGTGTTTGGACTTTTTTATGAAGTGTGTTTGTGTGTGTGTTGGGACTGATCCAGTCAGATTATTTAATGGTTTCATTGTGTATTCCCCTTGCCTCAGGAGCTGTGCGTGAGATAGATATTTGTCATGCCACTTATTTTGTTGTATCATTAACCTTTACACACATTTTCTACACTCATATGTGCAACTGAAGCTGGGAATATACTTCTCTGAGGGAAAATAATCCAATATTTATACATAGTAAATACAGAATTACATCAAAGTACATTTTCTATTGCCACATGGTGCAGGTGTTTTACAACAAAGCTTTCAAGAGATACTGTACTACTTGAAAGGCATTTTCTGTGGATTGTTCCTCTAAGAGTAACTATGATCTGTACTTTTCCGTATTTGCTTTTTTTTTAACATGCATGAATTTTAATAACTTGTGAGGTTTTCACTGATCAAACAGGCCAAACATAGAAGAATTTGGGCCAGCAGTGTGTGTGTGTGTGTGTGTGTGTTGGTCTTTGGTTCTGTAAGTGTTGTTTGAGTGACAAGGGGTGAGACAAAGGGGAGGGCCTTAGGGACTAGGTGTCAGACGATCTGAAAACGGTCGAGATAAAGCTACCAGGGATGTGTCTGCATTTGTGTGTGTGTGTGTGTGTGACCTGATGAATGGGTGAGCTGGGCTAGAGGTCATAGGTTATCTGTCACTGGGATAAAAATTGCTAGTCCGTACTTTTTTTTCCCTGTCTAGATGTCAGTCTGACTCGCTCTCTGTTGGTCTTTCTTGTTGAATGTCTATCTGCCTTCATGCCCATCTGGCCGGAGTGAGAGGGCATGGGGGAAAAAGTGTATAGGGCAGCAGGAAGTGTGTGTGTTTGTGTGTGTGTGTGTTTGTGTTTGTGCATTCTCTTGGCAAATGTAAATAAGTGTGTGCACATTTCCATAGAGCTGAAAATATAATGCTGCATCAAACCCAAATGTCAGCTTTCTATTGACATTGAGAGGAGAGGAGAGGAGAGGAGAGGAGAGGAGAGGAGAGGAGAGGAGAGAGAGCAGAGGAGAGGAGAGGATGGAGAGGAGAGGAGAGGAGAGAGAGCAGAGGAGAGGAGAGGATGGAGAGGAGAGGAGAGGAAAGAGAGCAGAGGAGAGGAGAGGATGGAGAGGAGAGGAGAGGAAAGAGAGCAGAGGATAAGGGAACAGAAAGGAGGAGAAGAAAGGAAAAATGAGGAGGAAAGTGGAGTATAAAAGAGCAGACACTGGCGGGGTGGACATAGGCGAGTACAAACATCGCACACACACCCATTTTGTTTGTTATGCGGTGACCTGCTGCAGACAATTATGTCTCCCTCGCTCAACCACAATCAAATTACCGTTGGAGGACAAGGCCTCTGGACACACCTGCTGTGAGGGAAATAAATACTCTCACACAAATATACACACGCACACACATTCCCTCTCACTCACGCACACACATTTCATCATACACACACACATATACTTCCATATCGTGGATGTAGTACAAAAATCTTATCACTGTCGGACATAAACACATATTCTAGTAAATTCTTAATAGGTAATTAAAAAACATCAACTAATGTTAGCGGGAAAGTACTGCAGTGGCATAAATATAAGAGCCTGATTATAAAACACCACCTTCTTCTTTATGTAGCACCTGCTTATGGATGACGATTTTTTTAAAATAAGAAACTTTCAAAAAAGTGTATTTACTGACTTTTAAATTCTAAGCATATATCAATAAAAATGTAATGCAATAAGCAATTGAAATCAAATATGTAATGTAATACAATATATCTGTCTTGATCAGAAAAATATTAAATAAAAAGATTTTGACACATAGTGAGTCCATAGTATAATCCTGAGATGAGACTACATGACATCTTAGTCTTTGATATGGTCACTGTGTCAGATTAGTGTTAAATTCTTCACTTGGCAGACTACACGTTTGACCCGACCAATCATAACTTGCAGTCTTTTACAACTATTTGTTACAGTGACTGACTTCACTGTTCCGTATGACAGCCCCAACAAAAAAAACTGTGATGTGTGTAATCATGGTTTTATAAATGAAAGTGAACCTGGAACAATTCATTGTCATGAGGCCGTGAAAGAGGGTGATTTCACATGCGCAGGTGTGATTCTGTTCTCCTAACCTGAACATGATAGTCAAATGGTTACAGATACACTGACATGAAAAAAAACAGAATTACTCTTTTGTTTTGCCATGTTTACAGTTGTCAACACCAACATCATGGAACACGTCACACATCTTGTCAAACTAGGTGAGACGGCGTAACAATTCAGACATGCTAGTCTTTTTGTTGGGAAGTTGTGAGGCTCCCAGATGCTGCCTTGTTTTTCTTCCACAGTGTACAGGATAAAACAAACAACTGTAGCACCCGAAGCTAATTTTTATTCAGGTTTGGGTTAGGCTGATATATTTTGTAACCTGATCTCACCTTAAGTGAGGCCTACAGTGAAATTGTATTTTCTTACAGTCACTAAACATAAGTTACCAAATGTACTTAATGACAATAAATAATCAATGAAAGTAGCTACACAAAGTTGAGGACAAGCAACATATACATGAGATCAAAATCTTTGTTTAGTCCATGTAGAGATACAGATTGGTTAAATACCCTTGATGAATATTTTTCTAAGCAAGATGGATTTATGACATTTAATATTGATTGATATTTTAACTGATGTTTGGATTTCAAACTTTGAATGATGTACACAATTAAATATTTAAGATGAATTATGTGTGTATGCTGATGGACCCCCTTGGTCAAATGTTGAGCTTCAAAATCCTTAATTATGAGGATTTTCTGAAATTTCATACACTAGAAGATCAATCGGAAATGTAATCAACTGGTAAATCCTGTTCTCTAGAGAGACTGTCCTCACAAGAAAAATGAATGACAGCATTGGTTGTTTGTGCACTGGATGATTCAAGTTGCACACTGGACCATGGTTGGCTCCAAACTAGTTGTGATGTCACAAATCCTGTTCATAGCTACATGTGTTAAACTGAGATTTAAGGTGAGCACAGAGAAACTCCCTCCCCTCAGCAGATGAATGTGAAAACAAACACTGCATATACATCGTTCTGCACATTGAAGCTCAAACATCCAAGTGAAGTAACAAAGAAAAACACATTTTTGAGTAGAAGGGGACTTAAAAGGTGCAATGTGTAGAATTTAGTGGCATCTAGCAGAACGGACTTGTCAGAAATGGAATACAATATTCATAAGTATGTTTGAATTAGTGTCTAATCCCATGAAAATAAGAATTGTTGTGTTTTCGTTACCTTAGAATGAGCTCTTTATATCTATACAGGGAGTGTGTCCTCGTCCACGGAGCCCGCCACGTTGCACCGCCATGTTTCTACAGTAGCTCAGAACAGACAAACCAAACACTGGCTCTAGAGAAGGCCTTATACTGTAGGTTCTCCTACACACTTGGAAGGGGAGGGGGAGGGGTATTTACTTGGTTGCAATCTGCAACCTCACCTCAGCTTTAGATGCCACTAAATCCTACACACTGGTCCTTTAAAGGAATCATTTGACATTTTGGGACTTACAGTATTATTATTATTATTATTTCTTTTTAATAATGATAATAATAATACCTTCTTACCCTACTCTCTTATTGTGATACCTTCTTACCTTCTAATTTTATATGTTGTCTTATATGTTTTTATATATGTAACATCTCCTTATTTTATGTTTTATCTTATCATCATGTATGATCTTTACTTTTTTTGCTTTTGTTTTTAAGCACACTGAGTTTACGCCTGTCGTATGAAATGTGCTATATAAATAAATTTGACTTGACTTGACTTATACTCATCATCTTCTTACAGAGACTTCACATAGGCTACTGTTGTCTGGTAAATATGAAGCAACAGTCCAGCCAACTAGTCCATAACTAGTCTAGCTATTTCAAGTATGAAACAAACAAGATCAATGTGCTGATTGTGAAACTTCAGAGGCGCTGGTATTTTTTTTTTAACTTTTGTACAAAGTTGTTTCCCTGACAACGACCTCATGTGGCTGTGCACATAATGATTGTAGTCTCTCAGGAGTTAAAGTGGAGGAAGCGTAAAGTTCGGAGGTCAAGGTGGATGGACGGGTCACCAATGTGGACACTGGAGACCTTTGACCTTTAACTTCAGTTTCTGCAAACAACCTATTTTTGAGTTGTTGCCTCTAGACCAAAAATAGAGGTGGTCAAAGACAGCAACACAGAGAGAGAGACAGACTGAAGTAGTGTTGAAAACTTAATGACATTTCTATCTTGTCCTCAAAAGTAAGACGACTCCAGTTTTCCAGTGTAATTAACAGTATAAAGCATTGCCTTATACTTGTGGTAGAACAGTATTTGGCAGTTAAGAGGCAAATGGAAATAGAAAAATCAGTTTGACAAAAGAAACAAGAGAGCTAAGATGAAAAAAGAATATAGAAGAAAGGAGGTGCCACTGGTTTTAAAGAGAGGGGGAAGAGGACATTCAAGTCTGAGATACAAAAACAGAAGGAAACCGGAGAGAAGAAGATGTGTAAAAGAGCAAATGCAGGAAGGAGAATCAAGTGGCGGGAAAGCAAGACATAAAGAGAAGAAGTGAAGTCAGATGAAGGGGGAAAAAGAAGAGAAGGAGAAGGAAGGAAGAGCAGGAGGAAGGAGGGATCTTGAGGAAGACGGGAGATGATGTTGATGTTTGCTTGTTATTCCAGCACAAATTTTCCCCCTGGAGCTCATTAGTCTGGAGAGAAACGAACCACAAAACCTTAAAAACCAACAGAGTGGAGAGAGAGAGAGAGAGAGAAAAAAAAAAGGTTGGGGGGGTGTAGGGGGGGCATCCAAAGAAAATAAAAAATAAACACATAGAAATAGAGGAATGAGAAAGTTTTGAGGGACGGAGGAAGCAGAGAAACAACCTAAATCGATTGACAGGAAGAAGATATAGTAAAAATGAAGCAACAGAGCCAGCTGCAAGAGGTCAGCAGAGAGGGATGAAGGAATAAAAAGATATACAGTAGAAGTGCCTGAGAAAGGAGGAGACACACACACACACACACACACACACACACACACAGACACAGGCACACACACACAGGCACATATAGTGAACACCGCCCACCGTTACACACAACAGTTGTACTCTAACACACTTGGGGCTGTGTATGTTTCTGGTTGTTTTCAGAAGTTATGCCAGCTTCAAGAAAATAAACTGCCAGGCCAGGCTTAATGTAGGTTTAAGAAAAATAAAAGTACCATTTAAATTTTATTGATTTCATTAGAGCAAATCAATAAGAAAACAGTAGATAAATTGATTTGATTGATCAATAAATCAAAGAATATTGTCATAGTCTAAATATTCACATGTATTTTACAGTCAAGATAATAATAAATAAATAAATAAATAAAAGTCCTTTTTAAGCTGTAGGTTTTTTTTTCTTCTGGTAAAGTATATAAGTAGTCTCAGCTTTTTAGCCACAACTTGGTTTGACCCAAAACAAAAACAAGAAGCATGTTTTTAATCAGAAGAGCAGAACGGCAGCCTCAGATTTCCACACACAATCACTAGTAAGATTCTCTTAGAATATTTTTTCTTTTATATAACATTGAAATACGGAAATACAGATATTATAGTCATCAACCAGATTCAGTTTTCAGTATTAGTATTATCATTTGTATCATCATAATACCAGTAGAATAGAAACAGTGGCTTAGATTTCGATATATTTATATATCCATTTGTATATATACTGTGTAAATTTTATATATATATATATATATATATGTATATATATATATATATAGATATAGATATAGATATATAGATATATATATATGTTATAGAGTTCGTGGTTGTAAGTTGGTTTCAGTGTCCAAAGTCCAACATAGAAGAAAAGCAAGGAAGGATCCGTGCTGGGAGGCAAACAAGTACAGCAGCAGATAAAGTACACACATGAGGAAGGAGAGGGAGATGGACCGTTAAGTAAAGATAGAGAGAGAGAGAAGGTGATTGGGGGAGGGGAGGGGGGGATAACAGAGGTATACAAAAAGGAAGAGGGAGCGAAATCTGCACTTGTGGGTAAACAGCATAGTCAAAGAGAGAAGAGGATCCTGGAGAAGGAGGGGTACAAATCTGAGAAACGGCAGCGGTGATGAGAGAGACCAACAACAACAGAGGGAGGGGGAGAAACAGACTGAGGGAGGGGAGATGAATGTGATTGAGGAAGGATGGGAGGACAGCATGGAGGGTCCAATATTTGCGTGGCTGCCTGAGAGATGATAGAAACATTTAAGGAACCAAGGAGAGGACATATAAAGTAGGAATCATGGTAATTTGCAGCTATAGCAATACTTTGTGTGTGACTTGTTTCAATACCAATGTTTAGTTCATTAGATATAGTCACAAAGAGTCACAATTAAGTATCATGATTGGAGGATGTGATTTATTAAATCTACATTTAACTGTTTGTATCTGAAATTCCTGTAGATGAAACCTCTATATCTACACACACTTCCACATTTAGAGTACAGCGGAAGAGTAAAAAACTTTTCATTTCGGTTTTTTCTTGTGCTCTTTGAAGCAATTTTCTTGCTAGCAGAGTATTTTAAAATAGTGTTTAAAGTCATACATTTTACAGCAATACATAGTTTGATTCAGGTTTTTCAGTTTATTTGCACGTCATTTAAGTTTATTTATAGCAGCTGTTGTGTGAGCTTTTCAATTAAAGGTGTCTTATCTTTGTTACTGCCATGCTTGACTGTCTTAGATTCGGAGTCATCTTTGATGGTTACAGCTGGGGAGCGTGTCTGTAGTGTTAGCTAGTTGTTGTAGGAAATCAAGACGTCTAATTTGAAGACAAATAACGGGGAACAAACTGACTGTACCAGGGATGCAGGAAGAGAGAGTGCAGTGCTGTCTGCGAGGATTAAGTAACAGAGAGCGGGAAAAAAACGGATAGAAGGGAAAGGGAGGAACAGATGTGTCTTTCAAGAACAAACTGTCTAGATATGTGAGTTTTTAAAAGCCAATAATTATGATGATATCTATAAAACACAGCTGCACAGGGAAGGTACATGTGTCCCTAGCACCTGATTTTGTGATCAGTGTTTAGTGTTCCCCCCTATGAAAAAAAATCTGGTTTGGCTTTGGGGTAGAGGCTGATCCAAAATCAGTGCAATTTATGTCAGGCATAAGAAAAAAAAAGACTACAAATATGGCCACAGTAAATGGGAGATGTGAGGAGCAGTTCTTCGAAAAACATTCTTCAAAGCTTTATGTTGATAGAGATCGATGAATTAATAATGAATGAATGAATGAATGTGGAGGAGGGAAGGGGGTTACACTTGGGCTTTAGAACACTCTGGAACATATAAATGATCAATTGCGTCTTTCAGCAGAGAATAAAAAAGGTTTTGGCGGTCCAAAGCTGCAGTCAAGCCTCAGAGAAACAGAGGGAGGAAAGGATGGATGGAAGGATGAAGGGAAGTGAAGAAGCTGGCCATACACTTTCATGTATCGGCTCCCTATTGTCCTCTCGTTTTACCCTCTTTCTGTTTCATGCTTTTACATCTCTCTATAACATCTGTCATTCTTCCTCTTCCCTCCTCCCTCTGCAGCGTCTCAAACAGAAGTCTGTTGTCACGTTCCCTCTTCGTTTTTCTTCTTCTCCGCCTCTTCCACCGTCTTATTCGCACCGTTTTCTCTTCCCCATGGCCCTCCGCCCCCTCCATCTGCCTTTTCACCTCTTCATTGTACTTTCCATCTTTCAGCAGCTCCTCCTCTTTCGTTTCCATCCCCTGCTCCTCCTCCTCTTCCTCTTGCTCTTTTCTCTACATGGGGAACACCAGGAAGCCGGAGAAGGTGGAGTATTTCCATCCTCCCATTAGGTTTCCTCTCTCCAGTTTGAGGTAGGCCCGGTCTCCCTTCTCCATTTGAATCAGGACACCATTGCTGGCCGCCTCGCGTGTCACGTCCTGGTCACCGGCAAATGCCGAAATCACCGGCCAGCCGTTGTGCATCAAGCTCACCTGGATGAGACAGAACAGGAGAGATGTTTTACTGAATTGAAAGAGGAAAGAAAGAGGCTGAGAGACAAACTGACACTCAACACAAGCAGGGAAATGTAGGGACATTTGGTATGATGCATGCCCAAAATATCATGATGCTTTCACATGGATTCAGAGCATCATATTTTTAGACTTCTTGTTGCACCGCAAGATCCTTACAATCTTTAACTAACATAATGAAAAAATGCATTTTGTTATGGTAATACAATGTTGCATGGCGCAGATTTGTGCTGTGAATTCAGCACATATCAACAGATTTATCACGAATGGCTGTTTTTTTTTTTTCAATTACCACTTGAAGAAGATTTAACAATGACTTGGAGAGAGATATTCACTCACAGAAAAGACACAGCAGACACACACACACACTGTCTGACTCAACAGATGTTTCAATAGGGAATAACATCTTCTTCTAACAAAGAGAAGTAGCTGTCAGAAATGTGTCCCCTCCCTTCCCAGGCCAGCCAACATACACACCAGACAACGGCTTTCATCATTCTCTTTTGAGCAACACAGAAATACAAGCGCTCCCTGGCTTAGTTTCCCCCTTATGCTTCACTAAGAAATGGTTTTATGCTACCCCTGGCACCGACGCGGCACTAAAAGAAACCGAAATGAAATGTGGAGAAATGTGTGTTTATGCAGGATCACACTTTATAAAACCTGTGAGATTACAGGCCCTCTGTTCTGGCCTACTGTACGACACAGGGTCGTCATTGTGCTGCACTTCTAGAGGTATACATACACTGCAAGAATATGACCACACGATGGCTGATTTAATGTCAGTAAGCAGAAACAATACAGTCTGAAAACAACACCCTAAAATTAAATGTGATGCTCAATGGAAATTGTAAAAAGATTGGGTTTTTTGGGGGTACAACATTTGAAAAAGTGGACTGCATTTGAGCACTACATGTTTACTATATTTATTCACAACATCAGATTGATTTTAAATGGAGAGAGTACCAGTACAACACAAGTCCAACTGAGAGAGCTGCATTATGGGTTGTTTGTAGGATTAATATTGGTAGGCTAGAGAGTTATTTCAAGTCTTTTAGAGTTAGTTAGTAACACTAAAAATGTTTAGTTATCCCAGTTTAACACACATGATTTTCTCATGGCTCATGCAATGTGTTTTACCGCCAGGGAGAAAATAAATTCCTGACAAATTCAAAGTTGAAAGGGAGTTGAAATCAGTCTGTTGAACAGAGATACAACCATTTCAAACCTTACTGATAGACACGCCTCGCAACAGAGTAAAGGTTGTATGTTATCACAACTGTATTTCACAGACCACTCCCGATGTGTGTTAGCAATGTTTTCGTTTCATTACATTACACAGGATGCAAGGTTTAGTTTTAAGGTTTTATGATTCCATGGAACAGTTCAGAAAACATCCTCTCAGAGAATATCACACCTGAGCTTTACATCCTCCAAAATATTTCTGTACACCCTGGAAGTGAGTAATTGTAAAACTGTTGCTAACTGATGGAGCACAGTCATGAACATCACATAATTATACACTTATCCACCTCATTCTACTTGATGGTCAGGAGAGAGTGAGTGTGTGTGTGTGTGTGTGTGTGTGTGTATGTATGTGTGTGCATGTGGGCAGGAGATGGAGAGCCTGTCAGAGTCAAGAGCTCTCTTGGCCCGGCACTCCTCTTAATGGCAAACTGAACATAGCGACTCAGACTGTATGCGTGTGAATGGGTGTTTGTGTGTGTGTGTATGCTGCTCTGAACAGCCAGTCTGTGAATTTGATGAAAACACTCAGACTATACTTAAATTATTATTTTTTTAATTATCAGGATGGAAACATGCGACAGGTCATGGCAAAATTTAGATTCAACAATGTTGAAAGTTACTTTGACTGCAAATAATTGCACTCTAGAGGAAGTTATGGAGCATATTTGTGTATACTTACATATTTACAGTATATATTAACATGTTTTTCTAATATGTCTTTTACAGGTGCACAATTGGTTCATTCTCTAGCGTAATGCGTATTAGTGCTGCAGGTATTGCCAAAACATAATACATTTCAAACCTGATAAATGGAAATTCCCTTTAGCAAAAATTTGTTTAAATGAAATATTCACAGGCAAACGTATTTGTTGCCATGCACAGTGAAAACTACACACTACACTGATATGATGGGCAGATTAGATTTCACAAAGTACAAGTAAGTGTTGTGCCACCTCAATCTCACTGCAATTCAGATCATTGCTGACATAAAACGTTTTTTGTTATACATACAAGAGCTTCTATACTGTATGTATACATGCTGTATAGTAGCCAAGTGACTGACTCACTATGAGATGAGAGAGGCTCCAGATTAACACATCTTGTGCTGTGGGGAAAATAAATCTCCTCACACATATTTATTTTAATTCTGCTTTTCACTTTGACAGTTTCACACTCCCTCTTCTGATCCATATTTGTCTTCTCTCTACAATCTACATTGACATAAAACACTACTCATGGATGGGGAGAAGTCACCAAAGTCTTGTAACAGCTTTAAATATAAGGAACATATACACTAGATTAACAGAATGTATTCTGAACACATCGATGTGTTGAAAAAGTGATTGATGAGGTGCAAATTTCTGTAAATTTCTGGCTTATCATCTAATGCACACAGCGGGGATGCACGATATTGAAATTTTTGTGATAACCAATAATTTCCCTGAACAATTCAGCCCATAATGATACCACTAACACAAGCAATACCATCACCAGTTTTATTGTTTCTATTGTTCCTATATATGATTTGTTGTTGATCTATACTGTAACTTTTGTGTGCTTTTTATATGTACTGTAATCAAGGCATCTTTGTAAAAGAGAGCTTGCTCTCAGTGGCCCTCCCTGTTTAAATAAAGGTTTCAATAATAATGTAACTGCAACAATCGGTACAAGCTTCATTCAAATCTTTCCTGATTGATCACAGATATTACACTGTTTCAAAGAGTCTGCAATCACTGATGGAGATGAGCACAAATAATTACAACTGAGCTACAGAAACATAAAATTTGAGCAGCATGCTCCGCTGATGCAGTTGTGCAACCGTCATCAATAACAGTGAAATTACTTTATGTGACATGTGAGAGGGGCAAGTAAAGGAAACAAGTAAACGATCAAAACAAACGACACACCCCTTTTATGGAGGCCTCCCAGGGGGAGTGTGAAAGAGATTTAGGGTGGAATGCGACGTGTTTTGTCATTTTAAGCATTTCTCGGTATTTCTTTAAAATGCAATGAATGCTGCATTGGAGTAAACAAAATAGATCCATAACCCATTTTTGGTTAAACCTCCTCTGTTAACCTTGCACATTAGACCAATAAGTTTTAATCAATGACATTACATTATGACCTGACATTAGAAGCTGATCAATACAGTGTATCATGCAGTAATGTTCCCACATAAATGTAAAGAAAATGTAATATACTTGTTTGATGTTTACTTCATTTCTTGCTAGAATTTATGCAGAAAACTTAAAGGAGGCCAGTCTAAAAATATCAAGTACTTCCTCCCCCCCAACCCAAAATGTCAAGCTGAGCTCAATTTTCTTACCAAACAGGTGACAGACACTTTGGCTAAAAAGAACATTATATGGAGAGATGCAACCAAAGGCTTCAAGTTAGCCTCATTAACCTCCAGATCATAATATGAACTAGAGGCATGGAGAAAGGAGAACAGACGGAGGAAACGGAGAGAGGAGGGAGATGGATGGAGAAGGAGGGGGAGACATGGTTCCTGTCCAGTGTGCGTGTAATGCTTCCGAACAGAGACAGAGATAGCAGACAAAGAGCAACACTACATCACTCTGTTACCCTCAGAGACACAGACACACATGCATCATGCAGACGAAATCCACCCTCTCACCTATCCAAGCATCCAGCCAAGTCACTCATGTGGAACATGTACACCACCACGCACCACACACAGTCTCTCTTTCTATCAGTCATTTATTTAAACGCGTTCCCTCGTTATCTTACTGACTAAAGTCCCCTTTAAGACTTGGAATGTGTAACATTCCAGGGTTCATCTACCCGCTAAAATAATGGCTTTTTGGCAATCACATAAAGGTGTCTGTTGTGCCAAGTGCCACGCTGACTCTGTTCAAACACAATGGGAGCCTTAATGGACAAAGCCAAGATGCTTGTGTGATTTTTGGCTTCTGGCATGTGAAAGGAAAGTCAAGACAACAAAAGAGTGTACTCACTAAGCTGTCTTGTTATCTTGCATTTGGTGCAGGGAGCAGGTAGAGCAGTTCATTAATTTTGGTACCAAATTTCACTCCTTTAATCTTTAGAGTCAAATCTGCTGCTTCAAAATGATCGCTGTGATCATGACACAGCATTTAAAACTGTACCTCTTACGCACAAACGCGTCATACTGTATGTAAGATTGTCATAATCTTGTGCGTACACTTACTGGCAACATGATGACATTTATTCATACTTAAGTGATATAGAAAATGTTACAGGTTCTGCTGTATGTAAATAGACTTCCAGAATGACTTTTAATATACACTTAACTATGTAAAATTGGCAGCTTCTTTACAGAAGCAGTGCAAGTCTGAAATGGACTCAAATCTCTCTTTGTGTCTTTCTCTAGCTATCTATCTCTCTCTCTCTCACACACACACACACACACACACACACACACACACACACAGCCACACTGGGTCAGTGTGTGGTGTGTGCTGGTGATGTATAGCTCTAATAAAGCTGTGACAGTGGCTTTGGAAGGATGAGACTGTGGTGTAGCGGTCGCTGGCGGTTAAGCCAGGGTGCCAGTCAGAGACTCAGTCTGACAAAATATAATTTTTAGTTATAGCAAGCAAAACCCTACAAAGGAACTGATACAGGCACCAACCCCTTAAACTATCAGTACACACAATAAACAGTGGCAAGCAAGAAACACATAACACAGCAACATTCAATGTATTATACAGATAGTGACAGTGCAAAATCCAAACATACAGCAGTTCAGGGTACAGTTCAACCCCACCCCAAAGTCAGTTTGTCAGTCTTATCAGTTTGTGTCTCTATGTACAAAAGTTCTCAGTCGTGACTTTCCTGGTTTCCACAGTTACTCTGCAGCATTCGTGTTCCCCAAATTTCTTCAGAGTGAAACCTCTCGTCAGCGTTGCAGCTGTGTAATTTGTTCCAGGAAAACCCAGCGTTACCTCCTGTGCTCCAGTGCAGACAAGGCAGCGGGCTCCCAGGGCGATGAACAGAGAGTTGGTGAATAAATGGTGTGTAGAGAGAAAAGTAGACGGGTCCGGTCTGTAATGACTGTAGTCTAACAAACGACAGACTCTGACTCGCTGCCAGAGATTGGCGCGCTAGTGACGGACATTTGGATGAACTGACCTTTTCCTTGTTTGTGTGTGTCGGCTTGTGAATATGCACCATATGCTTTTTAACTCATTCATTCATCTGTCTAGGGGTGTGTGTGTGTAATGTAAGGGTGCGTTCTTAAAGGTGCTGATCACCACAGTGGTCACTGCACACACGAACACATACACACACCTGTATGAATGAATAGCATGTTTTGGTTGTGTCTGTGCGCAGCTGTCTACTACCCCCTCCCCCAGTCACACACACATATACACACACACTCTCTCTGTCAACTACACCCTTACAATTACCAGCCATAAATATAAAAGCATGATAATAGGGCTGTGCAGCGTGTCAGGCCTCGAACGATCTGCATTCATTAATGCATAAGCACCAATTAACTGACTGAGTAACAGAGAGAGAGACAGAATAACAGAGAGAAAGAGAGAGAGAGAGCGGGGAGGCAGAATGAGGATATAAAGAGAGGAAAACAGAGAGAGGAAAAAGAGATAGAATGACAGAAGAAAGTAGCAGGGGAGAGAAAAGGAGGGATAAAGAAAATCTAGCCTTCGATATGTAAATAGAAGTTATCTGACGTCTCAGTGCAGCACTTAATGCCGACGACATGATGACATCCTGTTATTACATCATGTCCAGTCGACTGTCTTGACATGACAATGATGCTCGTCTGGGGTTTTTTGGTCCTACTTTTTTTTGTTTTTTGTCTGTTTTTCTGTCTTTTTCCTCTTTTTCTACATTTCTCTCCCCTTTCTTTTATCTCTTAATCTTTTTTTGCTTTCTTTTACTTTTTTGTGACCTCTCTTTCCTTTTTTCCTCTCTCTCTCTCACGTTTTTTTTTCCCCCTCGTCATCTCTCTCTTTACAGATAGAGACGTAGTGATGGATAGATACATAATGGTGTGTCTGTCTGGGGCCTGTGACACCCTCTGTCTTTAAAATGGCCAAGTTTCCTACAGTGGAAGTTTTCTAAAGTTTGTAGCAACTGTTAATCCACAGTCATTCAGGAGATGATGACGTCGTAGGAAAGCAAACCTCCAACAGTAAAAGAAAAAGTAAATGGATGTATGATCGGATATATGGACTAGGTTTATTTCTAAAAATTCTTACTCCATACTGAGACATTGTTGTTTCACAATAAAGGCTGACTGCCGCCTTCACATAAAAACATGCAAAAAGTGTTGAATTAGTATCAAGAAGATTTTCAGGTTGAGCTTGAGACTTAATTCTTGACCTTCAAAACAAAACAATCTCAGCTCTCTCAGCTTTTGACCACAGTCTCTGAGGACCGTGCAATACAGTCGGGAACTCCAGAGCAAGCCAAGTAAGTCAGTTGAGAATTTTTTGTCAACTGTTGTTTCCAAGGTCAAGAATAAAATGTCAAAACTCAAATTAGGAATCAACATGGATAAGAAGCTTTAGAGGTACTCAGAATCATGGAAAGTTTGCACGGCATGAGGATAGTGTGACGCGACGGAAAGCTCCAGGACAAGTAAGTGGATCTTGAGTTGAGAGTGTTTTTATCAAGCTCAGCGTTAGTTTACTGCAGCATCTTAACAGAGCTGAACAAAAAACAATGAGGTTCCTGCTGTAACAATTTTGTTTGAGTGACAGAAGGCAGTTAGAGATCAATAAAGCCATATTATGCAGAGGGGACTGCAGTGCTGCCACCTATGAATAAATGTTGTAAACTGTGTAAATTTGGTGATGTTAGCTGAAAACATGTTACCCACAACTAGTTGCCTGCTGCCAACAGTTCGGAGAGGGTTTAGTCGGTAAATACACAGAGCATCTAGTCACGTGCCTTCTCATTATCGAAATCTAGAACATCTGTGCTGGCCAGGAGAATTTATTTAGGTCAGCTCTGTGTGTTTATCTGGTGGTTTCAACAAGCTTTTTTAATTTTCTGATTTCTAGAAATACAATCCAGAAATACGATTACCAGTTTTGAAAACATTTTCATCAGCAGTTTTTATGTTTGGGATGAAATTTGTATATAAATGAAAGCTAGATTTCACATGTTATAATGCCTGAATATCCTAAACATATTAATAGGAAGATTGTGCAGTTGCAGTTGAAAGCAAACGGCACACTCTACAGCAGTGTAATGGTAGTAATAACAGATTTTAAATTAACACTCTAGTTATTACAACAGTGAGAATAAAGAAAACCTGATAGGACTTTCATTCCTACAATAATAGGAAATACATGCATGCAAGTGACAATAAATTAATGCCAAGGGAACCCCGCTCTGGATCTGCTATTTATTTAAATCTTTACAGTGAAAGTCATTGTTCCCCTCGCCAACATCATCCAGATTAGTGTTATATATACGTATGGCAGTGACTATACAAGGAATTATGTTAGCCTGCAAACACTATATCTTACAATCCCTTTGTAGAGATTGGTATTGCAAGCAAAAGAGAGACAGTGTTTCTTAAGTCTACTAATGTTCTTATTCTCCATCAGTGCCGCAGTGATCACAGCAGCCTCTGCCAGCACAGTGTGACAGGTGTTACTCTTTATTTTTCGCCTTTTTATATCTATTTGTTTGTTAGCAGGAAATCTCCTAAAATTCTGAATGGATTCTCACAGTACATTTTGAAAACACTGGACACAAGTCATGTTTTACTCGTATGCTTTCTACTAATTATCATGTTTCAAGCCATCGTCGGTAGGTGTATTTTGACAAGTAGTTAGAGGAAAAATATATTACATTCAGCTCACTCAAATGTTACTTTTCAATTTATAATTAGGATGATATTAGGATTGCCAGTGAACAATTAATGTATTGGAGTTCAATTTTGCATTTTGGAGAAAGTGAATCCAATGTGAATGTACTGTTCTTGTGGTCTGTCTCTGTGTCCTGTCTGGCCCTGATAATCAGCGGTTTATTATGTAAGAGATTTCACAACCTGCAAATGTGTACACAAAATGTTTTATTTTAAATTGGTAGTTTAATGGATTTTTATGCTTCAAATCCTATGTTTAACCACATTTTATCTAATTTAATTGTTTTGTGTTTAAAGAACTATGGAAAGATTGCATCTGTATTGCAATAACACCTGCTTCTTTCTGTGTAAACAAAGAATTAGATATTGGATACTCTACAGGTGATGTGTTGTCATATAGTACTGAGTTACAAGGAAAGCAGTCTGTGAAAAAACTATGCAGAAATGGTGCAAAGAGATGGAAGCAACCAGAACAAAGGCCAAACCTTACTGAAATATTTACAGTATGGACCCAGGCACAAATAAACAGATCCTACAGATTTCAGCAAATCTTCAATCTTCATTAACATCAGCTCAGGGAACAACATCATTAACTTGGGCACAGCCCACAGACATCATATAGGCAAAACATCCAACTCTGAATCTGTTGCCAAATGTCAAACCACACCACAAGAGGAAATGAATTAAAATGAGTTAGCTGAAAACTGAATCAGATGGCCCTTTGATTCTTTATAGCATTTACATTGTAAACACTAAAAACACAGAGGATATAAAACACTTGGTTGATGCTATAAGACAGCAGACCCTGACCTCTTACCCTGACCTGCTACACAGCACACAGCAGGGAGACAGGACAACAAGAAAGACAGTGCTTGATATTATGCTAATTCAAATGTCATTAAGAATAAAATGAATCAAACAGTAAAATACTGTAAATAACTAGAAAATAATGGTAAGCAAGGTATTGTCTTTGTTTAATCACTGCTTTACGGCTTATGAAAAAGATGGATCTATATGGATGAAGGGTCAGTCATACAACAATACTCTGACAAAACTTGTGTCAACCCTTCATGTTGTGGCTTCTGGCTCGGCCGCAGTCTGCTCTCTGCCCTCTGCAGCGTTAACACAGCTTACCATGCACTCTGTAGACATACAACAGTTCTTACACACACACTGGACTTCAGGTATTACAACTGAAAACTGTGACTCATTTGATTTGCATATGTGTTCTTAAACAACCAGACACAAAACCCAAGAAAGAGGTTCAGTGAAGATTTTATGTTCATTTATCATGTGTGTGTCTCTTAGTAAATTTGACCTTTTACGCAGCGTTGCCTTTATTTTTGCAATTAACTGGAAGCTCACAGCAAATCTATACTATACCATCATTCAGTTATACTCAAATAATTTTTAAAAATTCCCTCAGGATGCAAAAAGTTCTATCATCTTATCTGTTGATTTTTCAATTTAAACACACCATTTATGTAATTTATGATCAGCTGCATCTACCTGGTTTATCACAATCAACTCTGATATTTTACCTTTGGCCTCCAATGTCACAGTAAGGTAAGACTGCAGTTATATAGCACTGCCAGACCCGTCTCTCAGGTGTGGAGATTCTGAGAAACTGGATGAAGTCAAACTGTATTTATGAACTCCTGCAATTGTTAAAATGTAGAGAACTTGGGTGGCTGGTAATGAGCGGGCTGCACAAGTAAAGCCAGTGAGTGTGAAACACTACAAAAACACACAAACCATTCTTAGATATCCCGCAATCATACAGAAAGCCTGATACCGTACCCTATACAACAGTACTGGTGGAAATATGGTACAAAATGCATCATTTTTACCATCAGCTGTTTTCAAGTTTTGAATACTTCTAGTCAACTTTGGGATACAAAATCATAATGGTTCCTTTACCCCTTGTTTGTATTGCTTCACATCAAGTCTAGACATTTCTGACAGGCACCAGAAATCACCTAAATACCATATTAAGTAGTTCTCTGACCTGAGCATTACTGTTGTCCAAGAAGACATGATGTTCTGGTACCACAAAGATGGAACTGATAAATACTGATTTTTTTAAAACAGCGTACATCTACATTATAATACGAGTTGGACTTGTGATTGCTTGATGAAGGAGGGCTGAAAAACCTTTTCTTATGGATGTTGCTGGTCTAAAGGTTGACAAGATCACCATGCCCCCCAGAACAACACACAAGCATTTTCTAACAGAAGGAAGACATCACCGTTTCAAAAATAAAACCATGTAATGATATGACAACACTAAGGTTAAGGTTTGGTTAGGGTTAGGGGAACATTGTGGTTTGGATTTGTCATCATGGTTACAATAATAACCACTTGGTTAGAGCATGACCGAGGTCATGGAAGAAACCAATGTTGTCTGTCAGTTGGAAACAAGAAACAAATTGCAGTCCGATATTTTGTTGACCCAATCATCTGTCCCAAGTTACTGCTCCTGCAGACATCATTTGCTTTATAATAACTTCACCCCACTTCCTCCATTAATCCCAGTGGACAAGAGTCATAATTCCTACAGCCACTACAGGGTTTTGTCACTTGAATGTAAACATACCATGTTTTTGGACATTTGTTGAAACGACTGATGCTCTTGTTTTTCTTGGGAGGACAATCTAACTAAAAGTGATGCAGAACTCAGGCTCATACAGTCTTTGAAGCGGATAACTACAATCAGATACAAACAGGAATGATTTGTGGGACTAACCAAGGCTTCGCAATCAGAAAGACTTCCTTAGTGGTTTACACAGTCAATCCATATTCTTAAATTTAAAGCACATGCCTGTTCATACGTTAGGCTTCAGCCCCATGTTTTTACTTTGATTACAAAAATCAACTCTATAATGAGGTCTAAGTTTTAAATGTTTTTGTAATTATTATTCTGAGAATGTGGAGAAAATCCCGAGTGGTGAAGTTAACTCTAATCCTGACCCTGAAGAGCTTTTGGAAAGAAATACAAATGTTTTTTTTGTTTTTTTTTACTGACTAAAGTCCTAATGATTCACTTTCATTGGGTCTTTGTAACAATCTTGCTTGATTAAAAGATATTAATATTCAAAGACTACTTTCTCTCACACCTCTTCTCTATCACACAAGCACAAAACAGCGCAAGTTTCCGTAATGTTCTGCCAAACTGAGAAAGACTGAGCGCAGGTTGATTCGCTAAAACTGTCTTAACAAGTATACTCAGTTTAATTATTTCTATTTGCATCCATTCTGCTTAACATAGTGAATTAATACTTAACAAAGTATCAAGCACTGATGTTTTAAAATCAAATCCCTCAACTTCTGACAATGAACCATTTCAGAGTCACCTATATTTTGCCCCAAACAAAACCCATATCATATAATACATAAGAGGAATGACATGGGCTGAAAGGTGAGTTTTTATATTTGACCCTTTGGGCTCATTTTTAAATATTACAGATATGTACATCTAGATCTGCTTCTGTATATTATTTTCATCTATTTTCAATTAGGGAGTTGGTCTCTACAATTGCAGAATAGTCTAAACCCGTCCTTGAAAAACAAGCTCACAAACAAGCAGCTGAAATGTATTGTCTCTGTGTGAGGCCTGACAACTCCCAGAATATTTTCTCTGTGGCCAGTTAGAAGACAAACCAACTTCATTATTCCATCTTTTCTTCCCACTTTCTCCATCCACCATTTCAAAGGCAGGAGAACATAGGAACAGATAAAATGTTTGTGTGGCTTTGACTTTGACTTGGTTCTCACTTCCCTGCATCTCAACAGTAGAAGATGAACAGTCTGAGACAGTAGCAGAGGAGTCGTGTATTTCTTCTATGTTTTCTTTGTCATAGCTCAGTTCACACTACTTATTCTGTTCACACTTCTTCATGTTCAACACATCAATGGCTACTCATTTTCTTCAAACCCACAGTTGTAGAATATTGGAAGAGTAGTGACACAACCCAGCATTTCTTGCATTCTCATGTTGCCTGTTGGCCTTAAACCACCATGTCAGTATTATTTAGTAGGCCACACATAATACTTACAGACTCAAAGATGCGCACTTTACCTAATGAGTAATGAGTATCCTGTGTTCTTGTCATTGGTGTGGAGTAGGCCAGGTGTTCTGAAGTCATACAGATTAGAAGCTCCCAATAGAAAATAGAAAAGATTCACTAACAAATCTTTTTATGACAGTTTCCTATTTATCTTCATGCATGAGTGGTAGATAATCTACAGACCACAAAAAAAGTCACTTTTGAGACTGACCAATCATTAAGATTTCACAGTCCCACATAGATCAACAATGTTAGAGTAAACTTCACACTAAATCCATGTTTTTGAGTTAGTAAATCATGTCTACAGTCATTTTATTACACTTTATCAATATATCCTGGTCCCAGTCTATAGTCTTCATTTTAACAGAAACAATTTGCCTTTTTCCAGAGACAATCCAATTATTCCCTGGTCCACCATACCCGATAACTACAAGGCAACATCACGGTATCTACACCCTAATCCTTGCATGGTTGTAGCCTATTACTCCTGCTACTAATAGTAGTGAGCTAATAGTAGTAGTAGTAGTAAGGTAGTAGTTTACGGTGTTGATCACTGTTTGGGGCAAATTTACATCCTCTCTCACTCTCCACTGTTCTCCTGCATCTGCTGAAACCTAAGCTTGCAGTTGAAATTGCTCTGGACCATCATCACATTCATTAATTTCAATGTCTGTCAGTATAAAAGATGCCTCGGGTTGCACAAGTAAAAGGCGAGCCATTAATAGCCGTTAGTATGTAGCTACAGTTCTTTGAATTCTGGATGAACTCCAGATGTATTAATTGAAGTGTCGGTGTAGACGGGGGAGGGATAGAGGGACACTGGAGCAACAGTCTGACATGGCTGTGAGAGGGGTGAGAGTAGCAGTGGAGAAAGTGGGGACAGCCAGAGAAAAAGAGGTGAGGTGTGTTAGGCTGCATTCAGACCAACAACAGCTCTGCGGGAAAAAATGCAGCCCTATCATTCATTTGAATGGGGGCAGTGTATGGACGCAGTGGGGGTGCTGATACAGGGTGCTCTGGCAAAGAGTTGTGAGGATTACAAACCGCTGTGAAGTGCTTTGGCATCTGATAAGCCTTTAAACACATTACAGTTCTTCTCAGTCGCTTTGATACATTTCCCAAATCATGGTTAACATTTGCAAAACAGTAAGTGCAGTTCTCATTCGCAAACAATTCGTACAAACAGCACCACACAATGGATTACCTGCAACAGCCTGTAACTTGCTCAATATATATATATATATATATATATATATATATCTGCCAATATTAAAGGAAAAACTGGTCCAGGTCTGAATGCTTGACCCGCACAGTGAAGGCTTCCGGTGGCTCTGTTATGCTTTAGGGGCATTTTGCTGGCATGATTTGGGTCCACTTGTCCCCTTAGAGGGAAGAGTCACTGTGAATCAATACAAAGTTGTTCTGAGTCATCACCTTTATCCTATGATGAAACATTTCTATCCTGATGGGAGTGGTCTCTTCCAGGATGACAATGCCCCAATTCACAGGGCACGAGGGGTCACTGAATGGTTTGATGAATATGAAAATGATGTCAATCATATGCTATGGCCTTCAAAGTCACCAGATCTCAACCCAGTTGAACACCTATGGGAGATTTTGGACTGATGTGTTAGACAACAATCTCCACCACCATCATCAAAACACTAAATGAGGAAATATCTTTTTGAAGAATGGTGTTCTTACTAAGATGCTGTATGTTGGTCGTTCCTTTAATTTGTCACACATCTGTACGAATGTACTGTATATACATACATATACATACATACATGTGTGTTTGTGTGTTAAAGTATCGATACAGTATGTATCTGTATAACGCATATTTACTGTACACTTTAAATGCAAGTGAAATACTTTAATATGAAGCATTACAGTAAGTATACTATACTATATACTATACTATACAGTATAATGCACATTGTTGGATTACATACCTGTTCTGTCTACGAAACATTTGAATGATTGAGAACACGGTTGTTCTCCCAACATTCAGCTGCACCCTTCGACCAGCCTCGGCCATTATAAGGCCATGATTGAGAACATGGTGCACAACCGTGGCCCTTATTTCATCAGGGACGTGTCTATGTCCTCGGCCTCTTCTACCTCTTCCTCTGTTTTGCCTCCCTACCCTTCCTCATGTAGTCTTACTCCTCTTCTTCTCAACAGCTGTTGATTCTGTTCATTTCCTTGTTGTTCTTCCATTGTCAGAAATTATAACACTGTGTTGTGCTCTGTCTATATATGCTTGCCAATTGAAGGTTCATGAGCTGCTGAGCTATTTTAGAGAACTGGTTGATCATTGGTTGATCTAATGCTTCACACATTCCCCTTCATTAGTGAATGCAATTCCTCAATTCAAGACACTAATAGAAATGTATAGACAATATGTTTTACATATTATGACAACTGGTTCCAACATTTTGCATGTAATGACTTATGCAATGAATATTGCCTAGATGTTTTGATCAACATAACACAAGTTGATAATGTAGGAAGCAGCAGACAATTGTACATAATCATTTGCATGAATGTGCCAAAGCATTTGCAATTTGTTCAAAAAAATGAGAAATTCCTTTTATGATGTGCACAAGTGACTAGATGATGTGGAGGTTGAACAAATAGTTTTGAGAATTTCAGTTCTGATCTGAGAAATGTACCAAAGCAACTGAGAAAAACTGTAATCTGTAGCTCCAACTGGACTTCCTGGATCCCCAGTACTTAAACAACATGCCCCCACCAACGCAGCCACTTGCATCATTTAAAGGCAGGGCTGATTTCGGTCTGAATGCAGCCTTAGGCTTGCATTTTTTTTCTTTTTTTATGGGGTGTGCTAAAACAGGATAGTAAGTTGCTCTTTATTTACTTACACAGTGAACACACATACCACAAAAGAATGTCATTAGCAAAATCTTTTTTGATTTGTTTGGCACATCACACGTATGTGTTACTGTGGATACAGTTGTCTTACAATAAAAATAATACAGATGTATGTTGCTGTATCTTGTTGTATTCTCCCAATGTATGACACACAGGTAAAATAATGCGTGGTTTTCAAAGGGAATAATATTGAGCAGTGTTGTTAGGCCTAAATTGCCTTTCACTTATTCGCTATTTAACTATAATCAAAAACATCAACTTAAGACATGGTCCTAAGATTTCACTCAAAGATCTCCTGTTAGACTGAACAAACAAATAAAGGAAGTTTTTATCCAAGACATATAAAGCACAATTATTTGTCCACCAAAAAAGTCACCTGTTTGTACCTGTGTGTATGTGAGTGTGTGTGTTTCTGGCCATTTTTAGCCATGTTTAGCCAGAGGTTCTCAATCTGTTTGCTGCACAGGAAATTAGATTATATTAAGTAATTGTTGGAACATATTTAAGAATGATGTGAGCCAAATTTCATCTCAGTGGTTCTAATAGTATACACATATCAATCTCTAAAATGTGCATATTTTTTAAAACAGAATTTGCCAACACTAATGAAGTGGTGCTTATAAAGTGCTGGCACATTGTGACAGCACTATAACAATTTTAAACAGAGACATATAAATATTACTTGCACGTGTCAAAATTAGCATGCATTTTGATAGTTGCTTACATTAATTTCTAGGCATATATGTTGCACTTACTTCACCCAAACTAGCATAGTTGTAGTAAATAGAAATTATCCTGGACCATGTTGGCATTACTTATAGTTACAACAATATACACTAGTCACAACAATATAGTTACAATATATACTATAGTACCAATTAACAGGGTAAGCAGCTGTTCTGAATGTACATGGATATAAATATCTCATTACAACATGGGATTACCTCAGTGACTCAAATTAGGGAATATAAATGTGTGTACTGGGAAAACACAGTACAAACATGGGTTAACATGCACTATATTGTTGAAAGGATTCTGCTTTGTTGCAGACACATGCAGCTACTTTGGGTCAAAATATGATCAAAATTATGATCCAATGAGTCAAAATATCACTCTTTGGAGATATGTAAGGTAAATTCTCTTTTTATCAGGGCAGTGTGATATCAAAAGCATGAAGCAGTGCCTCCAGGTTTTCTTCTCTCAATGGGAAATGATGGTTATAGAAAAGCCTCAGTCCACAGACAGCATGAGCCATTTTAGATGTGCTTTTTGTATAGTTTTAACACATCTGCTTTGACCTGAGGCTTCATGGATGCCATTTCTGAATGCCCAGGTGCTCAAAGTACTCTAAAATATTACTTATCCCCCCTGCAAAACCACAATAAATAGCACCATAACATTTGTCCATAATATATGGCTTTACATTGCCTGTTTTTTTTAATTTTATTTAAATTATTTAAAGGACCAGTGTGTCAGATTTAGTGGCATCTAGCGGTGAGGTTGCAGATTGAAACCAACTGAATTCCCCCCCGCCCCCCTTTCCAAGTGCGTAGGAGAACCCATGGAAACTTGCAAAAAATGTGAAAGGCCCTCTCTAGAGCCAGTGTTTGGTTTGTCCATTCTGGGCTACTGTAGAAACATGGCAGTGCAACATGGCGGCCTCCATGGGAGAGGACCCGTTCCCTATGTCGATATAAAGGGCTCATTCTAAGGTAACAAAAAGACAGAGTCTGTTCCACTAGATGCCGCTAAGTTCTACACACTGCACCTTTAATAATTATCTTTTCTAAACTTTATATAATCTCAGTGCCCTGTGGTAGAGTATTTTTCAAGTATGTTCAATAGTTATCTATGTAACATTCAGGAGCTGTTGGTAGCAATAAGACGTCTGGATTATGGTTTGATTTTTGTTATAATGGCTGAGCAGTACTCTAACAGAAGGCATGTTAACCCTTGTCTAATACCTGAAAATGTTTCCAATATACAGTATTATGGTCTTCATAAAACAATGCAAACAAAGCTTGTGATTAAAAAGTCCACCTACCTATCCAAAGAGCACCTCACATTGCTGAGTATTGATATCCTACCAGCGCCTCATTTGTTTATCTTTCTGTTCTGTGAGCTCTCTGTTCTAAGCTGCAGGTACAAGATGTTCACTAAGGGAGATGGAATATATTTGTTTCAATTTAATTTCAAATAGAGAGCAGTGGCATATGTAGGAAATGTAAATAACTGCACTTGAAATGACGCCCTGTGACAAAAAGAAGTGTTTGAAATGTATATTGTAAATGACTATGAAATTACAGGATGCTATCCCATCTGTTCCTTTAGATCCGAAAATATACCGCATTACTTTGCAATACTTGAATTTAATAGCTTGGCAAAAAGCAAAGTGAGATGAGTTTGCAGCGGTTTTGACAAAGACACTCCCATCACATCTGTCACCTGTCACAGACAGACAGACAGACGGATAGATAGACAGATAGACAGATAGATAGATTGATCATTTCACAAGAAAGGACTGATGAGAGATGGAACAAACTGTTTATCCTTCCCTCTGTACATCTACCTATCATCTGCTGATAAACAGTTACTCATGATGTCTGGCTTTCTTCCGTTTTCTCTCTTTGCCCTGCCTGAACCTCCTCTTTTTCTTTTCTTCCTGTCCATCCTTTGTTCTTTCATTACTCTTTTCTCTTCTTCTTCTCTCCCACACCTTCCCTTCTTTCTTCCCTTATTCTTCTTGTCCCTCCCTCCAATGTTGTTCAATTCTTCCTTTGCCTTCAATTTTTCATTCCCCGTTTTTTCTTAACTTTCTTTTTTCTTGTGTCCATGGCCTTCCCATTCCCCTCCCTTTCCTCTTTCCTTCTTTTCTTCCCCTTTCCCCCTCTCTATTTTTCATTTACATTCACATCCTTTCCTCTCTTTCCCATCCCCTTCATCCCTAGCACACTCTTTTTCCCGCTGTCTCTCATCTTCTGCATGCACCACAGTAGCTGTCTCTAAGGCAATTAAACAGTGGGAGTTTTCTACACAGCAGATGTGCTGGATGGATGGGAGGATGAATGGAAGAGGTTGAGGGTGAGCAGCACACATCTCGAATGCTTGGAGGAGAGAGGACAACCTACACCTCTTTGTTTCATGTCAGAAACATGACAGAACAAAGTTTTTTCTAACTGCATCCAAGGCTAAAGTTTCAAAACCATTTTTGAAATGTTACAAACTCTTAGGGCCTTAGCAGATTACAACTCATGCGCTGCACTCTATCCTAAAAATTTCCGGTTATCAAAAGTCAGTTGGTCAGGCTATGATCAAAAACAGTTTTTCTGATTTCCTTTTTAATTCCTCTCTCACTGTTTTATTGCTGATAATGTCTAATAGCTATACTGTAGTTTCATATTAAGAATACCTCAAATTGGCATAAATAATAGCACCAATGGTAATGTGACAGGCATTATCACCATTGTGTTCTGCCTGGTATGACAGACTTAATTGCCTAAGTGTCATGAGTCAAGTCTTTGACATCTATGGCCTATTTGCGTGCAGTCACACAAAGATGACTCTGATTACCTGCCAAGTTTGACTTTTCCCCTCACATATCGCCCGCCCTCCTTGTTGTTGTTATTGTTGTTACTGCTGGTGCCATGCTAATTAATGCAAGACTCCAATAATAAAGTATAAGTAGCAACACATAATGCAAAGCCCCAGGGAGCCAACAGCATAATTACACAACAGTTTAATTTGCAAAAGATACATTGTAATTAACGCTGTGTGGCTTGTAAAGCGCCATCACGTGCATGTTAAATGCTGGAAATGGGCTTAAGACTTCTAAAGTGCTTTTTATCACTTGACACATCAAAAGAATATGGAGACTGCATCTAAGGCATAGTGAAAATGAACTGTTAGTAGGATGAAAGAAGAGTTGTGAAGAGCCACACTGCAGGCAGTGTGTGTGAGTGAGTGTGTGTGAGAGAGAAACAAATAACAGGAAAACGTGATATTTTTAAATAACGTGTGTGTGTGTGAGAGAGAGAGAGAGAGAGAGAGAGAGAGAGAGGTGGGGGTGGGGGGGTGTTGGAGGGGCGCAATTTCAATGCCTGTCTGTTCAAAATTGACTTGAATCTTTTAAATAATCAAAAATATTTTGCTGCTGTTGCCTCTTTTCATGGTAAGACACACATAGAAGGAGACGTTGCTGTCCATGGTGCTGAAACTAAACCTGCTGGAGCCGCGTGCCCCTCCTCGCGCTCACCACAGCATTGCATCCTCCTGTCGGCTACATGCGCATGATTCGGCTCTGTCCTCTGCATGTATTGATTAATTATGATTGGGCCGGCGGGTGTCGGGCGACTAGCTTTCATCTGTTAATGCCCGCCCCCGTCGTTGTCTCCCGGGAAAGACATCTCAAACATGTACAAAATGACTTCCAGTGCGGATGATAATGAACTTTTATGAGGGAAAAAAAACAGCATGGGGGCGCATGGTGTGGTCCGCGCGCACAGACATACAAACACACACAAATACAAATAAAAAAGAACACAGGAACAAGCGCTACCTGTATGGTTTGGCGGTTGTAGACTTTCACTACGTGGAAGTTAAAACTGTAAATCCCTTTGCGCGGCGCGATGAAATTACTTCTCTCCTCGTCAAAATTCTTCCCAACGTTTACTAGAACCTGAAAGAAAGAAAGAAAGACATCAACCAAATATTCTTGATAAAACTGTTTCAATAGGCTTACTGAATGTCTTTCACAGTAGTCTATTTGCACTCAGATCATTAGTAACTGTGGATATAGCCTGTATCTTAAAAATCTGATCCAAATGTTTTCATGTACAGACTCCAAGTAGACGAACATTAAGCCATGGACCCCTCTGAACAAATTTGCAATTGTTTATTTAGTAGCTAATTAATTGTCTATTTTTCTAAGAGATCGTTAAACATATTAAGTCCACATATCATTATTGTAGCTTATTTTCTTCTCGGGATCATTTTGAAATTGATACTTCACTTATATTTCTGATAGATAACTCCAAAGGGCCTCTCTGGCCCGCTCCACACATTCAGATTCACTGATGTAGAGGGATAACTCTCTGCTTTTATCTCGGCTTTTCCCCCTGTCAGAACTTCCAAACTTTATTGGAGATGAAAAGGAACTTAATCAATCTTTCAAATGAAATTTTCAATTATGTATTTCCGCAGCCAAATGTCTGGTTTTATGGATGGAAGCGAACTATGGGGTGTAATTGAACGGCAGTTTGAGAGAGAATTAACCTTTAACGGCAGGCGGGTAGGACCTCGCCCTCGCGACCTGCCGTTACTAAATTATTTGGCGACAAGTCAGTTCCAATATCCCATATTGTCAGCTCAAAAAGTTGAAATATTCAAAAGGCTTTCCTACCAGGCTATTCTTTCCCAACCGCTTAGGGAATACATTACCTATAAAAAGAATCGTTACTGAGAAAGATTCATTTCCGCTCCACTTTCGGTTATCTTGAATGGAGCTGCTCTCTGCTGCCCGCGAGACCATTACCGTGCACGAGACGCTGCTGCGCGTGACCCCAGCCACTGTAGCCTTTATCTATCGGCTAAATTAACCTGGACTCCTGGTTTTCACGACTTTTTACACAACATGCTGCTTGATTAAGTTCGGGATTTATTGCAAATAGCTTTTAATCAATGTTTGGGGTTTTAAGACGCAGTAAAAAGATCAAATGAAACAGTCTTCGGGGTGTAATTTAATGATCTGCGGCGCAGAAAAAAACATCATCGTTTCTGGTGCCTCTTCAAATTATGGATATTTTACACTTCAATCCATATAGCTAAAGTTGTCTGTCTAGACTAACAGCTACCACACCAGGCAATAAGCATACCACACATGAAACACACACACTATCTGAAACTTCATATGTGCGCTGGTCCTTTATTAGGTAGAATGAGACAAATTTGGATAGGCCTATGTCAGTGTAAAACTGTGCGAATCTGTCTCAGACATTAACTTGTTTTACTTCTTTTACTCTTTGTTGCTATTATTTTAACAGAATACGATAGAACACATATTTTGCCTCCTACCCGATCAAAGTAGATGACCATAGTCCGGTTGCTCATCTCGGAGGGCTCGTGGTTGGTGTTCCGGACTGCGGAGAACGCCACCTTGGCGCTGCCCGAGCGCACCGAGATCCCGAGCGCCGTGCCCGTGGGGTCCGAGGTCGGGTTGGAGTCGCACACCACGAGGCACTTCCCCTCCAGAACGATTGGTTCCGTCTCGTTCTGTGCGCGGGACGGGCTCGCCGCGAGCCACACGGCACTGAGCAGGCAAAACGCCAACATACCGGACCAGAACGATGAACTTCTTCGGTCGTCTTCACACCTTAAACCGTGGGTCTATTCCCCTTTAAAAAAAGTAAGGAAGGAAGAGTTTCCCGGTGTTCCCCCGATGAACCTTAAGAACTGTTGTTTTACAATTAGATGCCACTCCGTTTTCTTGGATTTAATGAGCCTACAGCAAACAGTTTCTCCCTCGCAGAGTCTTTTGAGGGGAAACCAGACGGTTATTTTTAGGCTTTTCTCCTCCTTTTTCCCCCCCAAAAATCAGTTTATCAACCCCGTATCTCCGGTCTCAGTTTTCACCTGTTCTTTTCCTCTTTCCTCACTTCTCAGCAGCTTTTCTGTCACTTGGAAACACAATAAACGGGAGTCGCGCGCGGTACGGAGGGGCCCTGGTCGAGTGAGGAAGCAGCAGAACTCATAGTGCGCGGGGGGGAGCTCAGTCTGCTCTCTCTCGCGCGCGCTTGAATTATTGATATGTAAGATATGAGAGTTTCAAACACAAAAGGCTCGAGAGGAAGGGACGCGGCGCGCGAGCGCAAGATGCTCCCGCCCTGGTCTTACTCTTTTTTTCCCCCTCCCTCCCCTCGGTAACGGAGACCCATCATCGGATTAGCGCGTGCGCGTCTTTGCTATTTTCCAATCACTGCGTGCCGACCGCCCCCCTCCCCGCCCCACCACTTATCTAGCATCTCTCTCTCTCTCTCTCTCTCTCTCTCTCTCTCTCTCTCTCTCTTCCTCTCTGACTCCCCCTCCTTCTGTCTATCTATCTGCAGTTGCCTGTCTCATTCCCTTCCTTCCTACATAGGCCTACACACTTGTTCTCTTTGCTTTTTCTTTCCTCATTTCTCTCTCTCTCTCTCTCTCTCTCTCTCTCTCTCTCTCTCTCTCTCTCTCTCTCTTTTCTCTCTCACTCACCCACCCAAACACCAAACATACAGTAGCATCTTCTTAGCATCTTACAGGTGAACCTAAAGAGCAGTGGCAGCACCAAAAGCCATGTAAGATAAGCACACGAATGTGCAGTCCACACTATTGATGTCATTTAGGAGTCAACATTATCACCATCACCATCACTTAAGCACTAGACTGCCTTGTTAAACTATTAGGTGTAGAGATAAAACCTCTCTAGGATGTGTAAATGCCTCCTTGAGTTATGTAAAAATCTAAAAGTATGCAGTGGGATTAACTAAAACTGGAGATGAGAGTCAACAAAGATGGACTAGGCATAATGATTAAAAAGATAGCCAAATTTCATGTTAAGTACAGCATCCTTAATATCATGGCAGATGTAAAAGGCACCATGAGGAGAGGGTGCAACAATGCAGAAAGTGTGCCAAATGAGTGCCACTGGGATACAAACCAACAGGGACACACAGACATGACAGGTGTTTTAAAAAGAGTACTCCAGTGATTCACCATTGTACTTCCAAGTTTTGGAACTTGTTAGAGACAGATTTAAAGAAGAATGGTCAAAATGTAGGGCAGAGGGCTCAATATTCTGAATTTTAGTGCTTGAGTAAGCTCCACAAAGGCAGGATCATATACTTTCCACAATATAACTCAATAGCATATTTCATTAGACCCAGCCTTACACTTGCGTTCCCGATCCAATCTCCCCCTTTATGCACTCACATACAATTAAGTCTGCAAGAGTTCAAGAAATTGGTAAGTGCTTGAGGGCTCTCTGGTTGACTCTTTAAAGCTTTCGTGCACTTTCCACAACTCTGCAGACTTCATTTAAGAGAATAATCCTCAATGAATACGGTTGTGACGTAAAACAGCAATGACAGTGGAACAGTGCACCGGGGGGGGGGGGGGGGGGGGGGGGAACTAGCAAAACATGGAAGAAGAGATCAAGATGACATTTCCTTTTATTTATAAAGCTTTGTTAAAGCGGCAATAATCAATATTTTTTATAATAACAATGTATCTAGGAGGCTGTTTTCACATTCATGTGTGGAAGAGTAAAGTTTAGGACGTGAACCGAATATGCAACTTGCACAACTACAGTCTGGCTTCCAGTGCACATAGACTGAGAATGGACTTTTCAGTGAAATAGGAGACATCATGAGTCCAGCAGTTAAACTTTTGAAGTGAAAAAATATTTGCAGTTTCACAGATTTTGGATTTTTCAACAAGTGAAGGACTAGATGTCATTTTAAGAATTTTCTAACTAGCTAATTGCCTTTTTTTTTCTTTGTTGAAAAACCATATCATACAGAAATTGTATGTGTCTTAACCATGTCTGGAGGGGATCATTAAGATCAGTCAAAAAGTGCAAGAAATTCTTATGTCACAGACCAAAATTATATTTTATTTATATATTATACTATGTTAATACAGACATACTGCACTTTGAATAATTTTTTGTGTCTGATATGTTTTTCCTAATTACCTAGTTAATACGTCTTAAGAATCCATATGAAAATACTTCTCATTTCAAGTTTAAATGCTATTCTCAGTGTTTGTGCACTGGAGGCTTCAAGTTTCCACATCACACTTATGTAAGTTGCATACTGGACCACAACTGGCTCCAAATTAGTTGTGATGTCACAAATCATGCTCGTAGACACATGCCTTAAAATCGAATTCAAGGTGAGCACAGAGAAACTTTCCTCTTCAACACATGGATATGAAAACTGTGCACATACGTCATTCTGCACAGTGAAGCTGAAGGAATAAGAAGAAAAACACATTTTTTGAGTGGAGGAGAACTTTAATATCACAGTGATGCACCTTGATCAATGCACTGGACCTTTGACAAATGTAATGGACAAACAGAAGGGTGAAAGATTAAATGGACAAAACACGATCCTACACACCAACTTAAAAAACGCTTTTTAAATCATTTTGATTTTTACAGTGACTTGACAGTTTTTCCTTCATGAGGAGTTTTCTATATTTTGTATGTTTAAAGTTTGTCATTAGTCATCACATTTCTCCTCAACTTGTGCTCCTGCTCATCCTCCTTTGTTTTCACACTCTTCCTCTTGTTCCTTTTAGTTTTCTTCTCTCTTTCACACTTCTTCTCTTTTCTTTATTCATTGCTTTCTACTTCTTTTTTTATTTTTCTGCCTGTCCCTTTCTTGTTCTGTATCATTGTTTCTCTCGTCCTATCTTCCTATTTCTTTTTTACTGTCTGTCTTCCTTCTTCCTTCTCTCTGTTTCTTTACCACTTTGTCCCCCCCCCCCCCCCCCCCCCCTTTGTCATTTCTGCAGTTTTCCTCCCCGTCTCTCTTCTGCTGTTCCTCTCTCCCAGGGGTTTCCTTCAGCCTCTAATACAAGCTGACGGTGAATGACAGGCCAAAAGGACTTCTCTCGGATGCAGGACGCAGGGGACAAGCCACATCTACTCTCTCTCTCTCTCTCTCTCTCTCTCTCTCTCGCTCTCTCTCTCTCACTCTCTCTCTCATATATATAGATTCTGTCGCACACTCAAATCTCCATTTTCCTCTCCCTTTCTCAAGACCACATTGCTCTTTTGCCAACCACAGTGTGTGTGTTTGTGTGTGTGTGTGTGTGTGTGTGTGTGTGTGTGTGTGTGTGTGTGTGTCAGTGTGTATGTAAGCTGTCTGAGGTTGTCACAGTCACACAGGAGGAAAAGAGCTCATTGTTTCTCAGGGTGACACTGGCCTGACTGCAGTTTAACTAGACTGACAGGAGCAAGCTGCCACCACACACCTACTTTGTCTATGTGTGTCAGTATGTGTTGGTGTGTGTGTGTGTGTATGTCTGTGAGTATATGTGTGCGTCTGAGTGTGTGTGTTGGTTTTCGCTCAGCAGAGATTAAAGAGCGATCATGGATATCATATTCATCGCCTGTGGACCACAAGGCCTGTGTTCTTTTCCCACTGCCTGTCTGTCCACCTGCCAGCCTAATTGCCTGTCTGTCTCTCTGCTCTGCCTGCTGGCGGATGATGCTCTCTAGCCTCAGACTGTGAGGCTGCGCAGTGCCGCCATGACATTTAGGAAGTGAGATCACCAAAGTTCAGTTTGGAGGGGGGGGGGGGAAGCGTAAAGAAGGACAACCAGAAAATAATCAAAAGCTAACATAGGGACACATTCCTCTAATCGTAATTATGTGCCAGTGTAATGTGAAGAAAATATGGCTCTACTCAGTTGGCATATTGTCTGGAATGAGTCCTATTGTCGTCACTGGACTAATGTGCTGTTTTGAAGCTAATTAAGTGTGGAAGCTGAAAGGAACAAGTATCCCTTTTCTATTTGTGGGCCTATTTTAGTTTACTGAGATACATGATATGATATTACATTTCTTCTACCTCCATAGTGTTGACTAAGCCGTGATGTTTGGGGCTATTATTTCTATAAGATGGGAAAACAGGTTTATGTGAATAATTTCCTTCGTCAAATTTGTGTTGATAGTATAAGACAGATGAGCCAATCAGCAGGAGAATCGGCTTATTCTATGTGTTGCCTTCCATGTATTTAATCTACATGACCCTGAGTATCATTTCCCATGAGCTCAAGGCACAAAGGAGGTCTCATAACAAAATCACAGAGAGGGCTGCCTCACTTTAAAATGTACAGCTTGAAGCTACTCAAAATGTGGAATTGTTGAAGAAACATAGCTCTAAACCGCTGCACTCTTGCCAGTGAAACACAAAAAAAAAAATGAAACTGACAGAAGAAGCAGCCTGAGGAAGCAAAGTGGCAGAGCCTCTGGGAGGACCAGAGTTTTTCAGCTGGGTGTTTACTTGTTCAAAAGAGCTGAAGGGGCTCATGACCAACACAAGGCCGAAGTTAGAAATAACCAAATTTATGTCAAAATCTGCTAAGAAAGCTTTTTTTTTTTCTGCTTTGTAGTTATTCTTTACTCGGGCTGATAATTTTACAACAATTTTGAACAAATAATTTTCTAAATATACAGAGTCTGAAATCATACAAATATAATTATATCGCGCCTCCCACTGTGAGTTTCCTTTCAAAGATTACTAAACAAGCCTGCCTGCAGCTCTTCCAGTGTCTGGCAAGTCACATTGTCCCCACCTACTCACTTACAATAAAGAACTGAGCAAGTTGTGTCTTCCTATACACTGAGACTGATGTCTTCTGTAAATAGGCTGCTGTGAGCCACAGGAAGGCTTCCAGTGTTCAGGACAGCCGGTTTGTTCTGGAAAAGCCCTCAAATGCTGTTGTTTTTTTCTTTGGGGGACCAGAACTTTTTTTTAATCCATACACAAAATTGTGTTTAAAATGATACCAGGAGCAACCATGGCTTTTTTTTTTTTTTTACTGCGGGAATGACGCTGTACACAAGTTGTAGCAGCTACAAGTTTTGTGTTTGACCAATCAGTGTTCAGCACTGTAAACTTTGCTCAATAGCTCTCGGGCCATTGGAAAGTATTACCCCCAGAACAGGGACTTTTTTGGCACCAAGAACTTTGGCTGAAATGTAGTTTCTGGTTTCAGTACTCAAAACAGGGGTAATGTTCTTGAGTGCCTGTAAGGGTTCCTGAGCCCCTGGAAAGGTTCTTGCTTGTAAATAGGTTATTGCAGTAATTTCTTATTGCATTTCCTGGGGCTCTGTTGTGAAATGGATACTGCCCATTAAAAATAAAAATATCAAAATTATTGAGTGACCTGTGTAACCTGAAAACTGTGTGCATAAATCATTAATTTGAGTGCACAAATACATTTTGCACTGTGTTTTTTTTTTTTCTCTGTGGCACCTACTTGGTTCCTTACAACTGTGGAGTTTTAACTTTATTCTTAATATTCACATTTTGTGGCTTGGTAATAGAAACTGACTGAAAGTGGCACATCAAAATGTGTTTGCTATGTGGGAATTGCCAAAAGCTTGATGTAGCTCTCATTCATTTACTGGACAGTATGTTTACAACATTAATTCACTCTTGTCTGATGATGAGTCATGAATGACTACAAAACATGCCACATTTCCTTTGCGGAGCAGTTTATTCTCCAGCGGAGAAGAGTTCTAAAAGATTGGATTGTGTAAAACAGCTGAAATGATTCCTCCTTTTTGGACTATCCAGAGGTGGTTTTCACAAAAGGCATTTTGACATGTCACAGTAGGAAAAGCAAGGCGTAAATAATAAAATGGATGATGGCTGTGTTCCATTTAGCAGCTTCAGTTTCAGGGTCCTGGTATTGTGCGCGCTGTCTCACTGTCACACTGTCATGGCTAACTGAGACACTTGAATAGAACAGAGCCATTGTTAATGTTATTAGTAACACCTGTGCTTCTCCTGCTATGACAAGTCAAAATGTCCGCGGTTCTAATTCCCTCAAAGGTCAGCGCTGACAAGATGGTTCGAAATTTGTTAGGTTGGCAGTGTGAGTTAGCGTGTCTAAAGTTCAGCAAACTTGAACTCTACATGAAAGCTCTGCATAGATTTACTTTGCCTGAGTGGCAAGAATCCAATAATCACAGCAATTCTATTGAAATAAATTGATTTCAGTCCAAAGTTGAAGCTTATAATAGTCCTTAAGCCATTAAAGACATTCAACAATCACAATGGGTAATCAGTCATTGGTTGCCAGAAATACAATGATGTCAAAAATTACAAATGATCTTGTTTGGCTGACCATTTACTATTTAACTATTTTAATGTGTTTCTTCAACCCAAATGTTATCTTTATTGATCTACTGTATTGATTTTGATCAGCATCATTGTTGAAGATGACAAGATCTCATAAAACTTTTTTACGTATCATCGCTTTTATTTCAGAAATGCAACATGTCATAACAGAGAGTATATCAGTCTCGACCAAATATATTCAACGTGTTAAGATTGGTAAAAGGACTTTAATTTCCCACTTTAAGGTATAAAGTAAATTATAGACAAGGTGTGGAGAGAATGTGTGAATAGAACTTTATGCAACATACACAAACAGTTGCATCCATGTACAAAGACACACATACACATACACATACACAAACCCTGTGATTTTTCATCAGCTAAAAAGAACATCTAACTGGAGAAATCTCAGGTCCCACAGTTTCCTGCAAAACAACACGCCCACACACATGCTTGCTCACACACACACACACACACACACACACACACACACACACTCGCACACACACTAAGCCCGCCCAGAGACAGAGGCAGTCCTCCAGAACGAAACATGCACACACACACACACACACACATTCAAACACCGAGCCAGGTAAACACAGAGGGATCAGGGTTAACCAGGCATCAGTGGGATGCGCTGTCTGGTGATCAGTGGCCTTCCTCCTGAGACCCTCTTGTACGTGTGTGTGTGTGTGTGTGTGTGTGTGTGTGTGTGTGTGTGTGTGTGTGTGTGGGTACATGTAAGCATTCATTGCATCATACCATTGCCTGAGGTAGGCTACAGAATTTTTTTCACCACTATCTCCACTATCTAGAGAGATGGAAGGAGGAGGAAAAAAAGCTAATGCCCTCTGTTTTCTTTCTGCCCTCTTCTTGTTTCATTGGAGAGCTTGATCTCTGCTTTCCGCTTGCTTGTACATGTCATACATCTCTGAGAAATGGGGGTGACTAAACAAAAAGAGAAAAGCAAAGAGGGAGAGGAAGCAGTCGACCGCTGGGACATTACACAGCAAGCCTTTTAGGGGCCATCGACGGAGCAGGTGTGTAAGTAGTCGGCAAAATGGTGTCTGATCCTAATTATTCCATAAACCGATGCACCGAACTGGCTCTCAATCTCAGCGTGCTCTGCCTAATCAAAGGCGGGGCTGAGATAGCGGTGCGAGGCAGTGAGGGCAAAATCACAAATGTTACATTTCTAAATGTTTAAATTTTTAATGGAGTACACTGCAGCTGGATTATTCATGTCTTGAACTCAGGTAAGCTTAGCTTCTATCTAAATCAAGCCAGGCAGGAAACAAGTAAACCACTGGATAAAGCTACAGTATATATAGGGTGAGAGCGCCAAACAAGCCACAGATATGTTTAGTTTTCATGTCATATGAAACCAAACAAAGTGCAGGAAATCTTGAACTCAAACAAGTCTACAATCAAATAAGAGATCATCAAGAATGCGATGACAGCTATATTGTTATTGGCAGTTCATTTTTTAACTTGGAAACAGCAGTTGACAAATCAAGGTAATTGCTTTAATTGCTTTCAGTTTGCAGTTATGGACTGATGATGTTTCAAATAACTCTGAGGACCTTGTAGGACAACTCATTCGTGTTGACTTAATGGTTGAGCTTGACAGTTCATTCTCGACCTTGAAAGCAACAGTTCTGGAGCTTTGAACTGCATCACATGGTAGTCTTCATGTGCTCAGAATAATGGAAAACATGACATTCAACTTTTAATTTAGACTGATTCGTCAACTACAGTTTAAGTGATCTTACAAACACATTTCAAGCAAAAAAGCACATTGTTTCACAGAAACATTGTCTTTCTGTCATAATAATTTTTTGTCAACATAGCTGTTTTAACCATAAATCTGTTGATTGATAAAAGGGTGAAGAGCTGAAAATGCAGCTATATGTACAACCACAATTCAGTTCAATGGATCCAGCGTTTGTATAGCCTGGTCAGATATAGTACAGTTCAAACATCTGATGGTTTACACTGAGTTCACCCATTCATCATGTCTTTCAAATTTTATTCTCAAAGTTGGCAGTGTCTTTTTTTCGATTATTTTATTACATTCCAAGGTAGATGCACAAGAGTTAACTTAAATATACCACATAAACATATGTTGAAAGATTGTTTTCCATCATGATCATAAAAAGGAAATTTTAAAAAGCATTTCAGAGCATGTACAAAAATATTTTCTCCACAGTAATACACTGCTCCTCTAAAATGATTTTTGTTGACACATACATATATTATAAGTCTAAATATATTATAACATAATATGACATGTATAATCTCACACCTGGTGCTGACCTCCTTCCAAAACCCTGTGCAGTATCATTGCTTTTTCCAGTTTTTATTGACGTATCAGTATAATGTTCTGATGCATCAGGCTGCCCCCAAGTATAATGGCTTATTTAATATACAGTTGTCCTGGCATAAGTTTAATTAACATACGCTCTGGCTATTTATAGGCATATTTTTGAAGAGGAGATGCCATTAACTGAATTATCTTCTGTCACCGCATCTAGCACTTCTGTTGAAATAATCAAATCAGATATGTAAAGTGTAGCCTGTAATCTAATTTCCTAAACCTGATTACATTTTGTTGACAGGACATTGGTAGGTCTGATGTTTGCTGGGCATGACAGTCTGGTCCTCTGCAAGGTTGTCATTTCCTGTATTAAATAGTCCTGTATTTGCTGAGTAATTTGTGGGGTTGGGAGACTACAAACGCCTGCGTCTCAAACTGTGGGTGTGGAGTTTGAAAGACAAGCAGGAAGGGTGTAATGAAAGATATAATGATATGTAAGATCCAGTGTTTTGGAACTTGACCCATACTAGAGACACAGGCCACATTTACACATGTGATCTGTATCTAGATACAATATCTGGATAATAATATCTGATCCATGGGACTTTACACCTGGTATTAAAATGTGTCGTTTTCTCAGTTGTGCCAGTATTATGATCGGATTGCAATATGCAAATTAACGAGGCAGACTTGGTCACTTAATGCATGGGAAGACTTCGAGCTACTACTCGTAGCTTTTACGGAGCTCGCATTAGCTTGCAGGAAGAGGCAGGATCAGGTGACCTTTCAACTTGCTTATTTTTCTTATGAATGTGGTCGTGCTGTACAGATTGCGTTTACCCCTGGCTGAGATCTGATCACAACACGAGCCTCCAAATCTGGTCTGGCCAATCCGATCGCATTCCAATCACAATGCGTTCTGAGCGCATTTACACCTGCATTAACATGTGTTTTCCATCATCCAGATAACGTATCCAGAGATACATATGGATACAGATTTATGGAAGTGTCAAACTAAAGTTTGGGGATACCCCTTTAAAAGCTCATTATTTTAGAATTAAACCTCCTTGTATTTTGTGTGTTATTTTGGGTTCTATGTGGTCACATCAAATGAATGTACAGTTAAGTATCCTTGGTAAGTGATTTTCCTACTTTTGTGCCGTTGCCATAAACAGACTACTGAAATATTTGCTGTCTATTTCATATTTGATGAAGTCAGGACTTATAAACACATATACTGTGTGTATACCAATATGTAAATATGGCCCCAAAATGCTAAACTACAATATAGTATATAGTATAGGGGGAACTCTGACTGTAGCAGGTGGGTTGGAGGAGGATTATTCACTGTTTTGGGGATTAGTCTTTCAAAGTACCCCAAACAATAAGTTTGTCAATGTGTCATATTTTTGGACACTTAGAATAACATGTAGACATTATCCATGTTGATTTAATTAGAAAGGTTATTTAGATTACTTAATCGATTGCAATCTGACTTTGGTTTGTCTGGAGAGGAAGGGTTCTCTGTATATAAATGGCAGGGATAGAAGCTCCTCTGGGTGATTTTGAAGTTTGCAAAGTTCAGGTGCAGACGTGCTACAAGCAGCATGTGCTAGCAGCCCCTAGCCATGGGTCTGGCTTAGGTTTCCTTTTAGTTCGCTGATGAGTTTCCTTATTTTGTTTCGACACGTTTTTATTGTTTTTGTTTATGTTTTGTTTTTTTATACATAGGTTTTTTCCACCACCTCATACCAAAACCAGCTTGAACTGCTTTTGTTTATCTGGTGTCTTCTAGAAATAAACATACACTGGGTGAAGATCATTTCTGCCTCTACATGTCCTTCCTTCACCACTCAGTCAATCCTTACAAACATGATCATTTCTTTTTTATGAAAGTATACAACATGCTACTGTATGACTGCCATTTTTAGAACCAGAGTGTTGATTTGATCAGAAAAGCTTTGAGTTTCTGTTCACATTCTGTGAAGTACTATAGCATAGCACTCACAAAATGAACACACTGTTTTTGCTTGCTGTTTAATTTAAATTAATTCCAAATGGAAATTGAAGGTAAAAGGTGCTTACAAGATCAAATCTCGTAGAAGGGAAGACATTTCGCAGGGTTTATTTTTATAAACACTAACGGTGGTACTAATAAAAAAAATCACATGGCTCATTTTGTATTATTAATGTCATTTTGACCATTTAAATTGAAATACAAGAGCATAGGGTATTTTAAAGAAACTGCACAACTATGGTTAGTTAGTTAGTAATATAAAGGACTTGTAGAAATGCTGCTAGAAAAAGGATGACAAAAATCATCAAACTGGTCTTTTTTTGTCATACAAGGTGCAGTTAATGTATGAATGAAAAATGTTTCTTATTTGTCATGCTGTAGCTGTTCTCCTTCCCACTGCAGAGAGAGCACTCAGCAGAAACAAGCAACAAACTCTCTGCGAAATCTGCCATTAATATTACATGATATCCATCTACTATCAACGACAAAGTAAACCCACTCAGGAGCAGGCATGCTTAATATCTGAGACTGTGCCTTGAGTGAATATGTTTTCACTCTATGTTTAGACAGTAAATGAAAAGTCTAACCCAAGTTGCAAAGTCTTGATTTGATCTGGGAAGGAAAATCTGATAATAGAAACATGTTTTTGACTTTTAGATGTAGAGAGGGCATCATTAATACAGCATTTAGAGGAGGAGTGGTAGCCAGTTCATCCTCCTTTATAGTTACATACAGCATTATCCATTGTATATAGCAAGTTCCCCATTCTGCATCTATCCTTACATGTCCGCAATTTAGAAATATGTGTTGCATTACATTTATAAGGGAAGCAACGGGGCTTCAAGGAGCCTCACCTCAAACATCCGGACAGGTCTGTCAGTCTTTATTCCTGAGGATGAGTTTAGTGTAGCTGTTGTCTCTCCAAGCAGCACATTTTGTGCTCAGGACATGACTCATGTTGTGGTGCTCCTCAAAGCGCTGGAAGTAAAACGTGGCTCAACATCTTTCACACTGCGTATTACATCGGTGTCAGACAGAGGAAAAAAATAAGCAATGCTTAGATGGAATTAATCAGCTTCTCACACTCTCACAGTTATTGTTAGTAATTTTGAATAATCTGATAATAATCTCATTCTGGATGGGTCGGTTATTCACTCAAAAACAAAGAGATGTCTTGTCCATTTTTTAAAACTTTTTTTCATATAAACCACATTATTTCATGATAAACATACATACATATATATATATATATATATATATATATATATATATATAGAGAGAGAGAGAGAGAGAGAGAGAGAGAGAGAGAGAGAAAGAGAGAGAGAGAAAGGAGGAGGAGATTCTGAAGTTTATATTCAATTGTATTTGGAATGCTATTTATCTATATAATAAAAAATTAAAATTGGAAATTTAAAAAATACTGCACTTTTTTTCCATTTACTTCCATTAGATAACACAGCAGAAGTAGTGATGAGATTATTGGATCTCATTTGCTGTGTTAGAGAAATGTCAGAGGAGGAAGTCTGATGTTGTCCTTTCTCTTTTTCTCTCATTCACACTCATCCCCCCCCAGTGCATACAACAACTCAATTTCCCTCAGTTCCCTTGGTGCGACCCCTCTCTGTGTCACATTACTGTAATGGACTGAAATAACCTGATAGTAGTAGTGGAGAATCAAAAGGAACGTTCACCTTGAATCTCCTCTCTCACGCCTATCTGATTAGCTGTCATCGCCCCTCTTTCTTACAGTGTGTTTCTCTTTTCATGTCCCTCAGACCTCCCTTCTAAATCTCTCTCAATCTGTCTTTTAAATTTTTAATATATTATTACTTTCTCCCAGTGTCACTCTATTCACAAGTCCCAATCTCTTTTCCAACAATCTGAATAAATAGAGTGTTACCACATGTCTGGAGATTGTACATACAGTACATGAGATATGAGGGAGTTTATAGAGACCAGGAGGAAGAAAATGAATAAAAAACAGGTGGGGAAGGGGAAGAGGTAGGATAATAATTTAGAGTGCTCTCAGCAGATATCTTTTGTGGGGCTTTTATTTTTATGGCCTGACGCACATGGCTCTCCAGTGTTGTGTGTGCATATGTGTGTGTGTGTGTGTGTGTGTGTGTATGGGTATATGCTGTATATGACTCTAGTGTACACACTCAGCCTTGTGAACAATAATAAACCTCCATAAACTAACAACTAACAAATTAAACCTTCACCTGATACAGACCCCTTTGGCCTTTACTATTAACACACACACACACACACACACACACACACACACACACACACACACACACTAATGGTAACATAAATGCCCATTCAGTCAGGGTACACTGAGTATGCCATCCACACAAAAAGTAACTGAAAGCTGGGAACATGCATACATTTGAATGTACACACACAATCACACACACATACTGTGTAACACCTGAGCACTACTGATTTACACCTTAGGCCTTAGGCAAGGTGTGTGTTCTTTATATTGCATACACAAGTATGTGTAAAACATATCTTGTTAGATTCAGATGTGTATGTGTGTGTGCAACAATGTGACTGTGATATTTGTCCCTGATATTGAGTAGTATATTTTGCGTAGATTCTAGTTTTCTGTGTGTGTGTGTGTGTGTGTGTGGGTGTGTGTGTGTGTGTGTGCATGTGGTCTGTGTAAGGTGTATGTAATAAAGGTTTTCATTTGGTTATGGGGCTTCAGAAGGGCCGTCCAGAGAAGCCTTAGATTGGATCTGCTGTGTGTCCGAGGAGAATGGGAAATAACATCAACCGTCAAGAGAGAAAAGGTGAAAAATAACCTGTCATCACTTCTCTCCCTTTCTCTCGCTCTCTCTAATTTTTTTCTTCTTCCTGCTGTCCTCCCTCTCACCTTTCCCTCGCTCGCTCTTCCTTGCACATCTCGAACTCACTGGCTTATAGCTTTTCTGTCTTGTTTTGACTCTCTCCTGTTCCCTCTGCTTGTTGCACAGTGATCTGCCTCTCTCTGCCTCTTCTATACGGAGGCTTATTAATGACAAAACTAAGAAGCACGAACTAATCAAATTCGATCTGTAATCAAGCTACATATTAAGATTTGAGCTGCACAGAGGGATACATTTGTCAGTTTAACTAAACTAGTTTTAAGTTCTGATTTTTGATTGGCCAAAATTTCTGATGCACAGGCCTCAAGATGACACATATTAATGCATGGCCATTAAAGAGTAAGTACAGATCAGATTCTGCTGTAACCCTCCCTAGTGTGTGACCATGCAGGTGATGTGGGGATGTGAGGCCACCAATGATAAGCAGATAGCTTGTATAAATATCGGTATCTGGGCTAGCAGCTCCACTACAAGAACCTTCTCCCAGCGTATATTTGTGTATGTGTCTTTGGAAAGTACCCGTACATAGTCGTAGCCCTGTGTTACTGTTTATCAACCCTAAATATCCAGTGAAGCTCTGAATATAGCATAATTATTTGAGGGCCCATGTGTTGTGTTTACTGCCAGAGAGGAAAAATAAAGCTCTCTATCATGTACGACGTCAACTCATCGTCGGCTTGCTAACATTACCTATACATACACGATTCCATCATGGCCATTTTCAGTTTAACTTGCTGCTAAAATATTTTGGTATTGGCTACCATGACAACTGTCATAGTCTATGTGGAAGAAGAGTGAAAAGGAGTGGTCCTGCCAGTGATACCCCTTTTGTACTTGCAGCAACTGCTACCACATTTAGGGGGGACAATAAACAAAATATATCCTAGAGTCTCAGCAATTACATCATGATTGAGGAGGTTCCACAAAATTTGGCTTTTAACTTTTCAACTCAAAGTAATTGTATAAGAAGCTAGTTTTTAGCAGAAAAGATGATTTTTTGTCCACACACAGTGCTGTCTGTTGGTAGGAAACACTATACATCTCCCATGTCCAAGTAGTTTTTCTCTTGAGGACAGTTTCGCCATGTACTGTTATTGTAATAAAGAAACATTACCTGTTAGCCTGCCTAGTAAAATATTTTGTGTTTAATTATTCTTTAAAAATACAGATTAAAAAAAAACAAACTGCTCAACTCTAGTTACAAAATCTTGTTAAAAATCCATCTAAAATGCTCCAAAAGTTTGATTTGCAGACTGTTCAAATATCTTTGAGCTTGCTCAATAGTTTTGTTATAAGTGAACTTATATACATTTTTTCTCTTTTGCCCTCTTTTTCTCTTTTGCCCTGTTTTCCTCTCCTTTTATTTTTCCTCTCTCACTTAACAGTCTGTCAAAGCCATTTTTTGGAGAAAGTGTGCAGCAAAACTCGGCAAATCAGAGCATGCGTGTATAAAAATTAACAAAACTGTTATAAAGCATGAAAAGTAATGATTCAAGGTGAAAAGTTGAAGCATAGAAGGTCCTGTGTCTGTTAGCATGGCAGTTGGAAGATGGCAGAGGAAAGATGGGACTTGCGAGAGTGTGAGAGTAAGAGCAAGGGTGATAAATTGAAAAAAAAACGTGGGAGAGGTGAGAAACACCAAGATATATATAGCTGTAAGGCAGGTGCAGCTTTGATAAAGAGTGATCACATTATATAGTGGGGGAATTGTTTCCTGATTCCAAAGAAGGAAGCCAGCTGTGTCTGTGCAGAATATCAAGCTGCACGTGACACATGTGACATGAAGACCTTCGACTGATTGATCGATGGATTGATTAGTTGATAGATTCCACTCCAGTGAACAAACACAAGTCTTACAAAGACAGCTACAAAACATCATTTACCATAGAAAAAAAGCTTCTTGTTCACTCTCAGCTACTCCGACTAGTTTTGCTCATGATGTGAATTTTCTAGTAGTCCTAGAAGATGTGTGAAGTGGGCAGGCACTGAGAAAACTGGTAGAGCAAAAATAGACCGACTCCTTCGCCATAAGCTATTTAAATAGATTTGAATGGGAGGTGTAAAGTGGGCAATCAGTGAAAACACTGTTGTGTTCACCAGAAGAAGCCAGACATGTTGGAGAACATTTTGTATGCACACCCTGAAGAAAAACATGTCACTGTGGCCAACACCAAGAAGTGGTTGCTCATTTTCCTAAGAGGAGTGTGAATATGCCCCAAAGACAGCAGGTGACGTCTTCATTTCTGACAAGGTGAGTAGGACACAAGACTGTTTTGCATCTCTGTTTATCTAAATGAAAATCTTGCCAGGTCACAGTGTCATTTCTGTATGTGTTTGTTGGTTTGTGTGTGTGTGTGTGTGTGTGTGTGGAGAGAAGGTTCCTTACATTCATTTTTTGATTGTATGTGTGTGCCTGTTTTAATGTTTGTTTGCACCTGTGTGCAAATATCACAAAAGCGTGAGGTGCTGTGTTGACTCTAGAGATCGATGGTTGATCTCTGCGGAAGAGGAAAAGGCCAATCTTCTACTGTAATAACACTGGCACACTACACCTGTGTGTGCGGGTGTGTGTACAAAAAAAAAAAAGTAATATAAAACATAGGCTACACCTACAAAACATGATAACTGCGGCTCTCATCTGACAGTGACCATAGACAGATGATGAGACCACCATCATTCTCGATTCCTGGTCTACATCGTCTCTCACATTATACAGGTATCATATGTTGGAACCTGGGGAGTTTTGTCCTTCACCTAGCGTGTCCCTGCTACATTATGCAACTGTCAAGGACAAAAAAAATCACATTCCAAAAGCAAATGAAGGCAAGGTGTGGATGTTTTCTTTCTCACTGATGTAGTTGGAAATTCATTTGTAAATTATTTACTGCTATTCGATAGATTTTAAAGACCCGGGGGTTATGAAACACACCATGTAGAGATACAACTGAAATGAGAAAAGTCAGAGAAGCAACAATACTGGAGGCAGCAGCAATATAGCGCATGACAACTGTAGCTTTCCAGAAACCTTGCACTATGCTTGATGACTAGAGTATATGTTAAATTTATGTGGTAGGTCTTGAGAGGTTTTTTAAATCCTGTCACTCAAGTGAAAATAGGGCAGATGCAGCTATGTGACAGGCTATTAACTCATTTAGACCAAAACTACAGCCAATCACATAACTGGTTCTGGAATGTTTGTCTTGACAGTTAAAATGTTGAAATCAAAATATAAGATAAATACAAAATGAATGTAATATTCTCTGTTATTGTTATTTTTACACTTTGGGTCTCAAAACTGTTGGAGTTACACCTGTACATAGATTTGGCAGAAATATATACATCAGTTAATTGCAAAGTAAAATTATTTTTGTCTCTTTTTTACATTAGAATAATTCTGATTAGTGGAGCTAAAACATTCAAACAGTCTAAAGTAAGTAGAAAAATATTCCATCTTAAACAACTGCAGCTATCTCTACCTAGAAGGTAAAGCAGTGCACAGAGTGGCTCAGCACACTAATTAACACTCCCAGCGTGTTTGTGTGTGTGTGTGTGTCTGAGTTTCAGTCTGTCATAGTGTTAAATACACCTGATTGGATTGTGAAGATGAAAACTTGAGTTTGCTTCTCATGTCCTCAATTAATTGATATATGCGCAGAGAAGAGTAAGACTGGCCCCTTCACTTCATCCACACATTAAAGGTTCTATATGTAAGAATCAGAAATTTCCTCTCATTAGTGACACCGGTGGACGTTAAATGAGCTGCAATCAGCATCTTGTTGTTCCTGATGCTTGCACTCCACTAGTGTGAGCGAGCAGCGATGCACGACTATTGCAGGAGATGTCTTTTTCCTCACTTACACTTCTCATAATAACACAGAAGATAACACAAAGCGTCTCTCACATCCAGTCAGTCAGCCCCCCTGCTTTATGTGCGTACGCTCGCTCACACACACACACAGCAAACACACAGAGGCTCCTGCTGTACTTTGGCCGCTGGCCGGTAGTGATGCACGGGTCAGGTTTTTTCATACCCGCACCCACCCAACCCAATCCACTAGATGTGCAGAGAGCCCAGTATTTGTATTTGTATCTATATTTGTTGAGGCAGCAAAATTATTTCTATTTGCATTTGTATTCAAATAAAAGTGGAAATAGGTGTACTTTTTTTTCTTCTTTTTATTATGCTTTTAATTTTAGGATATTAAAGTGTTAAAGTAAGTGTTGATGAATAAACTTATGAAGGAGGTCTCTACACTGGGTCTTGAACTTGGATCTCAACTCGACAACTGCATTGACTACTGAACTGAAACCTAATGCATCACAAATGTACAAACAGACCTCTACTTATTTATTATTTATACATCCATAACACAGAGACAGTGTGTATCATGTGCGGAAGAACTTCAAAGGCAATTCTTGCTTTGCAATTTTCATTTATTGCCTATTTTTTACAACTTAACTTTGTGGAAAGGAGAAGGGGAACAACAGGTCATGGGGAGTCTCTTGAGAGCACCTTGCTTGTGTCAGTAGCTCAGTTTTATCTCTTGGGAACACCCCCAACTCTGGGAGTGATGTCCAAATAAGGAAATGTGCGTCATGTAGCAGGTGGATGTGACTCCCCTTGTTGAGACCTGCTGATAACAGCGGAGCAGAGGAGAGAGACTGAGATCGCGATGTAACCGACCTGTCTGCTGGTATTTGACATGTTTTTTTTTTCTTCCTGAAAACAAATCATTTTAAAAATATTTGTACAACAAAAATTTTGCAAAAAACCCAACATTTGTGCTATTGTGCTTGGGTGGTGTGGATTGTAGGTGTGTTGCCGAATTCAAATATGTCATTCGGCAACACACCTACAATCCACACCGCCCAACCCCCAAAATATACGTTAATCAACCACCTAGTGAACAATAAACAGTGAAAATGTTTAGCTCAAAAACACTGTAAATGACTACAACCACAACCAGTTTTGACCTTTGGTAAATTTGTTTTCCCTGCAGCTGATAATACATGTCAGGTTTTGAGTGAAACTGAGTAAATGTTGCTGCAGAGCACAGTATTGCTCACAATGGCTAAGTGAAACCAGGTTTTTCCATGACATGAGCATATCCGACAAGTTTCATGAGATAGAGTCTACTGGTCAGATTTCTATTACCGGACAAGTATTTAGTTATGAAGGGCTCTGTTTTGACTGTGCAGCTGCACTTAGTGCTCTTAAAGCACTAAGTGATGTGTACAGGGACAATGATGGCTTATCCAAGAGTACCTGCTGTTTTAGTTCTGTTCTGTATGTGCAGCACAGTACAGAATGTTTGGATGAAATGAAATATAAATGGCAGGGGCGTGGTGATCAGTCTTTCTTCACACAGTCACAGTCAGTGTTGGAAAGTTACTAAGAATATTTACTCAAGTGTTGTAGTTCAATACAATTTTAAGATGCTTGTACATCACTTGAGTTTTTTTCAGAGCAAAATACTGTACTACATTTATTTGGCAGCTTTACTTACTGTTCCAGTTACTTGAATGCAGGAGATTTATGTATAGTATATTTTCTATTAAGGTATATTTGCATTACGGTATTACTTATGTAAAGGATCTGAGTACTTCTTCCACTGCTGGTCATATTGTTGGTCTCACACTTCCCTTCAAACAGATGTGTCAATCACAGTGGCGCATGACTCACTGAATGAGAGAAAATCCAGACCATCTCCTCCAAGTAGGAAAACAATAATTTGTACAGGAGGTTCAGAGAGACAACACACAAACATCAGGTCACATCATGAGATGTATTTTTGGTTCAAAACAATAACTGTCTATGTGCAGATATGACTCAGTGGAAAGCTACAAAGAAATGACTGTAAAAGAAAGAAAAAAAGTAATATTCTGCTGGTTGTCTGTTGTTCTGAAGTGATTAACAGGGTTGCCTTTATTTACATTTGTTAGTGTTAAAATGCTACAACTGAGTGAAGCAAATGTTTGTTTAACCCTTTTATATGATTGCATCAATTCACAAGCATCCAGAAGAATCTTCAAGTTCACTCTTGATAGAGTTGTTAGCATCGTTCCCAAATGAATCATAGACCTTTTTCAGAGCAGACTTTTTGACTTGTCACAGCAGGAGAAGCACAGGTGGAACTGATAACATTAAAGATGGTTCAGCTCCAACAGTTATTGCAATGCAATACAGCAATTAGTGATGTAAACAGCTACACATTGTGTTTGACAAAGTTCCCAAACAGCGAACCATTTAGATCATTGTGCATAATTTTCAAATTTGAGGCTGCAGATAGAAAACATATAACTCTCCTGCAGACTGGTGAAGTCATTTCCATTTTATATTGCACATTTAACTCACAAAGTTGCATTACAAGCAACCAATATTTTGGACCTTTTATCACAAGGAAGATGAAGAAGCAAAAGCAGGAAGAGAGGGTTGTTATTTTTGCTTGCAGGTAATTTGGGGATTTCTCCTCCAACACTGGAAAGAAGAAAAGTATGAAAGCACCTAAAAATGGAATGCAGAAAGAGACTGATAGAGGCCCTGTGTACACATTTTTCCTTCTTTTTTTTCAGGGTCACAGGGAAGCTGGACCTATCCCAATATAAAGTGGGTGGAAGGGAGGGAAATGAGCCAGAGAAGGTCACACTGCCATCACAGCGATAACACACAATAAACACATTGACATCTGTGAGCAAATTTAGAGGCTCCAGTCCAACTCACTTGTATGGATGTAAAATTATGGAGTAAGCTCACAAAAAAATGATATGACATGTAAAATCTACACAGAAAGCCGGTGCTGAAGATAAAACCCCATACCAGTAGTAACCACTGAGCTGCTGTGACAAATACTCAACTTGAAAACAGTGAAGGGGAAGGGGGAGACAGAAGGAGTAGGGATGCTGGGACAGAGAACATGGGGAAGGGATGGGTAGAGCAGCTAAGAGCTAAGAATACAGAGGCTAGTGAAAAGCAGAGCTATTTAAAACACAGTGAAGAGAGGAGAGGACTGATTCAACTAGCACTTATACCTACAGGTCGCATACTGTTAATGGAAAAGATGGAGTGATGGATAGACGGAGGGAAAGATTGTGAGTGGAGGAGGAAATGGGTCAGGGGTCGAGAGAATGTAGAGAGATGGCTCCCAAAAATCAGAGCTGCATGAGGAAAGAGAAGGAAATACCTGGGTGGAGAGCAGATTAAAAGACAGTCACAAACAGGACATTTAAACAAGCAATAATTTGAATGTATTTGGATTGAAGCAATAATTAAAGAATTGCACAAAAATGTAAAATTGTAGTCATTATGGTCATAATCAGTAACCATGACTTAAATGGGCATTTCACCAATTTTAGACATTAAGATAAGTTTGCTTGGTTAATGGTTAGTACTACTCAGCCTCTGAAAACAGTTGTATGATGTTCTTTTGTCAAGTTTGAGAAAATAACCCTTGGCTGTTATCAGGCATTATTTCAGAATGGGCTTGGAGACTTCCTATTTTTAATAGAAAGCCTATGCTCTAAAGTAGTGGGTGAGTAGAGTTTGAAAGATTTTAGATTTCCTTTGCAATTAAGTTGCATTATTATACTTCAATAAGAGAGGAGTCATTTGTAATTTAGAGTTTTAACAAGTTAATTTACTTTTTTTGTTAAGTTGCCCTTAATATGTTGTACATTCAGAGCATAATAAAACAGTATCTTAGGATAGAACTGTTCCTCATAGACAAATAATGCAAACAAGCATCATTTTTCGTGGTTAGGCTCTACTTTTTGCAGAATGCACCTATCACCCTTCTCACTGTCAAAAAGCAGCCTCCATTATACACATGTCTTGGGTTTAGTTTGCAAGGTGGTGTACAGCATAACATGATCTGGCTAACAGAGCTCCTCTTTCTTGTGTTGGAAAAACTTAAAATTTGAAATTGGTTCAAATGCAGATAAAACATGTTGACAAAAGTAACAAAATGACTTCTGCAGCTCGCCCATACTCACTAATAACATCAAATTAGTAAAAACAGAGAGACAACCACTGATGTCACAAGATGTAATCAAAATGTTGCAACCGTATTTCCATTTTCATTTTTACCAAAAACTGGTCGAGAGGCAGTCCATTAGCAGGGTGAGTGCCGCATCCCGGTCACAGCCTCCCTTCCCTCTTCCCTGTGAAAAATCACCGATGTGATATGGCAGGAAGGCTGACAGCTGTGTAAAGCAGCACACACTTACACCTGTCCAGTCACATTACAAGTCTGATTATTCCCCCAAAATAAACAGCAGTGTCTACTGTAGAAGTCCTGCACTCGCCTGCATCCACCCCGTGTCTGTAGTACAGATAATCCTTATAGACATACCCTTCACTGTATTTCCTATTTTCACTCTCTTGTCACATCTGTCTATTTTTAACAAACTGCAACACTGGGAGCAGCAAAGTATAGCCCACTGCTTTGCTCTGTTCGGCAGATGTAGAACTCCAAAAACAATGGAACCTTATTTCTTTACTTATGTGGCTGTTATTAAATGAATTTTAATTTACTTTACCATCAGCTTCTCCTTTAAGATTATATAAATATGAAACACTTCAGTTGCAGCGAAGGAGTGAATTGCAGCTGTACAGTGACCTCAATCAAATTTTCATCTCATAATAACTCAGAAGGTCATTTACTGGTGTTTTGGTCTTATGCAGACAAAAATCAATACCTGTTGTCTGCCTGGCTCAGACCTTCCACTTTTATTCTCACAGTTTTTTCTTTGTACCCTCTCCTTTCTTTCCCCACACTTTCCCCCTCTGTATCTCACCTGTTTCCTTCTCTCTCCCCCATTGTCTTTTTGTACTTCACTGTATACAGGAGGAGGAGGTGAGAGGATCTCTACCTCTCTCTCTCCAGCCTATGTGTGTGGTGTGTGGTGGTGATGAAGGATTTTGGGGAGGGTGGGGGCGCCGGTACTGTAAAGGTCAAAGCTGACAGCCTTTTAGCAATGCTGCCAACGGCGCGCAGAAGAAAACACATAGACAGACAGGTGGATGTGGGGGGAGAAATGTGTGCAGAAACAGACATAAAGATTGAGGGAGATGGATGGCTGATGGGCGGAGGTATTGGGGGGAGTGTTAGCTAAATAGCGGGCCAGATGGATGATGAATGGATAGATAGACGGGAATAAAGAGCAGACAGGATGGACAGACTGACGGGTTGATCGAGATGTTTGTTTCTATTTAATCCCTATGAATCCAGGTTAGTCTTATTGAGGCATTTGGAAACTCTTACTTGATAGAAGTAATATGGTGAGACAAAGAAAAGTAAGAGATGAAAAGATTAACTTTCCAATTGCAGTTATACATTCACTAAGACCAGTGTTGGATGGTGACATGCACACAGCACATTACTATCATTACATGAACAGGCGTTATGAGTTGGGGCTGTGTTCACCACGTCATCAAGGAGGATCTCATTACAGCCAAGGACCCAGCGGGGATCTGCCACAGATCTGGATGGGCCCTGTCACGGATCAGCCAGCAATTCTAGGCAGCTGCATCTGTACCATTAGAAGCAGGTAGTGTAACAACTCATCATTTCACCAGTTTATTTTATAACTTAATAGCTGCTAGATGAACACATTCACTATTATAACTCCTTCAAATAGGAGTGAACTCCACAGATTTTACAATTTACTAGTCATGAGGAAAAAAGTTATATAATATCTGAGAAACTCATCTTTTTTAACGGAAAGCCTGCTTACAAACTGGGGACAAGTCTTTTTAAATGATTTAGGCATTTACTAGACTGAGCAGGCCTAATAATAAAGGATGCTATCAAGTTGCATTATGGTTAGTGTAGGATCTACCACTAAAAGGCACAAAAAATCATGACATCATGGTCTCAGCTACATCAATCAAGATAATTCATTTTTAATCTGTCTCTTGCAAGTCCCCCAGAGTCATGGAAAGTGCAATATTAAAAACTTAACTACAACCACCATCACTTTAACTATCATAATTTCATAATAGTTGTTTTCTCTGCTGGCATGCACTAAGGTCATAGGACCACTAGACTGCATTTCGTTGCAGGGCATATCATATTTACAGAATGTAACGTCCGTCTAAGTAATGCTAAGGTAGCAGGCACTCACTTACTTGCTACTAGCACATTAAGATTTCATTGCACAGTACTTGTACAAGCTGTGGTTACATCACTCAAGAAAAGCATAAGCCGACCTTCTCACAGCAGGTTGGCGACGAGGCCCTGCAAAATATGTGTTCTAACAATTTACTCAAGCCAGATGCAAATGTTTTTGTGGGATTGTCCCAAACTAGATGATATAATAGTTCATTTTCTCTGTGTATGCATATTACATATTAGGAAATGTGTTCCTTTTTTGTCAGCAAACTGATGAGTGATGTCGTCTAAACATAAGTTTCAAACCTATCTGCAAGCTGCTCCACGCAGACACCTCCCCCTCTCCCCTCTGCCTCCATTTAAGTTCATTTGTTTTGGCATCAGAGATGTTGGAGCAGGGACACAGGCGAGCCGCATCCCACAAATAGCTCCCTAGGGAAAACGCAGGAGCAGGAGAGCAGAGAACAAGGCGACACGTCTAAAACCAGGAAATATGGACAACACAGCTAAATCAGGATGTATGAATGGAGAGGGTGAGCAACAAGGAAATACGAGGAGAGGTGTGTTGTACAAAAGAGGGAAAGGGTGTGTGTGGAAGTGGGGACCATGAGAAAGATAAAAAAAGGACGGAAAGAAAGAGAAATAAAAGGCCAGTGAGCTTGGGAGAGGCAAAAGAGGAGAGAAAGAAGAGTAGAAGTGAAGGAAAGATAAGGATTAAAAAAAAAACATCTCAGGAGCATCTGTGCACCTGTGTGTGTGTGTGTGTGTGTGTGTGTGTGTGTGTGTGTGTGTGTGTGTGTGTGTGTGTGTGTGTGTGTGTGTGTGTGTGTGTGTGTGTGTGTGTGTCTGCTTCTACGCATGTGTGTACGTGTGGTAAGGATGAATGCACTTGCAAGAAGGGGGAGACAGATGAGAGGCCCTGACTGAAGTGACACTACATCCCTCCTCTCATCATCCGTAAAACTCGGGAGGCACCACACACACACACACACACACACAAACCTGGTGTAGAAAGAGAATGAGAAAGCAAAGAGAAAGACGAGAGGAAGAACAGAACAGGGGGAGCGATGTGTGAGTCCACAGGGAATAATGAAGATAGAAACAACTGACATGAACATCATCAGACTGAGACACCTAGTTCCACTGCATCAAGCCACTGTTTTGCTCCAAAGGGGAACATTCATTACAGTATAGTCCCATATAATCTATGGACTCATACAGAAGGGTAAGAGGAGAGGGTTACAGATGTAGATAGGTGGGGTTTCAGTCTGCTGACGGACAGTAAATTCTCGCTCAAACTGAGAGGAAGCCAAGATGGATGAAGCAATGCACGGAAACACACACTAACCCATTATTTCAGCATCTTCTCTCAGAATCTTTAAAAATACATTCCCATAGCAACAACAACAGCAGCATCACAACACCTGAAAGGGTTACATTATCTCCCGTCCCATGGCAGCGGCTAAAAGAATTAGAGCAATGCAGAACTGATAACTCCGCAAACGTTCGGACTATTCTGGTGTCCACAGATAAGATGGTGAAGACCACTTACCACTTGTGTACACATACTTTTTTTTTTAGGCATAGTAAGATCTAATCATGTTAAAAATGTTAACATTAAAAGTGACTTCACCTCCAGTTCATTCTTTTATGCCTCCACCTGGAGCTTAACTCCCAGCAGCATACTGTTACAACAGTTACAAGGATGATTAGATTAGATCAGGTGGAGTTCTTATCAAGAATCTCAGCATCCATCCTTGTACTGAAAGTTAAGCTAGGAACAAAAATCTTCCTTCACCAGAGAACAACTTGAAGTATTTATGAATGAATGATGTCAGTTTTGAGAAGTTCTCCTTTGAATGTTTGTTTGTGCGACACTCAAAATCATAAAATTGAGATGACTATAATTATATTTCTCAGTTTTCCTCATTAGTTCTGATGTGCAATCAACACATTCAAAAGAGATCAATTTAATGAAGCCAAAACATAATAAATACAGAAAATAACATAACTTGTATTACAAGTTACAGTAATTAACTGGAAATTATTATTTTACTTAAATTGACAAAAATTACACAAATTGTTACATTGTCTTATTTACAGTATTTTTTCACAAAATAAAAAAGCGCAACAATAATAATGCTTTGGACCTCTTTAATCATGAATAGTCATAATGTTAATGGTTAATGGTGTTGGATATTTGGAGCTTTAGTGTTGGGAGGGAAGTTGAAAATCTAATCAGTGTCTGATTGTTATTTTAAATTTGACTATCTATATGTTTCTACACCTTCTGAAAAACGCCACATGTTTGTCCCGTCACTTGTCACTCGCCACCTGGTATAAACTAACACAATATGACAGCCCTGCAGAAAATCCTGAAGGAGATACAGCAGGAGTGTTATCATGCTGTTGGTTGATAAATGCCTTTACTCCAGAGCCTATAACAAAACATCCAAATATGCGGCACTCAGATCTGAGAGTTTGAGGATATTTAGGACTGAAAGCCCGCACTGGTAGGCTTGATAAATGCTGTGTGGAGTAAAAATGGAATAACCTTTACAAAGAGACAGGTCATAGAGGCAGCTTTTTTATGATCATTCAACCCAATTTTCTCTCTAGATCTCTGTCTGTTTGTGTGTGTGTGTGTGTGTGTGTGTGTGTGTGTGATATCAGGTAGCTGTGCCCTAAGGATCGAGGCTTATCGGCTGCCACACAGGAATACACACAATGATGCACACGCACGTCTATGTGCAGCACACTACATTAGATCAATATCTGTCATCTATCTGAATACACTAAACCAATTTCTAAGCAAAGACTGGTTGGTGTTGAGTTGGTGGTGTAGTGTGTGTGTGTGTGTGTGTGTGTGTGTGTGTGTGTGTGTGTGTGTGTGTACCCATGTGCACAAATACTTATGAATTAAACGACTGAGGCTGAGGAGGTAGAGCAGGTCGTCCAATAACCACAGGATTGGCAGTTCAATGCCTGACTCCTCCTTTCCACGTGTTGAAGTGTCCTTGAGCAAGATACTGATAGCACCTTGCATAGTACAGTAGCTTGCCATTAGTGTGTGTGAATGGGTGAATGTACGGAAAAAACACTGTCACAGCCATTACTGTTTATTAATTAATTATTATTACTTATTATTAAATGAATATGTGACTTATGTTCAGTTGCATCAACAGTTGGGTTGAATGGATGAATTTTTGGTTTACTTTTTTTTTCTTCTTGGGAATCATCCACATCTTTTTACAGTAGTGGTATATATTACTACAATGATGTAACACAACTAATGATGTATGTCGGCATGTTAATCAAAGTTTGTTTCTAAGATTCTATGAAATTCTATGAAAGGTCATAACGTTTACACAATCAGTCCAGTTTTGTCCTTGTAAGTGATGACATAACTTGTTAATATTTGAATTGGTTACAGAGTCATCACCACTTAAACTCTATGAGAAAATATTTTGACCTCTTGGTTGTTTACCCAAACTTTATTACTCATAAGTCTGGATTATTAATAGACAAGCATTATAGATGCCTTAAAGATGTAATATATGTACATCTCAACAACTTTCTATGACAGTGTGATGCACTTAAAACAAAATGTGATTACATTTTGTTTTTTATTAGTGTATTTCCTTTTAATGTGTGTTAACTACTCTTGGAGTAAACGTGACTTCAACATGAATCATAATGGTCTTGGCTGAATCATTTAACAGTAAGATGCACATTTTAAGTGTACACTAGACTTATTTTGTTACATAAATAAAACTCAGCAGAGTTGGCAGCAGAGTGGTAACCACTCTTTCACAAATGTGTTATTTTAAAATGTTACAAGATAGCTGCACAGCATTCATTAAAAAAACAAATGAGTAAGTGCTTCTCAGAGCTGACAGTGACACAAAACAGGTGCTCCTGATGCACCAGTAGTAGGGATATGTATTTGTATCTATATTTGTTGAGGCAGCAAAATTATTGGTAACACTTTAGAATACAGCCTGAAACCTACAGTGTAACTACTGTAGTTATGGTAGTTACACTGTATGGTTAACAGTGTACCAGTACATATATGTAGGTACAGGGGAACAAGATGTGAAGTTATGGAATAAGGGGGTAACAATTTAGGAACTTACAAATAACGTATACTGTAGGTACCTGTTATGTTATTACAGAGTACAGTATGACCATAAAACTGAGCAAAAATCTGCACGTGCCAGGGAGGATGTGATGACTTCTGCATCATGTAATAAATGTGATGTAATTTTATTTCAGAATTACCTTAACAGCCATAACACAGAGAGAGCACAGCAAGTAACGTGTAGGGAGGAACTTCAAAGCTGATTATTGTTTTGCACTTTTCATTTATTGCCTACTTTTTACAACCTAACTTTGTGGAAAGGAGAAGGGGAACAACAGTCCCTTAGGAGCACTTTGCGTGAGTCAGTAGCTCAGCTTTATCTCTGGGGAACATCCTCAACTCCGGGAGTGATGTCCAAATTAGGAAATGTGCGTCATGTAGCAGGTGGATGTGACTCACCTCGTTAAGACCTGCTGATGGACGTAACAACAGAGCAGAGGAGAGAGACTGAGATAGTGATGTAACTGACCTGTGTGCTTGTATTTGGGTTTTATTTTCTTCCCGAAAACAAATAATTTTTTAAATATTTGTATGAAACAAATATTCGTAAAAAACCCAATATTGGTGCTTTGCCAAATAACATATTTGTATACAAATACCCAAAAAACACTGATTTGTCAATGTACAAACGAGACCAAAGTGTATCAATCGCACACTGCTCTTCCTCAGGGACAAACAGTCATACAGTCCAGTCAGACTGGTAGTGGTGGTTTACAGTTTCAAGAGAATTTAGTTGTATATACGTTTTCTTAACTATTATCTGTGTTATAGTGTTTATTGAGAACTAGGTACAGTTGTAATGAGCAAGCCGGATGTGGCTGTGACAATGCTCACATGTGTGATTGAATCTCATACGCTCACAGATACACTCGTCTAAACACTCTCTCATCTTAAAACTACAGTAAAAAACATTCATTATAAAACAATGACCCTCCTGGCTTCCTCCTAGTTTGTGCCCTTTAGTTTTACAGTTTCAACCTATGTTTTACAGTTGTTTTTCTGAGCATTAAAACAAAGTGCTGAAGATAAAAACAAGAGAAAGACTGAGAAATGGACTGTGCACATAATACCTCAATAACTGCTGCAGAGTGACCTGTTTGTTAGAATTCCAGAACTGATTTCTAGTTGAAAACTGAGTGATGTTCGGTCTGAATGTCTGAGACCTCTTTCAACCAGCCTTCACCCTCTTTCCATCCAGCTAAAATGCGATTACAACATCAGCATGTCACAAAACACAAATTTGTTTAATCATTTTGATCATTTGTTCAGTTGTAGATTGAAAGAGAGACAATATTGATTAGCGTGAAGGTATTTCTCCAAAGTCATATTGCACTGGTAGGTGAAATGTGGTCTAAACAAAGACATAATTTCAACGCATATAAAATGTCATAAATATGGAACTATATAGTAGGGGTGGAGCCGATTCTGAATATGGTATTCAGAAAAGCACAAATAATGGGTTTTTACAAATATTTATTTTATACAAATTTTTATTAAAAAAATATTTGTTTTCGGGAAGAAAAAAAAACAACTTGGGACTCGTAGCGTAGCGAGGTTACATCACTGTCCCTGTGTCACGGATGTATAAAGAGCTGCAGGTCAGCGCTGTTATCTGTGGTCTAGGTTTGAGACCCAGTGTGGGAACCCTACTTCACTAGACCATATTTCACTGGGGTTTGCAATGGTGAAATTTTTCATCCTCTACAATGTGCAAATAAAAGCCTATCATCATTTTGGAGCCTGACTAAGAAACCACATCCAAATTTCTCAGTTGAAAGCCAGTATTGCAAATCCTGATGAAATATGGTCTAAATGTGAACATTTAATCAACGTCATCAGATAGTCTGTGAAAAAACTTTCACTTTTGAAGCTGTTTTGAATATCTTTTCACCGGTGACCATAGCTGTTTTTTAAACGTCTTTTCAACGGGAAAATGCTCACTGGGGAGAGAACGCTTTTCTGTCAGCAAAGCTTTAGATGATTTTAAATGCTTTCCTGCAATGGAGCACTTGAATAAACAAACAGACATTATCTTCCCCATCATTCCTATTTGCTGATTTTTTTTATTGCAGGGAAGATTTATGGTGTTGTTTTGAACTGTATAGGGGAAATAAGGATAGGATGAGACAGTGAGTGACTTGTTCAAGCCTTTTATCTGGTTAGTTATGTTATGAAAGGGAGCGCATGAAGAATTTGGTATGTAAATTCTGTTGAGGTGCAGTCAAGAGAGGCCGGCTTTATTTTGCCCAGCTATTTGTTTCACTCATGGAGGATCATGTATGTGATGATATTTTCTTACCTCATGGCAAACTAGATATGGCGAGCATTACCATGGCAACAAACAATCCAGTCATGCTGCTCACCAGTCTCTGTTGTTGCCTGCAAGGTTTCAAAATTCTACATGTGCACAGCAATTATGACAATTATGCCCTGGGACACTTTTTTTCTGCTGAAAAAGTGGCATTTCTGTAAAGAGACAACTCTCAGGAGAGTGGGAGCAGCTACACATAAATGTTAATTGAGGTGACAGGTCAGAGTGGGCAGCTAAACTACAGGAAATAAGCCTCTCTTTGATTTCTGTGACATAGAAATTTAAGAGTGCACCACCTTTATAAAACATGAGTCTGTTGAATAAAGTCTCCACTAAATACATAATAATCCATGTACACTGTGGTAAAGTAAGCAGCAGATTTCTTAGCTGAGTAAAATGACACGCTAATACCAGCTACTCATGCACACCTTTGGAAAGAACCAACAGGAATATAAAGAGTTTATCTGCTGAATATAAAAAGATAACACAATAAAATTGTTTTTCTGAGCTTCTGTTGTGTCACCCTGTCATCCTGTGTGTGTGTGTGTGAGAGAGAGAGAGAGAGAGAGAGAGAGAGAGAGAGAGAGAGAGAGAGAGAGAGAGAGAGAGAGAGAGAGAGAGTATGTTTTTTTCTGCCCCCTCCTGTCACGTAACTCTTTGATCAATCACTCTGGTTGGTGACAGTTACCATGACAGCTAGTCACATGATCAGAGAGCGCACCACAGGTGTGTGTGTGTCAGCACAGAAACCCTGAGGTGTGACCTTGTACTGTATACACAAACACACACACACAGGCGCGCACGCATACAGTGCTGCCACTATAATTCTTCTTCAAAACTCAGCACACAAACACACTTACTGTTCATATAAACACAGCGTCGGAGAGAAATCGCTACCGCTTGCCAGCACACACACACACACACACACACACACACTCACGCACATGCACAACAGACTCATACATAACCCTGCAGAGAGTAAAAAGATCCATACTGATCTTATTAGTAATGAGTGCTCAGCCAATTAAAAAGCTACTGGATGGAAATAACTATTGTCTGGTGGGTCACAATACACACACACACACACACACTCTCTCTCCTCTCTTTCTCTCGCTCTCTCTCTCCCTGTCGTTATCTCTCTTTCCCGCACACACACACACAAACACACACACAAAGTAATTGATGGACACTGTTTCTTGTTACTTTAATTGAACCACAGCAGTTTAGAGGTTGACATATTCTCGTTTATATTTATGGGTATTTCATAAATAACACATTCATGGTTTTCTGAATTCAGCATGTACACTTGCACCACTGTGTGTGTGAGATTATTGTTTGAGATGGACGGCTAACCTTTGTTTTGGCTGGAAGCCTGTTATTCAGTTGGTCGGTCACTGTGCAGCTGAGACTCAACTGCGGTTATTAGCTTGCGATCAATCAAGCTTTCCTCTCTACTGATCCTCTTCGTGCACACACACACGCACACACTTAAAGTAACAGGCGGAGGAACGGAGGTTGACAGATGGAGGGAAAGGTGGAGAGAAGAGGTAAAGAGAGACGGAGGGAGTGAAAGGTAGAGGATGGTGAGTTTTGTCTCAACCCTTTTGTTTGCCTCAGCATTGATCTCTGCCTCACCTCAAAACTAAGGTCAGCCCACACACACACACACACACAAACACACACACATATTTGCTGAGGCCCTGGCTTCGACCGCCTGACTGGTCAAATTAAACCCAGATCACTGCAAGGCTCCAGGGACACGCACAAACACACACACATACATAATATATATATATGACTCAGTTGCAGCCAGGGGAAGATTTTAAACAGATTTTCAGAGAAGATTTTTAGAGTTTTAACATACCACCAGGACTAAGGACATGTGTGTGTGAGTGTGTATTCTGAGGAAAACACACACACACATGCAAAGACACACACATATTAAAAAAAAAACCCACTAAGAAACAGCAGCACTATTTCTTAATATCTTTCCTTCATGCAAACACGTACACCAGTGGATACAATCACAAAAGTGAAGCGTATTTTTGTCTGTTGGATACGCATGTGTGAATGCATGTGTGTATACTGTATGTGCGTTTCAGACTGTGTTTGTGTGTGTGCATGTGTGGGTGCGTGCATATATGCATCTGGGAGTGTGTGTGTGTCTCCATGTAGTTCTGCTGTGTCAGCACCTCAGACAGACAGCGCTGTTGTTGTGTACCCACAGAGGAAATAAAATAACAGCCCACGTCTTTTCAACCCACAGACAGCTCCCTCTCTCTCTCTCTCTATCTCTCTCTCTCTCTCTCTCTCTCTCTCTCTCTCTCTCTCTCTCTCTCTCTCTCTCTCTCTCTCTCTCTCTTCTCTCTCTCCTCCTTTTGTTCCCTCATTGTTTATTATTCCTCGTTTCAGCCTTTTGCCTTCATTTTCTCTTCTCCTCTGTCTCTGCTCCTTCCCCTTTTTCCTTCTCTCCCTCTTCCTCTCTAATTTTTTCTGCTTCTCTACATTCAAATAATCTCCTCTAGCATTAAAGACATGATTACTGTTTGCGTAGAGGAAATCAACAAATTGAAAAAATAGAGTCTGACTCAGGATAAAAAACAAGTCACATCCTTTTATACCTGTCAGTTTACATGTCAAAATAAATAAAGATGAAAACAGGGAATATAATTTGTATGTGGGCTTTAAAATTCACTGAGGACAACAGCAACACAATAAGTTAATCATCCCTGATTCTGCGTTTAAAAAATGAATGGATGAAAGCTCTGTTTATCTGTATTAGGTGTGGAATTGGTTATATTTTGAGGACCTTTATTGTTTTCTAATATATTCTGTGACAACATAATTATTTGGTTATATGACTGTTACTAAACACACACACACATCACTGTGTTGTCCCTTTATAATAAAAGTAGCATTTTTCCAAAAAGTCTTTTTTACTATTTTTCTGTTTTCCCCCAATTTTGAATGCCCAATTTCCTATGCAGATTTGTGTGTATTTAAAGTGGAAATGTATACAAACTATGGGGGGAGATATATGGATGGTGGAGGGGAGGGGAAGCTGAATATCAGGCCAGATGAATGATAAATGGTTGAGGAAAATTAAAGAGCAGATGGGCAAGGGCAGGCAGGGATGGAGGGATGGATGGATGATGGACAGTCAAAGGCCTCGCCAGATTCTAACTATGATGGTGCCAACCGGATTTAGTTAAAACAAGTGAAATTTGAATCAAATTGAACGACACACTTCGGTTCTTCTTCAAAGTGGAAAGTGGGCGTCTGAGAAGACAAAATGCATCAAGCAGCCTTGGGTTGTTTTTTTTGTTTTTTTCAGTATTTGAGCCCTGTTCTGACCGTCCACTGTGTCTGAAGTCTACATGCTGCAGTTTGAGGTGCAATGCTGCCATCTCCTGGACCTTCAGTAAAATGTTTACACGCACCAGTGGTCGTCAGTAAACATGGGTTCATCCTAATCAATCTCACTTCCTTCAACCTCAGACTATATCTTCTTGCATTTAAAAAAACTAGGGAGAAATATGAGAATGTGTAGCATCAGTTATGGCAGGTTGCACAGCCGTATCTGTGGACTTGGCTTGTAAAAAATGGGTCATTTGTCATTTTAAGAGTTGGTCTCCCCAATCATCTGATCTGATGTTTCATTTTTTCTTCCTCATGGAATCAATTTCCTTCCATGGAACATGCCAGATGCGAAAATACATGAAACATTATACATGTCGTCCCTTAAAACAGAAGCATGTGATGTGCAATGTCCCACCAATTCATTAGTAATAAATGTATGCCATGCATTCAAATGATTAAACTTTCTTATGCTCTGAAAATAAATGTCTCTCCACACAAACTCCTCCTTCACTGAGCAGCTTCCTGAGCTCTTTAGGACTGATCAGTAAAAATGTGTACAGTAGGCCTTGTTATTTTCATCATGGCAACCGTCATGTGGACACATGTGCTCCCTCCACCGTTTCAAGCCTCCCATCATTATTTAGGATGCTCGAACTCCTGCTTCAGTCTCAACTAATGCTCATCTCTATTTCTTTTTTGAGAAGATAGATAAAGCCTTTGAGTGCAGGACTCGCTGTCAGAGTAAACTTTGTTTTCCCCCACAGGTCCATGTAGCACAGATGATGATGATGATGCATTCACAATGAATCCAGGGTGTGAATCAGTTCTCGATTTGATGAAATAAAAACCAGCAGGGCTCTGAGTTCTGAGGCAGAAGATTAACAACTACTCCTGAAAGATAAGCAGGTAGGTGCAAACTGAGAGAAACCCTCGCAATTATACTATTAGTGCCTTTATTCCACAAAAACACATTAAAGAGAGTTCATTTCCTTTCTAGTTGTGTTTCACTCACAGTCAAAATAAGCCACCTAAAACGTTAAGAAAGCTGAAAGACTGAATCTCTGTTAGGTGATTTTTTATTTATGACTTCTCTTCTGTGTGCCCTTCCACAGTCCCACTGCTGTGTCTTTTAACTGTGGATATTAATGAATTTATTGTCTAATGACTAATATATTACCACACAGGTATTTTGTACAGTTTAGGTTAGTTTTTGTTTAGAATAAGGTTTTGCTCAGGGTCAGTGTAAACTTGTCTTTTTAAACAAATGCTGTAACTACAAAATTCCAACGTGATAAGGCAGAATTGAATTGAAAAAAGAATACATATATCCAAAACTGTTTCTCAGTGTTACTGGGATGTTTGACTGTTATCCAGCTTTGTAGACAAGGCAGGTTATTTGTAAGGTGCATTTCAAACATAAGTGCAATGTACAAAAACACTTTACATATGATATAAAACGACATTTAAAATACAGCAAGAAAAAATACATTTAAAAAGAGCAGAATACATGAAAATAATATGGATATGGATGACATAGGATCAAAATAACGGTGCAAATTCAGTGCAGAACAATCTCAAATTCAACACATACTGTAGGTGTTACAGTACAGTAATACGTTTTTAGAATTGATTGAAAAGAGTTTTGAGTATCTTTTGGAAATTTGTTCCATGTGCAGAATGTGGTGCATGAAAACTAAAAGCTGCTTCACCATGCCATGAAAACATTAGTCTTTCACTTTCCAAGCTTTTTGAGCTGATAGCAGCCTTTTGGTAATTATGTGACTGTTATATTTTCATGACTACTCCAAGGTCTCTGTAGTTTTTAGTTTTGACTTGAAATTAATTCAAGGTGGTGATGTTACAGATCAAATTCATAAGTTTAACTAGTGAGTGTGAATTCAATGGATTTAAGGTCTTGTAATGCGAAAATCAAGCATATTTTCAGAAATCTAAACATTTCAGAGGTATTTATGTGCTTATGTACAGTGACACAGTGCTGGGAAATGAGAGGAGGTTAGAGTTGCACTCAAATTGCAAGTTGAAATCAAAACTCCATCATAATGGATGAATGGGTGGAGGGTTCACCTTTTTCTTTTCAAACATGACACAATTTCTTATATCAACACACACAACATGGACATGTATCTGCAAAGGCTTCAGGGCAAAGTATTTTCAGTTTTGATGACGACTGATTCAGATTTTTTCTTGGTCATGTTGGCAGTGACACGTGAGCAGTTCTAAATCACGAGGACATTGGACTTTCTCTGTTTCTGTTTCTCTGAGACACACACACACACACACACACACACAAACACACACACACAATGCCCATGCCTAATTAGCATTCCCAGTGTGTGTGAGTGGGAGTGGTATGACAGTTTGACAGTGCTCTGGTCCCTGTGGTCCTGTGTCAGCTATTCATCACCAAGTCCCATGATACCAGCAACGCCCCCTTACCCTGCTCCCCACACTAACTCTCCACCACCTTCATTCCCCTCACCCCCTCACCCATCACTCCCACCATTACCCTCACCTACAGCAAAGCCCAGTACAAGTACAATGTGAGCCTAATTTAACTGTTCCCATACTAACAAAGGGGTACAAATTATGAATGGAGTATTGTTTTAAATCGGTCATGTTGTTTGTTGAAATTTACATATTTGGCTGTTTCTCCTGTCAGCAAAATAAACAATAATAAATAACTGTAATGCTGATAGCCATAGTAGTATTTGCAGTGAATTAACAGGATCCTGCATGTGTCCAAATGTGCTGTGTGGCTACCACTGTTACCAATTCACAATGCTGACGGCAGCCCCTTTCTTTTTACTGCAAACGTCTAGAAGAGGGTTGCAAATCAGCCAGGGTAAAACTCATTTATTAAAGACTTAATAACTTATCAATGTATGATAAGGTGCATGTTCTACATCAGTGTCTGACAGTGTTTCCTGTCCCCGTCATGGTTCTCTCCTCTCTGCCTTTACTGTAATTGTAACTCAGTTAAAGTTCACACACTGAAACATAAAGTTTGCACTCAAATTTACACATTTAATATTTGTATTAGTGTTGTTGTTTTTCTGCCTGCTTTTCTGTTTGTGCTTTGACTTTCAGTGCTTAAATGAAGACTCATCAGACATTTTAGGAAATATGTTTATTCGCTTTCTTACCGAAGGTTAGATGAGAAGATTGTTACCACTTTATAAATACATGGTATTAATATTTTCACCTAACTCTTGGCAAGAAAGCAACTAAGTGTATTAAGTGTTGAACTATTCCTTTTGGTATCCACATAGGTTTTCTTACTCTTCTATACAGCTGTTTTGTTCAACTAAACTCATTTTGGATTTTTAGCAAACTGAATAAGCAGGCAGCTGTTTGTGTCCATAAACAGCCACATGTTAGCTGTTGTGGAGTGACTGTGTGATACTGCAGCTACAGGGTGATCTGTGTGAGCACTTGACCATCCTTCCACTCCTTATCATCACATCAGAAAATGAGAAAATGTTTCGACATCAGGAGTGCGCTCATGATTTACAGTATTTGCTAGAAAAAAAACATTTCTACAACAATGAAGTATGCTTACACAAGACTGCATATGACACATACAGTACTGTATCTCTTATGTATTATACATTTTTTACATGCACTATACCATAAATCTTTCATGACAATGTGATCATGCCTAACATATCACTGTATCTACAGTATATCAGTATAGTATAAGTAGCACAATTATTTTCAATTCTGTAATCTAATGTGGGTTTTTTCTATAACTTTCCTATAACTGACGTAGACATCAGTCTGAGAAACACCTCAGACCTCAAAGGGTTAGGCAGTGATAACAAACACAGATACACACACCTGCGGAGAAAACTTGTCAAACTCATATCCTTTGCATGTCTAAAGGTAGATGTGTAAATGATTGTCACAGCCAACCCCCGTTAAGTTCTCCAAACTTCATCAACTTCAAAAGAGGCTTCGTTGTTTTAACATTTCTGGAAGACAAAAGCTGCTTGAGTGAGCCAAAGAGTTTCACATAAAAGAGTGAAGATGTTGCTGTTGAACTAGTTTCCTAGAACTGATATCAGTTTGAGAGCACTGTAAGTACATGAAAACAGACATGTTTCTGACAGAGCTGTGACAAACTACAGTTTGGATTCCAATTAATCTGTATACATATTTTGTGTTAATCAGCATGTCTGTACAGTATGACATTAGTGTGAAAGGTTTTGAATGCAACCAGCAGGTGGCATCACAATAACTTCCCATTCTAAGGTGTTTTCCACCCCTGACAAACATTGTGACATGCCCCATGACTCTTTCACCTCCCCTGCCAGCCTTGTATGTAGTGTGCCAGCCCTATTAAAAGCCAGATGTGTGGAGAAAAAAACAAAAAAAACAAAACATTTTTGTTTGTTTGTTTGTTTTTCTACTCTCATGCTGGAGGTTCAGCAGGTAGAGAGGAAGCATCAGGAGCCATAAAGTTTGAACAATTGAAGGAGTTATACTCTGACTGTCTGTTAGAGTAACACTCTGGAAGAATGTCAGCACATTCAGAGCTTTTTTATACACACATATTGAACGCATGCACATCTGACCACCTCACTCCCATCCGCAGCTACAGACAGGCTACGGCTGCAAGAAGCCGAATAGACTAAACACCTAAAACATTAATAAAAGCCAGATATAAAATATTAAAATAGCCAGCAACTGGTGGGGAAATCTTATTATTATTAAAATCACTGGTATTACATTACAAACTTTGTCATGCTGTTTTTCCATAATGTATTTCTGTAATTCTGCGATCTCGGTCTGTTCTGTACACACAAAATCTATTACACGTCTGTCCGTTCTGAAAGAGGGATCTCTCCTCTGTTGCTCTTCCGTTTAAGTTTTTTTTCAGGAGTCTTTCCTTATCTGACTTGGGGGCTGAAGGAGAGAGGATGTTGTATGCTGTACAGAGTGTAAAGCTCCCTGAGGCAATTTGTGCTATTGGGGCACACAAATAAAATTGACTTGACTTGAATTACTCAGGACCAAGATCAAGTAAAATACATTAAAATCTCTGGAAGGCCACTCTTCTCAAACTTTGTGGGGTTTTTTTCATTCTGACTAGTGTTGTATGTTGAAAGTTACAGAGTCTTTAATGCCTCAATCTTTTCAGTCAGGTCTCATAATATGTATTTTCTCACTTGTACAAGCACCTGCAGGTGAGGTGCACACACACACACACACAAACACAGATGCATACACTTTCGTGAATCCACACCATGTAAAAATTGCAACAGACAAACACATTCTCATATGCATTCAGGTGCGCAGACACACACAGCAAGCTGCTGCAAACGGTGTGAACACACCTCGATCTGTGATGAGCATCATCGTGGGATTCTCACATCCTGTCTGACAAAAGTCACCTGCAGCCACACTTACAGATGTCATTAGAGTCAAGGGTCTCTGTTACTTTTACTCTTTGACGTCACTCATTTTTTTATCAAACCCTGCTGAACCTAATTAGGTCTAAATGGGATGAGTTCAATAATCCAGTTTTGGATTGAGAGCAGCTGAAAAATATGGATATATGTATTTTCTACTTATATTTTTATTGCATCAAGTCAACATAATCACTCACAAATATAGTGAAGAAGATCTTGAAAAAGGACATATATACAAAGGATACATTTGAAAAGGACAGTCATGCCCACCTCTCTGTGAATACTTCTGTTTTCTGATGGAGTTTTGTCTTGATCTTTTCCATGACATAAACCATCTTAGCCTTTTCTCTCCATTTCTCTCTACTTGGATATTTTATAACTACAGATTCATAAAAGGAAGTTTGGTATTTACAAGAGCCATTGTCCCCCTAAATATTTGGTGTACAGTCAGGTTGAGATGTAATTTTAAGGCCTGAGTTAAGCTGTAGAAGAAGTCATAGCTACCATTTGTGATGTACTGTAGAGTAATATTTATTTATGCCATGTCATGCCAGTATATTATTTTGTGCGCTTTTAAAGTTTGATATTTCCACAGTTAAGAAATGTATTAGTAATTTATGTTACACAATGATAATGCACTAATTAAACGAGTGTCTAAAACATCACACTACAGACATACTTTTTCAATTTCATGCAGAAAACTCTGGACACATCATGGGAAATAATGTGTTTATTTTGTGTTATTTTTCCCTGAGCTACGGCTGCCAGGCACACCAGGTCTAATCCTTTGTTGCTAGGATTGGTCCCTCCCTAAACTCAACCATGGCCCTAACCCTAACCATAAAAATGCACTAGTCAATATTTTTATATCAACAATGAAAGAAAATTGCTGAGCAAGGCATCCTTTAATACCATAGGATACTACACAGTACAAAATATTATAGGAAACCATCAAAGGAAAGCTGTGAATCTGATTATATATATTTCTAATGCAGAACTATCAGCTCTCAAACATGCAGTATCAAAACTGCTTTACTAATATCAATGCAGGTTGTTTAGGACCATTCAGAAATCTGATCTGGATAATGTCAGAATTCATGCAGGGATATGAATAAGCAGGTTTCTTATGTCCCGCATCATATGTTAAATATCATTAAAACCATAAGTCATGGCAGGGACTAGTGTCCATGTAAATGTAAGGTGCATTTAATTGTTGACATGTGTTGTGGCTCACATGACACAGACCATAAATTGGTCTGAAAAGCTGAATTAATCTAAAATATAATTAAATTATTTAGTGATGAAAGATCAATCCCCTCAGAGGTGCAGGTGGATGTCTAACCTACAACGCCAAAATGGCCAGAAAAAGACCAGAAAAGTCACCCCAGTGTCTGTAATAAATGCATAAATCACAAAGGGTTAACAACAACAAACACAGATGCACACACCCGCAGTGAAAACTTGTCAAACTCATATCCTTTGCATATCTAAAGGTAGATGTGTAAATGATTGTTACAGCCAACCCCAATTAAGTTCGCCAAACTTCATCAACTTCAAAAGAGGCTTTGTTGTTTTAATATTTCTGGAAGACAAAAGTTGCTTGGGTGAGCCCATGAATTCCACATAAACAGGGTGAAAATGTGGCTGTTGAACTAGCAACACAAAATCCGTGTTACTGTAAGTCATTCTATTTTTACCAGTGTCCCTCTTATTGTCTTGACTCCAATCTGACTCCAATACTTCAACTGAGTCGATATTAAAAAGCATGAAAGCAGTTCTTATCAACTTTCATTCAAAGACATACAGAATATTGAGATTTTTTTCAGTGACTGAATTCAATCATGTAACCCTAAAGAGCAAGCTGTTTTTTTAATCTGCAAGACAACTTTTTTTTTTTTTTTTTTTTGTGATTCATGCACATCAGAGACGATTGCAACTGTGACCTGAAAAATAACCTGTGAGATGTTTATGATCACTTTGTGGACCGCTATATGAAACCACTGCTTGGTGAAAAACAAAAAAAAACAACAACAACAACAAAAAAAAAACCCTGTAACTTTTATATTATAATGAAGTACCAACTTAAAAGCCACACATTCATGTCCCTGCATCTAACTGCTGTAAGTGTTGCCATCAAGCCCTGTGTCTCAGTATGTCTGATAGAAACTTTAATAGCTAGCAGCATGAGACACCGATCAGCCATGCACATCAGCACAGCGATATCCAAAATGTCACCACCATGCAGAGAGAGAGAGGGAGCATGTGTGTGTGTGTGTGTATCAGAAGAAGGCTAGCTACATATGTGTCTTGTTAGCGCTGGATGTAACAGTGGAAGTGATGGCAGTAATGTGGGAATGACAAAGGAACGCTTACTGTGAGCTATATGAAGTCGTGTGAGTTCTGCAACATGTCACACCACCTGGTGTGTGTGTGAGTGTGTGTGTGTGTGTGCACATGTTCACACTAAGGTATGACAGACACTATCTTTGTATTTGTGTGTGTGTTCTGCTAACCTACAATTCCTTCTTAAGCTTAAACTATTAACAATCCTAAAACCTGAAGTCAGGTGTGTAGAAGTTTTACAACTGAGACACAAATCATCTTTCACTGACATCCATTTTTATCTGAAATACACTTCACAGTCCTACATCTCCACACTACAACTTGTTCAAAGTGACAATCTGACACAACACCTTGACTGAATCTGGGAAATCTCTCCCAAAGAAAAGTAAGCAGTATAAAGCTACTGTCATGACAACAGCATCACTCAGAGTCTGACTTGCTAGGGAATAATCATTAAGTACATAAAAACGTTCTCCATGCTAAAATATTGAAAATGTCTAACAATGGCAATGCTTTTCTAAGTAATCTAGCAATCTCACCAAAGCAAAGAACTCAGCACAATCACATTTTTATGGTGGTATTTCCTCTGTGTGGAAATTCATCACCTATTATTATTTCAATCTTTTTTGAACAGTGATTGTACAACAGTGTTTTTATCCAAACTTAGAGGAAATTCTGGCAATGGCAATGTTGGTCAGTCCACTATTTTAGACTGAGGCATGTCAAAAACTAGCCTGCTAGATGGACTGACACAACATATTTCAAACAGTCATGGTTCTCAGAGGATGAATGCTGACTGGTGAACATCTGACCTTCCCTTTTGGGCCACCATGAGGCTTGTTGGTTTTTAATTTAATGGCTCAACTTTTCCATGCATTGCACTGAAATTCGATACAGATGTTCATGTTTTGCTCAGATAATACTGCACACTGCTACTAAGATTCTGTTTATGGTACCATTTTTTTCTTGTCATTCAAATCTTCATTCTATATGTATATTGAAACTTCTCTCCTACCCCATGCTTAAACACAGAGATGGCCACTTCCGGTCATGACCCAGCCATGTACTCACATGTTCCCCTTGATGGACGGTCCCATCTCGTGACAGTCTCCCTCTGAAAACCTCTGTAACTACAATTCCTACATTTAGTATGCCTGTTTTATGGAAGGACCAGTGGCAGGCCTCATCCTCTTGTACATATTTACCCGGATCAACAGGTGCCTGTTCTAGCAATCTTATTCAGGTTCATTTCAAGCAACATCCCTGCAATATCTGAGAGTCAACCCCCTCCCCTTAATCTCACCTGCAAGCTTTAAAACATAGGAGGGGTCTCGGTGTGATGCATATTAATACCCAAAGCATTATAAAGAAGATGGACCGTAAGAATATTATAAAGGACTACTTCAAAAATGACCACCTTATTTATCATCACTCCTGTGTCCAAGACAGTCTAACACCTGTTCTCAAGACTGGTTATGTTCCTGCACTAAATACTATTCTTGGAAAGAAAGCCTTATTATATATATAATCAGTAGTTACTTGTAAGTTCAAGTTGTCCACTTTCATAATCCAGAAAATGGAAACTTCTTAAATATTATATTGATACATCTTCTGTTTTACATTCCTTTCATCACCTGTCTCTGCCCCTCCTCCTCTGTCCTTGTCTCCTCTCCTCTATAATTACCTTCCCTTCCCTCCGCTCTGGCACTGGCCCTGCCTCCAGCTCTCAGCAGGATCCACTGGGGCCGCTGCAGCAGCTGTACCCCAACGGGGGCTCTGCTTTCTGGGGAGGTTGCTCTGGATGGCAAGACTCACTGAACCGATGCGTGAGGTTAGATGGCAGAGATATAGAGCAGAACAGGGTGACACTCTGAACTCTGCTCGAGGCCCCACACTGCATCTATCTATCTACTGTGTGATGGGATGATGTGATACATTCTAACACTCAGTCATTATGAGGCAGATACCATTTAAACAACAACAAAAAAATTGTTCATTTTTTTCTGTGGTACGTGCTTTAAGTAATATTACCAAACCAAACTCTTAGGTTCAAGAGTAGACACACAGGACACTAGAGGGCGCTGGTGGTTCAGCAGTGGTATGTAACTACAGTATATGGTATTTCTCTCAAATGAAACTTTTGAGCCAGGCACGATATTAACCCTGGCAGCAAATCATGCTTTAAGATTAATGAAAAGTGCTCATCCTGTATCCATATGTCCCAATTTTGTGTTCTCATTTTTTGTGCACACAGTCTAGGATCAACAGGCCTCTTCCCCTTCTGCAATATAGCTAAAGACACCAATGGAACTAAAAAAAAACAGCATTTAAATCATGTGACACTAAAACTGCAGCTCACGTCCTGCTAAGAGAGGACTAGACTTCTTATTAGATTGACATTTAGTTTTGAACTGAAGAGTTTACTATACATATACATATACTATACTAAACATACAGTATGTTTTTCATATTCAAGATAACCACAGAACATCAACATCTGGAGTTAATAATCCTTTATTTAAATTAAAGAGCAGATAAAAACATTAAGGCAGACGAGCAGCGAGCATTGAGCTGCAAAATGGAACGTCAGAGTTTAACTATACAAGGCTTGATTTATTAATAAAAAAATAGAAAATTATAAAGCCAGAGAAAAACAACAGAACACAATGTGAGAAAGAGCGTGTGTGTGTGTGTGTCTGTATATGATTGAGATTTTCAAGAATGTGTGTGGTGTGTGCATGCAAGTAAGAGTGCCTACGTGATTTCATCTGTATGTGTGGAATACTAGTGTGTGTGTGTGCTTGCAGGACACATTTTCAGACATTTACTCAGTAAAACAATAAAGTGCTGTTATTATTGACCCTCTGTGACTGAAGGGATTTCCAGCCTATAAAAAAACTACAAGTCAAGCAGCTAGACTCTCTAGTACAGAGTTAGTAACAGCCAACTAAAGTGCATGTGTCACAGTATGAAATGTAAACAAAAATCAGAGACACTGGAGACATTATTTGCATTCTATAAGCGACTTGGTAACTGGCTTTTCAGAAAACTAATCAATTTTGCTCTCTGGTGCAAAGAAAAACAAGTTTCTTTCTCTTTCTCCTTCTTTTTCCGTCAGCTGGCACAGAGAGAACGAACTGAAAACTGTTGCCATGCATCTCTTTGACGAGTATCTCTGATTTAAGTTTAGAGGTTTGTGACACATTTCATGTTGTGTTTAGTATTTACAGTTGCAGTTTACGAGGTTTCTTTGTCTTCTCTGCGGATGTTAATGCGGTTAAAACGCTTTGGATGACTGTTTATGAAAGACTGTGAGAGTTTATTTGTGGTACAAAAGGGAAAAAAAATATTCTTAAATCAGTACAGTAAGAATTTAAATCATTAGGTAGCGCTTCAAGTAGTGGTTTGGCTGTTCTAAACTGAATGAAAGCTGAATAAAGGTTCTTAGTGATGCGGAATGTGACAAGAAGCCAGACTCAGAGGCAATTAACCAGCAAAGCTATTCCTGCCCTGAGCCGTCCAGTGTGGTGGTGAACAGCTAATGCTAAATGCTCATGTCAGACTCATTTTATGGCTTTTGGGGGTAGCCACAAGCATCCTCCAAGAAACGGAACTTCTGATGGATAGATTTCTGTCTGCAGGCATGTCAGAGATACAGGAAGAAAAAACCGTAGAGGTCGAAAAGATTCTGCTTCAAACGTTGAAACGGAGAAAAGAGAATTCAGTATATGTATATTATAAAACATCAACCTGGCTTACATCCTAACTTCTCTTTTGTTTTTTGTATTTTCTAATGATATACCCTGCATTAAGTAAAGATATTCTTTTATATTGTTCTTTTCATTTCGTTTTATTAACTGTTTGACCGTTATCTGAAATTCTTTTGGTATTTTACGTTCACCAGTGAGTGGTTTTAGAGGTGCTATAAAAATAAAAACTTTACTTTGCTACCCATTTTACAGCATCTTTAACTTGCTAAACCATCAATTACAAATGTATCCATCCAGAAGAAGTTCAGCTAGCTTGACTTTTCTTTCGGTAAAGAAAGACATTAATTCTGATGGCCCTGTTCCTAATATTACTTAAAATGCTTCATACAAAGAGACAATTATGTTCGGCTTCCCCCTTAATTTGCATGAAAGTGCAACAAGATTAAATGCTTCTTTACTACAACTAACTTATGATTTGTGCTAAAACTCATCAGGATTCAAAAGCTTCTACTTAAATCTCATTACAATCAAAAGATTTAACGATCATTTTTAAGCAGTAGATGGCTTCGTTAATCTGCCAGTGTGAAGCTTTTAAATTTGTACATATAGTGTTTTCCTAAAGCTACGAAACACTGGACTGCTCCAAAATGTCTTTCAGTACAAAAACATCAATGAGTAATGTCTGCACAAAAAGGAATTAGAGTTTGTCAAAGCACACATAGGATGAACAGGAGGTGCTTTTAACGACTAACACCGACATTTTGAAATGAGAATTATGCAGGTGCATAATCTACAACTGAAAGTTGTTTCACTTGTGTTTATGCACTTTTACAAGAGGTTACAAGTGCACAAATATGCATCTGCTACTGGACCGCTGACATGTTTATATAGTAGTGCTATAAAAAGTCATAATAGAAGCTACAGTATATTTTAATCAAACCTTTTTTTTTTCAATATGTCTGTCCTCCCGAGTCTCGCCTGGCCCCGACTGCTGAGATCATCTAAGCTTAAGCACAGGCACAAAAGACGGGATTTATAATCTCTTTTTTTTAAGCAGGTCTGATTTTTAAATATTTAATCTAAAGCACACAATCATCAGATTTTCACCTTCTTGTGTGTAAATGCAGCCATGAGTGTTTAGGACGGTGGTGATGTTTCTAGTAGGGGCTTTCAAAAGTTAAAAAAAACACTAATACCTCAAATAACAGACATGAAGAAATCAGAGGAGACAGTGACTGATCATTTGACTTTTAAACTGTGTGTGTGTGTGTATGTGTGTGTGTGTGTGTGTGTGTGTGTGTGTGTGTGTGTGTGCGTGCGAAGCTGTGTATGTGTGTGGTGTAATTCCTGGAGAGCCCAACCTCCAGAAACCTCCTACACCTACACACAACACCACCACCACCACACCTTATTGGTTAAACAGGCCTACAAACGCACTAGCTGATTGGCTGTTAACAGCAGAGTGTTGTTGTTTAGTAATGTTTTCACCTCTTACATCCAGCACATACAGAAATCACTCGAACCATCTTTGATTTTTTTGGCAAACATCGTTTCTTTGAATGTTTGCTCTTACGCGAAAAAAAAGCAATAAGCACAGAGACATGAAAAAATGTGTGTGTGTGTTTGTGTGTGTGTGTGTGTCTGTTACCCCCATCCATCTCTATATCTACTGTATGTACTTGCATCTTCAAGCCCATCTGTCCATCCATCCATCATTCTGTGTGTGTGTGTGTGTGTTTTGTGTGGTTATCAGTCAGTCTTCTTGGCCCATGCCAGGTCGTCTGATCGTGGTTTTTGCCCCGTCAGCCGTTCGATCAATTGCTCCATCCGTCTCCAAAAGCCAAGCTGGTCCAGTGGGTAGTTACACCAGCCTGGGATGATTGGAAAGATGTGCAGAGAGAAAGAAGAAGGAATGGAGAAATAAAGTTGGAAAGATGGAGGAGGAGTAAAGAGATGGTGTCAAGGAATGGAAGAAAGAATGAGAGGTCAGATTTATTCTTTTAATAATATTGCATCAAATAAGCAAATTAAAAACACTAAATCATATCCAGTAACCTGAGAGCTGAGGGATGATACTAATGAATAAGCCAAAGTGTTTTAGACAGATCAGTCCACAGTCTTGGAGCCCTGAGGGGATTCTTCTACTGTATTTGGATATTTGTTTTGTCTCAGGCCCCGCCCACTGCTCCAGCAGCACCCACAGGGCGAGCACTAGCTCATATTGACCCATTTCTAACCATCCTTCCTCCAAACCCACCTCCGCCTTTCCCCTCCTCTCTCCTCCCTCCAGACACGCTGAACATCTTCCTAATGTCTCTTTTAGTTTTTCATGTCTCTTTGCATCATCTTAGATTTCATTCTTCTGTCCTTAACTTACTTCTCACTCTATTGTTTTATTTCTTCCCCTCCCCTATCTCCATCTGCATCCCAATCCTCAAATCTTCTGTCTGCGTCTAACCTCCTGTCTCACTCTCATCGTCGTGTACAGACTAGATTTCAGAGGAGTGGAGGGATGTGGGGACTCTCCCAGGAGATGTCCTTAGCCCCTACTAACACAAGCTCACACACACACACTCACACACACACAGAGTCGTGTTTCCAGCACTTCAGAGGACATTTCATTGACCTAACCATAACCGTAACCTAACCCTAACCTTAAACCAAGTCTTCACAATTTAATGGTTTACATTACAGGGAATTTTTTGTCCCCAAAAGGGAGGCGAGTCCCCACATGTGACTATGTAAACACATTCAGGTCCCCACAGCATGAGGAATACTACACACTAACACACACACACACACACACACACACACACACACACACACACACACACACACACACACACACACACACACACACACACACACACACACACACACACCACTCCGGTTTTTTCATTCTCACAGTTTACAGAACTTTAGTAGCTACTGAATGAGTATATGTGTTTGAGGTAAATACATTAATGTATGTATGGCTACAGGCCAAAGTACATTTACATGTACACATGCATGCATGCATGACTCTACAGAAGGCTCTGTGGAAACATGTGACTGTTCTCACACACACACACACATACACACACACAGGCTCGTCTTTGCTGAGCACATTACACACATGTACAAGCGTCACTGCTTTAGAGGCAGCTGAGAAGTCCCTTGGCATTTGAGATGAAATGCCATTTTACTATTATTACCAAAGACACACACATACACACATGATCTGTACATTTATGTATAAAGTCAAAGTACTTTCATGCATACTATTTCACTTCTGTAAGTCCACACAGAATATAACATAAGCACACGAATGCAGAAATAAAAGAAGTCAAATGCACAAGCGCTCTTCATACACACACACCAATAGTAGCAAGAAGCAAATAGAGACATCCACATGGGCTGTGTGTATTCAGGCTACCCTTGTCTGATGCTCACACACCACCACCCATGATGTGTTTGCATAGGGTGCATGCTTTAGCTCCAGGGATATATATGTGTGTGTGTGTGTGTGTGTGTGTGTGTGTGTGCATCCCTCCAGTGACCCTCTCTGTTGGAAGACAGTCAAGCAGCCAGAGGTTTTATTTGATTTCAGTCTTTCTTTCACTCCATCTCTCCTTACATTTCTCACTTGCTCCATCTCTCCCTCTTTCACCACACACTCCTCTTTTTTATTCCTCCAAATCCCTGTTTCCTCCTACCCACCCTCTCCTTGCCCTCCCGCTCTCTCCAATCCCTCCCTCCCCTGTCCCCCAACCCCCCTCTGCCTGTGAAGTCCTATTTGTTAGAACAGACAGCAGGTTAGCATTAAATATACATGGGGATTGTCAGCCGGTGGCAAACACAAAGGCAGCTAGGCGAGCCCCAGTGGAATCCAAGCCCGGCCCAGGCAGCTAGGCTGGGGGAGCGGGGGGCCGTCGCCGTCCCCTGTGGGGCCCCCGACCGCCACCAACCCACCTCCCACCACACACACACACACATACACACACACAGGTTGGTAACCGAAGAGGAGGTCAAAAAGACTAGTATACACACAGATGCTCGAGTATGCAGATGTACACGAGTGCGTGCGTTTTACGAACACACACTTTCACAGTGCCACCCCCCTCAACTCGCTCACACACATCTGTCGTCCACAGGGGCGCAGGGTGACGTACGAGCTGAATCCCCCTTGTGTATCCTCCCTCTTTTCTCTCCCTCCCTCTCACCCAGATGCACACAGAATACTGAATGTGGATCTATTACGGAGGCCTTGCGTCTCTAAAGACACACACGCACGCAAACAGAACATTTTCTTTTAGTTATTTATAAGAAGCCGACAGACAGACAGACACAGCCGCCATTTTGTCGGAATCTGCTGAGAATTGTAAGTGAAATAATTCTGGAGTCTTCAGCTTCAATTATGGCGATCTAAAATGGCCGAACACATCATACACATCGGTGACCCTCTGATACCAGTGAAAAGTCATGTTACACACACTTTCAACTTTAGCGCCTCGGTGCTCTGATGGATGCAAAGTTAAAACAAAGAACATTGTCACATTTACTTTGGGATTGTGACTTCCATCTCTACCAACAGCAACGATGAGGGGCATGGTGGTAGCAAAAAAAATATCCTTAAAGCCTTGAAAGCATCAACTCCATCTTGTTTTCAAAGATGGTAATATGTATGTAAAGTATTGTAGGTGTTGTAAAGATAATCTAGGCCCCGTTCTTCAAATGTGGCTTAACTAATCCAGGCTAACATGTTGTTATCAGGCTAAAAGGATCCTGTTAATTTTTCTTCTGTTAACTTCTTTGAGCACAGAGGTTTGATTTGTTTTTCTTTGATGAAGCTATCTTAAATAACTGTTCAACTTATTTAACTTTAACTTATTTTAAAATAGAGGCAACATGAGTAGAGTGTTGAAAGCATGATCAGCTCTCATGTGATTGGCTGAGTGATGATGGTTGGCTTGGCTGATCAAAGGTCATTTAAAGCCGATGAACCACCTGAAACATACTCCCACTGCACAATAAAACCTGACACCATCTCTCATTAAACGTTAGAGATTAAAGGGTAGATTCACATTTTTCAAGTCTATCTAAATGTACATTGCAACAGTTTTTGGTTGCTGGGATCCCTTCTTGGCCAGTATGAAGATAAGGATTGATTACAGCAACCAAAAACTGTTGCAATGTACATATGAGTGTGTGAGTGTTGCTTTAAGATAGACATGAAGAAGTGTGAACCAATTAGCAATTAGGACGTTGTGGTTATGTGGTATGCACCTCAACCATTCAGCTCTCTTTGAAATTGTTATACTTTTGTCTATATTTAATTATATATAGTTGATTTGACTACACACTACAAAACCTAGTGTTAAATGGTGACTTTGCCACTATACTGTGCTGTATCAAAGCAGTACCACTTCTTACCTGTGGTAATGCAGTAGTATGTCTCGTGTGGCGAGACATGGTGGATGCGGTGGTGTTTCCGTGGCAACACCAAATGCCAGTCCTGGAGCAGCATGACCCAGCGTGGGAGGCCGAAGTAGGAGTGGCTCCATTTGTGAATCTGATTGGTCAACGTCACAAAAACCGCCAGGGCAAAGACATAGCAGTCCCAAGGGTAGGATGCCGCCAAGGCCTCTGAAAGGTGACAGGAGACAGATAGACAGAGAGAAGAGCAAGTAAAGAAAGAAAAAGCGACTAAAGTTAATAGAATAATTGATCAAACTGTTTAGTGTAATGAAGAGGGCCAGCACAGAGGCGTAGCACTCCCACAGAGAGGATGTTGGCAGGAGCCTTGGAGAGATGAAGAGACCGAGGGGGAGGATGAGGAACAGGGGAAAGAAGAGATGGAGAAAGATGGGGAAAAGTGGAAAACGGGTGAGAGGAAGAGAGAACAAAGACAGGATGATGGAGGGAGAGAAAGAGGAGTATGAAATAGGCTGTAATGTAATATAACATAACATCAGGTGGACACTGAGCAGTGACTGTCCTTCAAAAATCTGTTTGCAAAATCAGAGAGTCCGAGGGGAGATCAGTCACACTGACATCAATTGAACAGATTATTCCGGACAGACAGTGATCACTTCACCATAGGCATCAAGGGGAAAATTTAAGTCAGTCAACACTTCAACCATCTACACGTGTGCTATCACACAAGAAAATCAGTCTCTACAAATTCTGTCTGTTTCTTTTGACAAGTAAAAGTCCTACTGATGTTAAAATGTAACCATGAATCATCTCCCCTTACCTTTAAATATTTAATCAACCTTTGCAATCGCGCTCAAGCTCAAAAAGAACTGCACATCAGCCTGACGAAGGCAATCTGGGACTGGACACAATGTGAGGCTTGTTTTCATGTGGTATTGAGATGAAGGTGGAGCTGGAGTTCAGGTGAAGGCTGGGGATTAGGCTCAGTGTGGAAGTCACAATGAAGAAGCATTTGGAGTACATTTTACTTTAATGTGATGTTTTTCCTTTTGAATCAGGATACAGGGCCGAGGCTTTACACAATGAGAGGTAATTCAAAGCTGTAAACCAAGGGGATGTGAGTTGCGGAGAGCAAGACTTTTCAGTGTAATGTTAATTTGCAGTTTTCTTAGTTTGAGGAAACCATTAAAGGTTTACAGGGAATAAAAGAAATTGGAGTGATTGTGACAAAGCATCATTATTTTTCTCAATTTATGAGTAAACTTCCATAACTTCTCAAATCATGGCAGTAGTTAGCTAACAATGGACCTTTATTTGACAAAGGCTGTTATTATAATCTATATTTTACATGTTTAAAATATATTTGATAATGTTCTACTAAAGGGACAGTTTGCATTTTTTGAAACAGGGTTGTATGACGTATTTATCCAAAGTCAGTGTATGACCTGCAGTGGAAAATCTGTTTCTCTGAAGCTGAGCTGTTGCTAACGTTTGCTCAGCTTGTTTCTCTGATAACATAAAGTCCAGAAGTCCGATGACTAAAATCCTTCATCCGGTTAAAAGATGTAGTTAAAAACAACCAAATTCTAAAAAAGTTTATCATAAAAATGTGGCTTAAAACTGAATAAAAGTCAATTTATGAAAGTTTGTGGCAGGAAACCACAACAGCACCATATTATCTTGTATGTATGTACACTTTGGTAGACACCATTGTAGCAGACAACCACAACGCTGACACATGCATCTTGTGTGCTTATACTCTTTGGTCGAGGGGTATGACGCCATTGACAGGTGACCAAATGAAACGGACCATTACCTTGATTAAAATGACTGATTTCTCTAGGTTCGAAAATTGTTGGAAACATTTGGGATAATCTAAGTACACAATTCAACAAAACATATAACATAGGTCTAGTTGTTTTTAGACATTTTAATGCAGAATAGTTACATATCATAGCTTTCAGAGGCCCTGATCTAGTCCCTCTGAGAAAGCCTTTTACTCTGAAAAATCTGCAGGAAGTGTTGAGTATACGTTTACAGCAGAAGAAACATCTGTCCATTAATTGAATACTGACTTTTAGTTGAGGATTTAAAGTTAGCTAACAAGGTGAAAAAGTTTTCAGTCATCTTTCATTTGTATTTGATCTTATTGGTCACAGAAGCGGCTTCAAACTGAGCAAAAGGGCACCACGCTGCAAACTGCTTATATTGTTTTCATGATAGCAGCAGGAGTTACAGTTGACACTTCAGCCAGCTATATGGTGAATGATCCCCGGTATTTACACACTCAGAAAAAACTAAACTAAACTCAACTAAACTAAATGTGAAAAAATATCGACTGTTTTAACAGTTTAACAGTAAATTGTCTGCAAACTTTGGGAGCATGGAGTTGACATGATCTACAAGGAACTAACCCAGACTGCTGTACTGAGAGGGTGACAAATACTGACAACTGTCAAGAAAATTTCAAGCAATTTTTTAAAATATTTTTTTCAAATATGAAAAAACAAGACTACAAGTCTAAAGTCATGCTAGCAGCTCTGTCATTCTGTACGTAGCCAAAGTTGTGCTTTGAGCTAAACGCTAATATCAGCGTGCTAACATGCTCTTGCGGTGACAATACCAGCATGCTGACGGGAATGTCATTCGTTTTGATGATGGTGCCACAGGAAAAGTCAGGGCAAGACCAAGTTATTCAAGTTATTACAATTCATCCTGAGGGGAACATGAATAGCCGTACCAAATCTAAAGGCAATTCATCCAATAGTTGTCAAGACATTTCACTCAAAATCACAAATGTCACCTTCATGGTAGTGCTAAAGGAAAAGTAAAGGATCACCAAAGTGAGCAATACATCCTGAGAGGAACAGGAATGCCTGTGAAAAATGTTGCGTCTGGTACATATTGAGATACATATTTCACAGGATAAGTGCTAAAATATTTATCTGCAGGTGCTGCTAGAGGAAAAGTCAGGGGGTGACTGAAACCACAATGATTCATCCTCAGGCCATGAATGAGACCATGAATGTAGCAAATTGCATTGTAATCCATCCAATGGTTTTGAGATTTTTGGATATTATGGACCAAAGTAGTGGACAGACATACTGCCAGCATGGCTAAAAATGCGAAAACACTGTGTGTCTGTCCTCTGAGCTGAAGTGTTTAATTAGGTTTCCTAAATGCAGACTACAGCCAGGCCTGAAACCATGAAAAGAGTTCTTAAAGAAGTGATTGGTATCTGGGAAATGTTTATTGTGTCAGTGTTGATACGAGCTGACAGGTGACAAACATGTCAAGTCTCATACATTGGGAGCAGCTGTGTGCAACATTTCTGGATATAGTATAATTTGCATGGAAACAGTCTGAAAGACGTCTTCTGTTGTTTGAATTTGAACAGCATTTAGATGTAGATGTGACTGAGTCGTCCACAGTTCTATAATGACAAAGTCTTCAGTAGGAATGTGCTTTCTGTCCATCTCTCCTGTCCTCTGCTTTAAGTCTGAAGTCTGTCTGTCACTCCGCTAACTCTTGTAATACACTCGAGCCTTTCTGTCGGTATGACTTACAGCTGTCCTCTCTCTGTCTACCTCCATCTCTCGTTCCCTCTCTTTGGTTAAAACAGCGATTTCTTGACCCCAGTTCAAGTGCAGACATGACAGCTGGAGATGTCACCTCGTGGCTTTCAGCTTCCCCCCATCTACCTCTGTCTCTGTCTTTGTCTGGTGACCGCTTGACACTGTGAGGAGCTTGACATGACAGGTTTAGATGTCATCTTACCGCTACATGACCCTCTGCTGCCCCCAACCCCCCACACTCTCCTGCTTCCTCTCTTCTCCATGCACTCTCACCCTCCGTCTCAAACTCTTAGCGGTGACCTCTTAAGGTGCAGACATGACAGGTGTAGATGTCACCGCGTCTCTCCCTGTGTCTGTCTCGTGACCTCTTGACTCCCTGTGGTGTGTGACATGACAGGTGTGGATGTCACCTACAAGTGGACCTCACTACTGCTCTCTCCTCTCTAATCTTCCCGCCCTCGCACCTAACCCCCTCCACTGGCTGGTGATCAGAGAAAAAGAAAAGATGTTCTTCAGGCACTCCTTGGCAGAGCAGGGAGATATGTCATATTTAAAGCTGGCATATTATTCTGAAACACCTCTTTTTACTATTTACACCCTGATGAAGACCTTATGAGGCTTAAAAATAGTTGACATTTAAAACTATGTCCTAATATGAACAATATTTGAGTAAAAAAAAAAAGTTATATATGAGCTGATTTTTTCACATAAACGCATAACATAAGCAAACATTTTTGTGATGTCAACAAAAAGCATGTTACTGGTCAGTGCTCGGTATTATTATTTGGCGTCTTCATATAGTATTGGGATCAGGTTTTCTAGTTTAAAGACGTATGACTGTGGCTGCTAATTACATCTTTTAATAGCTAGATAACTGCTTTATACTGTAAATGACAGCAGAAATGCTCGATCACAGCTTGTAAAAGAAGAGTCTGAGAAGCTTAACCCCACAATACTCTAGCTAACCTCACCTTCAACCTAACTAGCCTACCTAGCTGATGTCAACTCCCCTCCTCCTCCTCCTCTCGACCCATCAGTGACCTTTCAGCTCAAGTTGAAGTGCAGACATTATGAGTGGAGGCGTCGCCTCCTCAATAACAGGTTGCTCTCTTTCTCTTGCTGATCTTCCTCCTCCGGTCTCTCCCCTCCTGCCCTGCGCTCATAAGGTCAGTGCACGTACCAGCAGAACTACCCCATGGCCTCCCATGATCAGTGGACACACTTCACCCACCTCAGAAGCTGTGCTACCTTTGGCATCCTGCAACACTCAAAACGTTCACAAAGTCACTGCTACAGATTGTTAAACCCCTGTATGGCTAACCTTGAAATGTTTACATTCATACTACAGATTTGTGTGACTGTAAGTGCCACCAATACTGCTCAGGAACAATCATCAGTGTTCATATATGGGAAGCAGGTGAGGGATCATGTCCATAGGGGAGGGAGGTGGGGTAGCAGGAAGGTCTGCAGGCGTTCTGCTCTCCTAGTAACAGAGTTATGGAAAAGTTGATTCCTGGGACACAACAGCAGGTTTCACCCTTCTTTTTCTGTTCTCACCTTTCCTTCCATCCTGAAATATCAGGATGTCCTACTTTGTCTCTCACTGATCAACTCATCCTGAAGAGGAAACAGGACACACATTGGTGTCACCTCTAAACTACAACTTTTCTCCATGCAGTCCATAGTCTCAGCATTTTCTGTTTGTCTGTTTGTTCTGCAGCTGTGCATTCCTCCAAATACAATCAGTTGGTTTGAATGTGTGTGTGTGTATGTATGTGTATGCCTTATAGTCAGTGTGTGTGCTACCTGGTGTGTATGTGAGGAACTTGTAGGCCATGTGAGCCAGTGGTAGGATGGGGATCATACAGTTGTCACCATTGGTTTCAATGAAGTCGTGGCGGGTGATGGCGGTTGGATCAATGTGGTGCTCTCTGAACGGACGAATAAATGCCTGCAGAGAGAGAGAGAGAGACAGAAAAAGAGAGAGAGTAAGAGAGTAATAATTTATGTGATTCCCTTCACCCTCCAAAGCCTTGTGAGATAGGGATAGGGTTACTCAAACATTGTATGCTTGTTAAAAAACAATTAGCTTTAAATTGAGAGGAGGGACTCATTAACCAATCGTGAGCTTCTCTTAGAGCCACAGCAGTTTGACTGACGTTTTGAATGGGACACTGAAATAGACTGCAGTGAAACCTTAGTCCTGCTTTTAATAAATAATAATTCGACAATTAAAGAAAAGACTGTGTTCCAGTTCTCTTTTGGGGTCATCAACATACAGATTGTGATCCAAACTGAAATGTTTTTTCTTTCACCTACTCTGTTTCATACCAGCTATGATAAACAGTTTAATTTTAAAATCATTTAACCCCAGAAAAGCCCTAGTGTTTTACCTTATATACAGTGTGTAGGGTGTATTTGGTTGAAAATTAGAAATTCTATTGAAATAAAAACAAAGAATTAAACTTGAAGCCCAAATACAATTATGTCAAATGAACAGAAAACAGCTCATTCTCCTCCTCCTCTTTCTGTTCTCTCAGTTAAACATAAACACATCCAGTTTCTGCTAAATGGAACTGATGTGATAAAAAAAAAACTGTAGATTTCTCTGCTTAAAAAAACAGACACTGGAAAGCATTGTTTACAGTGTTTACACAAATGCAGATGAAATGCACACACACACACACAGCGATTCAGCAGTGCTCAGCATCCTGCGCAACCCCAAAGCTCATATCCAGCATCCTAATAAACCACAGAACAGCAGTCGACTTGAGCAAACACACTCATACACATAAATGACCCATGGACGCATCACACAAACTCAAAAACATGAGCTTAAAAACACACACACATGTGTGTAAACCCCACCTGCACTGAGCAGAGGCAGACACTGTCAGACCTGTCTGTGAGAACATGGGGGTCTCAAATAAAAGACCGAATCTGAATCTCAGAAGCACAAAAGAGGACAAAAGGAAACACACACACACACACACACACACACACAGAGGATAAAGGTAATTTATTTCCCTCTGTGGAAAAAGCAAAGACAGGAAGGTTTGCATCTATATTGCCACTGTGTGCACATGTCTGTGTGTCTGTGTGTATGTGTGTGTGTGTGTGTATGTGTGTGTGTATGCAGCCATGGAAATATCAGCATGAAAACTCATTATTGTCGTGTTAGCCGTTCACACCAATCACATGCGCCTATCTGTGAACATCGTTGGTAGGTGCCGCTGGAAACAGAAAACTATCTGTTGATATCTTCACAATTATGTATCCATCTCGGCTCTCGTCTGCCTCTTCCCTCCCCCCTCCTCTCCCATAACCCCCCTCCACTCGCCGCAGCCCTCAGCCAGATGAAAGCCCGGCTAAGCTGCGGAGGTCGTGCCGAGCGGGGCGGCATCAGCGCTACCAGTTAACGGCGGGCCAACGGTCGCTGCGTGTCCTCTAATCCCACACCGTTTAACGGCCCGCCTCGCACGACGTCTGTTAATCACCAGCTCACATCGCCCATCGCCCCAGCAACCGGCGCTGTCCCACTGGTTGGATGGACACGCCCTTCCGCCCCCTTCTTTTTTTTGTCCTTACGACCTTTTTACTGTATTTTCATCTCACTTTTTGTTGGTGTCTCTTTTTCTCTCTGACTCTTTTTGTCCAAATCTCTCTATCTGTGCTTCCTTCTTACCATCAGTCTCCTTTTTCCCTTCCGGACTTTAAGCAACAACTGATTTCAGTCATTCAATTAACTCTCCTTCAACACTCTAATCAGCCTCATTAGAGAGTTGCCTTAAAGGAAACATGTTTGTTAATGATGTAACAAAAAAGAAAGAAGGAAATTGACACAAGGAGAGAAGTATTGATGCTTTTAAAAGAAGAAAAACAGACAGGGAAGAAGTATCTTCAAACATATATCCCTAAACTGTAAGCACATCTGGCAAATTTCAATGTGAATTGGGCATCATTGGGAACTAATGAGCGTGACTTTGTCCTCAAAGTGGTGTCATTAGAGGACTGCTAAATCCTTGTTGAGTCAATTAAAGCTCCATGACATGACGACAAAAAAAAAACAAAAAAACAACAGAAAGCCTCACTGAGGAATAGTTCTGAACACTACAGGGAAAATGAAGTGCACTGTTCAAGTCAGTGTTGCATCTTTAGTATTGTGCAGTGAAAAGGCTTTAATGGATTCAAATCAAAGCAAATCGTTGTAATACAATTTCTAATGAAGAGCACTAGCAGTATGCAGTATGGGAGAATTTTATATATGACCCTGAGGTAGCAACACATCAACTTGCAATTAAGGGATGTGTGATGGTGCTTTTCACAATGGGCTCACTAATAATGTATTGGATTTTCATTTAGCCCTGGGATTTTACACACCAGAGTATAATGTACATGAAAATGAATTCAAATTGTAAGTTGAAGCTAATTTCTGAAATTTTGTAAAAATAAAATGTGAATCGGTGCGTGTTCACATTAACTACCTTTATGGAAATATATTCAAGAGGACATGAGAAGAAATGACACATTACATAAATTACTTACAGAATTAAGCACTGGTATCTGATACATCATGGCATTTGGCCTTGCTGCTTTTTGTCAGCTTGTTAAAATTGGTACTTTTTTCAGCTGCTATGGTGATTGAGAGCTGGGTGACATGAAAATTTGTAATCAAAGCAGCAATGATGAGGTACGTACACCTCTGACACCAGCTTGCATTTTATTGTTCATTTATTTGTGTCTTCTGGTCAAATAGAGGCATGTAACAGTGAGTGGAAGCAAGAGACAACAGAACTATAACAATCTGTCTCTATTAGCCTTTGTTGCATATTCTCTTTCCATCTGATATGCCAACTTTTCTTTTTTTCTTAAATTATTCTTAGATGATGCCAAAATGGATATTGGGGTTACATAGTATGCATCCGATATGCTAATTTTACTACCTTAGACAAGCGTAAAAAGTTTTTTTGTTTGTTTTTTTTACAATAATTTGGCTTTTTTAAAAATCTTTTACAATTCCACTCAGATGTACAAATTGAAAATCCACATCAAAATGGAAACATACCTAATGTACCCTCTGTGACCTTGGCAGCAAAAATCTCCCCCTAGATCCTTGAGACCATTCTGGCCATACTGGGCCAATGACTTTGACAGATTGAAAATGCAGTTTCCAGTAGCAGCTGTTACTGCTCCGTGGCCTTCACTGCTGGAAATATTATTTATGATACAATGACAGCAGACTCTTACGACTGTTACGTATCCCATTATGGTGAAGTTATGGAGGGCACGACTCCATATGTGCAGACAACACATGTTGTGTCTGCATTAAAGCTTCTACAGTAGTACAATCTGAGAAATGTCTTTAAAGAGGTCTTAACAAAGATAACAAGGAACAAAATAAGGACATACACATGAACACACGCAGTAGATGCATACACAAAAAAAAACAACAACAATCAAATGACAAAACAAACAAATAACAAAGAGCGACACTGTCTTCAAATGTTTCATCTAGCTTTAAAACCGCTACCGTTATTAGCCTTAGGTGTTCTCCATTGTGCTCGTCTTTGATATTCAAACTAACCTTAACTGGGAGCACAGGCCTGCTTTATTCCCAGTCTCACAACACACACCGACACAGAAACACAACCATGGTGTATGCCCTATTTTTTTTTTTTTTGTCTCCACACACACACACACACACACACACACACACACACACACACACACACACACACACACACACACACACACACACACACACACATACGTATACACACTTTATTTTCTACCCTATTGTCATCCCTCTTTTCTCCGCAAAGGTCCATTCTTCTCTTCCAGTTAAAGTCTTTATTAGAAGTCTCCTACAGTGTACGACACACCATGCAAATCTGTGACTGCTGCTGTGCCTTTGGTCCCAGTAACTACCCCAAACCCCAATAAATGCCACATGATAAATAAACATCAAACCACATAGTACCTTAGGCAAACACAAATAGTAACACAGGACTCGAGAAATCATTGTTTAGACTCAACTGATGGTACAATGCATGTACGCCGCATGTGCAAAAATGTGTTATATATCTAAATGACACAAGCCAATAAAAACTAAGCCTCTTGAAAATAGTCCTCATTAACAAAAATACATTAGGTTCACAGTAGACTGAGAGAAAATATTACATTATAGCCCAAGTAACACAACATTTATTTTTAAATCATCCATTAAAATTAATCACACTAAACAGACTGTAAATAATGCCTTTTTGGAGCCGCTTAGCATCAAACTATATTGTAGCAAGAGGATTTATCTTAAAGCCTCAGAAACTATGAAAGATCCCCTTCAGACATGTATTACAACATATAGAAATACTCTGCTTGGAACAATATTGTGTGTCTGATATGGTTTTTCCACAAAAAAGTATAATTACCACTTTAAAATCCTTAAAATGGTATCTCCTCTTCCCTCATTAAAAATTGAGAGACTATAAATATGCAAATATATTTCATCTCAAAAGTTGAACTACTGGACACAAGATGTCTCCTACTTCACTGTAAAGTCCATTCTCAGTGTTTGGGCACTGGAAGCTTCAGGTTTCCACACCACATTTTTGTAGGTTGAACATTGGACCAGGATTTACTTCCAAATGAGTTGTGATGTCACACATTATGCTTGTAGGCCCGCCCCTTATAATCTGTTTTTCAGTGAGCAGGAAGAAACTTTCCACTTTCAGCAGATGAACATGAAAACAAACTCTGCACATACATCATTCTGTACAGTGAAGCTCAAACATCCAAGTGTAGGAAAAAGAAGAAAAACACATTTTTGAGTGGAGAACTTTAACTCATGAAGTATTAAGTATTTCAGAGGCTAACAAGTAAACCTATGTAAATGAAATCAAATGCAGCAACTCATTATTAGACTGTAAACAGTGATGAACTGCTTTGTGCTTTGCTGCTAATTATAAACTGCTTTTAATTTGATTCAGTGGACACACATTTTAAATCCCAGTAAACCTAAAAGTGATTCATTTCATTAAATCTGAGGCTGTCATCATCTAACCCAATACCTACTTTTGGCTTAATGAAATTGACTCCTTTAAATACTTTGAGTTCCCTCTGGATGACAGTTTGTATTTTAAGGGTCATGTTGACAGTGAAAGAGAAACCAAAACTGGATTTTAGCAGAGAAGAATTTGGTGTTAGATTATCAAGATGTAATATACTGTAGAGTATACAAAGAGTTTTTATCATTTTTAATTTATTGATTCTGTTGCACCATTTCAACTTTAGAAATTATAGGAAACAATTGTAGTACTGTTAAATCAAAAGAAATCAAATATTTAAACAGGAAGTCACTGTAGCATCATACACTGTAGTGTAACTTCCAAAATTAGTTTTAGGAGGCAAAACGATAAATTTAACTTAAAGGTATACTATGTAGGATTTGTCAATTACAAAGCCGTGAATCAGGGAAATAAAACGTTATTTTCTGATTGTTTGACATCAGCTATGTTCTGAAGCACAAATAAACACGGCCATACCTCCGCACAACCCTGCAGGAAGGTGCCGCATTGCCGGATTTGTGTGACTTAGATATGAATGCAACTGAAGAGCATGCTTCATCCCGTCTGCTCTGTTTGTGTGTGTGTGTGTAGCAGACACAGACAGAGAGCAGAAGAGAAAGACAAAGAAGCAAACATCCCATTTCATTTAGGGGAAACACTGAAGCACATAAAAAAAAAAAACATTTAACCTGGTCGCTACACAACAAGTCTCGACCTCACACCCTGCGGGCTGTTATTGGCTGGGGGCTACACACTCACTGCCCAAAGGCTGACACCCAGAAACGTCCCAAACACAGCAAAATAATAAGTCTATACATAGATTTTTTTTTTTTAAGGAAAATCTAACATAGTATGCCTTTAAGTACCAAAAGAGGTGGTAGTATTCATGCAGTTTAGAATGAGAGAAATATCAGGATAACCACACTGACATTTACTGGGTTTAAATATTTGGTAGCAACTAATTAGTTTGTTGGTGTGAGTTTTAATTTAGTGCTGCATAAAACACTTGTGTACAGATGGTGCGACTGGCTCCTGGACTCCATATAACTGTCTCTACCAAGGTCTCAGAGTTTCATGACAGAGCTTTTACTGTATGTGGGCAGCTCCATCTGCTTGGAATGAACTACAGAAAAACCCCTAAAATTACAGAATTTAGTCACTTAAAACAATTCCAAACATTAGGTTTTTGGGAACTGCAATGGTCACTTTTATAATCATATAGTTATATTATATACATATTTAACTTTCATAATAAGCTGTGAGGTTATAGTAGAATGAGGTTCATGTGACAAATCCCATTTATTTTGACAGTGATAAATACAAATATTACAATATCATTAATCATACATTGGTAAAATATGGGTTCAGCAACAATGATAACTGTTGTTATAATTAGGATGCTTCAGGATGCTCAAAACACACATCAGCTTCCACATTTCAACTAATTAATTATAAATGAATATTTCATAAACAGAAGACATAGAAGATGAAATACACACACTGAACCCTCATCTCATTAATCAAAACAATCTGCATGCTGCACCTGATCACAGTGATTTTAATTGGCTGAAATGAGAATAACCTTTACTCTAATTGGCTGAGGGAAATGTGGCAAAATCTGGGTGTGCGTTAATGTAGGTGATGTGTTTTAATGTGAGAATGAAATGTAGGGGCATCCATCTTTACGCATGCCTATATACATATGTGAATACATGTCTTCTGGTATGGTGACAGTTCAAGGTGAGGCCATTCATAGTGTGGGTCTATGTGTGCATATGTGTGTGTGTCTTTGCTTGGGTGTGTGTCATGTGTGTATTGGAGACCATGGACATTACTGTCTACAGGGAGAGCCCTCTGTGAGACAGTGACATTTAGTTTCCAGGTCACAATAGCAGTCCTGAGGCTCTGAGGAGTAAAGTGCAACCGCCACACTGCCATGGCGATGCAGCTTCAGGAGAGAGGGGACACAGAGCTAGAGGGGACGCCGCGCAGAGCAGCAGCTTCTCTGTAGTTTATAATTCCCAGAGTCAGAAGAAAGTTTACTATATTCTTATATGTTCTTACAAAACCTCCAACACCAACAATTCCTATTTAACTACTGGACACTATCGCTGTTTCTATGAAAAGTAATGCTGATACCAAACTTATGTGCTCCATGTGACTTAAACACACATGAAAGGAAGCCAGTGGTGAAAATCATAAGTGAAGTCAGCAAGTCCAAAAGCCAAGTAAAAATACATATGCACTGTATATGAGGCTGTTATAAAATGTTTAAAAAGGTTCATTTTTGTCAATTACAGACAGATTGACCTTAAACAGAAAGTAACCTTTCCTATTATACTTGTAATAAACTATTTTTTTTTATTCATCAGCCTTTTGTCAATAATTATACTATTTTTTTGTTTTGTTATGATGACAGTTCACTGCATTTTTTTATTAAATGTTTACTGTCATTTTCTTTTCTTTTTTTCCTCCTTGTAGTTTGGTTTTTATTTCTGTTGACTGTAAAGTACTTTGTAACATTCTCTGACATGAGGTAGATAAATAGACTATTACTGCAACTATTTAGTAATAGTGGTAGAAGTATTACTACTACTATTATTTTTATTATTAAAAGATGAAGATTTTGAGAAATACAATTATTTGCTTTCTTGCCAAGAGCAACATGAGAAGATTGATACCATCCTTGTGTCCATCTGTTAAGTAGCTATTAGCATAAAGACAGAAACAAGGAAGAAACATCTAGCCAGGCTTTGTCCAAAAATAAAAAAATCAATTCACCAGCCCAATTATCCCAAAATGTTATTAAACTATTCCTTTCAAAATGTGGAGTGAAGGCTCATTTGAATTGTACATCAAATGTTTTGAAGGATCAAAAGTTTAACAACAAGCCATAATTAAAACATCTAAAAATTACACATATGATGAAAGATGGATCAACTTTTAAGAAGCAAAAATGTGTTTTTGACAACACAGATAACAGCAGCAGAATGAACTGGCTGAAATAGTCCAAGGTTGTTTTTTCTGGAGTTTTTCAACCCAAAAATGTGAACAGCTACAGCCTAAAATGATATTTGAAATTCAGGCTGATGGTAGCACCAACACAACAGAGATTGTTACTTTTCTTAATGTGCCAATTCAGTTGTGGCTGAAAAGTAAGCTCAAGGGAAAGTGAAGCTTTTTTTTGTAGTGAATTGATGGTAAAGGACTAGAAGCTGTTTAATGCACCCAGACTGTGTGTGTATGCCCACCTTGCCAATAACAGGGATGTCCACAGATCCCCAGGTATCCGCCCCCCAATGTACCATTCCCGATGCAAAGTCTGCTGTCACTATTCCTAGGACTGGCACACAAACACAGAGAGAGACAGAGGAGAAAAGGAATAACATATGTTGTCATTAGATGTTTAAGCAAACATCAAAATACAATATTATAAACATGTTACAAAAACCTCATGTGGACTATAAAAATTATGCAGGACTACACTGGCTTATTTGTTAAAAAAAAAAAAAAAATGTATGTAACTCCAGAGAGTCAGAAGCTTTATCTTAGCTGGGTAATTTCTGTCCCATCTCAATCGTTTCTGACAGCCAACTCACCAATGCCAAGGATGATCTTGTATATGTGAACGGTGTAGAAGTGCAGGAGGAGGAAGGAGAAGTTGATGATGAAAAGGAAGAGGCACAGAATCACGCACACCCACTCCTGGAGCCGTTTACCTGAGGAAGACACAAACAACAATACAAAGCACATTTTACTCATGTGAAGTAAGTAGAGGAGAGGAGAGTAGAGTAGAGTAGAGGAGAGGAGAGGAGAGGAGAGAGGAGAGGAGAGGAGGAGAGGAGAGGAGGGGAGAGGGTGTATTAATGAACTGGGTGAGGTCCCTGCAACCACTGAGAGAATAAGTCACGGGTCAAAGAACCATTCAACCACAATGACTGTGTGTGTGTGTGTGTCCATGGTGTTAATATGTAATCAGTTAGATGAAGACAAGTGTACTCCAGGCTGCGGGGTCACGACCTCTCACATGTGAAATGCTGACGCAGCACCAAGCCCACACGGACACACACACACACACACACACACACACACACACACACACACACACACACACACACACACAGGGTGTTTCAGGTGGGAAGTATGCCTCTACAGGGACAAGGCCAAACTCATAGGTCAGCAGTATTAACTTATGGCCAGAGGGAGAGGGACTGACTAAAACTACTCGTACTCTAAACTCGCACATCAGCAATATTATGAGAAAGATGGGAGGGTCAAAACCCTTCAGCCACACAACCCTGAAGATTAGAGATACTGAATTATTGAAAACACACACACATCCCTGATCTATAGCTAATCTAATATGGCCGAGCCGTATATCTTCCTGCAGGGTTTTACATCACAGTAGAAACTGCTTATAGTGATCACGGTTACAGTGATCAACTGCTTATATGGATGAAAAAGCTCAGGACAGAATCATTCCTATACAAATGCTGTTTAAATAACCTGCTTATAGTAATCAAGTAGTCTGCTTACAATGTTCATTTTGGGTCTTTTCATACGTGAAAACATATGGAAGAAAAAAACTATGGAAATTCAATTTGTTTTAACTTTACTCCCATGATACACGTATGATATGTACTTAGCAGCTGCGGCACCATTATTGCCTCGTGGTAACCCGTCTGTTGCCAGCTGGTTACCTGAGGCTGGTGCCTGCGTGCACACTTAAATCATGATGGGAAAAAGAAAGTCAAAAAGATGCAGCAGCGAAACAACTAACATTTGAAACAGCTGTACTGTATTTTGAAACAGTCTATAAAATTCAGTGAATAGCAAAGCTTCCCGTTTCATTACTGATTAATTACATTACTGTAATCTGCATTAGAAATAAAGAAAAAAAAATGTGGTTATAATAATCATCCATCCACTTATAGTGATCAGTTGGACCCAGACAGACGTGATCACTATAAGCAGTTTCCACTGTACCTTCCCGATGACTTCCATTTCTTTGAATTGTCTCTTTGTCTCCTTCTTCTCTTTGTTCTGACTCATTCAACCTGTCTGCTCAATCAGGAAATTTGATATCTCACAGCATACCTGGCCGACTTACAGAAATAAACTACAAAGTGTACAAATATAAACTATACTCTTCAGTTTTTAAGTCACTTTCTTTTGTTCTTTGTCTCTCACCCCCTCCTCTCTCCACCCTCCTTCTAATCCTTCTTTCTTTGCCAGTCTAATGTGCTTCTACAACTTTAATGTCTTCCGATCCTAAAGTATCATAGCATTAGCAGCCTATAAGATATTCATGACAGTTTTTTTAATAAAGCACACAGGTCTGTGAGTGTGCACGCCTATAGACCTGTGCGACTATGAATATGCTATCAGCCTCTCATAAGGTATGGAGTGAAGTGGTCACGGGAGATTTAAAATATGTGATTATGGATATTTTACGAATCGTCAAATGTGACCCTTCACCTTCTAAAAATAGATGGTATCAAAGTTGTAAAGAGACAGATGGCTAATTCAAGTGCAGACTGAAGTTCAGCTTCTCAATGAGTTTGACTTTGTAACTCAGAGATTTGTTTTCTCAAATCTTTCAGCTATTTTTGGTTGCACATCATGCCGAGGCAAATTATCACGTATTTTTCCAAATATTAAGTTTAAAGGAATACTCAGACATTTTGGGGAATAGGCTTATTCATTTTTTTGTCAAGAGTGAGATGACATGGTCGACACCACTCTTATGTCTGTACTGTAAATATGGAGCTACAGCCAGAAGACGGTTAGCTTAGCTTAGCATAAAGACTCTACACAGGGGGGAACAGCTAGCCTGGCTCTGTTCAAAGATAACAAAATCCATCCAAAGTACCTCTAAAGCTCACTAATTAATAAATTATATCTCATTTATTATCTGTGCAAAAACTGAAGTGGAAAAGTTAAAATTTGTGGTGTTACGGGGGGTTATGCACACAGGCGCTTAAATCCCCCTCCCCCGATAAATTGGGAGGGATTTCAGTGCCGGATCATTTTTACATGTGATTTAATGAGCTTTAGAGGTACTTTGGATGGATTCTGTTACCTTTGGACAGAGCCAGGCTAGTGGTTTCCCCCTGCATCCACTTCTGGGCACACCATCAACAGTGTTGGTCAGAATTTCTGGACTCTCCTTGTTAGGTCCTTTGGCCTTCTACTTGGGGAATGTGGACCCTTCTCACAGGACCACATTAAGTCCAGGTCTAAACTCTATAATCAGTGAGTTCTACATCATTTTAGGGCCAGAGAGCCAGTGTGCACCAGTATGAAGCCTGACTGATGCTTCCGAAGGCAATTACAGGTTTGCAGCATTGAAAGGAAGCTGATGTTGTTTTTAAAAATGAATGATTTTTCCTCGGTGGCACACTGATGTAGCTGGCTGCTGAATACAACGCCAACAGGAACATTTGTGGGCTGCATTCCTGGAAAAATGACCCGCTCACCCTCAGCTGAACTCAGCTGAGTTCATTTCCACAGAAACCTGGTCTTAAACAGGTTAGACAATGGCTGCTAGTTTAAGCCCTCATTCATCCTGAGAAATATAAGCTGTGCTGAAGACGTGAAGAATGAGAGGGTAGAGGCAGAGAGAAGTTGTGACTGACCATAATGAAAACGTAGAAAGAATAGAGACAGTTTTCCTAGATTCCTGCCTTACTTATTTTCTGCCCTTTGTGGTTTGACAGGTGATCTATGGTGTGTCTCCTCAAAAGCTATTTCCTACTTTTTAACCTCACCTTGTGCGTCTAAGAGCTCCTCAACCCTCCCGTGACATTCTGAGTTGCATTCTTTGACTGAAACATGAGTTGAGTTTAAACATGAGTTTAAAAGTTCTCCTAAGTGAAACGCCTCATTGTATCATCTATGTGCCTGAGGGAAGATGTGAAAAGTGAAATCTTTTTCCTGCTGCATTCAGCTCAGTCATGTCGAATTGTGATTACTGCAAAGAGTGGATTAAAAATACTGTGTTCCTTACATGTAAGCCATACTCAGTGCAATAATTTCACCTGTTTCCATCATATCGCCCAGGTCATATGTTTTCAGTACACACAGCCTCAGTCCACACTGAGGTTAAGTAGAGCGCAGTTAGTTCTATTGTCTCCAAGCTTCATGTGACACCATTTTCTCCACTCTGCCCAAAGGTACACACACACACACACACACCTCAAGGGACGAGTACACCAAAATTCACTCTCTCTATGCATCTGTACCCACACACACACACAAACACACATGTCAAACATGTACTGTGAGCACTCACACACAATGATGCTCCAACTGATGGATTTCCTAACACATTCTAACATCTCTCTTGCGCACACACACACATCTTCTGACACATACACAAATTCAGACACTCCATCTCCGTCACGTACACACACACACACACACAGACAGTGCAGGGCCATGGAGCAGTGGGGCGGCTGTCAGGTGATGTGCGTCAGTCCTTGGATCCTCCGGCTCCCTGGTGAGGGGAAGGAAACTAGGACAGGCCTCCGCAGAGTGCGCACACACACACACACACACACACATACACACACATACACACACACACACACACACATAAGCCCTTGTCCCTCAGGCCATGGCATTGCTGGATATCACACACAGCTACAGACAGACACACAAAAACAGGCTTTACAAGCATGTATGCACATATGCTAGTGTGTTCGGACACACACACACACACACTCTCCAAACACAAACCTCTCAATCTACATCACACACACACCCCAAATCTGCCTACACTTGGCATACAAACACCAAAATTAAAGACGTACACTTAGATACACGTAAACACACACACTGGCGCACACATCTACACACACACACACACACACTTAGGGCCAAAGCAGCGCACTCATTAATATCGTTTTGACAACAACTGGCTCCCTGGCAACCTCTCTGCCATCGCTCACCCAGCAGCACCCCCCGCCTGCGAGCGTGCACGCGAGTGTGCACGGGGATTTAACCTGGGCGGAGCCGGGGGAGGGGAACGAGGGGTGCTAATAGGCTGAAATTAATCAACGCCGGCTGATTCGCTGTCTGGGGAATGAGTGGCGGGCAGCAGGCAGGCAGGCAACACATCCTGAATACTAATGGACTAATGGAGAGGGGAGACAGAAAGTAGACCTCTTTACCTCTCTCTGCTGCGTGTCAGGTAACAAGGAAATAGGGCAACAGACTTAAACATGCTAAAATAAAATAACCAACAAGAAAATAAAAAGGGGAAAGGGGAAAAAAAGCAAACAAATACGTAAAAATGAAGAAAACGACATGGGCATTTATCATGTCAGTCCTGAGAAATTCAAAGCAACATTATTTCTTACGACACAAAAATCTACCTCAACCTCTGAGATGATGACAGATACATCTCTCTCTGCAAACGCCACTTATAAAGAGATTTGGCTGCATTCTAGCTAAATCTGTTAAGGAAAAAGCTTTCAACTGGTCACACAGCACAGAGAACCAGGCTCCTGTCTGTCCAGCTCCAGCTACTCTGGCCAGGACCTTCTATATTAACATTACTCATCATCAAACCGTAACATAACAAGTTGTAACACTCAGTGAGAGAGAGAGCTGCATTTTACCTGACTGCGTCCCTGCGTCAGGATCGAACGCATCACATGTGGACAAGGTATGTAGAGCAGCACTAGTCGTCTGAGATTCTCTGCCTTTTAAAAATGCATTTAACTGTTAACACCCAGCAAATTATACTTACTACAAAGTTCTTGCACTCCAGGAATCGATCGATCAATTTCCTCAAAATAAATGAATGAATCTAAGAGACACTGAGCTGCATATATAGTGATTTCCAGTCAACTGTCTTAAACTTTGAACAAACTACTTCTGTTTGCAGTTTAAACTGTTTTTGATTGATGTTACTTCTTATGAGTCCAACAAAGCTGCGATATACAGACCACTATTCAGAGAATAAAATCCAAGGCGATCATGGTGTAATTTAACTATATTTTAGCACTAGCAGTAGGATTTGTTGCTTCTTTTCCGTTTTGGCTGTCCAGCCTAAACCATCAGGTGAGGGATGAGGAGAGAGGAGAGATTTACTGTTTTGGCATTTCAATGCGGATGGAGAAGTTTTTCTGATCATGCAATGAAAACACTAGTGTGGATGAGAGTCTGGAGAGACCGAGGGGGAGGTCAATGCAGATAACTGTGGAAACTGTGGAAAAGTCATTTAAATTAGTCTTACTGCCAATTTTCCCTGTTTACAGTAAATCTTCAACTTACAACATGAAGTACATGTGCGTAAAGGAGGGGAAACTCTCTTCTGCAAATACATAGATTGGTGAACTGACTTGAGGTGGATTTGTTCTCTACTACTGTAGGTCTACGGCTGCAGTTACTGCCCTTCTTGTATTTTTAATAAACTGTCTTTCTTTAACTTTTGTGTGACATTTAAAGAAAGAAAAAACATGTGAAAATGATCCTAACTATGAGGCTACAGCCATGAGTCCAACTTATTTAGCTTCATTTGACTTACAGTTCATCTAAAATCCCTTATGTTGACTGAAATACTGTGCAGATACTAAACAAACGGAAGTGAACTGCAGACTGACTCATGTACACAGAGCGTCACTAAAGAGGAAGACACTGTGTGTCGGTCTGGCAGATTGATTGTAACACTGCTTAAGCCTCAAGTGAAGCTAATTCTGAAAACTAGCCTGACCTGCACCAGGCTAGTGTAGAAGGATAGGTTTCCATGGTAACTTAAGTCAGGCTCATTTAAACCTACTTTATGAACTAATTTTTTTTTTTAGAATAAGCCTGATTTACTGAAGTGTAACTGTATACAACTATAAACTGTTAATAAGAGGACATAGTCCCATGTTAAAGTGGGAGAAGTTTCTGTTATGACCAATCAAGTGAGCACACACACACACAAACAACGAGGGATGAAACCAAAAGGCGAGAACACAAAATCTACATACAGAAAAACACCTACAGAGCCTCTGACAAAAAGAAACTCAAACACTGTGAGCAGCAGCCTGACAGCCGCTCAAAGACCCCAGTCAGAGCTGCCAGCACAGCTCGACCACACCTTTTCTTGCTTTTTCTCTCTAGTTTTTCCCCATCACCTACCTTACACTCCGTCTCTAAGATAAACTCCATTTACACTTATTCAGACTGATGTATAGAGAGCTAAAACATTCTGCACTAAATCGCAGAGGGCAATACTAAATGTGGGAGCAGAATACAGACGGCTCTGCTACTGTTTTTACTCTCCGTCTCTCTTTCTGTGTCCCCGTGGTTTGCTCTCAGTAGACTGTCTTCAGATGGGACTTGGGGGGGAGAGAGAGAGAGAGAGAGAGAGAGAGAGAGAGAGAGAGAGAGAGAGAGAGAGAGAGAAAGAGAGAGTGATGTGGGTGGTAAAAGTGGGTCACATGCTCAGAGAGAATGAGAATGAAAGAGAGATGAGGAAGAGAGACAGTGAGAGAGAATGACAGTAACGGGGAAGGATGGGGTGAGAGAGGGAGAGGTAGAGACACAAAGAGAGAGAGAGAGAGAGAGAGAGAGAGGGGAAAGAGGGGAGGTCGAATTCCCTTGTTCAGAAGGAGTGGATCAGTCACAGGCCTCTTTCCTTTCATCTGATCTCAGTGGACTACAGAACCTGGGACACACACATACACACACATACACACACACACACACATACAACACAGGGATGCAAGTAAACACACACACACACACTCTTATTGGCGCACACATAAACATAAAACCAACAACAACGCAAATTACACATACCACAGATGAAGAAGAAACAAAACACACACACACACACACACACACAAGCACAAACACAATATGTATATCTTTATGTGACACACACACACACACAGATACACACACACACACAAACACACACACACACAAACACACAATTCTGCCAGACAAACTTAATAAATCCATTACCCTGTAGATTCAACAGCAACAAAGAGAGGAATGTGGCAAATGAGATTCAATAACGGCATACCGACACAATGGCACGCACGCACACACACACACACACACACAAACACACACACACACACACACACACACACAAATGCATGCAGACAAACAGATGCATATATCCAGGCACACACACACACACTTTTTAACCCACATGAGAGCCAGTGTAAGTAGGCCCTGCTCCAGCCTCCCTCCCCTGTGGAGACACACAAAAAAAGGATGGACAGATCCCATCATGTGTGTGTTCCTTTGTGTGTGAGGGTGTGTGTGTGTGTGCTGTACACCATCCCCTCATCTCTTGGGCTTTCCGCTACCGCCATATTCATCTGTGGCCCTCATAAGGATAATTACAAACACACACACACACACACACACACACACATACACACACACACACACACACACACACACACACACACACACAGCTCATCTCTGAAAATATGCAGCATTCCTAGCTCCTCTCTTGCATTGGTCAAGGTCAATAGTAAAATCCTGCCTAGAAGGCTCGCCTAAAGCCATAGATGCACAGTGTGTGTGTACAGTGTGTGTTCAGCATGTATGTGCCTGTGTATAAAATTGTGAGCACATGATTTATATGTATGTGTACTGTGCGTTATCTTTGTTTGTGTGTTTGTGGACACTATCCTGCAGGTCCAACATATATTGACAGATTCTTAAAAGCAACTTGACCCTTCCAACCAAATGTTCCTACCAAGATAGTTAAACCAAACTAGCTTGCAAAATAAATACAGTGCTGGCAAGTCCTCTCCACTTACTATTTGTGGAAGTTGATTTCTCATTATTTGCAGTGGAAAAGTGCATTCAAAGTAATAATCTGCAACATTTTCATTTCAATAAATGTTTGATTAGCAGCTCCTTATCAGCAACTAGAAAAATAAAAGTGACTCACTTTAAGGGCCTGGTGATAGTGATGTTTATAACAGGGCTACGGAGAATTTTCAATTCTGACTGGCTGAAAGGTGTGGATTTACTTTCAGTAATCAGACACCTGTGAGGCAGGTGTTTGTGTGTAGTTCTAATTGAATGTGCTGTTATTAAATTCTAGGTAAAGACGGCTACAATACAAGACTAATGGACTCATTCAATTTAAAATGCCTTGAATATTTTGGTGAATTGGCAAATCAACTTCAATTAAGAGGAGCTGTAAGCGAAAGAAGACAGAAGATGTGACCAAAACTGCCCAGAAAATGAGGCGGTGGTGTGTGTGTGTGTGTGTGACAGACTGCAGCAGCCTGTGTTGAGAGTGCTAAGTAGTGTTCTCTACTATATTATCAGATTAATCTCTATTTTTATGGGTTGAGTATGTTCAAAATTTGGTAGGAATCTGGAAAATTTCTTTCTCTCCCAGTTTTTAAACTACATATTGTCTTGCAACATAAAGGACAGGCATTCTGAGACCAGGAAACTATATTTTATGATTTAAAACAGACAAGGAAGATTGAAATTAGTTGTATAATACATATGGCATTTTGTTGGCAAGTGGCCGTCCTATAATCAGAAAAATATCCTCCAATACTCATGTATGAATATATGAGTGTGTCATATATTTTGTGTCTGTGTCTGCAGATGGTTGAATGAGGATTTTGAAAGATTTTGGGAGATATGTTCACCTTCTTTACTTTCTTTCTTGGACAGTGGAGAAAACTGATGAAATCAATTTGCACACTGTAGTGATGGAAAGTAACTAAGTGCATTTACTCTACTTGAGTATTTCAGTTTTATGCTACTTCTTTAGGTAAATATTGCACTATTTACTCCACTACATGTGTTTGACAGCTGTGGTTACAAGTTATTTAGATTAAGATTTTATATATCTATAAAGCTACAGCAGAAAAAGAAAAAGTAGATTATCTGTCATTCATGTCACTGTAGTCCTCAATAATAATAAAAAAATTAATACCTTTTGTACCACACTTTTCATTCATAGTGAAACTCAAAGTGATACAGTATAAATAACTAAAATACTAAAATACACTTATGCATGGTATACAGTAACTCAATGGAGCAGTTAAATCTACTGGTTCTGCTGACTCTACTATAATACTCCTCTGGCCCACACTGGCCGTAGGCACACTGAGGTCACAAAAACACACACAGAGGTCAAAGCCATGTTCAGCTCATGTGACTCTCAGGGCCCAACACACATACTCACATGGTTTCTAACCCCTGACCTTCATGACCCTGGGGTCAGCAGTTCAGGGAGTCTATGTGTGTGTGTGTGTGTGTGTGCACGTGTGTAAATGTGTCAACTGTCACATATGAGAGGTGAGTGTTATCACAGTTGCACATCTACAACAGACAAATTCAGGCCAGTCAAATTTCAGGGTTGAGAACTGTCACACTACTCTGGAGCTTCACTTCACTGTGAAGGAAAAAATCCATCTCTGAAAATCTAATCTGCTCTTTATTTCTTCACTACTGGAGAGACTAGAGTGCACGATTCCTGGGGCACAACATTTGCATTGCAGGGGTATTTCTGCACGCACACTTTCCCATGAGCATGTGCGCATAGATATTTCTTGATTAAGAGCTAAATGTCAGCTAAATGTTTTGTTTTTTAGATGATTCAATTTGTGCTTTCATCCTTCAGTTGCTGGACTCTAGGAAAGAGTGTCAAGTAGTAAATCTTGGTGGAAATGAAGCTATTTTTAAGATTATCCAACAAACAAAGTCATACATCATGATAAACGTTCTGTAAAGTACAATTTAGTAAACTCAGTACTGCCATGAACTATGTCAGTATCTGTATTGTATTGGCTGAAATCATCAATGAAATGATTGATTAGAAGATGTAAAAAATCCATACATTCCTATTAATATATTTAACATTAATATGCATATAGACTTAAGACATAATATGAATATCATATCAGAGTACTGTTTTAGGCTTGACATGACATCAGGAGGGTTTTGACTTTTAGAAATTATAAGCATTATATTTCTGACACGGCTCTACTCCCTTTGTCCACATTTTCAAATTCGACCTACCTTAAAGACCTTGCCCTGTTTCTGTTGTTAAGGTAACAAGGCCATGATCTATGGGGAAAAAAGCTTTTGGCTATCTCAACTCTGGTAGGAAAAAAAAAAAAAGAAAGTCAATGACCCACTGATGCAAAATTCAGCTGAGACCGACTGGCTGACTGGCCAGATGAATGGATGGCTGTATGGATTGTTTCTATATGCAGAACCTTAGGTCTTAGGATAAAGATACAGCTTTAAAGCAGGTAATACACTTCACAAGACACATAATTCAACCCAGTACTGTGCCCTTAGAGTAATTCAGACTCTTTTCTAAAATATTATCTGAATCATTTTGCAATGCTCAGATAAAAATAAGCTAACGAGGGTGTGTTCAATAGACCGTCCTGTTCTGTCCTGTTGAATTTCAACTGATATCATGAAATGATAGATTGGACTTCATCAGCAGATTGTGTTCATGTGTCATCACAGACACAACACAAGCACACCAATGAGTCCTGAAGCAAGTTATTGTTACTGATGTTACAAGACTATATAGTAGTTTCATGACATCACAACATTCCTGAGCATCTCCCTGGGATACTGAGGTTGAATCTCGAGATCTTCTAAACAAACCTGGAAGGCTGTCAATTATCTGAGATTCAGACACTCAATGTTATTCTGACAACAGTTAGCAGCCTTTGTGACAAGTAATAATAATAATAATAATAAACAATAGCACCATCAATAAAACACAGTGTTTCCCCTATAGTAGTACAGGCCTGGTGGGCCGCAAGGCCAACGAGAACCCCCGCCAGGCCAAAAAATATTTTTTTAAATGTCAAAAATAACGCCAAATATTCATTCATTCTCAAAACAATAGCGTTTGGGAGCCACTGAGCAGCGCTGTCTCAAAACGTGAGTTAACGTCTGTGTCGTTGCCTGGGAAACTGCAGGTAGCGTAACTGCTTTTAAGGAATAGGGCAGAGTGTAAGCAAGTGAGTGGTTAATGTGTAGCTGCCTGCTAATCCCAGCCCCCAAAACCAATCGAAAAACACCCCCCCCCCACACCCTGTCACCTTAGTTTTTTAGTCTGGATTTAGGAACCACCAGGAGAGGAGCATTTGAGGACCTCAGGGCCCGTGACGGCACATGGGGAGTTAAAAGGTCAGGAATATAGCTTGGAGCCAAACCCTTCTGGTCTTTAAAAGTGATAAGTAAAATTTTAAAATCAACAGGCAGCTAGTGCAAAGAAGAGGATAGGTGTAATGTGCTCTTGTTTTCCGGTACCTGTTAAAATCCTGGTGGCTGCATTTTGGATTAATTGTAGAGAGGAAAGAGACTTTTGGCTGCAGATGGAGAAAAGGGAGTTGCAATAATTTAGCTGTGATGAAATAAAAGCATGGATGACTGTTTCACGATTTTTGGTAGACAAAAATGGTTGAAAAGTTGAAAAAAGCATGACTGTATGACAGATTTGATGTGGCTATTCAAAGTGAGGTAGCCACCAATTAAAACACCAAGATTTCTACACTAATAAGATGAGAGTATGAACCTAGTATGTTTGTAATTTGAGTGTTGCAGGAGTCAGTGCAAAATAGAAGTATCTCAGTCTTTTTTGAGTTGAGTTGAAGGTAATTTTTGAGCTGTCCATTTATGAATGTCTTCCAGACAGTTTATAAGCAAAAGAAAACCATTGTAGTTATTGGGGTCACAGCTGAGATAAGTATGAAAATGGAAATTGATGTTTAGAGATCTTATGAGATGTCCCAAAGGCAGCATGTAAATGGTAAACAAAATCAAGCCAAGGACCAAACCCTGAGGTATCCCACAATGCAGCCTAGAGATTGAAGACCTAGACTCAGCAATACCAACACAGAAAGTCCTGTCTGTATGAGTTAAACCATTCAAGGGTCGTGCCAATGATGCCCACCCATTGCTCTAAATGGGACAAGAGGATGGTGTGATCAACTGCATCAAACGCTGTACTGAGATCTAGCAGAGCTAAAATGGAGGGACGTCCAGCGTCAACAGCTAAAAGCAAGTCATTCATGACCTTAAGAAGGGCAGTTTCTGTAATGTGATGAGCTCAAAAAGCTCATTGGAAAGATTCAAACAAAGTTATAATTCATAAAGGCTAAAAGTTGATTTGCATCAATCTTCTCCAGGACTTTGTCTAAAAAAAGGAAATTTAGAGATAGGTCTAAAGTTGTTGAAATAGTAGGGCACAATATCAGTAGAAAGGGAGCTATTTAAAATGTTCAGTATAAAAAGGGCAAATTGTGTTAAAAACTTCTTTAAAAAAATAAAAGGGGGAGAATGTCAGGAGGACAGGAGGAGGGCTTCATTTTGTTGACAATTTCTAACACTGTAGGTTAAGAGACAAGGTTGAAGAGATCAAAACGATTATTAGGCCTTGCGGGTAAACAAACTGATGGGGGATCTACAGGTGAGGTACGAATGAGGGGGATCTTTTGAGTAAAAAAGTTTAAAAACTCATTACAGGAGGAGCGTCTATTGAAGGGACAGGGGGAGCATCAGTGGAACGGCTTACAGTGTTAAAAAGCACCTTGGGATTAGAAATATTAGATTCAATGAGATGGGAAAAGTAGCCGCGTCTAGAGCTTTTAACCTCAGCATTAAAGAGCTTCATCAGAGCCTTTAAGGTCCTCATGGTGACCAGGGAGCTTTGACGCCTTCCACTGATGCTCTGCTTTATGACGTTTACATTTTAAAGCACAAATGTTTTCATTTATCCGGGGCTGGGACATGTTTAGTTTTCCTGGTTTTAAATGGTGCAATTTCATCAAGGATGGAATTGCAGATGATATTGAAATTAGTTAGATGCTCATACATTTATAATAAGGGCTCCATCTCACAGGGGATAGTGTTAAAGGTTTTACTAAAAATATTGGCAGAGGTAGAATTAAAAAACTCTAGACCGTAACTGTGTACGTGAGCAGCTAAAACAAGGAGGTAAAACCAAATTAAAACATATGCAATAGTGATCAGTAATACAAGGATCAGAACATGTCAAGTCAGATAATGTAAGACCACAAGATAAAACAAGATCAAGAGTATGGCCCTGACAATGAGTGGGCCCAGTCAGTGAGAGAGATAAATTAAAAGAATCAATCAGGGATAAAAATTCAACACTTAGACTGTTAAAGGGTGTAGCAGACATGAATATTAAAATCACTTAGAATTAAAAACCTGTCATATCTTGGTATTGAGTATTGATAGGAGCTCTGAGAATTCGTTTATAAAGCCAAAAGAAAATTTGGGGGATCTGTAGACTAGAAGGCACAGATGCTGGGTATTCCCCTTAAATACAAATGGAAGTGCCTAAAAGGAGGAAATAGTCCTAAGTCAATTCAAGAAAGATTGAAATTAATTCTAAAGAAAACAGCTACCAACCCCTCCCCCCTTCCCAAAAGTCTAGGTTGGTGAAAAGAGAAGCCAGGAGGAGAGGCTTCAATTAGAGAAGTTAAATCCTCACAATTTTCATAAGAATGTCCAGATGACCAGTGATAAAATGAAATTGTTACACACAAATGACTTATTTAACGGAGATCTTACGTTGAGTAGCCCTGTCTTGAATATATTTGGCATTTTGGCATGTGGGCAGTGGAGGAGACATAGGCCGACAGGGAATGTGAATGAGATTAGATGTTGTGACCATTCGAGGAGAGAAATGGCATGCTGAAGACCTGTTCCTTCTGTCACTGGTCACAACTGGAATGGTACTTTTAAAATGACAGAAAAGGCTAGCAGGACCCTCACTGTTTTAAAATGGGCTTTTCTGAGGAGAGGTTAAAGTGTGGAAAGGGTCATGCTGAGGAGTGTGTCAGAGAGAATTAAAAGTTATAAAATGGTTAAAATTAGAAACTAGTTGCTAGGTTCCTTTCTTATTTGGGTGAAGGCCGTCCATTCTCTAGTAGTCCTGCTTAGTCCAGAAATAATCAAAATTGCTGATAAAATGATATCCTGCTGCTGAACAGAAATTTTGCAACCACAGTCACTGGTGGAGGCTAAAAAGATGACTAAAAGGTTCAATGCTCTTTGAAAGAGTAGGGATGGCGCCAAACATTACACAGCTTTTTCCCAGACTCTCGATTGTGCAGCATAGTGATTCATTGTCCTGGTGCAACTTGGCTGAATGTCTATACATGATGTCATTAGTTCCGGTGTGTACTATTACAGCATGGACTGAGGGGTGAAGGTCGAGTGTTGGTGTAAGTTTAATAAAATCCTCAACCCATCCACTGCCAAGACAATATGTAATGGTGGACGGGAGTTTAATAAATCTTATGATGGAGGTTGGAAGGAAGTTGGCAGGTAATGGAAGTAGCAGATCTCGGCAAGGCATGGGGTGGTGGCACTTGACCGGGGGCAGTGGTCCTTGCAGCTGGAGGTGAACTGAGAGAAGCTGAAGTGGTAACTGGCTTGGCTACACTGGGTAACAGGTGATGGCGCTTGCTCCAAGGACAAACGGTTTTGGGGGTTGAGGTGAAGGAGTTGGTATAGGAGCCAAATGAAGAGCTGGGGCCAGAGCGCTTCCTGGGATGGGACCCGGGACTCTTATACCATCCCTCCAGGGTAGTGAGCTTAAGGTAGAGGTAAGGAGGGTATGCTATCTGCTAACTCCAGCAGCGGTGCATAGAAGTTTGAGCATGGTAGATCATCAGTGATGTCACGTTCACCAGATCCATATGGGTCAAAGAGGGGAAGTGAAATTTTTCTGTGTTTACCTTTTACAACTGAGACCCAGGAGGCAGCTTCTCTTTTTAAAAGTCTGTGTGTTCAGCTCTCAGTACTTTTGTAGCTGTATTGGAGCAGCGTTAAGTTACTACTGATGAAATCATTTCCTGCTGCTGCTGTTTCATATTAAAAGCTTTTAAATAACAAAGTAACAGGGGGACTTTTATTTTGAAGAATTTATAGGAAAGGACCACTGTCCAATGTTTCACATCTGCAACTTTGACCACAGCCATGATGTATACAACCTGCTGCTTTTCTAAATTGCTAAATCTCCCTCTTGAGAGAAGTGTTGCCTGTTTCCCCATGTACTCTCAACATGAAAGTACTACCAACTACAGCTGATAATGATACTGGATTTCTGAGGCCAATAATGATATTTTCGGAGTGAAAAAAATAAAATAAATTTTCAGAAGTTAATGTTTTATATAAACTCACAACATAAACAAATTTAATATAACTTAACAAGCTTAACTTTAAGCAAGACTATGTACCATATCTTCTGAGAGCAGAAGTAAAACAGTCTTCACTTACAGCTGTAAAGTTGAAGGCATAAGCATTAAAACGCCCCCTTTCTCGGATCAGTACAGGGGTTTTGCTGCTACAGCCTTACATGGTACACTTCTCGTATGACCAGTGGCTCACGTTAGCTAAAGTTATCATACTTCAGACAGATATTGCTGTGTTTCTGACATTAATGAGTCAGTTTGATGGCCTTATGATTCTTGTTGTTGCTGTTCACCAAAAGCTACATCAGCTGACTTCAACACATACAAATTTAAGGATCTTTTAAATTTGATTTTTAGAGAATTGTGACCAACATTTGTACTGAGCGGAACATTTAAAAGTTGAGTCAGTACCGTCTAGTGGACAAATTATATAAAGGTTTCTAAATTGCATTCAATTTAGAAACCATAATATATTATTATACATTCAATATTTCTGTACTAAAATTCATTGGTAATTATCAGTCTGCATATTTGCAGGTATCAAAATGTCTGCAATAAGCTAATATTAGCTGATATATGTCATTGGTTGGGCATGGGTTGCTGCACAAGTCGGTCTATTTATCAAAAAGTTGATTGATTGCAATCAAACTAATCATACCTTTATTGCAGTAAGGGTTTTTGAAGAAGCTCCTGTGCTGCAGCGTGACTTTATGTTTGTTTAATGGGAGCGGTTGACATGTGAGTAGTCAGAGCCAGATGAGCTGAGGGAGGTTGAAGATCAGTATCACTCCTTAGATCAGTTACAGGCACTGACACAGATGCTTGAGGGCAACTCAAGATCACACACACATAGGGTTCTTGTGCTTATTCTTGAGGGTTCTTGTGCTTATTCTATTAACAGTTATAAAATCAATTGCCTCGAATATCTATTTTCTGTATTATATGTAATTTCAGTAATAAAAGAATATATCTTGTCTGTTACCTCTGTTATAAAACTGCATAAAAATTTCCAAAGATATTCATATAAAAAGCAAGGCTCAACATTAAGGCTTCTCTGCTTGTCTGGGACTAGTGGATTTTTTGTAGGGCAAATGGAAGAGAAATTTACATGCCCCACCAAACAAGTTAAAAGTCATAACCAAAAATAAAAGTGTGCCTTCACATTATGTACCACTCATTACTTGGTTATTTAAGTAAATTAATACATTCACAATACCGATTTGAACAAAATGCATTTTTTCCCCACGATAATACGTCCAACTCAGAAGGGACAGTTCAGCGCAAAGGTTGTGTGTGTGGCAAGTGTAGTTGACAGAGAGAGAGAGAGAGAGCGAGAGAGAGCAGGTGTGTGTGTGAGGCTGGCGACTGGAGCAGAGAGTATGAAGTTAATAGTATAGCTGTGAATGTAACAGTGCAGTGTGTATGTACAGTTTAGGCTATTTGTCAGTGAATAAATGCTACAACTCCTCAACACCCAAGCCAAGTTCCTGTGTCCTGCTTGCCACCTGCTGGTTAAAGTGAAGGGGTTAGGCCCAAAGTTAGTGACAATGGGTTAGCTTAACCTGACTGGGCTCACTTAAGGTGGACTGACCTTTAAGGTGGACCAGCTATTCTCATTTTAGTGACAATCTCAGCTCATCTAAACAGGGAACGGAGAAATGCTGTTGAGTGTCCCCCAAGTTTTGCTCAGCACTCCTACACTGCATTTATTCCTCCAGTCTTTGTAACTGTAAGTGAGTCTAGCACATGTTTATCAAGAGACATTCCAAATGTCAAGCCATTGTACCACTTTCTACTGAAAGTTATACTGCTTTGATTCACAACACAGCCGTACCAGCATTTAACCGGAAATGTTACTAGGTCTTGAGGTGGGAAATTGGTGGCACAGATTACACTGAATATTGATCCCTGCTCCCTATTTTAAATCTTACAGGTTAAAGATCCGGAAATACTGAAAATGTTAAATTTAAAGTGTGTTCTATAAGAATAAAAAAAAGTTTAATGGACACACAAGTCAAGTGATGGATAAATACACTAAAAGATGCATGTAGACATACATGCTGCTCATGTGAATATGTCTCACAAAATACAGAAAGGAGAAGTGAAACAATGTGAAATTGCAGGAGAGGAGAGGAAAGGAGAGGAGAGGAGAGGAGAGGAAAGGAGAGGAGAGGAGAGGAGAGGAGTGGAAGTCAGCGGACCGTGACACTTCAGACATATGGGAGGACCGAGGAGAGACGAGGGGATGAATAGAGAGTTGGTGAGAGAAATGGAGAGACGCAGAAACAGAGGGAGAGGGAGATATATCCAGCTGTTTGTCCATCCTTGCTTTGCTGTAATGAGCCCATGTTTGGCTCTATGGAGCATCGCCAACGCCTCATCTAACTTCTCCAAAGTCTAACAAGCCAAACTGCTATTTAGATTTACCTCCTACCAGCATTGAACCGGACCCAAACAACTAAGCACATAACAGCGTGGTGCTCCCTTAAATGGACACTTTGACATTTTGAATTTTAGCTGTTTATTTTTCTGTAACAGACACTTGTCAGCATGTGGGGAACATTTTTGCTTTTAAGTTTTCATAAAATGGCTTGGTGGCATTGTTAGCGTTGCTGAGCATATCTTCCACTTGCAGCCTGCTGTGCCCTTTCTGCTGAAATGAGGGAAAGCTTATAAGTCATTTCAAATATACCTGGTGAAGACTCTAAACTTCTTACACAACCATGTTCTTTTCTATGATTACAGCTAAAAAAAAAACCACTGACCTTTTTTTTTTTTTTTTTTTTTTTTAACAAAAAAGCAGCATCTTTTTTATGTGCAATGAAAAAGTGCATCCAGTATGATATTTGACTAATTTGTGGCCGACTAAATCTTGATTTAGAAAAAAAAAAAACTGCTCTAAACTAAAATCTTTATTTCGTTTTGTTGATAAAATGTGCCATGCTAATAAAACGCTATTTTTGTCCCCATCTGATCAGCATTTATCCATCACTGAAGCCCATAACTGATTCCTGTGAAGCATAATAAGCTTAAATATGTTAACGTGACAGTTTCATTTGTAAAAACACAAAAAAACAAGTTTTATGTTACTGAACTGCATTGTTCACTTGTTTGTTCAAGCTGCTGATCTTCAGGGGACACACGTCCTGGTTCTCCACTGAGGAGAACCATACAGCCCAACTTCTTTAAACTCAGTTATACTCACAAATCCATTCTTTCAGGATCATTACCATAATGATACAGAAATAAACAATACAGATACATAAAAATATAGTTAGTTAACATAGTTAAGTTAACGTTGCCGTAACTTAAAAGGTACCTTGTGGAGTTTTGATCACTATCAGTGCTATAGAGCAATGTTTTTATGAGTGGTTCCCTGTTTCATTTGTATCATGCACAATGATGCACATGCACAAATTGGAGCAAAGTAATATACAGTTCTGCTGCTGGTTTCACGCTGTACTGTTAATCAATGGTTGATGGTGGTGATGTGCAAAGAAACATGACAGTGTGCCAATGAAGGAAGTGAAGACGAAGACTGCAAGCTAGCAAACAGAAGTAAACAATGCACAATTTAAACTGATCAAAAATGCCACATAATGTGTATTGGTGAGTAACTCTGAATGTAAATATAATTTATTTGTTGACTAGAAAACTCCACTGGGCAACTTTAAGACAATTAACTATGTGTAAGTGTGTTTTCATGAGAATTTGATGTCAGTAGAACAACAGAAACTCCATTTTTCTTTATAAACACCAAACTTTGACACAAATGTTTAGGGATCATAAGTCACTAAATACTCTTTACACCTTTAGCACTTCCCTACCAGTAGTAAATTCAACATCAATAGTTCCAATGAAAACTGTTGAGGTGACAGCAGAAGGGAGATATCCCTAAGAAAACCAAAACTATCTACATGGCCTGATACCACAAGGGATAAGTCAGGAAACATATTTTCAATGATTTGGGTGAACTGACCCTTCAAGAAGTCTTGAGCCACATTCTTGTAGATTATGTTTTTATGATGGTGTTTTTATTACTTTTAATCTCAAGTTTTATTCATAATTCATTGTTTAACAAACTCAACTTAACTGACATTCACAGCATTTAAAAAGCAGGAGATATGTGTGATTTGAATGACTGTATATTGGGATTATGTTGCGATACAAACTTTAATGCAAGGAAAGAAAGTATCTACTAGCCTTAACGGTATTTTGCAGTTTGACATGATTGTTCTACATTTCCCTTTTGATATAAAAAACAAAACAAATGAAGCTTCATCATACTTCAGGGATAATGACCTGAACTGCTGAGTATTATTGTGACACACCAGTTTTGAGTTTAGCAACAGAGTCTACCCGCACAACGTGATTGAACAAAATCCTCAGTAAAACTGAACAAAATCCTTAACTGCATGTCTTTAAGTCATTAATATTTAATCATTATAGTCTAGTAACGACCTAGAGCTGTAGCTATATGAGCTACTGCAGGGTTAGCGAGTTAGCTTGCTAACTAGGTAGGCTAGGCTATTAAGCTTGCCAAGATGATACAAGAGCCCTAATTTTGCTTTGGTCAAATCTAATTTTGGAGGTGGCTATTTGAACCATACTTATTCATAAGAGAAACTCATTTTTGCTCTTTTCATATAGTTCATACTGACAATAACAAAAATAATTTAAATAATAAAAAATACACCAGACTTATCCTACAGACCTGTGATGAACATATTTTACCTTCTTTTTTACAGCCATTCAAAACAATTTTTTGCAGGATTGCAGTGTTAGTGTTGATCCAGACACAGAAGCATGGAAGTAAATGAAATAAATTTCAATTTGAGGCATTACTATATGAAATGTAAGACAAAGCTTTCCAAAAATGGAGAGAATGTGTTAAAGATTTTGTTCAGTTTTACTGAGGATTTTGTTCAATTGTACTAACTTCATTTTGGAAAACTTAGCATACCTCAGAAGAAGTACAAAAGAATTTTAAAAGAAGCACAGGAGCAGCACACTGATGATGTCAGACGGCTGTGATTGGTTGATCGCAATGTTGGTCCAGGAACACAGTGTTGGATGTTGATCCAGGAACATGTCCTACTTGGCTAAATCACGTCATGCATTTTTACCCAGAGTTAGTCTGCTAACTAAGCTCAGCAGCCACTAAGTGAGAGGGGATAAAGTGTCGGGACCCCAAATGCATGTGTGATCCTCTTAACCATCAATCAGCGCCACACTCAACAACAACAGGCTGGCAAAGCAAACACGATCTGGGTTCTCATCAGCATCCTTCTTATTCAGTATGTTTACTATGTTTCTATCAGCTCTTCATCCTCCCCTTATATGCACACATTTAAAGTTTGAAAAACTGATGCTTTATGAAAGAAATTAGTTTTTAGGTGAGATACTGGTATGTTTTATTTTTTTTTTTGAATGTATAATTATATATTACATATAAATATAAATAATACAGTATGTTCATTTTGAATAAGATAACTGTACTATAAAGTTGTAATACTGGTACGACCAGCTAAATTATTGCAGATGACATCTTTGTCAGATATTCCTCATCAACCAGGCTGTTGGCTCCTAAACTGATTTATTCTGACAAAATTCTTCTATCTCACTAACAACAAAGTTGAAGTTGAACAGGTCATCCAAGTTCAGCTTTGATCATCAATAATCTGATCTACTATATGTAGGCTAGAGCAATGTAAAACCAGTTAATCACCATCTTTGGCCGGTGTTCTGTCCTGTGTAATGTGAAAGGGCATACTTGTAGTAACAAACCTGCTGAGAATAATCACCAACTCTGAAGTTTCCCTCTACGGAGAGTTTTAGTGTCTTTCAGCTCATTGTTTTGGTTTTCTGGCACATAACTTTACCGTTTTGGTTCACTTTCACCAGTCTCATCAGCCTAGTTTTGATACACAGCAGGCAACTGTTTTCAATGTAAAAGCTTGGATAAAGCTACTGCACTACCTGCTCATTACGGCAGACCAACAAAGTTAGCAACTAGCATTTAGCTGCTACCGAGCCACATATTTCTCTTATGATTAGGTGGAGAGCAAAGCAGAGATAAATGGAGGGTGAATATTGGATTTTCATTTGTCAGGTGGCCAGGAACATGACTCCCTCAATGTGCTGGATGTGTAAATAGGCTATTGTTTGTTAACACGTTGCCGTAATTACTTTATATGGTGACAATATGTCAATGTTGTGTTTACAGTTTGCTGTACTGCCTCCTAGTGGACAAAGAAATTCAATTATTACTGCTTTAATGCTTAGCACATTGGTTCCCAACACACAGGTTGCAGACAGGTACTACAAGACAGAGAAAAAAAACATTGTGCAAAATAAGTTGGGAACCTTATCAAAGCAGTCTAAAAGTACTGTTAAACATTTTTGATGTTGCCAACAGGAAAGTTATATTTAGAAATGTTTGGCCTTGGGTTTTATTAGTACTGGCACCTGATTCATCCGCTATACCAGTTTTAATTTCCCATACAATACAAAGTCTTCATATACTGCCATATACTGCATAGTTGAAATAATTGCTGTAACTCTTCAATAGGCGGCAAAATATAGAATCCCTGTGAAGCATGCTATGGTCAAGGCAAGCTGCGTAGAATAACCCACAACTAACTCTCTTTAACAGGGCAGTACACCATGGCATACAATAATTTGTGACACAAATACTTTGTAACACTAATAATTGTACATTTACAAAATTACACCGCCGAACTGCATGCTGGGTACAGCTTGCTAGCTAGCCAGGTAGCTCCATTATTGAGATTCTGGAGATTAAGATTGACATTTGGGCAAACGAGGCCTCGCGTATAATGACGGTTATCAGGGCAACCTCCGTCAGCCTCCTGCTGCTTTAGAAATAAACATGATTTTTACATGAATTGCTTAAGAAGCTTGTGCATCTGAACATAAGTAACACAGGAACAATCATTTATTTAATCTACAAAGAACTAGAAATTCTCTAGCATGAACAGACGCTGAGCTATCCACAGCCTCAGACGTAAAGAAACCAACATGCAAATTGCATAGATCTCTACGCCATAATGCTGCTACAGAGGGCTAGTTCCTGTTTACTTTCATACCACCCAGCACTAGGTTTTACATTTGCCCTTTACATCATGTCAGTGTTATGGATATTCCTGTTATCCCTGATAACAAAGCACTGATGTACTGTATGTGTGGCTGCAGTGTCCAAAATTAACTTTTTGACCCACCTGCCAAGGGGACTGGTAGATGAAAAAAATCCACCAGCCGAGCATATTTCTTACTGGCCAAAATAACAAATTGCCTTTTTGTGTCACATATACAAACAGTTTTGCAGCTCTATTTATACACATGTAAAAAACACATATGGTGCACATGTCTACACTGTATAAGGACAAACATGAGTGATTGAGTAATTACATATTTTCAAAATTTTACAGTTGCTGATATATCTATAAATATCTATCTAATGTAAACAGCAGGCATACATCAACCGCCATCAGGAAAGTTATGGATTTCAACTTAAACATTTATTTTATTTATTTAGTTTATTGTACATTGCTACCAATGATCTCTAATGCTGTTAATACAATCGGTTTCTGCTATGATCTATGAATAAATTAAAATATGCTTCCAAAAAAACACAAACTTGCTTTTCCTTGTCCCCCACCTCTGTTGCTTCCTGTCATTAGCACGTAATCAACTATAATTGAATACATTCATTAACCATGTGTGTGCATGTGTGTGTGTGTGTGTGTGTGTGTGTGTGTGTGTGTGTGTGTGTGTGTGTGTGTGTGTGTTTGCACCTGCACATAAGCAAGCTTGTCTGTTCACATGCATAGGTAATGTTTGCGTTGCCTGGCAGCAGAATAGACCAAAGATCAGAGCAGAGATTATTATCTCTCTAATGTGATGGCACTGAATAATAGTGTGGATCCAATTCCATTAATGGGGAAGGTGACTCCTTTACTCAACAGTGACTAAAAATAGGACTACGGGTCTCACCAGCTTCCCGTGAGGTGTGGGATTTGTTCTCTGATAACCTGCACGCTGACAGAAGTTAAATGAAAATAAAGTTATAAAAAGTCTTAAGTCACCAGTCAGGTCAGAGGATCATTTTCAGTTCAGTGAGCCGAGCGAGGCGCTGCCAGGGTCAGTGGTTTGTGAACATGAACACTCTCATACTGCTTTGAGGGCTTTGGATTCGAGTGCCAACCTTGTGACACATCTTTTACCCTCATATGAACTTCACAATGGTTATAGTGGTGCAAACCCTACTTTTCTCTGAACATCATTCCTATTTTTGGAAGTGCTAACAAGTGGCCAACATGGCCCGACTAGAGGCAATTAAAATGCTCAGTGAAGTGCGAAGCAGGGCAGATGGTCGGGCAAAACGTGGCACAGTCCAGCTTGATGCACAACTGGTAAGACAGGTTTTCTTTGCTAAGGTCTGAGGCACAGTGTGCCTTCCATCAACACACTGAAATCAATGTATCTTCAGTGATATAATGATTCATTTTAGCATGTTGATTAAATTATGTTCTCTCCTAACCCATTTTGAGCCCACATTTGATTGAAACCAAATGACAGCCAACAAATACCAAAGAGAAGCTGTCATTTCAAACAGCAGCACGGAGTCATACGCCAGACAGGGAATAAAGTACGACATGAACCTTGAGCAGGTTTATGTAACAAGGAACGGCTAAAAATAAAAACAAAAGTCATCTTTTTCTACTGTTTTAGATTATTGAGTAAGTAAAGGAGCCTGGTCACAGAGAGATTCCTGGATAAAAGCTGCTATGATCAGAACAGAAAGGAGAGCGGTTGAAACAAACATAAAAGAGAGCAGGGAGTGGTGCAACTGATGGGAAAATTAAAGTTACATTTGTTTAACAAGACCACAATGCACACTGCTACATGAAGCCTCAGGGTCATGACACTGAGCCAACACTTTGTTGCGATGAAGGCAAAGCAATTCTGCCAATAATAACAACCGCTGTCGTTCTATTAAAGTACTTTTAGCCTGTTGCACCAGTGGTCCTAAAATTCAGTCTCCAAGGTCCAGACTGCTTCTTATTTTTGATTCTGCCGGGAAGTTTTTCATTCTAGATGCCTAATCAGAGACCTAATTGGACTGAGATGCCAGGTGAATCTAAACTAGCAGGCGATAAAGAAAACCTGCTGTAGACTGTGTCACAGACATGGATTTTGTCCTAGGAACTGACACCTGTCCCAGCTGAAGCCAACAACTTCACTAAGATCTCAAAAACCTGACAATAAGAGCCTTTACTTCACTTGATGTATTTGACTGCAAGGTTTTTTACTACTAGGGGTTTTTTAATCATATGTACTTTTAAAAGTAATATGGGGGGCATTATTATGGGTTGGACAACAGTAGAGAGACATGCAACATAGGTCCCTGGGCAAGTGTTTTTCCATCCTGGTCCTGGGGCACCCCTACCCTGCATGTTTTAGATGTTTCCCTGCTCCAACACACCTGATTCAAATGTCATTAACATGCTTCTGCAGAGCTTGATGACAAGCTGATCAATTGAATCAGGTGTGTTGGAGCAGGGAAACATCTAAAACATGCAGAGCAGGAGTGCCCCAGGACCAGGATGGAAAAATACTGCCCAAGGCCACCAGGACATCCCCTCTTATGTAGACTCAACTGGGATTGGACTTATTAAGTATTAATAAGTATTAAAATCTGCCAGATTGATTTAAATGTATTTTAATGAAAAGACTACAATCACACAAAAGCAAAAGCAAAATCCAAGTTGTTAGCGTTTTCTGTTGCTGTGAAATGTTTCTTTAAATATCAATAACATTTGTAAAAATGTCAGTAAAGCAAGAATCTGAGTGATCTGGAAAACCTCCCCAAATTTGGACAATGGACAGCGAACAAGGTTAAGTGCATTTCTTTAATTATACATTCATATATACTTGTAATCAATATTCTTGGAGCGTTTCATGCCTTTATCAGCTAGACAGTACAGAGATGGCGGGAAATGAGGGGAGAGAGATTGGGAACGACATGCAACAAATGTCCCCAGCAAGGAGAGAGAAGTAATATTTCTAGGACTTTCAGGGGCCCTGGGTACAATTTAGTGTGGATGTCCAATTCTTCCCAGTCTATCAATAATAACTGAGTCAGACTGGTGTTTAAAACATTGCATTTTACTGTTATTATACAATGTAAACAAACAAATGATATTAAGACACAGACTGGAGGCTGTAGACAGAAGACCTTCACACTGTTAAATGCAATAACTCAGCAGGTTACACGGCAGGTGTATGGCAGCCATAATGAAAAGCTTTGTAGTGATTAGTCTGACATATCATTGCTAATTCAGCCTATAGCCTCTGTTTGTAAACAGGAGTGTCTACATCATCATCATCATCATCATCCTCCCTGCGCCCATCAGCACTCATGTCGCACTGTGGTTAGGCCTCTAACTTATGATGCCATGTCTCATTCTTAACGCCGTTACCGACAACAGAAAGTGACAACTGAGATAACACCAGACAACGACAATGCATCCGTCCTCACCGGGAGAGTAGAGCCTCGCCAGCTGCCGGGCCCCGGCGTGCTGCGGTCCCCAGCGAGGTGCCGCGCTGCGAGCAGCCGCCCCGTGCTCATTCCCGTTCGGATCCTCCTCCGCCATGGACCGGTGCCTGATGTCGGTCTCGGAGAGAAGCGACGCCGCCATAACTCCTGCCCGCTGCCCGCCCTGCTGCCCCCCGCGTTGGCTTTCAGCTATAAGACATCAATTATAGATCTGTCTCAGTCAATAACGGCTTGGTTTTGTTTGTGTCTCGGCCTCCGTTGGCTGTGTTGTGGCTGGATGGAGGCGGGAGGCTGAGCCAACTGATGCTGGCGGGGATGTAACGTTACCGGAGAAGACTCGTGCCACCCGGAAACACACGGACGGAGCTGCGCTGACACACAGACCTATTTCACGGTTTTAACTGCTGCAGCTCCTGTCATGAACCGCTGTCAGCTTCTAACTTGAAAGACTGAGTCCAGCTATTGTTTTCCACCTGCACACGGCGCTCTGTAGGATGCTTACTGTTAACAAACTTTATTTCTGCGTCCAGCTCAGCTGTCACTTGGCGGCAGGGACCGTCCACATTTTGCACTTCTGATAAAAAAGTGGAATTGGTACCTAAAATAGGTGCCGTGTGCAAATTCCATACTGAATAAAATACAGTGTGCCAGTATACTATGTCCTAGTCTTCATAGTATATTGTTTTTGCAGTTTGTAGCGCAGAAATCAACACATTTGCCTAAACAGTTTCAGATAATAAATTTTCCATCAAAAACCAGCGAAAGTCAGAAGTTTTATTTTCCAGATGTGGGCTGATCTCCCATTTCCTTTGTGCATTGCATTGTGGGAGAGTAGTGTGCATCAATATTTATTTTAAAATTATGCTTTTTTAAGTAACCTGTACAGTATTTTGTCCTTGTCCCAGTGTGCACACACTACAGGCCTACTTCAAACTGCCTACAATTAGCATGTAGTATTGATTTGGGACATGGCTAGTTTTTGGTGCATGGAAATTAGAGCATCACTTGTTTTAGCACTGACTACATTTACATGCACAAATTTTCCCATACATTTTTGCCTCATTCCAAAAAGGACAATATTCCTACTAAGCTGTTTACATGGCTGATGAAAATGAATATTCTACTCAGATTCATCACGTCAAAATATGGAAAAGTGGAACGGCTGGAGCTGCACGGGCCATTTTGCTTCTTTGCGTCAAAACAGGATTTTTTCTAAGTTTTCCACCGGTAGTGGACTCATTCGACTGTGCAAACACAGCCCTTCTCTTTGATTTGTTCAACCACCTTCTTTAAAAGGCGTTGCAATATTTGCGCATATCCAAAAACCTGTTGATATCCAAGTCTTTGAAAATGTTTAAAAGTAAGTGTGTTTCTCCTTCCAACCAGAAATGTGGACTTTTCCTTTGAGCATGCATCTCTACTCCAGCTTAACAAACTGTTGGCTAGTTGGTTTGTTACAACACACATAGCCGACCGTAAACAGGCAAGAGGCTGTATGTCAGAAACTGGGGTAAAACGGCAAATGAGATGCATATTCTGAACGTGCTGTATACTGTACATGTCCAAAGAAATGCTCCTAAAATAAGACCTGATTCAGAATATCCATATAGAATATGCTGTTTACATGACCCATATCAAATTCAGAATATTGACATATTTGGAATAATAGTGGGATATTAATGTGCATGTAAACGTCGTCCTTGTTAACTTGTTATTGAGTCAGTCTGAATCAGTTTTTCTTTCCAAAATGAAAGGATCCCTACATTTCACACCCTGTTAGATCCTTTTAAGTATGTGCTGCTTAAAAATAACAAAAAGAAATAGATCCTTTAGCTCCTTTCTGTAACGTCAAAGTGGGAAATAAAATGTTTTCTGTAACTTACAATCACTCACATATAAAAAAAAAACAATTCAGTTTCATTTCTATCTCTGTAATAGTGCTAGAAAGTTTTGTTTTTTCAGTATTTTCAGAGGTTAATAAAACCCAAAAAGTTATTATGTTATACAGTACAATGAATTCATGACAACACTGCACATGAACCTACACAGGAAAGTATCATTGTTCCGCTAATACACAAGCAAGTGTAGCAGACAAACAGATTTTGTGTTTTGCTAATGGGCACATTCATCAGTTCCCTCTAGTAAGGTTGGGGTTGTTCGGATGACTGGTTTCAGGGAATGGGTACACCACCTATCAGCCTTCTGGCAGGGAGAGCATCAGCAGCTGCAGGAACTCAGCTGACACGTGGATACTGCTGCAACAGAAGGTTTCACCCTGCAAAAGATATACATTTTAAGAAGTCATTCAGTCTGGTTGTGAGTCACAGCAGTGGTGGTTACAGCAGTTTTGCTACTGCAGGAGTCACCCTAACATATTTTAAAATCTTTAACTGTGATGACAATATGACATTGTCTTTCCTATGTTCACATTTGCAGTTGTAACACGTGGATACTGTAGGAATGATCCACAGATGTTTAGTGGGCATTCAAGCATTCAAAAATGTAACTGAACATAAACAGGGAGTGAGGTTTTGCAGAATGGCTCAATATCAATGTTCTGTTTGGAGGTTTACTGTACCATGGTGGTATAACACAAAATACCATAGACCCGAAATAAAAAAGTGGCCCTAAATAAAGTTGTTCTTTATACTACAAGTGTTGCTGGAGTCTTGACACTTTCATATAGCAGCTTGTCACAGGACTTGGTGGATCAAACATCTGATTTAATCCAGATCTTACATTCATCAGGTGGCCAGAGAAGAGAGAATTCCCTCACTGTCCTTTTACTTGCAATAAACTTTGTTAAAGATACAACATCGTATCTTTCTCTTGCCTTTGGACATTTTCTCCTACGCACCTGCCAACAAGAAACTAAAAGTGCTCATGAGACTTTACAGTTAAGATTTGAATTCATCACGTGGCCAGAAACACATCCTCCATGCCATGCTCATGATGTTCTGGATAGATATGTACATAAGTAGGCAGTTGTCAGATAAGTCATATCAATTTGCTAAGCCAATCGTTCATTAACACTGTTGTTTCAGAAAAAATGTACAGTGCTATCATCATATTTGTGCAATTTTAGTATCCAAAATAACTGTGCGCTAAGAAGTACTGTTAACACTCCTGGAACTTATATCTGCGATGTGTAATTTTCATATCAACGTAGGGAAAAGAGGTTTCATGTTTGCTGCTCTCTTATTGTAACATGCTTTAGTCACACACCAACATCTCATCACTCTCTTTTAAAACCACTCTTCATTATTTTAAGGTGAGAAAATCTTTGTAGTGTTTATGTTACATGGTCGGATATGATTGTTTTTTATTCTTCCAACTTATTATCAGAGTTATCTATTTTATTTATCTATTTATCTAATTTAATTTGTAATATATTTATTTTGTATCAGTTTGTTAAATATTGTTTAGTAATGGTACACTGCTGTTTTTTTGTTTGTTTGTTTGGCAATTTTAAATAATTCCTGCAATCTCATCAATGTTCCTTAATTGATTATCCTCTCTATATTTGAACTATTTTATTATAAGTCTGAATTATACTTTTATAATTTCTATGTTGCTGCTACCTTGGTCATGCTTATGAAAGATTTCAAATGTAAATGAGACACTTTTCTGGTTAAATGAAGTTTGTATTACATATATCATTTTCCCTCCAGCAGTCATTTGCAGCATTGATACACATTATAAGCTATAGAAAACACATTAGACGTTACTTCTTTTCAAACAAGCAGCTTGTGTATATACTCAGAGTTTATTGTGGCAAAGTGTGATCAATCACACAGTGATTCACTTTGTGAATGAAGTCCCAGAGTAAACTGACACCACACAGACTGACAGCACATTCCCATGACTCATATTTTCTGTTTTGTGGCAGTGGAGATGGAAGTATTTTGCCAACAATTGTTAGTAGCAGTATGTTTTTAAGCTGCTGGTATTTTCCATACATCAGCGCGTGTTGGTCAACATTAACTTTGTTGTATCTGTTGGCCTTATTGTAGGCTACATTTCCATTCCTGTTTCCTCTAAATGTGGCTCTAAATTTTAGTTGTTCAGTTGTTTTCAGTCTCAACTTTGTAAACAGAGAAATCTGAAATTTAATAGTTATTTTGTGTGACTGATCATGTCAGACAAATGAAATCTCCCTGACTTTGCTTGACTCCAGTTCTCATGTGCAGGTTGGCCGTCTTATAAACAGTCAGTGAAGGATCAGTCAGAGTCAGTGAAAGATGGCAAATGATAATATTACCTGATAATACACCCACACTCACACTTTAACCCCTTTCGATTAGGTGCTAGGTGTCATTAGGTGGCAGACTTGTCTATGAGCTGTGAGCAGATAAATCAAAGAGGGATTTTTTTTCCTCTGTAGATTGTTTGTTTTTAGAGGTCTGATGACATGTTTCACAAGGAAAAAAAGATTAGAGAAAAGACAGAAAAAACATGTTGCAGATATATTTTACTCCTTTCACATTAAGTCATCGTGTGACCCCTTGTAAGGGTCTTAATCCCAGGTTGGGAGCATCGTTCTTAGTGTTTTCAGTACATTATATTAAGCAATTTGAATGGCTTTTGTGCATGATGAAATGTGCTGTATGAATAATTTGCTATACGATTCGTCTTGCCTTTTAAAATCTGAACTGGGTTTATGGATGTTGATCCTTCAATTTACCATCACATGTAGCTCTGAATCTCTCTCATTACAGTTCCTACAGTTTCCATCTGACTTGGATAGTATTATACTTGAACATTAGCGATATTAGGGATTGATGACACATCAGTAAATATGAATGCAAGTTCACAGATGCATTTCTTTCAAATAAATGCACATCACACAGAAATTCTTTATTTGTCATTTATTTATTTGTTTTATCTTTTTTTGTCTGTACTAGATTATTGCAATCTGGTTAATTCACATTTAAAAAGCAGTCATTGACCAGACGCACTGAAATCGATGATATTCATTTTTACAATAACCATTATAGGCCCCATAGAGACTGGAAAACCCAATCCAAAAAAGAAACATCTGTATGGTTTTCTGCACTTTATTTTGTTTGATGTCTTTTTTCATAGTAATTACAAAAAGGAAAAAATATATATAACAATAATCATAAAAAGGAGAGTTGGGGGGAAAAAACTCAGGAATATTACGACTGGCAAACAAACAATCACAACACAGCACAAGTACCTACTGACGGCGAGAAATGAAAGGTACAAAAATGAAAAAAAGGAAAATAAGCGCATATGGCAGAAAGAAAAATCAAAGAAATTGGTACCTATGAAGTTGAATACAATAAGCAACTGAGGGGACGAGAAAGTGAAGCTTTTTCCTACAATCTATTAAAAAAAATCCAAAACAAAGGGTGTTTTCTTGCTTTTTTTCTTTTTATTTGTTAAAAAAAAAAATAAAATGCATGACCTGGGGAACGATGGGTGGGAGGACAGGAAAGGAGAAGGGGAGGAGGAAGAAGCTGGTGGGGGGGGGGGGTTTGGCAGGGACAATAAAAAATACTGCACGTACAATACCGTTTTTCACTCCTCTCTTTCCTTCATCTAGCTCTTACCGTTTCTCTCACCCACTTTTTCCTTTCTTTATTTAATAGCATATCCCATTAATATTCCTTTCCCCCGCTGCTCCTAATAGCCGCGCCCAGTGGCGCGATCGTTAGAGTTTTACATGTGAGTAGCAAATGACACTTTGATTGGCTGTGATGTGGAGATGGGGGTCCCCTGCCGGCTCCGGGTCGGGGGCCCCGGCTGAGCCGAGAGATCCTGCCGGGCCTCGGTCTCACTGTGCGTGCTGACTCAGTGTGTGGTTCTGGAGGGAGAGAGGGAGAGGGAGAGATAGAGAGAAAAAGTGAGAACACATGATGAGAGAAATAATGGGCTACGTGAACATACTGCTTTCCACTTGCCCCCCACCCAATAATAGAACAGAGGAGAACAGAAACACAACTGCCTCCCACAGTACAGACAGCAAGGCCTCCTCGCTTTATACATAGTCTGATGAAAGAAGAGAAAGAGAATAGAAAGGAAGAGGAGCAGACAAGACCATTCATAACCTCAAATGTGGTATTGTTGCTTACACAAAAGATTTTGAGAGAGAAGAAAAAAATATTTTGAAACAGTGTAATTGTACTGATGATATCAGTCATATACAAATATCTGGGAGCAGATTTTAACAGACGCATGGATAACTTACTAGACAATGTTAGACACTGTCAGTGGGGGTTGGTGTGAGAACTACAGATCATGTGAGACACACGTACTTAAATTCTTGCACATTTTGCCAAAATCACAGCTCCATAACTGAAAACCTCATCAACCAATAAAGCAGACCAGGGTTCTGGTCAGAACCAAATCATTACAAATCATATTTGTTCTGTGTTTCTTGTCTGTGGGATCCCAGTGCCTCGATTTGTTTATTCAGATATGTGAAGCCCTGGTGTCTTTTGATATTGTGATTAATATTTTACAGAGACCGTCTCCATACCTCGGAGACGCCTACACTCACTTCTCTCTGAGGGCATCAGTGCGCTACACATCAATACATAATCACAATGCAAAAACACCTTTATTCAAAATTAAAATTCACAACAGCAGTTAGAGCACAAAGGGAGACTGGTGCAGCGATCTCTGGGTAAAAACTCAAGTGCAGGAACCAAGATTCACAGAAGGATTTGTATGCACAAATGAGTACAGGATAGTGCACATGCACATTATAACACCTTTAACTTTACTTACTGAAATATAAATACTGTACATGTTAACAGTCCTACAGTATACAAGGACTCTTGTGCACAGAAATGTGCAAAAACATGCACTTGTTCACTCATGATCTGTCTCTCACTCTCTCTCTCTCTCACACACACACAAACACACACACACAAACACACACACACACACACAGAGTCCTCCGTGGCACACACACACACACACACACACACACACACACACAGAGTCCTCCGTGGCTCCTCCATATCAGCTGCTATGGGGAACTGAACTCATGATAATCTGGATTTGCTGGTTTGGAACTTGCATCACATCTAAAGCTGGGGAGATACCGTCTGTGTAGTGTGTGTGTGTGTGTGTGTGTGTGTGTGTGTGTGTGTGGAAGATGGGGAGATGATTGGAAAGATTTCTTTGGGAATTTGTGTGTGTATGTATCAGAGAAATTTCCTCTAGGATGCTTTCCTCCTCTCCTCATTTTCCCCAGACTGTAAAGCTTTCTCCCTGTGAAACAATGTTCCCTACATCTCTCTCACTCTCTCACTCTCTCTCTCACACACACACACAAATTCCCTATGAAATCTTTCCTATCATCACCGCTTCTTCGCACATACACACACACTCACAGACACACACAACACACAAAATTCCCAGTGAGATCTTCCCAATCACCCCCACCTCCCCCCCACCACCACCACCCCCACCCTTTACCACCACTAAAAGCAGCTTTCTCAGATTAATCACTCTCTCTCACAGATAGGCCCCACTACGGAGAGAATAAAAAGGACAAAAAAGAACAGCGGATGGGAGAATGAAAAAAAAAGGAGGAGGGGATAGGGGGATGAACGGAACAGAGAGGCGAGGAGGGGTGGATGGGGACAGAAATGTGAAGGATTATACGTGGTTTGGGGTTGATAAATACTTATTTGTCATTCTATGGCCCTTATCTTGCTGTGCATGTTTCGTTGAGCCCTTTGGTGTGCGAGTGTGTGTGTGTGTGTGTGTGTGTGTGTGTTTGAGAGTGGCTGTCACTCGGCTTTAGAGGCCAAGCTAGCCCGTCCAGGGGAAAGCAAAGGGTATTAATGCCCTACACACACACTGGAGAGGCCTCTGCACACACATAAATGCAGGACTGTAGAAGGCTGTCAGAGAAACGGGTGAGCAAATAAGTAAAATAACGAACGGGACAGTGAAAAATAAGTGTCTGTTCCCGTATGTGTGTGTGTGTGTGTTTCTGTGGAAGCCTCTCCAGTGAGGAAGCAGATCTCATTGGGAGCCACTGACCCCATTATGATAGAAAACCCTCCTCTCTCTTTTCCTGCCTGTCTGCTGCCTCTCGCTTTATCGCTTTCTCTGGTCCCACACCAAGCTTCCTCTCACCACCAGAAGAGGTCAGGCTCATTCCTCTTTATGTGACAGAGAGGAGCGGAGAGGACTGTCCACTGTATCTGTCTTGCTCCCTATAACACTGCACTCATGTCTGGTTTATGTCATTACACACTTGCTTCACATATATGACCTCTAACATCAAGGTCACATATGAGGGATTAGAAATGGAGAATGGAGAGAAAAGGACAAAAAAAAGTAAAAATGACCCAGTAGTAGAAGGATTGCAAAAAGGAAAAAGGGAGGTAGGGAGGAGGAAAAGGAGGAGAGAGAGAAAGCGGGTGTGTGTTTTCCCTCAGGTTCTTCGGGTCTTACTGCTGGCGTATTGATTTGTAGACGGAGCGAGGAATGGAAGGAAAGGACAGTGAAAGAAAAGGGAGGGATGGAGGGAGGCTGCGGTCACTCCCATGAGGCGGCGCTGCAGTGGACTGCTGGAAATAGCCCAGAGGAGAGGAGAGGAGAGAGGGAGAGGAAGAGAAGGGAGAGAGGGGTAGAGATGAGAGAGCGAGAGAGGAATGTTATGGACAGGTGGATGACAGCCTGCGATGCTACACACATCACATGACAAACACACACACACACACACACACACACACACACACACACACACACAGACACTGACACCTCCTGGTTACTTCTCTTCATTTACATTGTTGTTGGGAGCTTGGTATTGATTATGCAGCATTGCGATCGATCAGAAGTGTGAGTGTGTGTGTGTCACAGTGTGACATCTGCTCTACAGCAGAGTAATTGATATATTCTACAAAAAAAAAAATGGGTGACAGAAGGAGGAGAAGAGAGTGAAGGGGAGGAGAATTCAAAAGAAAAAAGAGCAAGAAGAAAGCAGACTGTTTTTATATTAAGTGTTTACGCTGGCTCTAGGTCTGTGATTAGTGCCATAAATTCTCAAACAAAGCTGCTGTTAATGAAACCCCACACCTGCAGATGTTTCACAATAAAAGCCTTCCAGCGAAAATGATGTCCCATGAACTGCTGGAAGTGTTTTAATGTGAAACAGATGCAGCATGTGCACAAGAATTTGCAATAACAGCAAACTAACATGGAGATGGAAGCAGGAAGGATATTATTAAAATATGATAAAATGCAGTTTACAGAAAAGAGGGGATATTGGGGGGGGTGGGGTGGAGGGGAGATTTCTACTGTTCTTTTCATGGCAGGGGGATGTGTGCGCTCTAGTGAGAACAGCCCATCTTCCAGGCCAGGCCAGTCAATACAGAGGCCTGTCATTGTTTTTCCTAAACTGCTTAGAGAGAGCGAGGCTAAAGCCTGCAGAGCCCTGAGCCCAGGGGAAATATGGCCCTGTCGCATTACCCACGCACAACACTGCCAGACACACACACACACACACACACTCACACACACACACACACGGGAATGCATTCACAGACTTGCACTTGCAGCTAAGAGCACATGTATGCACAGACATATGATGCCAAGAAAAAAACTGAAAAGAATAGAATACACAATAGTTCAGACGCACACATATATGTGCGCACACACACACAGTCTCATGGGGAAAGAAAGAAGGGGACAACGGAGGAAAGAGGAGAAATAGAGATAAAGAGACAATCTAATCTGCCTTGTCCTGCTCCGCTCTGCTGTCTACTGCATTACATGCAAAATGCATTTGTGTGCATTTGTTGTTGTAGTGATGATGCTGGTTCTTGTGTTTTAGAGCACTGCCTTCACTCTTCATATGCATGTATGTGTGTGTACATGCATGCACATGATCAGTGTTATGCCCGGTCAGCTTCACCTGTATAGCAGAAACATATAAGTGTCTGTTTCCATGAAGCATCTGGCCTGAACTGAGGTGGAGGGAAAAAGACCATAAATCCATCTTGAAACATCAGATTAGAGTAATACGATATGACTTTGCCCCTAACACACACGTAGTTCTTAGCATTAGGCAATGACTTTGTAAGCCAAGTCAGTTGAATGACAAAATAACTTTCTCAGTTACCTAGACACACAAACACGTTGCTGTTCTGTAATGATGTCACAACTACACCTTGAAATGTAGATGCCAAGTCTCTAATAGAAACAGGAAGAGGAAGCACTGCTGTTGGAACAATGCTCTGTGTGTGTGTGCACGTGTGTTACCTACATGTATCAGCAAGCGTTTGTCAGTATGTGAATTTGTGTCAAGTGTATGTGTATGTGGGGGTAATTGGAGGCAGTCCAAACGTGTGTGTTTGTGTGTGTGTGTGAGCATGTGCCCCATCTCTACTGCTGCTTTTAACACCAAATGAAAAATCACCTTAGTCGCCTTGTGGTCTTCTTTGGGTTCAGTGTATTTATAGCTCAGAGTTGACACTCTTCCAACAGAGTGAGCGTGTCAATGTCTGTGTGTGTGTTTCTATGTCTGTGTGTGTGTGTGTCTGGGACTAGCAGATGGGCTGTCTTAGCCCTCTTCCTCTGCTCCCTGGCTTGTCTTTAGCCCCACCCGTCCAGGACAGGATGCTGCCTCGGGAGCAGATCGAAAATAAACGCAACCCCTGCCCTTAACATCCCGCCGACACGTATTCCCTGCTCCCCTCCCTCTCCTCCGTTTCTTGCATGTGGCTTTGTCCCCATCTCTCTCTTGTCTCTCTCCCTTGATACGTTATTTTCAAGTTATCAATCTGAAACTTCCTTTAGCCCCATATCTTTTCAGCCAAGTCACGACGACCCCTACTTTACTTTTCTCCTCCGTCACCCCACCCAGGGCGACCCTCTCTGGCTATGTCCTGTTTGGAGTGCTCCCTCCCTTTCTTTCTCCTACAGGGACTTCCCCTCTCCTGTTGCTCCTGGCCCAAACAGTCAGGTTTGGACCAGTAAACACAACCCGAAATATACTCACAGCATGAAGGGCGCACACACAAACACGCCGTCAAAGGCAAACACACATGGATCTACACCAGATTCGCAGCAAAGGTGAGGGCTCCCTGCTGGAAGCTGTTACACAAAATAGGAAGTGACCTCACCTCCAGCACAAATAACCGATTATTCCTGAGCACCACATGACACATTTGAGTCACAATATAGAGAAAAATGTGGGGTATGTGCAAAAAAATGAATAAACTCTCCCACTCTCTCTTTCTCTCTCTCGCACACACACACACACACACACATATTCTCAGCTCAGAGGAATGTGGCCCTTGTAGACTGTAGTGCTGAGTGCCAGATGAGGACTGGAGCCTGCAGACATGGGTGACAAGACACACACGCATCCACAAGCACACAGAAATATACAGGCAGGACACTGAATATATGACATGCGTGTAAAGAAGCAGGAACACACACACACACACACACACACACACACACACACATACACACACACACATTGTCCTAGGTCACTTTTGGGGACATCACATAAACTTACATTCATTTCCTGGAGACTTACCCTAATCCGAACTATAACCACTACTTGCCTAACCTTAACTACTGACCCGAAAATCAGCATTTTACCAATTTGGGAACACGGTTTTTGTCCCCAATTGGACAAGTCGTGGACACACACACACACACACATACACACACAATGCAAAATGGCAGGCATAAATGAAAAATGCATTTAGAGGTTGCAGACGTATAAATAAATGCACAGACATGATCCATCCAACACACACATGCTGAGCTCACAATTCAGCAGAGCGTGCAGGCTTTCTGTGTCACTGTCGTATTACTGCACACGTCCAATCCCCATCAGTCCCCAGGGGGGACCCGATTTTTTTGATTACCATGCACCCTTAAACTGGCAGAACGGCAGAAAGAGAGAGCGTGGAGAGGAGAGATGGATGGGTGGAGCGGGAGAGAAGAATGGATCGGGATAGGGAGGGATAGATGGGCGCAGGGTTATGGTTGGAAAAGGGCTGAGACGAACCACAATGTTGGACTAAGTGTAAACATGAGGGGAAATGAATGGATGGGTGGATGCATGGCAGGATAGAAGGGATGCAGGTATTTTCTATAAAGACAAGAGAGTAGAGAGGAGTAGAGAGAGGAAGAGTGAGAGATTCAGTGTGCATGCCTGAAGAATGTTCAGGCATATAGTAATTAGTTTCTAGGTAATGCAAGTCCATACTGTAGCAAATAATACCTATTGCCCATCATAATTATTTAAATGTAACAGAAAAACCCCGAAAAACAAGATGATGTAATTGTACAACACTCAGGAAATGTTACAATATGATAATTAGTACATTGACAAACAATTTAACTACGTTTTTTGACACATTCTCATCACCTTATCCAAATGACATGCATCAACAGGAAACAGTCAGAAGGAAGCAGAGCCCCGGAGCAAGAATTCATTTCACCAGTTGACTGATGAAGTGAAAAAGTGTGAAAAACTGGAAGGGATATACTGTATAAATATGTGTGTTGTTGTTAGTCAACACACATATGTCAACACAATGCAGCGTGTTTGTGAGTGCCGTGCTCATGTCTGTATGAGTATTTTGGCAGGGCTGATAGAACACTACGCCATGCAGAGTCTGTCCTGTTCAGTGACACATTGCCTCTGTTCACCTGTCACACACACACACACACACGCACAAAATGACAGGAACATGGTCCAAGCTGTTAGAAACCCTCCAGGTGCTGGCTCACATAGTGTAATGCCTTTGTATCTGTCCCCACCTCTGTTTATCTCTTTCTCCCCGTTTATCTCCCTCTGTCTGTCTTTGTCTCTCTGCATCCGTCTATTTGTTTCTCTTCTTTGCGTCAAAGCAACAAGCAACTTCTTTTGACTCTTTTTTTTTTTTAACCTTCGTCTCCCCCTCGCTGAGACCCACTGTGTAATTCTTTTTAGTGTTTTCTTGTGGTAAGTTCCTCAAAGGATAAATGCAAACACACAAAAGTGTACACACACACACACACACACACATAAATACAATATTTCCAAATGATTAACTGGTCCCATGTCGAGATTTTATTTCTTGTATTTCTACCCAATAGAACACAGTATGCTTTTCATTCACGATGTGGAACAATGAATAGTGCAAAAATCCCAACAGTGTTAACAGCCATGGATACAATTTGTATGCAATTTTTCCTTAGGTGGTCAAAGGAATAATAAAGTGTCTGCCAACAATAAGGGCAGTTAGATGAAATTACAGTATTACCTTTTACATTTTCTTTACAGACATTTTACTAACTTGTACGTACTGCTTTGCCTCTAGTTTTTTTATTTTAACTTTGCTTCAGGTTTGTTGTATTACTTCTGGTAATACTTGTAATAGTAGTAATTGTGGGACCTTTAGTAAAATCAGCCGCAGTACCGGTCGTGGTAGACGTATCAGGTCTGGCTTGCAGTCTCTCTCTCGCTCTCTTTTGTTTTGAATCTCTTTTTGTTCCCGTCTCTCTCTCTCTTTCCCCTGCTGCAAATACCTTCAAGTCCACAAGAGTGTGTGTCTGTGTGTGTGTGTGTGTGTGTATCCCAGGTCCCCATTCTAATAACACAGTGTCTCCCAGTGAGCAGTGGGGCAGCTGAGTACGCTCCCCTGGAACGCAAAAGGGATCTTCGGATCAAATTCACACATACTCACACACACACACACACACACACACACACACACACACACACACAGAGCCAAGGGATACATGGATCAGAGAGTACACACTATGACTTGACACACCGACGGCAACAGCCAGACACTGGCGAACGCACAAAAAAACACACACACACACAAACACAGATAAAACCTATTGCCAGTTCAGCCACATCCACACCTTTCCATAATTCAGTGAGAGGGAGACAGTGAGGCTCTTCAATTCAGACAGACAACATTATTCACAGACAGACTACTAAACGCGGTTCGTTTCACACACACAACTCCGCCATGAACCCGAGCGCAGTCTGTCAAGCAATTCTCTACTTTGCATTGACTAAACGTAAATAAAGCTTTTACTCATTACGTTTCCTTTTAGGGCATAGCTGTTTATTTCATGTTCCGGGTAACTGCTGAGTAGGGTTGGTCTATGGTACCCCAGGCTCTATACAATCTGATAATGTGTTACTGATATCACAGCTCTGACAATGGGAAGTATGGTCAAACTGTGTTGAAATGTTAAGTCGAATTGCTCGTTAGATCTTGCTGTAAGGAGCTTTACACTACACTAATTACGTGTAGTGTAACTCTTAAAATTACGTTTTTGTACATTATGTGTGTCTATCTTTTCTCCCTCCTCTTCAGTCTGACTGTTTCTCAATTTCCATCTTCCCTCCAGCTAATCTTCTATCAGTCTATCCCCTCATCTTGTCATCTACCCATCCGACATTGCGCATGTATGCTACATGTTCTTTTAATTGTGTCTACAAGGGAACAGATCCCTCGCTCAGCTTTGCGGCTATGTGTGCGTGCACAACTCTCAAATATTGAACACCGCTGGGACACAGAAAAGAAAAAGGAGGAAGATCCGGTGAAGGGAATCAACACACAAACAAATGAAAGGATCCCTCGCATCCATCCATTTATTCATCTGACCAGCAATCCACCCATCTAGCGGTGTTTAAATATTTACTAGTGCTAAAGGAAATGGTGTAGCGCAACAGACGCAGAGGCAAGAGAAAAAAAAAAGGGATGATTGGGGAGGAGTGCAAGAGTGATGATGGAGAGAGGGATAGAAGGAAGCGTTCAGGGCAGAAGCTGCAGTACAGCACCCCCTGGAGGCTTAAAAAGAATGTGAAGATCAAGAAGTCTGTCAGGGAAAGGTAACATGGGAGAGTCAGAGCTGATACAGGAGTGGATGACTATTTCAAACTAAAAGAAGAGGGGAATGCAGTCTAAAAAAAACATTCAACTACTACTGTAACTTATCAAAAATGATAGATGTTTGGACCCTGGTTAGATGGTTTATGTTTACCTATTGTATTACAATGTATGGAAGTATGGAATAAAACAAAGGAAGGAAGAAAGAAACTAAAACACTAAAACAGAGAGAATGAGACAGTCGTGTGTGAAGTCTGGGAGCAAAAACAGAGAGATATCCAGAAGGACCTCACTGATCAGGGCCACAGCATTTCTTATTTAAACACACCCCATACACACACACACACACAGACACACACCAAAACATCTCTTATTTACCAGCTTACGTCTGCACTATTTATGGGACACTGGGGAGAGGCACAGAAGAGAGGAAGAGAGGAGAGGGGCTAAAATATGCATAGGGGCTGGTTCTTCTGGGACAGACTGGGGGAGTCAGAGAGAGAGAGGGAGGGAGACGGAGCAAGAGGGAGGAGAGGGACAGGAAGAGAGAAAGTGAAAATTGTGGTATGTATGTGTCAGAGACAGGGAGAGAGGTGAAAGCAAATGAGAGAGAGCAGTAGAGAGAAAGGGAGGGACTTTGTATGCAGAGAGACAGACAGAGTTGGAAAAAGGGAATGAAGGAGTGCAGAAGGAAACAGTCTGGAGGGAGAGAGGATGATGCAGCGACGTGTCCATGCTGCAATGACCCTTGGGTGTGTGTGTATGTGTGTGTGTGTGTGTGTGAGGGAGAGAGAGAGAGAGCACTGGACATCATACAACCCCTCTGAGGGGTTGAAAGAGGCCAAAGCCTTTTCTAGCTAGCCAACCAGCCTTCTTCATCCATCCGCACCTCATTAAAACACACACACAAATTACCCCATTCCGTTTTCTCTGGCAGATGTATGCACACTCACACGCACACAAACACACACACACACACACACTCACACACACACACTCACACGATAACAGCTAGTAGTGACATTAACCTCCATGGTTGTAGCTCTCCATCTCCCCCAGTCAGCCTTTCTGTCTAGCCCACTTAGAGAGCCCTCCCATGGGGCGATGGAGCTGTGGCAGGTCGGGCTCAGGCTGCAAGTTCACACACACACACTCACACATACATTTGGGCCAGGACCAAAGAGTAACACGATGGATACAGACACGGCACAGTAGCCAAAGAGGAAAAACTATAAGGAACTGAGGGAGAAAAAAATTGAACTGAACTTAACTTACCGGGACACGTTCAGTCATAAAATCTTGTTTGAATATTTACTCTCATTACCTTGTAACACATATAATAATGACACATACAGTACAGTATGTGTAGGCAAACAGGTTGTCTTCCTTTCACTCCGCTGTAAAAGGCTGTTCTTTTTCAACCAAACGTCACAGTACTGATTTATCCAACTGATTACTTTAACTCAATAATTCATCAGTCTATTAAGATTGTGTGACCTGGCCAGAGGACAGGAGAGGAGTCATCTGGGATGGAGTGTATATGGAAGAGGAGTTGAGGTGTTTGTGTGTGGTATACAGTGTGTGTGTGTGTGTGTGTGTGTGTAGGTGAGTACGAGTATGTGAGGTGTGAGTTGTGCTCGTGTGTGGACATTAACCGACAGGGTCCAGCAGTCAACCTGCTGTTACATGGACTGGCCAGCCATATGCCCACCACCTCCGGCCCTACATCACTGCCACTTTGTGTGTGTGTGTGTGTGTTTGTGTGTGTGTGTTTGTGTATGGTGGCTGGAGCATGTCCTCTTAGAACCAAATAATAATTGCTACTATTTGTTTTATAGTATTCTCTCTTTTTTTGGACTTTCTTTGTGTAAATCTCTGTGACCAACAGCCTGAAAATCAACCACTCATCAAATGATGTACCAGTGAAATATAGCATTTATTAAAGAGTAAACACCTAGTGCTGTTATTTACATGCAGAACTGCTCAACAACTGATCAGGCATCAATACCACTGGCTGCAATATATACAATATTTGTCTGAGAGGGACCTTGTATAGTTTAAACCTGCACAGTCATAACCAGAGAAGAAAACTAAATAGAAAGATGCAGAAGAGAAATAGAAAGTCAAGGAGAACAAGAAGTAAGTATAAGATTTGTTCCCTATTTATTTTCAGTTGAATTTATACCCTGTTGTTTTCAATAGTGCTTGAACAAAAAGTTGCCCAGCAGAAGGTGCCTTTAAGAGATAGTAATGTAATGTAGTGATGAAGATAGGATTTTCTGTGTCCTATTCTTGTGATTAAGAGTGGACACACTGTATTCACTCCTTGTGTCAAACATGGTACACACAGGTTCATCACTAAAACATCACACCAAGCAGAGCAGAGTGTGTTCTGCTTATCAACTATGATGACGACTGTGGTGTTTTTGCAGACTCCACTTAAAGATCGTCTGCAATGTTCCTTTTTTCATGTTGTTCTGTTTTTTTAGTCATCAATTATTAATATTTCCATCTTGTGTTGTGGAATTGTAATACACACAACCCCCTTATGTTTATCATGTTTGGAGATGCTCTCAGTCCTCTGCTAATGAGACATGTTGATGAGTTCATCATGGTTCATTGTGTTGCACCTGTCCTGGTTGACAGTGTCAATAAATTCTCTACAGAACAGAGCGACATGTACTGGAAACATAACATTACACACCATGTTTTTATTTTTATCAAAATTAATCATAAGCCCAGAAATATCGCTCCTCACTTGCTGGCGGAGGATTCAAATAAACTGCACAACTTTCCACGACTACATCATCTTTATTATATTGTACTGACTACACCTTTAACAGGGCTGATGTTTGACCTGCAGATTTTGCAAGTCAGTACTTTGGTGCAAAATTGGTGCATGAGATAAGGAGGAGAAAAGATGGAAAAGGACAGGAAGGTTTACATTATCACAGACCAGGCCACAGCTGGCCCAGGACCTACTCTTGGGTGACTTATATCCTCTCTTCTCTCTCATACACTCACACGCACAAACACACACACACATGAATGTGCCTGGACCCTAATGACATGAAGCTTGCCAGAACCCTGCTCAGACCTCATGAGGAGAGATGGAAAGAGAAGGACAGAGGAATGGAAAGAGGATGGAGAGAGAATGCAGAGATGAACAGGAAATAGAGGGATTCAATTAAAAAAAATGTGTGTGGGAGGAAGAAGGTAAGGTCATGTTTAGGGATGAAGAGAAGCCTAGAAAGAAGAGAGGAAGGGATGTAAAGAGTTTGAGATTAGAGGAGAAGAGGAATGGTACGGAAAGAAGGTGAATGGCTAGTCAGGGGGTTGCCAGATAACTATGTTAGTCCAGTTTGGGTTTAGACTATTAATTGACCAGAACAACACAGACAGATAAAAGAGTCAGGGCAAGGTTAAAAGAGAGGTAAAAGTAAGGTGACCTACCTGTAGTTCAGTCTGAAAGAAGAACTTCTGCGGACACTGGGAACAGTCGTAGATCTTGTCTTCTTGGCCGTGGACGGCAAAAATGTGCTGCTGGAGCTTGTTGGCCTGCACAAACACTGAAAGAGGGACAAACACAGTACAAGTTACACAGTGTTTAACTGATAAAGTAAATCATCCAGTGATTACTAGGGCTGAAGGCTTCAAAGATAATGCCACAGCCAGAAACTCATCTCAGGTTGAATTTACTGAGGTACTGGGCAGTTACAGTAAACACTATATAACTAAGACTATACTATCTACTATATAGACAATAATAGATGACAACTAAGCTGTACAAATAAACATGCAATGGAAATGAAGGGCTGGCAGGAAAGGGGGGAGTATATGTGATAGAAAGAGAAGAGAGAGAGGAGCAAGAGAAAGAGAGAGAAAACAGGAAGACCTATCCTCAGCAGACCTTGTGATATTTATCAATAAATTATCTCTCCTTTTTTTAACTGCCGCTCCAGTGTTGTCTCATACACTTTTTTTCTTTCTTTCTCTCCCCTTTGTTTCAGTAAACTTTTAGTTTTCACTGTGAGTGTGTATGTGTTGAATTATTAAGTCTCCCCATAGGAGTGGTGCCCATCTTACTAATTCATAAACCACCAAGGAATAGAGTTAAAGTTTAAAGTGTTGCTGTGTACCTGGGGGGGGGGGAGGCACACAACACATGACAAACTCAACAACTGAGGGAGGGAAAGAGTGATGGAGTGACAGAGAGAGAGAGAGCATATGGGGATAGAGGATCAGAGATGGGAGGGAGAGAGTTAAGGTGCAGACTCCTGGTAACATAGGTGATGAATGAAACTCTGAACACGACAGGCCTAATTTGGTCATCCAGCATTTTGTTTTGGCCCCCCCAGTGGATCCCAAAGGTATAAGGCACTTTGTATCTAGCCTGTTTGGTGGTATTATTTCATGAAATTCTGTATATGAGCGTTGTCAGCGCTCCTTCACCAGTGGAACCCTGCTGGTATATTGCTCCCATGGTTAGAGATGCTAAAACAATGAATACTCCTAATATGATTTTGCTAAACCAAAAAATTTTACAGCCATTACAGCACATTTACTCAATGTATCATCTTGCAGGTAACCCAGAGAGAGCCATTTCTGAGCCACAACAGGTACTTCAAGTGATACCAGGAATAAATGAAAACCTTGCTTCCAGAAGCAAAATTAACCTCTTCCTGCATTTTCACCAAAATGAGCACATCATTTGTGATGAAGTGTAACCAGTTTGGTGCTTAGATAATGTGTTCTTTAGAAACACAAAATGCTCTTTCAGCTTTATATTCATCAACAGACTCCGGAGCAATTACACCTCTACAGTGTTCCTTCAGAAAGAATGTTTATAGTCGTTTATATCTCTTTGGTGATATACGATAAATCTGTAAAACGGGCGAACAAAATGTGAATCCATTGTTTTGTGTCCATTTTAAATACAAAGCAGACAGGACGTAAGCGAGGAGGAGCTGTCTGTGCTCCTGTCCTTGAAGGTGAATGTGTGCGTGTGCGCCTGTCTCTCACCTGTGAAGCAGACGGGACACTTGAAGGTACCTCCCATGCCTTCGAAGCTGTGCTCTATCAGGTGGCAAAGCAGCTTGGCAGGTGAATCAAACATCTGGTTACACAGCTTGCACTCGTGATTGATGCCCTCCTCTGCAAATAGGAGACAGAAACACGCGTGTAGGCTGGATTAAGCAACACGAAAAACAGGAACATAATGGCATCATTTTAGAATATTAATACAACACTCACAACAGATGACTTATGCATGTACAGCGCACAGAAACTGTCAGACGGTAGCATATACTATAGTTACGTATGAAAAATAATAGAAATATGCAGGAGAAGAGTAGACACATAAGCAGGAATGCACTTGTAAACCATATGGCAATGACAGAAATATCAACAGGAGTGACTCATATTCACTAAGATTCACCAGAGGGCAGTGGTTCCCAAACTTTTTCTCTCGTGAGATGGCAAAAAATTAATTTATTATCCCCAATTAATTCCTAAATGAATCAGGTTGTAGACTTTTCACACAGCAGATATGTTGACTTTTCATAGCAGAAAAAGCACAGGTGGAGCTAATAACATTAACGATGGCTGAAACAGTTCAGCAATTGTTGCAAATCAGTGCAGCAATTAGTGATGTAATGAGTTACACCTGTGTTTGAGTCAAAATCTCTGCTGTGAAAAACACTCTATTCAGCTTAAGTTTCAATCAACATTTTTCCCCCGGTCATAACATTTTATCGTTGGTGAACACATTTTTTTAAAAATAATGTGTGATAATTACAATTACATGAGAATGTGGTGCAAGTACGCATGTATATTCCTTTAGGCAGAATGGCCAACAGGACAGATTGAGTTCTAGGATCAGGAAATTGTTGACACAGGTACAAAACCATTTTGAAATAAACTAGATTGCACTGAAAACAAGTGAACATTTTCATTGCATTTGAAAAATGATTTTTAGGCTCACTCACAAATCAATGGAGTTGTTAAGAGAGACATTATGATAAAGCTTGTATCATACACTCCCTTCTCTTTCATTTTTCCTTCTCTTGTACACTCCCCCCCAACACTCACACACACCAGCCCCAGTGCCATGTCTGCCCCAACTGGTAATTGCCTGTCTTCCCCACCGGGGCTGTGGATGATCTGCCCTTCCTATAGCCATCCTTTCTTTCCTCCCTATGTCCTCGTTATCCACCCTCCCCCACTGGAATCCCTCATCCATTCCTCACTTTGCCCATTCCTCCCTCCGTCTCTCCTTATCGTCCCTCTTGGTCCATCACTAGCTGATTAATTTGTGTGGGCGCCAATTCAAACCCCTCACCCCTTGTTGCTTCTCTTCACATATACTATACTTCCCTCCTCTTTTTTCCGTCTGTATTCCCTCTTTTACTACCAATTGTATCTGTCCAGAGTGTCAACTCTCAATACTTGTGCTTGAGCAAACTTTGTTACACTTTATAGAAAACGTGAACATAATCCAATTCTTTTATTCAGATAAATTGACATGATTTCGCAGTACTGGAGAAGTTTCTCCAGGGCCCTTCACTGCTCATTTTGTGATTTTACACTTCATACTTTGTTATTGCATAGTAAGTCACACTTATGTGTATGCAGTGCTTCAATGTAAATAAATAAAAGTGATAAGCTATCCCTGCCATAAAAGATATGAACGTTATGAACAACGAGAGGCTTAGAGAGCTGAAATCACATTCAAATGTGATCAAGTGTATATGTCTTCATCACAAACACACAAGAGACTGTACATCACCAGCTTCCATCATTCCTCGTTCTGTGTCTATTTTAAGGATGTGTGAGTGACATCACAGCACCCACGGTGAAAGGCCAGATGAAAGGTGGGCATCATAAACATACACACACAAACACACACTCGCACCCCTTGACGATCAGGTCTCCCGCCTGTTGTCCTTATCACCATTGTACCATACAGGACCAATGCCACAGTCGCCCACACACACGGCAACAAACACACACACACACACACACACACACACACCGCATGGGGCTGCACACACCCATGCACACCATAGGATTGTACAGCCCGGAGACATCAGATGGTGTCTTCTGCGGGCCAATCTGTGACCCCTTGTGGAGTCGTGCACACACACACAATACACACATTGACTCAAAGATACACGCAGACAATTCATGGAGAACACAATCTGTGTCTTTCTCCTTTTTTGTCACTTATCTCATGTCCTGTACGTGTACGTGTACACACACACACACACACATTCAAACAGTCTGCAAAACTTCAGCTGCAGAGCTGCAGGGGATCGTGGGGTTAATAACGTCTTCAATCATACATCCATGACACCCATACTGACTAATACACACACACACATACACACACACACACACACACACACACACACAAGATTCCTATCTCTCCTTGCCTCAAAGGCCGACACAAGGGTGCCCTAATCCCGTCTCAATAGCTGTGGGGGAGTGTGTGCGTGTGTGTGGTGGGTGCCACATGGGCTTATATGGATGAGATGGTGTGCTCTATGGTCCCCGTCCCCAAACATCCCCTGTACGCACACGCGCACACACACACACATACACACACACACACAAACCTCAAAGGCTGCTAGGTTGTGTGGGGCGCCAGTGTGTCCGAGACATACTGAGACAGATAGAGGTTCATTATCATTTACTAGGAGATTGAAACAGCAGGAGAGAGTCACATGGAGAGAGACACAGAGAGAGAGAGAAAGAGACAGAAAGAGACAGACAGAGAGAGAGAGAGAGAGAGAGAGAGAGGGATGGAGGAGTGTACAGCACTATCATTTCAATCAATTGTCGTGTTTCATATTTTCATTATCATGTTAGTTTTCTTTGTCTTAATAAAAAAAAAAACGCTTGAAAATGTAGTGTTTCATCTGAACAGAAGCAAAAGGAAGAACTGAGAGAAACATAGATGTAGAGATACAAAAGGCACAGATAGAGGCAGAGGGTGAATAAGTCAGTAATGCCTATGCTTCAGTGATCTGTGTGTGTGCATGTATGTACATGTGTGTGTACTGGCATTGTCTGTAGAAGGCAACTTAAAGCTCTTGCCCTCAGCAGGGGTAACTCTCTCTTCAGAAGTTGGCTCCCGCACTCTCCCACACCGCCAGGATCAGAGACAGTAGTAACACGTCTGCTACCTTCACATGCACACAATGATGTGCCTATTACCCATAGTCTGTGATGTGAGAAAGTCACACACTCACTAGTCTGATATATACTGTATGCGACAAAATTACTTCAAGTTGCAATTACAAAAACCAATATCACCCAACTGCACACATGCCATTTAATCACATATATAAAAAATGGGTTTAGAAATTAGAGCAACTCTAACTATGTACACAATTTCCCTAACTTAATCAGGGTATGCAGTTATTTACTCCTATTTGAATCTTAATCACATGAATGGCAGATATTTTAAGTCATTTTTTATACATCTACATCAAAAACAAATGAGGATCCTCTATTGTTGTCAGTCATAAAGCATTTGGAGGAAATGCCAGAAACCAGTTACAACTACTGATTATTGTTAGATTAATCTGTCAATTTTTTATGTATAAATGAATCATTTGTCTATAAAATGTCAGAAAATAGTGAAAGCTGTCCATCAGTTTTCTAGAGCCCAAGGTGACATCTTCAAATTGTTTATTTTGAACAAGCAACAATCCATAACTCTAATAAATAAAAGCAAATTTGGGAAACTACAACCAGCAAACACTTGCTTTACAAACGACTTGAATGATTGATTAATTAGTGATTATTAATGATTGATCAGTCTTCCGTTGATTGTTTCAGTACTAATCCTGACATTTCATCAGCACAAGCCAGAACGCGCTTCTTCTGTGTGTCGTTGCATTTCATGTCTTTTTTCAGTATGTGGGAGAATGTGTGTGGGGCGCTGCACGCAGATGACGTCAATGAAGACATCAGCCTTACAAAAGAAACTTTAGAAGCTAATTAATGGTCAATCAATTGTAGGCTGAGTGGAAAAAAAGTGGCTACAGATGAAATGAGACAAAACTAGAGTGAGTGAGAAAGAGAAAGACAGAGAGAGAGAGAGAGAGAATTGAAGGGAAAACAGTGAGGTGCAGAGAGATAATTGGGCTGTCCGGAACAAGGGCATGGAGAGAGGCCTCCAATGCCTCTGTGTGTGTGTGTGTGTGTGTGTGTGTGTGTGTGTGTGTCCCATGAAAGAGTTCTCTTTTCTGACAAATACATTGTTTTGATCAGTGTGTGTGGGGACCGCAGTCTCTGTATGCTGACCCCCTCTGAGACCGGGTCCGTGTGTGAGCGTGTGTGTGTGTGTATGTGACCCATAGTGAGATGACAGAGTCGTAGAGCATCCTGCCGTTACGCTTTGTCTCACAGAGTGCATTTGATCCACCAGCGCACACACACACACACACACACATACATACACACACACACACACACACACACAAACAACCCCGGGAGGCCTATGCTGGGACAGAGAACACAGGGGAGAGAGGGATGAGAGGAGAGAGAGAGAGAGAGAAAGAGAGAGAGAGAGAGAGAGGAGGGGTGAAGGTTAGGACTCTGAGTTTGTTACCACAAAACAGAAAATGAACTTTTTCTGTTTTTTAATGCATATCAAAGCAAGATCGGGGATTATTTGGTGCCTTTTTGAAGGATTGTTTCAAACTGTAAACCTCTAATTTGGCTAAGATGCGTGCATACTTTCTATAAAAAAAAAATGTGCATCAAGTATTGCTCTCGCTCTTTTTTTCACACTGGTAATTGTTTAAAATGTGACAATTAGACTAGTAATATAATACAATACCTTTCCATATGATGGAAAAAACATTACACAATGAGTACTTTAAGCTTACCAGTCTTAGTCAAAGACATGGTCCAGCTGTGCTGACATTCCTATTACTCATAGCTGTCTGTGTTTGACTGTGGTAACCAGGACACTATTTCAGACATTTTTCTTGATCACTCCACAGGGAATATAACACCTGACCATGACATTTCTGCATAGACTTCATGTACCCAAAGAAAGCACTCAATTTCACACATACACACACACAGGTAATTGGTGGGTGGCTGCTGCACATTGGTAGAATTACTGATGAAGTTTAACCTCAGAGATAGAAAAATGGATGGAGAAAACAGAGGACAGAATGCAATGCAATGTGTGTGGCTGGACAGAAGGCAGGAAGGAGGGAACATAAAAGCACAGGTAGAAAAACATCCACATTGCAGTCAGACTCATCATCACAATTCCACTATCAATACAGGGACCCACACACACACACACACACACACACACACACACATCCTCATTGCTCATGCTCTCCCTCAGACTCATTCTCTCTCGTTACCCTCCTCTCTCTCTGTCTTTCTCTCTGCTAATTGACCAGAGGAGAGGGACCAGGTGGTATCATCCCCGCCACACCAATACACACACACACACACACACACACACACACACACACACACACACACACACACACACACACACACACACACACAAGCACACACTAAACACATTCACACTGGCCTCATCACAGACCCCTGAAACATGCAGCAGAACATAAATGAGCTCCTTGGTTTGTGTTGGGGACGGATCCCTAAGGTGCTTGCCTTCCCCTATTACACACCCCACACACATACACAACAAAACACCCACACACACACACACACACAGACACACACCTCTTAACCCTTTCTTGGTCTTGGCTGGGAAACTCCTTAGGGTGCCTGGCCCCCACTAGCTCCAAAATCCCCACCCTCTCTTCCTCTGGCTGTCTCTGTATTGGCTGCTGGAGGTCCCTGGGGTGTCAACCCCCCATTACTGCCCTCCCCTGCTCCTGTCAACCCCCTCCATCCCCAAACTATGAGGTTGTGTGTGCGCGTGTGACAGAGCAGTAGAAAGTGTGTGTGTGTGTGTGTGTGTGTTGGCTCCCTTGTGGCATAGAGGCCGTAAACCAAGCCAGGCGATTGATGGTGAGGACAGAGAAGGGAGAGGTAGCAAAAGAAAGAGATGGAGAGAGAAAGAGAGAGAGAGAGGGAGAGAGAGAGGGAGAGAGAGGGAGGGAGGAAGGAGTGAGGGATGATGGGATGGACGGAGGGAGAGCAATAGAGGCGTCGGGAGAAAGAAAGAGTGCAGCAAAGAGGAGAGCAGTGGACGGAAGGAGGAGGAGTATGCACCTCTCTGGGGGGCTCGCTCAAGGTGTGTTTCCATGGCAACCAGGGGTGGGGGGGGGGGCTGATGCGGGGGGTGTGAGCTTGACCCATTGGTAGTGTGGGGGCTGGAGAATATACACACACACACACACACACACGCACATACACACACACTCATACACACACACACAACCTGCTGCAGTGCTGGAGGGGTCCCAAGAGTGCCCCCACCTTTACTCACCCTCTCCCTCACACACACACACACACACACACACACTAAACACACACACACAGAAAGAATGCTGCAGTGCTGAGGTCCCGTGAGTATCCAACACCCACACACATTCTCCCTCCCTTCTCTCATCTTCCATTTTGCCTCTCTGATTCTATCACTCTCTCTGTGAGGTAATTGTTAATATTTTCATCATTTGTTTACTCCTTATCTCACTGTGTGGATTTTTACATTTAGATGAATGAAGACGAGAGATAGAGTCATACCCCTTTAATACAGGGGACCCTCATAAGCTCTTCTGAACTAACTGCTTTTGATCCATTCATACGAGTCGGCTGTCACAGGTTAATTTGCGGTCACCAGGCTCCAGTCGCATCTGTAATTCCATTCACGTCAATGCTAAACTACAAAATTACACGGGGTTGCTATAAAGTTTCACTTTCACTCTCTCTTACTTTGTCTGGCACTACTGTAATCGTCATTTATAGAAATGTTGTCTGAACATTGACAACAACTTGTCATCCATATAGAGATGTCTTTTCACCAAAACAAGTCCAGCCAATGTTCAGCCTCGGTTGTGAGGATTCTGTGACTATATCAGTCTGAAAAGAGTGGAAGAGAGGTGATGATAGAGGGCAAAGTTCACAACTTGTAGTCAACCTAATGATTTCAAATACATGGAAGGTGACTGCAAGCAGCTAAGGACTGACTTATTGACTTACTGACTTATTGATGTGTAGCATTTTGCCATCAATAAATCTTCATTTATTTTATGTAATTATAACAAACATAAGATTAGGAACCAACAGCGACGGCTTTACAGCTGAAAACTAAAGGGAGGCACTGTTCTCTGTGTGAACACAGCTGCAGCTTTTGGCTTCTCAGGTGGCAGATGATGGGTAAATTAAAGTCCAGTGGAATAATGACTTTATCTACATTAATCCTTCAACCCTATCAAGAGGGTTAGCTAAAGGAAGAAATATGGTTTACAGGAAAAGGGGCCTTCACTTGAAAAAGACTAACAAAATCTTTTGACGTGAAACTCAAGAAGAAAAATGACAGTACTGACCGTGCTCCTCCCTCCTTCTACTCCTTTACTACATTCCTCATTTGCACATCTGATATTATCTTGTAATAAATATTTCCAGTGAAAACTCACACTCATACACACACACACACAGACAGACACACACATACACACACACAGACACAGTATTGGCAGACAAGGACAGCATATGGTGATAACCAGTTTGTGTTTGTGTGTATAATGAAAGGAAGCACAAATTGAGCATATTTGTGTAGTGCATAAGTGCATGTGTGTCTTGGAAGGAGATTCGGTGTGTGTGTGTGTGTGTGTGTGTGTGTGTGTGTGTGTGTGTGTGTGTGTGTGTGTGTGTGTGTGTGTGTGTGTGTGTGTAGCAGCTTGGATTTTCCCTATCAGATTACATAACAGTAGGAAGCTGGAGCGCTCTGTCCTGTGGAAGCCAAAAGCCTTCTCACTTACTCACATGCACATGTGCACGCACACACACACACACACACACACACTCTCTCTCTCTCTCTGCTTATATGTTAAGGGATACGATGACATTATGAGTTTAATTTTTAATTCCCAAGCACAACTTTATATTAACTTTTGGTGGGTGGTGCTCATAGGCTTTCTGTTGCAATACACACAAAAACTGCTTGGTATTTTGGGTGTAATGGCTTCCTGTTTGCAACAAGAGGACATGAATGAATGAAAAAAAAAGAATGGAAAAATAAAACAATAAATACATGAGATAGAAAAACAACCAAATATGAAGTGGGTAGACAGATAGATGGGTAGACGCATTAAAAGGCAAATTCTGTTTTTAGTTCGGGCAACATTTTACACACAAATTTCATCGCTGCAAGCTGGGGACGCAGTTTCAAAGCAGAGCACGTTGTATATTACAAACTGAAGGTGTAATATACAATGTGACACAGTTGATATGTTAGTTGTTAATATGACAGGATTATTATGGAACTATTCCTCTGAATACGTGTTCTGAACTGCAAAGAAAATATAGTATGAGGCTCCAACAGCAGGAGGCAGTTAGATGCTAAAACATCACATGTAGGTGCATTTGGACACACATGCATTTTGTTGTTTACATACAGAAAAAAAAACAGACATACACAAACACACCAACACGGGGTGTTCAGTATCATCTGGAGAGCACTTGACCGTAACAACGAGCAGCTGACATGCAAGTCTTGCATTATCATACGTAATGAGACTTTAATTAATATTCAAACAGGAGAGGTGCACACATCATCGCTCTGGCCTTGGAATCGTCGCTCAGGACTTTCACAGGAAAACAGGGAATTACCGTTTCCTCAAATAAACACATGGAAAGCCAGAGACACACACACATACACACACATACACACACATACACACACCTCTTTTTAGCTCGTTAGCAGGGATGAGAGTAATGAATGCAGAGTATATTTGTGTTTAGAATCTTAATTGAAAGCTTGAAAGTGGCCTGGAGGGAATAAGCCTAATCACTGTGTGTGAATAAACCATCAACACACACACACACACACACACACACACACACACACACAAGGACAGACAGACAGGCAGACACACACACGCCACTCCCTAAGATAACATTTCAAACTGAAGTACCTCTTTCTCTCAAGTTGTCCATTCCTTCCGTCTCTCACTCTCCTCCCCTCTTCCTTCCATTTTTTTCCACATTCACTCCATCCCTCCATCTATTTACATATGTAAAACACAACTACAGCCCCCTGGATGCACATCACCAGTATGGGTATGTGTGTTAATCTGTGTGTGTTCAAACTATAGTAGATGTCCACATGGAGTTATAAACGACATTTATGGTGGGTTAGGGCATGCGCTAATTAATTACAGGTATTTTTCTTTTTACTACAGGTGTTTTTCATTCAATCTCTGGTGTTATTGTGATGTTATCTCATTAAGTAGTTCACAAGTTTGAAAAAAAAAGCTCTCAATTTAAAAGTTTCATTATTATCTTGTCATTCCTTGCATGTATAGAGAAATCAATTGAGAGAGAGAAAGACATTGTAAGATTCTATTTGAATGACTGGTTCAAGGATTTATTTTTTGGATTGAATATTCAGTTAAATTGACTGGATAATCTAGTTTCAACTTGTATGTAAAGGTTACCTCATGAAAAAAAAGTTGCGCGCGCACACACACACACACACACACACACTGAAGTAGAAAGGATTTTGAAAGACAGATTTCGGAGCAACGCGGATCAAACCCCTGAGCCCACCGTGCTGCGATAGATTAGAACACACATACACACACACACACGCACACACAAAACCACTCGCCCATCCAGGTTAGCAAGCATGTCTGTATCCAGGGCTAATCACCACGGCAACCGTAATCAAGGCTCTGATCTAGTTGTCAAGGTGATGGAGAGAGGGTCACCCCTGACGGTTTCTCCCTGTCTCTGAATGACTAAATCCTTCTGTTTAGGAAACAACTGTTATTTACACTCCTCTTCTTTTTCTATAGAGACAGATATTAAAGTTTATGGGGTGATGTGTTGAGAGAGTGTGTGTTGTGTTGTGTGGGCATTGACAGATAAAAGGGAGGGAGGGAGGGAGCAGAGGTGTGATGTGTTGATTAACGATTCAATATTCGTTCTTTTTTTGGTGCATCTGAAAGATATGTGTGTGTGTGTGAGTGTGTTTGCCTACCTCCATCTAATCCTATCCTGCTGTTTACTGGTATGTGTGTGTGTGTGTGTGTGTGTGTGTGTGTGTGTGTGTATACAGTACACATCTATCTCTGCCAGTGTATGTCTGTGTGTGTGTGTTTCTTTAATCTGTGCTCCCAGGGGGAGTCAGAGGGAGCTAGCAGGCTTATCCCTGCTGCATCTCCCAAATACCACTAAAAAGCCAATCTCCATTCCACAACAACAACACTGACACACACGCACGCACTAATACACACAACAAACACACAAAAACTGGAGAGAAAGGCCTGAGAGACATGCTTAATTTTCTGTTCACCAAACTGTAAACTCCACCCCAAAAACATATCACACTGCACAGACATTGTCATATGCAATCACATCTAATAAATTCACCCTTTACACTTCATGCTTTACAGTTAAAGGTTAAATTGAAATGATGCGATCAGACTATGCCTGCCTGATTTAGGGTAAATATTAATACTAAATGTTAATACTATGGAACAATGAGGGTTAACTTTACATGCACATACAACCAACACTCTGTATATACAATGGCTTTCTTGACCGTCCACATCTTATTCTGCGTGACTATAAAACACAACCCCTAAAACTGTCGGAGGAAGAGAAGAGAAGGAGGGGAACAGGAACGAGGAGAGGAGCAGAGCCAATAAGAGCTCGCAGCAGGATGCTAATAATGCAGCTCCAGCTGTTCCAGTTAACCTGCAAACTGCCCATCTGGACCCAGAGAGAGAGACAGAGAGATATATGGAGAGAGACAGAGAGAGGGAGCGAGACAGAGAGATATACAGTACGGTGAGACAGACGGAGCGAGAGAGTGATGCAGGTAGAGACAGAGAGTTTATTGTATGAAATACATGTGAAAATCATCACAATTTCCCAGAACACAAGGTTGTCTTGTCCCACCTATAGTCCAAAACCCAAAGATATCCAGTTAAAAATAATACAACGACAAATACCACCTGGCGGTTGTATGTCTCTGCCAACCAGTCAACAAAAAAAACATGAAATCTTCATATCTGAGACATTGGAAATACTGATGTTTGGCATATTTGATTAATAAATGACTTTAACTGGATTTTGACAACTGTATGATTAGTTTCCTGTAGACCGATTCATTGTTTCAGCACAGAGATGAATACAGCGTACATGATAGATACAGAGATTTTACACAGAGAGTAATGACTGATCTGTAGAAAGAAAAAAAAAATCTGTTGTATAAGCGATAAGTGACAAAAAAGCTAAAAAAAAAATAAAAAAAAAACGAGCGAGAAAGCTGGCCACATCCCCAGCTGTACTGGGGCGGACAAGTGGACACACATATAGAAACACACACACACATGCACACACACACACACACAGTAGGAGTGACCTTGGTCCAGCCTGTCTGTCCTCGCCCCCTGCCCTGGCCAGCTACATCCCCCACCGAGCCACCCTGCCTGTCTCTCTCTCACACATACACACACAAACACACACCACAGTGCCTTACCAGGCCAGTGCCAAACTGAACCACGCTGTGGTCATAGAGACAATACAACAAACAGACTAGAGGAGACTAGAATAGCTAGTTACAGAGTAGAAAAGAATAGAGTAGTGAGGGAGGCTGAAACCAGAATTTTTTTTTTATTGATTCCAAAAACTCACAAAACACTCAACTTCAACACAAAAGACACAGCTAGCCAACTCTAACCCTCCCTAAAGCACAAATGTATCACCACACACACCCACACACACACACACACACACGCACACACATAGAGAGAGAGAGAGAGAGAGAGCAGTAGCATGCTAATGAAGACAGTAAATCACTACTAGGTCATGTGTGGAAAAGCCTGCCAGATACCTGCAACCATGGCTAGAGACCTCCCTCAGCCACACACTGTGTATGTGTGAGCGTGTGTGTGGGTGGGTGAGCAAGAGAGATGGAGGATGCCTGTTAGCTGTAAACATGACTGCTATGAGAAAGCACAACAGTACTGAAAAGGCACAAAATGGCAAAACGTACAGTATCTATCAAGAGTGAAAGATCGTCCATGTTTCACAGTCTTCATTTCAAAACAAGCTGTGGGTGGACCGGGCCACCCGACAACAGGTGCGGTAGAGGAAGTCAAAAAAAGTCAGCAGCACAGAGTAAAAAAATGTTCCTTATTAAAGTGGTTTAGGAAAGAGAAAGTCTTCCTCTTTTCCTCTCAGCACTTATCTTTCTCACTCTGCAGTGAAATGAACACACTCCGGTAGTTCTCGTTCTGCTAAATGCTAAAAACAAGGGGGCACGCACAGTTGGTTGCATTCTTACATTTTACAATTACAGAAGCATTTAGCGGAAGCCCTTATCCTACACAACTCACTATTACTGCACGTGTGTGTGTGTGTGTGTGTGTGTGTGTGTGTGTCTGAGAACAGCTAATCAAGGTAACATTTTAATGAAAAGACTTAAAACAGTTGGGTGGACCAGGTAATGATCACACTTACAAGAGCACAATCATCCATGAAACACGAGGATCAGCATGGTCACTTTTAGAAAGAAACAAGCTGCCGATTACCTGCTCCGAGTTGTGATCAGCTGCATGACCTTGTAAGATTAAGCACCAGTATAATCTGATTATGTTCAATTACTCTTGAATGATTTTGTCTCCAAGGGCTACAGTATGGATGATTAAGTGTGTAAGGTGCTGTGTGCTAAAGGCTTATTTCATGTCAGAGATTGTACTTCAGGTGATTGACAGTAAGCAAAGTATGCGAAACAATGAAAAAAAAGAAACTTTTACATATCCAAACTAAGGCTTTACAGTTACTGTGATGGATTATATAGCTGTTGTTTTTCACACTGCAAAAGAAATGCTGGTGTTAGCTGGTGGGCTTTATCTTATTCATTCCTGGATGAAATATAGACAATGAGATATGGCGCTGAGATATTTCCAGCACAGCTACAATTGAGTTTACCAGGAGAAAAATTGGAGCTGACTAAAACACTAAAGGTAAATGTCAGGGTTTGGTGCCAGGCCCTCGGAAACAAAAGTGCAGGGGTTGCTTTCTATACCCACCAATTTGTACCCTCACGCTTAGAGGAGACTATCAGAGAAAAGGCAGAGAGCTGAGATAGATGAGTATAATCCAGCTGAACTGCGAGTTTGCTGAGGGATGTAGATATTTAACTCGTGTAGAAGTAGATGATTATGATGACAAATATCATTTTGCTTCAAACATACAAACATGTACTGTATGTAACCAGAGACAGAAGTTACACTCATAAGTTTTTCTAAAAAAAGAGAGGAGTGACCTGGCAAAAATAATGTAAATTTTCAATGCACGGTACTTGAATTATAAAATAATAGCTTCCACTCGCTCCCATATACAAACCCACAAAGACAGAAGCACAAACACACACTTCTCACTTCTGTCAGCCTCAAATACAAACAAATAAATAAATGAACACAAAGTTATTAATTATTCTCAGGCAGGAATCAAATATATATGTGTCTGGAGATTTGTGTGTGTGTGTGTACGTGCGTGTGTGTGTGAGGGAAGACTTATAAAGATAATCCCCAAAGATAGACGCAGAGGCAGACTAGCAGAGCAACTGACGGATAAGACAACCAGACAAAAACAATGAAGGAAAATAACTGTTTTTCTTCTTCTAGAGCATATAATCAGCGATATTAAATACATGTTTGACATTAAGACACATGAATACAGAAGGTAATGCAATTTAAGAAAGACAGGATATAAAAGTAAAAAGCAAATTGTATGTTTGTGCCACCACCAGATTCCAAAAGGTTTGAGGTTGTTTATTCAAGAAGTCTTCAGCATCTCAAAAATGAATGAATAAAATACAAACTGACATGTCTATTTGTCCATGCGAGGACTGGAAACATACAGCTTCACAGATATTCTAATATTTATATATATATTCTACCAATAATGAAAAAAACACCCAAAACTGAAGCCCATTCTGAAATGAAACCATTATCTTTTAATGAACATCTCTTCTTGCTCATTCATTTACTCTGATCTGTTGTTATTTACTGTGCAGCTAATGTTTCACTGTATTCTCCAAGAGGAATGACTTCACTAGAAATAACTAAATATTTGACATTAAACCAATGACTCATGACACTGACGGCAGAACTCCTGTTCTGCAAACTCAAGTAAAATGTGTCTCTCCTCTGCAGCTAATAAGCATAAAAAATGCTGATAGAGGCTACATGACATCGGCCTTTTGGATTAAACATTCATCTCGACACGCACGCTGAAGTGCACATCCACGCACGTGCATAGACAAGTGCTCAGTTAAACAGTTCTCCAGTCTACTTAAGAGAGTTCACATGCAGAGCAGAGCCACTACTGGGAATCACAGTTTAGCCCTCTTCTCTCACTCATCGCCTCTGTCTCTCAGTCTCACAAACACCCAGACATGCAAGAACACACAGATAAGTTTATATCCACAAACCCTTTCTCACAATCACATGCATTTTGTGAACGGCTATTCTGTCTCTCTGTCAAGGCTTCAGGTTATATCATTAATTATATTTGACGCCGCTTCTAGTGTGTGTATGTGTGCTCATCTGCGATATGTCCCAAGGGGCTTGAGTAGGGAAAGTGAGGTTCAAAGACCCCCTGCCAGAATGCTAAATCAATATTATTTCATGCTCACACATGTGCACGTGCTTACACATACATACGCTTTCAACAAAGAGATGTCAGTGCAGTGGTTAGAGGGCATTGTTTCATTGTCTCTGTGGTGCTCTCCTTCCTTTCCATCAACCTCTCTCTTCTCTCTCTCCACAGCTACTCTTCATCTTTCTGCCCGTCTCTCTTTCTCTCTCTCTACTGCTGTATCCGTCTTTTTCCCTTCTCCCTGGATTCTCACCTCAACAGATACAGTAAAGCCAGTCCCATAAGCTCTGTGTTGTTGCTGACTCTTTTGTTGACAAAACAAGTATGAAAAATTATACACTGGAAGCCAGTATGTTTGATCAGTAAGAAATCCTCTCTGTCTTCTGTTTCATGTGTAAACTACATGGCAGTAACTGGTTTGAAAATGTGGATGCTTAAATTTAATTGTGTATTGTTTCGTCTCTCATTCCTTGACTCCTTCTCTTTCTTTTTTGAGATTTTCTACAATTTTCTTATTACACTACGACTACTGTATAGTGTATCAGATAGTCTAGACGTCTCTTACAGTTAGGGAAGGACAACTGTCTGTTTTCAGAAGATCCTAATGTGCTTGTTTGAGATTGCCAACGTCTGATCCCATTGACACAAGAGTCATAGGTTCAATGGTTTCTTCATCATTGCCTGTTGGTTGTTAATCTATTGCTTGTCTGCAGCACCGCCTCATCTCAGTCACTGTATACCACAGAGAACAATAGTGATACTGCACATGCACGCAAAGGGATGAGGCGCAGCAGACACTTTGTTTTAAGGCAAATCAATTGTAGATTCCAATCCAGAGTATGCTTTAAAAAAAAAGCCAAACATCAACTCATTTAAGTTTGAGAAACAAGATATGGTGTGAGTGTGTGTGATTGTCCACTGTGAAAATCTCATACTCAATACGTGCACCACAGCCTTGGACTTGAGAATATGTTGCATTCTTCCTCCTACAAATGAAATGCTGCACCACACAAGCAACAAAATGCATCCTTGCTCAAATCAATACAGGGGTGTAACACCCTTACTTGGTCTGGAAGGGCCAGTAGCCTATTGTGGCTAATATTTGCAAATTTTAGATAGATTTAGCTTTCTAACATTACTAAATCAGTTTGTTGGCTTTCCCCGAGGTACAGTGGCTGCTCACTTTCAGCTAAACAAAATCAAGGAGCAGAATATCTTGTGCTGATTAGCTTCATGTTCATCGCATTGGTCAGTCGACAGCCCCAAATGTGACTTAACTGTGTTATATAAAAGTAGCTGGCCAGAAACAGGTGACGGTTTATAATTGGCACTTTGACTTTGGGGAACACTTCAACAGATGTGTGAACAGATCTGCATACAGAAAATGTGCTAAAGGGAGGAATTTTCACAGCAGTACTGAAAAGTACTTAATATAATACATACATGGAGACACACTGACTTTAATCAGTGTGTCTCCATGAACTTTGGGAAATTTATTACGCAGTGTCCACAACTGCACTAGCCCGCTGTCAGTATCATGTAATAATTAACCATGCAGAGACATCCAACTTTTTCAGAAGAGAACTACTGTACAATCAGGTCACTTTATCAGGCTGACATAGCTGCAAACTGTAATGGCCAACATCTGTGTGTGTGTATTGCTCAGGGGGATGACAGTGAAACAGTCAGGTCCTTTGTTCATTCAACAGTGTGTTGGTGTTAACAATTATAGGTTGATGTGAACCATATATTAACACTTGTTTTCATTAACTGGAGCGCACACATACAGATGCACATACGCAAGTGAAAATAATGGACTAATTTGTAGGTACACAACAGCTGGAGTTGGAGACACACCGTCTACCCAGCCGCATGTATGTAGCTTTTACTAATTGCCTCTCCACCCAACCATGCTTGACCAAACATTGTCTCATGGCTGACTTCATAGCAACGACTCTCTGTGAGTGTGTTAGTGTATGTGTTTGTGTGTGTATGAGTGTGTGTGTGTGTGTGCGCGCCATCATTTCATTGTTGTCTATTCTCTTTGTCCTTTGTCACTTTCAACACTCATCAGCATCAAAATAACATCTGTCAACTTCTGTACAAATACACCTGACAGACACAGCTGATGTCTGGACACACAGACACACTAAAAAACACTCCACCCCTCTAACCAAAAGTAAATCACATGATTTTACCACAAAGTGTGTGTGTGTGTGTGTGTGTGTGTGTGTGTGTTTCTTACTGGAGCACATCTGTGTTAAGAGTGCTCTCTCTGCTCCAGATGTGTATTTAACCACTGCAGGCCATATCACACCTGGACACCGCAGCGACACACACAAAAACAAAAACAAATGATCTATGTCACCAATAAACAACCAAAATCAGGCAGTTTCCTAGAATTTCCCAGGCAATATAATGCTTTGGAACAAGCTTATGTTTGACGTTTGCAAGTGTCTATGTGAGGGGGTTCGTGCTTGGATATGAGGTAGTAGCACAAATTTTCTTTCACATTTTCTTTCATTAAACACACACACTGATGAGGAAATTACTTAATTTCTGAATCTAAATTGCTTCCCGTTTGCTCTCTACTTCTCTTTTATTCTTTACTCGCTCGCGCAAGAGTGCACGAGGGGAGGGCACACTACCTGTGTGGCCCCAGGAAACGGAGCTGAGGACCCTCCTAATGACTTAATTGAGCTAATTAACAATGATAAGACGTCCAATCAGCATGCTGGCTTCCTGGAGGCTCTTGTTAGAAGCTAATTAAAGAACCAATCACAGCAGGCGAGGTGATGGCGCTGCGTCACAGTAACAGGGCAAAAGATTAAACACATTGCAAGAGTTCTTGGCGACACCTTGATTGAAGTGAAGCTCGTTCGGCATTTTTGAAGTAGCACAGCAACATAAAGAATCTGCTAATTACAAGAACATGCAAAAAAAACTATACAATTCCAATTCTAAAAATGTACTATAATACTACAGTATGGCATTCAAATTGTTTATGTGGGTATGATTTTAAGATTTGGTACTATGCTATATAGCCAGTTATGATGGGAGACTTTTGCGGTGAAGTAATAACAATACATGTTGTAAAGCACTAGCCCCTTAATTTATGTAATATGAAAAATTAACATCCTTTTTATCAATTCAGTTCAGTTTAATTTAATTCTGTTTAATAGGAAGGGTTCCTCCTTTTGTGTGTATCTCCCTTCCACTGATACATTTACAACTACAGATACTATAATTACTCGTGCTTCTGCCACAATTGTAACTACTGTTATATAACAGCTGTAACAACCACTACTTGTACTACTATATTTTCCCGCCGTTTTCTCTCTCATCACCTGTGTCATCACAATATTTTACTGCTGTCCTCTCTGTATCCATCTCTCCCTCCCTCACTTCCTTCCTCTCTCCCTCCTCATCTATGTCTTCCAGGGGATGTGGCGTGGAGTTCTCTCTCTCTCTCTCTCTCTCTCTCTGTCTCTCCCTCAATCTGGACTCCATGCTGTGCCGGTTTAATTGCAACAGCACCCTCGTGTGCCAGTCGGGCACTGTGTGTGTGTGCGTGTGTGTGTGTGTGTGTGTGTGAAGGAGAAAGAGAAAGAGGGAGAGATGGAAAGAGAGACCTCCTCCGAGTGTTCAAGGATAAGCAGCAGGGTGCAGGGCCACCTTCCTCTCTCCTCCTCCACCTTGTTTTCCATTTCCTCTCTTCCTCCTCTTCCTCCTCCTCGGCAGTTTCACCTTCTCTCCTCTTTCATTTCCATGCCATCACTCTTTCCCCGGCTAAGTCCTTACTGCTCTCTCTTACTTACTTTCTCCTTCCTCCACTGAGTAACTCTCATTCTGCTCTACTCCTTTCTCCTCCCCCTCCATCTCAATCTACCCCCCACCAACACTCACGCACCACCGCTGTGTCTTCTCCCACTGACTCCCTCGTCTGTCTCACTCCTGTCTCTCTTCCATCCATTGCACCCCTGCAACCCCCAACCCTCTCCAGGTCGTACCTCCCATGATGCCCATGGAGACTTCCTGTCAGAGCTCCCTGCTCCTCACTCCTCTCCTTAATCAGCTGTCAAATATCAAACACTCGCTCCACTCTTCTTCCCCTCTATTTCCCCCTATGGGCCCCCATTCCTTCTGCGCAAACACACACATACACACAGACACACACATACCAACCTCCAGTTGCAATGTCTTTTATGTGTGTGGTCATGGGCACACAAAGACAGGTGTGTGTGTCTTTGTCAGTCTGTCTGTCTGCAGTTAACTATGAATACTAATACACGTTGATGAAAGGTGGTCTGTTCACATCACTTACATAGAGACATGTCTGGGTCCTATAGGATAATGTTGATGAGGCTTTAGGACACTGCAATTTAGTAAACATGGGTGGCACCCATACACACACACACACACACACACACACAGCCAACAGCTATGGATATCTCCCCATAACTCACACACAGTTCATGATGATGGAGAGCTGGTGTTTCCCATTTAATGACAGCAAAACACTCGCCCACTCTGTCTATCTGTCAGCACTGCTGTGTGTGTTCACATCAGTGTGTGTGTGTGTGTGTGTGCGTGTGTCTGTGAGGTTTATTAATTCATTCATCTCCTAATGTTGTGCAGCTGGGGAGAGAGAGATAGAAGAGTAAGGGGAGCAGAGAAGGAGAGTGTTTGGATGAGAGGAAGAAAAGGGTAGAGAGATATGGGAGAGAGAGAGAGGAAAGAAAAAAAATGGAGACAAAGGAGAAGACAGAGAGATGAACGGGTGGTCCAAAGTGGATGAAAGGTTGAGATAACATTTTTTAATCACCTCAGTTTCTGCTGCTGTTTCCAGACATGCAGCAAACACACACACACACACACACACACACACACACACACACACACACACACACTTGTCTAAATGATTTGTCATTAGCCAATGAACCCACTGGCAGACAGACAGGCAACAATAAATCTAACACAGCCATCATCAGTGTCTTGCAGGAACCCTCAGAAAACAACAACATCACTAACCAAACATTGATTTATAATTCTTATGATATCGGACAGTCAACAGCAGGACAACTGAGCAGCTGCTGCTCCTCAGTGAAGCTGCTTTTGGAAACCCTACAGACATACGATACAAGAATGAAGTTAAAGATACTGTTCAACTTTTTCTATATCAACCTACTAGGAGGTGTGAATTCTTATAAACGCTGTATGCGTGCAGGTTCTTGTCTGGGATCACTGTCTAATTTGGCTGGAAACATGCTTCTGTCAGCAATAAAATGGGCTCCTCACTCAGGCGATACACTGTAACTGCATTCTTTTAGCACTATGACACAACTGCATGCCAAGGTTCAAACAAGCATTTCACAAGACCACAAAAAACACTATTTATCCCCCCAAAAAAGTAAACCAAACTTATTTTAAAAGTGGTGTTATTATTAACCATGAAATAAAACTCCTTCATAACTGTGTTGTTGTTACAACACTTCCCCTGTTACATCTTCTCACACCGACTGCATCTCTTACCAGTAAAGTCTGAATAACAGACTGGTGATGGTAAAACTTTTACTGAAATCAAAACAGAAAAGAATCAATATTGTTGTAATGTAATCTCAATATTGCTAGTCCAATGAAAACATATGAGAGTGCTTCTTTTATCATACAGTGGGGCCTCAAGAAAGACATCTCTGGCTCACTATGGGTCCTGAGCCCTGGTTTAACAAAACTGCTTTAGGCTGTTTAGACATCTAGCTCGCTCTATTGTCCTATCTGACTAGACAGGGTTTCCCAGCCAACAAAGCAGGGGCATGGTCCCAAAGGCCCAGCCCCACAGAGCTGCTGCGGCGTTAACACACTTACATTTGTGCACATACTGTATAATGTAGAGGAAGAACCCAGGAGCTCAGTGGCCTGTGGTGAAATGGGGTAAATAGCAACCAGACGGCTAACACACACACACACACACACGTTTGGCAGTGCAGAGGAAGTGCCTGCGCCACCCGTAACCTGATCTATGTCCACAGCTGTCCCAACATGAGATGAAAAAATACAGTAACATTCAGAAGAGAGAAAGTGACACATGAAGGACATGTTTACAGAAACAATGAGGCAAAGTGAGAAGGGGACATAGACATGAGCGAAACAAGACATTAAAATTGCAAACAGACAGAAACAGAAGGAGAGAGAGAAAGACAGAGGGGTGGAGGAGCAATGAAGGGGCCCCTAGGGCCCGGTGGTGTGGGTTAGTCTATTCAAAACATAGTAGGGGGTTCATTCTTCCACCTCTCTCTCTCTCCCTCTCTCTCTCTCTCTCTTCTCCGTCTGGCATTTGCCTCTAACTGCTCAGTCACACACCTTGCACACCAGGAGATGAGGACCAATAAATTGGGGAATGTGTGTGAGATTGTGTTTATGTGTGTGTGTGTGTGTGTGTGTGCACATATGAGCTGTATATGAGCAAATGCACATTCATGTTGTACAATATAGTCTGTTCGTGTGCTCCGTGCGTATAGATGGCTGCGCATGTGTGTTTGTCCTTTTTCCTTTTTTTTTTGGCTGCAGGCTGCTCTGTTGTAAAATGTGTGTGTATTTGTGTTTGTGTGTATACATAGCCCCATGTGAGTGAGCTTATTTCTTATATGTGTTGTCTACTGGGCTTGTGCCCTTTTGTATATACAGTACGACTGTGTGAGTGTGTTTCCGTGGCAGGAGACAGAAAAGTCTGTTTAATCCACAGCAGCCCTGGACACACCAGCACAGCATGCTAACACAACCATAACACACACACAGAAACACATCAGTGCCTGTGTGTGTGTGTGTTAGTGTGTGCGTGTGCATGTGTGTGTGTGTGTGTGAAGCTTAGGGAGCTACCTTGATACCACACATGTAATCTATCCACCACCTCACAGAGAGTGGGATATAGCAATGGAGAGAAGGTAGAAAAGATGGATAAATGTTAAGGGAGAGGGATGCATGCTCAATAAGATGGTAGAGACATGAAGAGAACAGTATGATTTTTTTTCTTCTCAATACACACACACACACACACACACAGATGTGTAGCAGTTCCCTACTGTTAATAACTTTAAATATTATTAATGTGACCTATTGTGCAAATAATTATAAATTTCTCTTCATGCCAACAACTTTAATTCCAGTCAGCCTATTAAAATAAAAAATAACACCCTGTAAGAGTATGAAGTAAGGAACTATATTCTTAATATTACCATGGAAACTGGGCATTTGGGTTTAGAAATACAAAACGTCTGAAAATTCACATAATAGCAGTAAGTAAAAGTAAAACATAACAATTAAACTTAATTAAATAACAGATGACTGTGATCAAATACTATAGTAGCAGAAGGCAATCAGATGTGTTTTGGTCAGACATTATATTGTATTCATTTTCTCATGTGAAGCCATGATGTAATTTCTGGGATTGACACACACACACACACACACACACACACACACAGTTTGTCAACTTATACACTTTCCACCCGCGCTCCCATAAAGTCAGCAGCTTGTCATTGACACATTGCTACACCACCTGTGTTTTTTTGGAATTAACGGACCTTCTCTCGACACATAATGTAGAGTGTGAATGGAAACTAGTGTGTCTATATACACATGCTCTCGTATCCTTCCATGTTCACCCCCTCTGCCTGTTCTCACTCTGTTCCTGTGTCACACACCCATCACCACAAGTGCAAGTAGCCCATTCAAACAGTTCTCTCATACTGTATGAGGATCATTATGTTGGTAATTGATAAAATAATTCTTCCTTATTCATACGTATTATGAACATTATGGGCTTAATTTTGACACATGCTGTGATTGATGTAGAATCATTAATAATAAATACATTACACAAATAAAGCACTAATATATGAGGATGGGGTATTCTAGGAACATGCTAGTTCTAGTTTACATTTTATATCATCACACAAGAGAAGGTCACATTTTTGCACCATTACATTACATCACGTCACATTAAATTGCTGATATCATTGCATTGTTGCCTTCAACAATGCTTAGTGATTTAAATTCTGAGCGAGGGCTTGTTTAAAGAGCTTTTTGATACATTCCTGGATTGACAGAACAGTACAAAGTTGCACAAAACATAATAACATCATTTATACAGTGATACGCAGCAAAGGTTGTGAGCCAGATTCTATCTTATAATGGTGTGAGTACACAGTATGCACCGTAACTCCCCAAGGACCCCCTCTGCATGAATTCTCTCCTGATCTCTCTCTCTTCCCCTTCTCCATCTTTGCGCTCTCCTTTTCATCTGAACACCCTTTCCTCAAACAAGGCCTTCGGCTGGGAAGCAACATCCCCTTAACAGTGGCAGGTAAAAGGGCCGGAGAGACAGCATACGGAGAGAGGAATGAAAAGAATGAGTGAAAGAGAAAATAAATCCTAATGACTGGTCGACCCCCCACTCCCTCAAAACAAGAAAGTGCACAAATGGAAGGATGTGGGCAGAGGTACGCCACTGACTCTGCAGAGGTAGAGGAGAGAGTAAAGGAGGATGGGTGAGGAGGTGGAGGGGCTGGAGGTACAGACGTGATGGTTGATCTGTGCTTAACAATAACTGGGGTGGAGAAGGTACAGAGGAGGCGACACGGAAGGAGGAGGGAAGGTGGGGAACAGGGCTGGAAATGAGTGAGATGGACATGAAAAAAGGATGAAACATGATAGAGTCCAGCTGTTTGTTTCTATCATAAAAAAAGTACATGTAAAGCAAGAAGAATGAGAACGGGAAAACTGTGAGGAATATTAAAAAGTAGGGAACTGAATGCTGAAGAAAGAAGAAAGTAGATGACAAGGGAGCACTTTTCCTTCTTGATAGGCTACTTAGTTTACTGATATTGAATTTGCCAGTTTTAAGTATACACTGGCTACTTGTGTAACGGGTGACGCAGGATTTCAAGTCATGCTAGATAAGAACATCTGCTCAATGCAAAAAATTTAAATGCAAATGTGAATGTAATGGAAAAGGCAAGAGGTGGCAGTGTGAAAGAAGAGAAAGGGGGGGGGCATAAAACCATAATTTAACAAGAGAATAGATAGAGGAGGGATGGAGGGATGGAGTGAGGGAAGGAGGGAGGACCGGAGGGGGGTCTGATGAAGGGACGATGTGGGGGGCCGAGATCTAAGCTGTACCACTCCTCCCTACACTCCTACCTAGGAAAAGAGGGATTTGCTCTCCCTGGGAGGGTTGGAGAGATGGAGGGAGGCGGGGGAGGAGAGATGAGGAGAACAGGAGGACCACTGAGAGAGAGAGGGGAGGGGGGGGGGGGGTGAGTTATGGGGTGGGGGTGGGTGGGGGGGAGGACTGGGGATAAAGGCAAAACAGATCAAGAGGGAAAAAGAGGAAGATTTATCATAAAAATCATTTTGAGCGAAAAAAAAAAAAAAATCCTAACCATGCTCACCCAGTTACTGATGCTCAGGAGACTGTTAAGATGTGGAGACGCAGTGGAGCATCATTTTCAAAGTAGAAGAAAGGTCTGCACTAAGATAAGGCTAAATTTAGGATCACCCGCAAAGATTTTCAAATCAAGAGTCCAAAACAGATGAAGTAAACTAATATATACATACATGTAAAGAAAAGATTAAAATAGAAATTCCCGAGGAGGACTCTGGATCCTTTTGCATCTATTTAAAACACTAGGGTTGTAAGACCTTTTGTTATTGTTTTTAAAATGTCTTTAATCCATTTAATTATCATTTAGCAAAAACAGTTGTTTTAGAAACTGAAGGACTTTTTTCCATTGTGTTTTAAAAGTCAGGTGATTCATATATTTAAAATACACATTATTAAACATACATTTTATTTGCTGTGTGAGTCCCTCTGTATATAGCCATAAATTATCCTACTGAGAAAATCACTGGACAAAACCTTGTTCCAGTAGGATCACATCAGGTCTCTTTTCTTTGCTAGATTTAAAGCGACCTTTGTAGAAATCTCTGGTCAGTGCCCCGAGGGGATAATGGGAAAATATGGAGAGAGAGGCAGCTGGTACTGACATGACTCCCCTAATAGCTCCACCCAAGACCTCCCCATCACCTCCCTCAGCAACCCCCTCCTTCCCTCACCTCCACTGACTGAACTCCCCCTTTTGCTGCTCCCACAGTGTCTACAATGAAAGTCTTTTCTGGATCTTTTCCTCCTGCTTCCTTTTCCCCTAACAAGTTCCCTTTCTGTTCTACTTCCCCCCTTTGCCTCCTTCTCCTCATTTTCCATAACCTCTCTATCTGTTCCTCATATCATTCATGTCATCTCTGCTGCTCTTGATAACACTGGAAATAGTTTTTGCTTTTACTTTGAAAGGCTGTAGCTTTGTTTTCTAGTGCTATATCATGAGTTGGTTCACTAGAGGAAACTTTCTCTTTTACTTTGCTGTGTAGTGAAAAAAAAAGTTATGTAAGGTGGTGAGAGGCTTATCTTTTAAGATCATTCGCTGTGGGTCAATTGATTTGCGCTAATTGTTTTTGTAGGTAGTGGAAAGAAAGTGGTAAAAAAAAAGTGCTTCTGTGGGCCAAGTGAGAATTCTAACTACACTTTTTAAACCGCACCATAAAAGCCTGTTACTCCTTATTTTGCTCTTTCTCTTCTGTCTCTGTATTGACTGTTCACCCCCTCCGCCCCTCTTATAGGGACCTGCTGTTGAAGTGCATTCTGGGAGATGCCAGGCTTCTTTATAATCTACCAGCAGGCTTTCACAGCTGCCTGTCAGCTACCCAACAGACATGTGCACACACACACATTCAGATGATGCCAAGTGGCACTGAAAGGATACCATGTGTGTGTGTGTGTGTGTGTGTGTGTGTTTGAGAAACAGAAAGACCAGAGTCATACCACACCATCAAATAACAGTGCGACTTCAAAAATATTCAAAAACCGTCCTCTTTCTACTTTTTTCAGGAAACATTTAAGACTTTTGTGTAGGCCCCTGGTGTATCTCTCCATCCCTCTCTCCCTTTCATTCTCCCTCTCCCTCTCTGTCGTTCCTTCCCATCTCAAAACTCAATTAGTAAATTAGTTCCAGCTCGCTAAGCGATAAACAGCGGCCTGGGAGCGCGTAAACACACACTCCACACTCCATTAGGGCTCCACAAGCACCATACAACTCAAAACCCTCAGTACACAGGTACACACACACACACACACACACACTCCCAGAGTAATTAATTTATCCATTCACAAAGGAGTATGTACAAAACACAGATCTACACATAAACACACCCATGTATACGGTGTACCTGCCCCGATATTTTTAAATGAAAGCAGTCAAATCTATACATGATAGACAAACAGATACACATATTAAAACACATTTCCTTACTCCTTTGTGTATTTTTGACTTTTCTCCACCATCTACGCTTTTCTTTTGTATAAAGATATTGTATATAATCATTTTGTAGTGACTTTGACACTACCCAGGTGAGTGAGATTAGATAACAGAGGCAGGAGAAGAAAGAAAGTAAGGGTGAGAATTAAGGACACAGCGCAAGAAAAGACCTCATGATGGAGTGTAAAAGAAAGTGCCATCAAGTGCCTTCAAACCCCTCCCACAGACAAGTGAAGTGTTTACAAATGTGTGTGTGTGCATCTGTGTGCAAGACACTCACACACACAGGCAGCACTAAAGTACGACTGAGCTGGTTAAAAGCAAGCTTTCATGGTCTTTAAAAATTAAAACACACACACTCAAACGCTCAGTGGTGTATTTTGACAGTGTGTGATGACCGTGGGTAAAGCACTTAAGCTGCTGTAATTAGCCTGATCGCCGTGGCGACAGAAGATGCTTTCTTTCATCCCCTCACTTCAGAAACCAACATGACACACTAAGACACACTGACACAAGGAAAATATACACACATGACTGATATGTCTGTTATGCCCGAGCACAGACCCAGAGGGACGGATGCATTACACACTAACATACAAAGACACAAGGAGCTAGACTAACACACACACACACACACACACACACACACACACACACACACACAGCATGTGGGGAAGTCACAACAGTGACAAGCAGACAAAAAGCAGCTTGATCTTGGTTATGTACCAAACGTTGACTGTATATAACAGAAATACATGCCTCTCCCCTTCTGTCGTGCTTTATAATTCACCTGTCTCTCTCTCTTTATCAATCTGTCTGTGTGTGTGTGTGTGTGTGTGTAAATATGCATATGTGGATGACACTAGAGGATCAAAGCGGGCAGGTATTGAAATTGAGCGACCGCTGTTCCATCAAGACATTTTAAAGAGATATAATAATCTCAAACTTTTAATTCTGGTGATTTCTAAGGATGAGCAGGCATTAATGGTGTTTTGCATGTCAATCAAACAGAAAAGTATGAGTGTCTGTACGTGGCACTCTTTTCTTTGCCTTTTTTTAGCTAACACTGCTCAATTTAACTCTCCAATTCTTCAGTTCATTCCAAACCACTGTTGCTGCTGCAGGAGGAGGAAACAAACACATCACTACCTGTGCTGTGCAGGATTTTTTCCTTGAAGGACCAACCCGACACTGGGTGTTGACCAATAAATAAATAATTCATGAACTGGGTATATGCTGACCACCATTGTCTCACATCAGTCATAAAAATATAGTAAGTACAGTCATAAAAATATAGTTAGTTATATTTACATGAATAAGCATTTTAAAGACCTGCATATCCCTTGAAAGGGAGACAAAAATAGGAGGACAGAAAAGAGAAAGTCTGCAACACAGAAAGGCAAACAGAATAGAACAAAAACAGTGAAGTACATAAATGCTAGTATAGGGAAAGAGTTATGACTTATGAGAAAGACAGCTAGAGAGAAAATGAAAGAATAACAGAGAGGGAAAGAGGGAGAGAGAGGCGCAATGGAGCCGAGCCAGGCCTGAACAAAGAACTACAGTAACAGTCCACTGGCCTTACAGCTGCTCTCTGCACACAAACTCCCTGGGCTCTGGCTCTGGGTATGTAGTGTGTGTATATATGTGTGCGTGTGTGCGTGTGTGCGAGTGTGTGCATGTGTCAGTGTGCTGCTGTGAGGGTCCCCATAGGTGTCCACCCTTTCAGCAGTTGGACTGCCAACTCATAAACCCCCCAACCTCCAGCTCCTCCTGCAGAGGAAAGGAGGGGAGGGAGTGAGCAGAGGAGCTGAAAGCGGGAGGGAGGGGGTGAAGAAAAGGGGAAGCGTTACGGAGAGATGGACAGACATAAGAGCTGAAAACATTTAGCGAAACAAATATATAGAAAAAGATCAACTTGTATAAGATGTGTACTTATTTTTCCCTGTATCTAAGGTTAATGTACTTTGATTAAGCTTTTGCCTTTCACAACAATTTGCAACTTTTCCCTGTTACCATTCATTTTTAGCTTACCACTTAAAACAAACTGCTTCAAACTGTTTATTTGTAACTGGCAGGAGAGCTTGTATAACTGATGGTACACTCAGCTAGAATGGTTTTATCCCTTGCAACAAAACAGGAATCAGTACAACTGTTTTCTAATTATAACTAAATTAGAAAACAGTCCAGAGTCTGCCTCTGATGTTTGCTTGTTTCCATCTCCTGGTCTGTTTCTGTTATTTTTCCTGTTTGTTCCCGGCCACTTTGCGTTCAGGGACATTCAACAGTGTCTTTCTGTGTGAAGCATTAGTTTATCTTTTTGTTTCAGCTCACTTTAATATCCCCCTACCAGTGACAAAGACAACATTATGTTGTTCAATACTGTAAATGCCTTTTGATCTTATCATCTGCTTATTACTCTGTGATATCCTCAACTAACGACAAGGTAAGACCATAATGGCATTGGGACTACACACTTATACAGCCAGGCTGCTAATAACATGCAATGGTGGTTTGTAACAGGAAAATACTGTAATAAGTAGAATTAAGTCACAGGGTAAGAAGTAATAATATAACACACACACACACGTTGACCTAGGTCACTTTTGGGGGCATTACATAGACTTACATTAATTTCCTGGAGACTTACCCTAACCCTAACTCTAACCTTAACCTTAACCACTGACCCAAAAATCAGCATTTGACACGGCTGTCCCCAAAAGGAGCCTATGACAGACACACACACACACACACACACACACACACACACAGGAACCCCTGCTGTTGTAATTAAAGGTGTCCTTGACAATAAGATAGACCGCTCTCACATTCTTGCACCCTTAAACATCATAAGTCTGATTCAAATATACACACAAACACAATGGCTATGTTTACATGCACACTAATAAATCAATTATAATGCGATAAGGCAATAATGCGAGTAAGGCAGAACCCATGTAAACACCATACTCCAATTATGTTAATGCTTTTATGCTCATAGTCAAAGTAACCATAATCACAGTAAGATATGTGGATTAGTCCGATCTTGCTGGCATTATTTGGGGCCAGACAGAGGGTGTATATACCTGAGTTGAATTACTGAAACTCTGATAAAGGTGCACATGTGCAACTAGTGATGTAGCGCTCTATGTGGTGTAGTGTTAACAAACGTGATAATGGAAAGCAAAACAGAAAAGAAACGCTTCTGGAAGTTTGAGGAGACAGAGTTCATGTTGTTTGTCATGTGTAGCATGGACATAATGTCAGGGTAATGTCAGCTACTCAACATCACAACTCTCTCTAGATGATCAAACTAACTATATGACACATGTAAACAGGATTATTAGAGGAAGTTGTCACCTTCGTAATCATGTAAACAGCATAATCGCACTAAGGTCTTAGTCGCAGTATTGGCCATAATCGCACTACTGTGTGCATGTAAACATAGCCACTGTTTCTTGCACCCAGTACATCTTTCCATGTCAACAGTTTGATGGTCCATCTGGTAAGTCTACAAACACACACATCATACACACCCTCATGCACCAACACAGCTGGCAGATTTTGTCACCCTTGCTGCCTTTTCACTTGCTTGTTCTCTGTTTGACAGGGGGGGTGCTTATATCTAACCAAAATCCTTAATGATAAGGAAAACACATGCACAAAAAAGTACACACACTCTCATAAACACGTACACAGGAATCAGTTTAATAGAAGAATAATGAGAAAAACACATCTCAGATTTTAACTTTCTCAGTTTTTGTCGCTGTTACTTCACAGTTTTGAATGGATCTCTTTACAATTTCTACAGTGAAAACCCCTGGAAGCATTGTCTTCCGCAGTGAGTGTGTTTGTGTTACAGGCCATGTCTGTACTTTAAGCTTAGTGCTACTGCAGCGCACTGGGACTGCTGTGTGTACTCAATCTGTATGCATGGTGTGTGAGTGTGTGTGTCAGACAGAAAGTGTGTGCGAGAGTGACAGACTGAGAAAATGAGAGAAAGAGAGACGTGGTGAGTTGTGTGGGTCTGGAGTGTGCATCTGCATCTGTGTATGTGTGCGTGTGTGTGTGTGTGTGTGTGTGTGTATGTTTGGTCCAGGTGCTGAGACCTGTGTGTGTCCCTGGGCAGGGAATGCAGGGGTCCCTGGACTCTCCTCTGCTTCCTGCTAACGAGACACACACATACACCTCCACACACACATACACACACACACATACACACCGCATCGATCAGGGCGAGGATGAGGGTCACTCTGCACCCCGTTAGCCAACCGCTAAGGACTAAGCGCCTCAGGGCACACTGCCCCCCGCCTACTACACATACACACACACACAAATACATACATGCAAACACAGATATCTCATCTGAATTCAGCCCCAGAGTAAGGGTTCGATGCTGCCTCGCATACTAAAAAGGCAGGCCTTGCACTTCACTACTGGACAGTGAACCATAGCAACAACTGATGATGAACACTGTACCATAGCAACAACTGATGATGAACAGTATACCATAACAACAACTGATGATGAACAGTATGCCATAGCAACAACTGATGTTGAACAGTGTACCATAGCAACAACTACAGTGCACCATAGTAACAACTGATGTTTAACTGTGGTACAATAGCTGATGGTAAACAGTGTACTGTAGCAACAGCCAATGGTGAACAGTGTACCATAGCAACAACTGATGATGAAGAATGTAACACAGCAACAACTAATGATGAACAGTGTTACATAGTGTCAGCGGTGTGTTTCTCTGTCAGAAACTCTGTCACAAATTGACATTTTTATTCAGTTTTTAAGCCACATTTTTATGCTACACTTTTAGATCCTGGTTGGATTACCTATATATTTTAACAAGTTAAAATATTTTACTCATGGGACTTTTGAATCTTAAGTTAGCTGTCAACTGGAAGTAGCCTACTGGACTGCCTCAACTGCTGCTAGCTTAGCTGGGTTTGTTTTTAGCCTGGTGGCCAGACTAGCCAGTTGCTTTTATTGAGGATTTTAAGCAATTTTACCTTTGGATTTTGCTCCTCTATCCCTGGTTGAGGGACTTGAGGGACACTGCTTGAGTATTGAAAATAGGAGAGGTTTCTACAGTTTAAAGAACTTTACTCACTCCCTCCAGTCGTGGGCTTCCACTTGTGAGACTGGACTGCTACTAGGCTTGTTGCGAGTCTCATCAACGATGGCCATAGCAGATGAAATCTCCAATATTAACACTGAGCTCTCTTTCATTACAGGTCTCATAAGTGATCTCCAGCGGCACTCACTGCTCCAAGACCGCTTGGCTTCCTTGGAACTGCCTGGCAGTGTGGCTCCAGATGCCAGTGGCCTCCCACAGACTCTCGGAGAAGCTGCCTCCTGGGTCTCAGTTGTAGAAGGTAAGCTTTTCGTAAGAATTTCGCTTCCCCTTTTTCACCCATATGGATCTGGTGAACGTGACATCACTGATGATCTACCATGCTCCAACTTCTATGCACCGCTGCTGGAGTTAGCAGATAGCATACCCTCCTTACCTCTACCTTAAGCTCACTACCCTGGAGGGATGGTGTAAGAGTCCACAGTCCCATCCCAGGAAGCGCTCTGGCCCCAGCTCTTCATTTGGCTCCTATACCAACTCCTTTACTCCAACCCCCAAAACCGTTTGTCCTTGGAGCAAGCGGCATCACCTGTTACCCAGTGTAGCTGAGCCGGTTACCACTTCAGCTGCTCTCAGTTCACCTCCAGCTGCAAGGACCACTGCCCCCGGTCAAGTGCCACCACCCCATGCCTTGCCTAGATCTGCTACTTCCATTACCTGCCAACTTCCTTCCAACCTTGCAGTTCACACCGATAGGGGTAGCTCTGTGCCTGAAATCTTAGCGTTGAGCAACTCCATCATAAGATTTGTTAAACTCCCGTCCACCATTACATATTGTCTTGGCAGTGGATGGGTTGAGGATTTTATTAAACTTACTCCAACACTTGACCTTCACCCCTCAGTCCATGCTGTAATAGTACACACCGGAACTAATGACATCATGTATAGACATTCAGCCAAGTTGCACCAGGACAATGAATCACTATGCTGCACAATCGAGAGTCTGGGAAAAAGCTGTGTAATGTTTGGCGCCATCCCTACTTTCAAAGAGCATTGAACCTTTTAGTCATCTTTTTAGCCTCCACCAGTGACTGTGGCTGCAAAATTTCTGTTCAGCAGCAGGATATCATTTTATCAGCAATTTTGATTATTTCTGGACTAAGCAGGACTACTAGAGAATGGACGGCCTTCACCCAAATAAGAAAGGAACCTAGCAACTAGTTTCTAATTTTAACCATTTTATAACTTTTAATTCTCTCTGACACACTCCTCAGCATGACCCTTTCCACACTTTAACCTCTCCTCAGAAAAGCCCATTTTAAAACAGTGAGGGTCCTGCTAGCCTTTTCTGTCATTTTAAAAGTACCATTCCAGTTGTGACCAGTGACAGAAGGAACAGGTCTTCAGCATGCCATTTCTCTCCTCGAATGGTCACACCATCTAATCTCATTCACATTCCCTGTCGGCCTATGTCTCCTCCACTGCCCACATGCCAAAATGCCAAATATATTCAAGACAGGGCTACTCAATGTAAGATCTCCGTTAAATAAGTCATTTGTGTGTAACAATTTCATTTTATCACTGGTCATCTGGACATTCTTATGAAAATTGTGAGGATTTAACTTCTCTAATTGAAGCCTCTCCTCCTGGCTTCTCTTTTCACCAACCTAGACTTTTGGGAGGGGGGAGGGGTTGGTAGCTGTTTTCTTTAGAATTAATTTCAATCTTTCTTGAATTGACTTAGGACTATTTCCTCCTTTTAGGCACTTCCATTTGTATTTAAGGGGAATACCCAGTGTCTGTGCCTTCTAGTCTACAGACCCCCCAAATTTTCTTTTGGCTTTATAAACGAATTCTCAGAGCAATACTCAATACCAAGATATGACAGGTTTTTGATTCTAGGTGATTTTAATATTCATGTCTGCTACACCCTTTAACAGTCTAAGTGTTGAATTTTTATCCCTGATTGATTCTTTTAATTTATCTCTCTCACTGACTGGGCCCACTCATTGTCAGGGCCATACTCTTGATCTTGTTTTATCTTGTGGTCTTACATTATCTGACTTGACATGTTCTGATCCTTGTATTACTGATCACTATTGCATATGTTTTAATTTGGTTTTACCTCCTTGTTTTAGCTGCTCACGTACACAGTTACGGTCTAGAGTTTTTTAATTCTACCTCTGCCAATATTTTTAGTAAAGCCTTTAACACTATCCCCTGTGAGATAGAGCCCTTATTATAAATGTATGAGCATCTAACTAATTTCAATATCATCTGCAATTCCATCCTTGATGAAATTGCACCATTTAAAACCAGGAAAACTAAACATGTCCCAGCCCCGGATAAATGAAAACATTTGTGCTTTAAAATGTAAACGTCATAAAGCAGAGCATCAGTGGAAGGCGTCAAAGCTCCCTGGTCACCATGAGGACCTTAAAGGCTCTGATGAAGCTCTTTAATGCTGAGGTTAAAAGCTCTAGACGCGGCTACTTTTCCCATCTCACTGAATCTAATATTTCTAATCCCAAGGTGCTTTTTAACACTGTAAGCCGTTCCACTGATGCTCCCCCTGTCCCTTCAATAGACGCTCCTCCTGTAATGAGTTTTTAAACTTTTTTACTCAAAAGATCCCCCTCATTCGTCAGAGTATTACCTCACCTGTAGATCCCCCATCAGTTTGTTTACCCGCAAGGCCTAGTAATCGTTTTGATCTCTTCAACCTTGTCTCTTAACCTACAGTGTTAGAAATTGTCAACAAAATGAAGCCCTCCTCCTGTCCTCCTGACATTCTCCTCCTTTTATTTTTTTAAAGAAGTTTTTAACACAATTTGCCCTTTTTATACTGAACATTTTAAATAGCTCCCTTTCTACTGATACTGTGCCATCTCTAAATTTCCTTTTTTTAGACAAAGTCCTGGAGAAGATTGATGCAAATCAACTTTTAGCCTTTATGAATTATAACTTTGTTTGAATCTTTCCAATGAGCTTTTTGAGCTCATCACATTACAGAAACTGCCCTTCTTAAGGTCATGAATGACTTGCTTTTAGCTGTTGACGCTGGACGTCCCTCCATTTTAGCTCTGCTAGACATCAGTAAAGCGTTTGATGCAGTTGATCACACCATCCTCTTGTCCCATTGAGAGCAATAGGTGGGCATCATTGGCACGGCCCTTGAATGGTTTAACTCATACAGACAGGACTTTCTGTGTTGGTATTGCTGAGTCTAGGTCTTCAGTCTCTAGGCTGCATTGTGGGATACCTCAGGGTTCAGTGCTTGGCCCAATTCTGTTCACCATTTACATGCTGCCTTTGGGACATCTCATCATCATAAGATCACTAAACATCAGTTTCCATTTTTACACGAATGATACTCAAGTTTATTTCAGCTGTGACCCCAATAACTTTTTTTTTTTTTTTTGCTTATAAACTGTCTCAAAGACATTCATAAATGGACAGCTCAAAATTTCCTTCAACTGAACTCAAAAAAGACTGAGATACTTCTATTTGGCACTGACTCCTGCAACACTCAAATTACAAACATACTAGGTTCATACTCTCATCTTATTAGTGTAGAAACCATGGTGTTTTAATTGTAGGCACTCATTTTGCCCTCACTTTGAACAGCCATATCAAATCCATCATACAGTCATGCTTTTTAAATCTCTAAAATTGAGCAATTTCTGTCTACCAAGAACCTTGAAACAGTCATTCTTGTCTCTTCTTAAAACACACTTTTATAGCCTAGCCTTCCTGTGATCCTTCTATTTTACCTTTCCCACACCAGGTGTTTTGTTTTAATTTTTATTGTATTCCTGTTGTCTTTTGACTTTACCCTGTAAAGCACCTTGTAAACTTTGTTTTGGAAAGGTGTATACAAATAAAGTTTATTATTATTATAGCAATAGCTAATGATTAATAGTATGCCATAGCATCAATTGGTGAACAGTGTTTTGTAGCAACAACTGATAATGAACAGTGTGCGATAGCAACAATTAATGGTGTATATCATATCAACTATTGTATGGATTAACTGTGTAACATGGTATAGTACTAATGCTATTACTGCTTACCAATACTGCATGAAAAAGGAACAAAAATATATTATTTTCCCATCTCCCTGTCAAGCAGTTGCTATATGTGTTCTTTGTTTTTCAAGCACACTTACATACTGTTTATTTAACTGAACTCTGGAAAAGAACACTCCCTCCATTCTTTAGGCACACACACACACAGGGTATATACTTATATAGAGACAGGTATAGGAATCAGATTAATTGCAGCAGGAGCACTCTTAACATCTGGTCTGAAGTGAACCTTGTTTTGGGAGCCATGCTTGAAACTTTGGTGTGTGCGTGTTTGTGTCATTCTGGTTGGTGGCTTGTGGTGTGTTACACTGTGGCTGAAAAAAGTTACATTTTTCATATTTTTAACTGACAAAGGTATTTTTATGATCTAGCATGCACATACCAGTTGTATCTGTGTTTAGCAATGTAGCAGATACAAGCAACATTTGGACAGGTTATGCATGTTCAGAATATCAAGTCAGTTCAACTAGAAAACACCAGAAAAGCAACCTCTAGCTTGGCAACTCATCTTTCTGTCCGTATGTGTTCATGTGTGTATGTGTGTGTGTCAACACGTGCAGTGAAAAGTGTGGGCCGAAGATGAGTAACACCAGTTTTTATGTATTCTGTAATTAACACTGATCCCATATTTATTTCCTCTTGCAGAGCAAACGTGATAGGACTACAGGGACCGAACACACACACAGACACACACATATATACACACACACACACAGGAGCGGCGTCATCAGAAACCATTAGCAGGCAACATTAAGTGGCTTACGGCTACAACAACACAAGGCTGTTAAACTTTATGATCATCATTATAGGAGATGATGATTGCTGCTGCTATAACACTCCAAGACAGCAGACGTGGTGTAGAGCAGGTAATTTCTTTATGATTACACCAAAAGAATGACAGATGATGGATGGATGGAGAAGGAAAAATTTAGCTTTCATGAATACTTACTCTCTCTTCTGTCCACTCAGAGTAGCTTCCATGTTTTTTACATCTGTGTTATGTCATATTACGTATGTTTTGGTGCATTAATATTGTGTTGCTGAGTGGTTTGACAAGCCAATAAGTGGGTCACTGTGTAACCCAAACTAACCTGTACTGTAAACCATACAGAACGTAAATCATGCTAATTACTTTTTACCAAAAAAATCAGACTGTAATTCATGTGTACATACTGTAATTAATTTTTTTCAGTATGCACTGGTATGTAGACCAAATAGTTTAGTGTCACTAATTGCAAATCCATTCAGCTATGAGGACAATGAAGTCATTAAAGATACATTTAAACAGAATCACTTCTTTAAAAAATAATGGTCTGATCTAAGTGGTATTATTAGAAACTGAAATAAAAGAGACACACATGCTGGAAAAAATGCTGAAAGAGGCAAGTATCCATGAGTAAGCATCTGGGTGAACAAGAGGTTAAAAAAGGAGATGAGAGAGAGAGAGAGCGAGAGAGAGTGATAGTGAGGTAGGGTGGTGCTTGGTCTACTCTTCTTCTGCCCTCAGCTAAAGGGAACTACAGAAAGAGAGAAAATGAAACAGAGGGAGAGAGAGAGAGAAAGAGGAAGGAAGGAAGGATTGGAGGCAGAGAGAGAAAGCAAAAGGCCAGCTTCTTCTTTGATGCAGTATTCTATGTGTACGTGTGTGTGTTTGTCTGTAGCTGTGTGTGCATATTTGTGCCTGTTTGTGTGTATGAATAATTCAGGTCCATGGAGAGGGCAGCCTGCTGCGGTAATGAGGAGGACATGCATTGATACCAAATATTGCTGGTGGGAAGCTATCGATCAGACAGTCATTTGTGCAAACCTTAGTCAGGAAGCCGCAGCTGTCTGCAGCCTTTACAGTGACTGAAAGACAGATGGATAGACAGAGAGACAAACTAACACAACAATGAGGATGCTGATGACGGGTCAATGATTTTTATGACACTCATGAAAATTTGAAAATGCAAGTTTTCTAAAAGTTCATCTCTACAGTGCCACATACTCTTGAACAGAAAGCCAAGCTCACATAAGCCCCTTTCACACATGCAGTCTATCCCTGAAATGTTCAGGAACATTTCCTGCATGGCGTCACATCACAAGACTCTGCTGATGACATATTTGAATGCAAGACTTGTTAAAGGTTGCCTTGCCAATGCGTTTGTGGGTGATTTGATAACTAACAAGCAATACAGTTTCTTTTGTTTGCAAACAAGCTCCTTTTTTAAAGAATGGCTGGAAACTGGACAGATTCAGAAATAAGGGAGCTCCTCTTAGTCTGCCATGTACACATATATCCAGCTTTGGCCCAGCTTCTTCTTCTTCTTCTTCTGTTGAGTTTTATGGCGGTTGACATCCATATGTGTTGTATGACTGCCATCTGCTGGACTGTCCTTTGCCCCATCTATTCTGGCATTGCCATGGCATGTGTGAAAAGGCGCAAGACAGAAATGTTCCTGAATGTGGCTGCATGTGTGGATAGTGAAAATCATTAGCGGTGCCTGAGAGGTTCCCCCAGTAATTTACTGGGAACTATGTGTGAAAGAGGCTCAAATTAAGATAACAGTCAAATATCTTTTTCTATTTTAGAAAGTTTGGGCCATCATGAAACCACTCATTTAGAGTTTGAAAAAGCATTTTTTGCTTGGCATCCAATTTCCCTCTTGGAGAACTTTCTGATCTGTACTTCAGATGTGAAAGTCAACAGACTTTTACTTACTTACCTTCCAAAAAATCCCTGTATTCTCTCCAAAACTTTAAGTTTAACTTTCATCATAGCCAGTTTCAAATCAAATTCTTCAGTCTATCTCTTGTTCGCAGTCAAAAGGCAACAGAAACACTTAAGATTACACCATGCCTCCTTCCTGTTAATGCCTATACCCTTCATAACTTTAAATGGCCTCTCACACCTACACACTCCACAGTCAGTATAATGTGGAGGTGATGCATTCATTGTTTCTTCCACACTTTCGCTGAACATTCAACACAAACAAACATATCTTCACATACTGTAGGTGCACTGAATTGTGAATTGAAAGGTAGGCTCTAGCTAGTCCTATCTGACCCAGTGACAATTATTTATGATTTTAACCTGAGCCCTGGCTAGGCTCAGAGAGAAAAAAATAGCAAATCAACCCCAAACCCTTTTTTTGGTACTTTCACCTATCCTCCGCTCCCCCTCTCCCCTCTTGCAAAACTTCACATCTCCCCATCCAGACATGCACATACACACACACACACACACACACACACACACAGACTCCCTCTCTCTCCTGGTGTCACAGTGTCAGATATTCCAGGTTAGGGAGAACACTGGGGAAATTACACTTCTATCGAGGCCCCTAGCACTGTGTGTGTGTGTGTGTGTGTGTGTGTGTGCAAAGGAGTCCAGTGAATTTCAGGTAAACCTGTAGGGGAAATGGACAGACAATGAAGAGAGGGAGGGACTGGTGGGGGGTTGGGGGTTCAGGGAGGGATAAGATGATGGAGTGCAGGAGAGAGCAACAGGGATTAAAGGAGGAGAGGACAGAAGAACTGACGCCAACCAGACCAGGCCATTCAACCAGTCCCATAGCTTCTCATTATGTGAGTGGGGAATTCACATCACTGTGTCCAAGATATTCTCTGCTCAGATGTATTACCAATCTAACCTACATGTGGTATAATCAATAGAGATGGTATAAAAATGTGTTTGTGTCCCCATACATGTAGGACAAGATAGAGTAGATGTATCTATGAGCTGCTGGAACATGAATGGATCCATATTATTTTTTCACCTAGTGTTGGAGAAACAGACATCATTGCCAGAACTAAGGATGCCACGGTGAGGACATTTTCCCACTGACTAATAAACTCATGACAACACCGGTGTTACCACTTACACCGGACATTTCACAAAACAAGATATTTGTCAGTGACGCTCATGCGTAGAGTGCTTCATTTGATCTTTAACATTAGATTTTTAGTTTAGATCTTCCCCTTATTTAAGAGTTAGTGACGGCAGGCTTCTGGCTGCTGCCAACAGGTCATCCTCCGTGTACAACCGGGCTGCAGCGCACACAGACGGGACGAGCCAGAGGACAACCGCCACTTAGAACCAGAACTAGAGCAACTCGCCTGCCATCCGGAGAGAGACACGCCGAGAGCAGGCTGAGCAGGCAGAGAGCGGGAGAGTTGCTGCCGAAAACAAGCACCAAGACCCGGAGAGATATGAGAGCAGCTGCTAACAGCAGCAGCAGAGTTGCCCAGAGCAGACACTCACAGTTTATAATTGTAGCGTCCGTTGTCCGACTAAGTATTGATAACACCCTTGATACTTTACAAATTGTAGTTTTTTTATCTGATGAACATGGGCGTTGATACGCAACGATGAAATAAATGGGTTTGTTTCTATGGAAAAAAGCAAAACTACGGTATGGGTAATCGGTGTACCAACACCGTGTAACATCGGTAACATCGACCACTGCGGCAAGCCTAGCCAGAACCACTGACAATGTTGATTTCAATGCCTGGTGTTGAGTTCAACATCTGTTATTCACAAATATAAGGTCATATACTCAAACTGGTTTAATAAATGATTCAATGTTGTTCAGTTGGAAAAACAGGAGACAAGAGACAATGGAGGGGAGAAGACCTTGCTGTGGTGACAATGTCAGATCCATTAATGAAAGCTAGACAAAAAAAGTAGCACTTCTTTCTAAGTGTAAATGCCTGATAACACCAGAACTTTGTGCCCCTGACATCATAGCAAGCCAATCTTTACTGTGCTGACCTTGGATGGAACGGAGAGCCAGAGCATCCAAAATGGAAGGAAGCTACTGTAGTTTATCAGCTGTATTGCATCGTCCATTTTCATTTAACCTCATCATCAGACTAGGCTATTAATTGCTCCACAAAGAGGAATGGTTTGCAGACAGCTGTGAGACAGGAGTTGATGATACAAATTAATTTTTTGAATAAGCTGAATTTATTGTCCAGTTAGTGATCAAGCTAACTGGTCAGTTAGCAAGCTCATTAGCTTACAAATCTTATTTTCCCATTCAATAAGTCTTAATTGAATGAAATGGGGTATAATCCTAAGAACGAAATGCCAAATGTCAAAATGTAGGAAAAGTTTCTAGAACATGTTTCACAAAAAAAGAGGAGATGAAGTTGACTGTCTGGTGTGACCAGCAGGGCCTGAGAGCATATTCAACAGTACAGTAGTTGCATCAGGAAGGACAATCTTGGTTACTGGAGTGACTAAAAATTGTGTGGAGATCAGTTAGAATGCTCCAAGATACTGTACCAAAATACAACTATGTAGACCTACATAAGATTTCTTAAGCTTTCTCCTACGTTATTTTTATTACAATAACATATAACCACAATTTAATTATGATCTACAGTCATTTATGAACAGGTAATAGCAGGTTAGGAAAAAAATGAAGGTAGCAAGTCTTGAAAGATTGAAATCAACAGGTTCAAGTGGCTTATTGCTTTGCTTTGGTGACACACAGTCAAAGCTCATCACCCATCCATGTGACTGATGTAGATGGTTTATGCCATGCTACCTGTGGCACTAAAAGCATGAATTGAAAATAGAATGGTGGGAGGCGTTTCCGGACCCTTTTCACAAAGCTCAATTGCTTTTTGCTCTGTGGTAAGTCTGACACAAAGTGGTGCTGGGAATCAAACCTACAGTATCACTCCGAGCAGCCACAGCAGGCACTATGAGACTACACTCACAAACACACATCCATACACTTACACACTGAATGCCAATCATACTATAAATACACACACACTCACAATTACTGCCAATCACACTGTACTCACTGATTCACATTTTCTCTCTTTTTCCTCCTCTCTCTCTGTCACACACGCACACACACACACACACACACACACACACCCCCGCCCACCCCAGGCAGCAGCACGCCGACCTCAGCCTCTCCTTCACCTGTACAGGCCAGTAATTACAATGTGACACCAGACAGAATAAAAACAGCCCTGCAATTACTACTGCAGAGGGAGAAAGTGCAAGTGGGTAATGTGCCCATCTCTACTTATTTTAACATATATTTATATTATTATGAGGAAAATCTTTCATCCTATCTTTGCACCTTTCCGTTTGTAGTGTCTGCATAACTCATACTGAAACAAGATACTAAACGAGGTTTTCATTAATGCATTTTAGTGATATTCAAGGACATATAAGTAAAAACAGAAAGGTGTGGGACAGACATGTTGCGGCCCAGCGTGCATGTTCCCGTTCTGCAACACAACGAGGTCCTACTTCAATCCCAGACTGAGGCAAAGTGATACTCTCTAATGTCCACTTGCTGTCTGCTACATGATGGCTAAATTAGACTGGCCCCTGATATGAGCAGTAGGCGAAGAGGAGAAAGAAATATGTGAGACAGGCAGGATTCAAACTCAAAACACTGAGCATACATGAGCAGGGCAGTTGCATCTAGGACACACCCGACTCCTCGACTATAAAGAAAAAACATCTGGATAGCATCCAAAAGCACCATGCATCAACACACACACACACACACACTAACACATGTACACACTCTAATGAAGCCCCGGTAGTGACGAAGAGCAGCAGGGAGCGGCGCGGATCGCCGAAGACAAGTGTGTGTGAGCTTTCGTCGCACAGTGTGTGTACGCGTGTGTGAGTGCGTGCGTCTCCGGCGGGATAATTATGGCGCTCCTCGGCAGCTGAGCGTGCCAGATGTACTGGGAGAAGGAGAGGGAGGAGGTGGGGGGAGGAGGACGAAGAGGAGGACGAGGAGGAGGTGCGGCGCAGAGCAGAGAGGGAGCCCAGCACCAGGAGCAATGCAGTAGGGAGCACACAGAGTGTTATGTGAATATATTAATGTGAATGTGTTGTGTATCTATGCACTGATGTGTGTCCGTGTGTGTGTGTGTGTGTGTGTGCATACCTGGGAATGCGTGCTACTGTATGTGTGTATGTGGCTGCATTAGAGAGCGTCTCAGCATGTGTATTTCCAGACGGATGTCCATGTTCGTACATACTAATACAGTGCAGTGTGTGTGCGCATGTGTGTGTGTGTGTGTGTGTGTGTGTGTGTGTGTGTGTGTGTGTGTGTGTGTGTATTTGGCATGGGTGATTTTGTTTCTTGCCATCCACCATTAGCAGGTTGGCTCTGTCACAAATGAGCATCTCACATCCAGGAGAGATACAAGGATGAAGAGGGACAGAGAACATGAGATGAGGACGTGGAGAGGGGTTGCTGGGGAAGGAGAGGGAAGGCTCACAGAAGGAGAAACGAAAGAAGGAGACTAATAGAGAAAAAGAGTGGACAAAGTTCGGGAAACGACTTATTGGATGACTGACATTCTACCTTAAGAAAACATCACATTACACAACAATACAATATCAGCCATCATTATGCAGGGGGTTGGGTAGTGTTTACTGCTACATACCACCAGATTACAAAGCCTTTAAACAAAACCTGATGGAGCGCTGCAGGTGAGTTGTATTATGCTGTGTAGGGCATTGTGCGGGCACAGGCTGTCAGTGAAGGACACCCCATAATGCTGATCGCACAAAACTTGCTTTTAGAGGTTTATTATTACATCATATGCGAGTCATAAAGCACACACTAACATGGAGTAACTATGTTTGGGTATAAAGAAAGTTAACAGCAATGCCAGTGCATCCATTGAAATAATCAATCCATTCACTCAACAAACAGTGTAAAAGCCACACAAATATTGCTTGTTTACACTATTAAACATTGCTGCTGTTATTGAAAGCTCTGGGCAAAATTGCATTTGAATTGAATTCTATTTGGTAAATAAATAGCAGAATTTCAGCTGCTTCCTGCTGAATATACTGTTACAATGTTGATTTAAAGATGTTGATTGGTAGATGACACATTTAAAGACTCATATTGAGTACGTGCATACTGTATAAAGAAAAGCAAGCAAACTGAAGGCAAGAAGCGAGTAAAAAAAAAGAAAAGGAAAGCATATAATGGCTAAAAGCAGTGCAGAAAGTAAGAGATTTTCTCCTCTGTGGCTGGCTTTGTCACCTTGCTCACCCATGGGGGGGGCAGAGCAAAGCACCTTGGGAAATTACTGAAACCAGAATGCATTGATTTATCCAGGATGATGTGTGTGCATGCCTGTGTGTGTGAGTGTGTGTGTTTTCACCACAAGGCCTTTGTACAGCAATAAAGAGAACAGCCTGGTCGACATCTGTTTAGAGACGAAAGATAAGAGCGACAATGTATATCGTTGTTTCAACCTTTCTTCATCGCTCTCACTCCTGCCTTCTCCTGTCTTCTGCCGTTTAATTAAGAGCCAAAGAAAACCCTTTAACCTCTCCCAGCATGGCTTTGCATCTCACTTCATGCTGCGCTGCTACCGGTCGTTCAACAAATTTCCTTTCTCTCCAGGAACTGTATTCTACAGTCTGACTGAAACACGATTTTGGAGTCTGTGCTTAATCAACAGCTAGCGGTGGAGTATATGATTACTCAAGATGATAAATCATGATTTGTTGTTACACTGCCAGACCAAAACACACCATACATAAAGTAGTTTTTGGTTTTGGATTTTAAAAAGTGTATATCCTCAGTCTTGCTTTCTCCTTTGTTTGATCCATTGACTCACATTTGTAAAAACCTTGTTTGACAAAAATCTCTTGATCGGTAATGAACCACCACTGGCAACAGGCCCAAATATACAGTATGTATGCCAAACACATGGTATGTATATTCAAAGCCAGAATACAGCAAGGCAGAAACTAGAACATGATCATCACTTCTTTGTTCAGAGAAATTCTTGGGCAAAGTAGGAAATTTGGATCAGCTCCACATGTGCAACCTTTTTGCGGACCACTTTCTACATAATCTAAACCTTTATTTAGACATAGAACCACTGGGCATCTTTGTGGCTGTTTCAAATTCATACAGTCACACTCTACAACCGTAATCTTGTTTCATCAGTGAGCAGCTCTGATGAAATAGTTTGACTTTAAGAGCACTTACTCACGTTCTCAATTTCCTGATTCAGGAATCAGACTGTCAACCTGCTCAGCATCTTGACTCAACTTCAGGCTACAACCAGCCAATGTATGCACTGTCCATAATGTCCATCAATCGTAGTGAGCCAAAGACAGCAATAGTCCATCATAAATTATTTGCCAGTCCCAAATGAAAAGATGTAACAATTCAAATCAATAATCAATCTCAAGCTCAGCCTCTGAACATCTCTCTCTTGATCCTAAGTTTGTCTTCTTTCTATACAATGTTTGCTGAAGCTCTCTCAATCTCTGCTCCTCTATGATGAGCTTATGATCTTTGTGTAATATTATTAAGAGGCAAGTGACTCATTTCACTGTTTGAAGTCTTGAACATTGATCTTCTGAAGACTGTGGTTCATAACAGAATATTAAAACTGAAAGTCAGATTTGCACTGCGCGGGTTCTTATTTCAGCATCTTATTTGGACAATATGAGCTATGCTCCCTACATTTAACTGACTCAGTCTGAGACGGTTTGACAGCAGATCTCTAGAAATCATTATCCTGCTCATGGTATATAAAAAATTAACATTGTGTCTTTTTTCATTTAAACTTCAGGGTGAGCTTGCTGAAGTGGCTGCTGTCCAGATCACTAAATGCTCAGTTTTCAAATACTATTTCTGCCAGTAAGTACTGTTTTTATTTTCTCTCATCTTTTATTCCATCTTCATGCACTTTTCACTTGTGTCATATGGTAACCATAAAATCAAGATGGCATAATGATGGCCTAAAAAACACATGAATCCACTTCCACATCACAACAACATTGCATAAACTATGGTCTCCTTGAGTAATTAAATGTTAAAAAGTGAACATGTTGATTCATTTAGATGATGTGAGTTTGTTTCACAATAAAAAGAATAAACGCAGTGACCGTAAAGGAGCAGACACACACAACTTAAATGGAGCTTTACAGCAGCCTCATAAGAGTGCAACTGAGAGGGTGTTAATCTAGAAGTTAAAATTCTTTGCCACAAAGTCATAATTCTCACTACGTCGCTCTGGTTTCAGGGTTTTGCAACATTCTTTAAACACCAAATCATCATCATAGACTTAGTACAAACATGTACTATGGTTACAGGTGAACCTCAGTTCTCCTGTGCTGCTACTTGGAGACAGAGCAAGTGGATTGCTGAGATGGTGTCATTATAATCTTCTTCATAAGCATCTGTTATCTCCATCATCCATATTTCTATTCCATCCCTACATAAATCTGTGATTACAATCTGTAGTCTATACATAGGCCATGTTCACATCTAATTATGTTCAATCCTTGACCAAGTCATCCGCAGTATTACCTGTCCATTTCCCAGGTGCTCACTATACAGCTGCTCAGAACACCATTAATAACATAAAAACTCCCACAGTGGACTGACACTTCTGTGTGAGCTCTCTTCATTTCTGTTTTTCTGTCTGTCTGGCACCATCTCCCCCTCTCTCTGCTGGTTCAAACAAGGCTAGCAAGGTGACCCTGAATCACAGGCTGTGTGAGAGTGCGCGTATGTGTGTGTGTGTGTGTGTATCTATTAGCGTGAGTTCATGTGCCTGTGTGCGTGCACTTATCTGCATGTGTGTGTGTGTGTGTACAGTCCCAGTAATTAACACCAGCCACTAATGAAGTCCAGCTGCTCGGCAAGAGGACTGAGCCTGAGCCAAAATCTGTCAGAAATCGCTCTCATCCTCTCTGTGTCTCTCTCCTCCGACACACTCTCCTTCCGTCTCTCGCTTTATTCATCTTGGTCCACCCATCCGCACCCACGCTCTCCCTTCATTTCAACCTATTGATCTGCATTCAGTTGTCTCTTTCTCCATCGCCTGTTCTCTCCATGTCCTTTGCAGTTTCTATCTCTGCATCAGTCCGTTTCCTCTCCTATTATTTGCCTTCAGTGTGAATCTCACTCAATTGATCTGTAATCACCACTATTTCTGTCACCATGTTGTTTTCCTGATGTCTCAATTTCTCACTTCTCTTACTATGGGCAGTGTCATTTGGGTAATGTATCACTCTGTACTCCTGTTCAGTCCCTCCAGGAAATTGCAATTTTGCGATCGCAATAATTCACGCAAATTCAAGAAATCTCCGCAATATTTGTGAGAGCTTGCAATTTTGCTAAATTACCACAACTTTTCATATGAAATAGTCAAATCAACAGACCGCTTGTGATTTGGACTAATTGTCACATTTCATGTTGTGGTAATTTACTTCACTGCAGCGCGCATTCAGGTGGAAGATAGACAAATCTCACATGCCAACAAAAATGACCACCATAGACCGTACAAGACAAATGTCCCTAAATGAGGTTTACATTCAGTTAGTCTGACGAATACAAGTTGATGTGTTCAGACAGCAAAGATGGACATAATCTACCTCAAACATAAAAATGAAACTATATTTTTATGTTAATGGTTTCATTTTAATGGAATTATTGACTGATTTTATTTGATGGTAATGTTGAGGTCAAAGTTTATTTAATAACAACAACTACATCAATAACACAATAACAACACAATAACAACTTTGAGCTCATGGTTCTCATATTCGGAAACAATAGCACTGAAATATAGTTGTTTCATTGATATGCAGTATATAGAATAAGTTATTACATATGATTCTTCATTAATAGTAGTTTTAAAAAAATGGTATTATTTTCCTTCGCTTGCAATTTTTCCCAAATCCCGTAATATTATTGCAATAAGAAAATATAAAACATCACAAATTATAGAACAATTTTTGAGAGAAGCCACTGTAATAATTAAGCATTTTTGGCCGCAATAAGAACCAAAAAACTCAGCAAAATCCTGCAGAGACTATTTATCTTGCCGTCCCTTCTTTGCTCCATTATGTTCCTCACTATCCCATTATCTCATCATGTTCACAAATCTGCTTTCTTTACTTTCTAATCTTCCTCTTATTCCATGAATAGCAAAGTGTTACTTTTCATAATGGTTATTTCATACTGCATACATATTGATATCATTTACACTGTTTAATTCTGGTATCTAATGTTTATGTATGTGTATTGACATACAGTACAGGGATGGAACTCTATGTTTTGCAAATAAAATCCGATTTCAAATTCAGTGAAGGGTTGGTTTGCCCAACTTACAAAAAAAGCATATTTTCTCACGTACCTCTAGTGATTTTTAAGCAACGATAGTTTCGGTTTTATTTGCCAAAGTTTTGAGATACGCGCCTCTGAAATTTCTTCCACCACCACAATTACATTGGAGGTAAGTGGAATTTCTGTGTGGTGGTGCTCACAGCAATGAAAATTTATTTTAGGAAATTCAACAGTCACTTGTCTTTCCTAAATCAGTGTTCCTGTTACTCTGGATGATCCACAGGAGATAATGTGAGCAGTTTTTATTACATATATCAAGCGCTAACAGGCGCACCTAAGCTAACAAAAGAATCACAGAGACAGAGACAGTTTAAAGAAAAGTTTAAAGTGAAAATAGACATCAAGGTCCTTAACTCATCTTTAATTTATACCTTGTCTCTCTATCGTCTCAGCTATACTGGGAATTACATGACGTCACTCAAGTCTATGTAATAATTAGAATGATAAAGCTATGAATTGTCAAGCGCTAACAGGCGCACCTAAGCTAACAAAAGAATCACAGACTACAGATCAATCAGTCTACACATGCTTGCACAGTCCTGAAAAGAGCTCTAACCAATGAATGAAAGTGAAACCTGTGTAATTGACTGTAGAGTGGTTAATAATGACACAAAAAATACTAAAATAGAGATGAATAGATCAATGCAAATAATAAATGTAAGTATAATAGACATGCTGGGCAGCCCTTTTAACTGCTTTACACCCACATGTCAGGATTTTCCATTTATTCTGTTCAGTTTATCTACATCACATGCAGGGAGTGTAGTCATTTCTGTTTCTTTTTTGGTATTCTTGTATCATCCTGTGTCTTTTGTCAACTGATGGTCACTGAGTCTACAAGATATGTATCAGGATCTGCCTCTGCTTCTTATCTCTAACAGAGAACAGACCGTCTTTTATGTGTTCCCCCATCCTTTATTACCTGTGTCCAAGATGTCCTATTTCGCTTCTGCTATCTTCATCTGATGGTCTCTTTTACCTCTATAATACAGGTCAACCCATCCTGCTGCGTTACATCATGATGCTTTAAAAAGGGTATGCAACTACTCCCCCCCACACATACGCACACAAAAGCAGAAGCAAACATCACCACAACACGCAACTAAGAACCCACACAGAAACCAAACACACACAAACATATGCTTGATATTGTCTTTGTTCACATACCCTGAAACACCCTCTGGTGCTCTCTCTCACTCTCTATTACACACACAACCACACACACACACATGTTCACCTGTGGAACTTTATCATACACACATAGAGTAAATAATCAGCCTCAATGTAACCTGTTTAAAGGCACAGCCTGATTACATTACTATAAAGGCCCAAACTCTCTCTCTCTCACACACAAACGCACACACTCTCGCTCGCTACCAGCTGTGACAGATGTGCCTGTCACAAGAGAAAATGAATTCAGAATAGTTAGTGAATTAAGCAGGGAGTTAATTGTTGCTTGGCCCCTGTTTATGAAGCGCATAAAGGCAAAGCGCCTTGCTTGTCTTGTGACAATTAGCCAGCAGAGAAAGAGAGAGAGGAGCTGTGTGTGTATGTGTGTGTGTGTGTGTGTGTGTGTGTGTGTGTGTAATTGTCCCATTCTCTTTAGCAGCTGGTGCAGCCACACCTGGACGGGTTGAGACAGAGAAAAAGAAAGAGAGAGAGAGGAGAGAGGGATGCAATGGGGGGGTTGCAGGTACAGTATGGTGTATAGCCCTCTATCTTTGGCCACCCTCTTAATAAACACACACACACACACAGACACACACACACACAGACACACACACACACACACACACCTGCCTACCCAGAGAAGGCTAACAAAGACATCACTCATACAAAGCAGACAACTTCTATACATGAGTTAAGAAAGCTGATGTTGCATGTACAAATATTCTCCCAGGCAAACACGGAACATGTCACTTTCTCTCCGTCACACACACACAAACATTATTTTGTGTTCCGATGCCTTTCCTGGTTGGGTCTCTCCCAGTCTATTTGTCAGTGTGTCCTATTAGGTTTCCAAACAGCTTGTAATGACTAGTAATAAACAGCAGAAGAAGAAGAAGGTAAATCAAGCGAGAAGATGACAAAATGAGCTCTCCAGGGGACCACTGTGCTCCCAGAATTCAAAACACACACACACACACACACACACACACACTTACCGAAATACACTCACAATTCTGTGTATGTGTTCATGCACAGTCAATAAAGCAGACAATAGCAGGTTATGGCGACTAGCAGAGAGCAAATACTTTGTTTTAACGGTGTCGGAGGAGGTTAGAGAATTATATAAAACAGGATGACAGACGGAGCGAAAATGTTAAAGAATACACAATGCAGTGGGAGGAAATGGACTCAACACATTTTATCAGAACATTACATTACACAGCACAACAAACAGTAAGCACATTCTACAAAGATTTCTGGCAGCATCGTCGTGTGTGTAAATGTACATGTTTGGTTCTCAGAAATGCATGTAGAGGTAGTAGTTTAAACGTGCTTTCCTTGAAGGAAGCACCCATGGGGCTTTGGACTGTGCCGTGTTTGGCTCCTCACATTATGTCATATAAGCTATGGTGTGTCACAGTTCATTTTGATATCATAGAAATCATGCTACAAATGTCAAACTGTTTCATAGTCACTTTTTTTGTTTAAATTTCAATATTTACCACTTAATTTATTAGAAAATACCTTTTCACACTATTATATTTCTATATGATGGTTCAAATGAATCAATTTTAGTTTATCATCATTTAAGTAAATCTATTAATCTATTATCACACACACACACAGAATCCCTTATCTCTCTCTCTCTCTCTCTCTCTCTCTCTCTCTCTCTCTCCCCAGTCCCTTGTCCCTTCATCATCACTCCCTCCCTCCCTCTGGTGTCACGGCTCGCTGGCTCCAGGTGGCGAGGGAGGAAGGGAGGGAGGAAGGGATGTAGGGAAGGATGGATTGAGGGAGGGATGAAAGACGGAGGAGTGTGGGGGGGGGGGAGTGCTGTCATCTGTTCCTATGTTCATACCATCACAGTGCAGACCAACATCCAACATCTTGCTTGGTCTTACACACACTTTTTACTGATTTTTATTCAGCATATGCCAATTTCAGGCAAGAAAGATTTTTGTTTTCTTCTTTTTAATTTGATTATGTACACACACACATTTATATTTCTACAAAGAGAACACAAGATAGAATTACAGTATTATACTGTATATACTGTCAAATTAATTAATTTAAAAATACATACCTAAATTTAGTATGTTTTGAACTGAATATGAAAATTCAATAAACACAACCTGTAAACCTCTCATTTCAATGTGAGCAGTAGAAATAGTAGTAGTGATAGTTCTAGTTGTGTTAGCGACACTGACATTACCTATTTTAATACATGTAATGCTGGCAGGGGGAGGGGGCGTGTGTGAGTGCGTTAGAGAGTGGAAATGGTTGAGTGAAGAGTGTGTAAACGGGTTTTACTACCCCAGATTTTTCTTGAGAAACACCAACTGATCAATGTGTTGAGATTTAAGCACACGCCACTGCCAAGACATGTCATCGCCTGTGGTGCTAAAAACTCTCTCAGATGGGACACTTGTGCCTGGGACGGGATTAGTAGTGTTCCCACAGTACCTTATTGCCCTTTTTCAGTTTTTTTTTTCAGACTTTTCACTAAGCTGTTACTTCAAAATACATGCCGTTCAGGGGAACACTGAAAATCTCCCATCACTCTCTTTGTTTATCATTTGTGAAATGCTCGCTGTGACATCAGTTTCCACAATGACTGATGACCCCCCGGGAAAAAACTGCCGCAAGTGAAGTGTTTTCTTCAGTCCAAAGCATTAGTGGAGGCACACAAACACCAACAACACAGAGGGCAGAGTAGTCTGTAGCTTATTAGTTCAGGTGCAGCCAGGCAGAAGAAAACAGCAATGTTGCTAGCCGGTGGTAAAGACACACACACACACACACACACACACACACACACATATACATGAGTGAACTCTCAACCACATTATCCACCTCCATTGACTCTAAAAGCTTCTTATTCGCCTCATTAAGTCTTCAGTGATACAAAGTAACCACACCAGACCCTGCTTACCCCCACATACACATACATACAGATAGAGGTGTGTGTGTGTGCGTGCGTGCATAAGTGCGTGCATCCATGCGTGCATGAGTGTGTGTGGGCACGCATATGTAAAAGTAAAGTGAAGAAAAGGGGTGGGGGGACACTCTGAAGCACAGAGAAATGTGTGCACAGACACACACCAGCTCAGCCACAGCCCTCGGGACAGCTGCTTAGACAGCAGACAGACATTACTAGTCAAGCACATCACAGATTTGACTGCAGGCTAATAGACAGGCTGAATGCAGGTTGGCTGTTCTGAACTGGCAGATGAGAACAACCTCCAGGTACAAAATAAGAACTAGCTGGGTTTATTTAATGCCTTACCACACACAGAGGGGTTCATAAACTGCTTTTGGTCTGCACCCAAAGTCACCATCAAATTGAAAGCTGGAAGTGTGAGTGACTCAAGTGATTCAAGTGAAAAGTACATGACTACATTCAGGGACTTTTAACTGATGCAATGCCTGGCTAGCTGCCATGTGTCAAACAAGAAGCCATTTTGGAAGCCACAAAATGTGTCCTTGAACTATTGACGATTGAACAATGTGAATAGGTAAAGCTACCTAGTATTATTAGAGTGCACTGATGTAAATAGGTAAGTAAAGCTCATGCTGAGGACACATCATTAGCCACCGCTCTCCACAGGGAGCACTTAGATCCAGGTGAGTGGCCACTCAATACCTCCAAGGCATCTGTGTGCGTGTGAGTGTGTGTGTGGTGCGTATGAGGTGGGAAGGACAATGAAGCATGCAGCTAGCAGCAGGGATTGGGGTGAATGAGTAGTCGAGGTGAGGGGTAATTGTGCAAAGATTTGGCTAAAATTCAAAATCATCCGTAAATATTATTTTTAATAGTCTATACTGTTTTTATACTACAGAGTGATTTCTGCTACTGAGAGAATTAATTTCTGCTTTCAAGTTTTTGTTTTCCACATCATGCAATGTGGCTTTTACACAAAATGTGTAATAATGAATAATCAAATACTAATCTATATATTTTCAAAAGCAGGAGAATGTTTATAAATGAAATGCTGATGGGCAGGCAGTGAGATAGCACAATGCTACCTTGCTCATAGTGTGAGCTAAGGAGACAGAAAGGGGACAAACCTTGCCGACAGGTGGGCTCTTCTACAGGCCATCCAATAGGCAGGTGGGGATGGGGGAGAGCGGAGGAGAGAATGGGCACGGTTAGTAATACGTAGTGTGAACGTGGTGTGTGTGGGGAGGAGGGACAAAACGCTGATTTATACCTTGATAGTGAACAAAACATGAAGCAGGTTTAAAGACTGGTCATTTCTTCTTATCAGTAATGTAGTGCACTGTCATCTAGCAGAGGCATTTTTAGTGGAAAACCTCTCTTTGCAACCTTCATTACCTCTGTACAAAGTGAATGTGAGAAAATGAAAAGACATTTTTTTGAATGACATGACACTTATTTTTGTGGCGTTGGTTTGACCTACGTAAAACTAAAGAGCACTTCCTCCACTGTCAGCAACTGCATAACTACAGTGACACAATTGTATAATTAAGACTTAAAGCTGATCTGTTAATGCAGCCACAGTTAAAGGCTACAGTGATGGAAACAAAGGGGATTTGCAAAAAAGGACACAAAGTGAGAGGATCTGGTGGAAGAGGGAAGGAAAACTGTGGTTGGGGCAGAAACTTTTATCAAAGGTGTTATCACAGGAAGAGAGAGAGAGGACAGTGTCAAGTGTTATTGGTATATCAAAGTAAGGGTTACAGTTGGTACGCTAATTGGATACTGGCCCCTGATTAGGACCAATGGAGAGGGGAGACGACATGCTGTGTGTGGCTCTTTGTGCGCACACACAGCGCGTGTTTGGTGCCGGCATACATGTTGTGTACGTGTACGTGTGTGTGTGTGAGAGAAAGAGAGAGAAAAAGGAGAGAGTGTGTCTACATGTGTTTGAGAAGTGAGGCCTCATGCTGTGAAATCTAGACTGAGGTGATTAGTAAAGCATTAGTGGCTGCATGCAACACTCAGAACATGCTGTCAAGGACCTTATTTAGTGGTGTGTGTGTATGTGTGTGTGTGTGGTTGTGGTATGAATGTGGGGATGTGCTTGTCTTTGTGAGGAAAATTTTGAGCTGAGGAAGGAGGAGAGTTTTGCAAGGTGTTTAAACTCTTAATCAATGAGTTTAAGATTTGAACTACAATTAGTTCAAGGTTATGGTGAGAGATATTTCCAATCTAACTGTATAAAAAATCAGTACTCAAAGGAAGCCAGCCAATTCCAATGCCATCTTAATACACAAGAAGATATAGAGCCAATCATAAAGCACGGTGTCATACTGTAGGACAAATAGTCTCAGCAGACAGGGTCCTCATATGACTGAAATGAGTGTCTACTAAAGGTATAATCAATTATTGTATGTTTAACCAAATCTACAGTCATGTCAACAGACACACTGTTATGGGAAGCTGCCTTTTGATTACATACAGTCCAAATTGGCAGACATAATAACACATACACAGACGTCAAGTTGAATACAGAATCATGTTTTCACCTCGCGCTATCACACAAAGGAAGGTACTTCTTTATGATGTGCAGCTGCAAGGCAGAAAACAATAAAACCTGCCACAAACCACTACAGTGTAGTCCAAGGAGGCACGCATACATACACACAAATACACATAGACATAGAATTAGAGGAGGTAGGGGGGAATACAAAGACAAAACAAATCGAGTCATGATGAGAGACTAACCCACAAAAACATAAGGAGGATTTATTGTATTCATTCATTGTGCTTGCTTCTAAGCCTGGGTGATGATGATAAAGACTGTTCTTTGTGATTCACTCTTAAGATGTTATGTAAACACCTGAAATATATATGTGAACAGGCGATGTACACCTCATCCGAAAAATACTGAAACGTTTACTGTACAGACATGAGCTTGATTGCTGGTTTTGTGTCAAAATTAGTTTTACATGCAGAGATAAAAACCCTGAAGTTTACTGTCATTCCTCTTTTTCAGTGCCGCCCTTCACCACCCTCAGCTCTGCTTCTTTCTCTTTTTTCTTTCGTCTCTCATCTCTCTGGTAACCCCCCCTCGCATCTTCTCCAAAGCCCCCCCTCCACCCCCAGTGTGCCCAGCCAAAAACACAAATAAATACTTTCTACATTCTCTTCTCATCTCCACTTCTTCGAGCCCTCCCTTCCCTTCCCACCTGCTCAGCAGTGGTGGGGGCTAGAAGAAACAAATGCACACAGCTCTGTGATTACACGCACACACACACACACACACACACACACACACACACACACACACACACACATACACACACACACAGGTGGGAGATGCCCCCAACCCACACAAACACACACACATACACCAGACATACAACCAGGACCTGCACAGACAAAACATTTTTTTCATGTACAGACACAAACTCATGCACAGACACACTCACACATGCACGCACACACACACACACACACACACACATACACAAACTGTAGAGGCTGACTGCTGAGTATGATGGAGATTCTGTTCAATGAATGAGTTATGAGTCATATTCACGGATAATGAAAGAAAGAACAGACAAAATGAATAATGTGTGTAACTATCCCATTTCTATTCCATTTAATAATAAATCGTCAAATACATACGTTGATGAATGCTCACTCATTAAACTGGGTTTATAAAATGTATGCGGTTCTGCATGCAATTTGTACATTTTATACTATATTTAAATGCACATACATAATGTACACTGTACTTACCCTAAGGCCTTTATCTATACTCACTAAAAAACACCCAAAAAATCCTTAAATGGCAAGCTAGTACCTGAGGCAAAAATGGAGAAGTCCATTTCTCTCTCTCTTTCTCTCCTGAATGTGTGAGATGGACTGAACCTGTGTGTGTGATTGTTTGTGTGGGTGCATATGTGTGTTTTTAGAAGAAGGTGAAATGTCAGCAAAATCAGTTTATCAGGGTCGCCTTATAGTCGTATTATTAGCCAATCTAGCTAACCAAACTGACCACAAGCATAATATTGTACAGACAACTAGCTACAGATCAGTGCTACAAGATATGACATGACAACACAGTGTTTCCCATATATTTATTCTGAGTGCCACTGCAAAAATTTCACACAATCATTAATATCAATGGGCCGGAATTGTTTTGAGTCATCCTCCCTCTCCTCATTCTTCGAAAGACATCTACATGAAAAGTACTGCTATAAGAGTAGCATAGCTCCTTTAAGGAACAGGGCAGTGCATAATGTGTGTACGTAATGAGTGTGTGGTTGAACGAGTGGAGAGAGCGAGTGGCAGAAAAGTGACATGAATGCGAGCGGAGCAGAGGAAAAGGATAGCAGTGAGTTGTCAGTCTGGCAGTAAATGTACAGTACATGCTACAGTGTATCAGTTAATAAATGCTGCAGCTTCTCTAGACAAAGAAAAGTCTCTTCTTTCCCCAACAGCTGGAAAAGTGAAGGGGGTTAAAAGCGAAGTTAGCGACAATGGGTTAACCTTACCTGGCCAGGCTCACTTGAGGTGGACTGACCTTTAAGGTGGACCAACTACTCTCATTTTAGTGTCAACCTAAGCCACTCGTAAACAGAGAACGGACAAATGTGCGGCTGCTGAGTCCTGAGTTTTGCTCGGCGCACCCCCCCCCCTCAAAGCAGTCAACCTAGAGGAAACACTGCAACACCTTGTAAAGCCCCTTAATGGATTCAGAGCCAGTGTATGCAAAATCTGCCAAAATGATTAGCAAACCAAGAGGGAAGAAATTCAACTGTTAATTTGCTTTTTCCCTTCAACCTTCTTGCATGATTTCTCTTTGCCTCCTATTGTGCTCAGTCTCTCTCTGTCTCTCTCTCTCTTTCTCTGTGCCTCCAGAGCAGGGCATTGACCACATGGTGTTTTAATTAACTTGTGTGCTGTGTTAGAGCCAAGGCTAGCAGGAACACAGAAAGAAATGTGACTATACCATCACAGTAAAGCAGAAACTAGGGTTGAGAACCACTGGCATTTAAGGGATTCTCCTTTAAATATTAACAGGACTAGGTCAAAACCTAGTATGTGGACTATTTTTGCTCAATATGCGAAATTGTGGCCAATTTGTTAAAGAGATAGTCAGTGGTAGTGTCTATAATGTGAATTCCTGGATATTAAATGTTCGTCTGTAATTTTCTGTAGTGGTTCTAGTAATATTTGTTGTTAAAGTGTACTGAAATAGTGTATCACATGACATGGTTAAGCAACATTTGCATAAAAAAGAGTATAAATGTAATTGCAAGAACAATATTTTCCACTCATATTTGGGATGTTTGATTTGAAAGGGAGCTTATTTTAATTTTAATTATACTGTAACTATTCTAATTATCTGTTAACTCCCTCTGCTTTCCTCTGTTTCTATCTGCAGATGTCTGTAAACATATGGTCTCATCCATATATTTATGTAGGATTAGCACGCTAAGATAACAGTCCGTCAGCTGTGTGACTTTATATCCACGCAGTGACCACCTGCGTAGCCACAGGTGTGCCCGAGTGTGCCTGTGCCACCTAAATCTCAAGCTGGCACACCCAGCCTAATCATAAACAACCCAGCCAGGCCGTGCTGTGCCCGCTCATTGGTGCATTTGAATTCCTTGCCTGCTGAGTCCCTGACGGCGGCTCTGCCCTGCCCTGATTGATGTCATTTTTGACCTGTGACAGCCTGTCTGACAGCCTGTTGTGATGCTCAAGTGATTACTGTCATGAAGCGTTGCATTTGACTTGAGTTTTTTTTGGTAGTAGCCAAAATGAAAAAGAAAAAGTCAGCAGAGGAGCAGGAGTGAGAGCAGGTAAGTTAATGCTAGTTCATTTCTGTGAAAGACAAGAGCATGGACTAATGTTATTTAGCTCATCACTGTGTTGTTGTTGATGGTTTGTAGCCTTTATTTTGTGCCATTTGTTGTTTGTCTGGACACTGAAGCTGTTGTAGTGTTGCTGCTGTTTGTGGAGCCCGCCCAAGCTTTGAATAAGTTGTTTGCTGGTTGTTAAATCACCTGTTGCTGCTGCTTGTCTGTGATTTGTGATTGTTTGGGGCGTGTGCAGAAGGTCTGCTGGTTGGTCCTGAAAATGTCTTCATTTGTTTTCAAGCTGTGTTGTATTTTAGCAACTAACTATAGTATTGTACGCCTTGAGGGATATTTTTTGCATGTCAAGCATATAAATGAGGGTGTGTAAGTCATGTATCTGATAGACGCGTTAATACTTTTTGATTTGAACATAAGGTTTTATCTGTTAATGTAGAGTTTAAACCTGTATCAGAGTATAGGCTTTGTTGGTCTGTAGCTGATATATTTTTGTTTGCTAAGTAAATAAGAGAATTGTGCATTAGCCTACTTATGATGTGTGGATTGCACACCCAGTTGGAGTGATTTCCTGGATGAGTTAGCTACTGTTTCCTCCCTAACGACCCACTCCGCCATATTATGTATGTGGGTCTGTAAGCACATCAATTCTTTCAAGGCATATTTCTAACAAGCAATGAGATGTTGTTCCATCATGTCTTGCAATGGGATGAAACTTCAGCTCTGCAGAAACAGAAAAATAACAGATTCATTTACATTCTAAGCTCAGTTAAATATAGTATCCACACTATCTGGGGACATTTTTATTACTTTTGTGATAAATATGCATGTCTTTGGATTTAAAGCAATGTCAAACCTACAGTAAGCAGTAGATCCTGTGTGTACTGTAATGTGCAAATATTGCTACAGTTTAATTCACTAAAATCCTGCAGCTACATTTCTGTGATTCCGCTCTTATTTTCATTCAATTCCGTTAAAGTCTGGAAGCATTGGAAATGAAACATCCCAGCTCTGTGGATGTTTCTTATTGTTTTAAACCTCGAAGATGTGCTGACACATGTAAGTCATACTAATGTACTTTTTGATAAATTGTGCTTTTTGATGGTAGAAGTAAATGTTAAAAAGGGACCTGCTGGTGCAGCCTATTGTGTTCTTAGCTGAGGGAGGGATTGTGAATGTAATGATAGCTTATAAATGGAGCTAAATTTTGTTAATCTCACACTTTGCTATATTGTTGGATACATGATGCTTACTTAATTTATGTAAGTGGCATGTTGTCAATTTGTTTTTGCCATGTACTGGCATTGTGCAAATAGCTTACAGGCTTAGCCTAAAAAAAGCCTGGTACCATGGTAGTGTGGTTACCATTGTGGTTACCCATGTTGCTGCATGTTCAATGCTGCAGATGTTCAGTGAGTAAGTTAGACCATTGCACAACTCCACAACTTGACATTGCTTTTATGCAACAGTTGTGCTATAATGTTATCAGGGAAATCATTGCAGCATTAAATGAAGAAATAATGTTGCGGCTCACCTCCACCACCTTATTTCTTGAGACTATCATATGTTGCTAAGCAACAGTAAACAAAACCAGCAGTCTGCTATCAATACAATGAATAGTAGGTAAATACTCATACTAATACTAATGAGATCTTAAATCAAGAGTAAAAAAAACTGTTATGATTGATCTACAGATCACTTTGGTTCTTGCACACCTTATATCCAACAGGCCCACTAAATTGATATTTCTGGCTACGCTCTTTCAGGGCACACAAAACGCCATAAACAAACCTGTCACCAGCCCAGCACGGTGCTGTTAAACCGGAAACACCATGGCTACACTTTATTTTAATACAGTCTATGGGCTACACACCGCACAGCACGGCTATGCTAACGATGTTAGCCATGCTAACTAGCTGCTAGCTGCCGTGCAGCCTAATAAAATAGATCTATCGCGTGTCTTTCTATGCACAGGTTGGTACTCATGTCAGTGTGTGAGACGCCTCAGTCGGTAAATGTGTGTTTTATTTAACTTATTAACTTATTTCAGAACTGCGCTCACTCTCAGTTCCCCACCCCCTGAGGACATCATAGAAACTGTTGCACCGATTCATTTTGAAAGAGCAACGGCCAATGGGGAAACTAACCCACTAACGGTGTAACTTCATCCCTCACTCACTCACTCACTCACTCACTCACTGACAACTGCATGTGTAGGGCTATCTGTTGTGGTCCAGCCAAAAAAAGATCACATTTCTCATCTCTTTCACCTTTTTAGAGTTTTGAAAGCACTCTGCTCTGCTAAAAGGACTCACAGAGAGTACCCTTTATATGCCCTGCAGCCACTTGCTCTATTTCTGATGTAAAAAAGCTGGAAAAATGTATTTAACTTAAAGACAGTTAGTTGTTTAGGAGTAAAACAGAAAGTAACATGATTAGTGTGATGAATAACTAATGACATGTTAAGTATCTTTAAAATAAGCGTTCAGCAGTAGTAGAGTGAATATCTTTTGTTGAAAAAATGTCTTAACTGCTGTTGGCTTGATTCCTTCTCTGCGCTACAAGGATTCCTCTCTAGACTTCTCACTCTGACCCTCTCTTCCTCTATCTGCCTGAATGTTGTCTCTCTTTCTCTTTCTGACAGCGTAATTAACAGGGCCGTGGGGTGCACCATGTATTACCCACGGAGCAATGTGACAATCACATTACTGGACTCGATTAGCCAATAGGAAACTCCCTCCTCTCTGTTCCCTCATCTAGTAGAACCAAAGTAGAAGTGATCAGACTTGATCAGACTGGTAGACAGGCAGTGACACTTTACCAAAGATGATAGCGGCGGTATAATGAAGAGAAAGGAGAGGAAGGGGACTGGAGGAGAAGAAGGGAAGAAAGTAATGAGGAAGGATAACACTTTCACACCATCACTTATTGTGCCTGCAGGGGTCTCGGTGTGTCTGTGTGGTGTTGGTGGGTGTGCGTGTGTATGTATGCATTAGCACCAATACAAATGTGCCTATACAATCATTTCTTTGATTTTTTTACATGATGAGTGCATGACACCGCCACCTAATTTATTTGACAGTCAACAGGTAGAGCCTACAAGAAATTATAAATCCCTCTAGTGTTGATGCCCTAACCTTAATAAAACCTTCATACAGAATAATTGAGTCTTAAGAATTCAAACTGGCTTGGGATTAGGAGCTAACAGGTTTTTCATTCATTTTTATTTATGACTATGCACTTGTGATCTGATCACACAAGAAAAGACCAACAGTCAAAGAGAGAAAGTGAAAGATGACAGAGAAATGTACATCTTCTTTTCAGTCTTGTCACTTACTCACCACCAGTGCTCATGCACCATATAAGATCTCTCTCTCCTCAGTATTCGCACCCTTCTTCGTTAAGGCATGGGGGTGGGGAAGGTTGTAGCAAATGTAATAATAGGAACTGGGAAAGCTCTTAAAAATAATGTGCCTCAATTTCATAATTAATCTAGGCTAGGCTTTCACACAATTAGCACGTTAATTAACCCAAAACTGCCACTAGTGTGTGGAGATGCGTTTGTGTTTGTGTGTGTGTGTGTGTGCATATGTGGGGGGTGGGGGATCCAGAGAAAGTGAGGAGAGTGTGAGAGATAGGAGCAGAGAGAAGGATAAGTTATCAGACAGGGAGGAAAAACTGTGATAACGCTGGGATGAAATGGCAGAATGAAGGGCAGGATACTGAGGGTGGAGGAATGGATGGATGGACATGAGATGGAAGAAGTGGAAGGAGATCAACGAGAGTTAGAAGATGAGCATAAGGAGAGTAGGACACTATTTCAGCAATAATTCTAATGTATCTCACCTTGTACAGTCACATAGTTTTGTAATTAATGTTACACAACAGCGTTTGCACTTCGGTGTGTTTCAACTATAAAACATGAGATGTTACTTTTGCAGAAAAGAAAGCTGGAAAAGAGGCTGTGATGAGCCCTGCTAACCCGACGTCTCCTTCATAAAAAAGCAGATTATCAAGTTATAATTGACCGGTGTGATTTGTGTAGAGGTGTGTGTGGTTATACTGTAGCAGCCTGGTGTCATCAGGTGATTTAATGAAGGTAAACACAGTGAATAGTCGTGCGTAACAGCACTGCGTTTCTCAGAGGCTGCAGATTTATCAACATATCAGTTCTGCTGCCTTCAGATGCTGCAGGGATTTAATGAACTGAAGGAGAAGCTTTTCATACAGTATAAAGCAGCTGTGGACAGCAGATACCATAAGAATCACCAACATTCATTTATAGATCAATGCAGACTGATTTACTGACTTTCCTGCTTTAACCATATTAAACGTTATTTTCTGTGCTGATTTTGGTTGGAGATTGTTTCATTAAAATAAATGATTTATAAGCATTAATCCGTTGTTGCAGCACGTCTGCATCAAGTATTTAGTTTGATCCTGTTGATAACGCAAAGGCACGCAAAGCTGGTTGTTGTGTCTTCACAAAAATACGGCCCTTAGTGTGTGTTCTTGTGTGTGGCGTGTGTGAGAAAGTTTGTCCCTGTGTGTGTGTGCGTGTGTGTGTGTGGCGGCAGATGGAGGTGTGTGTGTGAAGTAAAAGTTGCTCCGACTCTGTACTTCTATTTCAACTCTTTTGCAATGTTAGCACTCACACACACACATTCTCACTCTACCTCAGTTTCACACACACACACACACACACACAAACAAACAAACAGACACACACACACACATACACCTCAGACTACATCAGAGACTATGGGATTGCCTATCAGGTCTGGCGAGGGGCTTAGGGTGGGGGGTGCAGAGCGTTTGTTCCCCAGAACAACTCATAGGTCCACCTCGTTAATCTCCATGATGACAGAGATGCTAAGGCAGCAAATTAGTACTGAATGGGTAAAACTGTCACAGGGGAAGCTCATGAAAGAACATGGACCCCAAACTACAGAGGTAGTTTTTAGTTAAACACAAGTTTTTAGTTAAACACAGTCACACTCCATTCATAATTGATGCATTCACACACACAGAATTTTATGACCTTACCTCAGCCCTCAATGATTTAACTTACCTCCTTATTTTATTTCATGCAAACGGCAGCTGGCCATAATACATGACTGAAGACACACTTGTTTGGTGCAATGTCTCAGTCATACACCTGAGATTACACACTGTAATGCATTGTATTGTTTCAGGAGTACACACAGTAGAACTGGGGAATGTCCTAGTCAACATATAAGAAATTTATCTTTAAAATTAAACTGGTGGCTTGGGTAAGTTTTTTATGCTGCAGTTTGATAATTGCTAAGCAGTTCACTTTGTGTCACCTGTGTGTGCTCACTACCTCAGTGCCCACTAAGCATGTTTTTTTCTGCTGCTTTGTGAGTAATTCCAAAGACTAAGTGTATGCATATACCTGTAAATTATAACTATAATCATCTGGTGCTATAACGTTATGTATGTTAGCAACTGCACACGGAGCAGAAGAATTCAAGTCAATGTCTTCAAGCTATAAAAGATCAATGTTGATAACCACAATGCAACACTGCTAAAAGTGTGGATGGTTTATCTACCTGCCACATACATTATATACAGTATGTATGTACATATAATAGTATGTATAGCTATGACTGTCCTCAGTGTTAACTCACTACACCTGCAGCAGCATCAAAGCATCACATGTTAGTGTAAGAAATGTAATTTCAGAGATTTATTTTGTTTTACACTAAGGGTATTAAGTTTTATCAGAATTTTGACTGTTTTCTTAGTCCTTTTTTCTAACCCTCAGAGGTGCAGCCAAGTGGTAAATTGCACAACAGCTGGTCCAGGCAGCCCACGAGTCAAAAAGAGCTCTTCATTCGACCTGACTGTCTCACACCTCTGTGTTTGTGTGTGTGTATGTGTGTGTGTGTGTGTGTGTGTGTGTGTGTATGTGTGTGTGTGTGTGTGTTGCTCTGGCATGCTGCTGTGTCTGCTGGTGTTTCAATTGAATGTTTGTGAGAAGAGCACAATGGCAATATTGGTGCTTTTACACCATAAGACATAACCAAGAGATGAGGCATTTACGATCATTAGGAACACACTCAAATGCTGCACTTACACAGACACACACACACGCTTGTGAATATAACTTTAACAGAGAGGAAGAGCTGTGCCTCACTCACCGATCATGTGATTCGCAACATGAATCTGGATCTCCCTTTCTGTCTCAAACGTCATTTGGCATTTAATACACTGGTAGGTCTTTTTCTGTAAGATAAAGACACACAAATACCAAAAAAAGCATTATCTAGCTGTTTATTCTGTTGATTTAAATTGTTAAATACACACAAACATTCCAAGAACATGAAATACATAATTCACTATTAATTATAATATTACTTCTAATTGTTAAAAATACAATGATATATTTGACTCAATAGAGCATTGAGCATGAGAGGGGCATGACACAGAATATGTTTATTACCATAATAACTTTTTTTTTTTTTTTAATTATACTCTTTTTTGGACTCAACACTCAACATGCAAGACATGTGAACCCCATTAAGTCTCACACTAATCAAGAAACCCTGAAAGTCCAAATCTTTGGAGATTTCGTGAAAGGAAGAAGAGGTATGCAATTACACACACACATACACATACACACACACACAAACACACACACACACACACATACACACACACAAGAAAGACGTCTGCAAAGAGAGAGAGATGGAGGGAGAGACAGAAATTAATAAGGAAGGGAGTGAACAGGAAAAAGATTAAGGGAGGAAGCAATGAAACAGAAACAGAGGGAATGAGTGCAGTAGAAAAGAGGACAAGAGAGAAAGAAAGAGATACAAAAAGAGCCAGTGAAACAAGGGTGAGAGACAGAGAAACAAAGAGAGAAAGAAGCAGAGGCTCTGCTTATCCATTCATAGCACACAGCGATCACTCATGCACAAACACATACAAAATACACAAAGGCCCCACTTCCACTATCTCTCTGCTGCTTCAGCCTGCTAGACTGAGTACACACACACACACACACACACACACACACACACAGAAATCCTACTTTGTCTGCTTTGTGCTGTTAGACTAAGCAGAAACAAAGGTGCAGGTAAGACTGAGGATCCCTGGAAACTGCCTCCAACACACACACAGACACACACTCACTTCCAAGTACACACTCTCACACACATAGACACGCGGCAGGTCCCGGGGAGCCTGACTGTCAATATCAAGTAGAGCGAACAGCTCCCACAATGCCTCAGCACGCCCCAGCCGCAGGACCCAGTGGGGCTCAGCTGACACACACCGACGTACACACAAGCACACGTATGCAAGCTGCAGACACAAAAACAGCAGCACGCACCAACATTTCACACACATACGCACACGACTCGTGCAAACGTACAGTTCAGTAGGATTTTTGAGTCTCCTGCCCTCCTGAAAATGTCTCCATCTGTTAAATGCTATTTAACCCATTTACATGAGTTTCAATATTGGCCAAAATTATATTACATAATGTAGAGATATCAATATGCAAGATGCAAACCTAATTTGTATTTTAAGTATCTTTTTTACATCAATCTACATTACCAAATTTCTCACCTTAGTGCCAAGCAATGCCCCAGACTTGGTTTGAGAGATTTTCAGCAGGAAAGTATCATCCAACAATTTCTATCAAACCATTTATCTGCCTGGCTCACCTTAGGCGCAGGTGAAGCCTCAGCCTTCTTCCCTGCTGAGCTGGTTTCAGGGCTGACCTCAGGGTGATCTGCCTGGACATGACTCTCCAAGTCTTCCAGGCTTTCAAACTTCACCCCGCACTCTGGACACCTCAGCCCAGCCATGGCCTTGTCTCCCTGCGTGTCCCCGGGTGTGGCAGCTCCCCCCTGGCTGGGGCTCTGGCCGTTAGTGCCCCTGATATGATTAAGCATTTGATTTTTGTTGTTGTTGATTTGAACAGGAAAAAAACTGTTGTGAAACAGAAATACAGGTGTTTGCATGTCATTCTGTGTGTTGATGTATTATTAAGAAACAACAGTTGAGTTTTCAACTACATGTGGAGCCCCTTTTAACACACATGAAGAAGTATGTGTAGCATACATGACGATGTCTGCACTTAGTTAACCTTTCTATCCTTATATCTACATAAGAAAAACAATCCCCATCACAGACAAAAAACATGTAAACAGTATAAAATCATGAGACCGAGTTGTTTTCCCAGTTTTACACAGTTAAACATATTATTTTCTGATGTGTGTCTTTGTGGCAGTCGTGATAATCATTGTTCCATTACAAAAACAGTGAGACTTAAAGGGAAGTTGTGTTTTAGGGCATGTTTGTTTGGTTGGTGTAAAAAAATTAAGCCTGTGTTGACTAAAATGTGACCATGTAATGGTCACCCATGGAGTTTATAATATGATTTCCTTACCTGCTCATGCAGCTGGCACAGAGGCCATAAGGCAGGCCGTTGACATCCAGCTTCACCAGCTCCCCTTTGTTCTTAAATTCTTTTAGGCAGAATGCGCATTTATACAGCTTGTGCTGCTGAAGCAGCCCGTTAGGGGACGAAGACGCTGAGCCGTTCCCTCCTCCTCCTCCATTCCCAGCTCCTCCTCCAGCTCCTCCAAGTGCAGAACCAGTGGAAAGCTTCTGCATGTGGAAGGTGCCATGGATCTTTAGCTCCAGGGTGGAGGTGACTGTCTGCATGCAGACGACGCAGCGGAAGCCGGTGAGGGAGTTGCGGAGATCAGGGTGCATCTGGCAATGCTCTATAAACTCCTCTTCACTCTGCAGGGGCATCTTGCAGATTCGACAGGTTCCTGTGTCCAGGCTCTTACTGTGGGTCACCTGCAGAGAGACAGTGTCAACATGAACTATCAATATAATAAAACACAAAGTCATAATCCAAAAGTCTTTGATTAAAGCCTTAGTAAAAGATTGAAGAAAATAATTAGCAAAATTATTCATCACAATCAAGAGAGTGGTCTAAAAACTATTAGATAGCAAGATTTCAGCCAAATGTTGCCTTTCATAGCCTTTTCATAGTGCATTTTTGAATATGCAAACATTGTTCAAGTAATGTGGTGCAGCACAAATTGCGTCTCTTAGGATAACTTAACAATTTTTTAAAGTCTAAATTTAAAGCAGCCAAAGAATTTTCAGAATCAAAACAGTGAGACACAAACACAAGACAGAAAGCTACAAACATGCAAACAATTAAAGCACAAGAGAAAAGCAAAAGCATGTCTATACAGACCTTGTTATACCTATGAGGCATCCAGAATACATTTGTTCTCAAGGTATAAACCTTCATGCTGAAACATAGTCGAAAGACTTGCACATAGACATATACAAGTCTACAGGCAGTAAATGTAAAAGTACCTTGTGTTCGGTGAGGGTTAACAGAGAGGGGAAACGCTCGCCACATATTGGACACATGTAGTGTTTGGCGGGGCCGCGGTGCGTCTGAGCGTGCTCACGAAGCCCGCTCTCAGAGAAGAAAGTTCTGGAGCACACATTGCACTTGTGGTTCCCTTTGATGAAGTCTGCCTTCTTCTTTCGAGAACCTGGTATACATAATTACTGTTATCATCATAGAAATATTATTCTGACTATAATATACTTACATGTTTTATAGGAATAATGTTTTACAAGTGTACACATTTTGTACAATAAAATGTCTAATGATTCAATTATGACTTAAGACTTTTAAAAAATAATCTGCCAATTCTGATTCAAAAAAATAAAATTTAACAAATCCTTTTCAAAATAAGCAGTGATTCTTACCAGCGTCATCTTCTCCTGGTCGGATGTTGTGATCACGCAGTCGGTGGTTTTGCAGAAGGGACTCCATGGTGTAGGCCGCTCCACAGATATCACAGGCATACATGGGTTCTGAATTGTCCAGCTCCTCCTCACCTCCGCTTGCCTCATGGCTGTTGGCTGCATCTCCTCCTTGGCCACCTCCTCCTCCCACGACACTGCTCTTCAGCAGCATGTTCTGCAGGTCGGCTTGTTCAGCAGCTGCCACTGTTGCTCTTTCAACACCTCCTGCACCTCCATTACCACCACCTCCTCCTCCTCCCCGTTTGGAGGACTGCGCCAGCCCATTTGGCGTCCCATTCTGGCTCCCGCTGCTCCCTGTACCACCTCCATTACCAGTGATGTTGCCACCATCGAAGATGCAGTGCTTCTCCCTCAGGTGTCGTTCTAACAGTGAGAGGGCGTGGAAAGCTTTTCCACAGAAGCGACATGTGAACTTCTTGCTGTGAGTGGTGATGTGGCATTGGAGTTCCACTTCTGTTCCAAACGTCTCCCCACAGAAGATGCACTTCCGGGGCTTGAGTCCTGTAAGACAGAAGTCAAGGTTAGATTCAGATTCAAGATCTAGCTACTCTATAAGACTGCTGTTGAAAAATAACACCAGATCTTTTTTTTGCATGTGATTTTTTGGTTGGTTTTCTTAAGTAAATGATTGTTTTTATTATATTATCTTCTTTTTTACCATCAACACCATGGTCTAATTTTCCAAAGGAACTTTGGAAGTTTCCAAAACTAAACAGGAAGGGTGTATCATACCTGCTCCAAGCCCCCCTGGAAGGCCTGACCTCTGGCCCAGGTGGTTATGCTTAACATGGAGCTGAAGGTCTGTCTCCTTCCTGAAGTCCCAGGCACAGGCTGTGCAGCGAAACAGCTTCTTCTCATTGCTATGCTTCACTGCCAAATGCACCTAAATGACAGAGGGTAGAAGAAAAAAAGAGATCCACGATGCTTATTTTCTCTGGTTGTTTTACTCATTTATTCATTTATGCAAACTATGTACCTCACATATAATAAATCACATAATAAACATAACAAACAAACAAAAATTAAACTGAATTTGAAAAAAATTAAGAAATTCAAAAATTCTTGAATTGAAATAAGTTCACTTTTTGAACTTATTTCAATTCAAGTTCAAAAATTGAACTTGAATTGAAATAAGGAACAAGCCAAATGAAAGCAGCTATCTTATTCACCTGAATGGAGACCTTGGAGTCAAAGACCTCCTGGCAGAGTGTGCAGTGGTACAGGACAAATGTGTGCATGTCCAACAGGTGTTTCTGCAGGTCATCCACAGAGGAGAACTGCTTATCGCAGCTCTCACACACATACTGAGTCGACGTGGTTGTGTAGTGCACTGTCAGGTGTTGAAGCAATGCATCCTGGGATTCAAAGTCCTCCTTGTTGCACTGGGGGCAGGACTGGCGCCTCAGCAGCATCTCCAGGTGTGACTTCAGGTGGGCCTGGAAACCCTCAAAGTTGGCAAATCGCAGGTCACACTGGTTGCACGGGTAGTCCCCATTGCTCCCCATGGAGGGCGTGGAGTCCCCTCCCAGTCTGTGGCGTTTCGGGGAGGAGATCTCTACATCAGAGGAGGCGGGGCTTAGGTCGGCAACCTTCGCCTGCCTTTTGTTGTTGGCCAATGGGATGTTCTTGTGGTTCTCCTTTATGTGCTTGGTGAGCTTGAGGAGTGAGCCGAAGATAGGAGAATTGGTGCAGTAAGGGCAGGAGTAAACCTGTACATGGACAATAATTCTTTACTTTTTTAAGATTATTATACATTTACATACAATTATTTAGTCCTTTGAGAATAAAGACAAAATGGGAAGGATATGGAGAAAAGCAGAGAGCAAAAGCGAGGGAGACAGACACTAGCATAGACCATAAATTGTTGTCATAATTTTGCAAGCTCACATATAATAAACTGAGGATTTCTACATCAATTATTAGGAGATTGAGAACATTTAAGAGCCCTGTGTATTTTTGACTTTTAAAGCTTATAGTGTATAACAATATAGGAATCTGTGGTTGGATTTTGTTAATGTCCACATGAACACAATCTTTTAGTGTATATCATTGTGCTCAGCACCTTCTAGCAAGAGCCAAGAAATTAAAAGCTCTAGTCCAATTCTAATTAGGTTTTGCACAAACCATGAACTATGAGTAAAGAGGTGAAACAAGTCTGGAACTGCAGTTACTGGCACACCAAAGACTCAGCTCAGAAAATAATTCATTCAATAAATTTATCAAGGATCTTTAATCTGAACTTACATGAGCAATGTATTTCAGTATACACTTCAACAGGCTCATGAGCAAGTACAGGAAACCACCTAATTAAACAGGGATCAGCTTATTGCTATTCAGCTCAGACACTGATTAATCACAGCTTTGACATGTGTACAGACAACTTTGATTTAAAGGCTGTTTCTGTCATGTAATTCTTGACTAATTCTTCATTCTCACCTCCATGAAGGATTGGGATGCGGCCTGTAGTACAGGTGACTCCAGTTTGGCCACAGCTCCTCCAGAGGCGACTCCGCCCCCTGCAGCTGAGGTGCAGTGCGTCTGTTGAATGTGCTCTGTCAATGAAGACTCTGTCAGGAATCCCATAGAACACTGGTTGCAGAAGAAGGCATGGTTCCCTTCTAGAATGGAAGAGATATGTCACATTGTTACAATAATAACAATCATGATAAATCATAATACTGTACATAATAGAGTCTGATGCATAATTTCCCCATAATAGCTACTTAACCAAATACTAACCCCAGGGACAAGCATGCTATATATTGCAACAGCCCTTATCTAACCTTTCTCAGTCTGTTAACCATACATACATAATTTTAATTAACATTGACCCAGCAAAACACATATCGTGACGCATGATAGGTCCCTTTCCATAACTTAGGAACGGTCGCTTTCTTCACACACACCTAATGTGGTGGATCCCGCCACAATCCCACCAGGCAAGCAGTGGGACACTCTGATGTGTTCTTGCAGAGAGTTGATGTCTCCAAACATGTCTGGACAGTAGTTACAGTGGAACGCTGTGACATTGGTGAACTGCAGTAGGGGAAAAGCTGCAGCTGCTGCGCTAACAGTTCCTCCACTGGCACGGTGAGCTTTGCGCACATGTTCATTGAGGTTGTAGAGCGTTGGGAGAGTGTCCAGGCAGAGTTGACACGTATGGCTCTGCTGCGGCTTATCTGCGTGGATGGTCTTCAAATGGATCTCCAAAACCGCCAGGCTGTGGAAGTCTCTCTTGGAACAGTAAGGGCAAGAGTACGTCACTTTACCCCAATGTCCTCCCCCACCTGTAGTGAAGGACATAGATAAATTCAAATAACACAGAGGAAGTCACAGCTATTGTATCAAATACAATTGTTGACTATCAAGTCATGAGATGTAATTGGACTGGTTACACCGCAGACAGGCAACTGTCATACCTCCACCTTGATGACCCAGGCTTATCCCGATCTCTTCCGCAGTGTCGGTGCCTCTCCTGCGGCCTCGTTCACTGCCCTGGCTGGGCTTCAGGGTAGAATCGGGTGTAGATCCTCTCTCCAGGCTGGCACTGGAGTCTGGAGTAGCTGAGCTCATTGAGGCAATGCTGCCCAGCGCAGGGTCAGGACTGGCAGCGCTGTGATTGGAGGAGTCAGGCTGGCGGTGACTGTCTAGGTGGCAGTAGACATCCTCCACAGAGGGGAACTGTTCTGAACAGACAGGACATCTGGGGATACAGCAAAAGACCGATGAAACACAAGTTAACATATGCATATCCTGAAATGTTCCACATTCATGAAAATCAGTGGTTCAGATTTTTAAAAAGCAAAGTTGTGTTGTACTTGTGTTTGCGGTTGGCATGCTGTGTTTCAATATGCGTGAGGAGTGAGGCCTCGTCTAGAAAGATCTCAGGGCAGTGGATGCATTGCAAGTCGGCTCGGTCAGACAGCTGGGGGTGTCTGGTCAGGACGTGTTTCTCTAGCTCGTCCGTCTGGCTGAATGTCTCCTCGCAATAATCACACATATACAGGTCCTGCTCCAGGTAACCCTCTCCTCCTGCTCCTTTCTTCCCTCCGTCCCTCTCACTCCTCAGCGCAAGGTGCTCTCTGTTCTTGCGGTGAGCCTGCCAGAGTCAGAAATTAGTCAACACCTAAAGAAGCATGTGTTGTCAAATATTCTGTCAAAAGATTCTTCTTCTCATGTACTAGTTAACTAGGAATGTAATACAACTCTTACTTTTATCTTATATTCTTCATATTTTGATTCTTCGATGTTGTAACTTATTTTACAGTGATACTGTGAGTAGTAGAAGAATACAAAAACTCTTTAAGTATACCTGCATGTGGCTCTGCAATGATGAAGTGGAGGAGAAGCCACGCTTACACACACTGCACTTAAATGGTTTGCTGGAGCTGGTTGTGTGAATAAAAAAGAGAATAAATCAAAAGCAATTATAAAAGAGCTACATTTGAGGAGTCAAATGGAGCACTGGAATCAGAAATAAAAAATCATTTCAACATCAGATGTACATTTCAGTCAACATCAAATCCAAACGCATCATATAAAACAGATTCCATGAGAACAGGATCAGAGGCAGTTACCTGTGTGTCTTGAGATGGATCTTCAGATGATCAGAGCGAGAGAATGCAGCTTCACACTCTTGACAGCTATACTTCTTATCTCCTACATCAGTTGACAGATTGATGAAATATAATTAAAAAGAGAAGCTCAATTATAGACGCTACAAAGTGAAAGATCTCAGACAGCCAGAACTCATGTGATTCTACTGACAATCAGAACATGTTACCACTGTTGAGGGAATTCATTCTGATGTTATTTCTGATCTTTTTTTAATCTTTGAATAAAAAATAAAGGTTTATGTGAATCCGTATCATCACAACCCATGAACACACTTTATACATTTAGCATTCCTGGTAGACAGATATCCAAGACATTGACTGTAGTTATTATTTTCCTACCTGTGTGGAGTTTGACGTGGCGGTCTCTGCTCCTCTTGTGTTTAAACAGACGGCTGCAGAAGGTACACTTGAAAGGCAGCTTGTCGCTGTGGATCTGCTCGTGGCGCTTCAAGTAGCTCAGACGGCTGAGGAGGATTAGGAGATGACAGGTGATGAAAAGTCATTGGAACAACAATAATGATTGCACATTTTGTTTAAAACAGTTTTTAAAAATACTACTCAGAAGTAGCGTGTAAATACGAGAGAAAAACAAAGATGAAGACAATAAAATGGTAAATAAGATACAAGATTTTTTGAAAGTAGTTACACAAATTAAAACTTTTTATCATGTTATCCATTTTTAATATCACTCTGTACATCTGATCAACAAGAAAGGAAAAAATGAGAATAGATAGGACAGCTAGGTAGAAGAAGTAATATAGAGGATTATGATGACGACTTTATGGTGTATGTGACAGCTGTTCTTAAAGTGGGTCTTGAGTTAGTCCCTAGAGATGTTAGTGAGAAATGTATTCACCTCATTTCTTTCACTGTTTGCCTTAGCAGTCCATGTTAGTTCCGTTACCATGGTAATATTGAGAATACTGTTTATTCATGTACACACTGATATTCATGAGTGGGATATGAGGACGCAACTAAACAGAAAAACAGAAAAATATCACATTGGTGTTATTGGCTACAATACACCATGTGTGCACTGAGGGAGCACTTGCAGCATCTTGGGGAACAAAATGTGTGAGTTTGATACCTGAAGGACTTGTCACAGAACTGGCAGGGGTAAGGCAGACCTGTGCCTCCTTCCTCCTCACCACCGGTGGCCATGCCAAGGTCACAGCAGCCATCGGGCATCTGTGAAGGCGACGCCACGTCTTTACTGGAAGGCGAGGAAGGCACCCAGGACAGCCCTGCTGGGTCATCATCACCATCTGACAAAAAGGGGGAGACAATTTTTTTTTTTTTTTTTTTTTTAAATGCCTTTGATTCATTAACAGCACACAAAAACAAATGTAATTTTTGTACACAGCTGTAGGATTTACAAAAAAAAGAGACAATCCAGCACAGACAGAAAAAACAGGGAGCATTAGAATGATTAAGAAGAAGTTACATCTTTCTTGGAAGGCAAAAGGCGGAAGAGGCAGCCTGTGGGAGTTCAAATGAAAAAAAAAGGATATAAACAAAAAAATAAACACATTTACCCTGGTTACACACACACACACACACACACACACACACAGAAGGAAAATGAGGATGGCAGAGATAAAGAGGGAGAATGAAACAGAAGAGAGAGACACACTCCAGCAGCAGCAACATCTAAATAGAAAGCTCCAAGAACTATGTATCCCCAACGGAGCCCAGAAATAAGGACAGAGTGTATTTTCTCTCCCTTCATCCTCCCTCTGCAGCCATCCCTCGTTCCATCCCTCTCCTCACCTCCCCTCCCCTCCCATCCCTCCATCCGTCCCCGAGGACCATAGATCCGCCTCATCATATTTTCATTAGGGCCTTGGCAGATTGAAACGTCGGAAAAGCGATTAGGAGATGTGGAGAGCAGAGTGGAAAGATGGCGATATTCACTCCCTTTATCTGTCATACATAGGAGATTTTTAGGATAGGACAGGAGCATTTTTCCTTTTTTTTCCCTCTCTCCCTCTTTTTTTTCTCCCCCTCCTGTGTAGTCTGGCACAGAGGCGACAAAAAAGGCCATGACTCCTTTAATAGACACTTCAGAATGGATTCAAGGCGACAAAAGAGGGGGCTGAATAATGCTTGATATTGTTCTGTTCTTCTTTGTGCGCTCTGTGAAGCAGCACAGTGAGGCTATTTAGCATTTGCCTGAAAAATGTAAAGAGAGGAGATGAAGAGAGAGGGGAGGCTGTTTTCTTTGCTTTTATCTGACAGCTATATCAACTAGGCCAGTAACAAATCAAAGAGAGAAAATAAGGGAAACTAGAGTGATAGGAAAGAGATGTAAATACAGATTCTTGTGCCAAAATTCATCATTAAGGCCAATATTTCTGCAATGCAAACACCTGAACACAGACACATGTGCAGCGGAGAAGTTCCTTCTGATAATTTTAGAAACCTCTCCAAAGCACACACCGTTTTACCTCAACCAACACCTACCACAATCTTGTGTGTCTGCTGTGTGTGTGTGTGTGTGTGTGTGTGTGTGTGTGCAGTCTACTGTGTATTACGCCTTACAGAGAGGGGGTGGAAAACAGATTCTTGTGATGAATCGATCGCCGGGAAAATGTAGGCACTGCGATGAGCAAATAGAACTCTGCAGGGGGGTCTGGGTTAAAAAAATTGTAAAAGCATGAATTATAAATTTGACTGGAAGCAAGATGAAAATAAAAAAGGCTTAAGAAAATATAAGGAATAGAGATATCAACATGGAGCCTAACAGCGAGGCGAGAGAGAGAGAGAGAGAGAGCGGGTGAGATAGAGTGAGTGAGAGAGTGAATGAGAGAGACAGATGGGGCAGAGAAATTGAAAGCATGAAGGAAAGGAAGGAATGAGGATGAAGAAGGAGCATGGACATGTTGACAGGGTGAAAGGAGGAAAAACAAACAATATGTCATCCTAGAGCCCTGCACAGAGCGATTAAAAATGAGTGCACAGGAGAAACATAAATCAGAAAAAAAATGAAAAATGAGTGCAGATACAATAAGAAGGCTGGGAAAGAGGATACAGAAAGATACTAAAGAAAATCTGACAAAAAAAAACACTGGATCATTTTGCTAAATTATAAAAATGTTGATCATTAGTTTTCACTAATAAAACGCTGACATAAATTTAAAATTAATTCAGTTCATTTTTTTCTCAAATTACAAGAATCACTCTACTGGATGAACTGTGTAAAAAATATGTTGTTCTTCATTGCTCTTTATAAACCATTATGCATTAACTGCTTGAATTTGCTCAGTGGATGTCCCTTTATGCACCTGATGGAAATCTCATTTTGAAAATAAGTCCTATGTAAACATATAATCCCCCAGGAATGAGGCTGTCCCTCTTTAGACCAATCAGAAACGAGAAAACAAGCTCAGAAATCATTTCATCAAATATGATCAAACTCCATTCGGTATCATCCGGGATATTACATGAGACAGATGGATGGGAGGACAGATTTCAGTCCACAAGCAAAACATGAATTCACCCCTATTCTTGTAATGTTATTTACATCACAACTCAATAATATAATACTAGACACACTGGGCCTTCAATCTAGCAAGCCTCCACTACATCTGTACAATGATCCAACACAGTCAAGGTATGCAGATTTTTGGCTATCATCAGTAGAAAGCAGAATTTCATTTAACTATTCAATTCAAACAAGTTGATTAATTGTCAACTATTTTGATAATTGATTCATTGTTTGAGGTAAAACGCCAAACATTCTCTGTTTCCTGCTTCTCAAATGTGTGTTTTATATCATTGTTAAATGAATATCTGAGTTTTGGACTGTTAGTCGTACAACACAATCTTTTCACTATTTTCAGATATTTTATAGACTTAATTAATTGCGATAATAATCTTCAGACTAATTGATAAAAAAGCCTTAATCTATTTGTCTTGAAGTGATTTCTGGTTTTTGAAAGGTTTTGCACTAGTGACGGATATAAATTCAGTCGGAAGCAATCAAAGTATAAATATGTAGAATAGGTTGTGCTATGATCTGCCTGTGTTGACACAATTTAAAGGAGCGTTAAGTCACGCAGAATCCCGCTGCAAATTCAGTATTTGTGCTAAACTCTACTGTCACTAAAAATACAGTTAAAGCAAGCTGCGTGCATCTTACAGCATAAGTTTCAAATCCATGTGTGAATATGAGAACAGACGGATTTTATTCCTATAATCCATGTCAGTGAGATCAACAGAAGTCTGAATCCGATGCCAACCTACAAAAATATGCTTTTAATGTACCGTCTTCATGGCGTCTAGTGTTAAAATACTGTGTGTCTCTAAAACGCCAGTCCAGACACCCCCTGCTGCCAACACAACAGAGTACAAGTCTTTTAGTGTAGCCTGAGAAAGATTAGTGATCCTGTCTCAAACACAGATATTGTACCCTCTCACCTTTTGTCTCTTTCTTTTGGCTGTGTCAGACAGGATTCACTTAACAACAATAGAGAGAGCAAACAGTCAAACACCAGACACAAAGAAATACTCAACCTGAAATGGTCATTTGGGGTTGAGCGAAAAAGAACAAAAAACTTAATCTCAAAGACATGTTAGGAAAAAGTGTTTCCTCACAGTGCTGGTCTTGACACATGTGGACAATTATAGGCACACCAGTATGAGTCAGTTACGTGGTAATGTTTCTGAGGTGGGAAAGTGTGAGGAAGAAAGAAAAAGAGAGATATTCAGTGAGAGCAAGAGGGAGAAATCGCTTTTTGAGGGGGGATGGAGGGGTGTTGAGAAAGAAGGGGAGGAGAGATTAGCGTCATTAAAGACCCCTAATCCTCTGACTAGCGTGGCTGGCGCTAAAATGGAGGATCACACGGCTTTTTAACGGCGCCTTTGTCAGTCGGCCGCGAGGGGACCTGGCAAGACAAGGCCGAATGGCAAACTGGGAGAAACTGGAGGATGGGGAGGGGGAAGCGGAGAAAATTTCAATGAAAAGTTAAATTAGAGAAGAATCCTCAAGAGGAGAAGAGATGAGGAGGATGGATGTTGAAGGGGGGATTGGAGGAAAAAAGAGGGAGAAAAAGTAGTTGGTAAGAAAAAAAAGGAAAAAGGCAGGAGCAGGCGGACGCCGACACACGCTGTTCCTACCCCCGTCTCCTCATCCTCCTTTCTGTTCTTCTCTGGCGAACGAAAACGAACGAGAGGAGCGGAGTGGAGGACCACAGGGCCCCAACCGCTCCGCTCCCCCTTTATCTCTCACTCTGCAGTCTTCTCCTCTCCCATCCATTCCCTCTATCCTTCATCCCTCCCTCTGTCCCCAGCAGTCCCTCTACTCTTCTGTCTTCATCTCTCTTCCACTGCCTCCCTCCCTCGCTCCCTCCCTCCGTCAGCTTTCATGTTGTTACTCATTATAGCGCTGACATCTCTCCCTCCATCCCTCCGTCTCTCCGACAGTCTCTCCCCTACTGGTGTTGGCCTTCACCCCTGTGTCTCAGCCTGGACGGGACCGAGGGAGAGAGGGAGGGGGGGGGACGCTCCAGATGGACAGACTCTGAACTCCAGAGGAGAGGGAAGAGATGACAGGATGAAAGAGGAGACAAGAAAGAAGAAGAGGAGAGAGGAGAGAGGAGAGAGGAGAGAGGAGAGGAGAGGAGAGGACCGGATAGGACCAGAGAGGAGAGGAGCCGGGGATTTGTGACAAGAAATAGTAAAGACCAGAAAGTATGGAACTAAACGGACCGCCTGAGTCTACCTGACATGACAAAGCACACAAACACACATGCAAACAACACACACACACACACACACACACACACACACACTCCCCGCGTCTCTCTCTAATAGGCAGGACAATGTGGCAACGTGTGGAGGACACAGCCTTGGTGAAACACTAATGAAGAGACACACATGCTGATTGATCTCTCTTTATGTTTCTTCCTCCCCCGTCTACTTACCCCCTATCCAAACTCAGCCACTTTGTCACGACTATCACACAGAGGAAAAATACATCAAAACAGCATAAAAAGTTTACAAAACGGAACACTTAATAAAATTATCACAACATCTCAGATTGCTGTGATTTTAAAATGTAATCAACATTATCTTTATGAAACTTTTACGTCTTCCTCCACTCATGTTTTGTTTATTGTTCCTACAGTTGGATGTTTGAGCTTCACTGTGCTGAATGATGGATGTGCAGAGTTTAACACTATCTGCTGAAGTAGAAAGTTTTTCTGTGCTCATTGAAAATCCAATTTTAAAGGTATGTACCTATGATTCGTGACATCACAACTAGTTTGGGGCCAATCGTGGTCCAGTATTCAGCTTACACACATATGATGTGGAAGCTTCAAGCCTCCAGTGCACATTCACTGAGAATGGAGTTTTCAGAGAAGTAGGAGACATCTTGTGTCCAGCAGTTCAACTTATGAAATAAAAAATATTTGCTTATTCATAGATTCTGGATTTTTTTAATGAGGGAGAAGGAGTAATTAATTAATTATAATCATAATAAATTTAATTTTAAGGATTTTAACAAGATAATTGAGCTTCTTTGTGGAAAAACCATATTAGACACAAATCTTTATTGAAATAGAGATAAATAAAACATGTCTGGAGGGGATCTTTAAAAATTAAAAAACCATTGTGAAAAAACACATAAAACCCACAAAACCCACAGGCACATTTGCAATTTTGCACAATATCTATTCTCTGTATGTATATGTATCTGCTGGCTTTGGCACTGACTGTATCGCCACTGAATGATAAGAGGTTGAGTCAAGTTTGATGAAATAAATGACACAATGGACCGACATGAAACCAGCACTCGAAAACATTCGTTCAATTAGTTCATTCTGGATAACAGTGTTGACTAAATGCCTGGAATGGAAATATAATCCATGTATGTCATGCTTTCTCTCTTTTCTGTTGCTTTGATGTTCGAATCAAAGGAGCTCAGCTGGTAGCAACAAAAAGGTTTCAGCTCCCAGTGCTGCTACTACGAGCTAAAGCTGCCTGCTAACTACGGTTCCACGCAGAAAATTCTGAATTAACATTATAAATAAATGACACAGAAATTGATCTATCAAGTTAAACGTGCCATACGTCTGAAGATGATGTAGTAGACGTCATCCTTAAGATGACAAATGTGCCGAGAATGAATAATGCATTCAAATGGAAGACAATGCTTTGTTTGAATGTTCTCATATCAAAGGAATTATCAATGGTTTTACCATACCTTTCATCCCAACTTTATTAATTCAAAAAAGGAAAGGAATGTCCTATTTAAATTTTACATAAGAAACTTTAATAATAACAGAGCTGTTTTTTCCAAAACAATGAAACCTCACTACCTTCTGTCGTTGTCTCAATTTAATTATATATTTTTACCTGAGTTTAACTGTCTACCTGCTCAAATGCTAATCCTCCTATCAGCCTGTCTTTCTCTCTCCACCTCCCCTTCATACATCCCCCCCTCGCTCCTTCCACCTTTCTGTCTGGCCATTGGCCCAGACCTGCACCTTTCCCAGCGAGGCCCCTGCTGACCTCCTATCCTTCCATCCCTCTCTCGCTTCATCCCTCCTTCCACCGCTCCCCAGGCCCCCTCCGATGGCCCCAGGCTGCCCCAGGCGTGCGCACACACACACACACACAGCCCCAGACTCACCATAGGGGGCAGAAAAACAACTTCCACCCTTGGCTCACTCTGGGCAGCCCAGCACACACTCACTCATGCTTTCTCTCTTTCACACACACTCACTCACACACACACACACACACACACAGGCACAAACACAATTACAGTACAATTCAATGTCCAATACTGAGTTAAGTTTGATGGGAAACAGGCATGCCACACTTTTATTGGTCATCATTTCTTCAGCTCCATCTTTACTTTTGTAAAGAACATCCTGCAGGTTACGACAACAGCGACTGCATCCTTTTTGATTCAAGCTGGAAATCATTTAGATGGGCAACAGCTTAAATCCAGAGTTTCACGTCCCTAATAAATTGTATGATTTGTGTTTTAAGGGGTGGGACTGCAGAGAGGCCACCCTGTTTACTGAGTGTTTATTACTTCATTTTGTTGTAATGTATGAGGTAGAGCCAAAGTCATGACATAACAATAATGGTGACCATAATCCAAGTAATGAACCACTCACTGGCTACGAACATCTGAAGGTTTTTCAAAATACTACACATGGTGCATGAGATAACCAGACAAGAGAACACAAGAAAGATCCCTACCTGGCTCTGTGATTACCATATGAGTTGGCATGGCAACCGATAAGCTAAGCACAGCTTTCTGGTTGCCATGCATTATGAGAATTGCACAGTAGGAAGGTTTATTTGACCAGTCAGATTGTTTGGCTGTAACTACCTGTTGCGTAGTCTCTCTAATGTAGCTGTGAAGAAAAGTAGGAGCCAAAATTCATTTCCCTACAAAAGAATACAGAGGACACTGGTACATTTTCCTACTCGGTTCCACAGAAAGTCCTCACAACTTTCTGACATTGTCTGTTCTTGTAGGGACATTTTGATCTCATGAGATGGCAACAACATGATCTACACAAACACACACACACACACACAGGTCTACAAAATGCATCCACAATATGTTAACTGGGTGCAGTAGTTCACATATGCACATGACTGCAACCCTGTTCTTTGCTTGGAGGACCCACAGTCCTCTGCTGCTGTCCTTGTAGCTCACATGGGATGAAGTCTGTGGGGACAAACACACACACGCACACACACACACACACATACACAATCATGCACATACGTGCTACAACGAGGACAGATAGGAAGGACGGTACGGCAGTCTGTCCGGGGCTTGAGCCCTTGAGGACACGATGGATGGACACAAACACACGCATTCACACACATACTAAGCAGGCTGTGGGGACCCTCACCTTCTGCCCTGGGAATGGGTCCGGCTGCTTTGGACGCTTTTGGGCGCCAACTGCTCCATATGGGCAGTGTGTGTTTGTGTGTGTGTACGAGTGTGTTTTAGGGCAGAAGGTTAGGGGCAGGGGGCTAAGGATGGGGGTGGGTGGACAGTGAGCTGGCAGATGACAAGTTTGTCCTTACCACACAGCTAAATGTAGTGTATACAAACATCAAACAGCATAACACACATACAAACATAGGAAAGCTCAACATTCGAAAACAAGGTCAGTGGAGGTTAAAGAATGAATAAAGTCACACAGACGCTGAAAGAACACATTTTTGTGTGCTTTCAGTAGAAATGGCAAGACTGACTTTGTGGTAATAGGGTCAGTACTGGTTTTCAAGTGTAATGGGGCATATCACTGGTGAGGTTGTGACAATGAAAAAAAAAAGCTAAAAAAAAGTAAGTGGCAAATTTAGGAAAACATTGAAAGTACTAGTATCCAATTTCAAGGAAAATATATGTGGTAGACAGAGAGTTATTTAAATGCCGAATCAGTATTATTTTACCCATTAACTTACCACATCATGCTTCCACAATAACACAAACGCACATACACAAAGACAGGGCCAGTAGACATTAACCCACATACAACATACTTAGTCTGTCTCTCTCTCTTGCACACAAACATACACCATGTGGAAGAGGAGGGCTGGCATCTGCTTCCTCTTGCCATGCTTCCCTCTTTTTCTCATTCTCTCTCTTTTCAAAACTCTTTCTCAACAAGCCTTTTATCTCACCGTGTCCTGATTTCCTCTGATTATTCTCATTATTCACCTCATCTCCTCATCACCGCCGGTCAAAACGGTTAGAGCAGGGCAGCTAAACCATGAGGGTTAGTGGTTCTATTCCCTGTGTAGTAAAATTCCTCGTCTCTCCCCTCCACCGTCCCGCTCTCTGTCCATCTTGTCTGCTGTTTGTTCGCTCAGAAATGAGAACCAGCTGTCAGGCAGAGTGTTAGATAAACAACAACACCATGCCAACACACATACAGTACACACCACATATGCACACATGCTCGCAGGAAGACACACACACACGCACAGTGGTGTGGTCCAATTGTGTGCATGCCGGCGGCTATATCATCTATTTATAAGAATGAGGTTTGCTGGACTGACAGACCGCTCGCTAACCTAGAAACACATTCACCTGAGTCACGCACACGCACACACACACACACACACGCACACACACACTTGATTTACTTCTCATACCCTCACACACATACACTTGCTCATAAATACAAACACTCATACACATAAGGAGGCCCGTGGATGTTTACTGAACAGAACTGTAATAATACACATACTGCTATAAATAATAACACCTCAGTTATGTTTAAAGCATTATTAAACAAATAATTGTGAATAATGATGGAAAATTAGCATTTAGCTAGAACCTCATATAGGTTCTTGTGTGCAAATGGATGTGATTGATCTAGAGATGTATCAACAATATTATCCACACACATACTGTACAAGTCCTCCCTCATTCACCTACGCGTACGTGGGACCTATAAATAAGTGATGTAGGCAGCTGGAGCTTGCTGCTCAAAACACAAACACACTGTAACACACACATATACACAGGTAAACAAACAAACCCATTTTTTGTATATGTAGTGCAAATACACTAAAAAACACACAAAAATGATTTAACCTAACTAGCAATGTGCAAACCCTCTCCATCTAGAGTGAAAAGCTGTAGCGGTGCAGGTACATAAGCTGCCAAGAGATGGATTTGAGGAGAGACAGAGAGAGCAAGAGAGAAAATGAGGGGAGAGATAGAGACAGAGAGGCAATGAGGCTCCTGACGTCCCGTGGGAGGATGGTAGAGGGGGGTCCTGTGCCCAGGGGAAGCCCAAGAGCAAGCTGTGAGAGGCGGGTACCTCCTGCCCACTGCTCCCCTTCCCTCCCTTCCCTTCTGGAGGACGGGATTCTGGACAGCCCCCTGCTCACAACTCCTAAACCCCCCAGGAGAGGAGTACATGCACACGCACACACACATACACACGCTCGCTGAAGAGGGGTCCCCGGGGGAGGAGCAGAGCAGAGCAGAACACCTGGACCTGCCATTAGTGACACACTCAGGGATTAGAGGCACAGACGGCAAGAGAGATGGAGAGAGAGAATGCACACTGGGATAGGCGCACACACTATATGCAGAGAGTAATATGCATAAACGTACACAAACACATGCATACCCAAACACACAGCGACTTCACTGACATACGGAGGCAAAAACATAAAAGACTAACATAAAAAATGTGAGTGCTTCAATGTTTTTACATGTGTTTAATCCGCTAAAACAGCCAAATAATCACAGACTGAAGCTAGCTAACAACATGCATTAACTGTGTCTACAATAAACAAACGCACCCTATTACCTAATCTAGAAAAGGATGATTCCTTTTTCATGATTTTGACCTAAATTTTGACTTGAGTTCGGAAGTGTTTGAAAGTCTGCCTCTGTTTTCAAGCGCTACCCACACCAAAGACAAGTTTATAGTCACGGTAGTCATGGAAAATGTTCTGTCAGTATTTTTGACTTTTGAAATGTAATCCGTAGAACTGAAGACAAAAAGCCTCACTGTATTTTTGTCGATCCCTCCGGCACCAAGATCAACTCTCTAGGAGTTCCAGTCCATTTGATCTAAACATATTTGATCACACTCATATTGAATAACTGAGCTCTCGACAGCATTCAAGAACTACATGAGCTATTTATGGTTTTGTAGATAGGCTCTGATTATGGTTTTTGTGGAGCTTTCTTCATACAGTTGTATGTATATAGTGTAATATGTGCTGGATGGTGTTAGTGTTTATCCGCACACGGAGAAGTACATACACTCAGTCTCTTATTCGCTTTCATGCCACCTGGACAGAGTGCATGTACTGTATAATAATTACTCATGTATTAAACCTTTTGCTTCCCTGAGACAGTGATATTACCAGCTGAAGGTCAAGGACAGAGAGAAAGAGGTAGAAAGACCGACAGAAGAAAAAGAAGGAAAGGGAAAGAAAATGAAAATGAAAGAAAGAAACAAAAGAAAGAAACAACATAACTGCTCTGGGGTCTCATCACATATACCTCCTTCACTTTTACACACACACACACACACAATTCATATCCAGAGTGTTTAAAGAAACCAAGTGCTTGTGTGTCTCATGAGCCAGCTAACTTTGTGTGTTTGACACTTTCACACACTCTACAAATCACCTCTTTTCTTCTCCCAGACAAGTACTGTAGTTGCCAGCTTTTACTCATCAAAATACATATAGACAATGAGACGCACATATGCCAACAAGGCCAGTTATAAAGGGAATAATCCCCGAGTATCAAGTTCAATGTGACGATGGAGAAGGAGAGGTTTCAAAACAAACTGTCCAGAAAAGAGGCTCCTGTGTGAATTAAAGACCACACACTGGCTACAACAAAGAGCAGTGCTCAGACACACACAAGGAGGGACGCACAGACAGAAACAAAGGTGGATTTAGTAGGGAAAAAAAGTGTGTGTGTGTGTGTGTGTGTGTGTGTGTGTGTGAGTGAGAGAGAGCTGGTGACATGAAACAGATCAAAGGGGGGAGAGGTCGGCAGGGCAGAGAAGGAGAGAGACAGAGAGAGAGGCCAGGGGGTCCCGTAATTACAACCTACATCCGCCAAGCTGAGCCATGTGTGACTGCATGTGTGTGTGTGTGTGTGTGAGTGTGTGTGTGTGCATCAGTAGTCTAAGCATGGCTGTGGAATGAGTGGGTTTTTTTTTTTTTTTTAGGCACACACACTTCTCATAGATACACACACACAAACACATACAGTGCCCTATGTGTAGATGCATGCACACGAACATGGTTTCTAATAAACACGCATAAAGTAAAATAATGCAAAGGTCATGAAAGGACAAGTCATTCAAATATTACCAGGTATGAGCAGAACATTTTGCATTAAGCTTGTACGGTCTGCATTGTTAGATGTACATACGCATATAGTACAAAACATGAGCACACATGCATGCGCGTGTATACAGTATAGACAATGTGGGAAACACACACACACACACACACACACACACACACACACACACAGTGGGGTTGGGAGTGTCTGTGGTGGAGGGGTGCAGATCAATGGAGACCACTCACTGGTTGGTCTCCGCAGCAGAAAAGCGGATTGCTCTGGGACCCAAACTATTGTACAGCACCACACTGACTTCAAACACACACACACACACACACACACAGCTGAACATACACACACACACACACACACACACAACACAAAGTCAGAACATGAGCATGAGGCAAACTCTAGTTGTCTCTGTGTCTCACACACACCCAGATGTGCACATACACACACACACACACACACACACACACACACACACACACACACACACACATCATTGACAGAGGACACAAAACAGTCTAATAGAGCGGTGAGAGCAGAGAAATGGAAATGCCTCTTTGACTGACTGGGGTTCATTGTGCTTTCATGCCTTTAGAGGGGACCCCCTGGCATCAGCAGGGCTAATCTCTTTCTGTTTGTCCCTCTATCCTAAACCACGTATCCATGTATCCCTCCATCCTCCTCCAATCTCTCTCTCTGTCTGTCACTTTCTACATCTACTCACTACCACCCCCTTTGGTCCACCACTCTATTTTCTCTCCATCTATCCACCTTCTTTCCTAGGTCAGCTCTAATAACACTTCAGACTCCATACAGTATAGATTTCCAATTTGGGCACAATACACATAATGGCACAACTGTTTATCTTCACTGCCTCAGCATACTGTCAAGCTGATGGCTGGACCGAATAATAGTCTTTATTGTGCACGACAGTAACAGTAATTGTTGTGTTATTAGATGTGTGCATTTAATTGATTTTCTTCTTCTTTTAAGGATGACCATTAAAAGAAACCTCTTTTTCTTTTCATCTTTTTTTCTGCTGCTGTCCTTCTCTTTATCTTTCTCTGTATGATCCTGTGCCCCCGACATGCATAAGCACCTGTACAGCTGTTCTTCCACCTGCAGCAGATCCGTCTCCCCGAGCAAGCCCTCATTCCTCCGTCTCTCCTCTGTCTCTTTCCCAACCCCCTCCCCTCAGCGGAGGAGCAAGCTAAAAGCACAAGCATGCCCCAAAATTAATTTAAACGGAGGAATTAAATTAAAAGCGAAGCCTCGGGAGTTTTATTATGTACTAATGCTTGAACCGTTAACTTGGATTGTATTACTAAAATATGAATAATTAAGGACTGGTGGGGGCTATTATTATATCAGGAAAGAGGAAGAAAAACACAATATACTATTGGAATGGATTTAACACAGACTGATTAAGTCTCTGTTAGGAGAGGCTGAATCTTTGGGATGTAAGTAAACGGGAATTAGGATTACCAAAAACACTGTGTAGTTCATTCATTGTACATTAGTACAAATACTACAAATACTGTGTCTCTATCCTCTCTAAAGGGCTGGGTGTAAGGCTAGCTATCCATATTAACTTAATCAATACTTAGGCTGAGTGTAGTGCCAAGTGAATGGTGTAGAGATGTGTAACACCCATGTAACCAGTCACATAAAAACATTTTCTTTTGGCGAACAAAAGAGGAATAAAGGGTGTTTCAGGATCAGTTTAAAAATATAAGGTTCAGATTACCTGTATACCTGTGACATGTCACAGCAGGTAAAGCACAGGTGTAATTAGTAAGATTGCTAACAGCTGTGTTAAATTTAATTGTATCACACCTAGGGCCTGTATTGTGCATGCTGGCTCAGAGGGACAGAGCCATCATTAATGTTATCAGTAACAGCAATCTTCAGACCCAGCCCTATCTCTACAGGTATGCATATGAATGTCAGGATATCTCAGTCGACAGGACCATAGGACCCTTGTAATCATAGTTCATTATAGCTACACTCAAAAGAACATTATATTATAGGATTTTCAGACCCCTCACATTTTCCTCTATTTCTTGTGCTGTACACTTTAATGTGATCTGAGTAAAGAAGGTGGGTTATTGCTAGAGAAGTCAGTTTTACAAAGCCTACCTTGGCACATATTTGACTCAGCGCAGAGGTGCATAATGTAACAGATGTCATTTAATGACCCTGACACATAATGGACATGCCACGGTGCAGCAAGTGAACACGAGTAGCATGTGAAGCATATTATAAGGCATATAAAGGGAATGAAGTGTTCACCTGGATTCAGTCTTTTGTATGTTATGTTACTTTATTTCTCACCTTAAGAGCCAGTCTTATCAACTATGGCTCACCAATAATAATAATAATAATAATAATAATAATAATAATAACTTTATTTGTAGAGCACCTTTCATACAAGAAATGCAGCTCAAAATGCTTTACAACAAAAGAACTTACAAGCACCAAGTGCTTTGCATGAAAAGGACATAAAGGAACATAAATGTAAAAAAAAACAAAACATTGATGTAACATAAGATGGAAAATAAAATGAAATTAAAACCCACTTGATAAAGTGAAACTAAAAAACAAAGAATGCATATTGAATAGTAATCAAAGAATAAAATAAGATAAAAACAAGTTAAAGCATAGAATACGTAGAATGTATAATATAAAGTAAAATATAACATTTTAAAACAAGTGCAGTAGAGCATAAGTGTGAAGCAGACTGAGCATTAAAAAGTGCAGCAAAGGGCAAGTGCAAAGCTATTTAAATGCTCAGGTAAAGAAACAGGTTTTAAGCTTAGTATGTAAGCTAAGTATCTAGTGAGCTGGGTTCCCTGATATCTATGGGCAGTGTGTTCCATCGTTTGGAGGCGTAATTGATAAAGGCTGTGTCACTGATCTTCTTTCAGCTGTTGCTGGGAACCTCCAATAAATCAGCGGCAGATGACCTCAGTGGTCTTGAGGGCAAGTAGCTAACAAGGGATTTGGCGATATAGTTTGGTTAATTCTGATCTGTGTGATGTAGAGGTCAGTGAAAAAAACTATGGAAAATTGGAGAGTGTATACTCTCATGGCGCAGGTGGATTTATGCTTTACCATCACTGGTATGTGGGTTTCCATTGTAAATATGGTGCGTTACAGCTTTTTTTTACAGCCTCTTTTTACAGGAGTCAGTCTGTTTTGGACTTTAAAAAATGGACCTGTGAGGCTGCCTTTCTATTGTCACGAGTCTTATACAGTTAAATCATATTACATTACAAACACATACCAGCACATATCTCTCTGATTGTCTGTCTCTCATCAACACTCCCCACTTCTTTCAACGCACACACACACAAGCGCACACAATCTAAATCTCCTCACGGAGTGTCCCACAGCCCTATCTAGCTTTCCTTAACTTTTTCTCACACTGCCTCTCTTCTATGAGCCTCTGTGTGTATCTGTGTGTTGCACTGCAGAATTATTAGTCTTCTCGTCGTGTCTCTGATGTGAAGCCCCCCTTATCAGCCGGCAAGCAGTCAGCCCCCCGGCCCCCCCCTCTGCAGCTGTCACTGCACCCCCCACCACACATACTATTCTCTGAGGACAAACTCCCTAACACATACGCCAAATACCCACATACACTCAAAACGTACAACAAACACAGCCGCATACAAATCTCTGTACACAAGCCCGAGCAGTTCTTGACTCACATTCACGCACACACAATTTTATCTGCTCACTCGCAGGCCGCATGGCTTGGCAGCCAACAAGGGGGAAAAATATCTACTCACCCTACCACCCAAAACCCCAAATGCCCTCTGCGCACCACCCATTCCCCCTTCAAAATCAGCCCTAGCCCTAATTCTACCCCAGGAATAGAGAAAAGGGAGCACAGGTTGGAGGCAGGCCCACGTAGCAGTGCCTCTTCCTGGGGGAGTTCATTACTCAAGCTGGGTGCTCCCTCCGGCCACCAGCCAGCAGCACTGCTGAGGTAAAGAAGCTAGGCCTCAGTCAGCTACATAGCCCCCCAGCCCATGACTATAAGCCTCCAACACACAAACACGCACACACACACACACACACACACGAATGTAGTGTAATACTCCAGTTGAGCTGCTCTCATTAGAGTGGAGAAAAAGTGAAAAAAGAGGGCAAGTAAAAGACAGAGGGTGAGACAAAGGACAGATAAGTGGAGAGAGATAGAGAGAAGAAAGGGGACTACATGAAAATGAGTCAAATAGACGGTGAAAATAAAACGGAGAGAGCGCTAGATGGATGGATGGATGGATCAAGGTTAGACACACACACATACAAACACACACACACACACTTCCCTTCTCCATCTTTCCCTTTCTTCATTGTTGTTGTTTGTGTTGTTTTGTTGTTTATTTGAGTGCCCTGTCTTGCTGCGCTCCCTGGCAGGCCTCGCTCCTGACTTATTTAGCAGTGTGTTTTCTATCATATTTGAAAAATGAAGAGCAGATTGGTTAATATTTCAAGACATCCCACTTGCACGGGTGAGAGAGAGAGAGAGACAGAGAGAGAGAGAGACAAAGACAGAGGGAGAGAGAGAGAGAGAAAGACGGGAGGAGAGGAAAGGAGGGAATACGAGGGAGGAATTCTCTTGTTCCTTAACCCCAATTCTAGGATTCATGCTGGGAGCAGAAGTACGCATGAACACACACACATACACACACACATACACACACACACAGCACATGCATTCCCCTTACACCAAGAGAACACACTGAAGAAAAGCCAACATACAAAATGTTCACTTCACAAGTACAGTACACACACACAGACATGAATACCATCACGTACAGGGTTTTTCCTGCAAAGAGGAAATTTTGGCGCCCCCCAAAAGAGGTTTTAGCCGGCGCCAAAATGATAAGAATTGAAAAAAAAATAGCAATTCAAATCCTCTCTGAATGTGTTTAATAGCAATTTATCAAACAAATGCTGAACAAGCAGAACATAAACTCAAATACGACATCTTTGACCTCCAGCAGTCAACTCCCCTCTCATCCACAGCCGCTGTATTTTACACATGCGGCTGGTGCTGGATAAACGGTGAACTGTAGTTTATTTCCTTGACAAACAGCTTCTCGACACAACAGTCCCGCCACATGTCTCATCGATACACACCCACACACAAGCCACAAACACACACACACAAGACATATGCATGCACCCATGATCGTTTAACCAAAAAAAAACATACATATGTGTGCACACGCGCACGCACAAACATACACTTGACAATGGCCCTCCCCTGTGACTTCCCATAGTGCAGTGAATTCCAATCAGGCAGTAAGCAGGACAGCTATTTCTAGGGACAAAGGACAGGGAGAGGAGTGAGGAGGGGTGGAAGGAGAGATGGAGAGGAGGGAGGCAGGGAGGGAACAGGGGGGGAGGGAAACAAAGGGTTCTGGTAGCACCCAGGGGAGCAGGCCCAGAGCAGCTGACGTCAGTGTGTGTGCGTGTGTGTTCAGCATTAGGGTGGGGGTAAATGGGAGTGTGAGAGAGAGGTTGGCAGTGTTGGTCCTGCTGCCCCCCTAGGGAGCTCTTGAGGCAGCAAGAGAACAGAGCAGAGAAGGGCTCCCAGCCCCCACATAACCAAGGGCCCAGACAGACAGCCTGGCAAAAACAGCCGCTCAGTTGCTGGACAAAACAGTCAGTCGGTTGATAAAAATGTCTGTCATTTAGTTGTATTCAAATATAATAAGTCAGCTCATTTAATGAGAAAAGGCAGCCTGGCATTCATCTGACTGTCTGATAGCTAAATAGTCAGCCGAATTCTGAAAAATCCACCATATCCAGTTAGCCAGATCAATCTTTTGAGCCTTGGTCTACCTTGGTGTAAATAATCCCTGCTCCCGAACTCTCACTGCATTTCTATCCTCTACTGCCATACAGTACGAATCCCTCTCTTTCTGCTGTGCATCTGACTACTTTTTTCTGCATTTCCACTATCTCTGACTCGCTCTCCCTTGATCCTTTTCCCCACTCTGCTTCGTCCTTCTCTCAACCCCCTTCCCTCCCTGTCTCCCCGGAGTTGTGCTTTTCTCTGACATTTGGCTGGACAAAGGCGAGTCACACCTGAGCGCTGGGTTAAAACTATTATAGGCCTTCTCCCTGTGGTACACTGCCCTTTGCCACCACTGTCTGTGACTGAAACTGTGTGTATGTGTGTGCGTGTGTGTGTGTGCATGCGCGCACACACATGTCCGTGCATGCATGCATGCATGTGCCTGTACACCTGGGTGTATCTTTGTAATAAACATAGCATGCTCTAAGTTATTATAGTAAATTTAATTTGCTCACTGTAGGTGTAAAGCAGGTGCGCGGGTAGAAGAGATTTCTATTTTCACAATCATCCATTGTATATTTATATCTTTATCACATATTTTGTGGTACTGGAACCAGATATCAAAATCTATGTAAGACACATTGGAGCAGGGTTTGAAGTTATTAATAATAGTAACCACAGAAATCTGATTATATTTTAAAATGGGGGAGCAAACTTGGAAAGATACAAAATTGGTGGGGTGTCTGGGAACCCTCTCCCAGAAAAAAAAAAGTAAAACAAATTTAAAATTTAAAAAAAAAAAAAAAAAAATCCTGCATTTCTACACCACCTAACCTCACATCACCTAACCTCACCTAGCAGCCACCTGCACTAGTCTAGATTAGTTAGATTGAGGGTGCTATGAAAACCAAGAATGCATCAAGAACAGTATATAATTGGGTGGACAGGAAATGATAATTAGAAGAATGGCTATTTCATATTTATGGCGTGAAGGGGAGGAGGGGAGAGATGCTGTGTTGCTGCCAGAAGAGCCGCTGACTGAGATTACTCAGAGCAGCATGCATGGGAATAAATTACAATACAATAGATTTGAGTATATTTCTCACTTCCTCCCTGATTGTCTGAATAACTGCAGTAGCTGCAACAGCTGCTGCACGGTGCTGCTCTGTCTTGTCCATCTATGCGCTGTCAGTGTCCTCTTTTCACATCATGATGTTATCAGTTATGAATTTGTTTTTCGCTGTGTGAGAAAATGGACGTGTGGCGTGAGAGTGTGTAAAAGTGTCAACTGCATGAGTCTCACGTTCAATGCGTGAAAGTTGACAGCCCTGTTAATAGCCACGTTACACTTAAAAGAGCCAACTCTTCTTCAGCTCCTTCACCAACAGTCTTACTAACAACATCAACAATGGCTCGGTAAGTCATGACAGTGTGACAGTGAGCCAGCAAGGCGCAAAGACCCTGAAACTGAAGCAGCTCAATGGAATTCAGCCATATTTCATTTATTATTTATTTGACATGTCAAAATGTCTTCAATGAAAAACCAGCAGAAGAATATTGTTTAGCATTGTGTAGTAGCATTATGTAACACCTATCCTTTATGGATAAGTGTTAAACTCTACTCCAGTTCCTTATGGGAACTGTATATAGTGAAGCTTGAGCCGCCTGTTTGTAAATGACCTGAGCTGACACAAGCATATGACAGGGGGATAAGTAGCCAACATACTTACTGCTTTAAAGAGCAACAAGTAGAACATCTTCAATGGAAAATGTCAGAAACAGAAAACATTCTTTTGCTCTGGTCCCTTGGTGACCTTAAAAAAGGTCATAAAAGTATAGCAAAGTGGGCAGGGTGAGGCTGGAAATGTGTATTATTGTTAAAATATTTTCAGGAATTAAAGTTCCAGCAAGCAGGTTAGCTTACATTCATCATATGAGACAATCCCAGATTTTCTTTCCATTTTCAATTATTTACATGTCTTTACTCTGACTCTATCCCCAAAAATATAACATGAAAGTTCAAGTTTTGTTCTGCATTCAGCTGTTGCAATTTACAGGTAATAGTCTTTTGATGCTTTGATAAAAATAATGTTTTGATGTATATTCTGCTTTGCAACTTTCCACACAGAATTATCAACTACAGTACAACAGTAATCAAAAACACCAGTTTATTCCATGATCACAAAAAGCTGTTAAGTCAATATGCAGTAGGGGTGTAACGGCACATATGTACCTCAGTTTTGGGGTCACAGTTCAATACAATTTTGGTACAGCAGAAAAAAAAAAAGAAAGGTGGAAAATAATATTTTGATCCATTATTTTGAAAAATGTAAACATCCAACAATGGCTCATTGGCCATTACTATTAATGAAAGAGTTTAGTTGTGCTGCAGTTAAAAAAGAAAACAAGCTTTCTGTTTCTTGCATGGAGTCAGGACACCTGCTGACGGCTGGTTTATGGTGATTCATGGTCTAACTGTATATAAAGTAGTGTAAACTAGCTCCACCTCCAGCAGCTACAACAGTAACATGCTGCTCTAACACTGATGCTTCACTATTAATAATCTAATGATGTCATATATAATAATATATCAGTCAGAGGGACAAAACTCACAGAAATGGATCTTTCGACGTGCTGTCTGACCACGTCAGAAATCAAATGTTTTTATCGTTCTTCTGCACACTTTCACTCAAAGCCAACTATCACATAGAAGGGAGAGGGACGGGGAGACGCAATATTTTTCACTGTGGAGATAACGGAGCATATTTTAATAACAGTGTTGCACTCGGTCAGTGTTATGGGTCTCTCGTTTGTCATTCTGACGGCAGTGACATTAACGTTACAGGGTAACCTGGGTAACCAGGCTACCTTGGCTAAGCTGGCTAGCATACATCCATGAGCACGCTACAGTTGCCAGTGATGCGTTGCCAAAACGTTCCGGGTGAGAAGTCGCACTCTAGAATTATTGTTCCCCATGTTGGAGTAAGTGGATTGTTAAACTATTTTGACACGGAGGGTATTCTTACGACCTCATGCACCAAACCGCAATGTCCATACCATGACGGCACACCCCTAACATGCAGGATAAGGAACTATTCACCCAACCGGGTACAGTGCTAAAAAGTACAATGTAATAAATTGTTGCATTCAAAATAAAGACTTGAGAAAAACATCTTAAATGAAGTGCATAACACATCTAAAGCATCAAACAGGGTGGGAGACAGAGGTGGGGAAAGACAGAAAGAAAGAGTGGAAAAACAGAGGGAGGGAGACAAACAGGGGCTGCTTTGGGGCCAGTCGCCACAGGGTGTGTGTGTACATGTGTGTGTGCGTGTGTGTGTGTCTTGGAAGGGCGCAGTGGGGGAGTTTGGGGGCATGGAGGAAGGGATCAGAGCTTTGGGGCCAGCTCCACAGGGAACAGAGAAGATGGGGAGAGAATGGAGGGAGGGTGTGGGGGAAGGGAAACGGAGGGTGAAAGGAAGGGATGTGGTCATTTTTGAGTTTGAGAACTCAGCAGGGAGGGACAGCAAGGAGGGAGGGAGGGAGGAAAGGAGGCAGACATTGTGGTCTGTGTACTCTGAGAAAGACTGGGGAGAGGATAGGATAGGAGAGGAAAGGATAGGATAGGATAGGAGAGGAGAGGAAAGGATAGGATAGGAGAGGAAAGGAGAGGAGAGGAGAGGAAAGGATAGGATAGGAAAGGAGAGGAGAAGAAAGGAGGCATAAATGTGACATATATGGCTTGGGGTCACAGTAGACAAGGTGAGGATGAGAATGAGGGAGGAAAGAAGGAAGTGAACAAAGAATGGAAAAAAAAGAGGTAGAAAGGCAGAAAGGGTGAGTGAGGGGAGGTGTATCAAATGGAGGGAGGTTGCACGTTCCACTTGGGAAGAGAGAAAGAAGAAGCAGAGAGGGAGAAACAGGGAGGAAAAAAGGAAAAAAGTCCCAGGTGTCAGCAGGAGGGAGGGAAGAAAAAAGAGAAGAGAGGGGGGTAGAGGTTCTGGGGGTCCTGGTTGTTGGCAGGGGTGCAGGAATCCAAGGGAATGGCCTGTTCCTCATTATCCAGATACCCCCCTTTCCAACACACACACACACACACACACACACGGAAAAGGTCCCCACATGGCCCCATGACAACTCTATCCTGACCCGTCCACAGACACACACTGATGGAGACATAAAACACACACACACACACACACACACACATATCTACATACATATAAATACATGTGGACAGATACATACACAAGGACCCATACACCAAAACAAAACACACGCAATCCTGCAGTGATGCAAATATTTGTGGTTTAGCATTTATAAAAACTCAGTTTGGAAGTTATGGTCCAGAAGATTTTGGACCCTTTCCGTCTCCTGGGTTTACAAAACCTCTTCAGACATTGACAGATTGACAAAACCAGCTCTATTATGTAGTTGATATCATTTGGCAGGGAGGACAGAAAGCTTGCTTACAAAGTCAACAGTTTTACATGTTTCAACCCGAGCATTTAAGGTTTTTAAAGTAAGCAGAGCTCTGACTTTTAACTGCCTTTGTCCTATGCAGGAACTAGGAAGAGGACTATTTTTTATCTGTAAAAATATTGTCATATTCAAGACACCCATCAATAACATTTAAACCCAAATTAAGTGAGGTAAGTAAATGAGATATCCCTCCTCCAAGGCTTTCAACACCTAGTGTCAACATTTCAAGCAGCTTGATGCTCATAAAACTGTTCTGGAGGGATGTCATTAATCATAGCACTGCAACTTGTGTGTTTGTTTATCCAACAGATAACCAGTAGGCTGCTTCTGACAATGTTGATGGCAAGATGCTCAAATAAAACACCCAGAGAAGAAAACCACACGAGACATATGTTTTGACAAGTTGATCTGAGTGAGAAACACCTGGCCTTCAAAAGATGGCAATCAGCGTTGGGTTTTAAGAAAAGCCATCGAGATCCTGTCAGTTTTCAAGAGGGGTTAGAGGAAACCGGTGAGTTATATCATTCAAATTCATCAGGAAATCTTTTAATATGAAGTGACTTTTGCAACATCTGCTTGTGCATTTCTTAATAACACTTGAGTGTATCCAGTGTATCAGTCACAGAGATGCAGGATCTTCTTGTTGTGGATGAACTGTCCACAACAAGACTGGAACTGGCAAAACAGTCAGAGTGCAACATCCAAATCTGAAATCTAAACAGTCTGACTGTGGAGATCAGACAAATTTTATTTATTCAAAGATATGTAAATGTATATTTCTATAATCTGACTGTGTAAATATTTGATTAATAAACACCCAAACACAAACACACTATCAGAGACAGAAACACACACACAAAAAAAAGCTGCGAACCCTTTGGCTGAAGAATTCTAATGAATGTTTGGAGACAGACAGAAGCTGTCGTCTCTCTGTCTGTCTATGCACTGTGAACAAAATCACACACACTGTACTGGACTATAGATTTAGGCTTTTTCCTTTCTACATGAACACACACACACACACACATTCACTCTAATACACTCAAACACAGACACACACACACACACACACACACACACACACAAATATTTACTCTCTGCAAGATCTACACGCAGGCACACAAGGACAGAGAGAGGGAGAGAGGAGAGATGAGAGAGGGGAAGAGGGAAGTTACATTTTTAATCGAGTGTTTCTTTTCCTCCGAGCAAAGTAGGTCTGAATATAAGGTGGTTAGCTGGTGCCAACACACACACACACAAACACACTTTCTTGTGTCCTTTGGCAAATTCTTCTTTTTCACTCTTGCATTAAGTAAGAAAAAAGGGAAGAGAGTCAAAGTAGGAGGAGAGGGAGGAGGAGGAGGAAAGAAGAGGAGAAGGAGGGGGGAGAGGGAAGGAGGGGTGGGGGGGGGAAATGAAGGAAAGAGAAGAGAGAGGAGAAGAGAGAAAACGTCCCTGCAGAGTCTTTCTCCCTTCCTGGAGCGAGCGTGGGCCCCTGCAGCGCCGCCTGTGTAATTTCCAGTGGCAGTGAATACAGGTATTAATAAAAGCCCCATGGGGAAGAGCACACAATATAACCCTACATTTTCAGGCATTATGAAAGGACGCCCCCAGGGGTCCTCAGGCTCAAATTTCTGAGATGCAGGCATTGTAAAAAGACGCCCCCGGGGGAGGACCCTGCAATAGAAATCTGCTGAATTCAAAGCATTTCCAGAGTCCTGGTGGGAGCCATTACTCCCACTGGAGGAGCAGAGATTTTTTTCACCCTCTCCTCTCTCCTTCCAACCGCTCTCTCTCTTTTTTTACCAAACATGTGTTACTGACATGTTGACAGATTGCTCAGTGAGGTGTTTAGGTGCATGCACAAGGCACGTCTGCTGAGACACGAGCTCCTTCCCTCCTCCCTCTCTCTCTCTCTCTCTCTTTCTGTCTCCCCCTCCCTCCCTTGCCAGTTCCCAAGTTCCATCCCTCCCTCCCTCCAACTGCAAACCTCTCAGCGCGCCCAAAACTGCTCCCATCCATATTTCATAAAGGAGAAACTAGGCTGAAAGAGAGAGAGAGACGGAGACAGAGGGAGGATGGGAAGAGTTTAGGCAAGAGGGAGAGAGAAAGAGAGAGTAACAGAGGTGGGGGGGGGGGGGGGAGAAAGGACGACAGGAAAAAAAGAGGAAAAAGGGAAGATAAAGAGAGACAAAGCGGGATCAAGGGAGGCAAACGAGAGGAGGAGAGGACAGATAAAGAGAAATAGAGCGATGTAGGAGAGTGGGAGAACTCTGCAGTGAAAAATGAACCCTGTGATGAAAAATGACTTCACAACAACCCTTCTCCGTCTCACCCCCTCCCTCCCATCCCTCCATCCCTCCCTCTCCCTCTCTGCATGTTGTACCCCCCCCCTCCCCTCCTCCCTCCCTACTTCTTCTTCTTCTACTGCTGCTCTCCTCTCTCCATCCCCCTCTCCTCTGGTGCCGGGCTCCTGCTCTCTCCCTGGAAAACCTGAGCGGCAGCCAGCTGTGTCTGTGTGTGTCTGTGTGTGCGCTGTGCACTTGTATGTATGCCAAGGGCTTAGCACAGGAATCTTCGGGCCACCCCCGGGTACAGAGACACAGAGGGAAAGGGGAGAAAGGAGGGAGGGAAGTAGGGAAGGGGGCAGAAGGAGGGAAGAGGGGTACATGGTGATGAAGAGGGCAAAGAGGGAGGGAGAGGGGAAAAAAGACTAAGAGGATGGAAGCCAAGAGGAAAAATAACAAAAAATGACACTGAAAGCAAAGGCGTGAATAGGAAAAGAGCATGATATTTATTTTGTCAGTCAACAACAGCTACCAGACTAGGAACACACACACACACACACACACACACACGTGCGCACATACCCACACATACACACTAAGTGGCAGGCCAGAGTGCAGGAGGCTGTCTGTAATTTTGTTTCAGATTACACCCCTCCTACCTCTCCTTCTCTCCCTCTCTTGTAGAAAGTGATCTGTGGTTTTAATAAGAGTCTTGGCCTCACAGGACTCAGCTGCTATCCTGACGACAGACGCAGCGAGATGTGTGTGCTGTGTGTGTGTGTGTGTGTGTGTGTGTCTTTCTGTGCTTGAGAGGGTGTTTCTCTGCATGTGTGTGTGTGACAGCGGGTTGCGACAGACGGTAAGAGCTTAGCAGTGGGGAGATGTCCCGCGGGGGGCAAACCAGTCACCCAAGGGCCCCTGCACTAACAGACGTGCTCTCCTCCCTGCTTTCCCTCCGTGTTTTTCTCCTCTTCCCGTTCCCCCCTTGTCTTTCCCCCTCCTCTCTGAACGTTTTAAGTTTTTACTCCCACTCCGCAATCCACTTTCCACCCCTCCTCCTCTTCTTCCTCCTCCTCACCTGTCTTCATCCTGTTCCTCCCCTATTCTTTTCCTCCCCTTCTTTTCCTCCTTCATTTCCTTCTGTTCTCCCCCTCCCTCCCAGCTAGACGGGCTCCCTGGTAATCCCTCCTCTCCCCCACTGAGATAGGAAAGAGAATAGACAAGAGTGCAGCTGTATGTGCTCAATTAACAGAGACCTCACAAATACCTTAGGAAAGAATATGCACAGTATCTCGCTCTCTCTCTGCACACACACACACACACACACCATTTTCCACCCACACCATCTCACCATCTAAGAAGCGACTAGCTGGGTTAATGACTTGCTATTTGTCACTGACAGCGACAGTTTCAGCCCCCCTGCCTTGACTGACAGCTCCCTCGTTTACTCTGCGCGTACCGTCTCATCACTCGCTCTTCCCCCTCAAGTGGTTTTTACTGACATCTTTAACAATCTCTCACCCTCTCACCCTTTTGTCTCCTCACTCACACCTAGCATGAGTGTGTGGACACTGTTGACGTGTGTGTGTGTCTACGGATGAGTGTGTGTGTGTGTGCGCGAGGCAGCTTTTATATATATAACTAAACTAAATGGATAGCGGCTGCACAAACACAAGGCCTCCATAGCAGTTTTAAAACACTGCGTGAGTGTGTTTAAGGCTCTACACACATCACATTGACCCAACCTTGTAATGGTGTGGCCGGTAAGACTGAGCTTTTGGGATTCCCTAATGGGAAGTGTATCTGTGTGTGTGTGTGTGTGCATGCGTGTGTTGATGCAGTAAAGCAGGGCCAGAGAATGTTCTCCATTTGATCTGTAGGAGGTTTTTTCCGCTCCTCCTCTCCTCAGGGAGCCTCTGCTCCACATTCTGACTCCTACTGAGACCCATCGACACTCCCCCGACTCACACTCTCACTCTGTCTCTCTTGCACACACACACACACGGGATATAGACCCACATGTACACTACTAAAAGTAATAGACACACATCACAAGATATTACACATCATATATACCTCAGAAAGTTCGCCAAAAGCCTCTAAACCATGTGGAATAGTTCAGAATATCAGGCGGTAATACAATGACAAAAAAAACTACACGTTGGAGATGAAGCATAAATGCATGGTTTCGTGCCATGAGTGTTATAATAATATTGATAATACCAGTATCAGTCATTTGTGTGCTAGCTACTTAAATACAACATATAATTATCAAGTACACAAAGAGGAACTACCGTCAGCTAAACGAGTTGACACACACATACACACACACAGTATCTTAAAAGCAGACCTGTCACACTGACTTAAAGATGCAGAGAAACGGAATAACAATGGTGCTGTAATGGAGGCACACAATCTCTATCTCACACACACACACACACATGCACACAACCAGCTGAGCAGTCAGGCTCATGCACATCAATGTGGCATTACATTAACCAGATGTGTTGGGTCTGTGGGTATGTGCGTGCTTGAGTGGGTGTACACACATTTATATATCATTGATCTGTGCCACTGTGTGTGTGCACGTGTGTGTTTGTCCAATTTCCACTCAAATTAATGGTGCCTCTTTATAGGCCTTCTGCTAGAGTGGCACTGAATTACTTGGTGCTTCACTCTCGCACCTGGGACCCATTCAATGTTATAGCTGCAGCTAGCTGCTAACTTGGGACCAATTTGCTATAACAGTATAGTTAGCATTACAGATACCAGCACTTTTTCTGCAGAGAATTCTGGACTAACTAACATGGTTCTCAAGCTAGCACCTGGGACCCACAGATGAACATCAGATATTGTTGAATAATTGTGCACTGACGGTGGACAACTTGCAGGAAACTTCAGATTTGCAAAAGACTTATAAGTTTAAATTGTATGTCGCAAAGAGTCAGTGCAGTTTCAGCAGGCTGTAGCATGAACTGTTTTACATTTACAACTAGTAAGTGAGGACTTTTATCTTAATTTCATTGAATTCCCTGCAACTAATGAACAATGCATTTTGTTTTCTGTGAGTTATGGTAAAAAATTATTAAAGTTAATACAATTCTGAAAGTGCTTTTAATTTTTTTGACTTAATGTTGTAAGCTTAAATCATCTGCTACACCTCTATAGAGTGAAAATGCTGACAAACCAAGCAGACTTCAAAGAACTAGTGCCAAGTGTTGCATCCCCTAAAGTCACCTTAAACTGCCTAATGTTTGCCTTTTTTGTCTTCTTCATGTTCCTTCATGTTCCACATGCACTTGAACATACTGCAAAGACTACAAGTAAGAACCCCAAGACTGTAATTTAACATAATATGAAAAATTTGTTTTTTAACGTAGGAGAAAAAAAACTACAGTTTATCTTGGATTTTACCACATAAAGCGTGGATAATTTCTCCATGTGAATACAAGTTAAATTGTTGTTCTGGCTTGATCTGTAGACTCTATGCTGCCACAAATCTGTGTCAAATCAGTGTTTGCCAAGCAATGTTTTGTGGTGATGACAGACTGGGAATAGTTTTGGTTTTGGTTCCACATCTATATGTATTTTGGTCATAATTAGAATATTTTGACTTTTTATGTAAAGTTAAAATTCCCTGTGGTAAGAATAATGTGTCCTTAATTTGACTGTTATTTTATTTTGCTGATGTAAAGCTAACAGCATGCTAAAAATCACAGCTACATCATAGCTAGCTACTTCTGGCAAGATGTCTGTCGCCTCCAACTAAGATGGCTGATGTCTGAGTTGTTTAGTTTCTGCTCAGGGACAAACACACACCATCAAACTACAAAATGCATGAACACATTAACTCTCTCATGCAGATCCGGAGTGGCATGTGTTTATCCCCAGTAGGTTGTGTGTTTTTTGTGTGTGTGTGTGTGCATATGTCCCATGTCATCCCACTAAACCAGCTCCCAGGAGCCCTCACCAGAGAACTTAAAAGGATTCTTTAGTCCATGTGTTTTAATTTAGCCTTCTTCTCAATAATAACCAGAAAGCCGTGGTCCCACCACTAACTTCATACACACATATACTCTCCCGCATGCTCACACACACACACACACACATCAGACAAATACACATGTGCAACCACACATACAATAACACACACCAACACATAGATGAACCCACGTACACAAACCCCTGCATGCAAGTGCACACGCATCCTGCAGAGCTGTGGGATTACTCTGCAATCTCAACCACTCTTTCTCCAGGGAAAAACATGTTTTATCATTTCATTTCATTTCTTTCTTCTGCGCTCCCTCTCACCCTCCTCCCTCCCTCCCTCCGCTTTCTCGCTCAGCAACATGTAGTCCTCCCCAGACTCCTGTGCTGAAATCACAGGCCACATCCCGCGCTCTGACAGCAGCCCTGCTTTTGGCGGTGTGATTCTCTCAGAATGTGTATGAATGCGTGTCTGAATGTGACACGGCACACGGAAGTAAATTATTCTGTATGTGTGTGTGTTTACGTGTGGGTCAGACGGAGAGAGAATGAAAAAGGTAAAAAATGAAAAAAACACAGACGGGTTTCCCATTCAAAGAAAAGGAAAGCATCTGTATGGGACACTCATCTTGCGTTTTCCTTTTTTTTTTTTTTTTTTCGCCAAGAATGCCAACTCACCCTTTTCTTTCTAATGTCCTGGTAAGTTACATTGTGGCTGAAATTGAATAAGGGTAGGATTACACTGTTTCTACAAGATAGTTATCCCTGGCTAAAAAGACTGTAAGTGGAACAAATCAAAATCGTGTATGAAAATATAGTAAAACACGAACATATGGAGCCTCAGTGAATACTTTATGTATGTGTAGTTCTGTAGTATTCCCATTGTTTGGGTTAGCATGCTTTATTGCCTCCAACTCTTATAAATTTCATTTATAATACTCAAAATCACGACATCTTCAGGCACCACGATGCCCCAGTGATGTAGTACAAAATGACATTTTACATGATTACACCGTACAGCCCAGGGACCTTTGTCGCCTCTATATGTGTACATATTTCCTGATGCTCTTTGCTGCAGAATATCTAAAGCCCTAAACAAAGCTTGCATCTCCAAGCATCTCGACTGCATGTGAGACCAAAAACCAATGGTTTTGCTGGGATTGGATGTCAAGCCAGCACGTGAATAAGAGGTTGCTGAGGTCTTACCATCTACATTACACAGTCTCTAGGAACACTATCTTTACCAGTTTAAACAAAGCCCTCTATCCTCCCTCTCCCCATTTCTTCATCCCCCTATCAAAAGTAAACACACACACTCTCACACGCTTAGAGGCAGACTGCCTTGCAGTAGCAAGAAAGTGTGTGTGCATTTGTGTGTGTGTGTGTGTGTGTGTGTGCGTGCATGCATGCGTGCATGTGTGTGTGCGTGTGTGTGTGCGTGCGTGCATGTTGGCTTGTTAAGCGAGCGTTTGGATTAATCTGTAGGAACCAGATGCCCCCGTCGTGTTCCTTTCAGCCCCTCCATTAATTACACCAGTACTAATAATGGCTTGTGTGTATGTGCGCATGCACAAGTCTGTCATGGGTATAACTGAATCCAGGAGCTATAGGTATTCAGAAACAGGGGAGGGCATGAGTCACCCCAGAACCTATACAGCTCGTAGACTTTTGCATAGTGCCCCCTGAAAAATATGCCACATTTCCACTGTGTATCTTAAATGGTTTAAAGTTGTGTACTTTTTAAACATCTAGAGCAAGTCATAACAGTATTGATTCAGTTCCACCTCATTCCTCAAATGGGAGAAAAAGCTGTACGTAAGCACAACTGATTTCGAGTTCAAGTAAAGGTTTCTGCATTTTAGTGTCACTTGAAATAATGGATTAAACACAAGAGAATACAATATCATTTTATTGTTGTGAATGCTACCTGCTACAGATGACGCTGCTAGACAATCTCAGTTAAATCATCCTTTCCTTCGTTTTGGTTTTCTGTCATATTTTTTCCCCTTTTATTTTTGTGTAGCCACTATCTCAAAATATCACTAAATCCTGACCATGACTATGTTAGCACCATGTCCAATGAGGTATACAGGACTCCGCGTGCACTATCTATCTTTGATATATGATGATTTTGGACATTTAGCTGTTCTGTACCTGTGGTTTTGTGAAAAAGATCAAAAACATAGAGTGGAACAGTGATGTCAACCTGGTCAATTATGAAATGAACACAATCTACATGAACTCTCTTACCAGCTGGGCAGTGGTTGGTTCTGTGCTCAGTGAGCTCGGCCAGACAGTCAAAGTCCTGTTGACAGTTGTCACAGGTGAAGATGGACTCGTCATCTAGGTCATCGTCATGATCGCGGTCATCGCGGTCATCATGCTCATCTTGTTCTCCATCCTCAGCACCTGCCCCATGGCCTTCTTTGGGCTCTGTCTCTCTGTCAGATGCAGGGACTTCTGAGGATACACACAAAACATATACTGCATATATACTATATATATTTTGGGTTTTTGTTACCCGCTTCATGTTTTCAGAAAGCTTTTCACAATGCTAATAATTATATTCAACTACGGTACTGCAAGCTCTGTTTTTACACCCCTGTTGTTACTGATTTATGATCACAGCCTTGCATCACAGAAGTAAGATTTCTGCTTTTTTTCTGCTAGTGACACCAGCTTGATCTTGTCTTCACAACTCTGGATTGAACAAAGATCTGGCATATTCACTGTCATCCTTGTCCCTGTTATCTCTTGTTCTGTTTTTTCTCTTTGAACATACATACACATCCCCTTACTCGCTACATTTCTCTTTAATCATGTTTATTTTAATCTACCATAACTTTCAGTGGTACCTTTACCTGTTACCTGTTATTTTCTTTTTGTCCTTGGTGAGTTCTATCATGTAGTTTGATGTGTCTTTTTTATTTTGTCATTTTGTGTTTAGTTCATTTTTACCTGTACAAATTGTTATTTTGGCCTCTCTACCAACCGATGATATGTACAACTTGAGTAATTTATATTGAGTGTGTGGAACATCACTTCAGCATATGACAGAGTGTGTGTGTGTGTGTGAGAATGTGTGTGTCCTGGTAGCAGACAGGCGAGAGTGTGTGAGAGGGGACCAGTGGAGGGCTGTGTCAGCCCAATCCTCACTGCTCCATTGTGTCTCCATTTTCACACCTTATTATCACATTATAAACGCTGAGGATCCAATAGGACTGACACTGAAGACACTGGCTTGGGAAAGGAGAAGGAGAGGGAAGAGAGGAGGAAAAGGATGAGGATGAGGACGAGGAGGAGAAGGAGAAGGAGAAGGAGAAGGAGAAGGAGGAGAGGACAGGTATTGTATTGGATTGATTGTATACAGTAGCTACACTTAATGAGCGAACTCTATAAAGTTTAATCTCTGTTAGTAAATTTGAAGTGTTGGCCATTATAGAGAGTCAATAATCTTTTAATGGAGAATAGACTTCCTTTAGTGAGTGCAGTTATGGGTCATATGAGATTAAGCTTCAATTTAGTTTTGTCCATTAGGAGCTTCTAACATCATTTTATGTGTGAAAGAAGCAGAGATGATATTTATCTAGTATGATATACTATTCTTGGCACTTCATTTATGCATTTTTGGTATTAGATAAGATTGTTAGCCCAGCATAAGCAGGTCCAATCACAAATCATTCCACTGGTTTTCCCAGTCAAAAAGAAAGCAGAAGAGACACAATGTATGGTCTACAAGTTCAAGAGAGAAAATGTCTATATTAGTGAGAACCATCAGAGTGAAATGCACCGACTCCATCCAACACTAATTTATTATGGGAGAGGTGTGATGGGAGAGAGGGATGGAGGGATGCTGGGAGGTGGGGAACGAGGGATTGAGGTGATGGGGTGTTTTGGGGGCTGCAGGAGTGGAGGACAGTGATGGAGGGATAGAGGGAGGGATAGATGAAGGGATAGGGAAGAAGAGAGGGAGGGTGTTGGCCATCTGTCCAGTGGTGAGAGCACCGTCTGGCCAGGGAGAGAAAGTGGCCCCTTGGCTGACAAAACACACACGCACACATGTGCATGCTCACATAGACACACGCTTAGATACATGCAGGTCATTGTGCACACTTGCATAAAAATACACAAATGCGAATACACACACAGATGCGCACACACCAGAGGCAAAAAGATACTTAAATAAACACACACATGTACAAATACACATACATGTGTGTATGTTGTAATGTAAATGTGTGCAGTTTTGTTGGATATCACCAGGATGGGATCAGAGTGTCAGTAACTTGAGTAAACTGGAAGCACAGAGTAGGATTATGTGTCGTACTTGCTTCAGCAGAAAGAAAGACACATGTTCTTTAGGAGCTAAAAATATAGAAAGCCCATCAGCTTTGTTTTAAAATGTAGTATTACATATTGGTATTGAATTTCAGGACTGGTGTAAGAGTGCTGTAAGATGAAAACCACACAAAGTTATTCATGATGAATGTATTCTAGTAGTGACTCTTATAATCTGTTTTTTATTGATTCAAATATAAAATTCACATCTGTTTCACTCCTTTTAGACGTTGTGTTAACATCTTGAAATAAAATCTCACTCATCTCAAAGTATAGACTGGAAACGAATGAAATGCTCTCATCACACTGGTACTTATGGGATGTTTTTTTGCAGTGCAGTATCTCATATGTTCCTGTGCAAAAGCAACCATACACATACACACAACATGCTCCCTCACACAAACACACACACACACACTCCCCAGGGTGCAGTGCCAGAGGTGAGGGCAGTGCCAACTCCAGTGCATGCCAACACAACCTGCTGTCATAGCAACAGAGGGAGGAGCCAGATGAAACCTCTCTCCTTCTTCTGTCTCTGTCCCTCTATTTCTAATTCCTTGCAACTCGCACCCCTCTGTCCTTATCTCCTCATTATTCTCTTTATGTGTCTACTTGTGTTTCTTGTCTACTTATCCTTTTATTTGGTCTCCAGCCCTCAATCACTGTGCAGAGGGATAAGAGAGATAGAAGGGTGTCAAAACAGAAGAGGATAAAGGGATGAGAGAGGCTAACACAGTTGGTGGTTTCTCTATTTGCACATGTGTGTGTGTGTGTGAGTGTGTGTGTGTATGGTACCCCCACCTAGCCACCCGCCTCGCTCCACACACACACACACACGAACAGGATAATTATGTGTCCTCTTATGGGTCTCAGAGAGATGTAGATGGGGCAGCCTTGATAAGAGCGCTGTTACTGTATGCTTCTAGATGCTGTAGCTGTTATGATCATTACCGCTGTCAAACTGTGGCAACAGACCTCCTGGTTTGGCCACAGTTTTTCATCATGTCATGAAGTCATGACCGGATGTTTCAGCACAAAATCTAAAATAGTAAATTCTCAATAACTCATTCCCAAAAGCAATACGCTGGCTTGGCTATATTTCAAGTTTTATAACAAATCTTTCCCTCTTGCCCATTTGTCCACATAAACCAGCTTTTGTCACATCCAAAACTGCTTTATGAAGACACTCTCCAGCATGAATAAACCTAAAAACACTGGTCTCATGTTTTATTGTGGGGGGAGGGGGGGATATCTCCCAAAATTGACAAAAAAATTACAAGACGTCTGCGTACTTTGTCACAGTAATGTTAAGAAGCCAACTTCCTGTCACCTATAATGGTGATTTAATTGACATGTCAGTGCAGCAGCACAGGAATTACTGTTCACCTTGGTTATAAGTAGCATTTATGATCCACAATCAGATCATTATTTTACACTCATTCAGTTGTCTGACAACAGAAACAAAAACAACTGTGTTTTCTCATTTATCTGCCTGAACCTGAACAGCTTTATCAATCAGACCCTCTTCATCTTTCTGGCTAAACTTTCTCTTATTTCTCACAAAACTAACTCACCTTTTTTTGTCTCTACACCACACCACATCACCCCCACCCCAACCACACCAGAAAGAAGCAGCAGGCCTACCTAATGAAAGCAGGCAACTCCCGTGGGTCCTTGGGTGCGGAGGTGTGTGTGTGTGTGTGTGTGTGTGTGTGTGTGTGTGTGTGTGTGTGTGTGTGTGTGTGTGCTGGGGTATTGATTGGATAGTACGACAGTGGTCCCTTGCAAATAGCATGTGTGCATCATACACTCGCAGTCTCTTTCTTTCACACACAAAAACCCACACACACACACACACACATACAAACACACACACACGTCAGCAGGATATGGCTATAGTCACTCAAAGACACGCGAACACACACATGCACACGCTCGCTCTACAGAGAACCATTATCTCTGAGTCACAGACTGTCCCTATGCCAGGAATAACTGCACATTCTCTTACACACACACACACACACACACACACTCATGCAAACACAAACCCTCCAATCTCGAGTACAGACAAACTGTTATATTCTTACATCATCCACAGAGACACATAATAAGTCAAAATCACGTCTTACAGTTAACCCACAGAAAAAATAAAAAAATACAAATTTCACTACTAAATGAAAGTCACAGCAACATGAACAATAAGAATTTTCACCCAAAAACATGTTTCAGAACAGTGGTTTTCTACCAGGCTTTGAATCACAGAGCCCTGCTGATTTTTATTCTAGCCATGTAATGAGGGACTGAATCACACCTGGGATGTGCAGTGAATGCAATTAAATGAAATTAACTAGCTGGTAGGATAGAAAACCAGCAGTATTCTGAGTTCCAAGGAATAGGATTGAAACCACTGTTTGGTCTGCTGGAAGGAGGATACATGCAGTATGTGCACTAAACTAATATGTCAGTATGGGGCCATAACCAGCATGTCAGCATCTACTTTAGGATATTTGTTGGTCTAGATTTTAAAACCAGATGGTAGCAGAGAAGACCATTCATTTTTTTGTATCCACAGATATTAAAGCTGGAGTAGGTAGTGTTCTGGAAAAAAAACACAAAAAAAACAAAGAATTTGGAAATAAAGCCCTCCCCCCTTCCCTCTCTGTCCTAAGCCCCTCCCACCAGAAAAGCATGGGCATGTGCACGCATTCATACGTGCAGGCAACACAACTTCCTCTCAAGGCACGACAACTTTTAATAAATAGTAAACGGTAAACAGGACCGCCTCTCACCTTTTTGAAGTTCACCACATAAGTTGTGTGTTCCATCTACCTGCTTGAAATCGAGTGATATCGTGTTTCACTTCGGGGAGCTGAGTTCACTTCCTTTGCAAATCTCTCGTGCCAGCGTTGTCGATAAAATTATGCGCTGTTCAGTTTCCCCTGTACTAAAGGCAATAGTCCGATGATTGCACGTTGCTCTTCATTCTGCTTTCTGTTGATATTCCTGTCTTTTCCTTCTCTCTTTCTGCAATTCACGCAGTCCCGTCACTTCTATCTGTCAGTATCCCGATGCTCGCCGGGCCTCCAAACTTTCTGTGTCATGCGCAATGAGTGCACAAGCAGAGTGTGTGCAGATAGGCAGGTAGGCAGGCAGCCCGTCCAAACTGAACTGACTTATTACAGGCCTGCATCACTCACAGATACTGGTACCACTTTGGTACATTACTCAAATCATTCGCAACACAGTAAGTGCATTTCCCAAAACAATTCAAACAAACAGCACCACACAACCTGCAAAAGCCCATAACTTGCTCAAAATCCCTAGTTTATGTCACAAAAGTTAATATTTATGTCAATGAATCTGTCAGTGCCATCAGAATAACAAGTCCTTGTGTCACTGTTCACAAACAAGATAGTCAAAAATGATTGTAACTCTGCCACCCCTGTGAAGTAGTCCTGCATTCCTATGTGGGAAAAATATAGTAAAATACAGTTATGCAAAACATAACATTCATTCAACACATTTGAATGATTGAGATCACGGTTGTTCTCCCAACATTCAACTGCACCCTTTCACCAGCCTCGGCCATTATAAGGCCATGATTGAGAACATGGTGCACAACCGTGGCCCTTATTTCATCAGGAACGTGTCTATGTCCTCAGCCTCTTCTACCTCTTCCTCTGTTTTGCCTCCCTACCCTTCCTCATGTAGTCTTACTCCTCTTCTTCTTCAACAGCTGTTGATTCTGTTCATTTCCTTGTTGTTCTTCCATTGTCAGAAATTATAACACTGTGTTGTGCTCTGTCTATATATGCTTGCCAATTGAAGGTTCATGAGCTGCTGAGCTATTTTAGAGAACTGGTTGATCATTGGTTGATCTAATGCTCCACACATTCCCCTTCATTAGTGAATGCAATTCATCAATTCAAGACACTAATAGAAATGTATAGACAATATGTTTTACAGATTATGACAACTGGTTCCAACATTTTGCATGTAATGACTTATGCAATGAATATTGCCTAGATGTTTTGATCAACATAACACAAGTTGATAATGTAGGAAGCAGCAGACAATTGTACATAATCATTTGCATGAATGTGCCAAAGCATTTGCAATTTGTTCAATAGAATGAGAAATTCCTTTTATGATGTGCACAAGTGACTAGATGATGTGGAGGTTGAACAAATAGTTTTGAGAATTTCATAAAGACTTGTATTAAATATTGTGTATTGTGTACTTTCATATGCAGGCCTCTGTGTATGATAGCGTGCAACATCAGGTAAGAATGTGGAGAAAAGATGTTTTACACCATGTGTCTCTAGAGTAAAAGTAATAAGTAATATTCTTGGCTGTACCCACCAGCCTCAGTAACCTGAGGACAATGGGCTGTTTATTAACAGATAAAAATATAAATATATAAATGGATACCTCAGGTATAATGAGGTCACTTTGCATATCTGCGGGAAAGATATATGCAGGTGGTGTGTGTGTGCGGACTCTTATTGGTGTGTGTGTGTGTGTGTCTGTGTGTGTGTGTTTTTGCGCACCCTGGGTAATTAGATAAAGAGAAGTGAATTAGCAGAGTCCACAGTGCAGAATGATGTTACACAGCCTAACCACGCCTAGCTGAGACCCACTAATCACCACTCGTTAGGCTCACAGAAGAGTATGTGCGGATGTTTGTGTGTTTTCATATCATGGTGTGTTTGTTAGATTGTCTGTGTGCCTATGTTCTCTCATTACCCATGTTAAAATGAGTTCATTGAGGTAATTAGGGAGCTAAATGATAATAAGCCTTACCAAACATACTGGATAGGACAGACCTAGAAAGAGAGTTTTGTTCCTTCCATCCCCCAAAAATGGAATTTTAACCAAATGAAAGCCTTAGACACTGGACCCAAGCTGACTAAATATGGACACTCTCCATCCCACAGTCTGAGTTTGGTTTCATGGCACTGTTGTGAGCAGTTGCCAAGATAAGCTACTGTAGATACAAAAGTGGAACACCAAAAATCAAACACACACAGTCAGCATGACCACCGTACATCTCTATATATCCTGTGGGAAGAAAACTAAGGAACTAATGAACTCTGGGAAATGTTCTTGAATTGCCCCAGGGTGATAGAAGTGCACTGAAAGAGAATGTCAGAGCTAGAGGGAGAGTAAAAGGGGAATAAAACATACTGTAATACTGCAAAGGTAAAGTAGTTATTCAAGTGTTAGATTTGGCAGCCAGAGGCTGGTACTGTGGCCTGTCTGGGACACACTCTGTCTGCCAAGCATGCATAAAACACACACACACACACATACACACAAACACACACACACACACACACACATCTATGTCTGCGTGAACCTAAAACAGGCATCAAAAGGTGGGAAAAGGTGTGTGGAGCTTCCAGCTGAATGTTTAGAAACCAAACAGTCCCAACACAAGGCTTTCATTCTGCTCTACATCACGCTCCACATTGGATAAGGATTCACAGGCACCTGGCTGAGCACCACCACCTTCAGCAGGGCTACAAATAAGCCATGAGTTTAAAATCAGATCTGCATCACATCATCACATGGATTGCTTGGGCTGCCCAATGGGTGGTATCTTTTTTTTTTTTTTTTTTTGGTTTAGGTTTATATAGCGAGCAATCTCAGCCCTAGAGGTTGTCACTTTAGTGTTAATGTGTCAACACATGGGTGTGCTGTGGAACTGTCAATGTCCTCGATTGTGTTTTTGTTACTGTTTTTCACACACATGCCTTGGAAGCACTGCAACCACTGTTACTTAGTAACATATAAAAGCTGCCCAATAGGTTATTTTTTTCAAAGCAGACTTTGACTGTTCATGGTAGGAAAAGCGCAGGTGTAACTAATAACATTAACAATGGCTCTGTTCCATTTGAGTGTCAGTAAGCCACACCAGGACCCTGAAACAGCACAATAGATTTTTTTAATTTACACATACATGCTTTTTGCATTGAAACATGTCAAAATGTCTTCTGTAAAAAGGGCTATTATAGGCTATATTCAGCTAATTTCAATTTAACTTTAATTAATTTTTGGTGCAAGCTTGGAATGCACACATCCTCTCAGATGCATGCATCTATCTACATATATGTCCACTTGACTATGTACACCTAGCTAAATAATTGCAGTCTGATAAAACCGCCCTGCAATAAATTCTACCTCTATAAAAGTTATGATGTTATTTTCTTGAGAAAAATGTTTTAGAGATGTGTTGATTCAACTTTATGGTCATTTTGGAGGCTGTAGTTTTTGGTGCTGTCCAAATTTATACCAAGAGGTGTTTTTAGTCACTGATAAGCTGGCAAGTAAGTGTATATACTGTATTTATCAAATGTGGCTGAAAAAACCTCCAACAACACAATATTACAGTGAAAGGATACTGTTGGTTAGACAGGAACTGTCATAATGCCCCACCTATTTGAGCTCAAAATGTTGAGAAGTGGGCACATACAAAGAATGGTGGACACATTTGGCACAGAGTGCACACTCAACCGCACACTGACACACATAGGCTGAACAGGTGCAGCTGGACACAACAACACAGGCCTGCTCTCTCTCCCTCTCAGGAGAATGACTCCCCACCCCTTTCTCACCCTCTGTCTCACTGTTTGTTAGTGTTTGTGTGTGTGTGTGTGTGTGTGTGTGTGTGTGTGTGTGTGTGTGTGTTAGGTGGCTATATAAAGAAGCCATCTCTCCTCACCTCCTCCCCTCTGCCTCCCACCTCATGTTCTTTCCCCCACCATTGCTTGTGTGTGTGTGTGTGTGTTTTCACAATACAAGGCCTCTCTCCCCCCCCCCGGGAGGAGATCTGCTGAGCCACAGAGGTACCAGTCACACACAAACACACACACACACACACACACTCACTCACATATATATGCACACACTTATACACACAGACCCCTGGGAAGAGCTGCGGCAAGGGAGAGAGCACCCAACACCAATGTCTGGAAACAGGATGATGAAAGAGCCATTCACGTCATGGAAGGAAGCAGAAAAGACACACAAACACATACTGTATGTACACCAACACGCAGAAAAATCAGTCACAAATGCGACGCACAGTCTCACACAGATCGGCAGAAAAGCATACTCACAAACAAGTTGACAGCTGCTCACTTATTTGAATTTTTGGTGCATGCACACACCCTAACAAAAAAATCACACATACACGCACAAACAAAGGGCTTAAATGCTGCAATACAGACAAAAACACAGATGCACTGTGCGTTGTCACAAGCAGGCAATAATAGTTCTCACACACACACACACACACACACACACACACACACACACACACATACACAGGAACTGTTTTCCTGTGGTAGCCTTGGGGAAATTAAAACTACATTATGGACCTCCAGAGGGTAGCGGTAAGAGACGGATAGAGGAAGAGGAAGAGAGAGAGAGAGACAGAGAGAGAGCGAGAGAGAGAGAGAGAGAGAGAGAGAGAGAGAGAGAGAGAGAGAGAGAGAGAGAGAGAGAGGGCCAGTGTCCTGTTTTTCTCAGCTCTGGCCATAATAAAGATATTACAGTAAACCAGGAGAACAAGTGACACTGCCTGAAATGTCTTTTCATTCTCTCAACTCCTCATTTGTGACATATTCTAAAACATTTTCCCCAATTCCTTTAGTTTTGAAGCATTTTGTGATTTACCTCACATACATTTTTTTCCCCTCTTTCCTCCTCTCTTTTCCTCCTCTTTCAATTTTTAATCATTTTATCACTGCAGCTTGTTATCGTTCTACAAATTACACAAACATAAAAGGCTCCGAAACAGGCGCTGGTTAAACTTAGGGTCAAAGGTCAAACTATCCTTGAACCTCTGACCCTTGCAATGACCTACAATTAAGTATCCAGAGGCTTAGAATAACATGTCTCTGTGGTGCATCTATGCTACTACGTTACAACCATAGAACACATACAGTGTATGTTCACCTGTTGTTGGGTTTAATGAAAGATTGTGAGTTGTTACACCATTTTTCCACCACACTCTAGTGAACCATGTGCAACACAAAAACAAGACAACTAAAAATGTAAGGTTGCCTTCACGTGACTTTAACAATTGTTTCAATCAAATGCAGCCTTCCCGTTCATTTAAATGTGGGCAGTCCATCAATGCAGTGAGGGTGCAAACACAGAGGGCTCCGTCAAAAAGATATAGGGTCGAAATGCTGGACTGCAACGCGAGTCACAATGTCATTAGGCGTATTTGTACAGTCGGTACCTGACGCAAGCCGCCGCCACCAACGCAAACCCGAGCATCCTGCTAATTAACATATTTGTAGTAGGTTGGATGGATTAGAAGTGACAAACATTTGCATTTGTTATTTTCTGGTTTTGTTGGGAGTTTCAATGACATTTAACTGCATAAATGTAAACTGAATTGATCCGCCTATGTTAAAACACACAGAAAAACACTGTCTGGATACTTTGTAAGTTGATATGTGGAGGCAACTTTCTAGCCGGCCAGTCCCGTCTGTGTCCCTACACACCCATAAACACACACACACACACACACACACAGAGTACGTAAGCTGTGAATAACAATAATGCAGCGGGTCTCAGTTTCTCAGTTTCAGCTTGGGGACCTGACAAACCTTTTCCATGATGACTCACTGACTCTTTCTGTATGTGACTGTGTGTCTGTGGATATGTTATCCAAGAGAAACAGTAAGTGTGTGCATGGGGGTATGTGTTTGTGCGGTCTACAGTAGGCTGTCAGACAAGAATCGAGAAAGAGTATGATGAGGTCTGAATGGGACATTCTACTGCTACCTTCCCTTCCCAACTCTCTCTCTCTCTGTCTCTCATTTCCTTTCTCTATCCCTGGCAACTTTGCTCTTTTTCTTCTCCCAGCACACCAGGGGAGCAAGGGAACAAGAGAGGAAACAAGAGAGGAAGGGGACAAGTTGTTTTTCTGTCCCACTGAGGGGCGGCAGAAGGAAGGAGAGACAGAGGGTGACGGGGCACCTTCGGCCTCATAGGGCTCCTCTGTGGGGTAGAAAGGCCAGGGAGAGGGAGGAGGAGGAAAGGAGAGGAGGAGATGTAGGAGTCGGGGAGAATAGGTTAGATGCAATTCCCTTCCGAGTCACCCTCCCACTTCCCTCCGCCTTTCCCTCCCGCGGGTCTTTCCAAACTCAACACACATTTTCCAGAGTAAGCGAAAGAGAGACAGGGAGACAGAAAAAGAGAGGAAAGGAAGGAGAGAGGAGGGGTGGAAGCTTGTGAATTTAATAGCAGTATGGGAAGGTATATTTCTCCGTTCTCTCTTTCCCTTTTTTCTTCTCTCCCTCTCTTTCTCACCCTGTCCTTGTCGACACCATCTCCCAGGGAGTAAAGGAAACAAGGTCTTTTTTCTTTTTAATCTGTTTTGAATAAGGGTTAGACAGCAGTTCTTGCTCCTTTACACTTTCTTTCTCTTTCTCTCTCTCTCTCTCTCACACACACACACACACACACTTCCTCTAATATGATAAACAGTAAAAAAAAGTTAAGGTACAGAGGACGAGAGTGACAGACACACAGGGAGAAAGAAATACAGAGACATAGACGGGCAGAAAGAGACAAGCATGCAGGGACAGAAAGAAAAAGTGATGCAGAGGATGCTGGGAGCAAGGAAACTATAAACAAATGAAGGGTCATTACATCATAATACCTACGTTCTAATGCTCTGCTTGGTTCCAGACTTTGATGCTAGTTCTATTGAAGCCTATGGGAGATGCATGGAGAAGTACACTAAAACCCAACATATCTACATCATATGACCTTTGATGAAGAAAGAAATGCTTCTACCAAATGAAAGAACACACTTCAGAGAATACAGACTGATTTTCCCAAACGTGTACATTTGTTTATTTGGCGTTGGTCTCCAAATAGTACCCAAAGATGATTATGGGCAAACTTTACAGGGCTTATAGCAAGTCAAATTAAAATGCTCTCCATGGCAAATTTTAAAAAAGTTGCAAGTGAAGTGTCCCTTTAAAATATTGAGTTTAGGATAAATAAATAGTTAACAAAATCTGTATTCTTCATTCCTTCCCTCTTCCTTTTATTTCAGTCTGCTGCTTTACGATGATTGACAGGGATAATAATAGCTAATGTTGTGTATTCAAATGAAATGTACTCACACTAAATGTTTACAAACCGCCGCTGATTATTAACTGTGCATTGGTAGGGTATAAACTAACCCTTAGCTATAAAACAACAACAGCATACATTCCATGGCTATAAATTTTAAACAATGAACTTGATCATCAGAAAATAATGCATTATAATTATGAATGAAGAAATCTGATAAAATCAACACCTGGGCTGTAATCCCATTTGTCTGGTGCCCTGCTGTCCACCTGATCAACATAACAAAAACTGTAGATTGCATAATGTTAGCTAATGGGCTCAGAGTTAATTAACTTAAGGTATTATCACAGTTTAGCTAACCTACTAATGTTAGTCTGTTAATAACCTCAATCACATATGCATAAGAAGCTCCAATCCTTTATAAATCCAGCATAACATTAACGTAACTTACATGCAAATAAATGATTGAATTTTCCTACAAATCAAACGAAATGTACCTTGAAAACCCATGAAACATTAGCTAAATAACAACACACCACAATGCTGGCGCCTCCATCACTCAGATTGATAACCTGTGAAAATGAGAGGGAAGAGATGAGGGAGTGGTCTGCCCATTCTCTGCCACACTAACTGTGCCAAGAGCTTTCAAGTGTGGCACCAATGTGCGTTCACACGCTACACAGTGACGTAATGACCCTTCCTTCTTTTATTTCCTTGGCTGGGACAGGGAATTGACGGTAAAATCCAAAATGAAAGAGGGGTTGAGTAAGGGAATATGGGACCGTATGTTTTTATGGGAAGAAAAGTGTGAGCATAGAGGTGTGGTGTGTGTGTGTGTGTGTGTCATGGGACTCTAACTTCCTGCAGGAACTGACACACACAGCAGTTCTAGTGAGCCACCCAGGACCTCAGTCAGCACCCCCCTTAACACGCACACTCACACACTCACACACACACACACACACACACACAGACATAGACCCGTGCAGCATCCCCTGGAGGAGAGTTAGCACAGGTCTGAGGAAGGGAGGCCAAGGATGGGAGGGTTCAGCACGTCATAGACACCCCAAGGGTCATACTTTCCTATCCTTCTATCCCTGTTGAGCTGAGCAAGAGACAGGGCAAGGGAGGCAGAGAGAGAGAGATAACTGCATATTTACCACATTCAGCAGTATCTTATTTCCCTGTTGGGATCTAGTCAGAGGAAATGTTTAACTGTTCTCTGATAGGCTGCAAACCAGAGCAGAAAAACTAGCTACAGCTGGCAAACACCTACAGGAGTCAAGCTGTTTTTGCCATCGTTTGGAAATTTTGTAATTTGATCTTTACTAAGTACTAATGACAGAAAAATGTCAATAATCTACATAGTTGTGCCAGGGCTGGCATATGGACCCAGCAGATGCATCATTTTTCACTCTGGAATCTTTGACTCACTACAGCAGTTGTGATACTACTGATTAAAGGAATTTCCCAAAAATGTACCCACAAATAATGTTACTCCTGAATGCTGGGGCTGAAATTGATTAGTCAATCAACAGAAAGTTTATCTGTAACAATTCTGATACTCAGTTAATCATTACGAGTATTTTTAAAGCAAACATAGTGATAACTCTCTGATTCCAGTTTCTCAAATGTACATATTTTTAGATTTTCTTAGACCTCTATGATTGTTAACTCTAGATCTTTGGATTTCAGACTATTGGTGGGAAAAAATACAAAGCATTAACCAATTAATCAAAACAATCAGTAGATTAATTGATCATGAAAATAATCATTTGTTGCAGTTTTGCTGAGCTCAAAAGCCTGACCAGGGAACGAGGCCAATTTGCTTCAACCAGAGACCCTGTTGCATCTGCTGAATCCAACTTTATATAAGAATTCCCATCTTTATTGTCCCCAGTCACATTTGGATCATCATAAACGATGACAATCCAGATTTGGAATACTTGTTGCCTTGGCCATAATAATAACCCTATAGGAACATTTATCAGCTAGAAGTTGTGAGTGGTCAGGTTCCCCACTACATTAACGTTTTTCATGAAAATGTGCACTTTTTTATATATAGCAGGAGGGTTGCACAAAGCCTGCTTTCATATGCCTCTTGTAGTTGTTTAAAGTTGTATGTTTTGCTTGCAAAGTTCCTTTAAATAAAACCAAATCCATGGAATCCACTCCGCCATCTTTTTTTTCTTTCAAGATATACGTTGTTTTTCATCTCATACATTAACTTCAGCAGTTGGTTCAGTTGTTCTATTTCCATCGAGGCAAAAGGGCAAGTGAGGATAATTTCAAATTTCCATCTCAGGGTGGAAACAAGCGAGAGGAGAAGGGAGAGGGAGAAATGAAGCGGTTGGTTTGGAGAAACCGCAAGGAAAAACTAAAATCCAAGAAAAGGACAAAAAGAAAAGAAAAGCCCTACCATCTCTCTGACTTCCTCCCAGGATATCACCAGACCACAGAGAGTAGTGAAAAAGCACACAAATCTCTCTCTTGTCCCCCCTCCACCCATCTCTCTCTCTCCATATCCCCTTTGTCATCTCTCTTTCCATTCAGTCTGACTCCAGAGACCAGTAAGTGCTCTGTCTCTTTCCGCATCTCCCTCTCATTCCTTCTTCCTCCTTTCAAATCTCCTCTTTTTCCTCTCGTATATGATTTTTCCTTCTCCTAATACTTTCACCAATCCCTCCATCCTAATTCCTTCTGTGTTCATTTCATCTCTCCATCTTTCCCCCCTTCGTCTCCTTGATATCCCTCTGAGCAGGCCATTATAAACCATGTGGAATTGATATTACAAATTGTGTGTGTCTCTGTGTGTTTGTGTAAGAGATGTATACACTTTAGCGTCTTGTGTGGATCTGACAGCTGGCTGGAACTCTATTACAATATCAGTGTGTGTGTGTGTGTGCATGAGTGTGTACATGTGTGCATGTGTCTGTACACTAACCCGTCTGGACAGTTGATTCATCCCAGGTCCCTCCACACTCTGAAGACTCCCCTTCTTCTACCGCTGAGGAAAAATGAAGACAAACAGCGAGAGAAAGAGAAATGAGAAAGTGTGTTTAGTATTTATTGTATGTCAGCAAGCAAACCCTTCTCCGTGTTCTACATGGAGAGATCTTACATACCAAGACAGTGCCCGAAAGGGTCAGAGCCAAGACTAAAAAGGCAGAGGTGAAGACCAAACAGGGCTCAACCTCATTTCAACTACAGAGGCAGATTATCATATACTGTACACCTGACACTACAGGTCTTTCTGGACATATTTAGACTAAATGAGTTTGAGCGTAATGAAAGTATAACACTAACTGGTTTGAGGAGTTTGGGGTCTTGAAACTGGACTGCATGTCTTTTTATAAGAAGTTTAGAAGTTTCCACCAGACTTTTCCAGTAATATAAGTCTCAGTAGGTTGTCTAAATTATAATTGTGCTCTCCTTTGTCTACCCAATATTGGATTCAAAGTTCAAGCGGTCTCTACAAACCATGACCACTACTATTTTATTGGAGTTTGCAAGTATGCATGTGTCCATTCTATGCATACATTTCTATACATGTATCTGGCTCTGAAAACGTTTACCCTCTGTTAACTTATGTTCTTTAAAATCCCTAAAAATAGAGCAGGAAAGAAACAAACATGCAGGTATGACCAAGAAGACAATGTCCTGAGATCTCTCTGACACACACACAGAGTTGATCAGAGCTGGAATGTGACACTGACTTCCTGGGTACAACAGGAAGGAGGGAAGTACAGCTGGCACACAAACAGGAAATGGCTGGAACCACCACACAATGGGGTTTCCTGTACACCTCCTCCCCACCGCACGATTCCTCACTTCTCACTTACTCACCTCTCTCTCTGATCTTTGAAAATCCTTCGCTCTCATCCTGCTCTCTCCTGTGACCCCCCTCCCCCTCCTACTCTTTATACCTCTCCTCATATTCCTCACTCCATATCCTCGTTGAGTCCCTTTTGACCCACCCCATCCTCACATTTAAGCTGAGCCAAAAGCTCGAATGAAAACAAGAAGTTATAAATCAGTGAAGTGTTCCTTTTGAAAATAAAAACAGTGTCGAGGTGTGCCTTCCAGCAGCTTAACTCATGCAAAGCCAAATATACTGCGTGTGCAGAACAACCGCGAGGAAAAATAACCATAAACAACACCTAACACCATATCCAAATTATATGGATGTTTAGTTCATTAAAACTACAACAACTACAATTTGGCACCATTCTTACAGAAAAATCTGCTGTCTCAGATTGTGAGGTGTGTTACAAAATTATTATCCCACTTTTACTTCAAATAATGTGTGATTTATTAGTGTAAGAATTTATGAACTGCTGGTCTATGAAACCATGTATCTAAGTTTCAAGGTTTTAGGCCTTTTGGTAGCATTTACATTCATGTAAGCTTTGAATACTGCAGAGAGGCCGTGTCAATAGAGAGACTGGAGGACAAAGTGTGCATAACACTATCATAACCTGCCAATGTCTATCTGCTCCCAAAATGTTGCAAAACCCAGATTTTTATGGATGAAAGCAAAAAAAAAGAAACTATTACAAACTAAGCACTGTGCCATAATTATGACATCAAAAGAACTACTTTAGTGCTGTAGTTGAAGTAGAACTAAAACTGGGCCCAGGGCAGGGATTAATATAAAAACAACAATTACTCTGCAGTGTTACTTCCACAATAATACTGAGAAAATCTAGATTTACTACAAAGTCAGCTGCTTTGTTTATTCATCACCACAAAAACATACACAAGCTAAGTGCTGCTCCTCCCATAACTTGCAGGCAATTGTAGAAAAAGATAAAAAATGAAATCTCTTTTTCTTTCTCGCTCTCACACAAACACACACATTTCTGAGGTGCTTCGAGGCGTAGCAGGCACACACTACAACACTAACAGACAGATAGGAGATGCTGAGGATCTGTCCAACAACAACAACAACAACCAAAAACATATTTCATCTTTAATCTCTGAATCTGCTCGTGTAGCGTCTTCGCATATGGATCTAGATTGATAAAATAGAGAATATGGATCAAAACCTGGGTAACGATTTGAGCATTTGGACCCGGTCTAAAAATCTCCTTGGAGAATCTGGAGCTGGAGCTGGTTCTGAAGGCCAGATGTGGACCACAGTGCACTAATAACGGACTAATGGATCCCTGGACAAACACATATGCACACGCAGACATACAGTATGCACTTGAGACAGAAACACACACACACAGGAGTTTGACTTGAAGGCTGCGCGTCTGCCTGAACAGAACCCGGCGCGGATAGGGACCTCCCAACATGACTAACATGTCTGCCAAACACAGCAGACCGAAACAGATGAGAGAAGGTATGAGAAGAGAAAACCAGAAGAAAAATAAAGTACTTTTTCTGAGCTAATAAAAAGGCTTTTTCCTCCAAAAACACCTATAGCATATCACTTCACAATTAAAACATGTTTTATAGTAATTCCTGGTTTTACGGATACGCACGCTTAAGTCGGCAACTGCTTTAGTACTAAGGAGTGAGTATGGAGCACTGCTTCGACACATCAAATACAATGGAGTTGATGTTTGTTACTTTAAAGTGTAGAAAACATTATTTGTATGTAAGCTACACATTTTTCTACACTGACTTAGGTTGGATTGATTACTACAGTACTATATATATATGATGCCTTCAGTATCAATAACATGCAGTGCAAAGGCATTTCCAGAATACTGACACATTAGCAAATAATTTGAGGTAAAACAATGCAGGCATGCATATATTTTTGGACAATCCTAGTTCCAAGCAACCTTTTATGCCACATCACCCGTTTCAGTAACCTGATGCGCCAGATGGTTTGTTACACAGAACCATCTGAAAAGTCGTCCTTGGAAACTGTTTAGAAAAGGGCAGGCACTTTCAAGAAAAATACTTGGCAGGTGATTGGATGAACCATCTGTCTATCACCGTCTTACCTTGCGAGGCAGCTGGATTCACAAGATCACGCGAAAAATCCTCATAGGGGTGCCGATCCACCAGCGGCTCAGACACAAGTGCGTAACTTGAAGCCTGACATGATGGATTCTCGTGTGATCTTGCGAATCCAGCTGTTTCAGTATCCTGACAAGCTTATGCAAGTCTCGCCGACTTTAAGAAAGGAGGGAGTATCTTCTGGATTCTACATGAAAAGAGGCACCTGTGGCACTCGCAGAGATCTGAATCAAAGGTTTCACTTTCTGACAAGCGATGTTCCCCACTGTGACCGCACTCTGCTTGAACCGAGCATCCCTGGTCTTGTTGTGACAGGGAGTCTCAGTAATTTTTTCCCTGACAAATAGAAAAAGGTGAAACTATGATTTAAAAAAAACATATTCTTCTAGTAGTTATGAAGAGTTTGGTTGTTGTAGAAAGACCTAGATGCACTGTTAGCCCTGCCTCTGATAAAAGCACATTTTTCCTGATGAGACTGTGGGGAATACAGTGTGTTTCATTAGCCAAGCCCACAAAGCTTTATTTAGATTCCCATATCCTCCCGCTGTCCCCCCTCAGAGACACATACACCGTTACTGTGAACCCTGCACACACCAGGGGGTCGGTGGGGGGTGTATGTGAGATTGTGTGGGAAGGGCTGAGCATGCTTATACATACAGTATGCGTAAAAGGAGAGAGCGTCCAAGTATATATGTGTGTATGTACAGGGGTGTGTGTATATGTGTAAGTACACCATTAGGAAAAAATATACAGAGAGAACCCAGCATGAGGATGCCAGTACGTGTGGGGAAGAGCGTGTATGTGAGGAAAAAGTATTCAAGGTATCCAATTAATATGTCTTTCCGCTAGTGTGTGTTTATCCATCTCTGTCTCGCCTTCAGTGTACCTCACTTCCCGTCACCCTCAGGCTCTAGTTTGAGGGATGTAAATTGGCACAGTAAGCCAATTAATAACACAGAGCACATACAGGCGAGTTTCATACAGTCACTGACAAAATAACCCATTTGCACAGCTTATCATTTCTAAGGCACAAAGAAGGCTGTTAAAGATTTTTAAACTTAAAGGCCCTGCACACCCATTCCAGTGTTTAACTTATTCTGGTTGATTAGATCTCTGCTAAGGTTGAAAGTGGGCAGAGCTGTGATAGAAATTATGTGATGTCACTAAAACCCATGTACTAATAAGAATGAAGAAGAATGACTTTGTTTTCTGACACTAATTCAGAGGAAGTTGCCCTCTGTCTTTTTCTTTGCAAAAACATTTAGGGGTACTTTTGCTGAGTCATGTTTCAGGTTGTGAGGTATGTATGTTGAGTAAATAATTCTCTCAGACAGACTGTCATTTGTTGAGAACTTATACACTTGAAAACTAGAGGTGTAACGGTACACAAAATTCACAGTTCAGTATGTACCTCGTTTTCTGGGGTCACAGTTCGGTACGATTTCAGTTCAGCAGAAAAGAAAGAAAGGTGGTAAATAATATTTTGGCCCTTCAATTTGAAAAATGTAAACATCCAACAATGGCTCATTGGTCAAAACTATTACTGAAACAGTTTAGTTGTGCTGCAGTGAAAAGGAAAACAACCTTTCTGTTTCTTATAAGAAGTCAGGACACCTGCTGACAGCTGGTTTATGCTCTTTCAACGTGCCGTCTGACCACGTCAGAAATCAAATGTATTTATAGTGGTTCCGAATGGCTTCACCAAAAGGCAGAGTGAAAGCCGTCATAGTGAGGGTAGGGGGACGGGAAGATGCAATATTGTTAAAATACGGAAATAACGACACTATATGAGCACAGGTAACCAGGGTAACTTGGCTAAACCAGCTAGCATGCTACAGATAAGTGGTGCACTGCCAAAACGTTCCGGGTGGAACTTGCGCTCTAGAATTATTGTTTCGCACGTTGGAATAAGTGGATTATTAAACTATCTTGACACTAATTGTTTGGGTCGCAGAGCATACCCAACTGAGGAAATCACGTACCGAACCAAACATTCTGTATCAAATGGTGCACACAAGTGTATTTATTATTGCATTTACTGTTACAGAGCTAAACTTGACAAACATGGCCACAAGCACACACATACACACAAATACACACACAGAAAAATAGCATACCTGTAGGGAAGCCAATAATTTTTGAGACAGCAGAGGCCTAGAGATCAAACAATCTACTCTAAAGAACATCACATACGCACTGCTTAAACTCAGCACAAACAAAAACCCCGGAGCATGATATGTGTGTGAGTGTGTGTGACACAAAGCAAACAGGATGCTGCTGGGAATCCTGGGAGCATTTATACACACACGCTTACACACATACAACAATTAAGTTTATAAACCATGCGCAACAATCCTCTACCAATAACAGAAGTGTGCTTTTCCTTTTGTTAACTCCTGAGACACCTTAAGTCTATCAAATGTGTGTTTTACATGCGCATTTCGGTAAATACACCGAATGTTGTTACCGTTAATGAGAACAGTAGAGAAGTGAGTGCCTTGGAAGTGCGGTGTACTTTAAATCTGCGTCCCTTTCTAAGGTTGAAGTACCTCTCATAAACACATTCTCACAAAGTGAATATAAATGTGGATTATTTGAGTTTATTTGACTGCCTGGGTATTTTCCACTGATTGGCGTAAGGGGTCGGCAGACTGCAGGAATGTCAAGAAAAAAGACAAAGTGATGTTTTGTTGTTACATTTAGAGGAAGCGCTACTTCTTAAACTGTTATCTTTGGGTGGAACTGAGCTATAGACATGATCCAACAGTTTACGACAGAGTTTTAGTTTTATTGGTCATTGGTTGGCTTAAATCATTTGTGTGTGTGTGTGTGTGTGTGTGTGTGTGTATGTGTGTTAAAATATTCTCCCTAGCAGCAAGGGGTGCGCTACTGAAGCCAGGAGCATTAAAAAAGCAGCATAGAAGGGATCCACATTATCTGTCTGTGCAAACACACACAAAGCCAAGACAACATTCAATAAACAGTGTCAGCCACACCTGCAGACTACACAATAAACAATCGGACGCGAGCACACACACAAACAGTAAGCACAACTAAAGTCCAACCTAAAACCACACACTTGTCTGCATTGTAATGGGCTGCTATGGTTCATTAGACAGTCAGGCACGCAATTATACCACGGTGTCCACAGTGACAAAACACACACACATTTACATGCATACGCAAAACAGGTCCCAGTATGAGAATCTGCAATGCAGAATATCCCACTACCAGTCTCAATTCTCCAGGTGAAAAACATACAGGAATTAGAAATGACATCTTTGACCTTTATGCTGAAATGAAATCTGTCGTGAGAATTTTGTTATAATCTTATTGTTTGGTACGTTTTTTAAATCTAAAGTTGAGTGAGCGAGCAGCACCCTGAGGACGCACGCCATCAGTGAGAATCTACAGATGATGAGATCAGGCAGAGATCAGTACATCTGACACAGAACTGCTTCTCCCGTCCAGCCCGTCCTCACAAGAGAAACCACAGTATACATTTACACCATCTAGCAGCCGTAGTAATTATGAACCAGGGAAGTGACGCGGTTCAGCTGACGTCAGTATACGGTAATGTCATGAGATGATTTTAGATGGCTACATGGTTGGATGGCAAGAAGTGGACTTTGCTGCATGAGACCACTGTTCGCTTCCCTTTTCCAACCATGACTGTCATGTTTCCAACCGCGAGTGGGGACATTTTTTAAAAAACGTAATGTGGTCGCGTTTACTGCTGTCATGACGACAAAGGTTGCGTATTTAAGGATATATAAACCGAGTTTCAAGTGATTATTTTAACCCAAACTATAATCTTTCCCTAACCGAGTGGTTTTTGTGCCTAAACCTTACCAGAAGTTAACCACAGCACTGTCACACCTTCAAACATAATTATTTTTTAACAGTTTTGGAAAGCCAGGGTGCATTACTACAGCTGCTAGCCTGGATTTTAGATCTATACCGTCATTTTTTTTATGAGGATGTGTTGCTCCTGTCACAACATTTTCAAATTCCACGCAAATAATAAATCATCACTGATAAATTGTATTTCAAATTAGGTGGCACACATTTTGGCATGAACGGCCTCTTATTGCAGGCGCAAGCAAAAAGAGCAATTTTCATTTAAATGCCTGGTGAAATATATATGATGATTTGATTCCCACCCACATTATCCAGACCTGTTTGTTGAAAGTATGAAGTCCTTCAGTTGACTGAACACCTGTAGCCATCATAAAGCCCAGGAATGATATGAGCTCCGTCTGTAGTGTGTGTCTAATTTAAACAATGCACTGTACATATTGACACATGGGTTTAAGATTGCGGGTAACTGATTACATGTGAGACACAGCAGCTGAATCTAGAAAAAATAGACCTTCTGTTGAACACATCAAATGGGCAAGCTATTCTAAGCTTATACAATGAAAATGTACACCTGATGGGTGGTACATTTACACATATTTTGCTCTTTCCACACCCAATATAATCACCTATAATACATGTTAATGCTGTGTGGAAAAGGGGTTTATGACCTGCTTTCATTAAGTTTTAAATGAAGGATTTAAACCTCTGAAGAAGTTTGTAACTAAAACACTCATAATCGAAAAGCAGGTTAACTATACTAAAGATGGCAGATAATGCCTCTCACACAACAGCGAGCCACTGCTGTTTTGGCATGCTCCAATTTTAGTTTTAGACTACATCAGAGGAGAGGAGAGGAAGAGAGGAGAGGAGAGGAGAGGAGAGGAGAGGAGAGGAGAGGAGAGGAAGAGGGGAGAGGAGAGGAGAGGAAGAGAGGAGAGGAGAGGAGAGGAGAGGAGAGGAGAGGAGAGGAGAGGAGAGGAGAGGAAAGGAGGTGAAGTGAAGTTAAGCTTCTGCATCATGATGATGCTATCATAAACAAATATTTACACAGTTGTTGTCATTAATTATCCACATGCACATGTAAGCACCCACACACACGCACACGCACAGTACTACAAAGCAGTGCAACAATGCACCTTTCTCTCCACTCATCTCTCTACCTCTTCGATCTATCGCTCCCTCCATTCTGCCTTCCCTTGTTCATTACCCATCTCTTACACATCTTTCTCCACTATTGTCCCTCCATCTCTTTAGTGTTTCTGCCCTTACCACTGCTCGCTGTCCGTGCTTTGTTCTAACATCCATCTTTCCACGTCGCCTTTTTTCCAATTTCTTTTTTGTCCCTCTGTTTCTCCTGCTCTCTATAGCCTCTCTCACATCTCTATCTCTCTTCGACACCTCCCTCGACATTTCCCCTCTTTTACCACATTCCCACTTACTCCCTCTCTATCTTTGTCCGTCTTTTTTCTCTTCTGTCCCATGAAAGCAGTTATAGCCTCAATAAGAAACCCCTTTGTCTTTTTTTTTTCTCCTAAACAACACATGCATGCACGTACAGTATCAGGGCCACTTATTCCCAAGGCAGCCCAAGGCTCTGGTGTTCCCAGATCTCTTTGACGAACGGGTCACCGTGGCCAATCACACATTGGCCAGGCGGCCCAGAGAGGCGGGATGTGGGTCAGTGTAGCCAATGATAGGCTGGTTCTTCTCTCAGAGGGGCAGGCTGATTGACAACTGGTGCTGGACAGAAGTCAAGAGGGTAATTGTCATCCGACTCTCTCTCACTCTCTCTCTTTATCTGTCTGTCTCTCCTTCTCATCCTAGACACTCCTTTTTTCTTCCTCCCTCGTCCCTTTCTGTTTACTCCCTCTCCCCCTCCACTTCCCCTCTCCAACCCACTTCCTACCCCCCCCCCCCCCAACCTCCCCACCTCCCCTCCCAAACCCGCTTTTTCCCTATAGCTCCAGAGGGACACTCTCATTGGCTGCCCTTCCTGTCCCTCAGGAACGACTTTGTGACGCTACTGGCCGAGAGCTGATGCCAATCTCCATCCCCAGCCCGCCCCCCGGGAGCCCCCCAACTTCAATGGCCTGTGTCAAACACACACACACACACACGCAAACACTTCTAGTCAGGGGACGGGGACAGAAGCTGATTAACCAAATACTTTTATCAGCAGTAAAACCGCTCTCTCTGCCTGCCTGCATTCTGAACAAAACAGCCTTAAAACACATAAACACACACGCAGACACACAGCCCAAGCACTGAGCCACTGGCCAGAAACACCAGGCCAGTCTGAGGTTTGGGACAGTGTGTGTGTGTGTGTGTGTGTGTGTATGTGTGTGTGTGTGTGTGTTTGTGACACATGCTTTTGTTTGTGAGAGTGTGTGTAAAGGGACAGAGGTAGCAGAGGGCTTAGATGGATGGCAGAGAGAAACAACAACACAAAGCCTGGCGGACAAGCTTCATCGCCCTGTCTATCTTTTTCTCTCCGCTGTCTCTCTTTTCCGCTCTTTCCCTCTCTTCTTCTCCTCTTATCACTTTCTCTTCCTCTCCCTCTCTTTTGTTCCTGGATGTTGCAACGATCTGATTTTTGTTTTTTGCCGTTTCGCACTTTCAGTCGTCGCTACTTTTTCTTCCTGTCATCCTTGCTTCTGTACTTCCATCCCGACTACCTTCATCTCTTTACCCGTTTTGTCCCTCACACCACTCTTTTCAGTCTCTCGCTGTACATGAGGTCATTGTGGTTTTAAACCACGCTGTGCTGTCCAACTGAGTTGCTATGCAACCTCCCCAACATCACTGAACATACCCCCAACAATATATGACAACATAAACACATATGCTCTTGTTTTCTCTCTCTCACACACGCACACACACACACACACACACACACACACACACACACACACATCAACCCAACATCCAAAGGCTTGTGTAAAAAAAGACCAAGAAAATGAAATCACTGACATGGGTGTAAAAATGAAAGGTTCTCTTTGTTTTATCTTTTTACAGCTCTAGTATGAAGGTGATTGTGCGTCATATTTTTCTGTTTTCTACATCCTCTCTCCACTCTTCTAATCCTACTTATACAGTGGGTCTACCAACCACACACACACACACACACACATACAAAATGTGAATGAAGTCATCTGTATACAAAAACAGGGAACACACCACAAACATTTTAAACTAAGTGCTTCTTATTAACACACAACTAATTCACCTCACTCAACATCCGGAGAGCACAGAAAACGCTCACTTCTACACACACACACACACACACACACACCCAGACGAGCACAGAGTTGATGCTCAGGGCCAAACAACACAGCTTGAGATTAAAGAGCCTCTCTGATCTGACATTTGTTTTTCTGTCTGTCAGAGAGAGTGTGGCAAGAAGAGGAATCAATAACAGAAAAGACGTGGTGAGGAGAGGAAAGGAAAGGAAAGGAAGTGGGGGGTAAAGCAGAAACGAATGGAGAGAGGAAGATAACAAAAAGACAGTGGAGAAGGCAGGAAAGGGAAGTCAGACGAGGAGAGGAAAAGTTGAGTGAAAGGTGAGGATGAAAGCACCAGTGAGGAAGGATGAGAGGTGAAGGAGGGCAGTGAGGAGAGAGATAAGGAGTAGGACAGAGAGAGAAAGAGAGGGCAGGAGGAGGAGAGGGAGAACATTCCTCTGGAGTACCTCGACTCTGGGGAGGGCTCCAGAAATAACTGAACTAGAAGTTCCCCCAGCAGCCTCCGCTCACCATTACAGACACAAGTCAAATAAAAAGGCACCAAGTTCGCCATTAGAAAACTGATCTCAAACCTGAACACACTCAAATGTTGTCAAGAACAGTTGAGACAAATTATGAGCTATAGCAGTTAGAGTTCATGCATATGCACGCACACATGCACAGACATACGCTACATGAACAACAAGAGCGGTGAGAGCTGGAGGGCGGAGGGTGGAGCGGTAGGGAGGGGTACATAATTGCCTTCTCTTGTAGTACAGGCTGGGGAGTGCTTTTTGACTGAAGACACCAATTTCACGCTAAGGCATTATTTAGCTTGATACAAACTTGATAAGGCTTTACGGGAGGAGAGAGAAAGAGAGAGAGAGAGAGAGAGGGAGAACGAAAGAGCGACCGTGAGACTGAGAGGAAAGGGGAAATAAACAGCTTTGTGTCATGCCGCATCGCTGGCGGACAGATTAACTCGCTCGTCACGCTCCTTCTGGGAGTAACAAGAAAAATATACACACAGCGCGTGTGCGCTCGGAGCGTGGCTGGTTGTTTGTTTGTTTGAGTAGACGTATAATCAAGCATCTTATTCGAAATATAAAATATACTTTTCATTTTTGAGATAACCCTTAATGACATCTCTAAATTGATTTTTTTTTTTAGATTTTTCTTCTTTGTTAATATTTGTTGCAACTTATATTAAAACGGAGGTTAAAAGGTAGGCTTTGGGTCATGTATATCTTTTTAGAATAAAAAACGGAGGGTCAAGCATTACAATCTAGAAAGCAGCTAGCTATCATAATAGTTGCCCACTGCTTCCTGATATAATGTTCAATAAGTTAATGTTGCCTGGCAACAGATACAATCCTCAGTGAGTTTTTACTAATATTGCTTAGCAACAGATTTTAGTCCCATGGATAAAAAAAAATAAAAAATAAAAAAAATCAATCATCTAAGGCTTGAAACGTAGGAGTGCCTCAGTCATGGAGAAGGTGGTAGTCAAACTCCATGTTAGTCTAGAATCTACCACTGACAACAGCACAGTCTACAATATCTTATGTTTGCTCACTCATATGCCAAAGTCCATTATGATCAGACTGTCACATGCATTTACGTTAAAAAGCCACAAACATATAGCTAAATCATAAGATGCCTCTGATTGTACTTCTGCAGTGCAAACCCATTGGCTCAGCATGCTAAACTTAACAAACAGGCAATGTATTTACAGTTATCAGTCTCCTGCTGTGATCTCAGCTAGTTTTTTTTTATTTAACTACTTTTACAAATGTAGCAATTAGCTTTTTTACTGTCAGAAAAAGTGCTATTACTAATAAAACTGAGGAGGAGAGGAGGCTGGGTGTGTTAGTCCCCAGCCTGCTTATCAACTCTGAGTCTAAGGCAGACAGTACTTTTGCATTTTTAAAATTGGCCCTCACTGACCAACATACACCTTGTGTTCATGCAGTCTCTTATTCTCTTTCTGCTCCACCACTTTTTCTCCAACAGTCTCCCTATTTCATTCTGTCTTGATATGGGCATAAAGCTTTTATTAGGGACCAGACATGCTGTTGTTCCAGCACAGTACAAGTAGAGTCACTCAATGGCTTATCTGAGAGTGCTTGTGCTGTCACAGAAGAGCACATTTGCTCTAATAACTTCAGAAAGTCTATCCACTGCCAACCAAACTTGCCCCGAATTAAAATAAACATTTACGATGTCATCAGACTTATGAGACAAGTGATGTCAAATAAATCATTACACTAAACCTGCTGTTGAAAAGAGAAAATGATTTAAAGCAAAATAAATGGTAAAAATTGAATTGACTTTTATATACTTATGTGTCACAACATGGCGATAACAATCAATTAAGAATATTAACAGCACCTTATTTTCTTTCACATCATCTCTATTCTTTCTTATTCAGTGTGGAGTTTTTCTCTCTCAATGTCGCTTTCACTCTTTCAATCTCTTTCTGTGCCTCTTGCTCTCTCTCACCCCATTGTATGTCTCACAGCGGGGAACCCTTGCCTTTTGACTGGGAGGTGAATGAAAAGGAGTTAGAAAAACCAACTGAAGACTCCGGCACTAAAAAGAAGCATTGGTAGGCCTATAGTGGGGCGCACTACAAAGACTCGGCAGAGTGTCCAATAAAAAAGGAACACAACACAAGCAGCTTGTTCTGTTGAAGACTCCACGCTCTGAGGACAATGCACATTAGTCTGGGTCCATGGCGACTGCGTGTGTGTGTGTGTGTGTGTGCGCGTGCTAGAGGAGGGGTAAAAAGTAAGCGGACAAAAAAAATTAATGAATGCATGAATCCGTAAAAATACAGGGAAAAAAACATTTTTGGAGCCTTGGCTGTTTGTGGTCATATAGAGCACAGATTAAAATTGGTAATATATATCCTAACACCATGCAGGAGACTGTCTGAAAGAGGATTGGTTTACCAGAACTGAACAGATAAAGACAGAAACATGCTCAAAGTTTTCCTGATCTGGCCAACTAAAACAGACAAATAGAGGAACTACCTGACCACAGAAAAATATATTTTTTCAAGAGACCAATAGAGCATTACAAATTCAGAAAGAACAAGCAGAGACAACTGACTTATGACCTTGCCTAAAGCTCAAACTCAGGAGGTTATGCGGGGTCAGACAAGGAGGCATAAAGCTCTAATATTCCTCACATATGCGCAAATTTTCCATTTCCCCAAAGTCACCCTTTCATCAACAGAAGTGAGTGTGTGTCTGTGTGTGAGTGTCAATGTGCGTGTCAGAGAGCGAGGAAGGGAGGGTAGCCCGATAAATATATTATGCATCAGCCAGGTGTGCAGAGGGGCACTGCTAATTGCCCCCACCACTAATGTTTAATGTACAGAATAGGAAGGAGAAGGGAGGGAGGGATCATTAGAGGAGGGGGTGGGTGGTTGGAGGTGGTGGTGGTGGTGGTGGAATGGGGGGGGGTTAAATATTGGGGAGAAAGGAGTAATGGGGAAATGCAGGAGGCTGAATGAAGGAGAGGGGGGACAGCAGAGGAAGGAGAAGGGGAGACACTGAAAATTGATCAAAAATAGTAAGCTAGTATTCTGTTTCTATACATTCCATTAAGTAATGATTGATTAATTAATCTTAACTTCCATCAGTTGATTTGATTTTGATTGATAAATTAATCTAGCTGTTGCAATAATCAGGTATCCAATAAACTTCAACTAAGACAACAGACACTTGGACATAAGACTTAATCAAACACCCCAAACTATACAGATAGATTGCAGGCAAGTAATTAGTGTTGAAAAAGGAGAAAGCATAATCTAGCAAAGGATTGTCAGAGATGCTTACACACACACACACACACACACACACACAGCCTTGCAGGAAACTTAGAAGGGCCCATGTCCTCTGAGACTATCTAGTGGTAGGGGGATACAGGCTTGGCAAGCTAGGTCTGGATTGACTGAGCAAGTGTGTGCAAGTTACACCAGCATCATCTTTCTCTTCTTAAAAGCTGAGGGCATGGGCATGCACAGAGCTCAGCCACACTGCGTGCGTGCATGCATGCGTGCATGCGTGTGTGTGTGTGTGCTTGTGTGTGTGCGTGTGTGTGTGTGTCTCCAGAGAGTGGGTGTGTGTTAAGGTCCAGTGAGTTTGCAGCTGATAAACGAGGCTAGCTAAGCCGCTACAATGGCACAGTCCTGGCCCATGACGCCCTGTTCTCACACACATGTACGTGCACAACCACGTCAGGCTGGCCGCTGATAAGGAGTTGTCGCTAGCATGCACACACTGAGGTGTATCTAATAGTTATCTACATACTGTATCTATGGAGAAGCAAAAACAAACAAACAAAAAACATCTAGCACTTCTTTGACACAGTGTGAACAACAATTAAAAATAATTTGCTTTACACAGCTGATATTTATTACTAGACAATTGTATTGGATTATAATGTATCATACAGTTATTTTCTACTTTTCTGGTCACTTAGTGAACATCAGAAAAAAATGATCAGAAAAAAAAATGATACCTGAGGTTTCTTGCTAAAAATTCTAGCCAAGGACAAGAGTATAAGTTGACTGCACTTTTCTCTGGCCTGTTCCACAGCTATACTATAGCTAACTATATTATATAAATATATATATTACATTCATGGCAGGAGAAGCACAGATGTTACTAATAACATCAATGATGGCTCCATTCTATTCAGGTGTCCCAGTAAGCCATGACAGTATGACAGCATGCACAAACCCGAAGCTGCTGAATGGAATTTAGCCATCATTCATGTTATTATTTTACACCTGTGCTTTTCCTACTGCAGCATGTCAGAATAAGTTCAATGAAAGAGGTCGACTCAGCTTAGATCTGTTCTACAGAGCCTTCAAGTGTGCAGTAATTTGGTTCTAATTGAGTGTAGATCAATGTGAGTCCCATTACATTCAATGCAAAGTACTGCTGGGTTCCACCAATCACCAATTACATTAAATTGTTTGCCCCTATTAAAAAAAGAAAAGAAAACTCAAATCCACCCCCTGCTGAGTAGTCAATGGAATTTCTAACAAAGCTCTCAGAAAGCCATTTAATGGTTCAGCAACCCTTAATGCAAAGCCAATACAAGCTTTTATACAGGAGTAACTCAGTATGGCTGTACGCACACCGATTGCACTATTGTTGACATTATTTATAGCTGCACAAACAAAAATGAGATAGGTTGTCATATTTAGTGTTAATAATAAAATCAAAAAGACATTTACGGTGCATTCCAACATTCACACACTTAGATGTACCTGCAAAAAAAACATACTGTTGTCTTCTAGTAATCCAAACCACATGTGTAGGGTCTCTGAGTTTTATAAGAGCCAGTCGCCCTATGAAAGTCTTTGTGCTCTGCCAAAGGGTGACATTTAAACTACTCTAATGATAAAGCCAGATGTGGAGAGAGAGGCAGAGAGAGAAAGAAAAATAGACAGGAGAGTGAGAAAGAGGAAGAGAAATGAGAGATTAACTGTACTGTACAAGACACACACTGTACATACACAGAAACACCAACAATGCCCAATGTATCATGCTGATGATTAGGATAATACCGCCTCAAAAGTGCTTGAACGTGTTGTTGTCCTTGCACACATGACCTGCTCTTTGCACTGGTCATTGTGATTTTTTTTAACCACAGAGGAGTATCATAATAAGATCAGAGATCGTAGTTGGCTTGTAACGTGATGATACAGTATTTCTCGCCACAATTAATTTTTACCCACATTTGGCAGCTTGGCGGTTGTTAATTTCAAGTCTTGAACAGTTAATTGACAATAACTTTAACTCCAGGCAATGAATAATTACTGTCCCAGAGTCTCTTATTACATTTAAACCTCATACTTACATGAAATATCATGCAGTCCTAACCAGTGCAGGAAAAAGCAATATGGTGTAGAGTAACTTCATTTCCCAGCAAAACTGCCAACAGCTTGGCCACAACAATACACTGAACGCAAACAAGCAGTACAGGGCATCATGTGAAATGCAAATGCAAAGTGATGTCATACTTTGCCAGTAGTTAGTTAGTATAAAACTGTTTTCCAGCAAAAACTTCCCAGATGCATGTTTTAGGCTACATCTTGTGTTAAAACAAAGGTTTGGACGAGAAATAAAAATACAAAATGTATTTCATATTTATTAAAATACACTCTAAAAGTAACTATATCATTATTTGAAATTAAGAAACATCTTAAGACATGATGTGAGTATGGAAGTATCTGACCAAAAAATGGTGCAAATTTTTGGTACTTGACAGTTTGCAATAATTAGTGCCGTGGGCACACCTTCGTGTGCAGTCAAGCAGCATCGACGGTCAATACAGAGCCTTACATACATGAGCATGTCGCCGCACCTGTGATGACTGGTTGGTCAGAGGTGACTGTATAGCTGCTTTCACACATGCACTGAAACCCTGAACTTATCTGGACATTACCTGGAGGAGCTGTATGTGAGAATGCAAGTGTCCAAATCAGTCAGACCGGACATTAAACAGACTTTACCCTGCCAGCTCCCTAGTACAAAGTCTGTGTAATGTCTGATTGAGCCCATGTGTGAATAGAACAGGTCATACAAACATGTGAGGATGAAGAAGAAGGGATATGTCCAAATACATGCAAGTATTAATATCAATGCAAAAACAGTCATCATTACGGATGAGTCGTCCACCATCTTCAATGTGCTGAAGGCATCGTGTCCTGCCTCCTGCACACTCTACCCAGGCACCACCCCTCGCCTAAATCAAACAGAGTATTTCCAGTAGGTGAGAACATATCCAACACAGACCATATCCCGTTGTGTGCTACATGCGTGAAAGAGCGACTCCTGATTCTCCAGACATTGTCCGGAGTTCATATGAGAAAACAGCTTATGTCTGCAAAGACCAGTGCAAACAGCAGTTACAGTATCTACAGTATATGATGTCAGTGAAATGCAGTCAAAGAATTCTTAATAATTCAGCTGAAAATGTGTTTACTTGGGACACACTTTACACAGACTGGTGGAAGGTGGTGGGACCAAAGAAATTGTGAAGGGATGTAGAAGAGAGAGAGAGAGAGAGAGAGAGAGAGAGAGAAAACGAGAGATGGAGAAAGGAGGAGATCGAGTGGAAATGATGCCAATTGCCTGGAAGAGCTCGGCTCAACGCACACCGACAGCAGACCAATCCTCCCCCTCTCTCTCCCTCTTTGTCAAAAGGGCTCATTTGGCTCCACCAACTACAAACAACACTCTAAACAAACCAAATAAACGCTAAAAAGTAAGTGCTCCCTCTCCCCCCCCACACCCCCCTCCAATCTTCCCTGCCCTCCTCCATCTCCCTGTCATATGCGCTCAACTCCCGTTTAATGTCCTGCAAATGAAGCGGATTTATTAATGTGTAATTAAGTAATAATCATCACTACATAATGCATGAGAGACTCAAGGGGCTAAGAGCTGAGAGAGAGAGAGAGAGAGAGAGAGAGAGGAGAGAGAGAGATAGGATAGCGAGGCTGCCGGAGCAGACAGAGAAGGAGATTTTTGCTGCCTCGCCTCGCTAAAGACACACATTAAAAACGGATTAATCCACTGAAATAATATTTTGATAAGAGAGAAGCGGCGCTCTCTCATTTCCTCCTCCTGCTCACCCCTCCTTTTTCTCGCAGCCCATCATCTAGTTTCATGGCCCATCGTCGCACCATTTGTCCATGTTCAATTAACAGACTGCAATTAGTAAAGTCCCCCCACTGTTAACAAGGCTTAATCACTGTAAAGGCTAGACTGGTCAAGTAAATCCATAAGAGGAACTTTGTTGCAGTGATGAAACACGGAGACTGTTTATTATGGTCGCTTTTACTGGAATTTTCTATGACCATGTCATTTGATTAGATGGGTGTACTATTATCGAAGAACATAACTCAATAATTATGCTGTTTTGTATTATGATAGTAAATTAACATTGACACAATCCTTTTCTGAAGGAATTTTATAAAGTTAAAATTCAACAGGAAAACTGAGAAAAACACAACTTCCTGGCGATGTAACACTTGGCTGCTATTGGTAGCAACACACATGAAGTTCTGGGGTTTGGGTTTCAAGTCAGGTGAAAGTTAATGCCAAACGAAGCAACGAAAATGATGAATGTGTGGGTTATAGGCGAGAGTGTCCATGATCTCCCTATTCATGAAAAACTGCAACTAAGTGACAATGTAAGATCGCCACATCACCCATCAGATATAAATTTCATTTCTAGAAAAACATAATTCTTTTCATGGTCTAGGTCAGGGCTACTCTGAGTCAGTGCAAATCTAAAGCAGGAGATGGATGAGGTGGGACTTTGTGCTTCTTTGTTATTGTTTTGGCATGCCTGGCTGGCCGGTAAGTCTGTAAGCCAGCCAGCCAGTCAGAGTTGGGTGAGCAGGTGAAAGACAGAAGAACATGAAAACACAGATAATCCCCCGGCGATGCTCACCTCGTTCTGGCCTCCATCGCTCCCTCCCTCCTGTCCACTCACCTGCTGTGTGCCACTGCGCTGCCCCCAAACACCTCTCTTCTCTCTACCCTTTACCCTTCACCCCCTCTTTCTCCTCCATCTCTATCTCTCTCTCTCTCTCCTCCATCCCTCTATCCATCTTCCCCCCAATGCCAGGTCTTGCCAAGCTGTCAGTGGGGCAAGGTGTGGAGGGGAGATAGCAAACGGCATGTACACACACAGATGCATGAGTACACATACACAAAACACATAGTGCTTATGCAAGCTAGACTACAAGGGCTGCATTACCTTTGCTGCACATACACACACACACACACACTGTGGTGGTCGTTCGCCTCAGCTTTGCTTCGCTCTGCTTCGCTTGGCTGCCTGACTAAAGCTAAGCTCTGGTTATCCAGGCTGCTGAGACCAGACTGCCTTAGTGACACACACTAACACACACACACACACACAACACACACGTGTATGTGCATGATGCATACAAACACAAATACAAGAATGTAGATCTTGCATGGTACGCACGCACACACACATTGACAGGGCAACAGCAGAGCGGCAGTGGACAGATTCGCTGGTCCACAGCAGCTGATTTGTTCACTGACAAGCATCAACAACACTACAGCAGGGGGCCACGACAACCACATCTTACATATACTGAATGCTTATTAAAGGGAAATCAACCCCATGTTTATAGAATACCACTCTAAACAAAAGTTGAAATGAAATGTATTAATTTATTAGTTGATTAATCCATTTACAAAAAAAATATCCCTAACTGTTTTAGTAATTTATCAAATATGCATACCAAACATTTGCTGGTTGCAGCATTAAAAATGTAAGGATTAGCTTGCTTTTCTCCATTTCATGTAATCATGAATTGATTATTCTGTTTTTGTTTATTTTCTACTGTTTGTCAAATAACTTTAAGATAGTAGTTTAGGCTAGATAATCTCTTACAGCCATTTATCTTTAGTTTTTACATTATCATTTTTTAATCAAGGACAATAGCTGGATTCCTTTTCTAAACACTATGTTTCTACGTAAGAAATGTGAGTGTGTTTAGAGAGTTTACTGTCAAAGGCCATGGAATCCCATCACTGTGTTCAGCAAGGGTGAATGTGGACAGTTGATGCATTTCATTTTTCTTCACAGACACATATGAGAAATACGGCCTGAAAAAAAGTACCAATGCAGCCAGAAAACGTAAAAGTCTCCACAGTTTATAGGGCACTTCATGGTCCTATGAGTTCAGCAAAAGATCGACAAATATTGCCAGCACCAGTTAATCTACTGTACCAAAAAAAAAAGAAAAACCCCAGACATGTCGTCATTTGTGCATGTGTATACACATTAACATATCTACCATCGTTTCTAGCCTTTTTGTTGTCAACAGGAGACAGGACAGATGGGACACATAGCTGGTAACATATTGTGTTGCAAAAATCATGAGTCAGATTTTAACCCAAGATCACACAAGTAATATCTATGCATTTTACTCCCTGCTCAAGATTTTTTGACAATTAAAAAAAGCAAGATTCATGCAGAAAAAAAGTTGTAATTTGGGAGATTCTCTGTTAGAGTCTTGACAATTTTCAGTTTCTTAGGTTACAATATCCTCTTAATACATTAAATATTGTTATTGGCAACAAATGCGTTTACTCTACTTGCAATGCCAAGTCCATTCTTTAAATAAATATAAAGATGGAGTGTATGTACTGACTGAAAACAGCTTTACAGTAGATTCCTGAGGAGGCTGTGGAATCTGCAGGCTACCACATCACTCACAATCACATCCTTTTCCCTTCAACAACCCTGTGAGCCTGTGCTATGGGTCCTCAATGCCACACTAAAAAAAACTGTTTCTTAAACTTGTCAGTTTCCCTGCACATATATCCCACAATAATAAACATTACAACCACAAACTTATCCCCAAACGCACACAATAACACATACTGCCAGTGCTTCTTGTGTGGCATGTGCATAGCTTTTCATACTATTGACAAAATGAATCCCACTCTGCCTCAGATGAAACAGGCTTAACCTCAGAACCTGTAGGAGAGGCTGAAATCCTCCAATGAAAATCACGCTTGTAATCAAACTAACCACCCAGTTTGAATCACTGTCAGAAATCTGCTTGCTTCCCAGATAGTCACAGAAAGGGAAAGTCTATATGGTGGAGGAAGTGGGGGAGGGGGTGGCGACCACATGGTCAGGCCGTCCCGTTGCCCATCTGGGTCCCATAAAGGAAACATGGAGGCCAAGGCCACCACATGCCCTCATGCATGATGCCCACTCACCCATGCACTGCAATGAATACTATTTTGTGGTAATGGGGGAAATAAAGGCTCCCTTTACCAAATAATATTACCATTTTAATTTTTTTTTTTTTTCATAATTTGGACATTTTTTTAACTTCACAAAATCGAATCGGTCAATTCTGCAACTAGTCTGTATGTGTGCCCAATCTTACAGGGCATATTTTCAAAGCTGGAAGGAGAAGCCCGAAAATGTTCCACCTGCTAAGTATGTTGAGAAAAAGGGAACAGAAACAAGAAACAAAAATTTTCTAAAATCTCAGATGAAATGCAGCCATTCACTGCACTTCCTTTAAGGTGTGTGGGATTTCCACATCTGAGGAGAAAATTTGGATAAAAAAAAAAATCAATTTTGATCATTATTTTGGTGTAAAAAAAGAAACATGACTGGCCATAAAGGCATATAATGTGAGAGCTAAGTGACTTGATTAGGGGTAAAACAGTCAAATTTACCACAACAAAGCAGCAGTGGGCAGTTTAGGACAAGTACAATACATCACAACATGCGAACCGTCCAGATTACATGGGCCCATTAACCAAGTGAATTACAACAAGTTGGTCCAACAGTACAACCCATGCTGTCAGAGAAACGATACACCAGTGTATCGTCTTTCATTTTCTGACAGTGTGGCATCTAATTGAAAACAATTAGCCTGGTGGACAGCAACATTAAACTGTGGTGCTTTAAAAGCTTAATTCTGACAATAATGTGACCATAAGAAATAGCTTATAGACAGTAAAATTAACATATACAATTTCTTTTTCGGTTCAGTCATTTCAACAGTGTCGTGATCAATTACAATTAGTGAACCTCAGGCACTAAGAGTGAGCAAACACGCTAATTGTTAAGGTAGGAGACATATTCATTTACCTCTGTTGTAAAACTACACACTGACTGCTTGCAACCCTTTAGGGGAAAATTAAATTAAATTAGCTAAAGCAAGGCACCAGAGTTGGACATGAAATCTTGGTCATGGTTTTGGTCTCGTTGGCTTCTTTCCCCACTCCTACATGAGTCAACTATCCGTTCACATGAGGTGCAAAATAAACAGTTTCTTACCTTTAACGGAGCGCGGTTTGGCCTGTTTTCGTCTAGACATCTCTGGTCGCGTACAGTTTTTTTTTTTAATTTGTATTCTGTAATTGTTTTTGTTCCGTTCCGTGTTTTCAGCTAACCATACAGGCGGACGGAGTCGGGTTATCTTTCCTCCTCCTCCTTCTCCACTTCGCTGCTGCTTCTTCGCCTGTTGCAATGCGGCAGCTTCAGTCTCTGAGTGGGAAACGGCCGTTTAGTCCACCGACAACAAACCAAACGCACCGGCTGGGAGGCGACTCTCGGATCCTCCGGTGCGTTTTTCTTCCTCAGCGGTTGCTAGGACTCGCGCAACCTGTAGAATAAACGGCAACAACTTCCCGTTTATAGTCCTTTCTTCTTCGCTACAGCGTGCCGAGACACCGACAGCCTCACTTTTTGTTGTTGTTGTTGCTTTTCTTTTCCCTCCCGGCACGCGTTTTGATTTCTCCGGTGCTGACCGGCCGCTCGTGCAGCTCCGACTTCTTCCAGCACTAGCGGACCGAAGCGCGAGCTGCCAGCCACGCGCGCGGCAAACACCTGAGCAGGTCCCGCGCGGTGTTGAGGAAAAGTGACAGCGGCACCGTCCGAGCGCGAGGTGGCGGCGGTGCCACAGCGGTACGTGACGGTCCAGGTGATGAGAGGCGACGGAGAATGTTTTGGGGAAATTTCCTTTCAAAATTGAAACGTGGCTTCTTCCCCCGCGCTCCTCGCGTCTTCGCTGTGTTTTTTTTTTAGTTTATCGAAACTATTTCAGTCTGTTTTGATTTTCTTTGCCCTCCAGGAAAGCGGCACCGACCCGAACCGACCAGTGTTCCGTCCCGCTATTCTACACTAGGCAGTGGTGGTGGTGGTGGTGGTGGTCTGGTGGCATGGACATTGCGCTCTTCCCCTGCATCTCCACCCCGAGGGGAATACTGCTTTTACTACCCACGCTTTCTTTTTGTTAATATTTCCCAATGCCCTACCGGCGGTATTAATAACAGCCTAATATTTCTACCAGTCTAACCCTTCGCTAGCCTCTGTCTCCCTGCTTTTTCTTTGTCCTGACTCTGGCTACCAGTCTCCCTCCTCCTCCTCTGCCTGCCTCTGCTGGCGGGGCTGCGGCGCAGACACACATAATAAAGCCAAGGCAGGCAGTGCTTGGCTGGAAATGTAGCCGCGTCCCAGCAGGGGGATGTGAGAGAAGGGTCCCGGCGGGGGAGCGCTCTGATCCCGCAGGGAGCAGCTCGGCACAGCCCGGGTTGGCTGAGGCAGAGAGGCAGGAGAGAGGCAGGCTTGGGCTGACGGAGAGAGAGAGAGAGGCAGGGGGAGAGTTAGGCAACAGCGCCCAGCTGTGGCCGAACGGCACAACTGCAGCAGGGACTTTGAGAATACAGAGGGACGAGACAGAGAGAAAATGTGGAGTTGGATTAAAGTTGGATATGGAAGAGGGTCTAAAGTTTAAAGTTAAGTAAGTTATTGTCTCCTTGCAAAAAATGACCATTGGTAGGGTTGTTTAATTGGTGCTGTCATAATCATTCACACTGTTCAGGATGCTACCAGCCAACGACCAGTGTCACAACACGTCATTCTGAAGTGTTTTATATCTCTGCATTGAACATTTCTGTTGGGTCTCTGCATTTAATAAGCATTCTCCTCTCTTGTGAGGCCAATTACAGACTGCTGAAGTTTCCATCGATGTGTTTCTAAAACCCCAAAATAACATCAGTGGACGTGGACAAAACTCTTTACATGCTATGAGTGGACAGAGGAAACAATTCATGAAAGTAACAGCAATGGCATTTGGTGGGAAGCAGTAAAAAGTTGCCACAATGTACCCAGAGTTACAGCTGAGCTCAGCATGCTCTTTTGAGTAATCTTCTTGCACACCAGTAGCTGATGGAGAGATGTTTCCTAGAATTTTCTTTTCCCAGCTTATTTAAAATTCACCTTAAATTTGTGCAGCTGTTGGATGAAAACTCCCCATGAGTCCTGCTTACATTGTTGCAGTTCCTTTATTTGTCATAAATTGAAGTCGATAACAGTCACAGTTGACTAAATTGCACTCCAGAGTGTATAAGTTTTTGTTGGGTTGAAGCAAGTTTCCGTCACATGAATTAGTCGAAATTTGAGACAGCAGCTGTTGTCATCTTAAATCACCATAGAAACTTCAACAGAAATGTATTTGGGGATGACTTATTATTTCATTTATCATTAACAAAATAATGTTTCATCCTCTTGTCTACACAAATGTAGCCAAGGGTTTGGGCCCAGTGTATATTTTTGTGACTGAAACAAAAGATTTGTTCAAGTGTGCTCTATAATTTAAAACAGTATATGAAGCTCCTCTGTGCTGCAGGCGTTCTCCATTTTTTAATGTTGGTATGCATCTTCTGTACAGAAGAATTTAGGAATTTTGGATGTACACATCCACTCTCTTTTTCAGAGTTTTGGCAACATAACATTACACAGCGTGACACTGAGTGGAAGCTCATAGGCCAGTCCCTCTCATTACACACATGAGATGATGTTTTGCAGAATAATTCATTTATATATCTATTATTTTAGTCCTGGAATTCAGCATAATATTTAAGGAAGGATTAGTAATCCTCAGTTTGCAGGAAACAAAGGCATGGATTCACCCTGTTATGGTCCATTCCTACCTTGAAATTTCTTCACAGGATTTGTGAACAGTTTTGGGATGTCTGACATTTTTCATCTTGAAATGGTGCCTTTTTCTTGAGGGTTTATCATTTCACCCATTTGTAGTGAATTACTTTCTTTAGGACAGTCTCTGACAGGATTAGTTTAAGCCTATTCATTTAGGCAGAGCAGAACCTATGCGTGCGTAATGAACATTTTCCACACTTTAGATTGAGACCACATGAAATGTCTGTTTCTATTCAGTCATGATCATAAGAGAACATAGACTTTTGTGTTGCAGTGATGCACCGTCAACGGTTTAAACTGTTTGCTGAGATATCTCTTAAAGAAAAAAAAATGCCTCTGTGCCCTCCTGTACCCTTTCCTATGGTGCTTTGGACATATCGCTCTGAGAAGAACCCTTTCCTTAAACATTTTTTCCTATAACTGTTTAGAGGGCACTTCCTGTCACAGTGAAAATAAACCATTTGAGTTACTGTATACTGTAACAGAATTCAATTAGCCACACAAACGTGTGCGTGCGCGAGTACAGGCATGTGTGTGTGTGTGTGTCCATAAGTGTGAGTGTGTGTCTTCTTCAAAGCTCCTTTATTTCCAGTAAAGAAAAGAGGGACACGTCTGTGGACAATATAAAGCAGACAAAGAGGGAAAAAATGAAAATCACTGGGTGCTTTGTTCTTCACTCTCTGCTCCAACTGAGCGCTCTCTGACCGCAGCTGAGCTTTTCCATGTTCTCTCTCCCCCTCTCCCCCTCTCTCTCTCTCTGTCTCTCTGTCTGTCTCTCTGACTTTCCCTCTCTCTCTCTCTGGTTGTCATGGATAACTGGGTAACGTGGAGCTCCCTGTGCTGACCAGCAGGACCACTGCCCTCTGCAGATTGAGCCTCCCTGCCCCCCACCCCACCCCATCCTCCCATGGAGAGACAGAGCAGCCTTTAAGATTGACTCCCCGCTGGGAAGGTGGGGGGCTCTTGTCTCTGCCCCCCTCCCTCCCCCACGATCCCCCTCCCCTTCTGTCTCCCTCTGCCTCACTCTCCAACCCTCACCTCTCCCTCCCTATGAAATGAGAGCACGCCAGGAGACCTGTGTGTGAATTTGTGTTTGTGTGTCCGTGCGTGTGTGTGTGTGTGTGTGCGTGCATAGCTCCCCCAGTGTGACTGCCGCTGGCATGGAGGGGCAAAAGCCCTCACTCGGTGGTTGGTCCCCCTCCACCCCTCTGCCCCCTCCTCGTCTCTGCCGGTAAATACAAAGAGTGGGAAAAAAGCCCACATTACAAGCTCCTTAAGGGTCAAGGACAGGCCTCAGTCTGAATAGCTTCTAAGAGTCGTATTGTTGAATCACATAGCTAGCGATTACACCCTCTGTCATCTCCATGCGGATTTGGCTTTTTTACACACACAACAAGAGAACATCAAGTAGCAGCTACTGAATAAGTCGGCCAACAGACATGCAGTGGGAATTGATACAGACAGGACATCAATGGAATAAACCAGGGGCAGATGTAGAATTACAGCCCCAAAAATGGGGATTTGGCTTGAAGATTTCATACCTTAACAGCAGTGGGTTTTACAGTGATGTGGAATGTGTGAGCACTGAGATTATGAGACACAAAATAAGGTGCCAGGAGTGTGTGTATTTTCATACAGTACAGCACAGCACAGACTACAGTCTTACAGCAAATGTAGCTGTGGTGAGACTGTGACTATAAACTACTACTTTGATACATATATGCATTTATAATATACTGTATATAATGTCTGATGAAGTTATCGAGCTTGGAAATTACTTGAATAATATAAATAAAAAGTTTCATTTACTGGTAATTACCACTTTAAGAGAAAATGACTCTAAATATCCCGTTTTCATTGTGGCTTTGGAGCTTGAAGGAAAGCAATTACACAACATAAAAGCAGTGTATTTTGGTAAAACTATGAATGTGTGCACCACACTGTGTACATACTCTAAGAGTATTTTGTTGTTAAGTTTCTGTGAATGATTTTGAACTGCTTATCATTTGAGTTTCTTTTAACCACCATGAATCCAAGCTGACCACACAGCTGTTGTTCTTTGTGAAAAGGAAACTGCAACCTTTTTACAGCTCCTTTCAACAGGAGGTGAGAGTTTGTTCAAATCACAGGTTTGCAATGTTTGAAGTAATTGTTACAATACAGGTGCACCTCAAAGAGCTATTTCCTCTCCTTTCATGTGGTATACATCAGACCTGAGGCATAACTAAACTGACTCACATGTCTAATTGCAGGAAGTATTTACTGTAGGTGTCACTGCCAAAGCATTTATAATAAACTGGATTGGATGGGCCCAGTGACATTTACGTCAGCTAAAGTGCTTATTCTGCCTCTGCTAAGATGTTTTTCAATCTTTACAACATTGTGTAATTTATCATCTGTAACCTTTCCATAAATAAGATATATAATGTTATAAAAGCTTGAAGATCTGCATCCTCCTGAACCGAATGAAAACCAAAGAAAAAGTTAAGAGTATTGTGGAAAACTGTAAACGTCTTCTGCACTACTGTTTTTGTTTTTATTGGCTAGCATGTTGCAGCTAATCATTAAACTTTTGCACTTGCTATTAAAGCCACTATGTGTAAAATTAAAAATTTTTGCTTTGATGCAATCTGGTGATAGTATCAAGAATGACTCTGTGACAGACAGAAATGTTCGATGCACACCAGCATGGGTTCTTGTTCCGGTCGCTACACAAGTAACTGTTACTTGTTGGTGGGGGCTTCTGCACACAGTGAGACTGAAGGCTGGGGTCACAGGTAAAGGGGTCAGTATGCTTGAGCTGAGATGCTTGTTGGATTGCCGAACAGCATCATAAATCCCCTCCCTCGCACATTTCTGAGCCCAACAAAACAAAAAAATTTGAACAATTCATTGCATCTCCTCTCTTTATGACAGCAGGCTTTTTGGTGGCTGTGTCAACAGCTACTGACACTTGTACCTTTGGACGTGGTTGTATGACACGTTGCCCAAATAGTTTGTTTCAAGCATACCCAGGCCTTTATGCCATGTTCATGTCATATGGGATAGATGGTAGAAATGAGAAAGGTTCCTATGTTTACAACTTGCGAGAATGTCACAGGACAACTCAAGACGGTTGTATGATTACATAGTTGGTCAAGAGAGGGTTAAAAATAATGCATTGACACTATAACACCATATCCAGTAAATATGAACTTAATCTCCTTGAATGACAGACTTTGGCTGATGTGATGCATTTATATTTGCTTGACTTTTGGGCACTTATGAAGCTCAAGCTGGATATAGCTTTCAGAAAAATCTGAGTTTCCTAGTTATAATTACAACTTGTATGTTGACATAAACGCTATTTACAAGTTGGAATCTTGTAATTACGTTAATGCCAATATGACATGAACACAGCATTAAACTCCCATGTGCTATACTGATACTGATATGATTGCTGACAGGTGAAAAGAAGCCGCTGGCCACAGCATCACAGAGGTAGCACACTCTCTGCAGCCCTCCACAGGCCAATAGTAAAGTTAGCAGAAAATCTGTGCAGTTGAAATTGGATATTTCAAATTTGGAAACAGGGAAAAACCCTTTAAAAACCCTTAAATAAAGAGTTGCTGTATTGCTAAAGGCTTGTAGAGCAGGCACCCATACTATATAGAAGGTGAAATGTGCAAAAACATTTTATTTAGAAGCTCAGTTTCTTTAGAATTGATTATTCCATCCACACAAGGCCCATGGCAGTAAGACATCAGGTATCTAGGTTTTTTAGTATAATGCACACTCATTAAACCAAATGTAATGACAGGACAGTGAAGTGTGACCAAAGACAACACAGTGCAGCATCTGAGCATCCTTAGTAAACATTAGACACATTACTAGCTGAGTCTTTGGAGTACAGAGTCAGGGTCACACACTGCTGAGAGCTGACTGCAGGGTCTCCACATCAGTGTGGACCTGCAGAATAACTGCATGTGTTTAGTGAATTCTCGCTCCTTTTGTCTTTCACACACTCACACACACACACACACACACACACGCACTCCTTTATACCACTCTCCTTGTCTCCCAGGTATCAAAGCCTGATATTCCTGAGGTAAGGAGGTAGAGCAGTCTATTCTCCCTGCCCTCACAAAGCACTCCTGAACATCGGTCCATTGTGCTGCTTGCTTGCCTGCCACTAGCGGATAGAGTTCATGTTATATTTACGTAGCCTAAAGCACACTCTCTCCCTATCTTCCTTTATCATTCTCTCCCTCCCTGCCTCCCCATCTCTCTCTCTCTCTCTCTCTCTCCCTGTCTTCTGCTGTGTTGAACTCTCGCCAGCTCCACTAGGTCTCTGCAGACAACAATGTTCCATCTCGCTGCTTTTGCCCTAGATATCGGCTATTTTTATATGGAATAATTAGACACATAACTGATTTAAATACTGCAAAGCTGTATTCTTTTGTCTCCACTTAATGTGGGCTGGGTGCACAATGCCAAAGGTCTAAAGTGAACATGTGTGTATTTGTGTGTGTTCTGAAGTAATTGCTATTGTTTTATGCAGGTACAGTTCAGAAGTGGTAAGGGTGCACTGTGTATTTACAAAGGTATGTTGATCATCTGCATTATTCCTAATGTATGTGAATTTCAATATAATGAATTTGTGGATTCATATGGTGCACCCACAGATCCACAACGTGTGTGTGTGTGTGTGTGTGTGCGCGCAGAGTGCAGTAGCATGTGGTGTATGTGTGTGTGTGTGTGTGTGGGCTGCATTCATTATCTGATCCGAAGGTGAGAACAAGGGAGAACATTTAGCCCGCGGTTACTTATTAATAAATATTCAGTATGGAGACGCAGGAAAAAGATCAAAATTAATTTTAATATTTGTTTTGAGCATTAGTTAAGCTTGTTACCCTACACCCAGTCTCACTTGCCAACCGCAAGGTCTTTGTGGAGATATTAGTGTGTGTGTGTGTGTTTGTGTGTGTGTGGGGGGGGGGGATACATCCAGAGAGAGAGACACAGAGAGAGAGAGAGAGAGAGAGAGGAGGCCGACTGGCACTGGATCCCAGCTGTCTGGGGTCTCAAAAAAACAAAACGTGATGGTAATGATGATGATGATGATGATGATGATGATGATGATGATGATGATGATGATGATGATGATGCTTGTGGTGATTATGATTTTGCTGATGAAGACATTGATTTGACTGAGGATTATCAATATTTTATCTTTTGGTTATTGTTGGAATCATATCATAATAAGCTTTTGATGATTATGATGATGATGATGATGAATGTCATGTCAAAAAAGGATAATGGCGACTAACGGCAATGACAAGCAAGGATCACTGAAATAATTTAATTGTGATATTTATGCTGAAATGGTAGTTGGCCCCTCTGGTAACATGGCAAATAAAGGTTCAATATTTCAGGTAAATTAATGAAAGTGAGAGTAATTAAAGTTGCAGGTTGGAGACCCCAGTGAATCAATGTGTAGGAAACTAGATTTTCATAGAAAAAAACAAACAAAAAACAAACAAAAAAACTTATATATACAGTACGGTGACTTCTGGAGTAACAAAAGGAAGAGCGGTCCAGTTGAACAATAAGAAATGAATGGATCTCAAGGTTAGTTCTGACATTTAAGAGGTTGTTTATATGTATTCTTATGCATATAATGGACCACAGCCTTATAATTATGAGCCTGCTAGGTGTCCAAGAGACCAGGAACAGACCAGGGTTAGGAGGAATAACGGTCAGAGGAGAGAAATTGAGTTGTGGTGTGAGGAGAACCAGTGTGTGTCGGTGGGTGAGTATTAGCTTAAAGATCAGAATATACATGTATATGTCTGTGGGCGTTAGCTAATGATGTCTAATACTGTGTTCACATCACAACATTGTTAAGTTTGCTATCATGTTTCAGGCTATAACAAAACTAGTATTGGTCATTTAACACCAGCAGGAGTATTGATACTTACCCATAACAGACATTGTATAATAATACTCCACACCATATTTTACAGTTCTCTACCTTTACTGCAGGATGGACAGAGAGACAGACAGATAAAGAGAGTGATACGTTTCTAATCTAGGTTTTTAATAGGACAACAGAAGACGTTACAAAGGATTTCAATGGCCTCATTTAGGTGACAGTTAATAAAAGTTATCACAAGAACAACCAAGTGTTTGGATGTATTAAAATGTTTTATGCTGTTAAGAGCAGCTTCATAATTATCAGATACTGCATCAATGGCTATGGGCCTGCAGGCATCAGCAGCTAAATACTAATAGCAAACCTAGTGCACTCTAATATTCTCCAACTGTATTGAGTGAAATAAAGCCCATTATGTAATACATATGTAAACCAAGGTTTCGGATGTAAGGAATGTAAGTTTTAAAATTATATATCTGGATGTATCTCAAACATATATTGTCAAATGAAAAAATACCAATTTACCCTTTTAAAACAACTAGAAAGCACAGAGTGGATACACCAAAGCTGCACAATGTCTAATTAGCTATTTAAATGTTTTTCAATCTGCATCTGGCTGTACACCAGAATACACACAGGGAGAGACAATCATGAAACCATTTTTTTATTTAATAACCATGAGTAAATAGTGAAAATGTTCAAATATACCCCATCATTCAATCGTTCCTGATCTAATTTTTTTCCCCCTATTCCATATAAATCTCTTACCAGGTTTCAAATATAAATAAATAAACAATAAAGCAAATGAGTCAGTATGAAACTGAACCTCTTGGTAAATATGAGTATGAATTGTAGAATTAATCTGACTTGTAATAATGTCAAAACTGCAAACTGAGAACCACAACATCCGTGCTGGGTTTCACACTAAAGTCCTGCATTAAACCGTAAAGGTTGTGCAGGTTACAGGCTGACTACCTTATGTTTAGCTGATCTGCTGGCAGGGTTTGGAGAGGGACCCCGGTGCAGCGGAGGACAGGACAGTCTTGTAGTGTCTTTGATGAGGTGGAGTTGTCCTCCCTCAGAGACTCCATCAGGGCTGATGCATATGCTGAGGGAGATAAAAATATTTAGATCACATTCAGTGATATAATATTTAATACATGTGTAACATATGCTACATATGTTACCCCGGTTACACATGCACTGACCCAAATAATGAATTAGATTAAATGACTGAATGAAATTGCTAACTGGTTGATGACGGCTGGCTTCCACAGCTGTAGGTCTTCCACTCCCTCTTCTTCATGCCTGCATCCAAAGCCTCCCTGGACCGGTTTCAGAACAGAAACAATATGTTGAAAAGAAAATGCACAACAAACATCAGGATACAATTTTTACGAAACATGCTACGCATTAAAGAAATGGTTTGTTCCTTCTGGACACAACACTATTTAAAAAAGATGTGGGATATCAAAGTAACTGAAGGTGTTTACATGATCTTGAGTCATCATCAGATGCCGCTGAGCAATCAGCTGCCACACCTGCTATTTATTAGCTGTTTCCTGACACCTCTACCTGCTCCTCAGGATGGTTTCAGACTTACACAGAAAGCTTGAAACTGCAAATATGTGTCTGTCCTTTTTGAGAGTAACTCTTATTTTACGTAACAGTGCAACATCATCAAATACTGTTATGCTGGAGAATATGGTGAAGGTCAATCATTAATAATGTGCGATATGGAACAAATGCAGCTAACATTAGATATGAGAGGACCTCAGAGACACCACTGCTTATGCAGCATCTCCCAAAACCTTATATCACAGCTACATAACACCACCTGAGAATAAAAATGACAAATGTTTTAGCTGAGCAAACAGAAAGTCACCAAGCTGTGTAACTAGACACCAGGATCCAGTGTTAGATAACAGAAGTTAATAATTAAAATCATGCCCTGTCAAAACGGTAACCGCGTTTACAAAACAGGATGCTAACAGAGAACAGTTCATGTCTTCGTGGAGCTGAATCTCTGATCTCTGGTCGGCACGGTGCTGCTGCTGAAGATGGAGCCAATGAGGCAGCTGTGTTTACTGGAGGAACCGCACCAGCTATCAGCCTCACAAGGCCCTGGCTTCGACATCCCATCCTGAAAGGCATCATATCACAAATAACAAAACCCTCCTGTCTAAAATGAGCCCATCACAGAGGCAGCAGTGAAGTCCGTCTCTACTCCTACACAAGAACTAGCTGCTGCTTTTCCTGCTAGGAAAGTAGACTTCAGGTCCTGACAGGCTGGAATTTGTGCAACTTAAATGACAACCGCTCAGACTCATTAGCATTTAGTACTGCACAGTGTACTGCAGCTGGGACGTGGAGAGCGACTCCTTTATGTGACATAATATAATACCTTGTTGAAGAAACACTTTTCTGCCTTAATTTCTGCCTTTATGTCTTGTTAAACTAATAAAATTATACATTAACCTTTCACAGGATAATTTTCATGACACATAAACTGTAAATCCAGTAAAAATTCAACCTGCAAGCTGCTCTTTAAGTCCTTTACTTGTCTTTACAGGTCTAATTAGAGCCTACTGTATGTGCCCACACACTGTTCATTTAGTGGGTCATTCTGATTGTTTTCCTATTTATGTTCAACGAAAGTAGATGACAATGGAGTCTGCAAGCCTGAGTTAGATTCATCTCCCAGTTTTTGTGATTTTGTCACCAGTAGGAGAAAGGGACAGGGTTTTACCTGGAAGCCGCTATTGCCTTCCCTATTTTCTCAGTGAGATTCATAGCAATGAGGTCCCTCTTGAACACAGATATTTTGGGGGGCCAAAGTTAGAACAGTTATTTCACATGAGAGATTTCGATATTTGTGTTTTTGTCCTTGTTTTTTTTTTTCTCGCTGATTTGAAATGGGCAGGGCTCTGTTTGAAAAAAAAAAAAAAAAAAAAATTAATGTCATGTACTTCTGAGCATCAGTCAGAGTTGAGCAACATTTAACCAAACCACACCCACAGAGTCCTGATCAAGCAGATGAGACAGTTTTTGAGTGTTAAACTTTGATTGCTGTTCATTGAGTCGTTAATATTTAATGTTATGGAAAAAATACACAATATTTGAAACCATGTTTTCGGGGGTTTTAAGTGGATGCCATCACATGAGGCGTAATTTCCAGTGAGGATGGAGGGGGCACAGCCACTCACTTCTTTCACCTCTCTAGCAGTGTTGGGCAGTAACACATTGATGATATGATTATTTTTCAGCAATGAGTAATGTAAGGGATTACAATTTGAAATTCAGCAGTTTCTAATCCCAATTTCCGTTACTTTCCTTAATTTGGGGGTCAACATGTTTGTGTGTCTTAGTATGATAGCAGTTTGGTTGCTGTGCAAATTTAGTGGACAGACTGGTCCAGTACGTGCTAGCTTGGTGCAGGGACGAAAAGAGGTGAAATGTACTGTGGCACTGAGAGCTCAACAACTACTGCACCTTTAAGAAAACATGCAAGAAGAGAGAAATCAGAATGAGAAAACAACCAAATACACAAACATGCTGCAATTGCAGAGAGTACGTCCAAACACAATATCCCCAACTTCTGACACCAAACCCTTGGCCATCACCACACACACCTTACCTCTATTCATGTCTATTCATGACAAAACTGTATCAAGTCTGCAAACTGTATTGGTTCAGGCAAAAGAATTACAAAACCGTTTCTGTGTGTTTGTGTGTGTTTTCAACAAGAAAGCCAGAAATTGTGTTTGTACGACTCCTGCTCACATGGACTAACGCAGTTATATTCCTGAGTGTGTCTCCATCTCTTAGGGTCCTGCCTGCCTCGGTCATAAGGGGTTGTTAAAAAGAAACAGTGGCAATGTGACAGCACTACAGTGAAAACCAAATCGACTTTCTTTCGTTTTCTTTCTTTCTTCGTATTCTCCGCTCTCATTGAGTGCTCGGCTCCTAACAATGCCACATTTCCCCCGATGATCTCTCTCTGCAGGGAACCCACCCCCTTCTTCCTAATTTCCCTCCACCTAAACAGAAAAGAGCCCCGTTAAAGACGGCCATTAGTGCCAGGCCATTTTTTTGTTTTCTTACTCTCAGAAGAAAGAGGAAGCGTTATCTGTGGCGGACAAACTTAACCCAATTAAGATCTGGTGGGGCGTAGGGGCTTGGCTCGGGACACAGCTGGGGCTGCCAACAAGGCACCAAGCCAGCCAGTCAGCCAGACAACCAGCCAGGCAGGCAGGCAACAAGCCAGCCGCCCACTCAGTCAGTCAAATAGTCAGCCAGCCAGGAAACCAACCAGCTGCCTACTTAGTGCACCCACCAACCTGGCAGTCAGACAGCTAACCAGCCAGCAAACCAGTTAGCCAGGTGTTCTGTCAGGTAGCCAACCTATCAGCGAGCCTCTTCATCCTATAAAGTGATTTGGACTCTGTTTAAGAACTGCTCTTGTAGTCTTGCTGTTGTTGGCATTGTGAGGCTGATTTCAGCTATTTTGCAGTATGTATACACTGTGCAGTATGCGTTATGTGTCAGCACCAACCCCTTGCAGGTATAGGAGGCATTTATAAGGAAGTATGAGCATGCCAAAAGATAAAAAATATAATATTACTGGATATTATGATGTGATAATAATTATTACTTTGTTGAGAGGTTCATATCCATCAATAAAACCTCCATTCCCTGGGCCCCTAACAGAAAGCTAAAGTCATCAATAATAAAAACATAGAACAGTTACCCAAACAACAGGTTTAGATTTTTTCAAGGCTTAATACTCACATGCCATATATACATTGAAAGAGTTAATGGTGGCTATAATCATCTCTTGTACATGCCACTACTAGGATGTATCCTTCCATCAATGCTCAGCAAGGAAACACTGTCGGAAAAACAGAGATAGAATTTCGTACTAAAAAGCTAACTCAGACTGCTGAAGCCTTTATGTAGCTTCACCTGAACTTTAGAATGCATTTTTGCACAGAACGTGAACTGTGGATGATTTTTCATTTTTCAGACTGAAAACAGCTCCGCATTAAAAAATCGCAAGGGGTTATATGGGGGCATGTTGTTTCAAGTACCAGTGAGCTGATGAAATACAACCCAAGAGGGTTGAAAAGTTTGAAAGTTTACTAGACATCGAAACACTGTGCTACAGTTTATCCCAAGTCGGATGTCCAAATTGTTGACTGAAGTGAATTGCAGCAAAAGTTCATCCATGTGCTAACACAGTCGCCTCATTGAAATGAATGAGGGGCTACATTTTTTTCACAGTATGTTGTTATCTGCCTTAGCCGGTGTTCAGACAAAAAACAGCCCTGCATCACAGCACAGCACACTTATTAGAGGGCCTGAATTTAGTGATTGAGACCATAATGACTTGTTGAAAAAAATTATTGACATAATATTTCTAGAGAGAAGTTGACGCTTTTTGATTAGGAGTCAGTTGGAGTCAGAGAGCTAGCATCTAGTGGCTGTCGGTGTCATTGCGCTTTAAGGTACTTCATCCTCAAGCCGTGGTAGTTTCTGCTTGGTTTAAAGGCTTATGAGATGCCAGAATGCTGCACAGTGTTGACCAAGAGGAATGATTACAGCAACCAATAATGCTTTCAACATACATATGGCATGACAGTGTTTTATTAAGATAGACTTGAAAAAATCCAAACCTGTCTTTTCATTAATAGTGGGCTGAGTATTGAGTCCCCAATGTGAAATATTCCTGCCTCTGGTAGCCCTAAATGTTAACACATCTCTTTAAATCTAGCAATTTAGAGCAGATTAGAGGCTCAGAGGGTCAAGGTGAATTTTATGTGCTATTTGTTTACCACATGAAAATTATCTTGTAACTTCTGTGTGTCTGTCTGTCATGCGATAGATGCAATGCAACGGTGCCATTTCTCAAACAGAGCATTTGCAATTAACCGAAGGACAAAAGACCCCTTGTCATATGCAAATGTGGATTGAGACTGAGACATCATCACCGCATACATGTGAGCATACAACCCACACACACACACACACCCACGCACACACAGCAGCATATTTCAAAATCATCAAACCTTTTCTTCCCCTAGTGCCACACCTCACACTGGCACACACACAAACACGCTCACCCCATGATCCGTATGCAAGTGCCAGATACACACTCCAACAGCCAAACATGTTGATAATTAGAGCCTTGTTATTGGAAGGTGTTATCACAACAATTAACACCCTATGCATGTCTGTGTGTGCGGTGACGGTGATGGGAGGGAAGGTGGTGGTTGTTATGGGTGTGTGTGTACAAGCCTTCACGTGATGCCGGGTAGCGAGGAAGTGTGTGTGTGCATACCATTAATTCTACCACACAGGCCCCAACACACACGCTCACACACACGCAGAGAGGGCTTGATGTAACAATGAAACAGTTCCCCATTTGCTGAAGTTCCTGTGAATTCTGACACAACGGCAGCAGGAATAGTTGGAGTGATAGATTCTGATTGATATCCAGTGGGGAGCAGAGAGAGGGGAGGAGGTGGGACTGGTGGAGGAGGTGCGGAGGAGAGGAGGAGATGAGTAGGTAAAAGGAGAGAAGACGACAGGGGAGGCAGGGGAGCGGGAGACGAAAGAGGAAAGTTGAAGGGGTGTAGCCAGACTGTGCAGAAAATGATGGAGGAGGAGGAGGAGAGAGTTTGTCTAATTGCATATTTTTAATCACATATTTGCACTCTTTTCTTCTTTTTATCCTGTCTCATGCTGTACGTGTTTCTGCTTTAATGACTTGAGCCTTGTGACAAAGACAATGCAAATGACAAATAAATGACTTGACTCAGGAGGCGAGGAGGTGGAGGAGGAATGACAGTGGGATGAGGGGAAACAGGAGGAGCAGTGTAGACAGGATGGGGAGGTAGAGGAGGATAATGTGTGTGTGTGTGAGGGGGGGGGGGATTTTTTTGTATCCAAAACCAATGTCTTACATGCTTTTTATGAAGCTAAATGGAGTTTTTTTGTCTTGTTTTTTTTTACTTTTTCGTGCAAGCTTTTTGATTCATCCAAGCAAAATTCCTATTTGAGACTGCAAGATTTATCTTTCTGACTTGCTTTTTTTTTAAAGCTTGTACATCTGTCCATCTGATCGTCTGCGTGCTTGGTGTTCAACATCTTAAAGCTCTGTGAGACAAATCAAGTGTGAATAGATTCAGTAAGTTATTTCCTTATAGTGTTAAATGTCACTGGTGTGTTTATAATCATCTTGAGATATTTATAGATAGATTATAAATAGATTTTTTATATGGAAGAAAAAAAATCACTGTCACTCATTCTTGCTGTCACAAGGTTTTCTTTGGTAGACGTCCATTCAAGTGAGCACTGAAAGTGAATCTGTGAAATTTTAGTAATTGGTTCAAAGTCTTTTATATTGGTAATGAAAACACATAAATACATTCATTCCTGAATGTGCAAATAAATTGGAAAAACCCCAATGATCTGAATATATCAGCTTATAGCTGAATATTATCAGTATGATACATATTTTCAAACAAAGAAATTGTTGGCCTCTTATTAAAAATGACAAAATTGCATTTACCTATCCAATGTTGCTTTGCTATTTGGGACAAATAGCAATGCGTGCATGAGGAAACTGATTTAAAATAACTTCACATGTAGCAAATGCATGTAGAAACTGCCCCATTTAATGTTAAAGAGTAAAACTTAGTATGCTGGTATTGACCTTTAAAGAATTTTTTAAAATTTGAGTTGGTAAACCTACATGTGAAGTGATAATAGAGAGCAGAATCACTTGGCCTGGTATTACCATGATTTCTTTTGAGTTAGCAGCATTATGGTTTAATTAACAAAAAGTTGTATGTTTTTCATCAAATAACATCATTATGTAAACTAAATGTTAATTCAATATAGCTGTTAATGTGAGGTATTTTCATGTGAAGAACCAAGTCTTAATTTATTGTAAAGTGTCTGTTGCATCATTCAGGTCAAGTAAACCCAGTAGGTGTATATTATACTAATATATATTAATATTCTATTCTCATTTCCATTATTAGGTCACACAATTACATTTTCCTTGTATACACATTAACAACAAGGTGCAACAGCGTGTTTGTGTGTTTCTAATGTAGCTAATGAGGTGGCAACAAAAAGGAAGCCATAAGAAAACCTGACAAAAGGAAAATAATAGACATTTTATTCCTGAATTCAAATAATGTGAACATGTTGTGATTTCAAAGCAGCCAAAACTGGACACTTTCCAGCTTTGCCTGGTAGAATTAGCAATGATCAGTGTCATTTCAGTGCTGACACATACTTATGTTTTGACAACAAATATATTTGTTGTCAAAACATAAGAGATTTATATATATTATATATAGAGTTTTATGACTAAAACTGTGCGTACACACAAAGCCAGAACTATGCATACGGATTATTTTAATCAGAATTATGAAACCCTGCGCACACATGGTTCTGCTTTATAAATCTCAGTCATTGTGGAACTGGGCGCACGTGCACGAGAATCATTTCTACAATTTCCCACAATTACACATAAATGGATGAAGACACGTCCTGAACCAGCTGTTTTCATATCAGTCACCTGTCAATGAAACAAACGGGAAAGAAGAAGTGCAGTTTACCAGTCCGCCAGAATAAAACGTTGGCACAACAGCAGAACAGCTGTTATTACGCGCGACCGTTACGCACGGCTGTACGGCTCTTTATACCGTCCTTATTAGTCATTCGTGACATGGACTGTAAACCATCATCAGCAATGATGAGCATTTTGTGGCTCTCATATCTAAACAGACTTTACAAGGTGTGACACAACCGCAAAATAAAATGTTGACTCCTGTGTAAATTAAAAGAAAGATAAAATTAATGACAAGAAAGTAATTAATCAATGTTACGTTTATAAATGCACCTTTGATTGGCATTTGACAGATCTCTGTGTGACCTCAAAAATAAATAAATGACACAATCAGTGTATCTGGTTATCAACCTTAACAATGTTTTACTAAAAGATCCCGTCTCTCAATTTATATTTTATCTCCAGCTCATAATATCACCCTCAGATCGCTTTAGAAAAACATGTGTACGTTTGGTCTGAAGAATGCGTGAGGTGAGCATATTCTCACCGCACAGTCTGTGTTTATAAATACCCGTTTATGCGCGGGAAATGGCGTATGCGTGGATGTTGTGCGTACTCATCATTTATGCATCTGGCCCCAGCAATAAATGCTATAGGATGAAGCTTCCTAAGGAAAATGTTTGTGAAAAAAACTCCTTCCTGATGATGTTGTGAAGGGTCGTGATTCGGTCAAAGTTAAACTTGTAAAACACACACACACACACACACACACACACACACACACACACACACACACACACTAGTGCTCAGCAAATGAAACCAACAGAAATCCTCTCTGGCAGACATTCTTGTATAAGGCAAGAAAAATACTTCAGTTACATAGTTAACATGAATTTAAGATACTTGAACACCAACAGTATGCTGATGTTTTTCTACACACAAACAACTCTCTCTCTCACACACACACACACACACACACACACACACACACACAGCGTCCAATCAGTGTGTGTGTGTGTGTGTGTGTGTGTGTGTAGGCTGGTGTAATGAGGTGGAGACGGTTGTCCATTACTTCCTGAGTTGATGGGCTCCTCGCAGCAGTCCACCCACAGCTGGAAGACAAGAGGAGGAGGTGGCACAAACAAGGAATAGGAATACCAGATACATACAGACATATTGGCTTTTCCACTCTCATTTAATAATATTAATAATAGTAACTTCATGTATACAGCACTTATTATAGTAAACATTATTAATTGCTTTATAGGAAAACAAAAACATGTTAAAACAGTAACAATGACAGGAAAAATAACTTACCTGGATAAAAATGTACAGTAAAAATGTGGATTCATGCAGTTTAGAGACCCTAATGGAAATTGTCTGATCCTGCTGTTAAAATTACTTGACTCAGAGAGGGTTCAAAGAGCTGGTCTTTCCCACTTTTGTTTTTAAAATGAATAGAAGTCTGTCTTTATAATCGACTCTAAACTACTGGAAGGATTGGCCAACTCTGAACAAAATATAATTTGATTGATTTTGATTGGTGCATTTTGTAAATGGAGAGAGGTAAACTGCAACTTAAAAAAAAAAAAACAACACACAGACGTTTTTATGCAGATTTAAATAAACTTTCATTTTCTGTATTTACATGATTTAACAAATTATTGTCTGATAAAGATGTTCTTCAGTTACCTGGAAACTCAGTGGTGTTGAACAACGTTATATGTTAACATCTGGAAGGAACTAATGAGTTCTTAATGTGTTAATCTACAGCTGATTCACAATTTCCCTATCTCTCTCCTTCTCTCTCCCTCGCTCTCTCTCTCAAACACACACACACACACACACACACATTAGAAGAACAGTAAAATGCTAACAGGAAATGCATGGATGCCAGAGGTTTTACTTGTTTCCTGGACAGGGATTTGGAGACTTGTTTTGCCTACATTATACTATATGGCATATTTTGCATGTTGCATGCTTATGGTTCTTTACAGTCTTTCACACTATCCCACTATGCAGCCTGCTAACATCACATATCAGATGATCCATGTAAAATAAACTCAACATACACAAGAATTACAGAATGAGCATTTTGTAGTGGTGATGCTTTTCTCCTGTAGAATTCAGAAACCAATTTTATCACGCACAACACACCCAAAGTTGCATAAGCTAAATAAGCCTTGTAATAATTTTAAAAAATGGGATAATTTTGCATCAGATTTATGCCCACCAAGATTCACACAGTGTAAATATCTCACATGTATTTCAATAATGATACATTATCCTTTTAATATCTCAAAATTGTGTCTATACAGAGAGATTCCTCTTCAGTGTGAACAGCTGTAATGAGGACATACATCAGGTTAAATCTGCAAGTGTGTCTGAAACACATTTATATCCACTAAAACACATTGTACATGAATGCTATGCACATGTATTAGCACAATGTACAACTGTAAATATTGTATTCAAAGATGTGTAGCACTGTTAAACAAATAATCCTGTTTTTAAAGTAAAAATAAAAGTAGCATGACAGACTGAGGACTTGAGAAAGAATGAACTTTTTTATTTTTCATGTCTACAGTTGAAATTCCGTCCTAGTGGTGTGTGAAGTAGAAGAGAAGGTGTACATTGCCATCTAGAGACTAACAGGTGTAACTTCATCACAGGTGTTTTCACTGCACATGTTGCACACTCTGCTGTAACACGATCTTTCAGTCAGGGCCAGCATAGAGGGAGGTCGTGTGTGTCTCTGTGTTTGTTAGCCCAAACTCACAGAACAGTGTTTATATGCTTTACCACTGTGTTCTTGTGCAGAACCAACTCTTTCAGTCTCCTATTATGTTTGTTGCGCATGTTGAGGTGGGACAACATACCTTTTGCATAGCAGACATTTTCACTTGACGTAACAGGAAAAGCATGGGTGTTACCAATAACATTGGCAATTGTTCTGTCCCATTTAGGTTTCCCAGTGAGCCATGACAGTGGGACAGTGAGCACAACAACAGGGACCTGAGAGCTGCACACATAGGCTTAAATAGAAAATAGTAGCCATGATTCATGTTATTAATTACATGTGATTTTACCGGTATGACACGTTAAAATGTCTGCCAAGAAAATGGGCGGTAAGCCTTTTACAGGACTGTCACAGTAGGAAAAAAAAAAAGAATGATGGCTGAATTCCATTTAGCTGCGTCAGTTCTAGTATTGTGCACTCACTGTCACATCATTAACGTCATTAGTGACAATGACATTACAATGACGTGCTTTTCCTGCGATGACAAGTCAAAATGTCTTTCTGTGACAACAGCCTATTTACATTTGTCGGTTTTATTGACATAGGAGCTGATGACATCCCATAATTCCCAATGTAACTCCAACCACCTTTAACCTGTGCAGTGGTTAAATGCCAAAATGAATTTTTGAATACTGAATGAGTCATTAGCAAGAACCTGTGATGCCAAATAAATATTTACAAATGTATCTAAATCTTATGCCTCATTTAGGCTGACAGGTGTCTTCACTTGTTTTTCCTAATTAGACCTCTTCTCAGGACTTCACAACCTTTACAGGTACAACTTTGTCGTTCTTGTTACTACTTGATATGTAGTGACCTCACATCATTCCAGTGTTGCTCCACCCATCTTCAACCTGAAATGAAATCTAATCAAGCAAGCAAAACTGGTGTGCAGGGACTTAAGTACATAAATAAAATAAAGAATAATTGACCTCCCGCCCTTTGGATTTTCCCACTCTCCCAGTCACCTGAACTATACACCTGTCTCTCATCTATAATCAGCCACACTCAGTGTACATGATATACTCACCCACACTGCTTTCTCCCAGAGTTGCTAATGTTGGCTCTAACTGCTGCATCTACTAAATATTGATTTGAAGGTTGATCAATCTGGTTTTAACGTAATTTATATCAATTTATACAGATTTTTCAGATTAACATCAGTCTTTCTTGCTTCGTGCTAAAAAAACATTTACATCCACTGTTCAGTGCTACAAAACAATACATGAAGCAGTCAGTATTCACAAGTCAGGTAGTCATTTTTATTTCCTGTGGTTAATTCTCTCTTGAACAGAAGAAAAAACATTCAAACGCTCATCAAAACATAACAAAATATTTAAAACATTTGTAGGCGTTTTCTTTGAAAATATTGTCAAGATTCTCCCTCCATACCTGTTGGACACTGCTGCACATCAGAGAAAACATTCGACAAATCCACAGCGAAAAGTTGTTGAACATTTACAATTTATAAACTGTATATTTCTTTTTTAAAAAAGGGTTAGGGTTAGGACATTATCTACAAAACAGGAAATGTGTAAAAGAAAAATTTCTTCTTACAAATGGCATGTTGCTGGTGTGTAATCCGTGATCTGTAATGCTTCCCAAACTGTCTCACAGCATTAAGTAACATCCTGAAATCACTTAGCAGCACATTTAAGAATTTCAAGAGGATTTCTCACAACCGAGTACACTGGGTAATCTGGGAAATATGAGCATATCTTTACAACTGACTCGCTGCATTGTCTGTACTCCACAAATGCCACACCAAACATTGCAAAGGATTATTAACAAGCAAACCAGAGCATTCTACAATTCCTAGCACTGAGTATTCAAAAGTTCCGGAAAACAAAACAGAACATTTAATAAGCTTTGTAACAAGAAAAATGATAAAAACTGTTTATGCTTTAAACCTGCGAGTTTTTCCCTGAATTACAATACATTAGTGTGAATGTGATTATCTCGTTACATGACAACAGGAAACATCCATGAAGAAATTCTCACTGACTCCGCTCAAGATGAACGAGGATGACTGCATGAGAGAAATTTCAACTGAGAACTTGAAGTAAAAGGCTGAAAAGCAGTGATTTTAATGACAATGCACTCTGCTTAGCAGGACGTTTTACAGAGCTTTCCTTTACGTGCTGTACTGACGGCAGTTGTCAAAATTAGACACCTTGCTGTGAAGAAAAGCTCACTTAGATTTTGCATAATTTGCTGACAAGAAAAATATGTTAAGAGATTCATATCCCTTTAGGTTATGCTGGCGAGCCTTTCAAGCTGCCTTCATTGCTTTTTAACAATTTATTTATTGAATTTTTCTCAAACACAGAACAGTCTACAGGAGAAAACACAGAATTGAAATATCAAAGATAAAATAATAAAGTAATAATCCCACAAGACCAGTCCCCCCCACCCCCAGACAAGGGCAAAGCAATGGTATGGGGGGTTGGGGGTCAGGGTACATTTGGTGAAATAAACATAAAATTTACACACATTAGTACATATAAATTCAACTATACACATCTACACAGATGCACGTGTGCATATGTCAAACATATCTCATCATCGACCAACAACAGACTGTGAAATATTTCCCATGTAGCTTCTAAAAGCAGACCAGCATTTAACAGATGTGTGGTTTTCCTTTGTGATTGAACGTCATTTTTTCTGATGTCATGTACGAGGAAATTTCTTTAAGCTACATATGGACAAGGGATGGGGGATCTGCACTTTGCCATAACAAAGCAAAACATTTATTACCAGCAATCATGGCCAGTTCGATAAACTGCACCTTGTTTCTTTTGTTAAGAGGGATGTCAGATATGTCACCTAGTAAGGCTAGTTTAGGTGAACAGGGGATCTAAAACTCAACAATCTCTTTAAGAATCTCCAATATTGAACCCCGATAATGTTTTAATTTATTACATTTCCAGAACATGTGAATAAGGTTACCTGTCTCTGTTTTGCATGTTGGCAAAGATCTGAAGTTGATTAATTTATCCTATGGAGTCTTTCTGGTGTAAAATAGGTTATGTGGATAATGTTGAACTGCAAAAGCTTATGGTGGCTGTTATATGAAAAGTGTAGTGCCTCCTCACATATTAATTCCCATTTACTGTCTTCAAAAGGACAGTCCAGGTCTTGCTCCCATTTGGCCCTAGTGTTTAGGGGTTCAGTCTCTATGAAGGCCAAACTTCTGTTATAATTTAACGACAAAATGCCTCTGGGGTGTTTGATATCTTTTAGAATTTCATCAATTGGGAGGGGCTTTAGAGGAGTGGAGTTTCCTCTCTTAAATGTACTGCCTGACCTGTAAATATTATAAGAGATGAGTAGTTGAGAGGTGGAAGGCTCTACATAACTGTTCAAATGACAGTAGGTATGTTATTCTTGTAAAGGTCCCCAAAGTTCTTAATTCCCTGATCATGCCACATCTTGGTTATGTCATCTCTGAGTACATTTGATAAAGCAGAGTTGGTGTGGAAGGGAATATTACTGTGAACTACTGTGAAGTACAATAACACTATAAATATGTGTCTGAATGGCAGACCAGATTCTGGATGTATGTTTAATAAATGGATTATCAGTACCATTCTTCAGAGTATAGTATGACTTAATAAAAGGAATGCTGGCCAGTGGCACAGCTGATGTGTGGCACTGCTCTCTTTGTTTGCAAGCAGGGGAGTTAACTCGCTCTGTCTGCCAGAGCCATATTACTCTGGACTGAGCAGCCCAGTAATACAACTGAAATCAAGGAGCTTCAATCCTCCACACTGAGGGGTATTGTAAAGGGTTTTGATTTTAAATCTAGGAACTTTCCTCCTCTAGATGAATGTAGATGCCATCCTTTGCAGTTTCTTGAAGAAATTCTTATGTATAGATATGGGGAGGGTTTGAAAAAAGTAAAGAAATTTTGGTAGGACAGTGATTTTAATACAGTTCACTCACCCAATCAAAGAAATTGGCAACTGCATCCATCTATCCACGTCCTTGTCCACCTTTTTAAGCAATAAGTCATGATTTAGTGAGAATATTTTGTCTAGTTGATTAGGAATCTTTAAACCTAAATATGTTATGAAATGAGTATTCCACTGAAAAAGGGAAAATTGTTCCTTGAAATCTTTTCAGCTAGAAAAATTTCTTTGTACATTAACCTTTTACCCAGAAATCACATTATACTTTGACAAGAGGTCCATAAGGGCAGGCACGAGTGACTAAGTTGGTAAGAAACAAAATAATGTCATCTGCATACAAAGAGATGACATGGTTCTCACCCCCCACTTTGACCCCAGAGATAGAATTATGTGACCTTACTGCAGTGGCCGGGGGTTGCCTCCTTTGCTTTGATGAAACACAATATGGTCCGTTTTTATTCTGGATGACCAAACAAAGCCTACAAAAAAGTCAAAATGCTGTCAGAGGGACTATGCTTTCACTGCCAAGGTGCTGTACTGCATATTGTCACCAAGTTCACTTGACAACGCATCAAAAGCATTCTCAGGAAAAACACTGTTAGTGTGTTTACTAAGACAACACACCTGAAGTGAAGTAATAAATTATGAAGATTTGTTGACTTGTCGTGAAAAGGAGCCAAAAGTTGTGCACCTAAGACAAAAATAAATAAAAATAAAATTCAAACCCAGAGATCAGCTTGTAATGTCTTTCATCAGTTGTTGAAATTGTCTCAAGAACCTTTGAGAAGTGCTTTTAAGTACTGTCTTGAAACACTGTCCACAGCAAGTAAGCTACTGAGACCTCTTCAGTATTTTCAAGAGACAAGTAAAAGTCTTATTACCTTCATGTGACCACCAATACCTCTCACCTTTTGTTTCCTTCCATATGAACCAGCTGCCCACTGGTGGCAAGGGTTTTTGTGCATTCAGCTAAACAAGTTAGATGTTAAGTGTTTATCCTGTATAGCTTGTCAATGTGACCCCGACCAAAATTGTTTTTTTTTTGTTTTGTTTGTTTGTTTTTTTTTAATGGGATGCCTCTGGATGAGACCAGTGCACTATACACAGAAAAAATTAACCATGATGACAGAAGGATCTTCAAAAAAAATACATGACGAGTCACTAGAATACTGCCATTCTCTGTCAATCCATCCACAATAATAAACCTCAGATAATAATATCTGACATGACCCATCTTTTCCATCCAACGGAAACTGATTTACTACTTTTATTTAAAAAAGGTCAAATTGCCCAAACAGGAATCCTACGCAGTGGCCAGGAGTCTTTTGCTCAAGAGTACAGTGCTGGCACTGGTAGCCTGTGTGTGTGTGTGTGTGTGTATATCTTAGTCTTTTCTTAGTGTCGGGGGCCACTCGGTCGTGGAAGAGGGCCACCTGAGCAGAAAGAGAGCGGGGAGGGGAGAGGAGAAGAGGGAAAAAAAAGACAAAAGAATGTTATACAACAAGGTTAAATTAAATTGTATTGTTTGTTTATATCTAAGTGCTCTGTTTTAATTCAATGTTTCTATATACAAATTCAGAATTACAATCTTTGAGAGCCATATACATTTAATAAAAAGGACTGAAATTGTCAAGACAAAGGTGAAGAAAAAAATGATTATGATATTATATGCACCTGGCGCAGATAAAAGTGGAGGGCGAGAACTCTTCAGAGAGGGAGGGGCTCCTCTAGTCCCATGGGGGCCCCTGGGGCTTGGGTGGTATGGAGGCGCATGGTGGAGAAGGGGCCCACGAGGCAAGCCAGGGGCGCCGTAAGGACTGTGTGAGGAAGGTGGGCCCCGTGACGATGGGGGCCCTAGTGATGGACCAGGAGGCCGATGCAAGGACAGCAATGGGGGAGGTTTTGTTTTGGGATACGAACCTAAAAAAAAAAAAAAAAAAAAGTGACACAAAACAGATCTGGGTGAAAAACATTACTCTTTTACTTAGAGGACATCATGATGAGATGGAACCATTCCATGTCAACATCAACACCTCAAGTGTGCCTGAATACAAAATTAACATCATTTTCTCTTAAAACAAGGAGGACAAAGTTTGAATTTTTAAAAATGTGGTAGCAGGGTATATGGTTTTTACACCCTTGAAATGAACACAAATTTAAAAATACCCTTTAAAAAGTCAAGTAAGTAGTCAAGTCTGCAGTCTAACCTGGTGAAGGCAAAAGAGGAACAGGTGGAGGTGGTGAGTGGTTCCCCATGGGTCCCCCTGCTCCGGTTGCAGGCTGGGGCTGAGGGGGCCCGGGTGGAGTAGGGAGCAGAGGAGGTGGTTTCCCCAGTCCTGGAGGTAACATGTTCCCCCTCTCCCCCTCAGTGTTGGAGGCTGGAGAGAGAGGAAGAACCACAGTAGACAGGAAAGGCATGACCCAAAGAGAAGGAAAGAACAGGGGACGATAAGGAGTTAAAGGTCCAATCGGTAATATTGACACAGCACCAGTCCTAGATAGTGTAGGTACTACAGCGTGATGAGTGTCCTACCTTGTGCATGCACCTGCCGGGAACGGACGTACTCTGAGATGGTTTCCAGCTCCTCGGGGTAAAGATGCACCCCCTCGGTCAACAGCATGAGGAGCTGACGGGTTTCGGAAGGAACACTGTGGCGCTCAATCTTTTCTCGATCCAGAAAATCATCCAGCAGCTGTGATGCCTGTGCTGCGATGTCTGCGGGATCCCTTGACGGGCGTTCTTTGACGAGTCCACGACTGTACTCTGCTGCAACAAAGTCCATGGCCTGGTCTTTGGGCATGTTGCGATGGACTGGGGGCGAAATGGGAGAGTTAGAGTTGTGGTGTCAAGGGACTGGAGGGGGAGAAAGTAAAATAAAATGAGCCAAAGCCGTAGAAATTTGCAGTAAAAATGAATTGGGTTCTTAAAGACTATTTGTGTCATGCTGATATTTGGTACTTCGGTAGGTAGTACTTTTGAGAAGGTATTTTGAGTATGAGTTGTGGTTTGTTGGAAAAAGAGGGGCGATGAGTGGCATGCAGTTTGGATAGAGGTGTGCGTTTATCAGTAACTTAAAAATGTGTTGCATTATGTTGATGGACATATTTTATGAGCAATGATTTAACTTTAGATGATTTGATCTGTATTTATTTCTGGTGCAATGAATAATTTCATTTTTTAATATTAGCTTTAAAGACATACATTGATTAATTTTATTCTGGTGGTGTAGACCAAAAAGTGTATTTTTAGGGCATCTTTTGCTTTTCATGTTTCTGTTGTGAGCTACACAGTGTAACATCATTGAAAAATTACATCACTCTGCACAGTTTTGATGTTCTTATTTTATATTGTGTAGATTTGACATTTGAATTATGCAGATTTGTCTGTGCATGCTGTGCTATTTTAAAAAAAAAGATCAGTTTTTGTGGGGTATCTTAAATCAGACAGGTTGCTTAATGATTTCTGCACACTCAGTGCAGAAATTCAGAAATTGTTTTTATTATAAATATAGAAAAAAGCACAGGGGAAATATAGTTCTGCACGCTATTTGTCGATTTTTTGATCAGTTGTATGAAGATCAGGTTGTAGATATAGTGAATTGTTCTAGTATTCCAAACTGAGTCAAATCAAAAAACTAGGATTTATTTCAACATGGGTTTAAATTTTGTACCTCGGGCCATCAGTTCTATTGGTTATGAAAACATCTCAAGTCTTTACTCAACTGTATTTCAATATGAAACATGACATTTAGGATAACTGGTCTTGATAAAAATCACTGTCTGATCGACTGGTGACCACTAGTAATTCCTGATTTCACAAAAAGACATGAATGTGCCCTTCTATGGCAAATACGGAAGCTTGAACCAGGAAGCCTTATTTTCTCTTCCAATTAAGTTTGACCTGGTGGGTCATTTAGAACTTATCTAGCCATTTGTATTTCTTGCCCCATTGTAGCCGTAGTTCTGAGATCTCAGCAATTACTATGGTGAGTACAGTGTTATCATAACTGGTAAAACCAATGGCATGAGCAACAAAAAAAACCCTAAGTTGTAACAAAATTTATTTTTCTTTTTACACACTAATTTGGCTACTTTTAGATTTTATTCAGTTGTTTTATTCAGTGTTCAAGTGTATACCAGTAGCAGCTAGTGGAGGATCTGCTGACTGCCACTGATGTATAAACTGAATGAATATTGTGTAGGTTTGTTACAACTGCTGAGTGCAGAATTAAAGCATTTGAAGTGTGCATGTTGGGGTATTTAATGGAAGTATGTCTTGTTTTTATTTCATTTTGGATGTTGGTAGATTTTAAAAATGAACATCGTCACTACACCATCAGTAGAAGTGAGCCTAGAAAAGGGATGGAGGGTTTTAACTGCGGTGGTTTGGCTAAGTTTGAAGGAATGAGGGGTAGGGACTTACTTTTGAGGGATTCTGAGAATATGATAACAGTGCAGGAGGACAGAGCTACGTTTGTGTGCTCCACCAGAATACATAACGGGGAGCCGTCTGCTCGCACATCCTGCAGGGCCCGGGTCAGGCCTGACTCCGCCTGAAGGTAGAGCATTTCCACTGATAGGCCACGCTCCTGCAAGCACTGGCCTAGCGATTTGGGGTAATCCCTTTGAGAGGAAGAGAAACACTTTGTTAACGTGACATCTCTATATTAGGTGACTCAGCTGGCAGAAAGATAAACCGAAATCAAATCTCTGAGAATGTAAGAGAGTGTATGCACCTTAATTGGCAAGGAGTCGTAAGTGTTGCATGTGTTTAGGTTATAAATAAGGTAAAACAGAGAGTCGTATTCCTCTGGTGAAGCTGTGTAAGTTTTTCAAAGAATTGTCGTCCTGTCAAAGGAAAACACCAAAAAACTTAACACTGTTATAAACAGCTGTTGGCAGTGTGCACTTTTGAGTCTTCAACCACTGGAGTTGGTGCCAGGCTGGTATTTGGAGGTTCCAATAGCAATGGCAACATGTTGCGCCTCTAGTGTTTGAGTCTGTATGTGTGAACGGGCAGTAAAGCGTCAATGGTAAATGTTGCGTTTTTTAATATTTTTATATCAGTCCCATGACTGAGCAGGAGCTTTTTCCTAGACTTACACCTTGCTCCAACATTCAGCAATCACACAGGAAAAAAACTTTTTTAGAGTCAAAGATACTAATTCTGGCAAAAAATAGGAAGTCATCCACTAACTAGAAGTAGGCAAACCTATATGAGGAGTAGTGTGGCTAAATAAAAAGCCCCGTTTGCCACTACCACAGTTAGCAGTTTGTCTGTCCGCAGTGGCCAATGTAGGCAAGCATAGCTGCAAGTGATAGCCATATTGTACCGAAAATGTACTACCAATAAAATGACAAAAGGACAATTTTCTTTTGTTGAAAGAGTGGTTAAAGAAGTTTGCCTAGACCTTTTTTTCCACAGCAAAACTGAGTCACCATTTAAATCTATGTGATATTCAAACTAGGTTTTCAGAAGGAGTATTCCATAACATCTGCAATATACATTTGACATTGACGTTGCAACTACAATTGCAGACCATGGTACACAACAGTGAGTATAAGTCATTAGCTACTCATGAGTTACTATGCTGAAAAGTTTCTTTTGAATGAATGTATTGTGCAAAAATGAGTGCCGTTTATACTACGTATTAATGTCGGTCATGCTGTTATATCTATATTCTAAATCCCAACTAAACAGCTGAGAACAAGTACATAGCAATAAGATGGGACCAAGCAGTTTTTCTTGCACAGCTGAAGAAGACTTAAAAAAAAGAAAAAAATGAAACATTTACCTAATATGTACACCTATATTGTTGAATTTACCACAAACGTTGCCTGTATTTATAATCCCAGTGGATAGAGCCCTGTGACATACACAATTTCTGACCTAAAGAATAAAATAAATAGTCTATAAGCATGCTCTGGCACTGATAAGTTACATCCATTTTGTTTAGATAATAAATGCTTGGTTGCATGCTAATAACAAGCACTGGCCCGTGCACTAGGTAACATAAATAGTAGTTTAGTAGCAAACGTTAACGCTTTTGTCACTTCAGTGTTAGTCTACTGGTTAGTTAGCTACTGACCAGAAAGTTAACATAAATGCAGACACAGATGCTGTATTTGTCAAACTTCATGGTTGCCATTTTTGTACGAGTACGTCGTGCATTAATTACTTTTTGAGGTTGCATTGTGTAGTGAGTGTAAATGTTTTATGTATTTATACTATTACTTTTAACATATGATGACGCAGTATCAACATTACAGAGCAGTCTTTGTAAACAATTGTAATCAAATTAGGTGAGGGCAGATCGATTTAATGGTGTCGATTTATGAGGCGAATACAGCATCCACTGCTCAACCATTAGCAAAATGTTGAGAAAGACAACAGTGAATAAGACAGTAACAACACTGAGCCACTGGTTTAGATATGTAGACGACACATGGGTCAAAATTAAAACCCAGGAGGTACAAGCCTTCACAGAACACATTAACTAAGTGGACAGTAACATCAAGTTCACACGAGAGGATGTCAGGAACAACAGCTTGGCCTTTTTAGACTGTGCTGTAAATAATGAAGAGGACAGGAGCTTCCACATTGGAGTATACAGGAAACCCGCACACACAGACCAATACTTACTGTTTGACTGTCACCACTAGGGGTGCGACGGGTCACAAAAGTCACGGTTCGGATCGGGTCACGGATCGGATCATTTTTCAGATCAGCAAAACAAAAAAAAAAAAAAAAGGGGGGGGGTGGGACAAAACTTTGTATTCCATATATTCTGTAAAACACTTACAGCATGGAACTTTTGCCCATGGTCTTAGATGAAAACAACATTCAAGATGTCCAATATTTAAATAAAATATTAAAAAAAAGCTAAATTGGTAAATTAAATTACAATATGAAGCATGATACCTTCTTCCTTTAAACATGGTAACATTAGTGATTGAAACAACAGCCTGTGTCCACATCATCAAAACTTCATAACTTACAAACATGAACACACATCTTGTACTGCAGTTTAGTTTGTTCAATGAGCCACCAAACAAACATTAACCGGGGAAAATTGCACCGCTAACATCAGTTAGCAGCTACGTAGCTAATTAGCTGCTCAGCTGCAGCACATTAAACAGTGTGTAAACAAAGCTGCAGATGTCACTATGGACCTGTTAAATGCTGGTTTGGTTGTTGCTCTTCAAAATCCCTGTCAGCGACGCGCTGTCTGTCTATGACTTGTACTTACAGCAGTTTGTTTACTTTATTTTAAATGAGATATTAAATTTTGCAATTAATCCGCGGTTCACATGCGTGCCGAACCATGGGGGGCGATCTGTACGGATCAGGGATCAACTATGACCTGTTGCACCCCTACTGGAGCATAAGCTAGGAGTTATCAGAACCGTGCACCACCAAGTTGATAATGTACCAAGTGCCCAGGCCCAAGAAGCTTGTGGATACCCCAACTAGACCTTTGTAAAAACAGCCACAAGCTCCAAGAAGAACAACAACCCCGCAGGTGGTGATGAGAAGAAGAATAAACATCATCATTCCTTTCGTGTCTGGAGTATCTGATAAACTCAGGAGGATTTTCAACAGACAGTCTAACCAAAAGACCACACACCCAAACACAAGAAAAGCCACCAAGTGTAGGCATACCAATGCAATGAAGAATTCACAGACTTTTATATTGGGGAAACTAAACAACCATTTAACAAAACGCATGGCTCAACACAGAAGGGCCAGCTCTTCATGTCAAGACTCAGCAGTTTACCTACACCTGAAAGATAAGGGACACTTTTTTGAAGACAACATGCATATTTAGGATAGGGAGGACAGACGGTTTGAAAGAGGAGTGAAGGAAGCGGTCTACGTCAAAGTAGAGAAACCATCCCTCAACAGGGGAAGAAGTCTATGACACCACTTACCCCCCACCTACAATGCTGTCCTTTCATCTTTTCCTAGGAGACTTAACAACCATTCACATTTGGCCTAATGTGACAACTCCAACGACTTTCGTTTACACTTGTCGTTACAACAGCCAGGAGCACTAATGAACCAAGCGGTATCAATGACCTTGATAACGACCCCACAGAGGTTAAATAGCTGGGGCTCCCCACCTGTCAGAACTGAAGAAGCCCTTTGGATGAGAGGCAAAACGTCTTCAAGTATCTACAACCAGGAAGTTCAGTTGCTCTCGATCCAACCCTCCTTGGACAACCAGGACCGGAATGACTGAGAATCTTCACAAACAGCGAAAATTTTTATTCATCATGAAAAATGCTTTTGTGTGTAGCATGTCACTAGTATGTAACTATATGTAACAAGTAGTATATAGTAAAGTATGTAACAATAGCAGCCTTTTTAAAAGTATGATATTATGTTGTTTTGTGAGAATGTGTTATCCAAGTTATATTTGATATGTACAGTAAATGGGAGTTATTTAATGGAGTGTATTAAAGAACTTTGAAGCTTTTGTGGAAAGGTGTGTGTGTTTGACACAGGTGCAAACAAATCAGTTTCTTATTTAAAACTGCATTACATTATAGCCTAGCTTGCATATTCTTAGAACGCATAAAGAAAAATAAAATTGATTATGTTATGAATTTAGTCATGGATAAAGAACATTTTATGATAGAGGTTGTAAAGTCACTGTGCTAACAGCTCATAATGTTCCTACTTTCTTCACAGGTGAGCTTGAATGGCACATAGAAATGTGGCTTTTCAGACAATTTTGGTGCAGTAATAAAAACGCATATTAAATGAAATGAGTAAAATTTGAATCTGGTGTTTGTAGAAATGCTTTTTATCAGTATCTTTCTACTGTAAAATATGCTCTATGGATAACGGGAGCAATATGTGCGGAGTATTAAAATAAACTTCATGTAGTCTCAAACAGCTTTAAAGACATTTAAGAACAATGACATTGCTGCCGGGAGGAGAGAACCGGGGATCTGCCCGTCAGTCATCATAAATCAAACATAATGCGACACAATCATTCAACACTATTGTAAAAGGATAACCTAGGCCTTGTTGTCTTTGTGTCTTTGTCATGATGAGTGATCATGAAGACTCTCACCTAACTTTAGAGCTTTGCATACTTATAAGTCACTGGGAGTGGTGCTGTCAAATGCACGTACACACAAGATCAACTGGTTATCTTCAACAGTTACTTTCATTCATCATTGTTGGTTTTGGTCTTTTCATGGGATTTGTTGACATTAACAAAAATATAGAATTTCATCAATATAGAATATCTTATCCTTAAAGATCACATCCGAAAAATGTACATGTGGCGGTACAATCCACAGATTCTCAGTGGCCCAAGTATGAATGTAAATTTGGATGTAAGAGTTACAACAAGTATAACATGAACAAACCTTTCAGATTAAAACAATGAAATCAGCTGCAGAAGACCGAGAGCCTGCAGATTTGACTAAGACCTGTGGGAGCAGAGCTAAATAAATATCAAATGCAATACCTTAAATGAAACCTGATACAGTACACTATAGGGTTCCATATGGAAGTGATGACATTTTATAAGAGACAACGCTAGCAAAGTAAACAAGTGCCGTTATCCAGTATTAAGTTGGTGTTTGACTCACATATAGGTGGGCTCCTATTCATTGTTTTGACCCTGACTTCCCATTAATTATTATCCAACTCTCTCAACAATGCCCAACACACATTTGAAACCATTGCTCCTAGCCAAAGTTGAATCACAAACCTCAAACCTTTGCAGGCAAAACAAACTAGCAAGCACGTCAACTTTAGCAACTGAAACAAACATGCTAACCAATTTCACATTATTCAGCTGTTTAAAATAAGTTGGGAAGAAAGCAACATTAATCTATACACCTAATAAAAACTACCAGCAGCAGTGACTAATATTTACATTTGAAGGATAATGTAACTTACATTATTCAGAGTTTCGGCCACTTAAGTTGTAAAGTCATCATGTGATGTGACTTGGGGGTGCGTTCACAGTGTTTCCACAACATAACCGAGAGCAGCCTATTTAAAATACTCTGGCCATAAACTACCATTTGAATGTTAATATGATTATGAATATAATTAAGCCCTTTCAGATTGCAATGTTATCTGTTTTGGGGAGCTATGATAGATACCCTAGTAGTTCATTCTCAGCTAAAGGAAAATAGGAAAATGTTGAAATAATTTTCCAGGACATTTTACTTTCTCTTATTTTCCATGACTGGAAAATTGGCCGACTGTTAACCACGTTTTCCAGAACGTGTGGTAACCCTGGTGATGAATTCAAGTTTTGGGAGTGGCACATTTACATAACAGCGTACGATGTTCGATGGGAGGATCTTTTTGTAGTTTATTGCACATTGGTGTGCATCACAACTGAGGAAGGGCCTCACTGTGTCAGGGATGATCTTGTCAACACAACTCATTATATCAGACCTGCAAACCCCAGACCAGTTGTTTGAGTAGCAGACCACTAGATGTGTCAGATGCAAATCACTGCTGTTCACACAATGGATCATTGTACAACATTTGCATGCATGCAGCAGACAGAACAAAAAAGTGAGGGATGCATTGATATGAAAATTCTTGATAACATTAACAAATTGTTTACAAAAATATCTGTAGATGTCAACTGTTAGTTTGTCACTTATGTCTGTTTGTCCATTTGTCTTTCACCTAAACACAGCTTACCAATGAACACAATTTCACTACTACACACCAAACTACCACTACTGCTGCATTTATATAGTTTCTATTGTTTACATCTCCACAGTAATCAAACTTTAAGCCAATGTGATTTTTGAAAATATGATTTTCAGCTAATTTAAAAAGACAATGAAAATGTAGCTGTAAAACCCAAACCAGCCTATTTTGGGGCTATGGTGACAAGAGCTGGTTAATACAACTCTTCTCATTATAGGTAGGCTATAATGACATGATGATACACACCTCCCGGTAACTTTCTAGGTAACGTTATTTCTGTGGCACATGCACTTGTTTTTTTTCATCCTGCTCCTCTCATTATGGCTACGGGTTTGGCTGCAACGTGAAAAGTCAAGTTTAACAATCTGCGACACACAGACAATATAACTTAATGTTACTTTGTCAACTTAAATACCTGGTGAACAAGAAAGCTAGCTTGCAAATTACGTTATTAGTTATTGGCAGGTCTGCGTTAAGTTAACTCAATTCACAATTTCACCTTTTCACGTCCACCCCAGTCCTGTTTCCTTTGTAAAGGAGTTAACAGAACCATCCTCACTTGAGGAACCAGCCAGCCAGAGTGAGGAGGGGGAACGAGAGAGATAAAATCGATCTCGTGTTGCTGTCGATTTGCAGTCTCTTGAAATGACATTACACGTTTGTCAATCAGGATCATCCCCGCTTGATATTTGGGTGAAGACAGGGGAATGAATCTGATGCTGTGATTGGTTGAACTCTTCTTCTTCTTTTGCTTTTTGGCAGACTAGACGCTGCTGCCTCTTGCTGTTAGACTTCAGTACTGCATGTGCACAATTGACCTCGCAGACCTCACCAGCTTTTTGCGTACTTTAGAGTGACAAATCATACCAGCGTATGATGTCAAAATGCATACCTGCTACACAAAATGTGTATAGGTTGGCAGGTCTGTTATATATTGATGGTATCTAAGCCTTGCCTAAATCTGAACACATATTTGTAATTATCAGAACAATCAGATGAGATATCTCAATTCAGGACAACAAGCACTTAGTGGTGCTTGAAGCCTCCATCCATCATAAATGCTAGTAAAACCAGAGGATCGGGTCAGCACGGGGGAAAGTCATCCAGCCAGGCCCTAAATTAATGAAACAAATGCTCTTGGCTGACCCCTCCAGTCAATCCTATCAATCCTTGTATGTAGAAGTCACCCAAATTTTCACCTTAACTGCTAGTGGTTTAGATTTTTGTCAAAAGTACTCACAGGCACTGGTTGGTGACAGAGAGGACCACGCAGTCAGCCGGCTTCTTCTCCTCCTGCACCTGTCTGTAGAACTTCTGATACATGGCTTTACGTCTGTCTGCTGGAGTCCCCTCTGGTTTGGCTGGAGGTTTGAGGATGGTGAAAGAGATGGGAGAGAATGAAGGAGAGGTACAGGGAGAAAGAGTGGGGACAGGAGAGGGAAATATGCAGGTAGATAAATAAGAGCAGATTTTTGGTGAATTTGCAATCAGCAGTACATCTACATGGGCTGGAGCACTAATCACAATAAAATGACATTTTAACATTATAATCCTTAAAGTTGGAGTGCAGGACTTTAGTCTGCCCCTTCTGGCAGTGAGAGTAATGGGATTTCACCAATCTGGTGAAATTATATCTTATTCGTAACAGTCACTGTTTACTAGTGACTCTCCTACAGCCACATCAGCGTTGAGTTAAGTTACTGCTAATGCAAACCAAACATTTCCTACTGACACTTCTTAACATTAAAAGCATTCAACTAGCTACACATAGGGTGGTTTTATTGTGAAGCAGCACAGCAAATGTAACGTAATTGTCATAGCAGTTAGCTCTGACTATGATTGGTTATTAAAAATGTGTACAAAGCAAGATAACAGCCATTTTTGGCATTTGTTCATCAGCGGATCACTTTTTCTTTTGCAAGAGAGCAATGAAATAAGAAGGAGCAGCCAAAGTGGGATGTAAGATCAAGAGCTGCAGGTGACAGGCTGCACATCTCCCAAGTCCTCAGCAAGATAACCAACTTTACTGTGGCATTGCTGTTGTGTGGAAAACTATTCATGCCATGTGCAGCATTGGATCATGTCACAGTGGCCATTATGACCGACCTGCTCTTCTGCTGTATTTCTGACAAAGTAGCTGCTCAAAAAGTGCATACTGTAGTGTTAAACTACACCTGTCGTTACCACGGTAATCACGGGTATCCCCAAATGAACCAGGACCGAAATTGTAAGGATTACAACTTTACCATTTAACTTTCCTGTAAACTGTATATTTGACACACCATAACTTAAGAGGATATATCTGAAGCTTAAAGCAATAGGTTATCAGCTATTGAACAAAAGTTTTATGTGATTTAAAATGCAGCGGAGGACTAACAAGGCATGCATTTTCATTGTGAGAATTTTTAATAGGATTAGTCTTGGTGTGCAAGGTTTCTGTGAGCCACATTAAAAAACAAAAAAAAAACAAAAAACATACCAAGTTTGACTGGTGCGAACTTGTTAGTGTGTTTTAGTGATGAATGTGAGGAGTCTCACCATTTGGTTGATGCTTGTACCCCTCGTACTTCACACTTCCACTGTAGTTTTGCATTTGCTCTAGTTCTTCATAACTGAAAGGAAAGTGGTGAGACAGGTGTTTCTTTTACTCTTATGGTTTAATGAAGGAAGCATTTCTATGCCTTCTGTTCACAAGGTCATGATGACTTGATATTATCAAGATGTTAGAAAAACTGAAAAACTGGAGGAAGCTTCTTTCAAACCCCCAAAACAAAAGTGTGCTTCAAAGGCCCTGGGTCTAGAAATGAATATACATTATTTTTGATGTTGCATTCTCATGCCTGATAATTTGGTCGATACACAATCAATTGCTTAGTATTGCAAACATTTCAATTCCTATTTTTTCTTGAAATACCATTTAAGGTGATTCAGAGGTGAACTGCTGAAATACTTTGCTTGTCAAGGTTGAGTGAGAATTCACAGAGGTGTCAGTTATTCCAACTTAACAGGTGCAACAACCACTGTGACACCCAAGACAAGACTACCAGACAAAATAAATGAAAACACTTGTGTTGGTGTACTGTGGCTGCAAAACCGGACTGGGATTTAAGAATAGGACACTTTGTCCAATTCATTATGGGGCAGAGCAAAAGTGGCAAGTTATTGGTTTACACAAATCAAAAAGGTCCTTTCAGGTTTCTTGTATGGGGATAGCAGATCACCTTGACTAAGATACACATTTAGAGTAGCTACAGTAGAATCATACTGTGAAAATATAATAATGTTGCATCAATGTTTTACTAAAATCTGTCTGATGTGATTGAACAGTAGAGCAGTTACATTCACATTATTTTATTTTAGATACAAGTAACAAGTTATAATGAAATATCCTAAACATAATATGGTAATACACGTAACCCTTTTAGTTGTGTTCTCTATGTTATTAGAACTGTAGCACTTTGAGTTTCACTATGATTTAAAAGTGCAGTAGAAATAAATGTATTATTATTATTTCAACCTAAATTTTCAAATGGACTGGCTAGCCTTTGGATTTTTTTTCTTTCCTCTGAGACAGTTACACTTTTACAGAAGGTTGTGCTAAATGATCCTAAATGTAACCTAAAATGAATCTGAATAAAACTTAACAGTAAAATTAAAGTAATTTAAACTGGAGCTATTCCTTCGGTATAAATGGCATGAAACAAACGTCAAAAGGTGTCCACTTAAACTTGAAGCTTGAAACTCAAACATAAAGCCTTCCAGATGCAACGGGATTGTGATCCATGTAATGTCCATTTACTAACACACAAACACTTTGAGTTAGAGGAGTGTAACGTTAATGCTGCTACCTGTCCAGAGCATCCTTCAGGTCCTCGGTCCTCTCCTCTCTGGTGGGGTAAGGCGCTGTTCTCCGGAACAACCGCAGTTGCTGCGCACTGCACAACACAATAAGGAGTTTTTCAAGTATCTTGTCAAATATAACTAACCTCTACTAACGTACATTGATACAAGGAAGACAGCGGTTGGTAACCCCCCTCCCTTCTAGCTTTGTGCTGTGGCTGCAACTGTTAGCTGCTAATGCTAAACTTGCTACAGCGAACCGCTCCGCTTACCTTCCGTTTGGGTTCGCCGGTGGCCGCCGTGCAGCTGAAGATGATTTCGCCCAAGACGACATTTTGCCTGCACTAACCCTCACCCGAAACAAATCTATGCGTTTCCTCTTATTATTTTTATGGCGGTTGAATCTATGCGTTTAATCACAGGGAGAGAATGAACGTCCTCCTGGCATTTCTCCACCAGTGTTTTTACCACAACCCTCCCTTTAGTGAGGAGGAGGAAGTCTTCTTCTGGAGGCTGACTGGCCAGTTTACAGGCGCATTACCGCCACCTACTGGCACAATGTCGGCAGAGAAATAAGATTAGATAGATAGATAGATAGATAGATAGATAGATAGATAGATAGATAGATAGATAGGCTAAATTATATACAAAAACTAAACAGAATAATAGTGACTAGAGATATAACCATAACTATAATATACTATTTGCTGAGTATACACTGTGCAGTTAGTACACTGTACATTAGTGCAGGTTAGGTTGGTAGTGAAGTGCATGATTGTCTTAGAGTACTAGTGTACTCTGAGTGTACTAAATATTGATACTTGAATGATTTACACAATGTATATACATATGATAAAAGTATATACAGAGACTACTTTAAAGATGATCAAAATATGAATCTTATATATAACAGATGTGATGGATAATGTCATAAAATAAAAGTCCAGGTGAACAGTCTGTCTTCACTATCAGAGGAGTCCCTAGTACAGAGCCAGCCTTCCTGATCATTTTCTTAATGTCCCTGGCTCTCATGCTGCTGCCCCGCAGATAGCAGCGAAGAATACTGCCCTTGTCGCAACAGACTGGTAGAAGATTTACAACATCTTAAAATAAAATCAAATAAAATTGAGCCAGAAAGTTTGACAAAACTTAGCTGGTTGGCCCCCATTAGACCCCTGCCCCTCCCTCTCTCTGAGCATTGGGTTCTTTATTCCTGGAATATAACATGGTCTTTGTTTACTGTGTAGCAATATGAATGAACATTAATTGAGGATTATTGGGACATGTAAACCCAATATCCTTTAAAAGGTCTTAAAACTAGATTTTGACTTTTTGACATATTTTGACATGAAGAGGGACCGTCTTCATGGTCTTAGGATAGAAAAATGGGTCTTGCTTTACTAACCTACCTATAAAGGATATTTGGGATAATCAAACTTGACTGAAAGTATTTTTTAATGCTGTGAGCACCACAAAGAAAACTCCATTTACCTCAGCTGTATTGGGTTGATAGTAGAAATTTCAGAAACAGATATCGTAAATCCATTGCAGACAAAAACCAATCTCATCTGTATGGCTGGATGCCACAAAAGGTAAGTGAGAAGATGTGTGTTCTTATTAAGTTTGGATATAGCAACTCTTTGAGGGGTGCCTTCAAATGACAAACCAGATCCTTGACCATCCTAGGAAAAATTGCTGCTAATATGCACAGTTTTAGTCAGGAGCCGGCAGGGCTGCCCTTCAACCTATTGGTCCTAGTTCTGCACTAACTGGCCGGTTGGGCAGGTCTACAGAGGAAATTAGCTCTGAAACTGACGCTGAATAATTGGAAAAGAGTTCTGACCACTATATGTGTTGATTGACCACTACAAAGTTAGTCCAGATTCGACTTTTTAAAAAAAATCTTTTTTCTTTCATTGGTTGTAGCTCAGTTTGTCTACTCTTTGGGTAAAGTTTTAGTCATTAAGTTAGTTTAACATCCCACTTTTTTTTCTTTTTTTTTTTTTTTTTGGCTAGCCATGGCTCTAGGGATGGCAATGTTGGTCTGTCAGTCAGTTGGTCCACCACTTTGGTCCAGACACAAATATCTCAACAACTTTGGATCACCATGCAATTTTGTATGGACATTTATGGTCCACAGATGATGAATCGGTGTGGTTATGCCCTGACTTTTCCTCTTGCAATTATGGTGCTAGAAACCTAGCACAATCAACGGTACTTTGGTTTATGACCAAATATCAAGAAAAAAATTACATTCTCATAAACCTAGTATGTAAAATGCGTCTGTAGTGCTAGTTAGAAAATCCCTGTAACGATTTATTTTACATGTCCTTTAATTTTACTTTAATTTAAAGTATGGTAAGTGCCCATACATGTTATCTGGGTTCATATGTAGTTGTTAATTTGTAAAAAAAAAAAAAGTTAAAATATGAGATTCTTAACAATTATTTTACAGACAGAACATACTTAGTTTTCACTGTACTTTTGTGTGTCAAACTACATAATAGCATATTAGATTCTTCCTCTCTATAATGAGTGCATTTCCCATTTTATACATAACCCATTTATACATAACCTTTTCAAAGAAATGTCAGCGGGTAAGGCTCGTTAGTACTACTGTAGTATGAAGAACCGTGTTTGCCTTACCAAAATAACAGATTTAAAGAAGAAATAAATTGAAACGGGGATATCAGAATGGGGGAAAACACTTCTATAATCAAAGGCTCCATCTTCTTTGCATTTCTGTTAGACTCTCCTTTCAAATTCCACACCTCAATTTTACAACCCTGATGACATCATCGGGGTTATTTAGAAAACTGCATTCAGAGGCACATTAGCAATAGCCTGTTTTGGCAGGCTGCAACACTTCTTGTGAGGAGTACACTGATATACATGCGCAAGTTGGACTGAAGCTTTAATGGTTTATTTTATTTTAATTTATTTGGTTCTTATTTTAACAATGATACATAAGAATACACATATACGTAAATAAATCATAACAAATTATATCAAAGGAAGAAAGAATCATTATTGACTCATTATTATTATTATTGTCAATAAGCCTTTAGCTTATTATGCTTATACCCTTTTTACCTCAAACGAAATACAAACAATACAAAACAATAGTCCCAAAATACAAAATCAAACATTTCATTCACCATTACCAATTTGATGAATATATGACGACAGGTGACTCCCATTGACTGTATATTAATGGTGTCTCCTGGCAAACACCTGGGGGGGTGTCGCTCGCACGGGCACGGGCACGAGCACGCACTCGTCTCGCACCGTGAGCGCGCCGCGGTGTGGTGACAGTCGCCATTTTATTTTGAAAATCAAACTGAACTGGGGGCGCAGCGACTCTTCAATTTCGTCAAGTTTGTTGGGAGAAACAAGAAGGGATGAACATCTGAATTACTTTCTTGGAAGCACGGTGAGCTTTACAATATGTTTGTGAAACAACCGTCGACAGGTTTATACATAACACATAAGCGGCGATATTAATACTGAGGATGGCCGTTAGCCACCAACGCGAGGGGCGGTCTATTTGCTGGAAAGCAGCTGTCATATTGGTCACATCCAGAAAGTAACAACTCGTTAATTTACCAACGTTTCTCGTTTATTGTAGGTCGTGTTTTATAGTTGCATTGGTAATTTTGCTTGATTCAATATTGACATTGGCTCGATGTAACGTCTATGCGTCGTTACAAGGTAAGTTAGTTAGCATTTGGAAATATATTGATAGCGATCCCAAAGACTAGTCGGAGTCCGTAGAAATAAGATAACTGCTAACGTTAACAGGGTTAGCTTATGCTAATGTTAGCTAGCACGATCGCGCAAAAAAACCCATCCGCAGTACTCGCGGCCTTCAAGCTCACGGCCGCTGTGTCACGGGTAGGACATGTGTAACACTCTAAAGGCCTTAGTGGCCAGTCACTTTGTCAAAAATGCAGTTTTAAATCAGCGTTAAATACAGCGTGATGTTAATTGCTTTTGTGGACCCGTAAACGGCAGCGTGAAAGGGGCTCATGTTGCTAATGTTGGCTTTACCTACATGCTAATTTGATAGCATTAGCTCGTAGCCCACAGGGACTAGCTAACATTTCACCGAGGTTAATGTTAGATATTGACCACGGGTGAGTGAAACTGTTACAGTAGAGCTGTGAATGTAGGATAAAAGCGGAAGCGTTTAGCAGAGTTAATAATAATCGTTAATTCTAGTGGAAGTTATCCGGTAAACATGTTGGCTAAGGTTAGCTGAAACTTCCCCGTAGCAAGTGTCTCCCAGCGCTATGATAATATTAATATGAGTGTTAGCTATGTTTCCATATGAGTTAGGACCCCGAAAGGTGACTTTTGTTTGAAATCCATTAACTAATCTAGCCAGCTATAATTTGGAAGTGAAATAATGACCGCTTTTAACGTTCAGAAACATGTAGATTGCTAGCGAATAACTTAACATTTGCTATATCCGCTTGTCCTTTGTTTCAGTGGGTGATTTTTAGCTCTCTCATCTGTCGATTAGTCAATAGAAATTCCTAGATAGCGGTTATTGTATCGTTAACATACGTACTTTTGTATCGTTTGATAAAGCTGGGGAAGACAGTATGATAAATTGTAAACGGAGAAGTTGGTTAGCTCAGTGAGCTAGCTACCTAAGCTTTGAGTCTGTGTGCAAGATATTTGGGTTCAGTTCGAGGCCTAGTGCAAGCTGCTGGCACGTTAGTTTATATAACTTCAATATCTCCGTTAAGATAGCGCACAAAACTACATGGCGTTGACCTCATGTTGGGATGTTTTAACAGATAGATGGCCGCGCAGCGGACGTTAAAATATGTTTCACTGAACCTTTGGGTCTGTCATGCATCTAGGCCTCAAAGCCCGTCACAATATTTTGTCTTGTCAAAGGATGGTAAATATTGTTCAGCATGAAAGTAGACTAAAGCAGCTCCACGTTAACGGCAGTTCACCATGGAATACCCCCCTTTCTCTCTCTTGCAACTGTATTGCAAACCTTATTGTTGTATAAAACCTTTTTTTTGTTCTTTCATTACAGATGCTGAACTTGATTTTAAACTGAAGGACTTCACCTAGCACCGAGAGACACTGATCGACAAACTCATTTGGAAGCCGATATTTTTCACACCTTTTGGGGGGGGGGAGCAGAAGTAACCTATCACTGAAGTGACTAAAGGGGAATAATGGTGATTTTGCGCCGTGCTCGGCCGCCTGCTTCCGCCCCAACCAGCAATGAATCTTGACTCGCTCTCGCTGGCTTTGTCTCAAATCAGCTATCTGGTGGACAATTTAACAAAGAAAAACTACCGAGCCAGCCAGCAGGAAATACAGCATGTAAGTGGTGGCAAAGACATTAAGTATATATATATATATATATATATTTTTTTTTTATACACATCTGTCATAAGAGATCTTATGGCTGGTGTGTGTGACTTTGTCCACATGTACTGATGTTTTCCCTGTCGTCTTCCAGATTGTAAATCGTCACGGTCCTGAGGCAGACAGGCATCTACTACGCTGTCTTTTCTCCCATGTGGATTTCAGTGGCGATGGTAAAAGCAGTGGCAAGGACTTTCACCAGGTAATTTTTGATTAGAAACACATTGATATTTCGGATTTTTTCGGTTGTGTTTCTGCATAATTACATTTTATATAACAAGGGAAAACAGTGTTTCGGGGCAGTATTTGTTATTGTTTAGCTCCTTAAAATTTATTCTCTCATTATGAACAACAGTTGGCTGCTCTTATTGCAAGCTAAATTCATAAGAGATGCACAAATCGATTGGCCACCCGTTGAAAACGGCCGGTTTTCAGCTGATCGGCCATGGCCGGTGACCAGCCCCAATTGGTCTCATATATTCAGTTTTTTGCCAATCACATTTTCTGTACATAGCCGCACTATGGTTCATGTTGCACACACAGCAGCTGCTGCAGCATAGACAGAGTAGCCACAAACACACACAATATGCGTGTTGAGTGAACATGGTGCACAGACAGTACAGCCACACACACAACATGCCGGTCACACGCACAGCGTGACAGCCACAGCCACAACATGCATGTTGTGCACACAGTGCATAAACAGTGTAGCCACACACAACATGCACGTCACGTACACAGCGTTACAGCCACACACACACAATATTCATGTCACACACACAACATGCACGTTTAATGCACATCAGCAGCTGCGGCACAGACAGTATACAGCCACACACACGTCGTTGGTGTGGAAGTTTTTCAGCATGAGTGAAGACGCAAAGCTTGCAGTTTGTAATACCTTTGATACCAAAAAGCTGTGCAGGAACAACCTTGAAAACATTTGGATCGAACTCAATGACGCACATAAAAAAAACCATCACCCCGGTGAACATGCCCAATTTCAAGAAGAAAACTGTAAGTTATTTAAATAGTTAATGAACATACAATTGAATTTCAGTATTCCATTAAAGAAAAGTTACAAAAATGTTTGTATGCTGTCAGTTATAGTTCTTAGAAAGAAAGGAAATGTATAAAAGAAAATCTTTCTTATTAAATTCTTAAAAAGAAAATCCGAATTAGCAATTCAGACTATTAAAAAATCAGAATCGACAAAGAAAATTCCAGTCGGTGCGTCTCTAAAAGCCATTGAGCAATTCATTGGTTACTTTTTTATAAGTAAATTTATTAGACACTCATCCTTGCTTTCCCACTATTTTTTTTACCACGTTGTACTTAGACTATTGACAGCTGTAGCCATCATGATACATGGAATTCCAGTGAGAAATGTCACCATGTAGCAGTTAATAGTCTAACCCAGTCAGGACCAATTTAATTCTTTCAAGAGATAAGAAGTCCTTACTGGGGGTGAGAGAAAGGGGTCAGACAATTACATATACATGGATAGCCAAAAAAAAAAAATCCATCCATTTTATCCATTATTATCTGGGACCAGCTCGCAGTGGTATCAGACTGAGTAAGGAAACCTTACTTATTGTGTTCTGGGTCTGCCCTGGGGTCTCCTACCAGTAGGCTGTGTCTGGAACACCTCCAAAGGGAGGCATCCTAACCAGGTGCCCAAACCACCTCAGCTGGCTCCTTTCGATGCGAAGTAGCAGAGGCTCTACTCTGAGCTCCCCCTGGATGTCCCAGGTCCTCACCCTATCTTTAAGGCTGAGCCCAGACACTCTTCGGAGGAAACTTGTTTCAGTTGCTTGTATCCGCAATCTCATTCTTTCAATCACTACCCAAAGCTTGTGACCGTAGGTGAGGGTTGGGACGTAGACTGACTGGTAAACTGAGACTTTTGCCTTCAAGCTCAGCTCTTTCTTTACCACAACGCCCACAGCACTGCTAATGCTGCACCAATCCACCTGTCAACCTCACACTCCATCTTAACCTCACCCATGAACAAGACTCGAGATACATGAATTCCTTCACTTGGCGTAGCAACTCACTCCCAGCCCAGAGGGAGCAGTCCACCGTTTTCCAGCAGAGCGCCATGACCTCAGATTTGGAAAAAACAAATAGGAGAAAAAAACAAGATCTAAAATGCAAAAAATACTAAGAATGAAATTGAAAGTGAAACCACAATGAAAAAGTGTTTCATATTGACTTAATCACAGTCCTCTAGCAAAACATTTAGACTCAAAATATTTAGAGCAATAGGAGCCATGTTAACACTTGAACACACATCAGCTATGGTAGTTTCATTTTGCTTTTCAAAAATGTGACAGGTACACTTGTGAGATGGTATGAAACTAATGTTTGTCTGGAAGCTAATCAGTGCTTAAAAGTTTAAATGATTGGATTATTCCTGTAATGTTTTTTCCTTCTTTTGTATATTCAAGAAACCTATTGGGAATTTCTCATTTTTAATAATTAACCCAGCGCTAATCCTGAAACTCTCAGGACATGAATCTGAAAGTATGGATTAAAAACAAAGATTGATTAAATTCTTGCCATTTGCTAGCAAAATATCCTAGAAACTAGAACAATGTTTGTGCTTATTGCCCTAGATATTTAGTGCAGTACATGTCAAAGTTTCACTCATGTAACTGTATACAATAAAAGATAAGTAGAATCACTTACTATCTCAGCCCTGGTTGTGATTCAGGGTGTTTTGTTTTGAGTTTGATATACATTTGATAAGTCTGACACTGACCATAATGCCTGACTGATGTCATCTTAACCATAAGCATAAATCTACAGGCTTAAGACCAAAATAAAAAGCCTTATGTTGGTGGGGTGGGTGTTTGTGGGTGCTTTCGTGCCTTACTTTGAAGACAAGTGTTTGTCTTCAATTTGAGTGGCCAGTGTGAATTTTTAAACTTACTTTATTATAGAAAAGATGGCAGCTATTGGTTGCCCTAGTGGGGAAAAAAAAGAGTATTCCTTCTTTTGGGACACTGTGTGTATTCAGCAGTGTTAGAAAATTAAACCTGGCTGATGGGGCCAGCGATAATGTTTTCTATCTGGAAGAGAAGCCCAGTGTGTAAACGAAGGAGACTGTGCGCTTATAAATCTCATACAACTATGTACTCTGCACTGACAACGTTTCCCTCATGGGTTTTTCATCATTTTACACCCATCACTTTAACATTTGGCACAGTTCACCCCACACCATCTCAAAATTGTATCACTGGGAAATTTGTAACTGTCATAATTGTAGACATGTGAGTTCATACTACTTATTGCTCTGTATTGACTCTTGTGAGAGACTTACCGTCTTATCTTGCTCTTCACTTGCTTCTATTCTCTTTCCTGTCTTCTTCTCCTCCTTTTCAACTTGCCCAAGACACAGTTTCTGATCCAGGAGTGTGTGTCGCTGATATCAAAGCCAAACTTCATCTCTACTCTGTGTTACGCTATCGACAATCCCCTGCACTACCAGAAGGTAAGGAGCACTTGTCTGAATTTTATTATTATTATTATTATTATTGTGGTAGCCTGAATATATGCCAGCCCTTTAATGATAGAAAAATTCATACCCGAGTGAAGACACACACATAGGTTCAAGCTCAATCAAAAGTCATCATTATCAGTTCTGTATCATAGAAAACATTGCACTGGCTTTCAGTTGACTCCCATAAACATCCACTCAAACACCCATGTTTGTACAGAATTATTGCAGGTGTGTAGGAATAAAAAAAAATAATAGAGATTTTCATTTCCGTTAAAATGTTTTGCGTTAATTTTCTTTCAGAGTTTGAAGCCATCGGCCCACTTATTCACCCAATTGAGTAAAGTTCTTAAGCTCAGCAAGGTCCAAGAGGTAAGCCTGCTCTACTATGGCCTTCATTAATTACCAAACTGTCAAATGAAGATGGTCTGTTTTGAAATGGAAGAACATATTAGAATGTCAGTCATTTATTTCCTAGGTGATATTTGGCCTTGCTCTGCTCAACTCCAGCAACGCAGACCTTCGGGGTTTTGGTAAGTAATTCTAATAAAGTTTAACATGTTGAAACTTGTAGCAAACATGATCTGAAACCATGTTTTAAAGTAGCAGCAAACATGTTATGTGCAGTGAGAAGTAGTACAATTTTTAAAAAAAAAATAAAATTAAGTATTACAATTATTTCTAGTAGTGTGGTTTTGTATTCAGCTTTGGGTGAAATATGCGTGGCACACAAATGTCCTTTTGTCCTTAAACAAAATTGGAATGGACAACGTATGCATTCTTGTTGTGTCGTATTCAGTTCATTATAATCCTTTCCTTGCACTATAGGCAGGCCAGCATTGTTTTTTGTCTAACCAACTATTAAAGCATGGAGTAGATGTGGATGATAAGGTAACTATCCCTTGTGGGCTGTTGTATTCTCAGACCAGGAGCAAAAAATAAAAGAACTGCAGTAAAGGGACTGTGTGAATGTGGAGAAAATAATCCTGTAACTTTAAATGAATAGCTGTGATATATGAAATATGCTTTGAACAGTATAAAACCATTGGTACAGCATAACATAGGTAACACTAATTCCCACAGACTACTGAAGACAAAGAAAATATAATGTGTCAAAAGTAGATTTAATGTCAAGTGTTACAGTCTTCACTGTGTTCACAACACAAACTAAATTTAAACACCCATGTAATTTGTTGTTGTAATTACTTGTCTGAGATTGAAGCAAGATTTGAAATACACCAAACACTGAGACAAACATGTATTGGCTGTACAGGCTATACACTTCCTTGTGCTTTTCATCAAGTTGTGCTAAAGAGTGTCAGTGGGTAAGAGGAAAGAGGCGTTTACCTAAAGTTATTTATAGTGACCACAACACATTATTAAGCAATGCAGGAAACAGGCAAAATGGGGTTTTTGTCATTGACTTATCGGTACAAAGTAAACTGCAGTCTATGTTTTCTAAACTCATTGTTTCTGTTTCTCAGCTGCGCAGTTCATCAAGCAGAAACTTCCAGACCTCCTGCGGTCATACGTTGACGCAGATCTCGGAGGAAACCAGGAAGGTGGCTTCCAAGACATTGCCATAGAGGTCTTACACCTACTGCTCTCCCATCTACTGTTTGGCCAGAAGGGAGCCAGTGGGGTAGGCCAAGAGCAGATCGACGCCTTCCTCAAGACACTTTGCCGAGGTATGGGGGATCAGTATGAACTTGTTGTGACCATCTGGGGCAGATGTTGAAGCATATAGATACCTGCAGTTGAACATACTTTGCTCTGTCAGTCTGAATAGAAGTGGTACAAATCTTGTTTGAATGTTAGATTATGTCACATTTGTTTAATCGTGTTTTGTGTTTCAGATTTCCCCCAGGAGCGCTGCCCTGTGGTGCTCGCACCACTGCTGTACCCTGAAAAACGGGACATTCTCATGGACAGGATCCTGCCAGACTCGGGGGAGTTAGCTAAGACCATGATGGAGAGTTCTCTTGCAGAATTCATGCAAGAAGTTGGCTATGGCTTCTGTGCAAGGTGAATTTATGTCTTATTTTCCACAACTAACACATTCATGTTATATATTTCACATCCTTCTGTGTCTACAAATCCCTCCGGTGTAGTGCCAATGAATACAGTGCAATCATAGGAAATCTGCACATTGCAAGACCACTTAAAGCCCCACTCCAGTCAGTGTTACTTCCTGTTTAACACTTAACGTTCTTGTGGTTAGACGCCAGTTAGACGTAATCCATTACCATGGCAACCAGATTTCCATTCTAGTACACTGGTGATGTGTCGGAATGGTAGTGATATTATAGCCTAACCTGTCCACTTACTACGGCATTAACTATATAGACTAGATAACTAGTAACAGATAGGTGAAATCAGATGATCGCTTCTTTATTGATGGATCATCTATCCTAAGCAATGACAACTTACTCTAATTTAATGTCCGTAAGTTTTCCTCTTCAGTGGCCAGGCCCAGTTCAACAAGGGTGCAAAAACATGCATTACACTATTAGTTTAATATTTTGTACCCTCAGTTGAAATTTGAATAATAAAAGCCAAGCACAGCGAGGTAGGTCTTAAGTGCAAGGGCTGTGAACATCTCCGTGTGCACCTGCTATTTGGTTCATGTATGTGCAGCAGCGCAATGTTAAAAGGACTGGATGAAGGTGAACAGGGCTTATAGATCAGTGGGTGTGGTGATTTATTAAATGCTTTCTCAGCCAGTCACATCATTACTCTCATAGCTCTGAGATAATTGTGCCAAATTAATCACAGTAAAATATGATAATGACAACTCAACATACGGAAAGCTTTTCTCCAGGAAATGTCTGGAAGGTAGAGAACGTCTCAACATGAACACACATCACCACAACTCCAAAGACAGATGGAGTAGTTTTTTCATTAGTTAGGTACTATAATGACAATAGAAATAATAATTTTAAAAAAAAACAACAAAAAACAAGGTGTTATTGAATTTGTTGATGGGCCTATGCCCAATACAATTTGTGTTTGATTTGAAGTGACATGTGAATCTTAAGGTTGTGTGATAGATGATAATCAACACTGACCTGCCTGTCCTTGTGTCTCCAGTCTGGATGAGTGCAGAAACATAATCCTCCAGTATGGGGTGAGAGAGGTGACAGCCAGCCAGGTAGCCAGGGTCCTGGGCATGATGGCTCGTACCCACTCCGGCCTAACTGATGGCATCCCACTACAGGTGAGTTGGTGATGTGTTGCAAGGGTTCTGCTAAAAGTCTGAGGTCACTTTGGCACCTGTAGTTTGGTTTACTTAATTTACACTTTGATTGTAGTCCATTTGTGATCACACAGACGTATTATAAACCAAGGATAGCTCAGAATAAGCCTCTGCTAAAAACAAGGCAAAAAAACATGACTATTTTGAACTATGAGGAAAATTTCTGGTTTTGAGTTTGCTAAATGCTCAAATGCTCTGCCACGTGGTGCTGGGCAGGTAAGATACTGCCGGTTAACCAGAGCTTTGTTGGAAATTGGCTTCTTATGAGGACTGATGAGAGCATTAAAATCATAACATTGACCTCAAAGAGCCTAAAAAAGTCAGAGAGCCAAAGAGTTGGGTAATAATGTATAATATGAAGACTCACTCAGTGTCATTGGATTCAAAATTTTTAAAATATTTAAGATATCGGTTGACGCTAGTGTTGGTGCTCTGGCTTCTAGGTTCTTAATATTTCAGTACATGTGAACATGTTCTGTGTTGTGTTTTCAGTCCATCTCTGCTCCTGGAAGTGGTATCTGGAGTGATGGTAAGGATAAGAACGACGGCTCGCAGGCACACACGTGGAACGTTGAGGTTCTTATCGACGTAGTCAAAGAAGTGGTAAGTTTATGTAGAGTTAGCTTTAATAAAAAAGAAAACCTTTCTAATTAGTTTGTTTTCCACTCACTGCCACAGACAACAACTAAACAAAAATATCAAGATCAGTTTTTATACCAGATTGTTATCAAAAGCTACTGAGATTTCACTTGTGGATTTTTTTTTCTGTACCCTAGAATCCCAACCTGAACTTCAAAGAGGTGACATATGAACTGGACCACCCAGGCTTTATAATCCGGGACAGCAAAGGCCTGCATATTGTGGTGTATGGCATTCAGAGGGGATTGGGCATGGAAGTTTTCCCTGTCGATCTCATCTATCGGCCATGGAAACACGCAGAGGGACAGGTAACTAACCAACGGGATGATGATGTGGTTTCAGAAGTGTTTAACTGTAGTGGCAAACTTAGATGAAGACTGAAAGAAACATGATTTATTTCTGTGACTCAACACAGTCCAGTATGAGTGTTTGAGGTTGAGTCTTGTATTCCGTCTTAAAATATCTTAACGGCTATGTTTCTTTTTTCAGTTGTCATTCATTCAGCACTCCCTGATAAGCCCAGAAGTGTTCTGTTTTGCTGACTACCCTTGCCACACTGTTGCAATCGACATCCTTAAGGCCCCACCAGAGGATGACAACAGGGAGATTGCAACCTGGTACGGAGCTTGTAGCTTTGCCACTATTCAGGCACATGTAGCAGTTGCTTTTTGAAATTCTCCCAGCAGTTCTTCACCTAGCACATCCTTCAGCTGTCATTCATTCAGCACTTTCTGATGCTACAATGTGTTTTGACTGAGTGTCTTGAACTCTTCACAGGAAAAGTCTGGACCTGGTGGAGAGCCTGCTTAGGCTGTCTGAGGTGGGCCAGTACGAGCAGGTGAAGCAGCTGTTTAGCTTCCCAATCAAGCACTGCCCAGACATGTTGGTGCTGGCATTGTTGCAGATCTCCACCTCCTGGCACACACTGCGTCATGAGCTCATCTCTACCCTAATGCCCATCTTTCTGGGCAACCATCCCAACTCTGCCATTATTCTGCACTACGCCTGGCATGGACAGGTTGGTGTTAGAATCTGTCCTGCTATTAATGCTTGTTGTTGTTTGGACAAAAGCTATAGTTATGGTCAAGATTATGCCTGTGTACTTAATAAACCTGGTGTTGTTTTGTTTTTTTTTCTCCAGGGACAGTCTCCCTCCATCCGTCAGCTAATTATGCATTCAATGGCTGAGTGGTACATGAGAGGTGAACAGTATGACCAGGCCAAGCTGTCTCGCATCCTGGATGTGGCGCAGGACTTGAAGGTTCGTCAGAATAGACCAAATAGTTACTGACATGACAGCTGTTCTGAACTTAAAACCTCCAAGCCAACAGCAGAATGCTCAGGCAATAATGTTTAAGCACTACTACATTGAATGTGTTCCTCCACATGTTTTTCATGATTTACCGTTAGATAAAATTTCATTGAAAAAGCAGAAATTGGAGGGTATAGAGCTATATATTCTATGGTGGTGTGTTCTTTATCTCCAATATAGTTATCATCCTCTTGATGGTTGATAAGTCTGTGTGTTTTTGTTTTCCTCCAGTCTCTATCGATGCTGCTGAATGGTACTCCATTTGCCTTTGTTATTGACCTTGCTGCACTTGCCTCTCGCCGTGAATACCTCAAACTTGATAAATGGTTGACTGACAAAATCAGAGAGCATGGGGTAAGTGTATGTATTGATTTTAAGTAAAGTTGGATCAATAGAGATTGTTAGCTTTCCTGCATATGATATATTTTACAATATATTTGTGTTGGATCTGTGTGGCAGGAACCTTTTATCCAGGCGTGTGTTACATTCCTGAAGAGGCGGTGCCCATCCATTATGGGGGGTCTGGCCCCTGACAAGGACCAGCCCAAAAGTGCCCAGCTGCCCCCAGAGACCTTAGCCACCATGCTGGCCTGCCTGCAGTCCTGTGCTGGGTGAGACACTATACTGGACCGTTAGCTTGCCTGCTGCTTTTAAATAACTGTTTGACCTTTTTTTGAATGAATGTTTAATCATGTCGCTTTTGCTCAAAGTGAAACCCAACATTGTTTGTGCTTTGACTATATAAGAATCACAAGTTATTTGAAGACACCAAATAGTCTTACTCCTCCATACTCTGTGTTTTTATTTTTTTATTTTTTTTTTGGTAACTTAAAGATTCATTTCACTTTTTTCCCAGGAGTGTGTCTCAGGAGCTGTCAGAGACGATCTTGACCATGGTTGCCAACTGCAGCAATGTAATGAACAAAGCTCGGCAGCCGCCACCAGGGGTTATGCCAAAGGGACGTGCCCCTAGCACCAGCAGCCTGGATGCCATCTCACCTGTACAGGTATCTCCATGTGAAAGACTCATCACGCCTCTGCAGGAAAACTTTGAAATGCCCTTTCATGTAAGAACTTGGTGTCAGTTAAATTGATCTCTATTCCTCACTTGCTTAAAAAATGCCCTTTAAATATAACAGATTAATGTAATAGTTGTATGATGTTTTTTTTTAACTTTTTTTTAAAATGTATTTTCAATGAATGTCATGTATATGTTGCTTTTACATGCCTCACATTTGTAGCACTGACTCACCCCATCCCTTGCCTAATTCTCTGTCTTGCTCTCTCTCTCTCCATCTCTTGCCTCCTCTCTAGATGGACCCTCTCTCTGGGATGGCTTCCTTGAGCCTGGGAGGTACGGCCACCTCCCACACTCAGAGCATGCAGGGTTTTCCCACCTCACTGAGCTCAGCTTTCAGTAATCCCCAGTCCCCAGCAAAGGCCTTCCCGCCCCTCTCAACCACCAATCCCAGCACACCATTTGGGGGCATTGGCAGCTTGTCCTCACAGCTCCCTGGTATGGACTCTGGTACTATGCTATTTTATTATTTTCTTTTAAAAATGCATATATTCATACTGAATCAGCAAGTCGTACTGCATTACATTGACATTTGACTCAGTCTTACTCAGTTTTACTGATAAATGAGACTGAAACAATTTCCTGTGGTTGCTAATTTTGTTAATAAATATTGTGTAAACAGTAAGCCTAAGCAACCTGTGGCATAGTTGGGGTTAGATCTTTAAATTTATTAGTTTGTATCAAGTTGTAAAATTGAGTCAAAAGCCAAAAGAAAAACATTTTGTTAAAGGGAACATTTTTGCAGGACACCCTGTTTAGTCACTTTATACTTTCACATTAAATTAAATCAGATTCATAGTGAGAAGGTCTAGGGATGCACCGATTAAATTTTTCTTGGCCGATTCTAGTTGCTGATTATTATTATTTTTATTTTTTTAAAGCCTGACCTACCAATACCAATCCCAACCAGTACTGATTTTCTTAAGCTTGATATAATTAACAGCCTACAAAAAATAAATTCATTAATTAAAAGAATCTACCTGTTCTTCAATAAACAACTTCATGGTCTGCATATCAAACACTAAACAGATTAAACATCTCCAGATGAAAACAAAATCAAGTGCACCAGATTACGTAACCGTATGACATTTTTCTACTTTTTCAAATGAAAATAAAGTGCAGCAGGTTAAACAACCTCATGACACTTTTTTTTTTTTTTTTTTTTTAACTACTATGTAGAATTTCCACACAGCAGCCAATCTTATTTCTGACCGGCTGCAGCGCGGTGACCGTCAGGGGGATGAAGTGCATGTATATATAATCGGGTTTCTTGTCTGCATGTTAATGTACTGATGTTCTCGCTAGTCAGCGCAGCCGCAGTGTGTCGCCAGATGGGCTAATATAATCGGCTTTATCAGTCAGAAAGACCTGCCGGTCCAGGTCTGAGCAAATCATTTGATCGGTGCACCCCTACAAAGGACAGTAGTTCAGAGGGTGAAGTAGGTGTAAAGTGAAATAACTCAAGTGTTACTTCCAGGTCCCCTGGGCTCAGGCATCGGCTCTGGTATTGGGTCTGGCCTGGGGATGTCGGCAGTCAGCACCGATCCATTTGGCACCAGGAAGATGAGCACACCAGGCCTGAACCCACCTACCTTTCAGCAGAGTAAGATGAAGGCCTGTAAGTGGTGGTGGTAGTGGTGTGACTGAGAGCCCCGCCCTGCGCTGCTCAGCACTGTATTTCCTCTGCAATGATCATGATTATTGTCTTGATTGGAAAATTTATTTCTAATGCACCATACTGTGCTTCACCATCATGGTGTACAAGATAAGTCTCACTGGTCTTTGTAAGACTTGTACTATGCTAACCTCCTGTAAACATTTAGCTGAATTATTTCAATTTCTGTGTCATTTTTGAAATGTCATGCAACGTATAAAATTCATCAGAGGAAATACAGGTCAGTCTTCCATTCCTTGTCTGCTTATGCTGACAGCCCCACTTAGTGTCATTTGTTTACTTTTTAATCATCAACAAGAGGTCTAACCTGAATGATTGGTTGGCATGCTTTTTGATGCTTCATATTTATAACTTTGTACAGATTTTCACAAATGACTTAACCCTTGTGCTTCACTTTAAACAAGTTGCACTGTTGTTAAAGGACAAAAATGCCCACATCAAAAAAACAGAGTGAATTTTTTTTTAACCAACTTCAATCCTAATCATCACTAACAATATTCATTCATTTGTCAATCAAATGTCGGTTTTTGAGGGAGACACACAGGGAGGGGGGGCATTGTGACCTTTAGTACCATAATTTCTATCTCTCTAACTGTACACACACACACACACACACTAATTTCCATACACGCACACCACTCTCCGACATCCATATCAGCACACACATATCATTTTAGTTGCATACATTTAATACATTGGTCTGCAGTACTCCATAATCCAGCAGCAGTGTCCCTAATGGAACCCAGGAAAATAGCATCTATTTGTCCCATAGGGCAAACATGTGAAAATGGCTCAATCTGGTGGAAAAAAAGTAAAAACTACAATTTTGAAGCCAGGGCTCTAGGTTGAAAGCCTAATATAATAAAATGCATGATTTTATGTTGTAATGGCTGTGAGAATTTACGATAGGGCCATTTTTGTCCATAAGGATCCGAGTCTTTATTTTGGCTACACAGTTTATTATAGACTTATTATTGGAGCAGAGGTTGAACTTCTAAAATTCAGAAAAAAAAACCTTTGTCAAGATTTATGCCATATGCATTAATGCAGCCAAAACGATGGAAAAATCGCAAATTTAAAATCCATAAACATCGCTAGTGAGGCACAAGGGTTAATTACTTGGCTCATGCTTCATGTGTGAAAATATTTCTTTTTCTGCTTCTCTACCAGCTGACCTTTCTCAGGTGTGGCCTGAGGCAAACCAGCACTTTAGTAAGGAGATAGACGATGAAGCAAACAGTTACTTCCAGCGCATCTACAACCACCCACCTCACCCGACTATGTCTGTGGATGAGGTAAGTAGCTCTGTTACTCATTTGTTCTCAGTTAAAACACAAACAAAAATGCTTTCAGTGGTTTATCAGCCCATGTTGATCATGTCACATTCAGTGTTCTCAATTATAATCTTCAAGTTCACTCATCTCCCACTACATTATGCTCTCCATCTAGGTGCTGGAGATGCTACAGAGGTTCAAGGATTCAACCATCAAGCGGGAGCGAGAGGTGTTCAATTGCATGCTTCGGAACTTGTTTGAGGAGTACCGTTTCTTCCCCCAGTACCCAGACAAGGAGCTGCACATCACTGCCTGCCTTTTTGGCGGCATTATCGAGAAGGGTCTTGTCACCTACATGGCCCTGGGCCTTGCCCTCCGATATGTTCTTGAAGCGTTAAGAAAACCTTATGGATCCAAAATGTATTACTTTGGAATTGCCGCTTTAGATAGGTTCAAAAACAGGTATTAAATTTTTTCTAGTGCAATCAATATTAATGGTAGTGTCAGTCATCTTCTGTCAGGCTAACAGATATCTTATATATTTCTAGACTAAAGGATTACCCTCAATATTGTCAACACCTGGCTTCAATTGCCCACTTCTTGCAATTCCCCCACCATTTACAAGAGGTAATCAGGTTTCCTTAATTTATCTTTGCTCACCATTCTTAAATTCTTCCCCTTCACATGCTGTGGGAGGAGAATCACTTTCAGATAGATTAAATCTCTCGCTCTGCACCTTTCAATATCCTGTGTGTGCAGTATATCGAGTATGGCCAACAGTCACGGGACCCTCCGGTGAAGATGCAAGGCTCCATCACCACCCCCGGAAGTCTGGCACTGGCACAAGTACAAGCACAGGCCCAGTCGCAGCAGCCTGGGGTCCCCAAAGCACCACAGCCAGGTCAACCCAGCACCCTCGTCACCACCACTACGACTACAACCACAGTAGCCAAGACCACCACCATCACAAGACCCACACCCAGCAGCTTCAAGAAGGATGTGCCTGTGAGTTTGGCTTTGTTGATGTGTTGTCAATACTCAGTTTTATTATTTTTTTTTATGTAAAATCGGCACACTGTATGGACTCACATCTGTTGCAAAGGTAATTGACATTGTTCCTACCTACAGCCCTCCATAAACACTACCAACATTGACACTCTGCTGGTGGCCACTGACCAAACAGAAAGGATTGTAGAGCCTCCAGAGAATGTCCAGGAGAAAATCGCTTTTATCTTCAACAACCTCTCTCAGTCCAACATGACACAGAAGGTAAAGGGAAACAGATAAAACATTACTGAATATCAATAGTCAAAGAAGCTTTTATAAAACCGTATTTGCTTTTGTCAGGTTGAAGAGTTGAAAGAGACGGTGAAGGAGGAGTTCATGCCCTGGGTTTCTCAGTACCTGGTGATGAAGCGTGTCAGCATCGAGCCCAACTTCCACAGTCTCTACTCCAACTTTCTGGACACTCTCAAGAACCCTGAGTTTGTCAAGATGGTCCTCAACGAAACATACAGGAATATTAAGGTGAAACATTTGAGGGATAAGGTTACTTGAGGGTTTTGAAGAATTTTTTTTAGCTCTTTCTTGTTTGCTGCTCACAATAAACTGACAATACTTGCCTTGTGTAAAATAGTATCCCTTTTCCACACATCCAACAAAGCTGGATTTAATACTGTGCAAGGCACTGGTTTTAGTCATTTACACCCGAGTATCCCATATTGAATTTTTTCTTAAATTCCTGATAACCACAGTTACAGCACTGCTGAAGAACGGTCATAATTTGTAAAATACTGACTCTTATCTCTCCATTTCTTTCAGGTCCTGTTGACCTCTGACAAGGCAGCTGCCAATTTCTCTGATCGCTCCCTGCTGAAGAACCTGGGCCACTGGCTGGGCATGATTACACTGGCCAAAAACAAGCCTATCCTCTATACAGTAAGTTTGTAACAAGCTCTGTTGTATCATGATGTGATGGGTCTCTGGTCTGCTTTTGGCTGAATTATTTTTTCTCCTTCTCCCAGGATCTGGAGGTGAAGTCTCTGCTACTGGAAGCCTATGTGAAAGGCCAGCAGGAGCTACTTTATGTTGTTCCCTTTGTGGCCAAAGTTTTGGAGTCCAGTCTACGGAGCATGGTAAGCAAGATAAGAAATAACCTCACTCCACTGCCCAGTATAAAATGTCATGCTGTCATATTTGCTTCAGACAAAAATAACTTTCTCAGATACTGTTAAATTGTCTTATACATATCTGATTCTACTATTTGATGTCCTTTTGATTCCTCATAGTGACTTTAACTCGTGTGTCTCTGTCGTAGGTTTTCAGGCCACAGAACCCTTGGACCATGGCTATCATGAATGTTCTCGCTGAGCTGCATCAGGAACATGACCTCAAGGTAATAGATTACTCTGCCTTGTTGCCACTTAAATCCATGCAGCAATCAAATCCAGTTGAACTCAAAAAAAATGTAATTATTGTACAAAAGTAAACAAAATCTAAGTGAACATTTATGAATGTGAAATGATCTCTCACACGGCTCTCTGTTTACTGCAGCTGAACTTGAAGTTTGAGATTGAAGTTCTTTGTAAGAACTTGTCTCTGGACATCAATGATCTGAAGCCGGGAAACCTGCTGAAAGATAAGGAGAAGCTTAAGAGCCTGGAGGAGCAGCTGTCGGCACCAAAGAAAGAGACAAAGCCTCCAGAAGAGATGCTCCCAGTTTCTACCACAGGTGAAATACTTCAATTAGTGATGCTCTTCTTAACCTACACTTCAATTTCAGATTTAAGATTTGAGCTGTACTTCAGTTTAAGTTAGGCATCAGTTAAAATGTAAGCAAATCCTGTTTGCCTCTCTGCTTCTTACTGAGCCTGTCATATGTTTAGTATAAACTATCAAGCCTCCAAATGAAGTTCATCTTTATTAGATTAGACTTTGAATATTAAGTAAATGTCACATCTCGATAAGCTTAGTATTAGTTGTTTTTGTTGCTTTAATGCTTGCTTTCTGTTTATTTTGTGTGGATATTGTGTTTTTTCTTGGGATTTTAATCAAAATGGTGTTTTGTGACCTACAGGAGACTTTGCTCCATTTGCAGCTCCTCCATCAACCCCAGCTGCCACCACCACCACCACTTGCACAACCACTGGGCCCCCCACCCCACAGTTCAGCTACCATGACATCAATGTGTATGCCTTGGCAGGCCTGGCCCCACACATCAATATAAATGTCAACGTAAGTATTGAGTACCTGTGAGCCCACTCAGTTAATAATGCTCCAGTTGCAAGCACTGCAGTGTCAAGACACACAAAATACAAGCCGGATAAGAATTAAACATATTTGTATCTTGTAAATCCTTTTTGTTTTTCTTTTCTTGACTTATCTCTCATGCTCCCTCCATCTCTTCTCTTTAGATCCCTCTACTACAGGCCCATCCTCAGCTGAAGCAGTGTGTGCGGCAGTCAGTTGAACGGGCCGTCCAAGAGCTGGTGCACCCTGTGGTTGATCGCTCTATCAAAATTGCCATGACAACCTGTGAGCAGATCATCAGGAAGGACTTTGCCCTGGATTCAGAGGAGTCCCGCATGCGTGTGGCTGCCCACCATATGATGAGAAATCTGACCGCTGGCATGGCAATGATCACCTGCCGCGAGCCGCTGCTCATGAGCATCGCCACCAACCTTAAGAACAGCTTTGCTGCTGCACTTAGAGTAAGCTGAACGCAAACACGACGGCTTATTTCCCTTTTTTACTAGTGCTCCATAATATAAAAAGACAGCACAGAGAAAGCAGGAGTTTGAATAGTGGAGACAAAGATCTCCTCATTATTGTGTTCCAAAACACATCTCCATTTGTTATTGCATTTGTTCCCTATGTACTCATCCTCCCCTGTGTTTTTGTCTGATCACTTGTACCATTCCCGCTTCTTTAACAAGCTGTTTATTCCCTCAGGCACCAACTCCCCAACAGAGAGAGATGATGGAGGAGGCTGCAGCCAGGATTGCCCAAGACAACTGTGAATTGGCTTGCTGCTTCATTCAGAAGACAGCTGTGGAGAAGGCTGGCCCTGAAATGGACAAGAGACTAGCCACGGTGAGAAACCACTACCACTCTTTCTGTTTGGATGCTTGAGTTTTAATTAGCATGATGACTAAAAATGCACCTCTAGTAGTTTATGGTTATATTATGAGAAGTATTTTGATACATGTCATAATAGACTGCTCTGGTTTAGCCACATGCTGTATTAACATGTAAATTAATTGTGCAATGCCTTTGTGTGTGTACATTGTTGTATTTTTACTTTTAACCTAAATATTTAATATGTTTGTCTTGTAGGAGTTTGAGCTGAGGAAACACGCACGCCAAGAAGGACGTCGTTATTGTGATCCAGTCGTGCTGACTTACCAGGCTGAACGTATGCCTGAGCAGATCAGACTCAAGGTAAGACCGCTGTGACATGTAGTCAACATTCTAATATCTAAATACATGTGTATATATCACACACACCTACATATGTGTATATGAACATAAAAGAGGTGAAAGGGCTTAAGTGACCTCTAACAATAGGATTTATTACCTTGATTCATCCTACTCCATCTCACAGTTTTAAGTGCTGTACACAAGTTGAAAAGACCTGTGAACATCATAATTCCTGCCTACATGCTGGCTAGGTCTGATTGGTTCAAATCAAACTACCTGATGTCATTTATGAACATCTGCTCTGTCTGTTATGAGATTTCATTCATATAAATGTGCTTTTGGGAACAACATATGTAGAAAATCACATGTGGATCAGTTCAGCCGCCAGTCAGTTTGCAGTGTGTGAATGTAATTTGTGTGAAATAACAGAATGCATGTGTATGTTGCAGGTGGGAGGAGTGGACCCCAAACAACTGGCTGTATATGAGGAGTTTGCCAGGAACGTTCCAGGTTTCTTGCCCAGTAATGATCTCTCTCAGCCCACTGGCTTCTTGGCTCAGCCAATGAAGGTACGTTTTTATTGATTCATTTCTTCCCCTTCACCCCCAAAACAAACAACTTGAGCTCTCCTTAGTGTTATCATCTCTTGTCTTTTCAGCACTACAGTGTATCAGAAACTGACTAAAATACTACATGTGTTGCAGAGGGGTGTTGTAGTTTTAGACCCACAGATCTTAATTCCGTCTCTGCTCTTCTTTTTTTTTTTTTTTTTTTAACAGCAACAGGCATGGGCCACAGATGATGTTGCTCAGATCTACGATAAGTGCATGGCAGACTTGGAGCAGCATCTTCACGCCATCCCTCCAGCTCTTGCCATGAACCCCCTGACCCAGGCCCTGCGCAGTCTGCTGGAGGCTGTAGCCTTGGCGAGGAACTCCAGGGATGGCATCGCAGCCCTTGGCCTGTTGCAGAAGGTAGGAGACAGCCATATCTTTCAAGTCCTGCAGCTTTCATCCATTGACCGTTTCCACCACAGTTTTGCATTCCACTGTGTCATACGATGCACCTGTGTAGTGGTGTAGTGTTGAGGAGTCAACGTCTAGAATTTAACCAAATTGTTCTCTCTATTTGGCAGGCTGTTGAAGGTCTTCTGGATGCCACTAGTGGGGCTGATGCTGACTTGCTGCTCCGCTACAGGGAGTGCCACCTGCTGGTACTTAAAGCCCTACAGGATGGACGTGCCTACGGACCACAGTGGTGCAACAAGCAGATCACCAGGTCAGTCAGGACATATTTGATTTCAGTAATGCACCCTCATTATTTGGTTAATCAACACTTAACATAGAACTGGTGTACAGCCTTGGGATATTGAAATATAAAGGTCTCTTTAAACATCACTGTCATGGACATATTGAGTCAAATTAGGTGTCTAATTAGCTTGCTGTGTTTCCGTTACAGGTGTCTGATTGAGTGCCGTGATGAGTACAAATACAACGTGGAGGCAGTGGAGCTTTTGATCAGGAACCACCTTGTGAATATGCAGCAGTATGATCTGCACCTGGCACAGGTACACAGTGTATCTTACAGTCATTTACTAGTTTATTTTCTTTTTATAGTTTGATTTGGGGTTTGGTGTGAATACTTGTGCAGTCAAATTTTATACATTACTACTTAAGATACATTTGTGGAGATTTGTTTTCACTCAGCCTTATTTAAAATGTGTCTAAATGTCCTAATCACATGGTTCGGTGTGATGTGTAGGCACTGTTTATCCTGCACCTTGACCAAGAGATTTGTGAATCAGCAAAGCATTTGTGTGTCCAGTATGAGCTAACATGAATTGTTTTCTTCCAGTCAATGGAAAACGGACTGCACTACATGGCAGTTGCATTCGCCATGCAGTTGGTGAAGCTGCTGCTGGTGGATGAACGCAGCGTCAGCCACGTCACAGAAGCTGATCTCTTCCACACAATTGAGACTTTAATGAGGACCTGTGCACACTCTAGAGCCAACGCACCTGAGGGGTAAAGAACTACGATGTTAAATCATGAAAATACTTTTAAACATCGACCATGTTAGTTCCTGCATGTAATAGTTTTAAAACTGACTCCGCTGTGCTCTCTTTCTCCTCCTCTCTAGTCTTCCCCAGCTGATGGATGTCGTTCGCTCCAACTATGAGGCCATGATCGACCGGGCTCACGGCGGACCCAACTTCATGATGCACTCCGGGATCTCACAGGCATCAGAATATGACGATCCTCCTGGCCTGAGGGAGAAGGCGGAGTATCTCCTGAGGGAATGGGTCAACCTGTATCACTCTGCTGCTGCTGGCAGGGATAGCACCAAAGCTTTCTCTGCTTTTGTTGGCCAGGTACATGTCATTTATCAGTTAGCCTAATGTTCCAAAATCATTACGACTCTTCCTCCTGTTTATCTCACGTCTCCGCTCTTTTCTTCTCCCTTTTAGATGCACCAGCAGGGCATCCTGAAGACCGACGACTTGATCACAAGATTCTTCAGGCTGTGCACAGAAATGTGTGTGGAGATAAGCTATCGGGCTCAGGCCGAGCAGCAACACAACCCAGCAGCCAGTGCAGCTATCATCAGAGCCAAGTGTTACCACAACCTGGATGCCTTTGTAAGGCTCATAGCCCTGCTGGTCAAACACTCTGGAGAGGCCTCGAACACAGTGACAAAAATCAACCTCCTCAACAAGGTACAGCAACCTGATGACCGTTTTTATCATCCGTAACCTGACAGTCTATCAGTATAACAGTATAAATACTGCTGGAGACATTGGACCTGTTTTTACTTGATTCTTAACATGCTCTACATTCTGCCTGTAGGTGCTGGGTATTGTCGTTGGGGTGTTGATCCAGGATCACGATGTCCGTCAGACAGAATTCCAGCAGCTGCCGTACCACCGCATCTTCATCATGCTGCTGCTGGAACTCAATGCCCCCGAGCACGTCCTCGAGACCATCAACTTCCAGACACTCACAGCCTTCTGGTAGGACATAGATCCACCATATCTGAAGGGTCTCCTCTTACCTGGGAACTGTGTGTGGTGGTTTTATCATCACATTAACTACCCAGAGAAAAAGTCTTACATTTCAAATGATTGTCTCTTTATTCTTGACTCAAGTTCCTTTTTTCATTTGCAGCAATACCTTCCACATCCTGAGACCCACCAAAGCACCCGGCTTTGTGTACGCCTGGCTGGAACTCATCTCCCATCGCATCTTCATCGCCAGGATGCTAGCACACACACCACAGCAGAAGGTATGAAGAATAAGACAAGACTCATTCTCACACACTGTAAACACATTCAGTCTTGTACAGATACATCTATGGTTTTTTTTTGGATTTTTTGGTGTTAATACACTGATGTTGTCTTCCAGGGTTGGCCCATGTACGCACAGCTGCTGATTGATCTCTTCAAGTACCTGGCCCCTTTCCTGAGGAATGTAGAGCTCAACAAACCTATGCAAATCCTCTACAAGGTGCTCTTTCCTTCTTCCCTTTATCTAGTTTGCAGAAATAATTGCTGCACTGTATCAGTTTCATGTCTGACTGAACCTTTCTCTCAGACTTCAGTATTACTCAGGCATTCTCCATTAAGTTCTCTATCATAGTTGATTATTCATTCATCCAGCTATTTTGATTTTGACAGTTATCACTATTCCAGCGTCACAGATCTGCTTATGTAGCTACGAGTCTCATTTGTACCGTATGTTATTGAGTTACATTTTAAATGTTTTAATTTACAAAACATGCAACTACTCTGTTAACTGCTCCTGTCTTTCCTTGTTATTGGCTGTTTCAGGGCACACTGCGAGTGCTCCTGGTCCTGCTGCATGACTTCCCAGAGTTCCTATGTGACTACCATTATGGCTTCTGTGATGTTATCCCACCCAACTGCATCCAGCTCCGCAACCTCATCCTCAGTGCCTTTCCACGCAACATGAGGCTCCCTGACCCTTTCACACCCAATCTCAAGGTAGGAAAACACACACACACACACACACACTGCTACACACTGAGTGACGGGCTTAGAAGTGTGGCTTGTGAAAGTATTCAGTTGTTGTTTGTCATGATGTATTTAGTTTGGTTGGAGTGCTGAACACCGCTTGTTGCCATGTGGATTAGGGGTCTATAGTGGAATCTCTCAAACTTTGTCTAGCAGATTGACAAATGATCTGATAAATCTGTATCTTTATCACCTCCGCTGCTGCAGGTGGACATGCTGAGTGAGATCAACATCGCTCCCCGTATCCTCACCAACTTTACAGGCGTCATGCCTTCTCAGTTCAAGAAGGATCTGGATTCATATCTGAAGACCCGTTCACCGGTCACTTTCCTGTCTGAGCTGCGCAGCAACCTGCAGGTAGGAGCAGTGTCCATCTGCGTTAAGTTAGTAGTAGTTTTACACTTCAGCTGTTAAGAATACAATTTGGTATTAATTTTTTTTTTTTTTCTTTTTGTTTCCCAGGTGTCAAATGAGCCAGGAAACCGCTACAACATCCAGTTGATCAATGCTCTAGTGTTGTATGTAGGCACACAGGCAATCGCTCACATCCACAACAAGGGCAGCACCCCCTCCATGAGCACTATCACCCACTCTGCACACATGGACATCTTCCAGAACCTGGCCGTGGACCTGGACACAGAGGGTATGTTTTCTTTCAGATAGTAGAGAAGTGCTGGACTTTTTTTCAGTTTATTATTGTCAGTTTCAATTTCGTTAAGATTGACAGATTAGCAGTCCAGTAAAGACAAAGGCAGTCTGACGTTAGATAGGTTTTCTGCAACTTTCTACATTTGTTTGTGCTCTTTTAAGAGCTAATGTTATTTAATTGATGATTTTGTAAACCATCAACTTGTAACTCAAAGCCAGACTTATGAATTCAACACCTGCACTCATGTCTTTTCAGGGCGTTACCTGTTCTTGAACGCGATCGCCAATCAGCTACGCTACCCAAACAGCCACACTCACTACTTCAGCTGCACCATGCTTTATCTGTTTGCTGAGGCCAACACTGAGGCCATCCAGGAGCAGATCACCAGGTGAGTCTGACTGCTGGCTGAGCTCAGCACCACTGCATTTGTAGGCTCAAAGTCTCATCAGGACGGCTACAAAAGTATGTTAGCAGATCATCAGAGGTGCTGTTGGCTAAAACTTTCTCTCCCCTCCTCCAGGGTTCTGTTGGAGAGGCTGATAGTGAACCGGCCTCACCCGTGGGGTCTCCTCATCACCTTCATCGAGCTGATCAAGAATCCTGCCTTCAAGTTCTGGAGTCACGACTTTGTGCACTGTGCCCCCGAGATTGAAAAGTAGGTTCTCCTTCTGGGATAACCAGAATAACTGAGCCTGCACAACTTGTTAGCAGGATAAATTCATTGTTGGTGTTGCTGTTTTTATGATGATGATAATAATAATAATAAAGAGAAGTAATCTTTAATCTCTTACTGGCCTCTCTCTCCTCAGGCTGTTCCAGTCAGTAGCCCAGTGCTGCATGGGACAGAAGCAGGCCCAGCAGGTGATGGAAGGCACTGGTGCCAGCTAGCCTGTGAACCAGTCAGCTCGAAGCCCTCGGGAGAGATACCGCGGCCTTGACCCACTCCCCCACCACACACCTCCCTCTTTACTGTTGGCACTGGATAAACTGGCAACCACAGTTATTTGAAATGTGGACAAAAGGACTACTGCTCACGGATCTAAAGAGTTAGATTTTTTTGTTTATCCCTTTGGGGCTGAATTCAGATGGAGAGAATGGATTGGGACATGCTGTTTAATATACTTTTTTTGATGCTTTGATGTAAATATTGGAAAAAAGGGAGAACGGAAGAGTAGATAAGTGGAGAGCAATGAACATGTCAAATAAAAATGTATCCTGACATGTAAAGACATCTAAACATATTTTCACTCACTACCAAAGTCCTTGGTTTGCTTCCCTCCCACACAAATCCTTTTGTTCTGACTTTTTTTTTTTGCTTTCAGAGGCTGAATGGTAGATGATTGAAGAAAAAAAGCTGCCTGCTACTTTCATTTAATTCCTTTTTATCCCTGAGCGGGACAGGAAGATGTAGTTAGTCTCCCAGGTGGGGTGGGGGTCTACTCCTGGTGTGTTGGTGGAGACGGTTTGTTCATTTCAAACCGGCTCTGAAAGTCTCTCCCTGGCACTTGTAAAATTGTGCAAAGTGAGAATGGTGACATCGTATCTTGACAATTTGTACAAAGATCCAAATTGAAGAACAACAATTGAAGGACCAATACAGCCCATTTTGTAACATTTTGAATGTTTTGTAAATGTATTGGTCCATGTGTTGTATTTTGTAGTCCTTTCTAGTTTGCCTTTAGTTCTTGCTACTTAATTGCAGTATGCATACATAAAGGAAATAAAGCATTCAAACTGCAGCGCATCTGTTTTCATTCAGGAGTAGAGGAGTACCGTGATGGTGCTAATATACCTGCTGTTTATTAACATTCATATACATCTAATACTCTAATATTGCATTAGTTTTCTTGGTTCCAGGTCCAGATGCTTTTACACCACCACAATCACAACTTGTATACCTTCTTTTGAAACATTGTAATGTTTTGTTAAAAAATGTGAAATGTTCTGCTGTACTATGAACATCCAGAAGACTGGAGGACGTGTCGGGATGACTACAATGTTGATACTCAAATGATAAATGGCTCATAACAGCTAGATTTGAAGGTATTTGAGGTTATCCAATTTAACGACCCCAAGCACTGGTTAACTTTTGGCATTATTTAGAGAAAGGCATCAAATTTTTCCCCTAAACTGCATTAGGATGCTTGTCAGAGCAAAGATAGGAGTCTGTTGCTCTCTTACTAAACATTGACTATCTTAGAACAGATTCAGTTAATCTGGAACTTTCAAGGGTTTTAAAACATGAGCATCAACATCTGTATGTCATGTGCTAGTCTGAGGGCAGATGTTGTGGTTTGTACCCTGCAGATGAAAGCTTTTCCAATTTAGCAGACTATTGAAAATGATGCATTGTCATAATTATCCCTTTTTAATGTAAGAATAATGGCAAAATATCCTGCATATCAACAACTAATGGTGTATATTAACAGGAGTGCTGTTAAAAAAAAAGACCTGTCTTCAGGAAAAAAATATTTATTCATGTAAATGTATTGAGAGAGAAGTTGCGGTTTTCCTCGTGATAAAAAAAATAGTCCCTGTCACAGGTGATCTCATGACTCCGTGAGCTGCATCAGTCTGTTGAGGATGCTCTTCTGTCCGTAGCGTACCTGCAGTGCATTCAGCTGCCTGCTGCTCAGTCCTGCACGTGCTGCCTTGTCCTCTATCAGAACCCGGTCGCTGTCCACACCCTCTCCCTCCATCCTCCTCTCCTGCCCGTCTCCATAGGAGCTCACAGTCAGACGGGCCGCTTCATGGATCAGTCGCTTCCATGGAGCCTTTAATCCGGGGAGTCCCTCGTTAGAGAAAGACAGGGAAATCTTTGCCTCTTCCTCATCCTCTTCTTCTTCCTCCCATCCTTCATTATCTTTGAACTCTGAGAACTCCTCATTTGACATGCACAGCACCTGAAGATACAGAGAGCCAGAGTTATGTTTTCCTCAAATATTCATCTCTAACAAGGTGGTCTTCGGTGTCTCCGCACACTCAACCGTACTGTTTCATGTACTCGCTCACCTTGAGCACAGTGTGTAGCTCTGTGTCTGAGAGGCAGCCCTGTTTGCCAAACACAAAAGCTGCTTTCTCCTCCATCATCTCACACAGCATCTCCCACTTCTCCTCCAGCAGCTGCCGGTCCACATCAGTCTGAATACCTGTGAGGAGAAGAGGAAGGGTCAAGCACACAGGGAGACAGCTGGTCTGATTATAGACTGAACTAGCATGAAAAGAAAAAAATCTCCCAAAACCACAAAAACAATATAAAATCAGTTCATTTATTTAACTGATTTTATTTTCTTTGAGTTAAATTTTTTTACATTAATCTTAATCTGGGAGAACATTTCTCTCTTATGATGCTTCTGTAATATTTCATGTGTTGATGTGGACAATCACCTTGAGTGACGACTTTGTGGAGGATGGTGATGGGGATGTCGGCAGTGTCGTTGCTGTTGCTTGGATACGGCTCCGTGAAGCCGTACATATGCAGCAGCTGCCAGTTGGCCATCTGCCCGTAGGTGTTAAATACCTCCTCGCCTTTACGAATGGGCCGCACGCACACCATCTTCAAACTGTCCTGAGAAACGTGGAGTGAAGAGAGAACGAGAGAATGTGAGGGAAAAACAGAAAGGAATATGCAGTTTAGATCGAGTAACGTCAAATTGAATTGAAAACGATATTAAAGGTGTTTGTGTCCCCTCACCGGTGTGAACTCCAGATTAGCATTGTGATTGGACACATGGTTGAGCATGTCGGCCATGGGAACCATCATCGGTGGGTTGGTGGCCCTCTCCTCTTCCTCGTCCTCTTCATCGTCCTCCTCTTCCTGTGGCTCTTGGAAACTTCAGAGAGAAGGAAGAAGAGGGAGGGGATGGTGGAAAAAGGTATAAAGAGATCACAGACATGAATTTAGAAAGGTGATGATGATGTGTATGACTGTGTTTGTCTCATGCTCACTAACCTGTACGCCATGACGAAGGCCACCAGCTGCGTGTACAGCTCCAGCGTGTGTGTGTCGGGGTTCCAGAAGTCAGGATGCCTGGCGATGAAGGGCAGGACCACGTCTGTGTATTCTCTCCGGATGTTAGATAAGTCTGTGTCCACCGCCTCTGGAATACCTGTTCCTCTCAACAGTCTGTCTCGCTCCTCTTTAGACCTGAATTGATGAATTGTGAATTACTGTGACGGAAGCTAGAAATGTAAATAGTGATAATACAGCAACTGCAGATTCATTTTAGAAAATAACAAGAAGATTAAGATGGATTTGTGTCAGAGAGTTGAGGAGAAATGTTGCCCAGGAGAATGAGCAGTGGTAGACATGAATGGAATGGCAAAAGAGAGACCACAAAATACAGAAATTCACTGTTTTTTTCTTTCTTTCTTTTTTTTTTTTTTTTACCAGAACATGGGGTGATCCAGTGTCCTGAAGTCCGTCCAGAGAGAGAGGTAGGGTCTCCAGTGGGACTGTGAGGATGTATATTCGTACAGCAGAGCCAGCAGCAGAGGAACCCAGCCTGACGAGCTCTCCAGAGATGATTTCTCTGCGAAGGTAAAAGGGAGGAACTGGAGGGTTAAACGGAGGAGGGGTGATGCAGGCAGCTTCAATCATATGTACAGAACTACAATCTCACTCTGCAAAGATCAATACAGCATTAACGTAACTATCACCTTGCTCCAGCAGGGCCGACACCTTGGTTGTTCCTTGGTAAAGAAGAGCTGATCTGGGAATGGTGAATAAAACCTCGCCTTCCTCTATGTTGTCCTTTGCCAGCATCCCATATTCTGCCACTGTTCCCTCTTTACTCACGTACACCTGCAGAGAGAGGGAGACTTTGTTAAATTCTGAAAAATAAATATGTTTGGGGAAAATCACATAGCCTGCTTGGCTGGTAAACTAACATAACATACCTTACTGCTGAGTACCAGACCCACTCTGTCACACCACTGTAGAAAGTTCTGCAGGGCGCTGAGATCTGAGCTGTGATCTACCTGTTAGCAAGAGTGTCACATGGATAAAAACTTAAAGATCCCCTCCAGACATACAAGATGTATATAAAATACTCTACTTTGAAGAATATTTTGTGTCAGATATAATTTTCCCACAAAAAGTTAAATTATCTAGTTAAAATCCTTAAAATGGCATCTGATCCTTCTCCTGGAAAATAAAAAAAGACACATGCATCCTAATACCCAGTGAGATGGGTGCTGGATCAGAAAATACCTTGCAGTTAACAAAACCAGCTGACATAACACACCAGGTGTAGATCGCCATCAATGAAGTTGTAGCAAACCTTACAATATTTTATATACACATGAATTTTTAAAGATTTGTGTAAATACACAGAAATGTATAAATAGGCTACATATATGTACAAATATAGACAAAAGGTACAAATAGAAACAATACATAGACCCCCAATGGTTTGTACTCCAATAAAGGACTCAGGATAGATAGCCGTCATATATACTACCTATTAGAGCACCTCTGTATATTTATAAAAATATATCTATTATTTTGACATAGAGAAAATATGTAATACCATATGTAAAACAGAGCACTTAAAAAAACGGCATAACATACAGAGAGGCAATGTTATTGTTAGTGAGATGACACACAGGATATATATTCACTAAAATGGTCTAATGTCAAAGTCCTCATTAAGGCCTTCTGTACCCAGCGCATGAATCCACAACAGAGAGAGTTAGTATGTTCCACATGAGATCATTTGTGTGAATAAGTTATATATCCTATGTGTCATATATCTATATTTCCTCTATGCAGGCTATGTTATGTCGTCTTTTTGAAGTGTTCTGTTTTCCATATGATGTTAAATTTTTTCCCTATGTCAAAATTATTACTCTCACTCAACCTATATACTAAACACTACAAATAAAACGCAATTACACTCTCAAACTGATAACTGTAGCGAGCTAAACTATCCTCCTCCTCTAACAGAGCTACAGAGAACAGCATGCACCGCTAGCAGCTAACAACTATACACACTTACTGTACAACACACACATAGCGAAATGAAATATCAGATTTGTTTTCCATTAAAACAGATTAAATTATAACCTTGGCTCGTTTCGCTTCTGTTGCCATTTTGTGAATGTAATAACAAACCCGGGACTTGACAACCGCTGTTACAGGTACATTAGCTGAAAGCTAACTCCAGCATGTGGACTGTGAACATCCGCGTATCTGGGATAAGTTTGACCTGAACGTTGCCTCGTAGGCAGCTGAATGACTATACCGCTGACAACATAACCTTTCTTTAAACTTGTGAACAGAACAAAATGGTTAATTTGTGTCTACTTTTCTGCCCTTCGAAAAAAGAAGAAAATTAATTCAAGTGATCATTACCAAAAATGTATCAAATACTGACATATATAACAGCTGTTCTCTTCAAATCGATTTGCCTCGAAGGTCCTCTATCAGTCGTGCTTTATTTGTGTTTGAGTTGTATTTTAATACATTTGGAGACTGTCTCCATGTACGTCTTATATCATTTTGCACTTTTTGTCTCTAACGCACCTGCAGTCCAGTGTTATTCATGTATTTTGTTCCTTTGAAAACTCACAAATCAAAGATTCCCTGTGTTGGTGTTCACAGTCACTATTAATAGTCTTCATGCATACCTAGTACTTGACACTTTATACAAGTAACTGAAATCAGCCCAAAACGTTAGTATTATTATCTTAATAAAAATCATTACCTTAATACAATGTAAAAAGTGTTCACACCATGTTTCTGTCTGTTTAGTTCATTTGAAATGAATCAATGTTCAGGCTTTATTTATGACCATAGTGTTACATTATTAGAGTTGCAGTGTTCAGATTGTTTTATCTTCGTTGTACTGCTTCATACTTCAGCTCATGTGACTGTTGATCTGTGTGCTGTTTTTCCCTCAACGACCACTGAGAGGTGTTGTTCAGTCAGACGAACTGTCGGCCTACAGCATGCCACATCATCAGTCAGACAGATTGTACACAGGCATGAATGACAACTTCTAACTCCAGACAGGCTCGTTGGTCTAGGGGTATGATTCTCGCTTTGGGTGCGAGAGGTCCCGGGTTCAAATCCCGGACGAGCCCTAACTTTTAATCCCTAGGGTTAAAGGTCAAGGAAACCAGCACACAAATAACCCACACTGACAACCAATGCTTACAGTATGTGCAGCATACAGTATGTAACAACTAGTGCCAAGATTCAGTCACAGCAACCAAATTCAAAATACTAAGCATGTCCTTCAAAAGGTTTTCATCAAAAATGAATCATAAATCAAAGTGTGCCCAGAATCTAAAAAAAAAAGTAAACATATACAAAATTTAAAAATGTAAAGCTGTTTAAAATATTATATATCCATCTGTGATGAAACCTACAGTTCCTAAAAAAGGAGAGATGTTCTGTCACATAGTAAAGGTGATACTAAAATCATATATGAACTTACAAGAACTTTCCTCAGGAGAGACTTGCAGTGCTGTTTGTCATTGTTGATCGAGCTTCTGTGTCATCACACCCATTAACAATAGCTAACAATACCAGGATATACCACAGTCACCATTTTCAAAAAATGCTAAGGGAAAACACTGACAACAGTCAGCTGGATAAACAAAAAGTTACAAACCCTTCAGGCCTTGATAGAAAAAAGGTCAAGTTTGGGGAGAGCCAGCAAAGTGGTTGTATATGCCCAAACAAGGGCAAGTGTGTGAGGCTGGGCACAGGTACCATGAGACATGCAGCAGGTGTTGCTGTGCAGGCTATTTTTCCAAGGCTACAGGCGATGACATAATGCTCATGACACAGAGTGAATAGTCTTGTGTGTGAATACTGTAACTCACCAAACATGCATCAAATTGCTATTTAAGTCAAGTGAATTTTATTTATATAGTGCGAAATCACAACAGAAATGATCTCAGGGCACATTTCACAGAAAGCAGGTCCAGACTGTACTCTTTAATTTATAGAGACCCAGAAAAACTCTCTTTAACGGGAAGAAAACTCAAGCAGAACTGGGACCTGGGTGGGCGGCCATCTGCCTTGACCAGTTGGATTGAGAGAGAAAGAGAGAGACTTTCCTCTCTTCTCATTTCTCAGTTTGTACATCCTCCATTCCTTTCCTTGCCTCCTCTCCTCGCTTCTTAGTTCCTCCCACCTGAGAGGCAAGCGGAGGAGTCAAGGAAGAGACACAAGGAGACAGGAGTCGAGGCAGCAGGCATTTAACAAAATGAGACGTCCTTGCTTAGAGAAATCATGTGGTATAATGTCATGTTGGCAGAGACTTCAGGCTGCAGGCAGCTGGTCTTTAGGTCAGAGTAAATGCAGGAAACTGCCTTGTTAATACTTCATTTTAATGCAACAACATAAAAATAAATGGAATTTATTGAGGATCAACTTTTGTAAAGTTTTGATGACATCACAGAGCTGCAGATGTGTCGGACAGGTGATCATTCACTTCTGACTGAAACTGCTGATTGTATTTTGCAAAACTTTATGCAAGTACATCTATACTGAAGAGTATTAAAGAAAGCTGAGAAGTCTAAATAACCTCAAAGATGAAGCACAGCTGTGAGAAGTTCAGAAAACAAGTGCTGAATAGAAAATCAAATGTTTAGCAGCAGAGGGTGCTGTTCAGCCAGATGAGATGTGGGTCTCCAAGCTGCCACATCACCATTGAGTGAAACTGCAGGTCTGGATGGGACAGGGGAGGAGATTTACATTCTGTTGTCCAGTTGAAAGAAGGCTCGTTGGTCTAGGGGTATGATTCTCGCTTAGGGTGCGAGAGGTCCCGGGTTCAAATCCCGGACGAGCCCTGTGTTTTTTGTTTTGTTGGGATCACACAAGCAAATAAGTTGTGTTACAGTGAATACTTGAGTTGGCTGTCATCCCAAATCCAAGTGTAGGAAGGATGTTCAAAACATACTAGATAATGGTAGTCCCATTCTAGATACATACAGCGTAGGTTTTGATTTCTAGTTTGAGGCGTCTCATTTCTTCGGTTGATGACACCCTCACAACACTACGCAGGTGTATTGTACATGATCCGGTGGTGTCATGCTTTAATTATATTCCACACATGAACTATTTCACTTCATTTTGTGATAAAGAGCAACGGTAGGCTACACATGTACTTATATAACCAAATTTAGATCCAGGTAACTTCTGTTTTGCCTTGCCTCAGTGCCATGCAGCAACTGTCTTTACATTCCTTCATTCACTGCAGGGAAAATATTTTGGTCTCCCATGCAAAGTGACAAATAACAAGAGATACGCATCAGCTAGCTCACAGCAAATAACATATGAAAGACTCTGAATTAACTAAACCACAAAATTAGTACACACACACACACACACACACACACACACACACACACACACACACACACACATATATATATATATATATATATGTATGTACAGTCAATAAATACATTTTAAAAAAGCCAACCATAAGTGAGGACGCATCGAAGAGTACCATTAATCTAATCTACAAATGGAAGACATAAAATGAGACCTTACCAATTATGTTGAAAACACAACCCATATCTAAGACAACAAGTATCATGTCATTTAAATGTTTCACAGCTGTGGGCACAGAGGACCTTCTAAATCATTTTGTGGAGCATCTCTGCAGCCTAAACTTCTCACTCAGCACACTTTTTAGACTACTAAAAACACCAAAGGATGACCTTTAAAGTGAAAGTATAGTCTGAACTCTCTTCCTGGTTCTTTACTCCAAAACCGTTCCCATCATGGTCCGTAAGATTGCTGAGTCGTTATTCAACTTCCTTAAAGTTGTCTTTTCACTATCAAAATCTCCACCAATTTCAGAAACCTGAAGAAGAAAACACAAGCAGCCAATCACAGTGGTAGCTCTACAGCTGCCATAGCCCCAGCTTGGAGTTACATCTTAGAGGAGGTGCATGTCAGCTATGGTGTATTTTCTGCAGAGGCAATTATTATTCATTTTTACAACATGGTGCACTGGTCAATGAGGGAGTACTTTCTAGGGTTCAGTGATGTTTGTCATGGACAATGAGATGAATGTATAATTGTGGCCACTAGAGGGTGCTGTTGGACTACAGATGTGGAGCTACAAGTTGCCACATCACCAATTTGAAGTGTTCAATTACAGGTCTATACATCAGCAAAATACAGGTGTTGATAGCCCTATATATTGGCTCGTTGGTCTAGGGGTATGATTCTCGCTTAGGGTGCGAGAGGTCCCGGGTTCAAATCCCGGACGAGCCCTGCTTTTTTTGTTTTGTGTAATCCCTTGGGGTCACACCAGCAAATAAATTGTGTTACAGAGAACACTTTCCTTGGCTCTCTTTGCCAAATTCCCCTGAAGTATAGGAGGGATTTCCAAAACATACTAGAGCACACTTGATTAATGATGAATTAATTAATTAATGATGATAATGTCATGCTGTCACATGACATTGAAAATTGCTCAGACAATACAAATATTTCATTACAGTGGTACAGCAGTATAATTATCAGTGTAGCTTGTCCTATCAGATGAATTTAAGGGACAAAACAAAACTCTGAATGACTTTGAGTCTCATGAGCTACAAAAGCACTGAAAGCTGATCACTGTCAGTTTTTAAATGGTGCTTTCTATATAGTCAGCTACATTACTGCATATCATGTTGAGCCAATCCGTATGAATGCCAGATTTATGTGTGACACAAGTGGATAGTGGTAGTCTTGCTGTAGATACCTTAAGCGTAAGTTTTGATTTCTAGTTCAGCGTCTCATTTCTTCTGTTGATAGCACCCTCACAACAAGTTTGTACACTAGACAGGTGTATTGTACATGATCTGGTGGTATCATGCTTTAATTATATTCCCCACAGTAACTGTTTCACTTCACTTTGCCATAAAGAGAAATTGTTATAGATTTACAGGCAACCCTTCTTTTTAAATGTTATCTTGTCTCATTACTGAATAGGAGACTACTGTCATGTAGTCACTGTGTTTCTGTTCATTCACTGTGATACAGAGTGACCATCACCAGAAGGGAAACTATTTTGGTCTCCCATGCACAGTGACAAATAACAAGAGATACAAGTCAGCAGCTCACAGCAGACAACATATGAAAGCCATAACACAACATTATTAACACTAACACACAAAATAACATGTATTATAGGATGGTATATGGGGCCTGATATCCAGGATGACTTTTGAACTAAAGCATAGTCTTAAATCTCTTCCTGGTTACAAGTCAGGAGTCAAACTAAATATAGAACCAGCCTTTTTAATTAACTTGTTAATCCTGTTACCATCAATGGCAGTAAGACTGTTAATGAACCCTAGAAAGTACTCCCTCATGGACCAGTGCACCATCCTTAATGTTGTAAAAATGAATAATAATTGCCTCTATTACTTCCGTGTATGAAATTTGATCCTATGGAGAAGGCTGCCCTCTCTCATCTGCATTGGAGTAAACTCCATCCACAACACTTGTGTTGTGTCTTGTATACTCTGAAGATTCCAGTCTTGTCAGCCTTCTGAACTGTAATGTCTAGTGTAGAAAGTAGTAGGTAAATTAATAACCAAGTCTTGACTGATTTGTAAATGTAACGTCAAACACGCAGCATATGTCACACTGCAAGAATACATTTCTTTGCTGACTATCTCAAGAGAATCACTCTTGCAAAGACCATTTGGGGAAGTCTTTGTACATAAAGTACTGACTTTGCCACCTGCTGTGTTTTGTTTTCCTGATAAGACCATTTCATTTCTGATTTAAGCACTAGAGCTTTAAAAGCAAATATTGTCAGGGTTTTGAACTCAGAACCTTTCGTACCTTTACATCTTTCCACTAGCTCAGTATTGCACTGAGCCAGTGCACTTTTTAAACATCACAGCAGAGGATAACTGTGCTGATCTGTGATATAATTGCAATTTTTGGGAGCAAGGCCTAATGTGACAGTCCCTGCAGCCAGTCGAGTGTTGAGTGTTGTCAACATCCATTAAGTTTGATTTATATTGTGTGCTAAAGGGGCCGTATTATGAAAAACTCACTTTTTCAGTGCTTGTGTGTATGTATTTGGGTCTCTGATGAGCCTACTGACACACAAGCTGTGAAATAAGACCACCCAGTCAGTTCGGTGCAGGCTGGCTTGCTCTGTACTCATGTGATTCAACAAGCCATTCAGATTTGATGCCCATTCTTATGTCACATGGGGCGAAGCTAGGCTAAGCTAAACTAGGGGCGAAAAATTTGCCCATATCATGGGCTTGGACCAGGGGACAGAGCCATTGCTTACCGACAGATGGCTGCTGAGCCCAGGTGAACTCTGCAGGAGAGAGCTGGTCGAGGAGCAGAGCCGAAGAGTCCTGCGTTGCTGCTGTTGCAACTGCTTTCTTGTCTTCTGGAGGAATAAAAACCCGATTCTGCTCTTATCCAGAGCAATTTACAGGCAGGAGGAGTTTATTTTTAAACTTTTGGGATTAAGTGGATTTATCCTCAATCTTGCTTCTAAACATAGCCCGAGCTAACACCAGAGTCACACACCAGTTCAGCTGCTGTCATCAATAATAAACATCTTAAATACCAGTGAGTTTATATGATTTTAATGTAACACAGTATGTAGAAATCTATGTGTTTAAATCTTAACATCACTGCTGTATTCATACCTTTAGATGACCTTATTTTGAGTGTGGAGAGAGCAGCTACAATGTTAGCATAGCTCTGATCGATCTGAACTCCATTCAAAAAACAAGCATTTTAACAGTTGTTTGCTTGTTGTCATGCAGACAGACCTGACAAAGGATGAATTCAGGATTTTTACAAGTTGACATCACGATGCAGTTATTTCGGCATCATTTTCATCCATTTATTGCAATTCAATCACAGCAAAATCTGAGTTTATTTACGCTCAAACTGTCCATTCTGAACGGGACTGTTTAGACAGGATGAGAAGACTACAGTGGCGCTTGATCCTTGTGATATTTTGACCAAAGTGGGTCAGATACATTTTATGAAGATCCCAGGGAACTGTATTAACTTGTGGAAAAGGGGCATAATATGACCTCTTTAAGGGGTAATGCTGTAGCTATGGAGCTTGTGAACGTAACTGCAGAAGCTACGCTGTAGGTTACACCATAGCTGACATGTACCTCCTCTAAAATGTAACTACAAGCCAGGGCTATGGCAGCTGTAGAGCTACCACTGTGATTGGCTGCTTGTGTTTTCTTCTGCAAGTTTTTGAAGTTGGTGGAAATTTCAATAGTGAAAAAACAACTATAAGGAAGTTGTAATGACGCAGTGACGCTCGTCATGCACAATGAGATTAATGTTTAATTTTGGCCACCAGAGGGTGCTGTTGGACTACAGATGTGGAGCTGCAAGTTGCCACATCACCAATTTGAAGAGTTCAATTACAGGTCTATACATCAGCAAACTACAGGTATTGACAGCCCCATATGTCGGCTCGTTGGTCTAGGGGTATGATTCTCGCTTTGGGTGCGAGAGGTCCCGGGTTCAAATCCCGGACGAGCCCTGCTTCTTTTGTTTTGTTGTAATCCCTCGGGGTCACACCAGCAAATAAATTGTGTTACAGTGAACACTTTTGTTGGCTCTCTTTGCCAAATTCCCCTGAAGTGTAGGAAAGATTTCCAAATCATACTAGAGCACACTTGATTAATGATGTCATGCCGTCACATGACATTGAAAATTGCTTAAACAGAGTCCAAATATTTCATTACGGTGATACAGCATTATAATGAGGCTATCAGTGTAGCTTGTCCTATCAGATGAATTTAAGGGACAAAACAAAACTCTGAATGACTTTGAGTCTCATGAGCTACAAAAGCAGTGAAAGCTGATCACTGTCATCACTACATTACTGCATATCATGTTGAGCCAATCCGTATGAATGCCGGATTTATGTGTGACACAAGTGGATAGTTGTAGTCTTGCTGTAGATACCAACAGCACAGGTTTTGATTTCTAGTTCAGCGTCTCATTTCTTCTGTTGATAGCACCCTCACAACAAGTTTGTACACTAGACAGGTGTATTGTACATGATCTGGTGGTATCATGCTTTAATTATATTCCCCACAGTAACTGTTTCACTTCACTTTGCCATAAAGAGAAATTGTTATAGATTTACAGGCAACCCTTCTTTTTAAATGTTATCTTGTCTCATTACTGAATAGGAGACTACTGTCATGTAGTCACTGTGTTTCTGTTCATTCACTGTGATACAGAGTGACCATCACCAGAAGGGAAACTATTTTGGTCTCCCATGCACAGTGACAAATAACAAGAGATACACAAGTCAGCAGCTCACAGCAGACAACATATGAAAGCCATAACACAACATTATTAACACTAACACACAAAATAACACGTATTATCTGATGGTATATGGGGCCTGATATCCAGGATGACCTTTGAACTTAAGTATAGTCTTAAATCTCTTCCTGGTTACAAGTCAGGAGTCAAACTAAATATAGAACCAGCCTTTTTAATTAACTTGTTAATCCTGTTACCATCAATGGCAGTAAGACTGTTACTGAAAGGAGAAGATTACTAAGTCGTTACAACTTCCTTAAGGTTGTTTTTTCACTATCAAAATCTCCACCAACTTCAGAAACTTGTAGACGAAAACACAAGCAGCCAATCACAGTGGTAGCTCCACAGCTGCCGTAGTCCCAACTTGTAGTTACATTTTAGAGCAGGTGCATGTCAGCTATGGTGTAACCTACAGTGAAGCTTCTGCAGTTACGTTCATAAGCTCCATAGCCACAGCATTACTTCTTAACACACAATAAAAATCAAACTTAATGAATGTTGAGCCAGTTTGATTGGCTGCAGGGAGTGTCACATTAGGCCCTGCACCCAAGAAGTGCAATATCATGGATCAGCACAGTTATCCTCTGCCGTGATGTTTAAAAGGTGCCAAAATGTGCAATTGGAATTGCAAGTGGAAAGATGTTAAGGTACGAAAGGTTCTGAGTTCAAAACACTGACAATATTTGCTTTTAAAGCTCTAGTGCTTAAATCAGAAATGAAATGGTCTTATCAGGAAAACAAAACACAGCAGGTGGCAAAGGCAGTACTTTGTGTACAAAGACTTCCCCCAATGGCCTTTGCAAGAGTGATTCTCTTGAGATAGTCAGCAAAGAAATGTGTTCTTGCAGTGTGACATATGCTGTGTGTTTGATGTTACATTTACAAATCAGTCAAGACTTGGTTATTCATTTACCTACTACTTTCTACACTAGACATTACAGATCAGAAGGTGGTGAATGTATAATTGTGGCCACTAGAGGGTGCTGTTGGACAACAGATGTGGAGCTACAAGTTGCCACATCACCAATTTGAAGAGTTCAATTACAGGTCTACACATCAGCAAAATACAGATGTTGACAACCTTATATGTCGGCTCGTTGGTCTAGGGGTATGATTCTCGCTTAGGGTGCGAGAGGTCCCGGGTTCAAATCCCGGACGAGCCCTGCTTTTTTTGTTTTGTAATCCCTTGGGGTCACACCAACAAATAAATTGTGTTATAGAGAACACTTTCCTTGGCTCTCTTTGACAGATTCCCCTGAAGTATAGGAGGGATTTCCAAAAAATACTAGAGCACAATTTTTATAGATTTATGGGTACCTCTTTTTTAAAATTTTTGCCTTGTCTCATTACTGACTAGGCGACTAGTGTCATGTAGTCACTGTGTTTATGTTCATTCATTCACTGTGATACAGAGTGACAGAAGGGAAACTATTTTGGTCTCCCATGCACAGTGACAAATGACAAGAGATACCCAAGTCAGCTATGAAGCCAGAACAGTGACAGTTACATTTTGGCATTGAAAATAAAATTTAACGTTGAAAACAAAACCTATACTGAAAAAAGAAACTTTGGCATTGAAACACTTGTATTGGAAAAAAGTTGTATTGGCATTGAAAAAAGTTAACTGAAAAATAAAACATGGACATTAAAAAAATTACAATCTTATTATCTTATTTTATTTCAGTATTTTTTGCATTATGATGTGTTTTTCAATGTCAATCTTCAGATTTTTTCGTCATGTCTGTCTTTTTTCAATGACTGTTTTTTTTTACACTGTATTTTTTCAGTGTCAATGGTGTTCGGTTTCAATTTTATGTTCTTCAGTTTCAACTTTCTGTCACTGTTTTGTCGTAGAGAGGAGGGCCCTTGCTGGGCCTACATTACCCAGTATGCCTTGCAGTGCGATGAAGATTGGATATCTGAGGGCAATGGCATCGTGGCAGCGATTTTGAGCCAGACTGTTGTAAGTTTTGCTCTAGGACTCTTAATATGTCACTTTATTAAGATGTAATATTTTTTCAGGTGAGAAAGTAACCATGTAGATTCCCAATATGTGGTCAGTTATCTAAATAACGCCTGTTTGTGAATCTGCTGCAACATTTTCGGAGATGTGAGGAGCCGTTGGCCGAGTTAGACCAGCCCTTCATCTCAGCTGCTGGCAGCCCGAGTCCTGTGTCGTCATCCTGGGGAGAACATGATCCTGTGAAGTGATCTGTGCAGCTCTTTGGTGATTTACTGCTGGCTCTAGTGTCTCTGTAGTATATTGATATATGATATAATTCTTTTTGGCAGATAAATGTTGGTCACAAAGATTAAATCTAACAATTGTAGCTGCAACATTAGTTTGTCTGAATGCAAAGTGAAGCTTCATGTTTTACTGGACAGAACAACAGCACTGCCTCTGGGGGTCTATATGTACAGATATCATCACATTTCACTAAATATAAATGTATTAAAACGAACAGATCAGTCTATGTTAAATTTTGTTTTATTTTATCAAGCGTCCTCCCATTCTCAAAAGTTTGTACTCCCGAGTCGAACTTGCCAAGTCCTCAACACACTGGCACTGAAATAGCTGGGACAACAAGACCATTTGTCACTCCACTTTCAGGTGTTATTTCAGTAGTACTTATATTTGTTCATAATAAAATGAGCATTATTCATGGTAAATTGATCCATTCCAACTCTCTCTGACCTTGTTTAGTGCTGCAATGCTGCAATGACTTTACTAAACTTGCTCTACGTAGGCCAGCTCTACAACACCTGACAAATTCATAAAATTAGACAAATGACCATTGCGTACCTGTCAAGGTAACGTGACTGAAATCTGTGAGGTCAGTGATTGAAATCTGTGAGGCACCCTACCACCCACCCACACACATGAAAAAAGACAACACATGTAAGCATGGGCGCCTGGTTATGTCTCAAAATGGGGGAGCAAACTTGTAAAGATAGCTACATAATTGCCAGGGAGGGGGTCTGGGGGTCTTCCCACAGAAAAAAATTGTAATTTAAGACAAATTTCCTGCATTTCTACACCACCTAACTTCTTGAATTAAGACAAGAAACAGCCACCTGCACTAGTCTAGATTAGTTAGATTGAGGGTGCTATGGAAACCAGTAATGCATCGAGAACAGTATATAATTAGGTGGATCAAGACAGGAAATGATTATTAGAAGAATGGCTATTTCATATTTGAAATTATATTCATAAAAATATTATGTAGCCTAAAATTGTAGTGGGTTACCTAAATTAAATGGTCTTATCAGGAAAACAACACACAGCAGGTGGCAAAGTCAGTACTTTGTGTATAAAGACTTCACCAAATGGTCTTTGCAAGAGTGATTCTCTTGAGATAGTCAGCAAAGAAATGTATTCTTGCAGTGTGACATATGCTGCGTGTTTGACGTTACATTTACAAATCAGTCAAGACTTGGTTATTCATTTACCTACTACTTTCTACACTAGACATTACAGTTCAGAAGGCTGACAAGACTGGAATCTTCAGAGTATACAAGACACAACACAAGTGTTGTGGATGGAGTTTACTCCAATGCAGATGAGAGAGGGCAGCCTTCTCCATAGGATCAAATTTCATACACAGAAGTAATAAAGGCAATTATTATTCATTTTTACAACATGGTACACTGGTCAATGAGGGAGTACTTTCTAGGGTTCAGTGATGTTTGTCATGGACAGTGAGATGAATGTATAATTGTGGCCACCAGATGGTGCTGTTGGACTACAGATGTGGAGCTACAAGTTGCCACATCACCAATTTGAAGAGTTCAATTACAGGTCTATACATCAGCAAAGTACAGATGTTGACAGCCCCATATGTCGGCTCGTTGGTCTAGGGGTATGATTCTCGCTTAGGGTGCGAGAGGTCCCGGGTTCAAATCCCGGACGAGCCCTGCTTTTGTTTTGTGTAATCCCTTGGGATCACACCAGCAAATAAATTGTGTTACAGAGAACACTTTCCTTGGCTCTCTTTGCCAAATTCCCCTGAAGTATAGGAGGGATTTCCAAAACATACTAGAGCACACTTGATTAATGATTAATTAATTAATTAATGATGATAATGTCATGCTATCACATGACATTGAAAATTGCTCAGACAATACAAATATTTCATTACAGTGGTACAGCAGTATAATTATCAGTGTAGCTTGTCCTATCAGATGAATTTAAGGGACAAAACAAAACTCTGAATGACTTTGAGTCTCATGAGCTACAAAAGCACTGAAAGCTGATCACTGTCAGTTTTTAAATGGTGCTTTCTATATAGTCAGCTACATTACTGCATATCATGTTGAGCCAATCCATATGAATGCCAGATTTATGTGTGACACAAGAGGATAGTGGTAGTCTTGCTGTAGATACCTTAAGCGTAAGTTTTGATTTCTAGTTCAGCGTCTCATTTCTTCTGTTGATAGCACCCTCACAACAAGTTTGTACACTAGACAGGTGTATTGTACATGATCTGGTGGTATCATGCTTTAATTATATTCCCCACAGTAACTGTTTTACTTCACTTTGCCATAAAGAGGAATTTTTATAGATTTACAGGCAACCCTTCTTTTTAAATGTTATCTTGTCTCATTACTGAATAGGAGACTACTGTCATGTAGTCACTGTGTTTCTGTTCATTCACTGTGATACAGAGTGACCATCACCAGAAGGGAAACTATTTTGGTCTCCCATGCACAGTGACAAATAACAAGAGATACACAAGTCAGCAGCTCACAGCAAACAACATACGAAAGCCATAACACAACATTATTAACACTAACACACAAAATAACACGTATTATCTGATGGTATATGGGGCCTGATATCCAGGATGACCTTTGAACTTAAGTATAGTCTTAAATCTCTTCCTGGTTACAAGTCAGGAGTCAAACTAAATATAGAACCAGCCTTTTTAATTAACTTGTTAATCCTGTTACCATCAATGGCAGTAAGACTGTTAATGAACCCTAGAAAGTACTCCCTCATGGACCAGTGCACCATCCTTAATGTTGTAAAAATGAATAATAATTGCCTCTATTACTTCCGTGTATGAAATTTGATCCTATGGAGAAGGCTGCCCTCTCTCATCTGCATTGGAGTAAACTTTACTCCATCCACAACACTTGTGTTGTGTCTTGTATACTCTGAAGATTCCAGTCTTGTCAGCCTCCTGAACTGTAATGTCTAGTGTAGAAAGTAGTAGGTAAATGAATAACCAAGTCTTGACTGATTTGTAAATGTAACGTCAAACACGCAGCATATGTCACACTGCAAGAACACATTTCTTTGCTGACTATCTCAAGAGAATCACTCTTGCAAAGACCATTTGGGGAAGTCTTTGTACACAAAGTACTGCCTTTGCCACCTGCTGTGTTTTGTTTTCCTGATAAGACCATTTCATTTCTGATTTAAGCACTAGAGCTTTAAAAGCAAATATTGTCAGGGTTTTGAACTCAGAACCTTTCGTACCTTAACATCTTTCCACTGGCTCAGTATTGCACTGAGCCAGTGCACTTTTTAAACATCACAGCAGAGGATAACTGTGCTGATCCGTGATATTATTGCACTTCTTAGGAGCAGGGCCTAATGTGACAGTCCCTGCAGCCAATTGAGCTGTTTCAACATTCATTAAGTTTGATTTATATTGTGTGTTAAGGGGTTATGCATTAACTATGGAGCTTATGAACGTAACTGCAGAAGCTATGCTGTAGGTTACACCATAGCTGACATGCACCTCCTCTAAAAACTACAAGTCGCGGCTACAACAGCTGTGGAGGTACTACTGTGATTGGCTGCTTGTGTTTTCTTTGACAAGTTTCTGAAGTTGGTGGAGATTTTGATAGTGAAAAAACAACCTTAAGGAAGTTGTAACGACTTAGTGACACACGGAAGTAATAGAGGCAATTATTATTCATTTTTACAACATGGTGCACTGGTCCATGAGGGAGTACTTTCTAGGGTTCAGTGATGTTTGTCATAGACAGCGAGATGAATGTATAATTGTGGCCACTAGAGGGTGCTGTTGGACTACAGATGTGGAGCTACAAGTTGCCACATCACCAATTTGAAGAGTTCAATTACAGGTCTATACATCAGCAAAGTACAGATGTTGACAGCCCCATATGTCGGCTCGTTGGTCTAGGGGTATGATTCTCGCTTTGGGTGCGAGAGGTCCCGGGTTCAAATCCCGGACGAGCCCTGCTTTTTTTGTTTTGTTGTAATCCATCCGGGTCACACCAGCAAATAAATTGTGTTACAGTGAATACTTTCGTTGTCTCTCTTTGCCAAATTCCCCTGAAGTGTAGGAAAGATTTTCAAAACATACTAGAGCACACTTAATTAATGATGTCATGCCATCACATGACACTGAAAATTGCTTAGAGTAGAAATATTTCATTACAGTGATACAGCAATGCTCTTCGTGGTTACAAGTCAGGAGTCAAACCAAACATAGAACTAATTTTCTTAAAGTTGTCTTTTTCACTATCAAAATTTCCGCAAGCTTCAGGAACTTGCAGAAGAAAACACAAGCAGCCAATCACAGTGATATTTCCACTGCTGCTGTAGCCCTGGTGTGTAGTTACATTTTAGAGCAGGTGCATGTCAGCTATTGCGTAACCTATGGTGTAGCTTCTGCAGCTACATGCATAGGCTCCATAGCTATGGCATAACGCTTTAACACACAATATAAATCAAACTTAATGAATGTTGACACAGCTCGACTGGATGCAGGGACTGTCACATTAGGCCCTGCTCCATAGAAGTGCAATAATATCATGAATCAGCACAGTTATCCTCTGCTGTAATGTTTAAAAGGTGCCAAAATGTGCAATACTGAGCCAGTGGAAAGATGTTAAGGTACTAAAAGTTCCAAGGTCAAAACCCTGACAATATTAGCTTTTAAAGCTCTAGTGCTTACATTAAATGGTTGTATACACAGCAGGTAGCAAAGTCAGTATTTGTGCACAAAGACTTTCCCAAATACCTTTTCAGTGTCATATGCTTTGCTGTATGGTGATCTTCACAACAACATTTGATTCATTACATTTCGCAAATGTTTAATTATTATTTTGTTTATGTAAGTTAAAAAGTGTCCCCTTTTTCATCATTAGATATAAGTGTGAAAACCCAGTAAACAATATTAAAGGGAAATTTCACCACGTTTTAGGTGGATGTCCAATCAGTGTTGATAGTAAATTTAGTCAAGAGTTTTAGTCTGAATTTTCCTTCTCTCTGACTACATGTACCAGGATGCATTGCGCATGTGCTTCTGGTATCCTCTGGCCATATCCTCTTGCGTGGCTAATTCAGCCACAGCCTCAGCCTCTCTCCACTGCGTTTCTTTGGCCGTATACCCTGGCATTTATCGCATTACGCCAATCCTGACTGGCTAGTGATCGCGATGTCCATGTCAGGTGGTTTCACCTAGATCAGGGCACATTGTTTTTCTAAGACAAACTTAGCACAAAAAGTAAGAAAATTTGTGTTTGGTAGATTATTTCTTTGTTGTAACAATGCTTCTTGGCGATAAATCTTATACTGTTGGAAAGCCTGTTTATTTCCCTTTTAAATGGTGCCACATTTGTAAGGAACATGCATTTGTGGGATGAGCAGCAGAGCTGAGTATGTGGGTTGCGCCCATGAAAAATTTGCCAAATCTTCTCTGCAAATGCCAAACAGCTTATTTTGCTGTTGCTATTGACTCTTGTTTTGAGCTTCTGGTACCCCCAGGTGCTGCCAATCAGGTGCCTATCAGCACCTGTGAGCATGGGCCCTGCTACAGTGGTCAGTGTCTGCTCCATGAATCGGCATGCCAGGTTTGACTGATCTGGATAGGGCCCGTGCGATAGGGCAACTTCAAGCTGGTGTTCCGCAAAACCAAGTTACAGCATTATTTGGAATGAGCCCTAGTACCATCTCCAAAGTGAAGGCCAAGTTCCATAATGGGATGTCAGTGACAGGCCGCGAAGTGGGCATCCCAAGAAGACGACAGCCCAAGAAGACCATTTCCTCACCCTGTCAGCACTTAGGTACCGTAGGCTGTCTTCTACAGATTTGCAGTCAAGGTTTGCAGGCCGATATGGCCGACGGCTCACTGCCCAGACAATCCGGAACAGACTGTATGCAGCCAATCTCCGGTCTCATAGGGCTGCCAGGAGGCCTGCCATGACTGCCCTTCACCGTCAGGCTTGTTTGCCCTTTTGTCGGCAACACGTGCACTGAACCTGAATATCTGGAGGAACGTTATGTTCAGCGATGAGTCCATATTCTGCCTACAGCAGTTGGATCGTAGGGTCAAAGTGTGGAGAAGACGCGGAGAACGCTATGCTGATTGTTGCATCGATAGAGTAACATCTTTTGGTGGAGGCAATGTGATGGTGTGGGGCGGCGTCTCCCTCACTGGCAAAACAAGGCTTGTCATCATTGGAGGCAATCTCATTGCAGAGAGATATCGAGATGAGATTCTGCAACCAGTGGGAATCTCATATCTCCACAGTCTGGGACTCTATCCTCCAAGATGACAATGCTCGCCCCCACAGAGCGGGGTTTATCAGAGACTACCTCCAGAATTTGGGAGTGGAGAGGATGGAATGGCCTGCCAGCAGTCCTGACCTCAACCCCATTGAACACTTATGGGATCAGCTTGGGCATGCTGTTCGTGCCAGAGTGACCAACACAACCACGTTGGCTGACTTGCGACAAACGCTGGTTGAAGAATGGGATGCCATCCCACAGCAGTGTGTGACCAGGCTGGGGACCAGCATGAGGAGGAGGTGCAAGGTTGTTGTGGCTGTGTATGGTTCTTCCATACGCTACTGAGGCTCCTGTTTGTTAAATGAATAAATTTTAACAATTTATTCATTGCCAATATGTCTTGTCAATATGTCATCCAATCCACCAAACATCAAACAAGAGTCAATGGCAGAGAAGATTTGGCAAATTTTTCATGGGTGCAACCCACATACTCAGCTCTGCTGCTCATCCCACAAATGCATATTCCTTACAAATGTGGCACCGTTTGAAAGGGAAATAAACAGGCTTTCCAACAGTATAAGATTTATTGCCAAGAAGCATTATTACAACAAAGAAATAATCTACCAAACACAAATTTCCTTACATTTTGTGCTAAGTTTAGTTATCTTGGCTAAACATGCTGTCACTGGGTGCTAGCTACCTTGATACACTTCAACTCTCCAGCCTTCACCATAGACCGGAGTGCTTTTCACCTAGTCACACCATGGCCAGGTTTTCAACGGCCTCGAATACCCACCACAGCAGCTCAAGTACTTCACCGAGCGTTCACCCTTGCATACCAAGGGGGCTGGCGAAACGCTCACCCATGGGATTAGCATGCCAGCTAATTCGCCATTCCTCTCTGTTAGTATGCCTGCTAGCGAAGATGGATGTTGCCCCCCTCACAACAGAGGAGATAGAGACTCTGGGCCTTGACTCTGCTGCTGCAGTAACAAATCTCAATCAAAGACACACACCAGGTCTGCTTGTGCTGCTTCGGGTTGGAACATGCCTGGCTGGCTATCAAAGCCTCCAGTTCGTGCAACCACTGTGTCTGCTTCACTGTTTAGAGTCTTCAACAATGGCTGCCATGCCAAGCTAGCTTGTTGGATAATGAACCTTACTTGTCTGCTTGCAACATTCAGGTGTACGACAGGAACGGGGAGGGGAAGGACAGTGCAACTGGGGTCAAAGCTGGACCTAGCTGTGGCGCCCCCATGGGACTTGGCAGTGGTTTGGATGGGCCCTCCTTTTCAACCAGTGGAGGAGGTTGACTTGAAACATCTGTCTCTGAAGACAGTGTTGTTGCTGGCTTTGGCATCTGCTAAACAGGTCAGTGATATTCACACGCTTTCGGTGCACCCTTCATGTACTCAGTTTGCCCCAAGGCATGTCAGGGTGTCACTAAAACCTAACCCCGCCTTATTGACAAGGTGGTTGGCTTTTTCTTCCCCTGAAAAACAACAGTTGAACATGCTGTGTTCAGTTTGTGCCTTATGCAACTATATAGACAGGACAAAGGGATTTCGGAGTAGTGACCAACTCTTTGTATCCTGGGCTAATCCCTATATGGGAAAACCTATTACAAAGCAATGGCAATGGTGGGAGCGATTGCTCTAGCTTATATGTGCCAGGGACTGCAGGCATCGGCAGGCCTGCAAGCTCATTCCACTCATGGCCTGGCCACATCATGGGCTTTGTTTAGAGGGGTTTCTACTGCAGCAGTGAGATGTTCCTCGCCCCTCACTTTTGTCCAATTTTAGCGACTGGATGTCTCTGCTCCATGCATGGCTCACACAGTACTGGGCTTAGGGCCCTTGCTGGAACAGAGTAATACTGTTTGAGTGATGGTGGTTGCTGAGATAAGCTTGTTTGGCAATACAGTCTCCATATCCCATAGTGAGACATCGAAATGAATACTATGAGAACTTTAGGTTACTTGCCTAACAGCGGCTCTCAGAGTAGTATGCATGAGATGTCTCACCAGGCAACCCTTCTTGCTGGGACGAAGCAAGAAGAGTTGCTTATGCCATAGGATGCCAGGCTCGTTGGTCTAGGGGTATGATTCTCGCTTTGGGTGCGAGAGGTCCCGGGTTCAAATCCCGGACGAGCCCTGCTTTTTTTGTTTTGGGGGACACAAAAACCTAAGAAGCTGCTGAAAATTAATTTCTAAGGCAAAAGGGAAAACCAAAGGAAGCAGCTTATGAATTTAGACTTTTAGAAAACCTGCACTACTAAATACAGTACACCACTACAAGGTTACTTGCCTAACCCCAGTTCTCGGAGTAGTATGAGTGAGATGTATCACCAGACAACCCTTCTTGTTGGGATGAAGTGAGAAAAGTTGCTTATTCTGAGTGACGCCTGTGTAGTAGCGTAAGTTATTTAAAGGTAAGTGGAACCACCTGACACAGACGTCACAATCACCAGCCAATCAGGATTAGCATAATGAGATAAATGATTCTAAGGAATAGACAAAGCGGTATATCCCATAGTGAGACATCTTACTCATACTACCAGGGGTTACATAAACAACCTAAAGTTCAGTGATGCTTGTCTTGTACAGTGAGATGAACATATAATTGTGGCCACCAGAAGGTTCTGTTGGACTAGAGATGTGGAGTTACAAGTTGCCATGTCACCAATCTGAAGAGTTCAATTACAGGTCTGAACATCACAGAACGACAGATGTAAATAGCTGTATACAGGCTCGTTGGTCTAGGGGTATGATTCTCGCTTAGGGTGCGAGAGGTCCCGGGTTCAAATCCCGGACGAGCCCTGACTTTTTTGTTTTGTGGGACACAGAAACCTAAGAAGCTGTTGAAAATGTATTTCTACGGCAAAAGGGAAAACCAACGGAAGCTGCTTATGAATTTAGATCGCACTACTAAATAGAGTACATCACTACAAGCAATAGCACAAATTGCCAGGTTTTACCTGCTGGATATTGCTAATCATCTGGCCAGGCACGATAATGTACATTTATCATTCCAGGTATTTACATCTTGCAGTTACAGCCGTGGTGTACCATTCAAGTTTATAAAGTAAATCATGCTTACCAGTGGACTTACAACTTCTAAGTGCAGTGTAGATGTTTTGAAATGCTTATCACAGATTATGTTTATGTTAATAACATGGGATCATGTCAGTAATGATATTTGGCCTTCTTCTTGGGAAGATGACTTTGGATCGTCTGTCATCATCTGACAGATTAGATTACAGTTATGACCCAAACCCATTTTTTTGTGAGCAGAGTGAACACAAAAATCTGATATTTTCCAGTTATATGTAGACCACTTTTATATGTTGTTTTAACTAATGGATTGCCATGCAACCTGTCAAATCAGAATTGCTGTGATTTATCTGACCACCTTGCCTCAAAAGTCAAAAGCAAAGTATACTTAGGATGAATACTTGCTAAACATCCTCAGTTTCAATGATGGATTATCTCGCAAATACAGTGTTTTTTGTTGCTGTTAATGTGTGCATGCTAGTGATGCACATTATGTTATCTGTTATTTAATGTGCATACACAGACCTTTTCAAGGGAAATGTGCTTGCACTAATTTAGGATAAGATTCACTTCCATGAAGTTTGAGCAGTCAAGACAGAAAAGAAATTGCATTTAAATCATGTTTCATTTGTAAATATAAAGCACTGAAAAGCACACAAAACCAAAGAGGACAGTGCCATCATTCCTGAAAAGCACTGTCACTAAACTAAATCCAAAAGCCTAACATTTCATTAAGTGAAATGTCTAATCAGTTATTAGCAATTTTATCAACTCCAAATTTGTCCAAAACCAATTTCTCCTGAGGGAGACAATAAAAGTGACCTTGACCTTGAACTCCTGCTATGGCAGAGAAAAGCACTATGTTGTTTAGCAATCTTGTCACTACAACTACACCACAGTGAATCATAATCAGAGGGTGCTCTTTGAGTAGCCCAAAGACACTACATTACCAGAAAGAGTTCAATCATGAGTTATGACGGCCCAGAGAAACAGCCATAAATACATGCAACAGCTGGCTCGTTGGTCTAGGGGTATGATTCTCGCTTAGGGTGCGAGAGGTCCCGGGTTCAAATCCCGGACGAGCCCAGTTTTTAACCCCTGGGGGTTATAGAAGTCTAAACTGCAATTGTGGAGACAGTTTGAGGCAAATGGGAAAATACAAAGCTTCAGTCTATACGTTTCACACTGACATCAGATTTGCTTCACTTCCATGAAGACAGAGAGAAAGCATGAGTATGATTATTAAAAAGATAAAAAATTCCAGTGGATGAAGAAACATGACTAAACCAAGGATGCACAAAAGGAAGAGATGAGGGATTTTGTACAGTACTTACCTGCTTTTATGTGAACTGTGTTTAATTAGATCTTTTTGGTCCCCACCATAATGAACCTCCCTGAGTTGTCCCAACAGCTTGTCTGCAACAACAACCATATAACCATAAAAAAAAATCAACATCAACAAAAAAAAAAAAATTACACATAAATTCAAAAAACAAATGTACATTACTTTACTGATTTAAGTTATGACACCACTAATCATTGAAGTTGATAAAGTGATACTGGCCAAGTAAATTTCACATTTTATTTGCTATTCCTTTATTATCATAGATTTTTAAAAAAAGACAAGACTAATGTAATTCACAAGATCTCATCAGCCACACACCCTACCGTTTATATTTCAGGCTTTAGGAAAACACTGAGAATAGGACTGAAACGATGAATCTGTTTGTTGATCGGCAGAAAATCAGTTTTCAAGCAAAAATGCCAATCTTTCTCTGGTTCCAGCTTCTACAATGTGAGGATTTGCTACTTTTCTCTGTTTCATACAGTAATTGTAACCAGAATATATTAGTGTTTTGAAGACATCACCCTGGGCTCTGGGCAACTGCGACGCACATTTTTTCACAATTTTCTGACATTTTAGAGACCAAACAATAAATTAAACAAATAAAGAAAAGAAACATTTGGGGGATTAGTTAGTTGCTGTTGGAACCGCAGAATAAATAAATGGTGGGATCAAAATAAACATATTATCTCTCGGCCAATCTAGAAAAAGAGAAGCATTGTCAAGTTGTCCAAAACCAATTTCTCCTGAGGGAGACAATAAAAGTGACCTTGACCTTGAACTCCTGCTATGGCAGAGAAAAGCACTATGTTGTTTAGCAATCTTGTCAATACAACTACACCACAGTGAATCATAATCAGAGCGTGCTCTTTGAGTAGCCCAAAGACGCTACATCACCAGAAAGAGTTCAATCATGAGTTATGACGGCCAGAGAAACAGCCATAAAAACCTGCTACAGCTGGCTCGTTGGTCTAGGGGTATGATTCTCGCTTAGGGTGCGAGAGGTCCCGGGTTCAAATCCCGGACGAGCCCAGGTTTTAACCCCCGGGGGCTATAGAAGTCTAAACTGCAATTGTGGAGACAGTTTGAGGCAAATGGGAAAATACAAAGCTTCAGTCTATATGTTTCACACTGACATCAGATTTGCTTCACTTCCATGAACACAGAGAGAAAGCATGAGTATGATTATTAAAAAGATAAAAAATTCCAGTGGATAAAGGAACATGACTAAACCAAGGATACACAAAAGGAAGAGATGAGGGATTTTGTACAGTACTAGCCTGCTTTTATGTGAACTTTGTTTAATTAGATCTTATGAGTGTTTTGGTCCCCACCGTAATGAACCTCCCTGAGTTGTCCCAACAGCTTGTCTGCAACAACAACCATATAATCATAAAAAATCAGCTGTTTTTCTCTGTTTCATAAGGTTGTTTAGCAATCTTGTCACTACAACTACACCACAGTGAATCATAATCAGAGGGTGCTCTTTGAGTAGCCCAAAGATGCCACATCACCAGAAAGAGTTCGATCATGAGTTATGACGGCCCAGAGAAATAGCTATAAACACATGTAACAACTGGCTCGTTGGTCTAGGGGTATGATTCTCGCTTAGGGTGCGAGAGGTCCCGGGTTCAAATCCCGGACGAGCCCAGGTTATAGAAGTCTAAAACGCAATTGTGGAGACAGTTTGAGGCAAATGGAAGAATACAAAGCTTAAGTCTATACATTTCACACTGACATCAGATTTGCTTCACTTCCATGAACACAGAGAGAAAGCATGAGAATGATTATTAAAAAGATAAAAAATTCCAGTGGATGAAGAAACATGACTAAACCAAGGATACACAAAAGGAAGAGATGAGGGATTTTGTACAGTACTTGCCTGCTTTTATGTGAACTGTGTTTAATTAGATCTTATGAGTGTTTTGGTCCCCACCGTAATGAACCTCCCTGAGTTGTCCCAACAGCTTGTCTGCAACAACAACAACAACCATATAATCATAAAAAATCAGCTGTTTTTCTCTGTTTCATAAAGTAATTGTAACCAGAATATATTTGTGTTTTGAAGACATCACCCTGGGCTCTGGGCAATTGCGATGCACGTTTTTTCACAATTTTCTGACATTTTAGAGACCAAACAATACATTAAACAAAAAAAGTAAAGAAACATTTTGGGGGATTAGTTAGTTGCTGTTGGAACCGCAGAATAAATAAATGGTGGGATCAAAATAAACATATTATCTCTCAGCCAATCTAGAAAAAGAGAAGCATTGTCAAGTTGTCCAAAACCAATTTCTCCTGAGGGAGACAATAAAAGTGACCTTGACCTTGAACTCTTGGTATGGCAGAGGAAAGCACTAGGTTGTTTAGCAATCTTGTCAATACAACTACACCACAGTGAATCATAATCAGAGGGTGCTCTTTGAGTAGCCCAAAGACGCCACATCACCAGAAAGAGTTCAATCATGAGCCATGACGGCTAGAGAAACAGCCATAAAAACCTGCTACAGCTGGCTCGTTGGTCTAGGGGTATGATTCTCGCTTAGGGTGCGAGAGGTCCCGGGTTCAAATCCCGGACGAGCCCAGGTTTTAACCCCCGGGGGCTATAGAAGTCTAAACTGCAATTGTGGAGACAGTTTGAGGCAAATGGGAAAATACAAAGCTTCAGTCTATATGTTTCACACTGACATCAGATTTGCTTCACTTCCATGAACACAGAGAGAAAGCATGAGTATGATTATTAAAAAGATAAAAAATTCCAGTGGATAAAGGAACATGACTAAACCAAGGATACACAAAAAGAAGAGATGAGGAATTTTGTACAGTACTAGCCTGCTTTTATGTGAACTGTGTTTAATTAGATCTTATGAGTGTTTTGGTCCCCATCGCAATGAACCTCCCTGAGTTGTCCCAACAGCTTGTCTGCAACAACAACCATATAACCATAAAAAAAAATCAACAACAACAAAAAAACCATTTACACATAAATTCAAAAAACAAATGTACATTACTTTACTTTCTGATTTAAGTTATGACACCACTAATCATTGAAGTTGATAAAGTGATACTGGCCAAGTAAATTTCACATTTTATTTGCTATTCCTTTATTATCATATATTTTTTAAAAAAAGACAAGACTAATGTAATTCACAAGATCTCATCAGCCACACACCCTACCGTTTATATTTCAGGCTTTAGGAAAACACTGAGAATAGGACTGAAACGATGAATCTGTTTGTTGATCGGCAGAAAAACAGTTTTCAAGCAAAAATGCCAATCTTTCTCTGGTTCCAGCTTCTACAATGTGAGGATTTGCTACTTTTCTCTGTTTCATACAGTAATTGTAACCAGAATATATTAGTGTTTTGAAGACATCACCCTGGGCTCTGGGCAACTGCGATGCACATTTTTTCACAATTTTCTGACATTTTAGAGACCAAACAATAAATTAAACAAAAAAAGAAAAGAAACATTTGGGGGATTAGTTAGTTGCTGTTGGAACCGCAGAATAAATAACTGGTGGGATCAAAATAATCATATTATCTCTCGGCCAATCTAGAAAAAGAGAAGCATTGTCAAGTTGTCCAAAACCAATTTCTCCTGAGGGAGACAATAAAAGTGACCTTGACCTTGAACTCCTGCTACGGCAGAGAAAAGCACTATGTTGTTTAGCAATCTTGTCAATACAACTACACCACAGTGAATCATAATCAGAGGGTGCTCTTTGAGTAGCCCAAAGATGCCACATCACCAGAAAGAGTTCGATCATGAGCCATGACGGCCAGAGAAACAGCCATAAAAACCTGCTACAGCTGGCTCGTTGGTCTAGGGGTATGATTCTCGCTTAGGGTGCGAGAGGTCCCGGGTTCAAATCCCGGACGAGCCCAGGTTATAGAAGTCTAAAATGCAATTGTGGAGACAGTTTGAGGCAAATGGAAGAATACAAAGCTTAAGTCTATACATTTCACACTGACATCAGATTTGCTTCACTTCCATGAACACAGAGAGAAAGCATGAGAATGATTATTAAAAAGATAAAAAATTCCAGTGGATGAAGAAACATGACTAAACCAAGGATACACAAAAGGAAGAGATGAGGGATTTTGTACAGTACTTGCCTGCTTTTATGTGGATGTTATGAGTGTTTTGGTCCCCACTGTAATGAACCTCCCTGAGTTGTCCCAACAGCTTGTCTGCAACAACAACAACCATATAATCATAAAAAATCAGCTGTTTTTCTCTGTTTCATAAAGTAATTGTAACCAGAATATATTTGTGTTTTGAAGACATCACCCTGGGCTCTGGGCAATTGCGATGCATGTTTTTTCACAATTTTCTGACATTTTAGAGACCAAACAATACATTAAACAAAAAAAGTAAAGAAACATTTTGGGGGATTAGTTAGTTGCTGTTGGAACCGCAGAATAAATAAATGGTGGGATCAAAATAAACATATTATCTCTCAGCCAATCTAGAAAAAGAGAAGCATTGTCAAGTTGTCCAAAACCAATTTCTCCTGAGGGAGACAATAAAAGTGACCTTGACCTTGAACTCTTGGTATGGCAGAGGAAAGCACTAGGTTGTTTAGCAATCTTGTCAATACAACTACACCACAGTGAATCATAATCAGAGGGTGCTCTTTGAGTAGCCCAAAGACGCCACATCACCAGAAAGAGTTCAATCATGAGCCATGACGGCCAGAGAAACAGCCATAAAAACCTGCTACAGCTGGCTCGTTGGTCTAGGGGTATGATTCTCGCTTAGGGTGCGAGAGGTCCCGGGTTCAAATCCCGGACGAGCCCAGGTTTTAACCCCCGGGGGCTATAGAAGTCTAAACTGCAATTGTGGAGACAGTTTGAGGCAAATGGGAAAATACAAAGCTTCAGTCTATATGTTTCACACTGACATCAGATTTGCTTCACTTCCATGAACACAGAGAGAAAGCATGAGTATGATTATTAAAAAGATAAAAAATTCCAGTGGATAAAGGAACATGACTAAACCAAGGATACACAAAAAGAAGAGATGAGGGACTGTATTGTGCTGTACTTACCTGTTTTTATGTGGACTGTGTTTGAATGGATGTTATGAGTGTTTTGGTCTCCACCGTAATGAACCTCCCTGAGTTGTCCCAACAGCTTGTCTGCAACAACAACCATATAATCATTAAAAAATCAGCTCCTTTTCTGTGTTTCATAAAGTAATTGTAACCAGAATATATTTGTGTTTTGAAGACATCACTCTGGGCTCTGGGCAATTGTGATGCACATTTTTTCACAATTTTCGGACATTTAGTGAGCCTAGTTGCTGTTGGAACCGCAAAATAAATAAATGGTGGGCTCAAAATAAAGATGCTGTTTCTCTGCTAATCTAGAAAAAGCCTATGGTAAAGTCAGTGCCATGTAGTACAGCATGTGGCTATGTCTCTATCACTGTCTTTAGATAGAGAAAGGTATAGCCAATAGGATGATACAACAGGCTGAATGATGTGGTTGTCTGAGGAAAAGGTTTAACTTAACTACATGTAATCCTTGAGTGTACTACGTTTATTAATGTGCTGCCAATATCTTAATGTCATTGCATAACACAACATAAATAATAGCAAACGCCCCACATATTAAACTGACATTTAATGACAAACCTGTCTGTAGTGATGTACCAATTAGCTTAACATTACTGCACCTCACAATATGTATATTTTCTCTTTTGTATCCACTGCAGTTTCCCACAGATAAAATCAAATATGAGCAGGGGCCCTAACTCACATGAGACACATTTGTGGCACATACTTCATTTACAGATCAAAATACAATCTGGATATAAGGTACCAAGTCTGAACAGGGCCACAGTATTAAACACATGTCTAACTTCTTACACAGCATTACAGAGAGAAAGTGAATTACTTAGTCTAGAGAAAGTTAACTATTAGCCTAGCACAGACACAACCTGTGACTGACACTGAACATAACAGACACGGCTAAATACAGTTTTTCATGCACCTGTAGTCCAATATATGTTTAAATTTAACTATGGCGCGCCATAAAAGACCTTGTTTATTGTATGTGATACACAGCTCATTTTGCAACGTCATTTTTCCACTGGAGATTCAACATGGCAAATTAATTTGATTACCTTATGAAAAGTTAATGCAACATTATTTTCTAATATAATGTTCAATCATTAGCCAGTGAATAAGATGCAGTATAAAGGAGTTATTTAAGTTAATTAGAGGGTAAGGTTACTTTACCGTTAGTGTTAGGGATTTTCCTCCCCATTAGAATGAACTTTTCTGGAGTCGTAACACACAGTGATACGAACGCTAGATAAAGGGCTCCATCGACAGTTTTAATATTTTGGTAAATTAACTGTCTAAAGAAGTTATTTGACTCTTATCTAAGGTGGTAATTTGGCGTTTTTAACAACTAACCCTTCACAAATGGTGAAACGACTCAGCAGCCACACATTTCTTCGTCGTCAATTCCTCTCTTTAGCGTCTTCAGGTTAGGCTAACCCATTGTTGCTAACTTTGGAGCTAGCCCCCTTCATTTTCCAGCCGTTGGGGAAATAACAGATGTGACTTTGCTTGGTCTTGAGAATCTGCAGCATTTGTTAACTGTTACACTACAGTTTATACTGTACATTTCCTGCCAAACTGACAACTTACTGCTGATCGTTTCTTCTGCTCCGCTCATATTTATCGTCACTTTTCTGCGCACGCTCTTTCCCACCCGCTACGCACACAAATTACGCAATGCCCTATTCCTTAACGAAGCTACGCTACCAATAGTTTCCCGGGTAACGACACTGGTTAACTCACGTATCGGAACAGCGCTACAGAGAGGCTCCCAAACGCTATTGATTTCCGAATGAATGGATATTTGGCTTTATTTTTGGCATTAAAAAATATTTCTTCTCGTTGTTATAATTAAAACACTGATTGGAAAACACTGATTCAGTAAACGTTTAGTACGTTCAGTAAACGCTTGACTACATCCATGGTTGATTACCATACACTTACCTGGCAGTCTCCATTGGTTTGGGCGAGTTCAAAGCTGAATCTCCTAGTTTTGTCTAGGAGGACTCAATGAATGAAGTAATATTCATTTTAATATTATGACCTTTACATTTAATTTACTTGTACAGTAAATTGAAAACACTGCTAAAATTGTTCCATCTTATACTGGATGAATTATTTGCCACAAAATGGTCACTTGAGTCCTTTCACCAAAGGACTCTGGCCATCTCTGCAAGCGTCAACTGGTCCGTTACCATGTTAGAACTCTAGGATTCTTCATATTTACCTGGTTTTTGGTGTTGACAGCCTGATTCTTTTGTTGGTCTAAACATGTTTAACAAAATTGTCACTAGAATGGTCAATGACAGAATGTCTCTGCTGGTACATATCCCTTTTCTGCAATACATTACCAATATTCATTTCACTCAAATATTTCCTAGCTCTATTCAATCCTAATAAAATTATTCTTTCCTAATAGAGCAAACCAGCCATCCAGTGTGAATGATTACTAATCAATTACTGCGCTATCATGTTTGTCTCCTGACATACTGTACGTGTGCAGTATTTTTATGTTTACATTTTATATTTTCTTGTCACTGCTTATGACCTCTTACTGAATACTCCATATTCTGACATTTATCCCTTTATCTTTCATTGAGTAACCATACCAATGTATGACTCATGCAACAATGGCTATTTGATCTTATGTATACCCTGTAAGCTACTTGTATTTAATTTGGTTTATTATTATTTATGTTATTTTAATTGTTAGACCCAATTATTGTTTCGGGTTGTATGTGTTTGAGGGGGAGGGAGGGAGTGGGTCTAAGTTTAATGGAGATTCTACTGTTTGTGACGCTCTGCTCCTGAGTCCCTCTCTGCAGCCACGCTCTCTCATCCCCAGCCCTCTCCATTGCTCTCTGTCTCCAGCTCCTGCTTACTTCTGTCAGGCCATGTTCTTTCCTCCAACTTCCCAGACCTGCCATCCTCAAGCTGTCCACCAGATGCCCTCGGACCTTCTCTCATTTCCCCATCTACACACCTGGTCCCACTTCTCATCAGTCCTGCAGTTAATTGGCCTACTTTGCCCACTCTTCACCTGAAATTCATTCCCTCATCAGACACTCATTACTCATAGTGGTCCATTTCTTTTATTCTCTGCCAGATTGTTAAGTTGCCATGCTTCATGTCTTTGCTTTCTAGCCTCCAGTCTGTTATCCATTGTTTGTAACCTGAAAACCTGTAGGTGTCCGGCCTGTTTTTGACCTTCTGCCTGAATATTGGACTTCTGATTCTTGCCTGCTCCCTTTTGGATACCTTTGCCTGTTTTTGAACTGTTTTAGCATTGCCTGCATCACTTACTCTGTAAGTGTGTGTATCTCAAGTTCATCATTAAATCATTGAACTCTATTGGTCATCTGCATTTGGGTCCTTTCCCTGTATTCCTGTTATCCTGCTTGCACCAGCTGTAACACTATTACTGTAATTAATAAACTTTAATTAAAGGAAGGCCTTTCCATCTTAACTCTTACTATTTTCTTTGTTGTTTGTTCCATGTTATTAATACTGTAGGGCTTTGAGTTCCACTATGAAAGTGCTATACAAATTAAATGTATTATTTTTTAGATCTACTTGATCTTTTACAAAGTCTTTCTTAATAGAGCGTTAAAGAGGTTTTTTGGGCGACTAGTATTACTAACTCTCCTCTTGGTCAGTCATTTCAGTTAATGACAAAAACATAACAGGTCCTTTGTAGAAAGTTGATCTTTTATTTTGAAAACAGCAGACCAGAAATCGTTGTTGACAGTCACCTCGGAGTTGCCTTATTTTTTCCTCACCCGCATTCCGCGAGGATCCGCTCTACTCTGCCAATGATTGGTTAGTACTCGTTGCCTTGGTTGGTAGGTTTGGTTAAGTTTAGGTATGAGGAGTGAGATGGTTGGGTTAGGGTAAGAATATCAGGATCAGAGCCAATCAAAGGCAGAGTAGGCGGGTCTTCACACAATGCGGGTGGGAAAAAAATAACACCGCCTCCGTTGACGTGCTATCTGCTAGTTCGTAAACTGGCTAGCCTATTTAGAGAAAAATCCAACATTTGCAGCTGAGGCGGGGGCCAGGTGATATTATTTACACGTATCTTTACGGTGATTTCGTTTGTTGTAGTGTCGTCAATAGTTTGGAGTTGTTTCCGGAAACATTGTAGCCAGCGTCGTTAACGTGAGCTAGTTATGCTAGATTTGCAAGGCAATGAAGACGAATTTAGGCGAATTTATTTTCTTTCGAAAGCTTAATATTATACTTGACATTGATACAGCGTTTATGATTATGTTGAAGAGCTATGTATGATTTCTGGTTGTTACACGGTTGGCATTCTTGTAGAGCAAACGACAGGGAGATTAACGCTAGCCAGATGAAAAGCTTTGGCTTGCCACTCTTTGTTGCTAGGCAACAGAACTCTCCACAGGGTGCCTGAAGTAAAGCCTGTAATTACATTAGTGTAGCAAAATCACGCATTGTCACTTGGTTACATGCGTGGTAACCTTTTTTTCTGATGCACTTGAGTTGCCGTTCTTTAAATGATTATATGAAAATATCTCCAATCCTAAAAAATGCTCATACTGCTCTTGTCTTCTTGGCTCTTATCTGATTAGGAGTATAGGCACGATGTTGGTCCCCATATTCACTCTTAAGCTGAACCACAAGATAAACCCCCGCATGGTGACTATAGGAAAATTTGATGGAGTCCACCCATGCCTTACTGCAGCCACACAGGCTGGAAAGGTGAGAGAAATTTACTTTAGAGTTTAGCATGAACAAAAAGTAGATTGGTAGAAGCATGCTTTCTCTCTGAGTACATGATTTCCCCATGATGGGAAGTAAAGGATCAATTTGTTACTTTAATACTTCATATTTAATACTTTTTCATCGTGTGCCATGAACTCTCTTCTCATTATCTTCTCAAGGTTTTTATCCACAACCCTCATGCTCGTGGTCAGAGACCTGTGGCCCACCGACTGAGCCAGAGCACCCAGGACTCCGACATCTCTCTGCTAAACATCAACCAGGCAGTTACTTGTCTGACGGCAGGTACACTGGGACCAAACACCACTGGGGACACACTGTTAGTGGGATCCCAGACCAACCTGCTGGCCTATGATGTCCATGACAATGCTGATATATTCTACAGAGAGGTGAGTGGAACTGAGAAGAATAGGTGGAGGGCTAACTTAGGATGTAGTGGTAAGGACTACTGGGAACGCAGCCTTAGACAAACTAATCAGAATGAAAAATATATATTGTAGAATAGAGGTTATTGCTTGGCATAAGCAATTTTTGTCACATTTCTGTAATTTTAGTTATTAGTTATTTTGCTGATAAACAAATAAAAAATAATAAAGTTCAATGACAATGGTTCAAGTAGAAATGCTTTTCACTCAGCAGAGGAGCCAAATATACCTTGTTTTCTGTTTCTGTTGTGTGTGGGTGTAGGTGACAGATGGGGCCAACGCTATTGTGTTGGGGAAACTCGGGAACATCCCGAATCCTCTTGCTGTCATCGGAGGGAACTGTGCCTTACAAGGCTTTGACTACGAAGGCAATGACCATTTCTGGACAGTAAGAAGACAACATTTTAATATCAGAATACACTACAGTGTGTCTTACATTTAAAAAGTTTGTTTCATTGAGTAACAGTATAACAAACAACTCGTGAGCCAGTGACACTTCATCAAACTGTAGTAAAGTGTGGTGTAAAAGTAAAAAATGTGACTTAATGTCTAAAACCTTAGAATTTGTCCTGAACTAATAATAAATCTACCAAGTTAACAGCACATTTTCATTTGTTATATTTCCATATATCCAACCATTTCATGGCCACTTACTGGACGAGATCATTTGCTCAATTTATTTGGTTCGGCCTATTAATTACACAACACATTCTCTTAATGAAACGACCACATAGGTCGATTGTACCTGCACTCCAGAACAACCCATAGGAGTGTTTTCTAATATGCCGCCTCTGTCAACAGTAATCATCAAAAATAATGATGTTGTGTATATATAATGACGGCACAAAAAACACATGGTTTGGGTTAAAATGATCGCTTGAAACATGGTATGGGTTAAAGTTACATCCTTAAAGTGACATAACCTTCATCATCATGGCAACAGTAAATACCATGACGATCGAAGTTATGGTTTTTAAAAAACTCTCCCGACTCATGGTTGGAAACGGGAAAGGAACAGCAATCTCCTGCGGCTACTTTTTTGTCATCTATCTTTTTTGCTATCCAGCCATCCACCCAACCTGCCTTCTCCTCATGAGAAAATTAGTCACCTTATATTGACGTCATCTGAATTCCGTCACTTCCCTGGCTCATAATTACTACAGCCACTAGATGGTAACTATAGGTCATTTTTGCCGGCTGAGTTTTTGACCTATATTGTTGTTTTTCTTGTGAGGACGGGCTGTTACTTCACATTAGTAGATAGTTAAGTGAATGCATATTTTTATCATTGTTGTTACTTTCAATCCCTGTCAGCTTTAATTGTAACTTTAAATGACTGAATCAAAATTTATGTGGGTTGTATTCACAAAGTATCTTGTTCTTAGGTAACCGGAGATAATGTCAGATCTTTAGTGCTCTGTGACTTCACTGGAGATGGGAACAATGAGGTAAGTCCTGAGACACATGCTGCTTTTCCCCTACAGTGTCTTTTTCTTGTTTCCTTTAGCTCTCCACTGTAAAATGTCCAGATGTTCAATTAAATTGATTAATATTAATAACATAATTTTTAGATTTTTTAAAAAAGTATTATATTTTAAATCATTTTCAGCTCTTGTGTATTGTGTTTACAGCTCCTGGTAGGATCTGAAGACTTTGACATCAGGGTATTCAAAGAGGATGAGCTTGTTTCTGAGATAACTGAAAATGAGGTAAATGGATGAACTGTCTTTCACTCAATTCATCAAGACAGTGGTGTGCTTTTTAAAAATGTGTTGAATTATGTTTTGTAGGGGTCAATCACACAACCATATTTGTAATCAATCATTCATTGTAGATTCTCATATCTGTCCTGTGCTGCGCTGGAGGAGAGTAACACTTTTTAACATGATAACTTCCCTCTGTCCTTCATCATACAGACGGTAACATCACTGTGCCATATGAACGGCAGCAGGTTCGGTTATGCCCTGGCTAATGGCACTGTGGGAGTCTATGACCGCACTGTACGATACTGGAGGATCAAGGTACCACAGTTATCTATTATAATGGACAAGAAAAACTAACCTTATAAGGTAGTAAGAATATACATCAGTAAATCTAATTCAAATCCGAGGCATTTGTATGTTACATCTGTTATATTGGATGCATGCTTTTAATCATTTGAGCAAGCATGCCATCAACTGATGAACTCACCACTCTTTAAGGGCTATTTTACAAACACCCATACCTTAAATATTAATAATGTTTTTTCCATCTCCCTTCTAATAGTGCGCTTTCTCCCCCCATTTAGTCTAAAAATCACGCGATGAGCATCCATGCCTTTGACCTGAATGCTGATGGGGTTGTGGAGCTTATCACCGGCTGGTCCAATGGAAAGGTCAGCACACAACTCAGCTATCTAGAAACGTTCTCTCACACTTCATAGAATGTGATTTGTCATTTGATTTTTGTACGCAATCATTCATTCATTTCCACACTCTCTCTAGCTGGTGTTTATTCTTTTAATCACATCCTCCTGTTGTTCCAGATCGATGCTCGCAGTGACCGCACGGGTGAGGTCATTTTCAAAGACAACTTCTCCTCTTCTGTGGCCGGAGTGGTGGAGGGAGACTATAGGTTGGATGGACAGAAACAACTCATCTGCACCTCCATAGAGGGAGAGGGTATGTTGTGTGTGTGTGTGTGTGTGTATGTGTGTGTGTGTGTGTGTGTGTGTGTGTGTGTGTGTGTGTGTGTATGTGAGGACATGTTGGAATTGGTTGAATGTGGGCCTTCACATGTATGGTTGGATACGTGCTTTTATACATCTATGTCACTGATGTTTTGGAAAAGACCTTCATTTATTGCTATAGTGTTATATACTGCCTTGTCATCACTAATATATCATCAGCTGCCCAACAGTTAAATATTACATAACTGTCAGAAAGAGGAAAGTTTATGTATGTGTGTGTTCATGCATTTCCTTGTGCTTTTTTAAAGGGTAAGTTAACCCAAATTAAAAAAAAAAAGAATGACTAGCTGCTATCAGATGGTTTTGGTTACTAATGACCAAAATTCTGTCAGCTTTAACTGTATTTTGAACTTAATTCAAACATAGCATGCAAACATGATTTGGGTGAACAGACCCTTTAAGCTTGGAATAAGAGGTTTTATCAGTGTTGTCACTGCATGTGTCTTGTAGTCCGTGGTTATCTGCCAGCCAGTAAGGATCTCAAAGGGAATCTCATGGACTCCAGTGCTGAACAGGACCTCATTAGAGAGCTCAGCCATCACAAACAGAATCTGCTGCTAGAGCTACGTAACTATGAAGAGAATGCCAAGGTACGCATATTTCATTTATTCAAATTCCACATGATAGATTCAAAAATACATTCAAAAAGACTTTTTTTTCTGAATATACAATGTGAATATTTCCATTTTATCTAATGGTTCTCGACAGGATATTGTACTACATAATAGCATTATTTACATAAACATTGTTTTTCAATATTTGCATTTTTAGACCAAATACATCATCATACATCAGGCCAGGAAGCCAGTACCGTCTCACAGCTCTTTCATCTCTCATCAAAACTTGCTGTTTTCTAAAGTGTATTAAACTTTACAGCCTCACAGAGTAGCTAATGTGACTATAGGTTTTTAAGTCCTAAGGATCTAAGTGTTGTATGCTGTACAGATTGTAAAGCCCCTCAAGGCAAATTTGTGATATTGGGCTATATACGTTAAATGAAATTGCTATTCTTCTATATAGCACTTAAGGTAAATCATATTGAATGCTATTCTAGTTGTAATTTCTAATCTTTTTTTGGCTGATTCTCTTTTTTCACTTATTGATTTTATTATCATAACTTTTTGGCCATAACCCTATTTGTGTCACAGATAGAAGCACTTCATACAGATAAATACAGGATTTGTAATTAACATCAGGCTGTATATTGTACATGTGAGCATCCACACAAACTGTCACATTGTTTCAGGGTGTGTCAGAGACACACAGCGGCATGGGTGTGATTCCTGCCAACACTCAGCTCCAGACGGCGCTGTCAGTGAGACCTGCGACGGAGGCCCAGAAGGCTCATGTAGAGCTCAGCATTTCCACACCAAATGGTATAAGTTTTTAGCACTTGAGAATTTCAAACATTTTGAGGATCAAGGTTTCAGGCTCTGACTGGGTAAACACTAATAAGTTTGTGAATTTATCTTCTCCAGAAACCATTATCCGTGCAGTGCTCATCTTCGCAGAGGGAATATTTGAGGGTGAGAGCCATGTCGTCCACCCCAGCGCCCAGAACCTGTCAGGCAGTGTCCGAGTCCCCATCGTCCCCCCAAAAGACATACCAGTAGATCTGCATATCAAAACCTTTGTTGGTGGGAAAACTAGGTAAGATGTGTGTGAGTAAGGCAGTGTGCGTGCTGTCGTACCATAATAGTTATATAATTTGAGTGCGGTTCATTAACTTTTAGCACTGTTAAGGAATTTCATATTGGAGTTTCATATTCTTCACCCTCCTCTTCCCCTACACTACACTCCTTTTGTCCACTCCAGCACCCAGTTCCATGTGTTTGAAATCAATCGACAGCTCCCTCGTTTCTCCATGTATGACATCGCGGTTGACCCCTCAGCTGCTCCACCCACTGGAAGGGTCACTTTCAGTATCAACGACCGGCCACAGCGGGTAGGTTGTCAGAGAGTCTGGAGAAAAATAGCAAGAGTGAATAAATCTTGGACAGTATACTAATACTAGAAAGGTATCGCTATACCCTGCTGTTTAAAAACTGTACTATACCCCATTGTATTAGTACCAGCACTTGAAGAATGACAATGTTTTAGTAAGAGCTGTATTTCCTATGAGTTGCATCGATGTGCGACAGCGGCGCCGTGTGTGTGTGCAGTGCTCTGCTCCCACTCCCTGCAGGCATAGTGGGCGTGCAAACCGTTTAGTTTTTTCTCTCACATGCACGCTGCACATTTCATGTTGAACAAGAGTACAGTTGCTTATGCCAACCATCCACGACTTGTTGACGAAGACTGAATATATTATTCAATTACTTTTCCTGATGCTTTACGTTTTAGCCATGGTATCATTTCAGTATCAAGATATTTAGGCAGGTATCATATTGAAGTCATAATTTTGGTATCGTGTCAACACTATTCTGTACAATCTTACAGCATAATCGTAGTAATAACAATTAGACATGCTTATAAATCTGAATCTTATCTCATCTTGCTGTGTGTAGGTGGTGATGTGGTTAAATCAGAACTTCCTGCTTCCAGAGGGAGTAGACAGTCCGGACGTCACTTTTAATTCCCTAAGGGGAGGAGGACTGTTGTCCATCAGCATGGCCAGCAATGGACAGGTACACACAGACATACAAAAACCATAGATTCAAGATTATTTGTTTTTGATGTCACACACGTGCTTTTTTTTACACTTTGTCACAACCAGTTTTAACCTAACAAGAGGATTGATATTGATACATGAGGTCACTAATTTGTAGTATTTGTTGTTTATTTTGTAGAATAACAGCCAACAATCTACTTTGAAGAGTTGATTTTCAATTTTGGACAAAACTCTGATCAGTTTGGAGTAATGACTGTTATTTAGCCTGCTGTGTGAAAGGATCAAATTATTACATGCAGAACCAAACTTGGCCAGAACTTGCACTATTCTGATAAGATTGCATGTATGTTACAAATAGAATAGGTAAAGTAAGTACACAGTACTTTTATACAAATAGTACATTTTATGTGTTAATAATATATTTTTTACATATATTTGAACACTTAAAAAAATGATGACAGTTGAGGATAAAGTGTCAGACTGTGCATACTTATTTTATTGTTTGGCTGTGTAAATCATTTTTATTTCACCTTATCAAGAGTAAACAAAACAATGTTAATTTCCACAAAGTTACAACAGCCCCTGACATGTCCTGTTAAATCAACTAAAATCACTCAGTTAATTAATTTTAATTGGTCCAATCAGATCACTCTGAGAACCGACGATATTGACCTGGCAGGAGATCTGGTCCAATCACTGGCCTCATTCCTGGCAATAGAAGACCTGTCAGCAGAGGCAGATTTCCCCAGCTACTTTGAGGAGCTAAACACCACCCTCACAGAGGTTTGGCTTTAATCTGATTGCTGCTGTCATAAACACTTTATTCTGTTTATTAAATCCAAGAGACTGTATCTTCTGTCCCTCTTTACCTACACAATGATTGATATAACTGCAAGAAATTAATTCTAAATGGAGTTGGTTTTCAATGTGAACTAACAATTAGGAGAGAATGATCACTCAACTGTGTATGCTAACAAACATCAAGCTATGTTTAGTCTTTAATAAGGAAATTGCAGCTATTACCTGTTCCTAGAGGCACAAGTTCATCAGAAACATGTTGCTGTTGCTGTTGTGTTTTTAATATTTGGTCTTGAATATCTGCACGCTAGGTGGATGAGTTCCACTCTGTCCATCAGAAGTTAACTGCAGCGATGGCTGACCACTCCAACTACATTAGGAACATGCTGGTGCAAGCAGAGGATTCTCGCCTTATGGGTGACATGTGAGTTACCACAGTATGCATCCACTACCACTTTATTCAGTGATAATATACTGAACTGGACTCAATCGTTATCCTTGTGTTTGAATACAGGTAATACATGGACAGTACCTCAGCAGACATATTGACATGTTAGAGGAGAAAAAGCACTTGTGTATTTAATAAAATTTATAATGACCACATTTCATTCAGGTCTGGAAAAGGAAAAGAGTTAATGGAAAAGAGTCATCATTAACGTTATTAGTTTTTACTTTCCTTCTCTGCTATAGCAAGTCCAGATGTCTGCTGTGAAAATGGTCTACTGTAATGAATGCTTGTATTTTGTCTTTTTTTTTTTTTTTTACCACAGGACCAAACAGAGGAACAAACTCACTATTATATTTTTCTCTCCCTAATTTATTTTCTTTTTCACCTTTTTCCCCATATTCCCTCTCTGATTTTCTCTCTCTCTCTCTCTGTCCTCTGTAGGACAACTATGAAGAAGCGTTACAGAGAGCTGTACGATCTAAACAGGGATCTTATCAATGAATATAAGATTCGCTCTAACAACCACAATGCCCTACTGGCTTGTCTCAAGTCTGTCAACCAGGCTATACAGCGGGCTGGTAGACTGCGAGGTAGGCCGCCGTGTGTTTCTGTGTTTATAAGTCGCAAGATTCTGGAATTTATAGTATGTGTATTGTTTACATCCTGGATTCAGATGTTTTGCTCTGTCTAGTGTTTGCATGACTGGACATTGACTCTTGGCTCCATTTTTTTGGGGGGCTCCAAAGCTTTTGTACACATTATGAATATTCAAAGCTTTGCTGATGTGGGTGAGGGGGCTGTTGATACTGATAACACACCATGATCACAATGTCTCCATCCTTCTCTTCAGTGGGTAAGCCCAAGAACCAAGTGATCTCCGCCTGTCGAGACGCCATCAAGAGCAATAACGTCAACGCCCTCTTCAGGATCATGAGAGCCGGCACCGCATCCTCCTGAGGGTGGAGGGAGGAAGGCAGGAAAGGACAAGTAGATTGAAAGAGAAAGATGTTCAAGAGCACAATCGATCAGCACTGTATAGTATCTGTTTCCAGCAAGGATGTTCCACCAGAACGATGAGCCTTGGAGGACAAGACACTAGGATTGTGGAATTGGGACACTGTTGTAGCCTTAATCTATCTTTTTTTCATGATTTAGGGAATAAGCAACAGCCTGGCAGCAACATTTGGCACCAGCTCCATAATATTTTTGACTGTAATTGAAACTGGAAATTCTGCTAGCTTACAGAAATAACTTGCCAACCACTGGCTTAGTGCAATGGTGAAATTGCCATCCATCTCAGTCAAGTTCTGTGGCTGTCTGGAAATGCTTGATGTAGTTGCAGTTTAGCTACATAATTGTCAAAACGAGATTATGAGTCAGCAGGCATAAGAGATAGAACTGTTTAGACGCTTCAGCTGGACCAAAACAGGAAGTGGAGCCTTTCCCCAAACCATTTTTCCAAAAAACTTAATTGGAATTGATCGATATGAAAATTTCAACATGCTAGACTTTGCTCACACCCTATACTGTTTGACAGCATCATTAGATACGAGTTACAAAAGAGTTGAGCCTGGTGTCCAGTGAATCTACAGATGCAACAGAGATACCAGGTGATGTTGCACATTTGAAATGTTTAAAAATTCAGGAAAGTCATCGAAACTGCTCATTTGGCGAACATGTGCGTCTGCTGGACCGGCACCCTGACTGTTTAATTCAGCTGACACAGTAATGTTTAGAAAGAGCGCAGCTGGAGCGAGGCAGAGAGCGGCCTCCTCCCACGTAGAGCCCTACCGAGAGTCAGTCGTGCCATTGAAATCACTGGTGGCCCGGATAGTTCTGTACGACAGCTCGCTCAGACTCAGGTCTCTGCTCCCAGCTGTTGTGTGTTTGTGTGATGTTTGTAGCCAAAGAAAACTATTTTAAAATGACTGAATGTCACAAAGGACCAACGCTCTGTGTTTTAACTTGTTTATCTTTTTGTAGATCACACACAGTGACTGTAAATGTAATTTTGTGTTGGTGGCAGAAATTATTATTAAATTAACTTAACTTAAAGGTTTGTGTTACTGTTAGTTGACTTTGGCGTTTTGTCATAAGGGAATGATTTACCTCACAAGTTGGCTTGCTCAGCTATTTATTCTGAATGTACCTCTGGCAGGGTTTGAATATGGGTTTTGGAAACTAGAATTAGTGTTCAGGAAAAAACAGTGAGGTCAGTTCTCTCATCTAAAAAGAGCAGCCGAGCATTTTAGTCCCTTTTCTCATACTGGATATCCTCTTTTGCCTAGTGTTTGAACATCTCTTTGAAACTGCTGAACAGATGTGAAGCGCCATTAATTTCAGCCCACTTACTGCTTAAGTCCCCCAGAGTCATACCATACCGTACATGATTCATACCAAGCCATGTAGTCAGCTACTCAGCACCTGCACTGCAGTGATCAGGGGTTTAGTGATTTACTTAAGGACGCTTCATCTGTAATCACTTGGGTTTCCACTCACTAGACTTTGTTTATTATTTGAAAAGTATCAGAGGAACATTTCACTTACACAAATGTTGTTAATGTCCAATTTCTACCACATTCATGTAGTTTTTCCTTAGTAAAAATGTTATAAGTATCAAATATGCATGCATAAAGCACAAGCATAAAGATTAACAAGGTGAAACAAACTCAACACACAAAACAAATAGTTAATGAGCATAATCTCTGAGAGGAAAAGCAAAAAATTGAAAAATATATAGTTACTGAAATATTTGACTTCCAGTTTTTGGTCATGCATCTACCACATGAACCATGCTATATATTATTCCTACATTCATTTATTCACATATATGGTTATATGAACTTTTTATTATTATTATTATTGACTCACAAAAATACCAACCAAAAAACAGAAAATACAGCATTCTGACAATGAATTAACAAGTGAGTCCTATCATTTCTAACCCTCACAAACCAATCTGCAAATCTGAACCAACCCTTTACCCACAACTCAAACACTATCAGTCATAAACATTACTACCATCCTTCAGTTCTCACTGTACTCACATCTTACAGCAGAGGTGTGTTAATACTGTAGAGCAGCACTGACAGAAAGAAGAGAACAATTATTAACTTAATTAAAAAAAAGAAAAAAAATCAAAAATTCTGTCTGAGTTGGCATATTTACATAAAACAATCCGATTATTCATGATTACCTTCTTTGTGACGATACATAGCAAGAGATCCTTTTGTTCTTTGAAGATAATCTGCTCAAGTTATGCAGTTTTTATTATTTATCAGGTCATTATAGCTGCACTATACCCTACACCCTACTCTGTGATAATACTAGAAACCTTCTCTTCATTTTTTTATTTCTTACTCTCTGCTTTTTCCACCTCAACTTCCCTACTTTCCTATATAGGTCTGATAGTATCCACACATGTCCACTCACAGCTGAATTCTTTAGGTCCAACATATGGTTCAGTAAGGATCCCTGCCTGATCGGCTTGGTGGAGTGGGCGGATTCAAAGCACTGGCAATAAGGATCCAGTCTGAAGTCATAAATCACTATTACTGCTGCTCGTGCTGTGAGTGTCTCTGCTTTTGTTTGCTCTCTGGTGTGGAGTGTGCTGCTGAAGCTTGTAAGATGTATTTAAATACACAGTGACTTGTTTGACTTGAACACGGTTTAAGTATGTTAAAAGCAGTTTGAGCCTTTGAATGTTGAGCTGTGTGAGTCATTACAGTACGTGTTCTTCCCTCCTCTCATTCTCATTTTCATCTTATGCACAGCCTTTATTTTCCCAGCTTCCTCCTGGCCTCGCCTTCTCATCTTCATCTCATCCTCACTTACACAATCTCATTTGTGCATCCTCTTCCTAGAGTGGCAGGCCTGGAAATCAAATACAGCTCATACAATACTCAGCTGGAGGAATTAAAGCTTCTCTGATGGAAAGCATCAACAAGCAATAACCTCAATATGTGTCCCCTGCAGGCTTCTGTAGATGGCTCTGCTCTCTGGTTCCCTTGTAGAGAAACAACAGAAACTCATGACTCATTATTAAAACTTTTACTCCCCTTGTATTTATTCCTCTCTTCTCTTTCTTCCCTTTCCATCCTCCCCAGTTGCTGTGTTGGCATCTGGCTTGAAGTTGCTCCTTTCCAATTTAAGTCACGTGGTCATACTAAAAGACTAAAGATGCTGCCTTCACGTGCTCCTGGTTAGCTCCTGCTTCTGACCACTGGCGCATGAAAAGTCATATTCAAGTACCATCATTTTAAATGGTATATTAGCAATATTGATATTGTGAATCAGTTTTATCATCTGTACCTTACGTTTGAAATCACCACTTCATTTAATGTCAATTCGGTTATTTTCATATTCTTTCAGGCTATATTAACTCATTAAGGCGCACTAAAATCAGTTGAAACCATCATAATTTCGTTATAGAGGTTTATATTTTTGTTGGTTGTCATTAACATCATTAACACTTTTCCAGTGCTATTTTGTTAATGGTGCAGATATACGAAAGTTCAGTCAGTACAGACCCTCTGCACAAAAACTCAAAAAACTAACAAAACTTCACATTTATACGTTCGCATTGTTTCCGTCGTGCAGTAGACAACTTGTGAAAGCGATATTTCCTACAGCACTTAAAGGCAACAAGAGCGCAGTAGCTCGTAAAGAGAGGCTCATCAGCGCCAGGTCTGACAGAGAGGTACAGTCTTATCTTCTGTCCAGGTACAGACACACACACGCATACACACAGCATCTGGGCTGCTCTCTCCTCTTTTATCGCTGAATCATTTTCTCCGCAAACTTCGGAAGCCAGTTTTCTTCAGGCTGCAGTTTGCAAAGTTGAGCCTCCGCCGCAGTTTCAGACACCCAGAGCACATATGTTTTCAGTTTGAACCCCTCCTCCGTCTCGTCTGGTAAGTTTGCATGACTTACACTACTCATCGATCATTTCATAAACGTTTGTGTTATAAAACAGGACATGTCCGTTGTTGAAACAGTGAAACATGAGGGATGTGCATGGCGAAAAATGAGCTTCTCTGCGTAACTTGTGCGAAAAGTCCTGCTTGTCTGGAAATGTGTGCTCTGTGACCAATATGAGTCACGTATATAACTCAGGAGTTAAATATTTTCAAAAGTTTTTCAAAATATATTTTTCAAAAATATTTTCATCAACATTTAGACATGTTTACTCCAAATGACATCAATGTTGGGACACAGTGTTCTTTGAAATAGACGGTACCATCATGTTCACTTACATAAGACACTCCCCCTCCTGAACGGACTGGGATGGGAGTAGTTATTGCTATTTTATCAATAACATTTTAGCCAAATTTAGTCATTTTTCATACAAATGCCAAGACAACTTTTGAACTCTAAATTGTCAAAAAAAAAAACAACCTATGCTGGGAAGTAAATAATGATCATTTGAAAATGTAAGTAGTCGTTGTAATAAATAAAACTTGGAAAGGAGCATTTCCTGAAGAAAATATGTGTGTGACTGCTGTCAGCTGACAAACTGAATAGTTTGGTTTTGCACTGTTGTGTTTTGCAGTAGTTTAGTATTATATGCATTTGATGTTCTTAGTGTAGTATAACCAGGGCCGTGCACAGACATTTTGGGGGACAGGTGCTCTACCAACAACAAAAAAAAAAAAAAAAAAAAAAAAAGAAAATTAAAAAAAGACACTGATAACTGAATACATGAAATCACATTACACATTACACGTCTGTTGGGTCGTCTCATTCTTTAATATAGCCAGCAGCTAATTACTCTGGTGGCATCTTAAAGCCTGTTTCCCCCCAAAGCCCTTGGAGCCTAAAAACTGCTGCTAACAGGAGAGTTGCTGACACAGGAGGAGGGGAGGGGAAGAGAGGGGTGGGGATGGGAGGGGAGGGGAGCGGAGGGGAGAAAATGTCATTGGAAAAAAATATAATTTCTAGAATGATATGGTCCATCACAGTTCATTTGCATGTTGAAGTCAATATTTGGAAACTTGCATGAAGTTGCTACTGTAAATTCAGTAGCATACTGGAACTGAAAACAGCTCATTGGCTTAACATATGCTGTAATGTTGTAATCATGAGTTCATAAAGGGATGATAAGCATGTGGAGACTGAATGAAGTTGAAATTGCTCTAAAATTGCTGTATTATAAATACAATGGGAGCAGATGGGGCTTCATTAACTTCCATCTATTTTATCACTCATAAACCATAACGTTTGATCAACATGTCACACTGAGCATTATGACATTTGAATGGAGTTTCTACTGTACACAGTGGCAGACTTATAAATACAATGGAAGTCTATGTATTCTTATTTTAATACATCAAAAAGTAGTTAAATATGTATTAAATATGCAGATGCATAATGTATGCAAATGTAGCATACATTTGCATACATTTATGCATAATTGTGCACAGTTTGATATAAGAACGGTATGTGTTGGTTGGATGGTTTTTGAGTTACAGACGAGCAAAGAAACATACGGAATAATAAAAGTAATAATAAGTATGCAAGACAACACAAGTGTGATTCCTGTACAGAAACAAATGACTGTATTGATTTATGGCTCTACCTCCTCAGTAAAGTGAAAGTAGTGAGGAGGGGACAAGCAATAAGGAGCTGAATAGTTTATGTTTCATTTCAGTATTTAAGGACTTCAACCAAATCCTATTCACTTTCACATTGCTTTTATTTCCTGCTTGTTGTGTTGTCTTGGTTATAGCTTTGATTGTTGCTTTTATTGTCCAGGATGCACATGTCCACTGCTGCCTGAGGAGTAGGGGAGGATGAAGACTGACACAATGGATCCAGTGATATGTACGAAGGAGCCAATAAGATGTGTTTTTACAGACAAACTGTGAAGTTCGAGGTACAATTTGGCAATGCAGCAGAGAGGAGAGAGGAATATCCTCGTATCTCTTTTTCAGACTCAGCAGAGTAGCCTACAAACCCAGATAAAAGTGGTGAACCCCTCCAAGCTGAGATGCAGTATAAACTGCAGCTGCCCCTTTTCAATGCATTCCTGTTCAATACTTAACTGAAGTCAGTGTCTTCAGAAGATGCTGAGGAAGATGGTAATGATGAGGAGGATCCTCCACGTGAAGGGAGATGTGATGTGCACGATGCTGCTACTGGTGCTATTCTGCCTGCTGCTGTACGCCCGCCAGGTAAGGACAGAACCAGTCACAGCACAGGAGTGGCTAGATTTAGATAGTTATGCCTCCGTGCCAGCGAGAGCCGTGGTCGGAGGCATTGTGTTTTCGAGAAAGGTCAATCTGCGTGACACACCCACTTTACTACACACCCACTTTGCAGCAACATCCATATCTGAAGCATCGTCTACTGTCATGGCTACAACTTTGTGTTCCATCAGAATCAGCGTTATTGGCCAAACATGTGAACACATACAAGGAAAATACACTTAATACCTTTTATTAAATTCCTTCAAAGTTTTCACTACTAATATTATGTGAGTCTGGACAGACATGGATGTAAACTGCAACTTAGCCGGTTGGTGGAGGCATACAACCACAAGGCAGTATTTAAAGTTTTGCTTTGCTATAGTGCACAAACCTCTCCCTATCATAAAGTACTTATCAAGTCTTAACAAATTACCTGTCCTTTTCCAATGTCCCACAAAATTCTCTCTCCAGGTCCTGGTGTCCTCTGGGTGGGACAGACCTGAGTGGAAGCTGGAGATCCATAGCTCTACCAGCTCCAGCCGAACCCTGCTGGGAGCCAATGGGGCCAAAGTTGGCCAGGAGTCTCCAGGGGTATGACCTGATCTGATACAGTTTATGAATGTGTGTGTGTGCGTGCATGTGCATGTTTGCATGTAGGTATCAGAATCAGAGTAGCTTCATTCATAGTACAATGTATTATGTGTATGATGGGTGTAAGTATAATGTTTTTACTGGAAATTTAAAGCTGCACATTTTATACTAACGGTGCATCAAAGGACAATGTATAATGTGAAAGGGGTTGCTCGTAGTGATGAACTCACATTGAATTACCACCAACTTTGCAGTTCCCTTTATCACTTCTTAGCATCTTTCAGCTCATTGCTCACCGCCCACAGCTCTAATGTTTTGGCTCAGTCTCATCTTCCTCATCAGCTTTGGTTTCAGATGCAGTAAGCTTCTATTTTCAGCAAAAAAGCTTTGATACACCTCTGATACACCTAAATGATTCACATAGTGGAGTAGCCAAATAGCCAGATAATCCCCTCAGGATTTGGTGGAGACTAAAACAAATGGAGTGAATATTGTACTATTGTAGAAACACGACTCTAAATGAATGCTAATGTTATTTTGTGTCTGCTGGATGTGTAAATAGCCAACTGTTTTTTCACACATCTGAGACATTCGTAACAACTTTATAATGTAATAATATATCAGTGTTGTGTTTACAGCTTGTTCTGCTGCCCCCAAGTGGCCAAAAAATCAACTAACGCTGCTTTAAGGTCATTGTTTTTAAATTTGTGTTGCAACACACTGGTGTGCCACTGGAAATATTAGAGGGAACAGCAAGGGGTCACCAATGAATAATACTAACCAGAGGCTGTCAGCTGGAAATTGGAAAACACTGTACAATAAGCAAAAATTTCAATACCATTTCATCTGTGCAAGTGGCTTCACTGCTGAACCACAGCAATGTGGTTGTAAGAATACAGCATGAAGATATGGGCAGACTATGGAACTGAATAATAAGTGCGTCGAACCTTGCATGTACACTTGTTTCAACAGTAAAATATGAATTTGCACCACTATACAACTTGTTGCGATTTGCATCACCCTAATCTGGTGAGTTTCAAGAAAATGGTAACATGTAGAATTTACCAGGATACATTTATATCAAATAGGTTTTTAAATTTGGGTCAGCATTATTCTCATTTCACACATTTGTCAAGCCATCAGTTTCCATCTGTATTTGGTGTCATTATGTTGTGGTTGATTTTACATCACATGACGAAAAGTAACGTTATCCTGGTTTGCAGAGACTGTTAGAAAGTAAGTGTTTCAAGTGATAAGTGAAGGCAGAGATGACTTTGCAGGATGATGTGAGGAAGACTTCTGTGACGAATCAGTGAAACCAGACCAGGGTTGGATGTGATATGTTGACCTGAAGTTGTTGAAAGGAAATCATTATTTGTTAGTGTAGCTCACACCTCACTTAAGGAAATGATGCTCTTTGTGCTCACAGAGAAACAGCAGTGAGTGTGGAGATATACTCATATACTGTCTGCTGGTGTTTTGCAATGATGAGCTGAAATCCACAAGCAGTATGTGTTGCATGAACATTCATACTGAGTGCATCAGTATGATGTTTTATATGAACCATTAAGAGATAAACATGAAGCAGTATAAACAGAAATTATGGTGATATCTTCAGTGTTATTTTAGCTTTTTAGCTTTCTTATTTTTGTTCACTACTTATGCATGTTTGCACATAGTCGCTAAATTTATAATACGTTCATTGAAATGACATTTGTTTTAATAAATGTCCTCTGTCTTACATCATTTCTCCTAATTAGCAGTTACCATCCAGCCCTTCAGAGCCACAGCTGCCTGCATGCAGGCCCCAGTCCAAGTCTAAACCTCCTCAGCCCAAATCCAAACCTCAGGTCAAACCTAAGGGAAAATCCAGGTCACGACAGAAGAATGTTGTGCCGACCAAGGCCACTGGCAATCCTCTACCCACGTTGCCACCATTTGACTTTGAGAGCTATCTGAGAGAGAAGGATAACAGAAACTTTAAGCTGCTCATAGACCAACCAGAAAAATGTCACATTGGAGCAGAGGAAGAAGGAGGAGGAGGAAGAGGGTCTACCACTGCTCCCTACATGCTCATCGCAGTGAAATCTATTGCTGCGGATTTTGATAAGCGGCAGGTAAAATATGCCTTTGCCAGAAAAAATATTAGCCACTAAAACTTTTGCTGTGAATCAGCAAAGTAATTAAGCTGTGTTGTTTGGATAATAACATGGATTAAATGCCTACATGTAATGTGAAAGGGGTCCCAAGTAATAATGAACCCACAGAGAATTATCACCGAACTCTGCAGTTGCCCTCAGCTCTTTTTAGTGTCTTTCAGCTCATTGTTTTTGTTTTTTTGTTTTCCGTCCCGCAACTCTGCAGTTTTGGTTCACCGCTGTCAACAGTGTCGTTTCTACATGCAGCGGGCAGATGTATTCTGTGAAAAAGCTCCGATAAACCCACTGAACTCTCCCTTTTCAGCACCAAACGACAGCCAGATAAAGTTAGCGACTAACTGGTGAACATAGTGGAGCATTTAGCAGCTCAAGAGCCAGATATTTCTCTCAGGAGTTGGTGGAAACCAAAACAGAGAGCTTGAAATTGGACTTACGTTCATCAGGTGAAATAAAAATTAGTTCGCCATAATAACTTTATATGTTTATAATATGTAAGTGTTGTGTTTACAGCTTGTTCCACTGCCTCAAATGGCAGCGTTTTCACGTCTTTCAGCTCATTGTTTTGGTTTTCCAGCTCACACAAAGTTAGCTATTGGCTGGTGAACAGAGTAGAGCATTTAGCAGCTGAAGGGCCAGATGTTTCTCTCAGGACTTGGTGGAGATCAAAACAGAACTAGGAGAGTGAATATTGGACACCATTATGACCCCAAAGGAATGTTAATTTTGCTCTGTCTGCTTGACATGTAAACAACTATTCACCATGTCGACTTCATGTGTTAACAACACTTTTTGCTGTCAATCAATTAAAACACAGGTCTGAGCTGATGTTTTATTCACTCAGTTTCTTAGTCAACAAAATAATCTCTCTCTCTCCACATTTAATTCTTTCAGGTGGTACGTCGGACCTGGGGTAAAGAAGGACATTTCAAAAATGGTGTGTCCATCCGTACTCTTTTCCTACTGGGTGTTCCCAGGAATCGGACTGCCTTGCCTCTGTGGGATCGGCTCCTGGCCTATGAGAGTGAAACCTATAGGGACATCCTGCTGTGGGACTTTGAGGACACCTTCTTCAACCTGACACTGAAGGAAACACACTTTCTGGAATGGATCAACAGCAGCTGTCCTCATGTCGAGTCAGTCTCCATAAAACTAATCTGAATCATGAGTTGAGCTAATTCCTAGCATTATGTGACTCATACCTGATGTCTTTCTTGTCTTTTCCTGTTATGATTTCTCATACAGGTTCATCTTCAAGGGTGATGCTGATGTGTATGTGAACATAGAAAACATACTAGAGATGCTACAAGGTCAAAAGTCAGATGAGGATCTCTTTGTTGGTGATATTATTGTCCATGCTAAACCCATTCGACGCCGAAGTTCCAAGTATTACGTGCCAGAGTTTATGTATGGAGGGGGTTTGTACCCATCTTATGCTGGGGGAGGAGGGTTTGTCATGTCTGGACATACAGCTCGGAGACTTAGCACTGCCTGTCAACAGGTACTTAAAAGTTAGAAAAATAAATTTTAACAACTTAGTGTGTCTGTTTTTAAGAATTCTTTGATATACAATTTTTTTTTTTACCTCTAGGTGGAGTTGTTCCCCATTGATGATGTCTTTCTGGGAATGTGCCTCCAGCTGATTGGCGTTAAACCGTCTCGCCACCGGGGCTTTCGGACTTTTGGAATTCCCCGACCATCTGCAGCACCCCACCTTCAGACATTTGACCCTTGCTTCTACCGGGAACTCATGGTTGTTCACAGCCTCAGTGTGCCCCAGATCTGGCTCATGTGGAACCTGCTGCATGACCCCAAACTGAGCTGCCACAACAGGACCAGCCCAACGTCCTGGCCCTTCAGGTGGAAGGATAAGGTGGGAGATGCAGGAGAGGAGACTGACTACGGTGAGAAGCAGGTGTTTGTCACGCATTAGTGACTTCCGGCAGGGATGAGTGGGATCTGCAAGAGCCCGAGCATGTAGAAAATGGATGTGGCCAACTTGAAAGCCCTGTGATGTTTTTAAAAGCACAGTTGACTCATATGAAACTTTTATCCAACCTGGCAGATTGTCTTTGGGGAAATGAATTGGCAAAGGCCAAATGTGCTTCAGGTTTTTCAGTAAGGAAGCCCAAAGAGAATTTAGGCTTCTGCTATCAGAGTGTTTGTTCATACAGTGTTTGTGAACAGCAGTGCAGCAAGACCTGGATTTGTATGAAAGATTGCTCTCAAGTTATTATAATTGTCTTTTGTGTCTTGTGTCTTTTTTAACCATAAATTTGATGTAAGACTTTGAATGTAATGTGCTGTAATTGTTTGCACAGCAACAAGCAATCCGAAAAGACAACATAACGAAATGTGGTTTGCTGGTTTAACCCCATTGAAGTGTAAATGCAATGTTAATATTCTGACATTCATTGGACTATGTGGACAGTCAGGACTGCAGATGGCTGTGTACTGGGCGTGTGGGAAGACAGAAGAGACTCTTCATGGTCTGATGTGAATCAGAGGTAACTTGCAGAGATGTTCTTTTCTCCCTTAATGCTGGATAGATGCACACATGGACGGTCACAGTATCTGTTCCCTGGAGGAACAACAAATGATGCCTAAATGGAAACCGGCTGCACACTGGGAGCTAGCTGGGACCATAGTACACACTCACACACATACACACACATGCAACAAAACCTCTGCTGAGTGTTTGTGAGAAGGCCGCAGTCAGGCATGTGAACACTCTTTTTTCACATTTCATGTGAACATTTCAGTTATTACTATAATTATAATGACTTGATTTGTTTTGTGTTACTTTTTGTGTTTTTCTTTAAACCTCTTTATATACTCACCGTCATGTTTTAAAAAAAAATTCAAAATGCTGTAAGGTAGATTTATACAGAGAAACAGTCATATTTAACTGCATTCCAACAGAAAAACACATTCACAGATCTAGATGGATCACGTGGAACACAATGGATGTAGTTGAAAAATAGTGTTATGCCTTGCACACATTTTGAATTTAATAATTTAGATTTTGCACTCTGTTCAGTACAACTTTCAATTCTGAAAGCTTTAAAACAACAGCTAATTTGATTTTAGATGTTAAGTGAAGTAAATGTTAAAGTAAAAGTAAACTTGAGATGTTTAGAAAAATGTTCCATAATTATGACACTTCAAATGCTCAACTTAAGCAGATAAATAATCAACCTGGTGTACAGAATGTGCTTTTTGGTTAAATGGTATCTTGCCAAAAACTTGTGAGGCTGGTTGGTGAGAGGTTTTAGTCAACAACATGGTTCATTGTCAGTGCCCCAAAAAATGCCATTCTTGTTCAGGGAGACACACATTATTGTTAAGTCATAAATTTATCATAAGATGCATGACTGTGGCTGCAGGAATGGGGTCACGAAGGTCTTAACTGCGTCAGGCTGAATGCAGACACACTGTCAGTGTAAATGTACAGAAAAGTTGGTCAGTGTGGGTATTTAGAGTTTTGGATCTGGGACATTAGACTGTTTATTAATTAAAACAATTATAAGTTGCTTTTTGAATAAAGTGTGTGGAAGGATCCTCCACACACAGGGATTCACTGATGTGATTACTGTATGTATGTCCCATTGCTGATTTACATACAATACCAGTCAAATATTTGGACACACCTACTCATTCAAGGGTTTTTCTTTATTTTTACTATTTTCTACATTGTAGAAAAATACTGAAGACATCAAAACTATGATATAACACATTTGGAATTATGTAGTAAACAACAAAGTGTTTCTAACAAACAAACCAAAATATGTTTCATATTTTTCATTCCTTAAAGTAGCCACTGTTTGCCTCGATGACAGCTTTGCACACTATGGGCAATATCTTAACCAGCTTCATGAGGTTTTCACCTGGAATGGTTTTCAATTAACAGGTGGTCTTGTCAAAGTTAATTGATGGAATTTCTTGCCTTCTTAATGTGTTTGAGACCATCAGTTGTGCTGATGATTCTATATGTTTTATTTTATAGTTTTGATGTCTTCAATATTGTCCTACAATGTAGAAAATAGTAAAAATAAAGAAAATCTCTTGAAAGAGTACATGTGTCCAAACTTTTGACTGGTACTGTATGTGACAGTTATGGACACACAAGTTTCCAACTATGACGTTGTCTTGTGCCTACAATACCCAGCAACCCAGACAACCATTTTGTGATTTGGTGTGTTATAGGAGAAGATAATACAACAATTTCATGCCCAGTGAATGCTAGAATGAGCCAAATATCAACTGAGGTAAATAAATATAAAATCATGTAATTTATTAGAAGGAAAATAATATAATCCTGACAGGCTGAAATACAAAACAGATGTTGAGATTATGTTCTTGACTGAAGTCAAATTTACAATCTAAATTTCAAGTTTCAAGGTTGTGTAAATTTAAAAAAAATAAAAACCTCCCAACCTTTTTCACATCCACATTTTTTATTGTTTTTTTTTAATATCCTGGTTGCACACACAGAAAATGATCTTTGATGTCAATGAACAGTGAGCATTTGATTTCAGAAAAGTCCAGACGTTGCATCAGAGTTCTTTGAGATTGCACAGCGGCGGCTCATCTTAAGCTTTCAGTCAACCTAATCCTCTTTGCACTATGTGATTTTGTTATTGCCTTTTTCAGTGGACATGCTGAATAAGTCTACTTATTTTCATACACAAAGTTATAGTATTCAAAATATAAAACGCCACATTCCAATGAATTTCACAAGTTTTAATTAAGTATAACTGCCCCATTTCCAGAAATGGGCTTAAAATGTACTGTAAGTCCACAAAAAAAAATTTGGAGGGGAATAAGGGAGATGGGCAACAGAACAGATGATACCAAGTACAGACAATACAAAGCGTTAATATGAGAGTATCATTACACTGAACTGAAGCTGTCCATTATAAATTACAACAATCTGATTATGACAATCATTCATTCTTCCATTAAATGAAAAAAAAGAAAAACAGTTGAAATTTAAAAGCCACACAGACCTCCAGATTACATTTTTCACTTGTTTTTCCATCTTAAAACTTTTGAAAAACAAGGATGTGATATGTCCACCTGAGTTTGAGTGAGATTACCCATCACCCACCCTAAAGCTCCTCTCTGGGCTGGGCTTACCAAACTGTACTGTAAAGATTATAATTGCGTTCAACAGTGTTGAAGAGTTCCTTATATAAAACCAGTTTTTGGCTGGACCAACACTTGACAAAAGTTAGGTTTGGTTTAACCTGGTGTGTCTGTGGTGTTATGATTTTATCTAGTCAAAGGTGTGAGAAAAAGTTCTGAATCGAAAATTTACGTACATTCGCCCAAAGAAGTTTCTTAAGTTGCTTCATTCACTGCTGGCTCTACTTTTTCTGTTTTTACATATGATCTATGCCCCATCTGCTTCCAATGGAGCAAAGCTCAAGTTAGCTCTGAGATCTTTTTGGGCAATGACCAATTTATTCAAATCCAGTAGAGGGTGGAGGGAGACAAAAGAATGGTTTTCCTTCAGGTTTTAATTAAAATTCTTTGTCAGCATACATTCTAGTTTTTTTTTGTTTTTTTTCAGATAGCATCTTCTGTTTTTGGCGGGATCCCTCTGTGAAAATCATCTATTCTACAAGTGATCGGCTTAAAGACAATCATGACAAGCTTTTAAGGGTTGTGAACATTTGCACATTGTAGTGGGTGTTAAACCACATAAAACAGAGAGGAACAACAAAGTACAAAACATTAAGTTTGTTGTTTTGGGAAACCCAACCCAACCTGCCTTTCTCTGCGGAAAAATGTAAATGAGACGGCTGTAATACCACATTAGCTTGTTGCTATGCTCAGTGACACGCACACATACATACTGTACAATGATGCAGTTCCAATGCATTCTCAAATTGTATGTACAAGGAGATTCCTTTTTACAGAGGAGATAGAGACAGAAGTCAAAGACAGGCTCGGTGGGAGATGAGGCACAATGTTCAACAGTTTTGTGTTTTTTTTCTTCTTTTTTTCCTCATATTTACTTGCACAAAAGCAAGTTGTAAAATGTAAAGTAAAATGTTTGAATATAGCTTTCATAACAATTATAATACATCCGTTTCTCTATTTGAACCAAGATGTGGATAAACCAGAACAGGAGTAGGGAACATCATGTTTCCAAGTTCGGCAGACTTTCCTGGACAGCCATTGTTCTGAAACGTCTTAAACCTGGGAGCCCAATGAGAAAATTGGTTCATTTAATGGGACTTAAATCCTGAAACACCATTCTAGCTTTTGGGGTCTCAGTTTAAGAACCCAAGCCGTGGAACATCCCTGTCTCCTGGTTTCAGAGACCACATAACATCACTTCGGAGTGAGTCTGGCTACAAGAAAGCTACAAGAAAGCCAAAGAGATATTTTTACTAGTGTAAACAAGAAAAATCAAAATCATGCCAAAGCTAGACTCCAAATCAGATTCTGTCCACATTACAAAAACATCTCTACCAGAGCTCTCTTCCTGTCCAAATGTGAAGAAGGATAATTGTTTTCCCTGCCTGTGTAAATACAGCGCTGTATTCACTGCTGTTCTGTGGATCAAACGTGAACACCCTGCAGCAGCAGTTCAAGCAGAGCTGAAGCGGGGCTGTCTGCTGATACCCAACACATCTGTGTTCTTGCAGCCTTAGCATTGCATGTGAAAAAGGTTCAATACTGAGTGGTCTGGAATAAAATTTAATTAAAAAAAAACAAAAAAAAAAAACAATAAATCTTCCAGTGATTGTTAATGAGTCAGCTGTGAGCAGATGCTTCCTCCTGAGTTTTAAAATCTAATCAGAATCAAGGAGGAAATATTAAAGATACTCAGCCGGGGCCTGAGTCAGTTTGTGTCTGTGCCAAGCAGTTAGATCATGAAAATAAGAAGACAGCAGAATAAGAGCACACAACTATTTACAGCATTTTGTGCATCAACATATACTCAATAAGCATCAGGGCCCATATATGGGAAAATGAAAGAACAGCTCGAAATTTCTAAGAGATAATTAGAACTTGGCCTTCTTGTGGTAAATTGTACGGTAAGAAACCGCAGAACATCTGTCAAAAAACACTGAATTATTAAATAATCTAGTTAACCTTCTGACTTAAAGGTACGATACATGATGTTAACCATCAATGAATTGTAAAAGATTTGTACTCTTGATTAAGAATTAATCAGAAACTTTGGGCTTGACACCTTGAGTCACTCTTCTAAAAAGTCCAAAAAGATCCAAAAAGTTGAAAAAAAGAAGCCGTTTGTGTAGTTGTGAGTTCTCAGTCATAGAAACTTACAAAATGAAAAATGAAACTGCTCTATACACCTCATGACAAAAGATCGTACCCGTTTTATGAAATTCTGTATCTTTTGCAAACCACCTGCAAGCAGCCAAACTGTTATTTACTGCTTTTAAGTCTGAACAAAGACAAATTTGTCTCTGGTTAACACTTGAAACATTATGTCATGTATACAGGCCCTGACTTCAACCCTGATGCCTTCACACACATATACATACAGATCATATATTCAGCAATAGTGAGAAAAATAAAAAAAAACAAATGACATTTTATCAAGGGACAATAAAAAGCGAATGTGTGTATTACAATTAATACACTGTTTATTGAATTAATTAAAAAAAGAATTTAAATTCATATATTGGGAGGGAGAGATGCAAACTGCAGTCACATGCTATGATGCAGGAATGACTGATGGTCTTCCCCATTTCCGAAATGGGTTCAAATGTACTGAATTCACAAAGAAATAATGGTAATTCTTTAAATTACAGCTCTCTGATGACAATAACCAAAGTACAATAAGACACTGACAAAAGGGACATACTAGTTGTTAGTATTGTTAATCCCCAGCTGTAACTGAATCTGGATGAAAGACAGCTGATTGGTTTTAAAACATTTACATCAGTCATCTATTCGTGTCTTGTGTAATTTACTGCCAGCAATTGCAGAAACCAGGAGCTGAATTTAGAGGCTTTACAACAGCGATGACTTTGATGTGCAGGTTTGAAACAAAAGATGCAACGGAAAGGGGGGACGGGCAACAAGCTTACACTCTCTCCACAGGACACGTTTAGACGAGAGATTACAGTGATAATGTCAGCAGATCAAACGAAATCATCCTGAAACGTCTTTGGCTATAGCATTTGGCAATTCAACAAAGAAATAAACGCAGACATCACTGAGGGATGAATTGCAATGCATCAGTCAGGTATAGAGATGAAAGCGCGGAGGAGAGAGAGGGAGAAGAGTGCAACATGGAAGGCCTGACTGCACACAACCTCTTCTCTGTCCAAACGTATGGATAAAACACACACATTCACACACACCGCTATCTCTCCGAATTTGATCTATCTCTTGAGGATAGGGCACAATAAACCAATCAAGTAAAAGGGTGTGTATTAGTGCAAATGTAAACATTGATTTAAAAAAAAAAAAAAAAAAAAAAAAGAACAACAACAACATGAAAATGGTGTGAATGAGTAAAACAGGGCAGAGAAAAACAAAGAAAACTGTGTGCCAAGTCTATGCCCCTCACAACATGCAGGACCATACTAGCGAATAAACAAAACAGGTTGCCAGTTTGTGCTTGTAATAAGTTTCCTCTCATTCAAATATATCGGTCAAGTTCATGCAAATCCTTGTGTCTGTGTGCATGCCTGCATGTCTCCGTGTTTGTGTTCGCTTAAAAGGCTAAAAAGATGAGCCAGCTGTCGTATTAGAAATATATGAGAACACACTGTAGTAGCGAGGGGATTGAAATGCCTGTGTGCTTGAATTACAGTCTGTTGAAATGTCAATTTAAAAATCAGCAGCCAAATGCATGCAGATGCTCCTTTAAGTGAGTGTGTGTTTGTGTCTGTGAATGTATGTCTGTGTAAGCAAGAAGTCAGACATGCTAACATCCGTTTGTGTGTGTTTACTGCTGTGTTGTGTGTGTGTGTGTGTGTGTTTGTGGGCGCCACTGAAGACAGTTGGAGGAAGAGTGTGTAGGAAGGTGGACGAGGAAGGTGATGTTGGATGTTTGGATCGTTCTATTTTAAGAGGCTTCACATCTGGTTGGACTGGCCCGGCCAGTAAGAAGCGGGGTTACATCCTGGGGCACGTCTCTCTCCAAACCCTGAGTGTGTTTGGTTCTTCTCTTTTACGACAAAATCTTGATTCTCACGGGGTTTTTTTTGTTTTTGGTTTACAGTCCTCTGCAGCTTCCAATGTGTTTGGCTCTGATGGCTCTTGTTGGGTTGGTTTGGTTTGGTTCTCGCAGTTTGGATCTGTCCAGGTTTTGACTGAGCCAGTTCGGTCTGAATCTGAAGTTGTGGCAGGAAGTCAGGCGGTACTGGTTCAGCTGGCAGTGCGGTTGGTGGATGTGTATTCAGTGGGTCGAGCCAGCGTTTGTTTCGAGACTTTGGCCACAGCAGTTTTCAGTGATGGCTGTATTAACTCCACAACTCTATATTTGATGTTTTTGGGATTTTCTGCAAGTGCATTTCATCACCACAATGTTATGGACGTTGTGGTCACATACAGGCTACCATTACATCTTACTGGTGGAAAATGGCATCCAAACTAGTCTGGACAAACTCTTCATCTGTGCTCCTGGGCGGATGCAGTCACTGGATGGAAACAGGAAACAGTTCAGCCCTACTAGAATGCAGATTTCTTCACCATGTCAGGTTGCAGAACCACTGTGATATTCACATTTCACCAAGAAATGATCTTATTGGTTTCATTTCAAAATGTCAATGCTCCAGCACTGCGACCGTGTCACCAAATCCTGGGCAGAGTCCTGGGATAGTCAGAGTTGGGTTGACTGGGCTGGGTGTGTCTGGTTAGACGAGTGATTCTTAGAACCCACCAGGGAAAAGTTGATTAATACAAGGTCGAATTTGGCTGTTCTGAATTATCCTAGGTGTTTGTTGTGTTTCTGTTCAGAAAGTAGCATCTGAGCTGGGCAAGAATAACTTTGTTGCTCTGGGTTAGATCTGCTTGGTTACGAATCTGGCTCTGGGTTAGAAGTTCAATCAGTAGAGGTACTAGATTCAGAACAGGCCAGAATGGGATGTGGTTCTGGTTACTTGTTCAGTGGGAACTACTACTGGACTCAGGTCGGGCTTGACTGGTGGTCCGTGGAGCACCATAGAGGGTCACTGATGCTATGTGGTTATTCTGCATCACCTGGGGAAGAAAAAAAAAGATGTGTTAGAATGAATGGGTCATATATAAAAATATTCCAAACTATCTCTATTAATAACAGTCTCAAGTAGACTAAACAAAACGACCAGAACTCCTTTTCAAACAGAATTAGTTTTAAAGCTTATCTGTAATTTTAGTCCTGTAACACTGATTACATACAAATTAAAAATGTGTGTAAACCAGTGTGCAGTTTGCCATCTATAACTTAACACATATTGTAAACACTCCTATCAGTTAAATCTACAAAGATAGAACGTATTCTGACCTCAAAGATCATCCTCTGCAGTCCAAAGCAGAAGGTAGAGCCAAACGGGTTGGTGTTATTGGCTGACGAGGACCTGTTAAACACATACATCTGATTGTCAGTGGACACATATTTGGTTAATGTAAAAAACATCCAGTTTGCAGCTCTAATGTTGCATTTGTAAACCAGCGGCAACACTGAAATATGCTCTTAAATCATCTTAAAATAGAAATGTAGTAATGTGATCGACATTATCTGTGTATGCAAGATATTGTGCATTTCTTTACCTGTGGAGCACAACGGGTTTTTCCATTGGGTGACCCAGCAGTTCCTGAATCTGATCCCACTGACAGTGAAACACAAAAAGTTAAAAGACAATTTAAGAGACAACTTTTGTGGCAGTGGGTACAAAGGCTTGTTTATCCACTGCCAACACTGAATAAATTACAAGACCAACAGTTGATTCAAATTCTGTATCCTGTTTTCACTAAACCCAGCCATCATCTCAATAAAGATTTTCTTGAAGCAAAACTGGGATATAAAAGTGATATCACAAGACTTATATTTATATTCCTCTGTTGCAACATCAGAGATTGACTGTAGCTAGAGTATAAAAGAAAGAAGTCATATCATCCTACTTCACCAAAACTGAAGAGTTGCCAAATACAGGTCTGGGGCTAATTTAGTGATATAGCAAAATACAACATCTGGACCTCGAATGATATAACAATTAGTTGCTTTAATTACTCCTTATAAAACTGCTTATAAAACATTGCAAAATGGTTTAAGAGTGAAAACTGCATTGTTTAGGGCATTGCGTGCTTGCACAACCAGATGGAAACAAAGGGTCTTCACAGAGGCTGAGGAGACTCTGCAGGGACGTTTTGAGGCAACGGAGACTGGGAAGTGCTCTGCAGTCCCCATGGAGAAAATATTGACGACCTGACAGACTGCATTACATCATATATCCACTTCTGTGTGGACACTGTGGTCCTTACTAAGACTATACACTGTTTCCCCAACAACAAACTGTGAGTGTCCAAGGACATTAAGACCAAACTTGACTGGAAGAGAGAGCTTTCAGGAGTGGTGGTAGGGAAGAGTTAAGACTGGTACAGAGGAAGCTTAAAAATCAAGCTTGCAGAGGGAAAGGACTGCTACAGGAATAGACTGGAGAGGAAACTCAAATAGAATAACACCAGGGAGATGTGGAATGGGATGAGAGCCATCACAGACCACAAACAAAAGAGGGACACAATGACAGAGGGGGATGTGAACAGGGCCAACAACCTGAACCCCTTTAATAGGTTTGACACCTCTGCCCTTCCCTCTCCCGTCTGCAGCAACACCCCTGCCCACCTTTTTTGACTTCTCCAGTGTTTTTAACATCATCAGACCATCATTACTGGGGAATAAGCTAATTGACTTGAATTGATTGAATTGCAGGTGGACACACCATTCATGGCCTGGATAACCAACTACCTCACAGGCCGTCCACAGTATGTCTGGCTTCAGAATTGCTCCTTGGACACCTTACTGAGCAGCACTGGAGCCCCACAGGATACTGTCTTATCTCCCTTCCTCTTCACACTCTGTAACTCTGACTATAGGTACAGATCAAAGTCGTGTCATCTGCAGAAATTATCTGATGACTCGGCTATTGTGGGCACCCCTGTCGCCATCAAGGGGACTGATGTTGAGGTGGTTGAGGATTACACGTACCTGGGAGTATACATTGACAATAAACTGGACTGGTCTAGGAACACAGACACTATGTTCAAAATAGACCAGAGTCGACTCTTCCTACTGAGGCTCAGGTCCCTCAACATCTGCAGGACCATGCTGTGCATGTTCTACCACTCTGTGGTGGCAAGCATCATCTTCCACGCAGCAGTGTGCTGGGGCAGCAGGGTGAAGGCAGCTGATGCCTACAGACTTAACAAGCTCATAAATAAGGCCATTTTTTTCTGGGAGTTGAACTAGAGACTCTGGTGGATGTGTCTGAGAGGAGGATGCTGCAGAAACTTCTCAGCATCATGGACAATCCCTCTCAACCCCTGCAGACCTCCCTAGAAGGACATCAGAGCACATACAGCAGGAGACTCATTGTCCCTCGGTGCAGGACTGAACCGTACAGGAGATCCTTTTCTGCTGGAGATCATCAAACTCTATAACTCCTCCCTTTATAGGGAGATCACCTAAAAACCCTTTCAGTAAGGACAATAACATGTAGCATTTCGTCATGTAACATTCTATGGGCTTAAACTGAACATGTGCAATAATTAATTAATTATCTACTTTGAGTGCAATATCTGTAGAGGAAGCAGTATCTTCACCCCATCTGTTCTGCTTCTGCTATCAGTACTGTGGCCATCATTCTATCATTTCATATTAAAATAGACTGTCACTTTCAACCCATCACTGACAACTACGTACATTGTTCTATTTTGCACTATTTTGCATCCATGTCTATAGCTGCACTGTGCAAATATTTTATTCTATTTTTATTTTATTTTCATCTTTATTTTATTTTTATTCATTGTACATTGTATTTAGATCTTACTAAGAAATGTCTTTCTCTATGCTTTGTTTCTGTTGAATCGAGTATGTTGATGGCACAAGAATTTCATTCAGGATTAATAAGGTTCTTTCTTATCTTCTTTTCTAGTGATGCAGAGACCAGGTTTTGGAAATAGTGATAACCATTACGGGAAATGATTGTCTGTCAGATGTATTTTTCCCTTAATTTTTATATTCCTTCAAAAAAACCAACCAAGCAAGACAAAAACCAGAGAAAAACAGCTGGAAAGTCATCTCCCCAAGGAGGCACAGAGTCCAGTGTTACTCACTGATAAAGACACTCGGCCAGGAGACCATGTTAGATCAATACAGCCCTACCACAGCACCACCTTGTGAATTTACAACAAAACACTGATCTCTGTGAAAAGATCTTTAAATCCTGTCTATGACTGACCTTGCTGTAGGTGGTTAATATGCAGTCCTCTGTCTGAGAATCAGCTCCATCTGACAGTGCAGAGGCAAAAATGGAGAAATAGACATTAGATGAAAGTAGGATTAAAAAAAAACATCACATTATTTAAGGTGACAAGAAAGGATCATTCTCCATGAGATAGATTTGTGACTGAAAAGTGTCTCACCTTTTTTGATGACTAGTGGAATCTTAAAGTCACATCGATGATATCTGCGATGAGGGAAAAGAACATAATCAGAAGCATAGAAAATTAAACAAAACAGAAATGCTACAGAGAAATTAGGTCTAATTGATGTGAATATTTACACATAGATGATTCAGTATTATCAACTACGATGGAGAAAGACAGATGTTGAGAAAAGAATCATAAAGACAGAAAGACATACAGAAACAAGTGACCAGACAGCAAGATATTTACATATTGAAGTTGTAATGTCCAGGGTAGTTGGTATGGAGGACAAACTTCTTAACCAGGTGAGTTGTCGAGTCAAACAGGATATCCTGAAAAATAAGAAAATGCAACTGCAGTCCTATCTACTGTAAACAGTGGGAGAGTAAATGCAGATAGAGGGAGGGTGACAACGCCACAGCCATTAATATGAGGTATTACCAGCTGAGCACGAAGCAAATACACAGTTAGGAGCTCAAGCTTCAGATCTAAACAGTGGCTGCTGAGGGACACATGAGTACATCTTCTTTACTCTCCAGCCCAGATTGTCCAAACAGCTCTGGGGAATTAAGATAGCGACCCAAAAGGTCACTGGCTAAAAATCTTTTAAAATCAAAATCCGGCTGACAGACAGACACAGACTAAAGACAGACCTATATCTGACAAAGATTTGGTCCAAAAAACACCAACTCAGAAGATATTTTTGTTACTATCATTTCTATGAAGTGACCAGAAAAACAGAAACCCTTGTACTCTGTATTGCAATACAACAGTCCTGTAATAAATACTTCCCTGAAGCTTACTTGAGACTATACTGCCAACTGCTACACTCACACACTTCACTTCCAACAACTCACTTGATCAGCACACACATGCATTACAGGGATTGTCACAGATACAACTCTCTCACAGAAAAAGAAGCACAAATCTGTACACACTTTGGCTGAGTTGTGACACAGCAACCTTGATAATATCCTTCCTCTGTCAGCGGTAAAAAAATATCACATGACCATTCACGTACACTGGGCATGTGCATGCCAGTGTAAACACTGATAAACAAGCAGGAAAGTCAGTAAATCAGTCTGCATTGATCTATAAATGAATGTTGGTGATTCTTCTAGTATCTGCTGTCCACAGCTGCTTTATACTGTATGAAAAGCTTCTCCTTCAGTTCATTAAATCCCTGCAGCATCTGAAGGCAGCAGAACTGATATGTTGATAAATCTGCAGCCTCTGAGAAACGCAGTGCTGTTACGCACTGCTATTCACTGTGTTTACCTTCATTAAATCACCTGATGACACCAGGCTGCTACAGTATAACCACACACACCTCTACACAAATCACACCGGTCAATTATAACTTGATAATCTGCTTCTTTTTTTTATGACGGAGTTGTCGGGTTAGCGGGGCTCATCAGCCTCTTTTCTAACTTTCTTTTCTGCAAAGTAGTGTCTCATATTTTATCGTTGAAACACACTGAAATGCAAACGCTGTTGTGTAACATTAATTACTAAACTATGTGACTGTGTACGAGGTGTGATACATAAGAATTATTGCTGAAATAGAGTCGGTCCGACATAATTACATAAACAGCTTCACCAAATCAATTTCTGTATTTTTTTATTTCTATTGTTAGTATAGTAACTAATTGATGAAAAAACTACTCCATCTGTCTTTGGGTGTAGATTTGTGGTGATGTGTGTTCATGTTGTGACACTCTGAACCATCCAGACATTTCCTGAAGAAAAGCTTTCTGTTTCAACTGTTTCAGAACTATGAGAGCAGTAATGTGACTGGCTGAGAGAGTATTTAGTAATCACCACACTCTGTGATCTATATTCACCTTCACGTTTTGCTGCTGCACACAAATGAACCAAAATAGGTGTGCATAGAGACGCCACACAGCCCATGCACCTCTGTGCTTGGCATTTATTATTCAAATTTCAACTGAGGGTGCAATGCATGCTTTTGCATCCATGTAGAACCAGGCCGGTCTACGTCATCGTTTTCAAGTCTCCGTTTCAGGGGTTTGAAAATGCTGGAGTAGTGTGGACGCTAAGCGTAAATGTAGCAAGAGTTATGCATTTTAAAACAAGAATGATAAGTGCGGACAGGGCCTGAGTCAATTACTTCCTCTAACCTAGACTTTCCAAGATGGTTTGCAAATTCAAAAACAGGCACACTTACATGTACAAATAACATTCAACATAAAATCTCTGAAAAAATTACTGCATGCATACAATCATGTTAAAAAACACTGACACAATAGTATACAAACTTCTACACACACAAGCCCAGACTGAGCTTACGTACCACTCCGAGGGTGAAGTAGTTGAAGAAGTAGTCGTTACATTTTGAAGGAACCTGCTTGTGAGGTGACGGAGAGTGGATCTTCATCTAAAATAAACCAGAACACACGAAGACTTATAAATGACGATACATGTTTTCCCCACGATTAATGGGGAATCTGCAATGTTCGACAGATATGGAGAAGCATTAACGTTTATGTGGAGTTGTGTTTCTGGCCACATGACAAATGTTTGTCCAATATTCACTCTTGTTTTAGCTCAGGTTCTTTAACAACCAACCGTAACAACCAAAACAACAATCTGAAAGACACTAGAAAGTTATACAGAGGTTCAGAGAATATTTAGTAATTTATTAAACTGTCAGTGCTATTTATGATTACTTTATTTTTAGACAATTAGGGCTGAATGTGTTGTACTTTATGATTTCTTGTGAAGGCGCATTGAAGAGGTGAAACCTAACTACTGAGAAGAAGGGTAGCACCTAGCATGTAAAATGTAGCGTGTCAGTAGGTAACGGACTAAATTAGTTTGGTTTAAAAACCAAAGAACCCCAGGAGGGTGAAATCGAGCTGTCACAGGATAGGATGTAGATCAGAACAGAGCTGAGTAAAAGCAATACAAGTAATTCCAACAACAACAAGTAAAGTGAATGAAAAAGAGTTCTCCCACCTTGTCCTCAGACTTGTAGAAGACTTTATGTGGTGAGCCCAGAGCACCCAGTACATCCTGACAGGAATCTCCAAAGTAGATGCTTCTCTCTAGGGATCTCACTTTAGCATCAGTCATCCCACCAGGACCACAACCTGCAAAATGACAAGAAAATGACAAACAGCAGTTCAGAGAACAGTGAGCAGCTACTGTAGATACACATGGTCCAGCTGGGTACCAGCAGCCAAGTCTGTGTTTGTCCTTGTTAGAGTTTCACAATTTAAAAAAAAAAAAGAAGTTAAATATTGAGATATTAGTTTGCAGTGATGACAGGCAAATTTTGCAATTTAAAAATATTTGGTTTGGATTTCCTGTTTTTACTTCAACTCTCCAGCAGAATTACAAATCCTGGTACAATTGTTATGGAAAGTCTGGAGGCAGGAGATGAAAACCCACACCCTGTTAATCAAAATGTAGATGTGAGGAAAAATACTTTCAAGTCTCGCTATAAACATGGAAGTCACACATCCCTCTAGAGGCACACACACACACACAGACACACAGACATATGTTACCAGCAGTGAGGAGGCGGAGTTTGAGCCCCAGAGGCCCTGCACGATCTCTCAGGACATCCACGCATTCTGCATAGATGTTACCAAGGAAACAAGCTAAGGGCATCGCCGGAGCTCTGAAGACAGAGAGAAGAGGGTGTGTGTCAGTTGTTTCTTATTATATCTGAGGTTTTAATTTTGTGTTTCTTATTGTTTCTGTATTGTTTCTTTTTGTTGTTGTCCTTGACACATTTTTTAGTTTGTTACATGTGGAACTGTCAAAATAATAACCTAATGTAATGTGGTTTTATCTGGCCACATGGGAGCATTAATATTAAAATTGTACTTACTGATTGACATGTAAAAAACACACTAAATTAATAGCCAGTAAACAATGAGCATCTGCTGCTCTCAATATGGTTTGCGTTTAACTGTTTGTTCTTCTTATAGAGTCTGGTATACCTACATGCTGCCACTTGCAGAAATAATATGTTACGGTCCCATTTGTTTGTTACTTACAAGATACATGTGGCACATGTTAGCAAATTCCAATGGAGATTAAAATTTTCTATCATTAAAATAATAAACTCTGAGCATTTTGCAGCCTTGGTAGAGGCAAAGCATGTTTGTTACCTTGTTTCTTGCAGGTTGTTGCCAGTGTAGATGTGCATCCTCTTGACCATAGCGCCGTGCGGAATCTGCAGGGAGGCCAAACCCATGGCAAAGTTAGGCTGCCAAGGCAAAACAACTGGGAGTAGTACAGGACTGGTGTGTTTGCGTGTGCACGTACACATCAAAAACACAATGCACAACAAACATTTCTCAAGCACAGAAAGATATGATTAAATATGATAAAGCACAGAGAAGTTAAGTGTCTTATAACTCACTGACTGACTTAATACTGACGTTTCAGTGGGAGAAAAATGCTGATTGATGATTCTGTATTTTAATACAACTTGGATCTCTGTCAGGTAGGAACCTTTAATCTGGAAAGGTCCAATATCCAATCAGAATTCATTATGAGTCAGCAGTTGTAACTTCACTTTTGTGATGATTTTTTGTTTTATTTCCAAGTTGCTACCACCATGTTCAATCCAGAGGAAAACATTTACTCAGATACATAAGCAGGAGAGATGCAAAAAGGCTGCATTTTTAACACGTTTTCAGAATGTTATGGTGTGTTAACATTTTCAGCATTAATTGAATTTATGTTTTAGCTGAAAATATTTTTTTTTAAAAAATCAGTAACCAACATTTGTAGAAATGACTTAAGCAACTAGCTCTGTAGTGTACGAGATTATAAATTGTACCATTCAGTCTGAATTTTAAACTCAAACTGAATGTTACAAATTCCAAGTTCACAAGATGTTTCCTTCTGTAATTATGTGGCATTGTATAGATTTACTGATATTAACAAAATGTGGAAAAGACAAAAGGGTCTGAATAAGTTCTGAACATAATGAAATATAAACCCTCCAGTGTTTTTATTTATTGTCAGTACTCTGAGTCAGCTTTACCAAAAACACTCAACTCACAGAAACCTAGACACATCCGTCTGTTATCTTTAGCTCATGATAAACAGGAAACTACAGCTGAATGTTGAACTTTTGAAAACAAAATGCAAATATTTCAACTTTAACCATCAGCAGAAGCTACCATGTTCGCATATGGAGACAACAATAAGCTACGAGCAAGCACAAGCTGCTGCTGCTTCAGTGAACCAAACAAAACCATTCAACCAACTCAACATGCAGCTCGGGGCACGTTGGAAGGTTTTGGAAATACACAATGCAGTTATTATCATATCAGAGATATATCGGAGCAGTATGTTGAACCCAAGCCAAATGGATAAAGCAAAAAGATGTGATAAGCTGCATGAAACTTGTCAATGGTGTGTGAAGTCAGCTGAGGTGAACTAAACATCTGAAAGGCAGTAGTAAAAACATCACTGCATGATTTGCGCTTTCACAGTAGCAGACTGCAGAGCGGAGCAGACGGCAGAGCAGCTGGTTCATAACACGTATCACCCCTGACATCACAGCTGTACGGTGCAGACATCCACAAGGAGGTCTGACTAATCATACGAACAGCAATCCAAACACAAAGCTACAAATGTATCTGGAAGTATAAACGTGCAGTTTGCAGACTGTGTCATAATTTGACCATATTGTCATCTTGTCATCTTGTCTTGAATGTCTGTATTGTTATCTGCTGGGTGCCCACTTTGTCTTGGAGAAATCAATTATGAACGCATGTTGCCTGAGCTAACCCGAGTCCCTGAACTCCCTACTGCAGTCCGATTTTTTTACTGATTACATAACACTGTAATGTTTCTTTGACATCTCAACAGAATTCGTGCATTTTGAGATCTATTAAAGTTCTTTACAGTGTTTCAGACAAAAGCATGCATGCAGTCACCTCCTGTTAGATTAATGAGAGCTCTTTGTTCAAAATTAGATAACAAATCACATCCCTGATCATCACTTATTAGGCAAACATGAGGCTTGACCTCAGACTGTCTACATGAAGGGTAATTACCTAAATCACAAGGCTGCCCTGATTCCTCACGGAGGTAAAGAAACAACCACTCAGCCCTTTTTGAAGTGGCTGACGAGCAAATCGATCGAAACGTTCTCACCTCGTATTTTGGAGCTTCGTTCCATGAGTCCAGTTGGAAGGAGAAGGACAGTCCTCGGAAGTTGAGATGGAACAACTGCTCTGCTGCATTGTAAACTGGGCGGTGAGAGGGGAGGAGGAAGAGACTTCATAAAATATACAAGTGAGATTAAAGGCGGGTTTCTGCATGCGAGTACACATACGACACCGAGTTTTACGCTGTAAGAGGAGTACAAGTGTGTCTATGTTACCTCTGTTTTCTATTTCATGGTGTTTTTAATGAGAAAACATCCTACGTGTGTGTGTGTGTGTGTGTGTGTACCTCCAGGGTGCGTAGCTCCAAATGACTGGTCTATTTGCTCAATTGTGGGGGCAATGGCCTGAGAGTTAAAATGGACTCCACTGAAACGCAACACACACACACGCGCGCACGCACACACACACACACACACACACACACAGAGTCAGTGTTAACTCTACATTCACACAGGCATTACTTGAGAAGCTATTGTCAGCGATGTGAAATGGATTTCAGTGAAAACATGCACACAGAGTAAACATTAATACACCTTAATGCAGACCTGCTCCATTATTAGTAGTTAAGTAGTAACTGTATGCCCATCTGTGAGGAGCTATGGCTTGGAGATGAAAGTGGTCTCCGTGGCAACATAAAAATGTACAGTGTATACCGTACATACAATAGGCATTATACAGATTAGTGCCTGTAGATTAAAGCTATACATGGTTTTCATCCTGGTGAGATCAGGTGTTACTCAACGGGTTTGTATAACCTTTATCTTCATTTTGCAAATACATTTCTACTCACCAGTATTTCAACTTGACTTTGCTCAGGTCATACACTTCAATCACCTGTCACAACAGACAGATGAAAAGAGTTAAGCAGGTACAAGACAAATGGTGAGTTAAATGTGATTACACAAGGAGGTCAAGGGAAGGGAGGCCAGTATCTTTGCCAATTATCTAGAAATGGGGGCAAATTTTGCAACTGTGGTAAGCTGCTAACTGGAGAAATACCACAGCTCTCTTTTGCTGATATCCAGTGTGGAACTCCAAATAACAGTTGTTAGAAATCCTATTCTGATTTAAGTATTGTATACTTGTCATATCCAGATTTAGCCTTATATTAAGAGGTAATGTCTTTAGAGACTCCTTTAGGGGGATGGCAGCACAAATACATTAAATCTGGTCTTCCAGCTTGAGTCTCAGTGTGCACACATCACTGGTTCTGTTTCACTAACCCCCATAAAATCAACACATTTTCACCTTGAGTCTCTGATTTGTGGCATCAAACAGCAGTTTAATCCCATCCTGAGTCAAGTTCAGTATGAGGTCATGGCTGAGTGGCGTCTGGAGGGGAGATAAACAAATTCATTAACAGAGAGACATGAGGACATGCCCTCACGCACATACTTGATTTTTGAGGCCAGTATTTTAGGGTTTTAAAAAACATCACACAGGCTAATATAGCTCATATCTATTTTTATATACACACACACACACACACACACACACACACACACACACACACACACACACAACATAAACAACTTTTTGTTTTATTAAGATCACTTAATTTTTTAAAGGCCCCTTCTTGTTATGAGCACAAGGGTCCAGCATGAACACTTTATACTAAATTAGTTAACAGTTTTGGTTATTTCACATGAGAGATTTTTGTTTTTGTCAGTGCTCTCCTCACTGGTGTGAAGTGGGCAAGAAAAAGGTGATGTCACGCATTTTGGTACATCAATCAGGATTCAGCAACATTTAAATCAGAAGGTGATGACAGTGGTGAGATTCTTTGCTTATGTTGTGAGGCCACTGTCAATCCAATCTGATCAAAATACACCTGCACAATGCTGAGACAACAGATTAACTGAGTTTAAACGGCACCTAAGGATGCTTTTTGTAATTCTGATGGAGTTTAGTCATGAATAAATATTTTGATCAATATCAAATCTTTGGCATTTCTGTTCTGACATTTCTTGTTACTTACATTTTTTGTTACTAATATAATCTAACTAAAAACTTAATACAAATATTGGCGGGTTGTAAAACAGCTGGAATTACTGCACACAGAAAAACAGTCACATGAAACTTGTACAAGCTGATTCACATTTTGTATGTGTGTGAGTGTGTGTGTGTGTGAGTGAGTGAGTGAGCGAGTGAGAGTGAGAGAGATATTTGGCCATCTTACCTGTTCACTGTATAGCACCTGGACATTTTTGATGATGCGGCAGTGTTTCTGCAGAATAGAGATGGCCTGGGCCAATGGCATCCCTGAAAACACACAGAAATGCGCCCCCACACACACACAAATCAGGGGAAGCAACTGTATTTCTTGTATAGCCTTAGCCCTCAACAGTAAAAACAATAACATGAACATGCAATGTGTGTGCATTTTAGATGAATCAATTGCTCTTAGTCTATTTTTAAGCAATATATGCACGTGTGTTGTGATACCTACCTAAGGCGAATTCCCATTGCTCATTTCCTAGTGATCTCTCAGGCACCACCTCCAGATCCAGCATTGGCAAGTAGTGGGGGGCAGCTCACCTCACCTCAAGACACAATGGGACCCTCTGAGAGACCCTCTCTCTGTCTCTCTCTGCTTGTCTCTCCCTGATCACAGCACTGTCTCACAACAGTTTCAGACAGCTACTTTAATTCATAACTCTACAGCAAAACACTTATTTCTCTAAAGCCACCAAATTCATGAGTGTGATCATTAAGCAGCCACTCAGTCTATGGGTTACAGTAAAAAGTGTCCACTTGATCACATGTCATATATTGTTGACGTTAAAACGGTACCAAAGTAGAATGATAAGATGTATTAAACATATAAAATGATATCCACAGCGGCACCTAAGGCTGAACACTTAACGCTCACTAAGATACATACGTTTTAAATAACAAGTTCCTCTGCAAAGGCTGACAAGCTTGCACACAAACAAATTACGCAACCTGCCAGCAAACTTAAACCGCACAAGGCCAGCTGTCAGTCAAACTATTGCTTGTTCGTGTGGTTTAGAAATCGATACGGATAAAAAAAACAACAACAACCCGAATACAATCAATGCAAAGTCTAGAATAAACAGACAGAGAGGACAATCTTCTTCAACAGCCAGAGACGTCTCCAACAGGCTTCAATATTACAGACTGACCATCAGCTTGTTTGGCTAGTGTTGTGTCCTGTGTTTCCAAACAGACCATCTAGTCCAGTGACAAACGGTTAAAAAAATACAGAGGCACGAAAATAATGTCTCCAAACCCGACTATTCTGACTGTTAGCTCTCGTTATCTGTCGCTGTCGGGCGGTTACGAAAAGCATCAAAGCTTTGACAACAAGACTGTTTATTTGCGCTATCTGGGCTAACGTTAGCTCACGGGCTAGCTGCCCTTCACGTAATGGCAATGAAGTATAAATATAAATAACGTGTATGAAGAGACAAATATCCCTAAATTCAAGACAAAGAAAATGAATTTTGCGGTTCAGACTGGCACGACATAAACAAAGAAAGCCTGTTTTTCTTTCTTCCCTTGAGCGGACGGTTGGAGCTAACGTTAGCTCTTCTGCCGCTAGTGCGCTGATTCAAAGTCCTCGCTTCCCTTGTTACTCATAAGCCCGTCAGCATGTAAATGCCCACCGTGTCCCTTTCTCTGTGTCTTCAATGTCAGGAGCAGATAAAGAGCGACACAGTGTCCAAACAACGGCAACTTCAGGCATCAACAACAGCCAGCTGGATCAGCTGATAATTCAACTTCCTGTGTTCGACGCAGTGTCTCGGTTGGCGTGATGACGTCATAGTCAGCTGACACAGCGGACCAAGCACTGGCTGCAAAAACCTGAAAAGATCAATTTAATGAGCGAGCATGGTAAAAGGTGGCCTTAATGTTCTGGACTTCACCACACTAAATCCGACACCTTCAAAATTAATTGGATCAGGCGTTACTTCAAGTGTCAGACCTCCTTATGGAATCTTATTCCCCACTATGTCTTCTCCTGCTCTTAAGTTTATGTTGTTATGCACTTAAAATGTTGACAAAATTCCCCTCAAGCCTTTTTTTTTTATTCCATAAACAAATACTACTGGCATGGTGTTTCATTTACAAGCATAATTTCACTCCTCACAGGTTTTTTTTTTTTTTTTTTTTTAAATCTGGAACAATACATATATTTTGTATAAAAATAAATCTATTTTTGCAACAGTGGTTTATTTTAATTTTAAGGCAGTTTTTCAACCACATAATTATGTTGAATCTATTCAACACCATGGAATCCCTGTTTCACCAAAGGATTGCTCACTTGTCTTTTATACTGTTCCCTCCGGTATCATTTCGCTTTTTAAAGATTTTAAGAGAAATGGCAATCATCCCTGTTATATGCAGCTGAAACAACTGTTGGGAAACTTGTTTTTCATGGCAAACTAAGAATAAAAATAAAGCAATCTGTCAGCTTTTTCAGCAATACATCATAAGCACACCGTCTGCCTTATCATATTGGTCCAAATTTGTTGGAGATATTTATTGGGAAAGACTTTGGCCATTGCTCCATAAGTTGTTTTTTTTCAGGGTTTTTTTTTACCAACAGAGTCAAAGAGATATCCTTTAAAATGCTTCACAGGTTTTATACAACTAATCATTATTTGCAGAAAGACATTGATGTAATATGTACCTTTTATGGGGAGCTCAGAGGAACACTGGTACATTTATTTTGGTGTTTGGCCCACATACAAAGCAACTGTGAAGTAAATTGTCACGATTTATTGCTGATCATACTCTCATTTCTTATTACTTTGGAAAAATGTATTGTTTGGATTCACTGAAAATGACACAAGTCTCTGTTCGCAGTTCTATTTGATTCATTTGCTTACTATTTTGACCAAATTTTATATTCACAAATCCAAATTCTTAAGCAAAGAGCTGACTGTCTATATCAAATAATACATTTCTTCAATTTCTGAAGGTACAAACAAAAAAAGCTGTCACAATGTATGACCACTGTAAGCTTTACAATATATTTATTTTAAATTTGTTTTTCTTACAACTTTTAGTTACCCTGGCATGTTTGTGATTGTAGACTTAAGTTGTAGACACAAGGTGCTGTAAACTTGTTGTATACTTGTACTTATTCAAATACTTGAATAAAGCTAAAAAAAAAAAAAAAAAAAGAAAAAGAAAAGAAGCGGCTGTGATTTTTATAGTGGATTGGAAGAAAGCTTTGTTTGTTCCCTACAATTACTGTGTCATAATTCCCTACAAAAGTTTTCCCCTTAAAGGTTCTATACATAGAATTGTGAAGCAATTTACATGTATTGATTTTTTTTTATTGCCAATAAGTGAATGGGTAGTCATGTAACATAAAAAATTAGATCTTCCCCAACTTTCTCAGTTGTCTGTAACAGCCTGTGGACTGATTTCTATGTGAAGGCACTGGGCCAGATTTTCTGAGAAAATCCAATGGAAGTAACATTTTTGCGCGTTTCCAAGTGCCTTGCCTCTCTCCCGCTAACATCAACAAACGACCGGCATAATGACACAACAACACAACAAAAATGGTGCTATCCAACTAGAAACTAATGAGACAGCTAGCTGCCTCCATCAACCACACATTTCACAACAAAACACCCCCGCAATGACAAGTTGCCCACTCCCAAAGCACAAACAGCTAAAACAACATTATTTCCTCAACAAAGGAGCAGAAAACAGGCTCCAGAGTGATAGCAGAACATAGCTTACCCCTTTTGTTTTTCCTTTTAGTAGTCCAAAGGTGGTAATAAGCACACATTTCACAACAAAACCGCAGCACATTGCTGCCTGGACATAGCCTGACTGACTGGGAGGGAGAGATGCTTTGCTGAAACACAATGCAAAACACAACATTAGAGATCTTTTATGTAATTATGAGAAGTATAAGTGAGGAAAAAGACATCACCTGCAATAGTCTCATGCCGCCAGCACCAGGATGTTGACTGCAGCTCATTTAATGGCCACAGGTGTCACTAATGAGAAAGAATTTCCGATTCCTACATACAGAACCTTTAAGTTTCTTCATTAACATATACACAGTTTGACATTGTAGAAGTTCATGTAGCCTAAGTCAGTTGAAACAAGATATATCAGGAACATGATCAGAGTCTGCAGATGTATTACGGGTGGAAAGAGGTGCTGGAGGTTTTTGATGTTGGATTTCATGACATAAAGACAGCAATCTTATACCATTTTCTTATATCTATACTCCAAAGACAGAAATTTTCTCTCAGGTCTTTGCACTTTTTTGATAAAACTGCTAGTAGTTTGTCCTAATTGTTTATTTCCAGTGGTGATGTAATATGTTGCTATAGAAATGTTAACAGATCAACTGAATTACTGGTATTTCATATTTCCTGCAAATATCTTTATTGACAAGCAAACATTCCTTAAAGATGAAAAAAGATTCATTTCTTCTTCTTGACATTAAGCAGTTTTGACCACAAGGGAGCAGACAGGCTCAATAAAACCTACAGACTTTCAGGATATCAACATGTCACCATCCATTCCTTCCTCTTTCATCATCTCTTGCAGCTCATGCTTTTTTTTTTACTTTCAGCATCCCCTTCTTTCAGCTCTGCTTTGCAAAGAGTTTACGTTTCATGCTCTCCTCTTTCATAGACAGCTTCTGGGGACTCCTTTCTTTTTCTGAAGCCTTCCTCCTTGGGAAATGGTTCCTTTTTGAAGCTCTCCTCCTGCTTAGAGAGCAGCAAAAATATCTGCCCCTGCGATGTCCTCCTGAATAATCCACAGAACATAGTTTTGCAAGGGATTACTTCTTAAGTGTAGTTTTGTGTAATCAATAGCTGAACAAAAAAAATGTTCCAATGTTTATTCCAGAAATGCTCATTTGATATGTTAATTTAATAGGCTGAGAAAAATGGGCGCTGGTGAGATTCATTGCATACAGGCCAACCATAAAACCATAGCGAGTTAAATTCAAATTAAAGGCTGTGCACACTCACATGTGTTTCCATTTATAGGCCTTTTCACAGCAGACATTTTGACTTGTCATTATAGGGAAAGCATGTAAGCCATGACAGTGTGACGGTGAAGCAGCATGTACAATACCAGGACCCTGAAACTAAAGCAGCTAAATGGAATTCAGTCTCATTCATTTTATTATTTACACCTGGACTTTTCCTACTGTGACATGTTTAAATGTCTTACATGAAAAAGGCCTTTTCTGGTAGATCCTGACGTCACCAAACTTTTCATCATAATGTGATTTACAGTATAAAAGTAGAACAAATTGGAGAGTGAGATAGATGGCAATCAAGCACAGACTGCACATGCTCACACTGTCCTTGGTCTAATCAGGCAAAGTGAAAACACCTGTGTGGTTGGAACATGGCTGTGAAGTGTAAAGCGAGGTATCGGCTTTTGTTTGGCTGTAAAGGACAAAAACAAATACAAGAATTCTTACATGTTTATTATGAAAAACATCCAACATTTGGGATTGAATATCTCATATTTCAGATTCCCCCGAGAGGACAAGCTCAACCCTAAAACAGATGGAAAGACAGACCACACACACGCACAGGAAAGAGAAAAGTTGGAGAGTGTGTACAAGCCACTAAATATCAGAGTTTTTCTTTGGATCTCTAAATAAAACCAAAGTTTAAATAACTTAAACAAAAAAAAAATAAAAAGAAAGAAAGAAAATGTGATGACACAGAGATAGTTTGTGGTTTATTTTTGTCTTAATGCCTGCATTAAGAAGATTGAGGGATGGAGTATCAGCTAAATTATGGCATAATGATATGGACAGGGTGGCCCACTGTGGTTACTTCCTACTTACAACCTAAAATTTTTTTTACTTTTACAGTCACTCCCTCGGTAATGTTTCTTAATCTAAGCAAAGTTTAATCCCATAATGATGATATTTTCTTGGATGACCAAGAGTTGTGACAGTTTCTACAGATATGGCAGATTTCATGAGACCACTCATGGGTGGTGTTATTACTAAGATTTATCTGAGCTGTATAGCTATTAACACTTGTGGCAGCATAATCCTGCCATGGTGCAGACATGATTTATTAATCCATGACTAAAACATCCTAAAACATACAGAAACCTGAACACCCCAGGCTAAAGCATCCCAATCCGTCCTGGCTCTGACTGTCCACTTTCATCTCTCATTGAACTGGTTCATACCCAGTGCTCTATCAGTTTCCCCTGATCTTCATACTCGTAAACCAATATCTGAACATGTAGTTTGCACCATCGTTTACACTGTCTCAATTAAAGAATCAGCATCCTCATAGAATCATAACCAGCCACTGCACATTTAAAGTTTGAAAGCTTTCACCAACATGACCTGAACCTCATCTTTGGCCATAACCCATTTTATGGACCCAGAACATACAACCAATGTTCTGTTGCCTTCCTCTGTCCTTCCACCCATCCACCTCATTCAAAGTCTTTAATGCAACTTCACTACTATCTCATCTGTTGGACTTTTCAACGTAACAATACAATAGCAAACACAGCCCAGACCACAAAAATCCACCACTTCTCACAGTGAAGGTGCCCTCAGACAGAAAGTACGTTTTCACATTCTTGGACTAATTAAGCATCAAGTCACAAGGCCAGCTGACTTTGCAGGATCAGGATACTCAGAAGAAAAATGGGAACATTTAAGCTCTCTCCAGTCTCCCAAATCTCTGTGGGAAAAATTAAGTGATGCTGCCAATGAGAAAGTTTAATTTCTGACTTTAGGTTACCCCTATTAAATGCTCCTGTGTAGTATCCAAATGTTAGGATGAAAATCCTGCATGGTTTTGTTGTTGTTGTACCCTGTGCTTGATGATTTGGTTGGAGATGTTAAAGAAGCTGTAGAAAACTTTCCAGTTCTTTAGCTTCCTGAAGGCTTTTATATAACCTCTCTGTGACCTGTCAGCCTGGGGTCCTGTCATCAAACTTATCTTGTTCTTTGAATTTAATTTTAAAGTTTTAATTTCAAGCATCATTGTTAGCCACAACAATGTTTCTTTACTCTTAAACTGCATGTAGAATCTTACAAAGCCATGGCTATCAATGGACAACAGTCAGTTTTCATGTAGTTTTCTTAGTTCAAGTCAGTTTTCTTAGCTCATGTAAAGCTCATTAAATTCTTAATAAGTCACACTGAGAAGGAATAAAAACATGAACAAAAGATTTTCTTGGTTATAATAATTACAATAAAACCGTTGAGTGCACTAAATGTAAAAACACACTGGAAGATGAAATGAGCTTACAATATAAAAACATTTATGGCGCCTAATGACAGGGCTTGAGTCAATCCACATTCAATGTATTTAACCCAGGAAGTGGATTTTCTTTAAAAAAATAAAGAATAAAAGGAACATTAATAAAAAAAAAAAAAAACATGAAACAACAAAAAAACCAAAGCAACAAAAGTCCTCAAAACTCCCAGTTTCTGGAGGCATTTTGTAATTTTCAACTCAACTTTACATGAAATACCACTTCTACAACTAGTTGATAACAAAGCTGAAAGATGAACAAAAATGAATACATACAGAGATGAGAAGTAATATAAAAAGTAAACATCATGACTTTCACACAAACAAAACGATAAGATAACAAAACTTTTCATTACACTAGTGCTGTAACAGGACAGGGAATAGTATTCTGCATTTAGGCCCCTTACAGTCCTTTAATGATAAGGAATATCTGCGTGATTGACTAAATGAATCAATTAAAATCGACTGCTGTGTTTTTCAAGTTAAACAGAGACAAATGGAGGTTGTGAAAATGTTTACAAGTTGATATCAATTTGGCTTCACAATGGCGTAGCCTTGAATCACACAGTTATTCCTCATACAAGTGCTGTAAAGCTCACGATAAATAGGCTGCATGGGGAACATCAAAGAACATAGGTAGGCCTGTGTTTGGTTTCATGCATATAAAGAAATTTCATGGACAGCAAGACTGATTGTATCACATAGTGCAAAACCCCTTGGAAGACGTCTGAATTGATCTGTTTTAATCCCCCCCTCCCCTCACCCACAAAAACACCCCATCATGTCCCTGATCGCTTCCAGAGCCAAAGATAGCAGAGTTTGTTTTTTTTTTTGTCTGTCCTGCCTTGAGGCTTTTGCTACATTACCTGTGATCTATGATCTATATAAACTGGATGTTGGACGTCTCACCATTGTGGTGTTTTTAAAAGATTATAGTACAGCAAAGGCTTCTTAACCCTACAACCTGGCAAAATTCTCTCTGGATGCTCTCCTCCCTCCTGCCTACTTTTTTAGTTTTCTCTCTTTTATTCCCTCCCCGCTCCCTCGCTTTCCAGCAAAGTGAACTTTGGTCTCAGAAAACAGCAGGTTACAGGATGTGAGCAAGGTATAGTGAGGGTTAACAAGGGCATGTTCACAAATGGGCATGTTCACTGAACAATACAGATTTTTTTTTCTTTTTCACAAACTGTCAACACCTCTTTTATGGTAATCCTGACCAATAAGCCCTGACCATGACCCTGAGCCAAACAAATCTCTCTCTTCACCGCTCCTTCTGGCTTCTGTCTGTTCTCCTCCACTCCCCTTAATGACATCCATACCTCGGTTACTACTTTCAACATCTTGTATTAATAGAAAATATACTTATGGTATTTGAATCTACAGCTATCCATCAAATGCTTTATAGACCTGGACAAAAAATATTTATTCAGAGATGCTTGAAAGCTTTTGCATGATTTGATATTTACTTTATGATATCTGAAACACTCATTTGACTCAAGAAACAACTTCAACTCTGGATGTGTCACATTTAAATATACTTTTTTTTTTTTTTTTACCCAGGTCTGTTGTGTCCTTAATCTTTTAAATCCTTCTGCTCTAGGGCTTACTTCACTTTCAATTCAATCAGTTCAGGAAGTTTATTTTTTTAATCTACATTCAAATATCTCAAAAATGTTTGGCATGTGAAAATGATCGTATCAAACCTGTGAGGAAATAATGGAGAACAATTGGTCTACAATTGCAGTTTCGAGTGACATTTCTTTTTCAGCTGATTGTATTGAAAGTGAAAGGACTGCCAGCCCTGGTTTCCTCCTCTTCCTCCCGCCACCGCACTCGTCCTCCACTCCTCAGCGCATCTTGTGTTCCACGTCAGCGTTGGCCATGTTTGAGCCAGGGCTGGGGTCCTGCTGTCGTCTGGACTGGGGAGAGAGAGGGATGGAAGGATGAAAGAGGAGGGAGGAGAAGAGAGCAGAGGAGGGAGGAGGAAGGGGAGAGCATGTGAGGGATGGCAAGAAAGGGATCAGAGAGAGAGAGACAATAAATTAAGTACAGATTTTCAAATATTTGCAGCCCAGTGAGATTTAGTTAGATCTGAGCAGAGTATTTTTTAAATGTCTTTGTTAGCTGCTACAACTCCATTTATGGCTGTATTAACAGTATAAGAGTTGTAAGCATGTATAGAATCATATATCTTCAGTATTTTTAAACACATTCATAAACATAAATGATTTGTACATGTGTGTAAATAGTTAGTAAATCTGTTGTAACACTGTAAAATTATTATCAAACAATATATAAATATTCTATATCTGAATTTTCACAAATGTGTATAAAAACTCCCATCAGTCATACTTGATTAGGATTTGAATTGTATTGTAAGTATGAACATTTCAATGAAAGATATCCTTATAATTCCTTACTACTATTTTATAGTATGTAATAAACTTTTATTATGTGATTATACACAAGTAAAAATCATTTGCAAGATAGGATTTACGATGATGAAATATGTGGTATGGGTTTAAAGGGGCTCTCTACTGATACTATCTACCAGTAGTAGTATAGTAGTTGTATAACGTTGTCTGTGACTCTGGAGGGAGATTTCTCAACTCTGAAAAAATAACCCTAATGATGTCATCAGGGTTTGTAAAAACTTGGGCTTGAAACTTAACATTTTTAACAGAGAATGTGTTACAAACTGGAGGTGTGACGTTTGAAAGAGGGGGCTACTTAGGAGGCAAGGAGGAGCTGATGAAAGACAGTATTGAGTTGCATTATGGGAAATGTAGGATTCAGTGTTTTTGGAGTTTGACCCATACTAGTGTCTAAAAGTCAACAGGTCTGTCTCTTGGGAGCTCCCTAACTTTATGAGAGAATCACTCTTTACTTATTTAATATACATATATATATACATTTATGAATAAAGATTACAAGTTATTGTTATATTGGCTACAATTTTATAGTGTTTTATAAAGTATTTATTATTGTGTCTTCACATGTACAGCAGGTTTTAAACTGCGTGTGTTTACAACTACTGAAGACATATGATTGTATATGACTAGAGCTACTGTATATAATACTGTGTTATGAAGCATCTACTGTTAAAGCACCTGTTATGAAGGCTTCATAGGAGCATAGGAGCAACACTATAGTGTGTTATGGTGTCTTACAAACAATTTATTAATTGATTATATACAACTTATAAATGCTAAATAGAGGCCAACAAGGAACCAGGTGTGACATTAACCGAACTCAGTTTGGTTCCTGGGTTGAAGAAGCTTTTCTACAAGCAGCAGTTCCACAAAGTGTCACTAGAGGAAGCCAGAGAGCTTTATAATACCATGGCTCTGTGCTGCTGTTTATACATTTTACTGATGTTGATATTTTAGTCAAGGTAGCTGGCAGACAGACAAGAAGAAAGGCAGACAGACATGGCAGTGGCAGACATGCAGGCTGTCCGACAGATAAACACACACACACACACATACACACACACACAAAAACACACACACACACACACACGCACACGCGCTGGATCATTAGGTCATCATTAGAAGCCATTGGCATGACAAGACTTTTAAATATATTTCATGACTTGCTGTAATGTGTGTGTGTGTGTGTGTGTATGTATGAGTGTGTGTTTGTGAGCCCGTGGCATGACCTGCTCCTGCTGTAAAAAATACTTGTGGTTATATGTTTACACTTAAGTGATAGCTCAGCTGTGAGAAAGGGGAAGGGTTAGGGAGAGAGGGGTGAAAATGGGGGAGAGAGGAGAGGGAGGTGAGAAAGCGAGGTGGGGGAGTGGGGTGGGGGGTGAGGCAGAGAGCCGTGCAGACGAAAATGCAGACAGAGATAGTAAAGGGGTCGCTTAGTTCAACTGGAATGCAGTTTGTGTCATCTCAATGACTCACCATAATAGCAACATACACACAGTCACATGCACACACACATACAGTATGTCATACTACCATTTTACCTCCTCGCAGCCAGACTGACTCCAGTATCTGTCTGCCTCCTCTAGAACTTTAGAATTACTTTCTTTTGGATTAATTGGGTGTCACAATAAATATGTCTCAACTCCAATTGTCCAACACAAAATCCATCTTTTCTCTTGTATGAAATTGGAAGCATATTTGATGATTCTGCAGCAGAGTATTGACACCCAGAGCCTACGATTAATGCCAGTGCAAGAGGCAGGGAGACGAGGGAAGAGAAATGGGTATGACATGCAACGAGGGTCCCCCGCTGGACTTGAACCAGGGGCGTTGCAGTTATGTGGGTGCTCCATAGTTGCCTAACTTTAAACATGTTTACATCACTGTAGTTGCCATGTGTGGATGTTTGGCTGGAAAATGAATTTTAAAAAGTTGGCACTGAATGTTCAAAATCTGGGATCTTGCAGAATTGTCAAATTAATATATTAATATATATTGTTTTTTTTTTTATCTTACCAACTAAATAAATAAATAAATAAATTCATGCCCACAAGAAAGACTTTATATTTTAAATTTGAGTGTTTGTGCAATAATCATCACCATTCTCTCTTTGCTTTGTACTTAATGTGCCAATTTGCTTTTTGTATAAATCTCTCTCTTGTATCTTGACAGCCTTGCTAGTGAAAGGGCACGCTTGTTTCTTTTTCGTTCCCAAATGAATCAGATTCAAGGATCTTTTCCACAGCAGACGGTTTGTCATAATAGGAAAAGCACAGGTAGAACTGATAACATTAACGATGGCTCCACTTCAGCAAATGTTGTGCAGTAATTAACGATGTCATGAGTTAGACCTGTGTTTGACAAAGTGTCTGCTGTGAGTTAAGTTTCTCTTTTCTTCTCCTTATTACTTACTTTTTTAAAGTATTCATTTCATGCTATACTGGAGAGCTTAAGATACATTCAGATGATGGATATGAGTTAAACAATTCCAATTCATATAAGTCTAAGAAATTCTATGAAGTCTGTAGAAATATGAGTGTGAACACAGAGAGCTTTGAGTGTATGAGTAAAAACAAGCTGCTCATAGCTGTGCCTGAAACATCCAGTGTTTTCACTCAGCACTGTTGTCGCGGCATCAGGGCCTTTAGTCGTATGGTGTTTGTCTTTGTAAGAAAGGAGCGGTCTTTGCTAGTCATAAAGGCAGAAGAGCTTTCTGTATTGATCCATACACAGATGGAAGCCTGCTAGGCCACTATAGGCTGCTTAACCACAACTCAATAGTGGAGAAGTGCATGTAGATTTGCTGTATCTGCGAGTTTGTGCACATATGCGCTTGTACAGTATCTGAATGTGTCTGTGAATGTGTGTGTGTGTGATGTGTGTGTGATGTGTGTAAGTCAAAGCAGGGGGTCTGATGGTGATCAATACTAATGATATATTAATGCTTTCAGTGCCAGCTCATCATTCACCACCAAATCTCTTTCTGCTGAGCACTTGGAGAAGTGTGTGTGTGTGTGTGTGTGTGTGTGTGTGTGTGTGTGTGTGTGTGTGTGCACATGTACAGTGGAGTTAAGAGCACATTTCTTCTCAATTTATTGCTTCTCCATCCATCATTCTGACAAGCACCTTCTGGCCTTGACCGACTGGAACATCACTGCCTTTGGATGAAAAATGTTGTATTTGCCAAAATGACAAAGCCTCAGGAATTGAGGAGGAAACGACTTAATATTCAGTGAGCACCCACATAAAAACAAATCAATGTTTTTTGTCTTTTTTTTTTTTTTTACTGTAATGTAATTTTTCTGTAATGTAACCCACTGAACCCAGTGAAAGAAGAAGAAGTGTCGAAAAAAGTTGGAGGGACCTGATGTCTCCTGAACAGCTTTTTTAAATGTATTCTTTATTAGTCATAAAGCCATGGTCATAACAGGAGTAAATGCAATGGTTTTGTCTTTAGCTACTGGTAATCTGTCAAATATTTTTGGTTTGAGTGAGAGGTTTATGGTTTAAGTAATGTTTCACAGATGTTTTCTCAGATTCACATTTTGGCGTGATAATGGTAAATTATAAGATGGTGAACCCCATTTGTAGCCACTTCAGTTTAAATATCATAAATCCTATATCGGTCAAAGTCTTATGTGTGCTCCTGATATGTAAATTACACAGAAATGTTGTTTAAATCATTTCACATCTTTGTTTTCCTCTGTCTCTGCTATCCTCACTCGCCTACTGTTCATTGTTCTGCATTTCTTCTTCTCTGCCTGATTGTCTGTTCTGGACAGGAGAGACAGAAAAGTATGTGGAATACTATGAAACAAATACAAAAAGAACACTAATTTAGTCTGTCTGTCTTTTATCTGATAGACCAAAGAATAAAAACTTGACTGCCCTTTTGAATCACATAGACAGGACAGAAAGATAAGGAGATAGATAAAGAAGGAGGGAGGCAGAGGGAGAGGTGGAGTTCAGACCGCAGAAATGCAGAGGCTGAATCTGTGCAGCTCTTCAGTCACACCCAAAGTTTCGCTCACAGCATATCTGGACTGGGACTGCTGTTTCTAACCAGATTAACTCTAAAATTTGGTTCATATGGACATATGATATGATATGAGTTTTGCAACAGCTTGTCAAATGATCTGCAAGGCCATAAGAATGTTTTTGTTGATAATTGTAACACTTTTCTTTTCATATATTAACTCCATGTATGTACTTCTACTACATCCAACATTAGGCTATTTACCCATGACTTTCTCTGTGTCCTACCTACACTTTATAGAAGTCAATACTGCACTACAGATACTAAGTAGTATAACTAAATAGTATAGATACTAGTAAATGAGCAAGCTCTAAAACAAAATCAAACCTTCAAACATCTTTAGAAAACTATGTAAAGGTAAAGTCCCATGTTTTTCTACATTATATGGACCTAAATGTACAACATGTTCAGAGCCTCAGCTTATGAGTATCAGCCAAATAGCCCAGGGGAAGCAAGATTAAAGTATATGGATTGTGCAACGTACTGTGTATTTATGGAAAGAAAACATGTAGATATTTTTAGAAGTCTAGCTTTAGTATAGTGTTTGTATAGTTTCTATAGTATGGTGTTTTCAGAGAAGAGTTATAACAGGCTCATAATTATTAAGCTTCTAAGATGAGGGAATCAGCTATAACTGACATAAAACTCAATCGTATTTGGTCCTATTGTTATAGAAACAGAAGTAAAAGTTCAACATTTAAAAAAAGGATCAAATCTGACAAACTTTCACTGATATTTTGGTAGGAATGGACAAATGACAGACTGGAAACAGCTAGCCTGGCTTGGTCCAGGTTAAAAAAAAAACATCTTACAGCATCTTTTAAAGCTCACAAATTGACAAGCTATAATTCTCTAGTTCCTAGAGTCTAGCTGTCACCATGCGGTCACCAGGAAATAGTTAAAGCATGTAACCTCCTGTAAAACTACCACTTATTATTTTTTTTTTTTTTCACATTTCTATGTGTGTGTTCTGTGTGTGTATGATTAAACAAATGAGATATAATGTATTAGTTAGTTAGCTTTAAAAGTGCTGGTCGGCAGATCTTTTTCTTTTAGTTTGGACAGAGCTAGGCTAGCTGTTCCCCCATGCTCTCAGGCTTCATGCTAAGCTAAGCTAAACTCCACATGACTGCAGCTTCATACTTAACATACAGACATGAGAGTGGTATTGATGTTCTCATCTACCTCTAAAAAGCAACTAAGTATTTCCCAAAATGTTGAACTATTCTTTTAACATGACCATCATGTAAACTCCTTACCTGAAGTATTACTTTATTGTGGGTATTCACAGTATCCTACTGACTGAAGTTACAATATTCACTGTCATAGTACACTTCTTTCTTATTATGCCTAGCGCCTGCTGATGAAAAAAGGGGAGGTATGATCTAGTAACAAAAATGTCTGTGATGTACATTATGGGACCACAATATAGCCTAAAGTGATTGGCCACAGTTTCCACTTATTATTGCCAAATCTGAATCTTTTTCCAGTGCCAAATCGAATGCCTTCTTACACACTTAAGGCTGTTTTAGGGGATAGGGATGGTACTTATATTGATTCAGCAAGAGACACAAGGTTTTCTTTTTCTCTCAGAGCCTCAGGGAAGAAACATGAGATCAGTCAGACGAAAGACGACCTTCAAAAAATGCCTCTCTTTCTTTTCTTTCTTTCCTGTCTTTCTGCTCTCTTCATGTGCTGAGTTCCTGCCTTCCTTTGCTCTCTAATTTCTGCAGGACCATGTGCTGCAAAGCTGTGGTAGGTCTTGATGTATGTGTGTGTGCGTGTGTGTGTGCGTGTGTGTTTGTTTCTTCAAAGAGCAATGAAATGGTCACATCTTTCTGCTTCTGTCTCTCACACCACACAAGCATTAAAACAAGCAGGAGCAGAGACTGTAATCATAAAATTCATTAGAGGTGCATGCACATTCACAAGCACACTCTCACACACACACACACACACACACACACACACACGCACACACACACACTGTGTACTATACATATACATGAAAATAAAAACACACAGACAGCTGAATGCACATAAATTAAACAGGTGGACACACACATGCACGTACACAGACACACACACACACATGCGCACGCACAGGGTGGTTTAGTGCATGACAGTGTGATAGATGGTGAGAAATGAAGGACACAGACCCTGTTCTTTTCTGCTGGCTGTCTGTCTGTGTGTCATCAGTCCCAGATTTTAGAAACCACAGGGTCCTAAAAAATAAACAATTTGGGGTTCATTCGTAGGGCGTCAACTTAAGAAGGATGCCATTGATCTCCCCAAAGCCTTGCTGGGAAAGTGAGTTTGTCTCAAGTAATTAAATGTGTTTCGAATGGTTACACAAGTCAGATCTACAGCGTATACAGATCTGAATTTGGTTTATATCTAAGACATGGCAAACAACACAAACTGTTAAACAATTAAATTTCAATAAACTGCACACAATTTAAGAACAGATCTTTATCTTGCATTGAGTAAATTTTTTTTAAATTATTTTTCAATGATCTCTGGCACAAAGTGAGTCAACTTCTTTCCCTTCTGAGGCTTTTGGGACACCTGACAAAACTGAATCAGTCATTCAATAGTTCAATAATATCAAATCAAATCAATTATCAGATTAGATTTATTGTCAAACTGATCATGCACTAAACCTATGATTCAAACAGTAGAAATTCTACATGAATAATTAAAAAAAAAAAAAAAAGTAAAAGCACACAAGCACACATCACACAACCCTAAGCCGTTCCAAGCACTAAGCCAAAAAAAAAATAAAAAACTACTGGAAATTTGACGTGTGGATTTAAAAACATGGTGTTTAGTCTTCTCTTAACACCATTCAGTATAGACTTACAAATAAGAGATCAAATGAACCATTAATCACTGTAACAAAGCCTCGACAAGTTTACTGTTATGTTACATTTTACTTTGACATTTGTCATTTTCAAGTACCAAATATATTTTATAGACTTATGAATTTATAAATTTGAAAATACTATTTGCAAATTTCCAGTTGGATAAGTCTAGCCTTGCAAAGCCAGCCCACAAACTTGATATTTCATGTTTTTCAAGACATCTACATGTTTTCTACACCTGACTAGATGAATGAGATACCAGCTGGAACAATCTGAAAAAACATGGCAGGTGTCCACGCAACGCCAACTGTCTTGTAAATTATCCGCTGAAACCAGCACCTGGATACATTTGAGTCCAGAAGTAGGATATGCTGTTTCTAAATCATGCTTTACTTTTTATTCACAGTTGTTAATTTATAGAGTAACTTAATAGTAGCTGAATATGTTGTTTTTACTGACCTCCAGTGATGTAGAAGTGTACTCAGGGTGTGGTCAGTACACCACTGAATCATCACTATCGGGTGTGGTTACAGGTGCAAGAGAACACATTTCTGACCACACCCAACAGAGATGATGGTTGTAGTCAGACGCACAACGGACACGAAGTGAAACAATGCTTTTCAGTTTGGTGTTAAGTTACTCTGATATGACTGTAAGTCACATTATCGTCTACCTGTACACCACAGTTAGCAGATAGTCAATGTTGCCGTTTCATTTTTTTTTCTAGACTAGAATCTTGCAGAAAAATTTGATTTTACAAGGTTTAGACTGGCTTTGGGAGGTTACAAAGCAGATTTGTCCTGTTGAAGTTGGAACTACACTGTCCAGTAACAGTCCCAGGCCCTCTCACCTCTAGATCCTCTCTGTGTGATCGGTCTCTGTCTTCAAAGTCTCTGGTTCTGCGTCGAGCCTCTTCGAACGCTGCCTGGGCCAAAGCGTCCTCATGCTGCACACACACACACACACACACACACACACACACACACACACACACACACACACACAACCAGAAAGTGAGAGTGTGCTAAATTTTCTGTCTCTTCCATGACAACAAAAGTCCCATGACAAGGTTATACTTCTTTGTCCTTAGAGACTGGGGTTTGATTTCAGGAGGAAAAGAGGAATGTAAGAGGAAAGAAGTTGTGGAGTGTTGCTTGTGTGTGTGTGTGTGTGCACATATGAATGTATCACGTCCGTGAGTAGACATGTGTGTTGTGGTACCTGGGCCCTCTCATCATCATACTCCAGGAACCCCATCCCATCCAGCCTCTGTAGGTCGATCCAGCCTCTCCAGATCACACACACCCCGTTCAAGATCATAGGAGCCTTTAAATGGACCTGGAGAAAGAGACAAAGAGAGATTTTTACATAACTGCAGCACTGTACTACATTTTTAGTACATTTTTAGTGCAACAGCTCTAAAACTCAGCATCACAGTATTTTGGTATTTCACTCAACATGTGTCCTGTAGGAAAATCAACATTAGTTCTGTTTAGTTCCCCTGCTGGCAAGGTTAAAAAATCTCTGATGTCAGCAAATGATTAAACTGATATGGCAGAAGTTACGTGTAAAATAAGCACGATCAACAAAAGACTAAAAGACTGAGGTCTTTTCCAGAATCATTCATGGATGACTTTGGTAAAATTACTGGCCATTGTTACATTAGCCTTGGGAGGAACAGCAGCTTAATATGACTTGGACTTTCATACATAATTACAATTCTTAAATCAGAAACCGTCAGCTGTTTTCTCCAGAATAATGAAAAGCTCTGTATTTAGGAGGTGGAGGCTTTTTCCTCCCTCCCCCCCGCTCTGACTGCTGTGAAAGAGAAAAACCACTAACTACGTCAAAAACCTCTCCAGCACAATTGAGTGTTGGACTAGTAAATCGCACACGCACATTCATTTACATATGTGTGCATGTACGTGATCAGTTGAGGTTACTGCATCTATGTGAGTGTGTGTTTGGGTGTGTGTTTGTGTGTGTGTTTGCTGCTGCAGGCTGTTTGTATTTTGTATTGAACTGGGTGGAGACACAGCCATCAAAAGTAAATGTCATATGCCTAAAAAGATCTTTTTTGTTATTTTTGTATGCATGTGTGTTTATGATTTATGACCATTGCCTAGGGTCTATACTTAATTCAATGGCCTTATTCACACACTGGCAGCTAATATATGACTTTGTGGTCTTTTGGGACGAGTAATAATAACAAAAGAGTACATGAGTTAGAGCTAAACAACACCACTGAGCTTCTCACACAATAACTGAGTATGTCAGTGTTTTTTGACCTTGTGTAGTGTATATTTTGTCTGGGAGAGCAGGGCAGTGGGAGAGAGAGCAGAGATAATAGGGGAACTACAGCAGAAGTGTTTATTTATATCTTATTAACTTCTCTTCCTCATGTACACTGAGCAGCACAATAGGCCAGTTGAAGACATAAGACAGTCTACAGCATCAGACTGTCAGACAGACAGAGGAGGGTCAGGCTTTGTCTCTTTCATGACTCCTGGTTAGGTTACATGGCTTTGGCTCTATGCCAAGAGGCCAGAAATGCAACCACCAAATATGTGAGTGTGTGTGTGTCTTTGTGTGTTTATTGCCATGATGTGAGGGAATGTGCATTACAGAACCTTTTCTCTGTTTAGATGTGCCTGTCTGTCTCAGCTAGATTGAAACTGCTGCCCCGTGAACTGTTTCTCAACATTTGGCAATACAAATATTTTGTTAGGGGGACAGATTATTTTTTTCTGATGTAAATCAAAGGCACAACACACAGTGAGTGAGCCTCTGTAGTTGCATTTAACCCTCTCCAGAGCTATTTAAGTAAGAGGTCTGTCTCAAAATACATACAATGTTCATCAAATGACCTCCAAACAGTTTGTGGCAGCATATTACACTTGTTTTGTCCAAATGTCTGTGTTATAACATCAATATTTACTATCTCGTAGTGGTGTGCTAGGAATTTATAGCATTTTTTTGCCTTCAAAATATGTTTTGATTAACTTTAAAGCTGCCATATTCAATATTTTATATTTACTATAGATCACATGACTACTTGTGTTTGAAAGGGGTTGTTGACTTGTTGAACCCACAGTGAATTATCACCTGACACTGAAGTTCCCCTCAGCTCTATGGAGCATTTTAGTGTCTTTCAGCTCATTGTTTTGGTTTTCCGTCCTGCAACTTTACTGTTCGGTTAACTCTCATGGCTAACAGCGGTGTTTTAGGCCACAGATGGAAGCTGTTTTCAGAGCTCTCAAAATTCACTGTGACAAAGTTAGCAACTAACTGGCAAACATAGTGCAATATTTAGCAGCTAAAGAGCCAGATATTTCCCTCAGGAATTGGTGGAGACCAAAAACAGAGCTAAAAGAAAAATTTGACATTTGTCAGGTGGACAAACACAACTACAAAAGGAACGCTGATTTTGCTCCATATCTGCTGGATGTATAAATAGCTAATGTTTGCTAAATACTATGTCAGTGGCAGTGATCATAGCTTGTTTCTGCTTCCCAAAAGTGGCAACACAGTCAATTAATGCAGGTTTAATACTTGTGAAAAGGCTGAGGTAAGTCACTTTGCTTATTTGAACTTGATGACAGAATTTTCATTTGCGGGTGTACTATTTCTTTAGCCTCATTATGTTCTCTCAAGACGCCCATGAAATAATTTTACGACGTATAATCAAACAGTCAAACTGAGAGACGCGTACACAAACACTAAATAATGATTTGCTTTCACACAGAGCTGTCTGAATTTGTCTTTCCTGATAATGCATGACACAGTTAATGTGACGTGATTAAGCTGAAATGTAATTTGCTTTTTTTTCTCTGTCTTTTCTTTGTTTCATTGTCTTCTACTTTCCCACGACACAAGAAAGAGACAGTGAGAGAAAGTGAAACGCAGACAGAAAGTCTGTTCTTCCCAGGGTAGAAAGTTTTTACGTGGTATTTTTATCCAAATAAACAAGAATTTAGGAATAAATCAACAAAATCAAACACTCTCCCCAACATACACACAACTAGATTTTTCTGTGTGACACTGGGCGAGCTCCACGTTCCTGCATTTTTACTCTGGCTATTTTTGGACAGCCTCTCACAGGGACCTCTTTTACCACAGCTACCCACACTGCACCGGGGTTGCAGGGGAGACCGCACCCCAAGAGACTGTGGGTTTTTGTGTTTATTCGAGTGAATGTTTTTCTCTGTGTGTGTGTGTGTGTGTGTGTGCGTGAGAGAGAGAGAGAGAGAGAGAGAGAGAGAGAGAGAGAGAGAGAGAGAGAGAGAGAGAGAAAGAGAGAAAGAGAAAGAGAGAGATGGCTTCCACATCTGTGAGGCTGCATGGTGCTTTTAAAAGAAAGCTTCATTTGGCTTGACAGGGAAAACGTGTGTGTGTGTGTGTCAGTAAATGGATGTGGGGGTTGACATGGTTCTCTCTCAGAGGAAGTCTGTGGTTGGGCCGTTTCTACATATTTTCCCCTCACATACTCACACACATACACACACACACATGAAGACTGGAGGACTCTCACACACTGCAGTGCTCTGTGAATAAAAAAAGGAAGCAGGGTAAAATGCAGTGACAAGTCAGACTTGCTCTTAAACCAAGTGTAAGTTTAGCTGAGTTAAATTTTTGTCTGAGGGTCCGTGTGGGAAGATTAGTGTTTTGTATGGATTTGTTTTTATCTGCCTGCAGCACAGATGAGCAGTATTCTGTTTTATTTTCTATTTCTATTGACACTTATTTGTGTTACACTTACACTTACACATTTATTTCAAAGCTTTTCTAGTTAGTTCTTGTGCAGATTGAGACGTGAAACATTTGCAGATGAAGGTTGTTCATATAGGATCATGTTATAATATGAGGAATTGTCAAACCCCCTTACAAAAAACTGCATATGAAATTTACCTTTTCATGTTTTATATGTCTCAAAACATTTGTTTTTACATTAAATATCTGAAAATGTACATGTGCCTATATGTTTCCTCATAATATGTGAAATTGATGTTTTCACATGTGATGTCTTTCATTTCACGAGTCAGTGTCTTGACTTGTGCTTTTATGTTAAATCTTTTTCACATGTGCTAAAATCACATTTTTGTTATTTGATGTGTGTTAATATAATAGTAATATTAATATCCAATAACATATAATAATAATATAATGACCAGTACTGGTATAAGCTAGACTCTACTGCACAGCATTATGTTTTCTTATTCTATGAGCTTACATTAAATAACATCTGATAGTGTAAAGACTGGTAGTGCCACACAGGCTTTGTTTTATTCTCTTGTTTTTTGTGTTGTTGCATAGACAGGTGAATAATTTCAAGAAAAACCTGAATAAACTAATGGAGAAACATAACTTTCCATGAGGGGCCACTGAGGGGTTTGAGAATGAAAAGGATGTGAATCGTAAGCTATGGCTTTCACGGTCACCAGATCTCAATGCAACATGAGGAATTTGAAGATGTTAGGGTGACGTGTTAGTTCACCACAGTCATCAGAGCAGCGAATGAGGGGATTTCTTGAAGAATGGCGTTCATACCCCCAGCAGAGTTGGAGAATGTATGGCATGGAGCACTGAAGCTGTGCTGGAGGCTCAAGGTGACACCTTACTAAGACGCTTTTTAAGACCTCAGTGTCACGGACATTTCAACCCAACAACACCGCTGCTGAGCAAAGACATCAACACACTCCGGTACGCTCAGCTTTCAGCCGGCAAGTCAAATCTCTCCCTCTTGATCTAAACCTCTCCAAGTTACTGTAAGTGCTTC